>NC_132792.1:14228928-15535357 GCF_048418805.1 Vulpes vulpes | reverse complement strand
AACTGACAAATGGAACAGAGCAGAAAGCCCGGAGACAGACCCACACATGATGGGGCATGTCCGCACAGTGGGGAAAGGAGAAACTGGAAAACAATAATTCTGCACACAGAAAATTGGATTCCATGTCACACATATACAAAAAAAAATCACCTTCCAATAGATTAAAAACTCTTAAATGTCAAAAAAAAACCCCACAAACTTTAAAACTCTTAATAGAAAAGAATAGATGAATATCTTTTTAGGCCTTAGGATAAGGATTAAGTGTCTTAACACGGACACCTGTCTTTTGTGTGAAACAACACAAAAAAAGCCTTGACACTGAAAGATCGCAATATCTGACTGTATTCCGATGAAGAACTTCGGTTCATTGAAAGATACCTGAAAGAAAGTGAAAAGTCAGATTACAGAGTGAGAGCGGGCTTTCCTGATGCCCTGACGCGATTAGTGTCAGAACCACAAGCAGCTCCCGAGGCTCAGCACCAGAATAGGGGGTGCGAGTGGGCATCCCAGCCCGGAGCACGCGGGGAGAGGCGTTCGCGTCTCAGTGACCAGTTGCCTTTTTATACCTTTTCAACTGGCAAGAAAATAAGACTGATGATACCAGATGTTGGCTGTACAGGATCTTTCCTGCATGGCTGAGGGGATTGTAGGGCGAGAGAGTGATTTTTTAAAAAAATTATTTATTCATGAGAAACGAGAGAGAGAGAGAGAGAGAGAGGCAGAGACACAGGCAGAGAGAGAAGCAGGCTCCATGCAGGGACCTGACGTGGGACTCGATCCTGGGACTCCAGGATCACTGCCTGGGCCAAAGGCAGGAGCTAAACCACTGAGCCACCCAGGGATCCCAAAGGCAGTGACTTTTAAAAGAGTTTGGAATTTCTCCTGAAGCTGACTATTCACCTGGCTTATGATCCAGCACTTCATCTCCCAGGGGTATTTCCAAGAGAAGGAGTCCACGATGTACTAAAAGACAGGTATGAGAATGCTTGCTATAGCACAGGTCCCAACAGAAATACCGTGGAAGCAATCCGAATGCCTGTCAACGGGAGAGTGGATGAATAAACCATGATCTAGCCACCAGTGGAATATTATACAGCAGTCAAAAATGGATGAGGCACAGCAACAAGAAAGAACATGGATAAATCTTAGCAATATACTATTAAATGGGAAAACCCCCCAAAATATTACATATATATTAAACTAAAGAAAATATTTTCTTTCCAGAATACATAAAACACTTTTTTAAGGAGAAAGGAAAGTATGGGAACTATGACACAGGATTCAGGGTGATGATTCCTTCTTTTGGGGAGGGACTGTATGGTTTGATGCTGATTGTTGCCAAGATGCTAACTTTTTATTTTTTTTAGGTGCTGGGTTTGTCGGTGCTTATTACGTTATTTAAAATAACTAAGTAAATAGCTGAATAGATTAAAACGGGCAAGGAATAGACCAGTCATGAGAGTGGTTCTTGAGCCAAAGATTGTGACAACATCAGTTCCATGTACTAAGGGCCAAAAAGCAATAGAAATGAAGCGTATTTCTTACCTCGGGTGGTGATAAAGAGAAAGTGTAAAAGGGCATAGAATGAATGGCAATGCAGGGTGTAAAGGAGGTTCATAGGTGTGCAGGGGCTGCAGGGACACCAAGGACCTGGGGTGGGGGGCAGGTGCAGAGGCCACCGGGGTGTGGGAGCCTGAAAAGTTGCCAGGGCACCTGTGGGACTGTTCTGTTGCATAAAGCAAGCAGTTGTTTGGCCTAATCTCGTCTGATTCCAAGCAACACCAGGCGACTGATTTCTTAGTGTAGCCGAGTCCCGCTGTCCCCACGTTTGCTGCCTTCCCTGTCACCTGGCTGGCCCTAGGCCTGCGTCAGTTGCTCACCTCTCTGAGGTGTGTGGGTGGCTTGTGGGCTGGAGGTGAGGTTTGAACAAAGCCTCATTGTTCTTCCCGGGATTGCTCAGCCTTGCTCACCTGCCCTGCCTCACCGAGTGGGGACTCTGCTGGTTGGGCCAGGCCTTTTTCAGTAGCAAGGCCGGTGGGGGGTGAGGGGAAGGCTAAGACCGTTGGTGGGGGGTCGTTCTTGTCCCCCACGTTGACCGTGTGTGTCCCTCTGACCATCCTGTCACTATTGCCCTCTATGCCTGGGCTCCCATTATTAGGGACCCAGGAATCTCTACCCTGACCCTTTGGGTGGGTCCTCTGTGCTGTCCACCAGGGCTTTTCAAGGGGTTTGAGTATGTGGGTGTGTGTAAGTGGGGTTAATAAGGGGACTTTTCCATCAGAGATAAAAAGGAACTCAGTTAAATCAAGGAATCACAAAACGCAATCCATAACTGCCTTCAGCATTTTGTTTTCATTTGAAACCAGTTAATGGAGGGAGGGCTGAGGCCTCCGCCCACCTCCCTGGGGGTCGGGGCAAAGTGCACTCATCTGGTTCCCGTGGGAATCCCCCTCCCCTGCCGCCTGCCCCTTCGGGGTCCCTGGGCCTCAAGTGTGGCCACACCCTCAAGACTTTCCTGAGAACACGCCCTGCCTTCTAAGGAGCAGCCTGCATTCTGCAGCTGCCTCCCCCAGACCCCCCCTTTGGTTAGAAGAGGCAGGTGTTCCCACATGTCACAGGTGGCCTCAGCAGTCCGGGGATTCAGCTGTCACTTAGCCCTCTTGCACTTCGGCAGGGAGCACAAGAGTTCGAGCCCCAGGAGGGAGGCTGGCCTGACCCAGGGCTTCGGTCTGGTGTCTTTAGGGTTCACCTGCGGACACTGGCTGGTCCCCTCTGGCTAGTGGTCGGTCCCTCTGGGCAGCCGTGCCAGGAGCCCACTGCCACCGGAGCGGCCTGCGGGGGCTCGGCGGGCCTCCCCGTTGCCAGCCCGCTCTCCTCTTCCCCTGCAGCTTCACCTGGCTCTGCGGACACGTCCACCGGAACATCCTCTCCAAGTTCACGGGCCCGGCGGTGGAGCTGTTTGACGAGGAGTTCCGCCACCTATACGCATCCTCCAAGCCCGTGATGGGCCCGAAGTCCCCCAGGCTGGGGGCACCCCTGCAGCCCAGGGCCGGCCGCAGCCCCCCGCCTGGCCGCCTCAGTGGCAGCAGCAGCTCTGCCAGCGACCACACGTCCTCCAACCCTTTCAGCAGCCCGTCGACGGGCAGCAACCCCCAGAACCGGAATGTGTCGGCGGCGGCGGGGCCCAGCAGCCCCCCAGCCCCCAACCCACCTCTGCCCGCCAGGCTTCAGCCCCACCATGGCCCGTGGGGGGCCCTGAGCCCGCAGGCCCACTTCTCCCCGAGGCCCCACGACGGCACAGCAGCTCCCTACAGCAACCTCAATGCCTACAGGCCCACGCGGCTGCAGCTCGAGCAGCTTGGCTTGGTGCCCAGGGTGGCCCACATCTGGAGACCCTTTCTACAGGCCTCCCCTCACTTCTGAAGGGTCACTTCCCCCGGCAGCCCTCCCTAGGGCCAGGGCTGGGCGTTCCGGGACTGTCCGGCCCAAGGACCCCACCTCAAGGACTAGCAGCTTTGAACTTTAGCTTTGAACTAAAAGTGCTTGGACAACATCGTTGCCTGTGTTTGAATGTTTCCAGGCCTGCGACCATTCGCTGGCCAACACCCACCAGTCCTGGGGTTTCCCTCTTTAGTTTGGCCTATGGAGCACATTCCAGAAAGTTCCAGGGAGATGGGGATGGGTGAGGAGGTAGAGGACAAAAGCATAAAAATAGAGCCCTTTTCTTCCGAAGAACAGCTGGCGCTTTAATAATGTTTCCTGAATCTCTGTAATGTAAGAAGGGGCAGATGTGGCCCAGGTTTTACATATGGGTAAACTGAGGCACAAAGAGGTAGACTGTGGGTGTGACTAAGGTAGTTCTGTTTCCCAGTGCCCAGGGATAGCCCAGTCCACAGAGATTCAGAAGGTATGGGAACATTGTGGATGTTTCTGGGAAGGGTGGTGAAGGCGTACCACTACCCCTGAGCTGGTGAATTAGGGGTAAGGCCGCAAGATGTGCTCCTCTAAGCAGTGGCGGGTCGGTTGAAATGGTAGCCTCCAGGGATGGGGCAAGCCGAGGTGTCTGGGGGGTGGAGTTGGGCAAAGCTGTTCATGAGCTCAGGTTCTGGCTTCAGGGAGCCTCGGGCAGGTCAAGAGGTCCCAGGGTCTGGCCAGGCCCAGGAGCTGCTGCTGTCAGGGTCTGGAGAGATCCCTGCCACAGTGCCCAGGGCAGCCGGGAGCAACCAGGGGGGTGGCGTTCAGCTGAACCGCAAGGTCACACCCAGGGGCCTCTGAAGCAAGGACGCTGGGCCCTCGCAGGCCCCATCATGCACTCACTGTCAGACTCACAGCAAGCAAGGCGAGGGCCGGTTAGCCCCGTCTGGGGAGGTCAGGGGACACTTCCCAGAGAAGTGACAGTTAACGAGACCTGATGGACACAGGTGTGAAAGGTGGTGGTGGGGGGACGACAACTCAGACTGCTCCAGCCCCACGGAGGCAGGCACAGAAAGCCCCACAGGCATCCCCGTTTCCCTCCTCTGCCACCAAATCACCCGAGCCAATGTCTTCCTGTTGCTGGAGCCTGGTCCAGAAGCTTTGCCTTCGCCATGGAGGGCTGGGAGGACAGAGCCCTTTGTCCTGACGGCTTCTGAAGCCCAGCAGCTCCTGGCAGCCCAAGTCACGCTCCCCAGAGGGTACCTCCCTTCAGCCCATCCCTGTGTTTGCCGAGTACTCCTGGCAAAGGCAAAGGCAAAGGCAAAGGCATCTTTGCTTCTTTCAAATAGTATTCCTGTCCTCATTTCACTTTTCCCCTCCTTAGTTCCTAAAAGTCCAACAACAACAAAAATCCCTTTTGGTTCCTGAAGGTTCTTTAAACCCCAGTCCTGATGTGCTGTTTTCCTGCTGACCGCCCTAACAAGGCTGGAACAGTTGGGGGCCACTGAAGGTTCTAAGCTGGATTCCAGTCTGCTGAGAAAGCTTCGGGAAGGTAAAGCCTGCCAGGGACCAAGAGCCCCAAAGGCCGGCTCCACCTCGGCCTGCAGCTGGCTCAGTCTGAACGGAGAGGAACGAGCCCCCTTGCCCCCACTCACTCTGCACCAGCCAGTCACCCCCCACCCCGAGGTCTTCTTGGCGGTTCACACATATGGTTTTTCCTCCTCTGGACATTTTGTCATGTGTGACCCCTGCCTGCCGGGGAAGTTAGCTCCGGTTTGCTGTGGTTGGTGGAATATGGGCAAAGTGGTGGGGATCACTTCCGGCCCGAGCTTTAAGAGCTTGGGTGCAGGTGGCCGTGCAGGAGCTCGCCTCCGATGGAGCCCCTCCACCAGCCCAGATTCCCAAGGGACGGTGCTGAGCAGGACCTTCCACTCCCACCCACCGACCCCCGCAGTGGATAAGTAGCACGAGCCAGAAATCAACCTTTGTTGTGCAAGCCCTGAGATTTGGGATTATTTATCACTGCATCATGATCCACCCCAGCCCACTGGGACCTGCCTACGTGAGGCTGGGCCGTTCCTTTGTGGAACTGGGTTCCCAAGGGCCCCCCAAGCCCTGGGCTCTCACCCCAAGACGCTATTTCCACCAGACACCAGGAGGGTTTTACACACATGGCAAGGGGGTGACTGAGGATCAAAGCAAATGCTAATCCAAGTTCCCAATCCTCCCAAACCCAGTTTGCCCTGTCTCTAATTCTGCTCTGGGCTAAAACCACACCTGTACCTGCCTTGGCCGCCCTCCCTGCTCGCTGGGGGCTGTCCTAAACACACGGCGTCTCTGCCACCGTGTGAAATTCAACGGTAGCCAGGGGACACCTGCCATGTGTGTGCTGACACCATTTCAGCTCCAGGCAGGGACCCAGACTCACGTCTGTCCTGCAGAACTCCAAAGGTGGCCGAGGCGTGACACCCACATGAACCACCATCGGGAAGAACATGAGAGAATGAAATAGTATGACAGGCATGGTGGGGGGTGGAGGGGGGCGTCACTGACGGCCAGATGCATGCCCCATACCGGGGATGAGGGCTCATGTTACCCAGAAGGATTCAGCCAGGGCTGACTGGAAATGTTAGTCCCACAAGCCTCTCCTAGAAATTATCTGTTGTGCTCACGTGCTCCTCACCAGATACTGACCTTTTATCGCCCTGTCTGTGCCGTAAGAGCCCAGAGGCCAAGGTTACCTTTGCTGGCCCCGGGGGCCCTAACCTCAGCGCCTGGGTGGTCCCAGCCCATGGTGAGTGCCCCCTGACTGCTGAAGGGGCTTGGCTCCTGCTGGGGACACTGACACAGCGCAGGATGGCTTCTCTCCTGGCTCCTGCTCTCACCTCGACGTGGGCTCCCTGTCTCCAGCCTTGCTTGCCATGCTGGCCTGTCACGGAAGGTGCCAGAGCCACATCTTCAAACGCTTCGTTTGCTGGACTTGGTCCAAGAAGTTGTTGGACACAGAGAAACTGCCACTCACTTTCTCAGCTTCCTCCTGAAGAGCGTATGTGTGTCAGAAAAACTGTTACCAGAGAGTATAAATATCACAGACACACATGCACGAGCATAAACACAACCTCCTTTCTTCTTGTTGTTTGCCGTGTTTCGCCTGAGGCAGACATGTTGCTTCCCGAGGTGCCGTCCCTCTCCCCTCGGGAGGGCGTGCTGAGGGGGCGTCTGCAGGAGCCAGCTCCAGGCTGACCCTCCCCGAGGAAGACACTCCTTCCACCTGACTGCCTTTGAACTGGGACATGGGTCTTTCCTGTCATCAGACTCACACTGAAACCCTGGCTGTCCCTGGGCCTTGAGCCTGTTGGCCTTTGGACCGGAACCACACGCTGGACTCCCCCGGGTCCCCAGCCTGTCTGCTCACCCTGTGGACCTTGGGACTTGGCGGCCTCCAGAATCACATCAGCCAATGCATGTACTAGATCTCTCTGGACAGACAGAGCCTCAGGTACAGATACAAGTACAAATAGGCATGTTCTGTTGCCCCAGACAATCCCGGCTAACACTGATTTCGGTGCCAGGCGTTTAAGGGCCTTATCTCCAAATACATTCTGAGGTACTGGGTTAGGCCTTCAACGTACAACTTTGGGGCGGGACAGGGGGAAGGGAATACAGGCCAGCCATGACAGGCAGGCCTCCCACGTAGGCCCACGTGGCCAGAGCAGCCTGGCCTGGACACCGGGCTGCCCCTTCCAGCCCTGCCCTTGCCCCCGCCTGTCCCCACAGCACTCCCCTCCTGCCCTGCCGTGGGACAACAGACAGCTGAGTCAGCTCAGCTAGGCCTCCGGAGACGGCCCTTCTCCATTCAGATGCTGCCAGCAGAGTCAGGGGCTTGCTCTGGGGGCTGCTCTTCGAGAACATGTGTGAGCTCCTCACAGGCCCCGCAGTGCAGCCCACAGAGGGGTGAGCCCGCCACTGCTGTGCTGGGAACCCTCCCCGCAGGGCGGCGTGAAGAAACGTCCAGCTCTCGTTTCCTTGCTGAATTATTCTATCCCAAGTCCTGGGAGGCCAGCCTCGGTTTCCACACCAAAAGGGCCTGGATTCACGTATTTAATCACAAACTTGGCCCTCTGGGGTGCCAGGAGCTGGGTGGCCAATGTGGATGGAAACGGATGTGCTCCCTGCTTTCCGTGAGCTTAGCAGCGTCAAGGGCCTCGCTGCCTGCCTGCATCTTGCTATCTGTGGTTTGTTGGGTCTGAGAGTGACGGGGGTGCAGGGAAGGCCTGTATGAGGGGAGACAGGGGTGGACACTGGAATGTGAGAAGCAGTCAACCACGAAAAAGGTGGGAAGAGCGTGCCAGACAGCAGGCAAAGGCTGGTTGGAGTTGGCCTTCTTCTAAGTGTAATGGGAAGCCCTGAAGAGTAACAAATTCTTCACAACAATGTGAATTCCCTAAGGCCCTTGGAACATCCAGGGGATCTTGAGGCCACCTCCACCTTCCACATTGGTACCAATATCTGGAGCTTTCCTAGACCAGCCCCCAAACACATGTTGCATGAAGCTTAAAGACTTTTAACATTTGGAAAGTAAAATCAGATTTATCAGACCAAAGCACAACCCTAACCCTGCTCAAAAACTTTCTCTAGTTTGGTATTTGTTCCCTGAGTGAAGTCAAACTTTTTATATGGCATCAATGACCTTTCATAATGTGATGCTGGCTCACCTGCCCTGCCTCATCTCCCATGTCCCCTCATGCCCGCTAACCTGCACAACCAGCCTTCACGTCCTCCAGGTCGTGGCTCCTTACATCTTCTTACTGAGAAACTCGACATGCCTGCCTCTTGTTCCCCACAGACCCTGCTGCAAACCCTCCCCTTCCCAAGGTCCAGCTCGGATGTTTCCACCTTCATGAAACTTCTTTGGAAGCCCCACCTTCCTCTGTACCCTGCAATAGCCAGACCTCCCTCCTGCCCATTATCTACTATTTATGTGGATGTCCCGTTACTTCAGCTAGAGAATGGAAGCTCTTGAAAGCAGGTGCTGCATTTTTTATTTGATACCTTCTACAATAATGTTCTATCAAAGTTTTAAAAAGGAAAGTCATGTATAAAAGAAATTGCCTTCTGAGAATCAAATTCTTATTCTAAAACCGAGATTGAAGGGGCCCAAGTGGCCTGTATTAGGATTCTTTGGTTGCAAGTAACAGGAGCTGAAATTAGCTCAAGCAGTCAACTTATGACCACAAACATCATAGCTTGAAACAACACACATTACACACATTCATTACCTTACAGTTCTCTAGTTCATAACTCCAACATGGATTTCACTGGGCCAGCAGGACACCCTAGGAGAGAGCCCATTTCCTTGACTTTTGCAATTTCCATAGGCCACCTGCATTCCTTGGCTCGTGGCCCCTTTCTCTATCTTCAAAGCCAGTAGCATAGCATCTCTCTGACCCTGACTCACTCCTTCTGTCTCCATGTGATGGCTAATTTTATGTGTCAACTTGACTAGGCGAAGGGATGCCCAGATAGCTGGTAGGACATTATTTTGGGTGTGTTTTGAGCGTTTCTGGTAGAGATGAGCATTTGAATCGGCGAATTGAGTAAAGAAGATCACCTTCCCCAGTGCAGGTGGGCATCATTCATCCTGCTGAAAGCCTGAATGGAACAAAGAGGCAGAGGAAGGGCAAATTTGCTCTTTGCTTGAGCTGAGACATCAATCTTCTGCCTTTGGACACTGGCACTCCTGGTTCTCTGGCTTTGGTATGCAGATCAGGACAGATAGACCATTAACCTCATTGACTTTCAGGCCTTTCAACTTCTCAGCCTCCATAATCATATGAACCAACTCCCATAAAAAATTTCTCTCTATATACACACACACATTTATACATATACATGGATAAGTACATACATATATCTGTATCTATAGCTACAGATATACAGATATGTCCTGCTGGTTCTATTTCTCTGGAGAGCCCTAATACATTCCATCTTCCATTTGGAAAGATCCCAGTGATTACACTGGGCCTACCTGGATAACCCAGGATAGTCTCCCTATTTTTAGGTCTGCTGATTAGCAACCTTAATTCCCCTTTGCCGTGTAACCTAATGTATTCACAGGTTGTGGGAATTAAGACATGGACATCCTTGGGTGGCTCTTATTCTGCTCACCACACTCCAGGTGTCTCATGGAGACTTCAGCCAGGAATGTAGCTGGGGGTAGAGAACAGGAAGGGCTTGCAATCAGGAAGTAGCCGGTCATCTGGGCATTACTTTTCCTCCTTCTCTGTAGACTTTCTCTGTCCGTTCCTCAGTCCACTTTGGCAGAACACAGCCACTCCCAGGTTTTGACCCTGTTAGTTTCAGACAGGAGAAGAGTCTTTGATTTCTAAATCTCTTGGGTGAGATTCTGATTGGTTGAGATATTTCCAGGTAAACCCTCCATCCTCTCTCCAATTAGAGTCACTGAGTACAAATATGGCAGCCGGGTACCCACCTGTGAGGGTGAGAGGGTAGTTCCCAGAGATAGGGGGTCGGGTGGTTGTTAACTCAAGGGCTGAGCAGACCCATCACTGAAGCTTTAGGTAGTAAAGTCACTCTGTTAAGGAGGGAGGAAATGACAAGAGTGAGTCCCAAATAGACAAAGGTCAGTCCTCTATTTTTTCAATTATAATCCCATTTGGTGCTTTGGGGGAAAAAGCACGGACACTATGAAATTTAAAGGGGGACCTGAGCTAGTCTGGGATCAGGAACATTTTGTATGAGAATGACCCCTGAGCTGAGATCTGTAGGAAGGGGAAACTAATGGCAGTGTTGGGAGACTACGGGAAAGAATGTTCCCAGTAGAGGTAACTGCATGGGCAAAGGGCTTGGGTGGGAATGAATTGGGAAGTCCACTACTGCACTGAAAACGATCTTTCTAAGACCCTCTGGCTACAGTATGAAGATTGTGGATGTGTGAGAGCATACAGGACAAAGGACTTTCACCAGCTCAAATGCCAGCTACAAACTCCACCTTGGGAGAAAATGTTGCAGACAGACCTTTTGGAAGTCACAAGAGGTGAGGATTGCCCTTGGGTCCCACCCCACCCACCTGGAGTGCAGTCATCCCCCTGGTTCACATTTGTTCACCTTCCCTGTGATTCACTCATTGACAAGAGGGTGGGGTCTCTAAGTAGGCAGGCCTGAGATTTTTCTTTAGCATAATCATTGCTCAGTTAACCCTGCCCTTCACCATCTGTGCTGGAAATGATCAAGATGACGTGTGTGAGGAAACTCTGAGGTGCCCAGTATTTCTGAGTGCCCTTCCCCGCCTTGCATTACAGCCAAGTGTCATGGTGAAGGAGGCTGGCTTCTCACACACATCATCATCATATTGCTGCCAGGAAAGTGAGGTGGGGCAGGGGTGCGGGAAGATTCACATGGAGACCACTCAGGCAGTTCAGGACAGCACAGACACCGGATCTGGGAGGACTGCCAGAGGGCTGAGAGCTGAAAGCATGGATGCAGCAAGAAGGGCACTAGAATGGAGATGGGGAGCCAAGCCAGACTGGAGGGAAAAGGGTACTTCTAGGAGGCCTAGACTAACAGGGGGAAGGTGTTCAGCTCCAGAAAGAGAAACAGGCAGGGTGTTTCCACTGCCTCAGCACTGTGTTGGGTCTTTGGGGAATTAAGTTTTTGTGCCAACAAAATAAGATGCTGTTTTGTAATTAACTGAATTAATGCAGTTAATTCAGAAATTCAACAAATATTTAATGAAATGCCGAGTTTTCTGTCCTGAGGATACCTCTATGAAAAAGACAGTCTTAGTCCCTAGTTTTACAAAGTTTAAAGTCTACCGTGATAAACAAGCAGGTGATCACAACAGAGTAGTGAGAAACCTATATGGGAGTGAAATAGTGAAGGAGCATGAAAGAGGGAAACTTACTGCCACCTGGAGGTCAAGACTTCTGGGAAGCTGTAAGAAGTAGAGACTGGAAAGGCTTAGAGAAGCAGCCCTATGATAGGGGATGGGGAGAGGTGCCAGGCCAAACCGCCAGTGCGAAGGCCTGAAGGCAAAAGCTATGGCACGTTTAAAGCTGGGGAGCCGGGAAGGAGGGAGCCTGGGAGCCAAAGGCTTGGCAAACTGGGTTTCTGTTTGGGCTCTATCCTTGGGGGCCATCCGCAACTAGACCATAAACTCCCAGAGCCAGTGTCTCCATGGCAACCACACAATGCTTGTCACTGAACAGGAGCTCCACAGTGATTGTTCATTGACTCCGTGAGTGGATGGATGGAGGACAATGGGGAGCTGTTGAGAGGCTTCCATATAATGGTTCCTAAAAATTAAAATGTCTATTAATCATACCAATCTTTTGTTTCACATTAGAGATAAATGACAACTTAAAATTGCTAGTCAAGCTATCATACATACTAAAAGACCAGTCAAAATAGAAAGAGAATCAGACATTTCTGTTTTGTGAAGGGGCCTGGGAAGGGGTGAAGCAGCCGGTGAAGTGGAAGGGAAATCTCGAGGATTCCACTTCTTTGCCCAGGGCTGGAATTCTTTTCCCTCTGCTGAGAAGAATAAAAAGCTGTGTGGGACAACACTTGATGAAGTTTTTGGTTTACTATTAAATTCCACTCCTCATAAGGGCGCTCCTCCATTCCAGATGATGCGAGTAAGATGATGGCCTTTTGTATGGAAGATTTTAGAGGCTGTGACCCTAATCAAGTGGCTGCAAGGACAGACCATCACCCTGGATGACAGTGCCCTGTGGGCCTTGTGTTTTTGTGCCTCTGGTGAGCAAGACTGCCTTTCATTCCAGACTGTAATTTCAATGATGCCTGCATAGCAAACAGCCTTACAAAAGAGAATGTGTCCTCCCCTGGAGCACAAGGCCAGCATGCTGAGTACTGCCCAGGAGACAGAGACCTGAGTTTCTATACTACAGCCTACTCCATGCGCACTCTTTGTTCAGGCCCATATACAAAATCTCAGAGCCTTCAAAGACTTTGATACACCCTTCTTAGAAATGGTTTACTTTTATGTTTCAACATTCTCGTTCTTTCCTGATGAATTTACCTAAACAATGTGGATACTTTTATTGTTGATTATAACACAGTACCTGTTTAAAAAAAACTATTAGTATCTAAAAGCCTCTTTTATTCACTTTCCCAACAGGTACCTTCTAAAGGGATAGTAGGTTTAAGATAAGTGAATGGCTGGGATCCCTGGGTGGCGCAGTGGTTTGGTGCCTGCCTTTGGCCCAGGGCCTGATCCTGGGGACCCAGGATCAAATCCCACATCGGGCTCCCGGTGCATGGAGCCTGCTTGTGTCTCTGCCTCTCTCTCTCTGTGTGTGTGACTATCATAAATAAATAAATAAATAAATAAATAAATAAATAAAAGAAACTTGTATAAAAAAAATATATAAGTGAATGGTAAAAATCTACAATGGAAACAAAAACATCAAGAAATGACACAGTAGAAATAATCTGGAAGAGAAGCTGTTTTTATAAAAACAATCATTTTAAATTTACTGTATTCCAAAAAAAATTTTTTTTAAATAAATAAATTTATTATATTCCATGATTAGTATGGATTCTATCCGAAATAAATAAGGACAATTAAAACAGTGCAGGATGTTTTCTTTTGTTTTTAAAGGGACCACTAAGCCAAGATTTGTATCTCTGTATGGAACTGATTTTCAAAGGGACAGAAGTGGTCTTTGATCTTTTTGAACCACTTGTCTTCAAATTCTTTCGAAGATGCAATCACCAAGGCAGTCAGGGCTGTAGAACCAACACACTTCACCTCTGTATGAACCTCATCTTTTATTTTTTCTGGGACGATATCTTCTCCCATAACCTACAGCAGGAGGAAAAAAAAAAAAAAAAAAAAAACATGTCCCAGTGAAAGGGGCAGCAGACATGGAATAGAAGACTATGCTATGCATCAAGTGTAAAGGATTTCATACCAAAAAGCAAGCAGAAATATTTTAGTAGCCAGGGGATAATTCCAACAATTCCAACATATTGAAAAGATGTTTGTTCAGAAGTAGTGATCCAAGGACTACATAGGTAAAATACCCCATATTTCTCCTCTTATCTTCCCCTGACTGAACAAATCACTGAAATGACCAATGTGGCAGCTATTCAGCCTACAGAGAGTGCCCGGTCAACCATCTCAAATCAAAGATCATCTTTTGCTGGCAAGAACACATCTGTGAGTACTTCTCCCTCCTCATAAAATAATCAGAAAGCAGAGCTTGGGCAGAAAACTGCTGCTGGGGGTAAGATGGGGGCATAGATTCTTCCTCTTAGAAGTTCTCCAAAGAAGTCAAAGGCAGCAAATAAGCAAGAAGCGAGTAGCAAGTAGCTGGGCCTACCCTCTCCTGACCCAGAGAGTACTCAATCCCTCTGGAGAGGTCACAGCAGCCTCCAGGATCTTGAGGAGCTTGTTTACCCTCCCAAGGCACAACACTGCTCCCTACTGGTCAGAATCAGGCCCAGATATTTTGTTAGTTTCTGATAAGACGCGCAAAAGTTAAGATGTGGAAAGCTTGCACCTGAACCCACTAAGTGATCAGCCCATCTTTGGTAAGGACAGTGAACTAAAATTAAGTTCCAACACACTTCATACCATTGGCACGAAAGGTTAGGGAACCATCTGGCAGGGATGCTGTAGAGAGAATTTAAGTCACTTGGATTTGGACTAGATAACGCCTAAACTTCTTGCAAACCCTGAGATCCAATGTGTTCGTGAATACTCAAATTATAGTGGATTAATAAGCACATCCAAAGAACAGTTTCCACTGACTTTAAATCTTCAAAGACTACTTATTATTTGAGGCAGGAGCTAACGAGATGAATAGCTTTCCCAGTCAACTATCAGCATTTATTAGAGCTTTGTATTTTCATTAATTCTAAGACAATTTTTGTTTTGTATTTTAACATTTCTGACATCAAGCAACACCGGCATGTCACAGCATAAATGGCATCTTAATTTTCTTTTTAGTGGCCCATCAAATAATGATGTGTCTTACAATTGATGATTTCTTGGACTCAATGAATGAAGTATTTTAAAATCCAGGATATAACCCTAAAAGTCTTTTTTTTTTAATAAAAAAGAGAATTGAATAGTAATATCCAAATAATACAATATTCCAGAAAGAGGGATTAGCAGGTGCATAATTCACAGTTGTCAAAATATCTGCAAAAACATCTGACCATATAAAATAATTTAAACTTCTATATGTCAAAAAAAATCATAAACTTCAGAAAATACTACAACATATAAAAGGTTAGCAAGCCTAGTATAGAGAGAGCTCTTAAAAATTATTAAGAAAAACAGAAACATACAAATAGAATAATGAAAAAGCATGACTAGGTATTTCACAAAATAGGGGCCCATAAACATGAAAAAACTGTTCATCTTAAGAGTAATCAAATAAGTAAATTAACACTAAAAAGTGCCATTTTTACTAATCAAGTTGCAGATTTTGAAAAATAAGTTGACTAATAGGTATAAAACTGTTTTTATAGGTCAAAATGATCAACTTGACAATTTCATATGGTTCAATCTAAATAGGGTTTAGAGAAGGAAAATCAGTATTCTCATACAGGATATGTAAATTGAACCAGCTTTCTGAATCATAATTTGGAAAAAGAGTTTCTTTAAAAATGTTTATATATTTTAACCCAGTGATTCTATTCCTAGTAATCTATTCTAAAAGGAATACACTGATTTTTTTTTTTTTTGGCAAAGAGTTATTAAAATAGACAGTTAATATTTGTTAAATGTTCAATATAGAGGACTTAAGTAAATAAATGATAGCTCGTCCAAAGCTATAACTGGACCACTATCCCGCCATTAAAAAGGACATACTTGGGCAGCCCTGGTGGCACAGTGGTTTAGCGCCGCCTGCAGCCTGGGGTGTGATCCTGGAGACTTGGGATCGAGTCCCACGTTGGGCTCCCTGCATGGAGCCTGCTTCTCCCTCTGCCTGTCTCTGCCTCTCTCTCTCTCTCTCTCATGAATAAATAAAATTAAATTTTTTAAAAAAGGACATACTTAAACAACCCTGTAGAGGTATGGGTTGTGATCTCAGGGTCATGGGATCAAGCCCCACATCGGGCTTTGTGCTCTGCACTCAGTGCAGAGTCTGTTTGAGTTTCTCCCTCCCTGTCTCTCTACCTCTCCCCAAGAAGGCATGCTCTCTCTCTAAAATAAATAAATCTTAAAAAAAAAAAAAAAAAAAAAGATACGGGGACACAATCATGTTACTATGTCAGGTAAAAATAAGAGTATAAGGTGAAATGTACAGTTTGGCAGTTCTTCAAAAATTAAACAGAATCACCACATGACCCAGCAAACTCCATTCTTAGGTATATATATATACAGAAGAATTTAAATCAGGAATTCAAACAGATACTTGTATGCCAATGTTCATAGTAGTATTATTCACAATAGCCAAAAGGTGGAAATGATCTAAGTGCCATTTGACAGATGAATGGATAAACAAAATGTGGCATATACATAAATGCAATGGAACATTATTCAGCTATAAAAAGGAATGAAGTTCTGACACATGCTACAATAATGGATGAACCTTGAAACACTACATTAAGTGAAAGAAGCCAGATATAAAAGGGCAAATATTATAGGACTCCACTGTTTGAAATATCTAATATAGGCAAATTCATAGACACAGGAAGTAGATTAGAGGTTACTAGAGGTTGGGAGGGAATGGAAATTATTGCTTAATGGTTAGAGTTTCTCTTAGGGATGATGAAAAAATTTTGGAAGTAGTGCTGATGGTTGCACAACACTGTGCATGTGATTAATGAATTGTACATTAAACATGGTTAAGATGGCAAATTTTATGTTATATATTTTTCATCTTAAAAAAGCAGAGAAGGGTAGCTTTTATAGAATAAAAGAGATATAAGAGACAGAAGAACCAAATACAGTCCGTGGATCTTATATGGACACACCCAATGTGAGGCTTGTACCCACATTAGAGAAGAAGAGTTGGATGTTCTACCAACTGAGCCAGCCAGGTGCCCTAGATCCTAATTCAAATAAAACAATGATAAGAAAAAAAAAAATGTATGCAATCAAAGGATATTTAAGGACACAGGGTCATGCTCATGTCACCAAGTAAGATTTATGGAGCACAAAATAAAGTGTATATTATAATCCCAATGAGGATCCAGACATTAGTTTTTTTTTTTTTTTTTTTTAAGATTTTATTTATTTATTCATGAGAAACACAGAGAGGAGAGAGAGAGGCAGAGACACAGGCAGAGGGAGAAGCAGGCTCCATGGAGGGAGCCCAACATGGGACTCGATCCCGGGTCTCCAGGATCATGCCTGGGCTGAAGGTGGCGCCAAACTGCTGAGCCCGCGGGCTGCCCCCATTAGTCTTTGTTAAAAAGCTCCACAGGTACACTTCACATGCATTGTCAAGGCGGAGAACTACTATTGCACACAGTCCACAGATGTACTGAGCGTGGTAAAGATAAAGAGTATGAAGATTTTTAAGACATCTTGTAAGGATGTCTTCTTTTTAAGGATAACCCTACTTATAAGGAAACCTAAAATCTAGTTGAAAAATTGAGACATATTCTTGTATTTCTTATAGGGTCCAAAGAGCTACCTATTCAACACTTCACTCTCCCTGAGCTGAGAGGAGGGAGCCATTGCCACAGACAGGAACGTTCAGGGAAAGCTTCCTACAGGGTATGGAACCTCAGTGGGGTCTTTGAGAATGGAAATACAGTAAGTGGGTGGAGATGAGAAAACCCACAAGTCTGTTAGATGTGGCAGATTAGTTTAGAGGATGCAAAGGATTTGTGTAAGGAATTACTAGGTCCTAAGTTTGGGGTTACTCTCTGGGAGGCCTTGGATATCATATGGAGGCACCTAAAATAGACTTGACCTCCGAGGTGATGGTGACACACTTTGGTTTTGGGGCAAGCAGGTAATACGCTCAAAGCAATGTTGTAAGAGAAATCCAGCAGCAGCAACGTTCAGTCAGATCTGAGGGGAGAAAGTTAGGAGGCAAGGAGAGCCAAGCAGAGGTGGTAGGGATGAGGGTGCTGGCGGTGCAAGAGAAATGAAAGGTGGACCTGAAGGAAGGGTGACTGCGTGCCTGCAGGAGAGGAGATGGCTCACAGCTAGCGAGGCCCCAGGTCTAGATAACAGAATGACACACAGCAGTGATGATAAAAACAACGTCTAGCATGGAGAGGGTTCTCTCCAACTTCTCTCTGCTAGATACTGACAGAAGATTGACTGGAAGGTGTTTTGATGAGTAGCTCCATTTTAGACACTTTGTACCTGAAGTGACAGTAGGATCATCAGTTATCATTTCAGATTAATCACTTAGTAGGTAACTGGTCTGAGACGTGAGACAAGTGTTCCAGAGATGGGACTAGAGATACAGACTGGAGGATAATCAACCCAGAGGTCACCACTGAAACCATGAGTGTGGTTATGACTTCTGTGGGAGATGGCAAAGAGAACAGAGAACCTAAGTAGAACCTCAGACGATGTCATTACTTAAGACCCAGAGGAAAGCAGCAAGTTCCAAGAGGCAGAGTACTATTAGGAAAATAGGAGAAAATTAGACTAATATTGCCTCTCTGAAGTAAAGGGAAGTGGAAACAAAAATTGGGTGGCTAATAGCTATAAATGCCACATAAGGATGAAGGAAAGCAAAGACTAAAGAAAGGCTACAGGAAACTGAGGACGGACAGACTATCTGTTGCACATGTCTGTGGGCTCAAGGGAAAAAGCCCATGAAAGGGAAAAGGTTGAAAAAGGCTCACAGAGAATGGGTAGGAGAGCGTGCCCCCATAAGAGAGAAAAGGGGTCTAAGTGGATGCTTAGTTTGAAGGAAGAAAGGAGCCAGACAATTGAGATATGCAATATTTCTTAAAGAATGACGGTGGGATGGATATGGATATAGACTAACTGCATGGGAAAAGCACCTGTATTGTCAAGTTTCAGTTACAGTCAAATGTCAAAACCTTGACATTTCAATTTTTCTGCAACCATCAAGGTAGTCGAAAAGTAGGCAATAAAGAATATGGACTTTGTGGTGGGACGGGCTCCCATCTAGCTCTGCAGCTTATGATCTGACCTTAGGCAGGTCCTAACCTGATTCTCACTCCCAGATTCACCTGTCCCACAGGCCGTGCTGAGGGTTCTGAGGACAAATGGAGGAAAAAAGGTATGGAAATGCTGCAAGAATGTCAACATTCATTCATTCGTTTAATCAGCACTCAAATAACAGTTACTGGGCATTTACGATGTTCAAGCAGGCAGGTACTAACAAGCACCGACAAGAAAATGAAACAGAGTCCCTGCCTCCAGCATGCTGCAGGAGAGAGATGACGAAGAGGCTGCTTTCAGGGACTGAGTGATCAAAAGGCATGTAAAGCAGGGAAAAAGAGTCCCTTCGTAGAGATTTGGCTGTTTCTTAAAAAACGGTACCAGAGCCAAGAAAAATACCTCTGATGCCTGGGGGTTTATGTGAACACTCACCTCAGCTATCAACAGCAAAGTGTCTTCTTTGAAGCTGAACCCTTTCATTTTATCTTCAATTTCCTGCTGAGTCCTTAAGTTCTTCTCCAAAGCAAATGATGTTTGCTGAGATTGGGTGAGCTGAAGCAAAAGCCTGAAAAACATTAAGTTCCAACGTGTGAGCAACAGGTAAGGGAAAGCAGTGAGGAAATGTTTGCAGAGAGCACAGGTTCTGGGCTGGATGGGAGTCCTACCAGGATAAAGGAAGGTATCACCTTCGTTTTAATCCCTAAAGCTTCTTACCTGAGCAAATGGAGCAAACTGCAATGGAGAGACATCTTTTCTAAAATTCATAGACCAAAGCTTCTCAAATAAATCTTTAGAGGGCAAAATCTCAAAAGGGCTTCCTGTGGAAGTCAAGTGATTGAAAGCACAAACAATTTGGAGTGAAAAGGACAAGCTTCCTAATCAAAGGCTCCTCCTCACAAAGTGTCTGGGATGCGTTCTTTTGAAGTCCATGTTCTGTGACCCTTTAAATCTCTCCGAGCCCACAGCCACTCAACTTCAAGGACTAATTAGATCCTCCAGCATACTTTAATTACCCCAAGCAAGGTCAAATCTTTGACAAGCCTCTGATGACCACCTGGCAACTGCCTCACCACTAACTTCCCATCATGAGCATAACCTGGTTTTCTCTTTCCTCCTCCCTCGTGTCTTCACACAGCTCTTCTCTTCATTGTTTCTTAAAATATTGAATGTGGGGGATCCCTGGTGGCTCAGAGGTTTGGTGCTTGCCTTCGGCCCAGGGCATGATCCTGGAGACCCAGGTTCGAGTCCCACGTCGGGCTCCCTGCATGGAGCCTGCTTCTCCCTCGGCCTGTGTCTCTGCCTCTCTCTCTCCTCTCTGTGTTTCTCATGAATAAATAAATAAAATCTTTAAAAAAAAAATTGAATGTGGGGGCACCCGGGTAGCCCAGTCCTTTGAGTGGCTGACTCTTGATTTTTGGCTCAGGTCATGATCTCAGGGTCATGAGATTGAACCATGTCGGGCTCCCTGCTCAGCAGGGGGAGTCTGCTTGAGATTCTCTCTTCTCATTCTGCTCCTCTCCTGGCTTCTGCGCACTCACGCACTCTAACAAAAATTTCAATCTTTAAAAAAAATATTGAGTGTGTAAAATTTTCCAATTTCCCTCAGGCCTCACTGGTTCCTATTGCTATTCCATAAGCACTCGCTCTTCCATTCACTCATTTCACATCTTGAATGGACCACTCACTATTCTAGGCATTGGGAGATACTGGTAGGCGAAAAACAGAGTCTGGCTTCATGGAACAGAAGGAGAGATATCACAAATAAATAAGATGACTTCAGGCAGTGAGGACTGCTGTACAAACAAAACAACCCAAGCAGGGGGAATAAAGTGTCTGCTTTAGGTGGGGAAGTAAAGGAAGGCTTTTCTGTGTTACCACTCAAGCCAAGACCTAACGATGAGCCAGCCACCAGAATATCCGGCAGAAGGAGGCCCCTGACACATGAATTAGCTTGATGTGTTTGAAAATTATGAAGATCGCTGTGGCTAGAACAGAGAGGAAAAAATAACTGCAGTAAGTGAGGAGAAAAGGAAAGGCAAGGTCAACATCTTGCAGGCCATGGAAAGAAGCGGGGCGTTTATGTAAGTGCAATGGGAAGTCACCGGAGAGCCTGGTAGGAGAGCATGCTCTGACCCACATTCCCCCATTCACTCAAACCTGCTTACTTATATGACCTCCTGGCCTCTGGAGGCATGTATATTTGTGACCCCTTTTATCTTTGATGGATATCAAAGATGTACATTTCTACTCTTCCTCCTGAAAGTATCTGAAAATACAGCTTACACTCGTTCCTTCCGTGTCATGCTCATTCAGCCCTCTGCCTTGTCATCCATCACCATTCAAACTGCCTTCTCAAAGGCTGCAATGACCTCACTTTCAAATCTCAGAATCGATCCTACCTGACTTCTATCATCTGGTTGCTATTTTCTCTCCTGAAAACTCCTTCATCTCTAGCTCCCTTCTTCTGAGCTGAACTCCTCCTTGTGAAAAGCTCCAGCTGGATGTCCTACAGGCACTCAAATGTCAGCACACTGAACCAAAATCTTTACTGCCATCCTAAGTCTGCTCTGCTCTTTGTCCCATGTGTCCTGTCGCAGCAAAAGGTGCCACCATCCACTCAAGGTAGACCTTTGACTGGTCTTAGACTCCTTTTCTCCCCTCCTTATCTTTCCTACACCCTCAGCTGGTCACTCAGTTTGGGCTATTCCAGCCTGCAGTGATGTCCATTTCCTCTTGGGTCAGGTCCTGGGTCAGGTCTTGATTGCCATCCACTGATGATTCCATAGCTCCTTTACCGGTGGTCCGGGATCCCTACTCTTTCTTCCAAAATATCCTGCCAGCCACCAGATCTCTCTCTTGAAATCACAGCTCTTGTCACACCACTTGGACATTTAAAACTTTCAAGGGATCCCTGGGTGACGCAGCGGTTTGGTGCCTGCCTTTGGCCCAGGGCGCGATCCTGGAGACCTGGGATCGAATCCCAGGTCAGGCTCCCGGTGCATGGAGCCTGCTTCTCCCTCTGCCTATGTTTCTGCCTCTCTCTCTCTCTGTATGACTATCATAAATAAATAATAAAAAAAAAATTTAAAAAAATCTTAAAAAACTTTCAAATACTATTCAGGCCTTCAGCCTAAAGACCAAATTCTTAAAGATGACGTTTAACATCTTATGCTAATAGTATAGAAGTAGAACCTACACCAAATGCTGTCCAAATACTGTGCACTACACCAAGAGCTTCAGATACTTTAATTCTAACGATCCCATGAAGAAGGCATTTCCCCATTTCTCCATGAAGATGAAGGAACTGGAGATCAGAGAGTTTAAGTAATTTGTGCAAGATCAGACCACTAGCAAGTGGAGGAGTCCACACTCATTCACTCAGTAACAATTTATTAGGTTCTTTAACACCTTAACTCCAAAACCCCTCTTCCTCCTTCTCATTATGTCATCCTGGCTCAGGGTCTACAACGCACCTCTCCAGCTCCACCACCAATGCTGCTGTCATTGCAGCAGATTGTGTTACACCAGGCCTTCCACCCCGTGGACTCTGCTTTCTTTCTCTTTACCCAGCCTCTTCTCATTTGGAGACGTATTCCACAGAGTCAGCAAGATACCCCAGAAAGAACACAAGCTGTGGAATCAAAGGCCTGGGTCCAAAACATGGCAGCATTTCCTAGCTGTGCCACTTTGGGCATAATTCTAAGTTATGATGCCTAGTCTCCCCGATGGGAATCAAATGTCCACCCCAGGGAGCAGCGAGTGAAATAAGGTATACAAAGCTCTAGCACACATTTCTCTACAGCTGATGGAGGTTCCCAGAAACATTCGACAGAAGCATCACTCCCTCTAAAGGCTTCCTTCTTCCTGCTACACTGAACAGCTCCTGCTACCTGTCCCCATAGGGTTCTATTCACATACCCATTAGCACCTGTGCCACCTGTCACTGACTCTTCATGTATTTTCCTCAGAGCACTGAGTGGTGTAAGGAAAGGGCCTTTTTAAAAAAAAAAAAAAAAAAAGATTTTATTTTTCTTTTTTAAAAAAGATTTATTTATTTGACAGAGAAAGAGAGTGAGAGAGCACAAGCAGGAGAAGTAGCAGAGGGAGAAAGAGAAGTAGACTCCCTGTTGAGCAGGGAGCCTGATGCGATGTGGGGCTGGATACCAGGACCCTGGGATCATGACCTGAGCCAGAGGTGGGTGCTTATCCGAGTGAGCCACCCAGGGGTCCCAAAAAGGGCCTCTTTTTAACAATCTTTATGATCCCAGTACCCCGCATGTGCCTGGCATACCATTGATTCAACATACTTCTGAATCACAAAGTAACACAGTCAACACTAAACATCTGCTGAATAAAGTTTACAATTTTGCCTCAGAGATACCACTTCTCAGTGAGCCTCACTGTTAATATTTCTAGAATTCTCCAGAGTTAAAAACAATGACGACAACCACAACAACAAAAGCACTCCCTTTTTGGCATCATGTGAGACCTAAGAGAATCTGTTTCTTTCATAAATTATGGGATTTGGTCAAGTGTATGTTCCCCTTTTCCTTAAACTTTTTTTTTTTTTCTCTTAAACTCTTGTTACGATGGATTTAAAGTGTCTGGAGTCCCTAAACCACAGGAATTCTCTGTAGAATGAGTTAAACAGTGTTTATTCATATTATTAATAGTGATTTAGTGATTCAAACACAAGAACAAATTTTGTCTTTAGTAGATTTCTATGGAAACTGCAAGTGAAAAATTCCTTGTTTAAAATACCTCTTCCCCTCTGTTAATGTTTTATACATTTAGTTTTCTTTTTCTAGTTTTAATGTTTTTGAATTTTAACATTTTATCTGGAGCAATGATACAAATCATATTCTTGAACAAACATAGTTTTGTTTTTAAATCTTACTAAAAGGACATGTTCAAAGGATTCCATCTAGACTATAAGGAAAATAATCTCAAAAACATACCAAATGTCTAGCCTAGAACTTTTTGAAGTTTAAAATTAGAAAAATAACACCTTTACCCTTGGCCTAGTCCCCTGTGTTGTTTAATCCATTTTTCATTACCTGGTTCGTATAAAAGAGGCACACGCTTTCATCTGAGTCTCTAGCAACACTGCTTCTCTCCTTTCTGCCATACAGTTTTGAATATTTTTCAGAGCTTTCTCATTCTTCTGGTTATTACTGCTGCTTGCTTCCATAGAAAACACAGAGCTCTCAGGCAACGTTTCAGGAAAACACAAAAGACAGTCTTTTCCTGAGTGTGGAAAGGAGGATTTGATAGTTTTGTCACTGGAGGTGAAACTGTTCTGTTTCTGAGATGACGCACACGATGTTGACAGAGCTGGCCCCAGATTCAGGTAAGCCTCTGCCAATTTGCCCCAGTTCCAAGGATTAAAAGGATGCAAAGAAATTAGTTTCTGTAGGCAGAGAATTGTTTTCTCCAAGTTCTGCAGACTTGAACAAATAGCCAACTGGAGATAGAGCACAGTGGTTAAATGGTCTGTGTTAGTTGCTTTATTTTCCTAAGGAGAAAAAAAAAAAGTTAAAAACTTTATTATTTTTTTTAAGATTCTATTTTTAAACAATCTCTATACGCAATGTGGGGCCCAAACCCACAGCTCCGAGATCAATACTTGCATGCTCCACCGACTCAGCTAGCCAGGGGCCCCAAGAGTTAAAAACTTTAAACTGCAGAATATTTTTCATGTAAAAATGGAGATGCCTAAAAAACCCAACTTGTGTATGCTGTAAATGAGAGGTATCTTTCTGTAGCTACAAGTACAGAGAACTGTTTGAAGCTGTAAACCTAGAGAAATACATACTACCTACCAAAATAACCACCAGACACTCCCAAACATCCTGTCATAACAGTAACATAATTCACGTGACAGTGGCCTGACAAAATTCAGCACCCAAATCATAAAATGGCAGTTTATCTTCAATTTTTATTGTAATCTTCATTGTCTTAGCCAGAAAGCCGAAAGACCTAAGCCAACTCTTTTTAACCCTGGGCTAGCGGTTCCATTTTAATATTCCAGGTTTTCTAAAAATCCAAATGGTAATTTCCTTGAGGATTCAAATGGACTCCATTTCCAAATCTGACTTGGCTTAGACATCTTAAACAGGAGAGCCCTGAAGCTCTCAGTGCTTCACGATGCATCATAATTGAATCCAAATGCCGTCCCTGGTAACTATTACCAAGGCCAATTATTTTTGGCCAGAAGGGGTTGCTTGGTTTCCTTCTGATCAGAAAATGCTTTTCAAGTCTCTTTAACCAGAGCCACCACCTCTTGCCTAACTTGCCATATGGCAAAAGCCCTGTGGGTTAGGGAAAACAAGGCTTCTTTTTCTAAGTTAGTCTGTGGAGAGCAGATGGCAGACTAAAATTACCTTTCAGTTAATTTTAAGCCTAAAGAAAACCTGGCCTGCTAATATCCAGATCAAACTCCTGTACAAAACTACAATGAGCCAGAAATACAAGTAAAACTACCCAGTATGCAGCCTGAAGAAACAGGCCAGTGAGTGAAAGCTTGGGGAGGATCCTAAATATTTCTATATTAAGTGAGAATACAGAAAATAAAGCTCCATGCAATCTATCTGGTGATACTGCAACTTCCCAAAGACAAATATATTTGGTTTTATTACTATTGTTTAGCATTTTGTCCTTCCTAACAGAACATTAGGTTCCAAAAGGGTTTTTTTTTTGTTTGCTTACTTTTTAAAACTCATTTATTTCGACCTTAGTTCTGACCACATATAAAACTCTTTTTTTCTAAAGTTTTTCCCTTCAGAAATCTTCTATAATTTTTTCTTTTTAAGTTTATTTTATTTCCAGTTAACATACAGTGTTTTATTAGTTACAGACGTACAATATAGTGATTTACCCCTTTCATACATTGCTCTGTGCTCATCACAAGTGCACTCCTTAATCCCCACTACCTAGTTCACCCACCATCCCAATTCCACCCCCCTCCCCGCTGGTAACCATCAGTTTGTTCTCTGTAGTTAAGAATCTGTTTCTTGCTTTTTTACTTCTCTCATTTCTCCCCCCAAGTTTTTCTGTTCAATGCTGAATTCCTAGTAGAGAGCACAGCACCATGGACATAGCAGATATTCAGTAACTAAGTAATACATCTTCATGTCGTTTATTTATAAGGAGAACAACACACAGACTTTAAGAAATGCTACCTTTCTTCTACAACTAGTCTATAGTGCTTTATGCTATTTAACAACATTTCATATTAAGAATGTATGTTGGGGTGGAGGCTGTTACATACAAACTATGATTTTGATGGAAGAGTTTTTACAGCATAAATAATAACTCTATGGAAATTAAATTCCATTTAAATGACTTTGTGTGATTTTTCCAGAATAATGCAACTCCTGAAATGCAATAATGATGACAACACTTAATATTTATTGAGTGCTGGGCAGACCGGTGGCTCAGCAGTTTAGCGCCGCCTTCAGCCCAGGGCATGATCCTGGAGACCGGGGATTGAGTCCCACGTCTGGCTCCCTGCATGGAGCCTGCTTCTCCCTCTGCCTGTCCCTCTCTCTGTCTCTAATAAATAAATAAAATCTTTTTTTAAAGATTTATTTATTTATGATAGACATAGAGAGAGAGAGAGAGGCAGAGACAGAGCCAGAGGGAGAAGCAGGCTCCATGCCGGGAGCCCGACGCGGGATTTGATCCTGGGACTCCAGGACTGCGCCCTGGGCCAAAGGCAGGCGCCAAACTGCTGAGCCACCCAGGGATCCCAAATAAATAAAATCTTAAAAAAATATATTTATTGAGTGCTAATATGTGTCAGGCACTAGTTACACTTATTCCTCATGACAATCCCTTAAAATAGATTCTATTATTATCCCCATTTCATAGAAGAGGGAACCGAGTCACAGCAGAGAAGTTGGAGAGCTTGCCTACATAGCTAGTAAGTAGCAGAGCTATAGTCAGTCATATCAGAAGGCACAGGATGCAGGGTACTTTAGAAGAGCTGACGCATGTTAGCTGGCTTGGGATTCTCCCTCCAGATACAAGATGAGCAGTGTATTGGGAGGGGAGGTATGGATATGCTTCATCTGTCACCTTAGCACTGAACCCAGAACTGGGCATGTGGGACTGAAACATTTGTAGAGTACACACATTTAAAAAAAGAGTCATTTACCGTCAGAAAGCAACATCGTTACCATAGCTTATCTCATGAGCCTATCAGTTACTGTAAGATGCTTAATTATTTAAGTAATAAAATATAAATGAGTTCTATTACAAATTCTGCCCAAAAATCATTAAGAAGAGAGTGAATTAGAAGTTGTGAGCATAAAGTGTTCGCATCCTGAGGGGCACTCTAGGACTGTGTATTTTATTCAATGCAATATACCGACCTGTCCCCCGTACAGAACACAAAAGGACAATAACCACCGAGACAAAAACAGAAATGGGCCAGAGCTAATAACAAAAGAGAAAGGTCTGTAAGGAAGAAATTTAAAAAATAAAACAAAACACGGGGTACCAGGCAATGGGAAACTATGCAAATTGGTAGAGGTCCGAGGTCATGTAGAGACTCAAAGAAAGAGTGAAAGCCACTGGCCTACACTGCTGGTTCGTTCTCCAACAAGGGGCCTACAAGCCTGATGGATAGTTCTCGGTCCTGGCAGGGGAGCTGAAGGTCTTCTGACTGGTCCCTCTTCCTGCTTCATAACATCCTAAGCTCTGGACAGCTGGCATCTGCTGACAGGCAACAGATGTTTCTCTGAACCACAGAAACAGACTTCCTAAGCTAGAAGGAACCACAGAAATGATCCAGACACTAATGCTGCTGCCACTGCCTTCAGCAGGTTAGGCAGGGAAGAGCACAGTGGTGCAAGAGATGCCAGGAAGAGAGAGGGGAGAGAGAGCATAGCACAGGAACGAAGGACAGGTGCCTGATGTCTAGAAAAAGGCACAGGGATCCCTGGGTGGCGCAGCGGTTTGGCGCCTGCCTTTGGCCCAGGGCGCGATCCTGGAGACCCGGGATCGAATCCCACGCCGGGCTCCCGGTGCATGGAGCCTGCTTCTCCCTCTGGCTCTGTCTCTGCCTGTGTCTTTGGCTCTGTCTCTCCTTCTATCTCTCAAGAATAAATAAATAAAATCTTTAAAAAAAAAAAAAAGAAAAGAAAAAGGCACAAAGGGCCAAAGCTGCTGCTCATTTGCAGACCCCAGAGACAGATAATGAATACTGTTAAATCCCATCAAGTTCACTGTGCCACGTGCTTCTGAAGAAGCTAATCTTACCTTCCAGCTTAAGAATTAACCTGCATTTGGGATCCCTGGGTGGCGCAGTGGTTTGGCGCTTGCCTTTGGCCCAGGGCGCGATCCTGGAGACCCACGATCGAATCCCACATCAGGCTCCCGGTGCATGGAGCCTGCTTCTCCCTCTGCCTATGTCTCTGCCTCTCTCTCTCTCTCTCTGTGACTATCATAAATAAATAAAAAAAAATTAAAAAAAAAAAAAGAATTAACCTGCATTTATTAAAGGGTAGAAAAAGAAGACATAGCTGTTTTCCACATTCTAAAGACAAATTCCAAGGTCTGCTCTCACTGCAAGAGGCTGAGGTCTGAGGCAGTGAACCCACCAGCAAGTAAATTTAGGGATTTCTCTTAGTGAAATGGAGGAGGACAGCTCAATCGGATGCATACTTTAGGCTGACCTCCCAGCAACTTCAACTGCCGGGGTCATGGATCAGTGTCTTGGCGCCTCATTAATTCCCTCTGAGCAAGAAAACTGGTCATCTATAAACTATGATTGGTCTATTTAGACCAATCCTTATATAAAATTTACACACAGAAAAACCAGAAGTAAATAAAAAAATGCTTTCATCTGAAAACAAAAACAAGCAGAATCTAGAACTGCAAATAACTGCTTTTCTTCATCCCTTAAAAAGGGATTCTGTGAATTCCATTTAAGAATAAAAAAGGCTGTTAAGCTTGGCTCAGTATTGTATTTAGCTTTTTTTTTAAATTAACTTTTCTTGTTTACAAAAGTAATCCATGTTCATTGTAGAAATTTTGGAAAACAAAATCTAAAATAAATAAACAAACAAATAAATAAATAAATAAATAAAATAAACGTTACTGATGATCTTCCTACTCTGAACGTTTATTCCTAACAAAAGTAAAACCTTAAAAAAAAAAAAAAAAAAAAGTAAAACCTTTACAAATGAGATTTTTAGGCATAACACAGGAAAGAAAAAAATACTACAAGAAAATGACTGTCTAGAGCTCTGAACTGTTCATTACAAAGTTCTTGCACCACTGACGATTTTCCTCTACTTATCCAAACCCGCAGATTTTGCTGCTGGCAAGAAGTTGTTTTTGTTTTTGTTTTAGAAAATAAACTATTCAAAAATCCCAAGAAAGCAAAAGGAAAATAAGCAACCAAACCACTTACCAAGTTTGTAGCAATCTCCAAGGCTTCTGTGTGCCTTCCCAGGTGAGCCAGACACCGAGCCTGGCCTTCCTGGACATCCCTCTTCATGGCAAAATTCGTAGCTGGCAATTTTTCAGAGATGCTGGAATACTCTTGCAGTGCTTTCTGCCAATTATTTGTTACATAAAGGAAATGAAGAGAAAGAATAAAAAGAGGGGCAAAAATATAGTAGAAATAAGGATTCAGTTATAGGGATGACATTTTTCTTGGCAGAAGGTATTATAATAATGGACTCTGCAACGAACCGAGGAAGGCTTGAGTAACTTTTCAGTACTATTCTCCTAAAAGGTAGAAAAGAAATGGCTGGAGAATATAACTGCTACCGCCATGGGAAATATCACCATAGGGTAGGAAGAGCTTTCTGAAGCCAAATAGACCAGGACTGAATCCCGGTTGTGACACTAACTTGCTACAATACCTGCCATTTCTCATCAGCAAAGTAACACAAGACTCTTGCGAAGAAATGAGATCTTCTATGTAAAGCAAGCTGGTATCTACTTGTCCTTCCCTTTTCTTACACATTTTGGGGTGCCCTACCCCGTGACTCCGTGAGGAATCTGTGCTAGAGGCTCCCACAGAATGAGGAGGTAACAGAACCTGGAGAAACAGACCTGCAAGGATCCCAAAAAGATCCCTATATCGTAGATACAGGACACAAAACAAATGACATAGAGGCATGTAGAAAAGGACAGAAACTTGGGGTTCTGAGTTTACAAACACTTATCACAGAAGATCAAATTCACCCTCACAAACAACATGCTCACAACTAACATCCTACGACTGACAGAACAAGAGCTTATGTCAGGTAGCACAACCTCACAGAGCTGAACTCTACCTGATACTCCTGCCGTCTGTAGGCAAGGTCCCCTTTGAATTTCTTCAGAGTTAGAGCTTCAACATCATCACTGCTCCCCGTTTCTTCATCAAACCACTAGAAATTGTGAAAACAGCATGTTACAGAAATTAAGTTTTGCTTTTCCACCTACTTAAATAGAAGCAATTTCCCACATACAGTTGATTAAACCTCAAAGAGAGACATACTTCTTTATGATGAGACTCACAGGAAAACATCCAACAAGAATGACAATTTTAGCATTGGTTCAGTTTTCATTAGAATTATTTTGAGTCGGGATGCCTGGGTGGCTCAGTGGTTGAACGTCTGTCTTTGGCTCAGGGTGTGATCTTGGGGTTCCGGGATCGAGTCCCGCATCGGGCTGCCTGTGAGGAGCCTGCTTCTCCCTCTGCCCGTGTCTCTCTGCCTTTCTCTGTCTCTCATGAATAAATAAATAAATAATTTTGAGTAATAAACATACCAGTAACACGAAACCCCTCCACTGAAAAAGCAGCACAGGCATATACGGTTCTATCTAGAGCATTCTGAAATGGGGTGGTGCCTGGGAAGCTACATTTTTAACTAGCACAGTTCCCAATGCTGCTTTTTTTTAATTTAATTTTATTTATTTATTCATGAGAGACAGAGACAGAAAGAGAGAGAGAGAGAGAGAGAGAGAGAGGGAGAAGCAGGCTCCATGCAGGGAGCCAGACATGGGACTCGATCCCAGGTCTCCAGGATCACGCCCCCAGTTGAAGGCAGCGCTTAAACTGCTGAGCCACTCAGGGATCCCACCAATGCTTCTTTAGACTGAGACACATTTCCCTGTAGAGACACTTTTAGAGTAGATGGAACAGGGATTGACAATGCTTTATGGAAAGGACAAAGGAAAGAGGAATTACCTTTATTTACAGTGCTTTTATGAAAATGTCATAAAAGCAAAGATAGACTCTAACCAAAGAGACTGAAATTAAGGCTGAAAGGAGGTTTCTGTGCAATCTAATGCCAAGGACCTGTAGAAGAGAAGTTTGAGGAAATGCCATTCTGGAATATTTTATTCACTTTTCTACTGATTTAAACCCTATGGATAGAAAGGAAAATGACATTGGACTTGGTTAGTAAAGAACGTCAAGATGAGGCAAAAGGTGTAACAAAAAGCAGTCTGTGTGCCAGTTTTTCCAGCTTCACCACAGTAGCTCAACCTCCTTTTTTACTCACAGTAAAACATACTGAGGCTGGATGTAGTCTATCCCCAGGTAAATGCTATTAAAATGCAACTGCATTTGTGGTGGTGGTACCATCATGTCAAAATTGCTTGGTCCTATTTCTAAAAGAGTTGCCTGGCTATCAGTGCCCTCCTATCATCTTAGTAAAACACTTTATCTCCTTGGCCTGTTCCATCCCAGCTTTTAATGCTGTGCCACATGACTTCCCAAGTCCGTTCCTGTTTTTAGTCTGCATGATCAACTACTACGGGTAACTCTGAAAGAAGGTATGCGTTAAGGAGAAAAGGTAAGTGAAATAAAACAAACATAATCCGGTCACTACTGAGCACCCGACACCTTTAAGTACAATGGGTTTTAAGGAAACCTGAAGACAATACCGCAAAAGGAACCTAGCTAGCATTTCCAGAAACAGGTGAGTTTCTGATACATAGTAGGGTAGTTCTTACACATGAGAGATTTACATATGTGCAATAATACAAAGTAATATTCTACGGACTCAAAATATTCACGGAGCTCCTGTTATGAACAGAAACTGCCAGGCACTGGAGGACGTAAAGTTAAGCCCCCCACTCTAATGTGATCCATTAATTAGCTTTATGGTGCAGGCAAGGGCTGTAATACAAGCTGAAGGGGGCGGGGAGGGAGGGAGGCAAAGACAAACATATTTGCTGGAAAGGAGGAATCAGAGAAGACTTCCTGGAGGAAGCGGCAGTCAGGGTGTGCTCCGCGATGGGTGTAACTGCACACCCTGACCCCGCGAGCCGGGCCGACGGGGCCGAGGGAGGTGCCCGAACAGGGGCCGGCCGGTGCGGGCGGCGTCGCCGTTTGGGGAGCAGGTGAGCCCGCCGGGCTGCAGCCTCAGCGAGGGCGCACGTCGTGACCCGAGGTTTCAGGACCGGGCGCCGCCGGCCAGGCCCCCCCCGCTGAGGTTCGGAAACGGCCGGGCCTCTCGGGGAGCCGAGGCCTGCGGGGGCGGCGGGCCGCGCGGGACCCGGGGCCCCAGGCCTGCAGGGGTCGGGAGACAGGCCAGCAGGCCCTGCCCTCTCACCTGCGGCTCGCAGCGCTTGGCGCAGTAGGGCGCCGCCGGTCCCGGCCGCCGCTCCCGCCTCTCTTCGAACACCGCGTCCTCGAACTCGCCGCCCAGCAACCAGCAACCGGTCTCCATGGCGCTCCCGCCGCCGCGGTACCGGGAGGGGGTGGGGCCTAGAACGGCGCCCACGTGCGGGCCAACGCGGAAGGGGCGGGGCCGTCAAGGCCAGAGCGCGGCATGCTGGGACTTGTAGTCTCTGGGTGGAGGCGGGGGGGACCCAAACCGGGATCGGGCCCGCGGCTGCGCTGCGGGCGTGGAGTCGTGGTGGAACTCCGATCTTTATCTGACTCACACTGACCGAAGCCAGGACAAAATGTTTGACCGCTCCCTTACAGCAGATGGACAGAGAGTGCCTTACCTGCACGCATCAAAAAGCACTGGCTCCAGGGTAGCTTTTTAAAACTAGTGCATACCAGTTTTTCACCACTGAAGATACTCGTGACACTGTGTTAAGCATGTTTTTTTGCACTTTGTATCCTCTCCTAACAATTTATGAAAGGCGCAGTGATTCTTTCCAAATGAAGCTATTGGGGTTTAGAGAAGTTAAGCAACTTGCTCAGGATCAATTTTTATGTGGCTGAGAGCTGGGAAATACAGAAATGAATTTCTGTCTCCAGAAAAGAGACACCACCACCACCAAAAACAAAGACCAGAGTAATTCATGCATTTATAGAACGGAGGGCAGAAATTCACTCTGATGCTCCATCAAGGACCATTAATTCTACCTGGAGAAAAATACCAAATTCCAGAAGTCTAAAACTAACATTTACTAGATTTCTTATACATTCAAGATATCCCTTGAGACTGGAAAATAGAAATTGACAAAATAACCACCAATATTGCACAACACAATATTACTGTGACATATTACACAGCAGGTTTTTCCTTGCTTTCCTCCTATTTCTCCTCATTCACCTATTCCTCTTCCACCATTTGTCTTACAAGTTTCTTTCTTTCTTTTTTTTAAAGATTATATTTATTCATGATAGACACAGAAAGAGAGAGGCAGAGACACAGGCAGAGGGAGAAGCAGGCTCCATGCAAGGAGCCCGATGTGGGACTCAATCCTGGGACTCCAGGATCATGCCCCGGGCTGAGCCACCCAGGGATCCCTCAAGTTTCTTTCTTTAACCCAATCTTCTATTCCACAAATTCACCCTGGGAGAGTCTAAGCTACTCCCCAAAGTTTCAAAATCTCTCTGCTGATCACTCCTCAAATCTAGAATCAGCCCATATATCCAACAGCCTTGAGTGGAAGGCTTCACCAGGATAGCCTTCAGACATTAGCTACTGATGCATTCATCCATAGAAGGGTCATTAAAAAAAAAAAAACAAGAAAAAAATGTTTGTTTTCCCATCAGAGATGTAATAGTCCTAATTTGGAAAAACTTAGAAATTATAGAAAAGTAGAAGAAAAAGAGGTATCCATAATATAAGCATCCAGAAGTAATGGAGTCTAAAAGGGTAGAGATATTTGCCCTAATCCTAATATGCCCTGTTCTAGCAGAAAAGACAATATAGTATAGTGTTGAAAGGGCCTCATGGACCAGATTTGTCTGGGTTCATGATCCTGGTCTAGTTATTCACTAGCGGTGTGATCCAATTTGTGAAATGGGCATTGATTAAAATAATGCATGTAACGTGCCTGTCGGATAGCAAGTGAGTAAGATATGTTCATTCAAAATTCCTGTTTCAGGGATCCCTGGGTGGTGCAGCGGTTTAGCGCCTGCCTTTGGCCCAGGGCGCGATCCTGGAGACCCGGGATCGAATCCCCCACATCGGGCTCCTGGTGCATGGAGCCTGCTTTTCCCTCTGCCTGTGTTTCTGCCTCTCTCTCTCTCTGTGACTATAATAAATAAATAAATAAGTAAATTAAAAAAAAAACACAAAATTCCTGTTTCAGGTGCAAAGTAAGAACAAAGCAAAGGCAGGCAGAGAGAACTTTTTTTTTTTTTCCAGTTTTTTCTTTTTTAAGGCTGTTTGGTTTTGGAATCTCCACCCTATTGGGATCTGTGCCCTCTACCTCGCACCTCATTCTAGCCTCCTAGCTTCCTCCTGGCCCAATGAAACTATCTAAGCTAGATATTCTTTTTTTTAAATATTTTTTTTTTATTTATTCATGAGAGACACAGAGAGGGAGAGAGAGAGAGGCAGAGACACAGGCAGAGAGAGAAGCAGGCTCCATGCAGGGAGCCCGACGTGGGACTTGATTCTGGGTCTCCAGGATCACACCCTGAGCTGAAGGCGGCGCTAAACCGCTGAGCCACCTGGGCTGCCCTAAGCTAGATATTCTTGCCACAGTGGTCAAGAAGCCACAGAACAGCAGCTTATGAGTATGAGAGAGTTCTTCAGCCTTTGAACTCAGGATTCCTGAGGTGCGGGGTTTCTAGCCTTTTTACCACTAAGAAGCCTTTGTTATTTTCCCCAAAGTTGTGGAGGATTTGTGCACACAATAAAACTGCACTAATTAACTAATAATTGCTTCATTTTCCTTTAAAACATTGAATCTAAATTCTATATAACAGCCAATACAAGCTTCTGCTCAGCCTGAGCCTACCAGCCAACGTCATTGTGTATTAGAGTTTTAGTTGAAAGCAAAGAGGTAGCTGTTAGGGACCCCAGGAAGCCTGGGGAAAAGTTAAACGTAATTAACATCAGGCCTTTGGCAATAATGAAAACAGCTCAAAGGGCCCTTATCACTGTTGAGGACCTGGCATCTAGACCCCAAGTTTTATTTTTTTTAATTTTTATTTATTTATGATAGTCACAGAGAGAGAGAGAGAGAGAGAGAGAGAGAGAGAGAGGCAGAGACACAGGCAGAGGGAGAAGCAGGCTCCATGCACCGGGAGCCCGATGTGGGACTCGATCCCAGGTCTCCAGGATCGCGCCCTGGTCCAAAGGCAGGCGCCAAACTGCTGCGCCACCCAGGGATCCCTAGACCCCAAGTTTTAAATCACTGCGTCATTTGACAGAAAGGCCCTAGGATTATGTCATTTTTAAAAAGAGAGGGAAGCCTGAATGGCTCAGTAGGTAGAGCAAGAGATTCTTAATCTTGGGGTTGTGAGTTTGAATCCCATACTGGGTGTGGAGCCTAGTTAAAAAAATAAAAAGAAGAGAGTAAAATAAAAGAGAAGAGTAAAAAATAAAATAAAATAAAATAAAAGAGAAGAGTACTTTGTAACTATTAAATACATAGGAAATGCTAGGTGTTAGGCACTGTTAGGGAGTAAAAGGGAATTCTGCAAGTGTTTAAGATTTTGTTGGTTGTCATTAAAATCTGTTTTTATAGATTATTAGATTGAGTTTCCCACCGCAAGATACCACCTCCTCCAGGCAGCTGTCCCTCATTCTTCTAATTCCTCCATGCTTTCATCCACTGTGGCATTTATCACACTGTGGACTGTTGGAAATTAAAGATAGTGTCTTTCTCACTCTTTGGAAACTCAGCCCTCAGACAGAGCTTGGTCCAGAGCTGCTCTATAAATGCTTGTTGAATGGACAGGAAGTGGCACTTTGAAGTTTTAAGTCACATAATGAGGCCTTTTCTGAGAGGGAGGGGAGGAACCAATATTTATTGAGCATAAGAAAATGACAAGCATCACTATGTGTCCCCTTTCCAGGTCATTGGCCAAGAGATTCTAATGGCCAAAGAGTGAGATGCCCTCGCCATCTCAAAGAACTGAAAGCTGAAGGTTCTGGTGGTCTCCTGGTGGCTCGGGGGATGGGGGTGGGGGCTGTGGAACTGGGAGGTGGCAGGGAGCCAAGTGTACATATATGTGTGGTCTACGGAATTTGCAGTCACTATGCCAGGCAGAGAGCTGGGTCTTTGCTTTGGCATTGGCTGGGAGCCCCTGGGCTAGAGTCTAGTCTCTTGGGTACATCATTCCACAGACTCAGGGGTGCTTCCAGAGTACAAGATTGTTCTCACTATACTTAGAAATTACAGACCTCCACACCTCTCCCGGTCTTGAGCCCTGCTCAATTTCTATTTCTGCCTCTCAAAGATACTCCCTTCCAGAACACCAGAATATTATCTTTGACTATAGGCTTTAACCAAAGGTGGGAAGACTGGTTGTTTTCTTTTCTTTCTTTCTTTTTTTTTTTTTGACTGGTTTTTTTCAAATCGTTTTTGGAACTACCCAGAAATCCAGATGCTCTATGAAACAAGAGGAAGTTTTATCCAGCCCTCTAAGATGGGTGTCTGAGGTTACTACTTTCCTGGCCCAAGGGAGACCTTAGACATAGACATACTTTTAAAAAGCCCAATACCAGGACACCTGGGTGGCTCAAAGGTTGAGCACCTGCCTTCGGATCAGGGCCTGATCCTAGGATCCGGGATCCAGTTCCACTTTGGGCTCCCTGTGAGGAACGTGCTTCTTCCTCTGCCTATGTCTCTGCCTCTCTCTCTCTCTGTGTGTGTCTCATGAGTAAATAAATAAATCTTTAAAAAAATAAAATAAAAAGCACAATGCCTTACTAACTATACATTCTTTAGGCATTCAAAGCCATCTACAGTCTGACACCAAACTAACTCATACTGTTTTATTCTTTTATTTATTTATTTTTGTGTTTCTGTTTATACAACTTTATTAAGTTATAATTAACAACTACACATATTTAAAATGAATTTTGACATAGGTACATATCTATGAAACCCTCCCTCCACTCAAGATGATGAACATATCCATCACCTATAAAGGTTTTATCCCTCCCTACCTCATTTCTTTCACTGAATCCTGCTTTGTAGCCAGGCTGGGTCCTCTCCAGAATAGGCCTCCTACATTGCCCCTGACCCCCACTCCAAGTCTTTCCTTTATCTTACAACCTTCCCTGCATTTACTAGGTCTCAGCTCACCACTTCTTTTTTTTTTTTTTTAAAGATTTTATTCATTTATTCATGAGAGACACAGATTGAGAGAGAGAGAGGCACAGACACAGGCAGAGGGAGAAACAGGCTCCACGCAGGGAGCCCAACGTGGGACTCGATCCCGGATCCCAGGATCATACCCTGGGCGGAAGGCAGACACTCAACCGCTGAGCCATCCAGGCATCCCAGCTCACCACTTCTTTCATCAGGAAAGCCTTTCCCAGTGCCCTCCCACTATAACCAAGTGGGATTTATTTTAGGAATACAAGAGTGGTTTAACGCAAGAAAAATAATCAATATAAGACATCATATTAATAGAATGAAGGGGGGAAACCATACAATAATCTCAATTGATGCCAGAGAAAGCATCTGACACAAATCCAGCACTCTTTCACAATTAAATCTGTCAGAACACTAAGACTACAACTTCCCTAACATGATAAAGGACATTAATAAAAAGCCCACAGATAATGATATTTGATGGCAAGGTTAAAAGCCTTCTTTTGTGATCAGGAACAAGACAAGGATGTCCTCTTTCACCAGTGCTATTCAGCACAGTGTCAGAAGTTCCAGCCAGAGCAATTAGATGAGAAAAATAGGTATCCAGACGGGAGAAGAGTAAAACTACATCTATTTAAGGAGGGCATGATCCTACATATAGAAAATCCTAAAGAATCCATAAGAAGGGATCCCTGGGTGGCGCAGCGGTTTGGCGCCTGCCTTTGGCCCAGGGCGCGATCCTGGAGACCCGGTATCGAATCCCACATCAGGCTCCCGGTGCATGGAGCCTGCTTCTCCCTCCGCCTGTGTCTCTGCCTCTCTCTCTCTCTCTGTGACTATCATAAATAAATAAAAAAAAAATTAAAAAAAAAAAAAAAGAATCCATAAGAAAACTACTAGAGCTAATAAGTGAATCCAGCAAAATTGGAGGTTATGAGATTAACAAACAAAAATTAGTTGCTTCTGTACAATAAACAATCTGAAGAACAAATTAAGACAGCAATTCCAATAACAATAGCATCTAAAGAATATCTATGAATAACATGTAACCAAGGAGGTGAAAGACTTATCCACTGAAAACTACAAAACTTGCTGAAAGAAATAAGACCTAAATAAGTGGAAAGGCATCTCATCTTCATAGATAGGAATACTGAATATTGTTAAGATGTCAATACTACCCAAAGCAATCTAAAGATTCAAGATAACTGCTTCCATGGTTCATAATTTAAACTTCTAATAACTTTTTTTCAGAAATGGAAAAGCCAATCCTCAAATTTACATATAATTGCAAGGGACCCCAAGTATACAAAATAATCTTGAAAAAGAAGAAAGTTAAGGACTCATACTCCTGATGTGAAAACTTACTATAAAACGAAAATAATCAAAACAGTGTGGCAATGGCAAAAGGATAAGTATATATATATCAAAGGAATAGAAGTGAAAGTCTACAAATAAACCTTCATAAATATAGGCAACTGATTTTTGACTAGGGTGCTATATCCATTCAGTAAGAGAAAGATAGTTGTTTCAACAGATAGCACTAGGATAACTGGATTACCACAAACAAAAGAATGGAGTTGGACTTTTACCTCACGCCATATACAAAAATTTATTCACAATGCATTAATGATCTAAATATAAGATCTGTAACCATAAAAAATAAAATAAAAAACATAAAAAAGAGCTGTAACCATAAAACTCTTAAAAGAAAACGTAGGGGTAAATCTTCATGACCTTGGATTTGGCAATGGATTTTTTTCTTATTAAATAATTTGTAGGCCCAATACAGGGCTTGGACTCAATCTAGAGATCAAAAGTCTCATGATCTACCAACTGAGCCAGCCAGGCACCCCTTGGAAATGGATTCTTAGATATGACATCAAAAGCATAAATAACAACAATAACAAAAATAGATAAATTGAACATTATCACAGTAGAAAATTTTTTGTTCATCAAATGATACTATCAAGAAAGTGAAAATACAATCCACAGAAGGAAGAAAATATAGTCAATTTTTGTTCCTCTCAATAGTTATGTTCTACAGAGTCACTAATTCAGTGAATACTGAACAAATTCTCCTAGGGAGAATCCTGGGAGTTTTTCGATCATAACGTTTTCATAAACTGATTAATACATAACCTGTTTTATTTGTTCTTCTGTTTAAAGATACCCTATTTAATATACATTGTTGATTCATTAACATTGAACTCTCAGCCGACAGCACCATAACTCATGCCTGAATAAAGCTTGTCTAACACGTGTTTTCTCCATAAGGCACCTCACAGCCTTCTTGCATTTATGAACACTAGGCAGTGCTTTAGCACTACACTTAGGGTCATTTTAAACAGCTAAATCACCAACAAAAGACGCAAAAATACTTTAAAAGTGGCACTAACAGACTACAGAAGGGATGTTTCTTTATAATCTGAGAGTTGAAATAAGAGGCAAAGCATAACTTTTTTTTTGTTTTTAAACTTCATCTGGGAACATGCAGTTTGACAATTCAAATGTTTTGCCACCATTCACATGTGTGTGGATGAGCACAAAAGTGCCATGAATATTGATTTTGGGATTGCAAATGAATGTTCGTGAGTAGTCAAATTTAATAAACAGAATCTGTGGATAATGAGAACTGACTGTATCTGCAAATCATATAATCTGTTAAAGGTTTCCATCCAAAATATACAAAGTACCCCTAAAACTCAACGACAAAAAGCAACACAATTATACTTGGGCAAAGGACTTGAACACACACTTACTTCTCCAAAGAAAATCTATAAATGGTCAATAAACAGCTAAAAGATGTGGAACATCATTAGTCATTAGAGAAATGCAAATCAAAACTATGAGACACCACTTCATACCTATTAGGATAGTAATACTAGTAGTAATAATAATAATAATAATAACTTTTTAGAACTGAAAATAAAAAATGTTGGCTAGGATACAAAGAAACTGGAGTAAAATGGTTACAGACACTATGGAAGACATTTTGTCACTGTAGAAAAGTTTGGTGGTTCCTCAAAAATTTAAACACAGAATTACTATTTGATTCAGCAATTCCGCTCCTAGATAAATACCTGAAAGAACTGAAAACAGAGACTCTAAATGGATACTTATACACGCCCATGTTTACTGTAGCATTTTTCTGGCCAAAAGGTAAAAACAACTCAAATGTCTATCATCTATCAACAGAAGAATAAATAAAATGTATATATCGGATTGTTCAATCACTATGTTGTATACTTGAAACTAATGTAACATCGTGTGGCAACTATACTCAAATAAAACAACAAACAAATAAAACACAGCTACAGTCCGGAATATTATTCTGCCATAAAAAGTAACAGAAGTACCTGGGGTGGCTCAATCAGTTAAGCCTCCGACTCTTGATCTTGGTTCAGGTCTTGATCTCAGGGTTCAAGACCAAGATCTCATGAGTTCAAGCCCCATATTGGGCTCCACGCTGGGCATGGAGCTTACTTAAAAAAAAAAAAAGGAACAAAGTACTGATATATATTACAACATGAATGCACCCTGAAAACATTATGATAATCAAGTACAAAAGGAAAAGTATTGTATAATTCCACTTACTTGAAATATCAAAAATAGGCAATTTCAGAGAAATAGAATAGTAGATTAAAGGTTACCAGGGGCTTGGGGGAGGGGGAATGCTTAACGGTTATGGAGTTTCTGTTTGGGATGATGAAAACGTTTTGTTAATAGTGGTAATGGTTGCCCAACATTGTGAACATAATTAATGCCATTGAATCATTCACCTAAAAACAGCTATAGTGGCAAATTTTGTTATGTGTATTTCACCACAGTTTTTAAAAAACTCAGTTAATAAAATGGAAAAAAAATCACTGAAACCTACTAATCACTGCTGATTTTTATTCTGTATTCAAGGACATCATTAACCCGGAAAAGAGGGCTTTTGCTCTGTCAAATAAATATATTTAAAATCTAGCAAACATCAGAGCAGAATGAAGTGTCAAGTTTATAAAAGAGACAGAGAGGGAAATTACTACTAGTTATTTATGGTTATACAAAGTTTACATATAGCAGGGGAAACATAATATAAATATATTATTCAAAGGCTTTATTTCTAATAGTTGACATTTCAAATATGAAAATTGTCAAACAAAACGCAGACCACATTAGCAATGGTTTAAAAAAGGGAGCAATTTAATTATTATAATACAGAGGGCTTTAAGAAGTTTTTAAATGTGTAAAAGAAAGAACAGTTTAGTGCATTAAATTGTTACAGTCTTTACATTGCTTCTTCTTAAAAAAGTTAACAGTAGTATGAAAAAGCCACCCACAAAGCCAGCTGTCTGAGTGAAGAAATCAGCTAAATTGCAGCATTTTGGAATTACTAATAAAGCTATAGTTAAAAAATAAAAAGTTTATAAAAATGAAAGCAGCATGCATATTCAAGGCTTTTTCATAACATTTCATTAGCTGACAAACATTTAGGTAAAAACAAGAGCTTAATATTATTCATTAAATTAGACAAAAGAAACTGGCCAAGCCCACTACATCCGGTCATTCGGAAAAACATTTTAAGATCCAGAGCTAATTAAACTGAACATTTTTTTTCTATGAAGAAAGCACATTTTGAAAAACGATCCTAAAGTCACAAAAAAAAAAAAAAAAAAAGGGTCCTTCTCAACATGAATGAACAGCACCGGTCTTTACAAAGTTTATAAGTTAGTATGAACTTTCAGTCTCCTGATATGGCAAGAGTTAACAGTTAACACTCCCATGATTCATAAATGAAAAGCTAACCTTTAACTCATTATGATCAGTTCAGAATTTTCTCTCTATTCACTGAAATTGCTACATAAAGTAGAATTTCCCTGAAAGAGAATTCTTGAAAATTCTGATCTGATACCTGTACAAACATTTCTGATTTCTATATGATTGTTAAGAAAACATGAAGTATATATTTACTAAATGGTTCTTCTTCACATTTTTGGTAAAATAATTATTTCAGAGTTTCACCCTACCCAAATTCTTATGCCTTTTTCTTTTCCTTCTTCAAAATTGATTATCTTCAGTTTAATACAAAGCAAATTCAGCTTCTAATGAAAAAAATGAACAGAGTATTACAGAATAATAGTGGTATCCATGAATGTGTTAAATTAAAGATCCATCATTAAGGGCCAATGATATCACAAAATCTTACTGTTTCAACATGTGTCAATAGGCTGCTTTTTTCACTTACGTTGAAATTGTATAAGCCCATGCAGAAATTTTAATCTCAGTGCAGGGCCTGATAAATAAGACATAGAAATACATCAAGTTTTTCCTCTTCCTGTTTCTAACAATTTTTACTCTGTAAAATGTTTGGTCACTCAAAGCTATAAGCTTAATCACATATCAAAGAATATGGCAATAAGGCCCATCTCACTAGACATACAGTATTAAGCTGGACAAAATATGAGGACAAGCTCTAGTGGTCATTAAACCCCCTCAGAAAGTCTAAGAATCAGAACATCTCCATCATATCAGAATAAAAATGTACTATATTAAAATTCGAATTTTTACAAGTTGTTTAATTAGTGTTCTATTTACATTGCAGAACTTCCGCCAAATGCAGTAGTTTAACTTTGGCACAACATTAAGTTCCATTTCTTTTGGGTATTGGATCCTATTTTTTTGATAATGTGTATGCCCCAAAACATTTTCAGTGTCATCAAAGATTGGGCCCATTCACAGTAAATCAGACATCTTGCGTTGAAGAATTGATTCTCCTCCAACGTTAGGCAGCTATAAAAGAAAAACATAATAAAAAACTAAAATTTTTTTAAAACCCATATTTTAATGTTTACCACTTTAGAAACAAAAATTATACAAATTAGCCATGAAAATACATCCTTTGTATTCGCTTATTAAACACTGAGATCACTTGCTATATACATTTTATATAAAGTAGATTTTGTGTGCAACTCCTATGTATAGGTTCTGCATATGGACATTTTCACCTTTATGTTAAAATTTATAAAAACAATTATTAGTAGGAAGTGTATATTCAATGTCAGTATTTGTAATAAACAGACTGATATCTAAAGGCTCTTGTATTTTTTTTCTATTTATATACAAGTCTCACTTATGCAAAAGATATATATGTATTTCACTTTTTGCAATAACTATTTTGGAGAAGTTTTGGTTACTTATTTTTGGTAAACTGAACCATATTTAAGTGAAGAAATAACTATTAAGAGGAAACTTAGATGAATCCTCTTATAAGATGAAAAATTATTTTGTTAAGCCAACAGTAACTTGCTAATTAATGCATTTTTAAATTTTAGACTTTTGAATATTTTTAAAGGCATGCCTGAATATGTACCATGAAAGTGCATGAATAACATACATAATTTTTTGAAAACTGTGGCTTTGTATGAATTTTTTTTATCATAGTATCCATTAGAGTGTCAATACAGAACATGAGAATTATCCACACAAAGCCAAAAACTGTACAAAAAAGTTCCTGTTATTTTTAGAAGATTGCAGCTCCCTACAGAATCATTGCTGAAGTTACTACAACCACAAGGACAATTCACTGCAGCAACACATTTGTTGATTTAATCTTGGCCGAGTGAGAATTGTGTTTAGCAAAAAAAAAAAAAAAAAGCCTGGTAAAAATATTTTATGCATCTGGGTCAGAAGAAAGCCTGTCCTGAAAATTTCTGACATTAGGAAATGGAGGACTGCACTTCAGGATAAAGCTATACAACATTGTTTAACTTCCTGTTACTTACATTATGCTCAATAACCTGGAGTAAGATTTACTCTAAAATAGATGCTTTAGTTTCATCTATATTTCTGCTTGAAAAAAAAATGTTAATGAAAAGAAAGTCTGGAAAAGGACTGCTAAGCAAAAAGAAAAGTGCCTGGTACATATTAAGCTCTCTATAAATAACTGTTTAACAAAATAAATAAAACCAGTGAGGAAGACATGGGGGAGTCAAGGAAATACTGCACAGAATAATAGAGCATAAAAGTAGAGGATGGGGTAGGGATGCAAACAGCTAAGGAAGTAAGTAAACATGCTCATACGATAATGAGGATCTATTCCTCATTTCCTTTTTTACTGTTTGAGAACACGGCAGTAATTTCTGATAATAAGATGCTTTGGGACTACTGACAGACATATACAAACATTTTGTGACAAGTGCATTATTCGCAATAGAATATGGTTTACTCTATACTCAAGAGAGTATAGTTTTATCCTAGAACACTCCAAAACAGAGAGTAGAATAGAACTATGCTATTAAATTCCAAAAGTATTAAGAATTGAAGTCCTAACTCCAAATCAGGTGTCTGATTTGCAGCTACTGTGAAATTTTAATTCAATCTATAAAAGAATTAAAATTTAAGGAACATGCCAAACCTTTCAGATTTAAAGCATGTTTACTTGCGCTTTTATAGCAAGAGATGTATTTTTAACCAAATACAGCATTTCTTCTGGTAGCAGGTTTGTTTTCTATCAAAGAATGAAAAGACACTTTAGGCAACTGAGTTAATTTAATATCAAATCTGTTATTTACCTTTTGATCTCTAAGACAGAAATAATTTATATCACAGTTTTCAAAAACAGATGCCCTCCAAGCAAATATGAATTTACATAAAGCCTAAAATAGACCTTTGGCTTTCAACAGAAAAATTACTGAATAATTTTAACACATAAAGCATTTTAAACTCTAGTTAAAAACCTAATAGTTTGGGGGCAATACAATAAATAAAAAAAGATACCCATTTTCACCTAGTTTCCTAAAACTGAGCAATCCTCGCCCCTGTGTTAAGTTTGTGCTTCAGTACACTTTTCCCCTTCTTTTTAGTTTTCGTTTTTGAATTCTTCCCTTAAATAGGCAAAAAATGAAGCTTTAGTGAAGGAGGATTGCAAACAATACATTTTAGTTATCTTCAGTATTTTGTGAATCCCTCCACTCCACCACCAGTCTAGTCTCCCTTCTCTGAGAATGGGTACCTTTCCCTTAAAACAAAGTAAAAAAAAAAAAAACATTTTATGTAAAAATGATAGCAGCATTAAATTCTACATAATAAATGTAACAATCATAATAATCAGACTACACATAATAATCACGTGTCTCTTGGCCACAGTCTTGGTCCTTAGTCCTCTTATTAGCTAAAAGGAAAACCATCTCAGAAAAAACTGTCAAGTGAAGGCGTCAGATATAAGGTGACTATTCTAAATGTACATGGTTGATGAATATACACTCAGATTAGAAACTTACATTTCAGTCATCTGATTTAGAAAGCTTCCGTTTCACATGTCGTGGGGGTTCCCAAGTGTCACTATCATCTGTTTCTTCTTCGTCCTCTTCCTGATCATCGATCACTTCATCTTCCTCCTCGTTTTCCTCAAATAATTCCATACCTAACTCGGATCTCCTCTGTCTTTCTGCAAACCACTCTCTGACCTGCTCATAGCCCATATGTGATTTGTTCACGAGCTCGTCAAGGTCTTGCTCATTAAGAAATTTGTGCTTCAGGTAATAATCCTTAAGTATTGCAGTTCCAGTTTTAAATTTTATGAGTGATGGCCCCCTGTCCCAGTTGTTCATTCTCTTGCTTCCTCTTGGCCGCCCACGTGGTCTTCCTCTTCCCCTTCCTTTGGGTCTCCCCCTCCCCCTTTTCCTAAGGGAGGACAGCCCATTCATACTACTCGAATTGGCGCTTTGATAGTAGTAGTACCATTTTAAGTTTCCATTTTTCCAAGCATAACGGGTGTCCCCAAACCAACTGACGATGTCTGTTCTAGCAAGCCCACTTTCTTCAGCCAACTTGTCATATTCTTCTGGTGATGGCCACTGGGTTCGGACAAATGCACTCTTAAGCATGTGCAACTGCTCAGGTGTTTTTTTACAGATCTTGCCCGTATTTCCTGGCTTAGGTGCACCAGATTCATCTCTGGGAGAAGTTTCTCCAGGTTCTTCTTTGGAACTACCTGCATTATTTTCATCTACTTCCATTTTCTCTTCCTTTAAAGCTTTTGATTTCTTCTTCTCTGTAAACCAAGCATCAATTTCCCTTCTGGTAAGTTTGGTTTGAGCTCTTAACCTATTTAACTCTTCATCTGTGAGTACAGAGCTGTTGAGAAAACTTGCCTGAAGGGCACGGAGCTGTTCTGCGGTCTTCTCTTTAAATTTCTGGGGAGTGAAGTCGGGAAAAGGATTCCAGGATTGTTTAGGCTGTGAAGTAACAACAGTTGGGGATTCCGTGGTTTCATCACTGGAGTCTATAATAATAGTCGTGGAGGAATCATTGTTGAGATGTAAGCACTGATTACTCTTCGAATTTCTCTGGTTGTACCTTGTGTCACTAAACCATTTTTTAATCTCTCCTTTAGTCAGGCCTGTGATTTTCATAAGTCTGATAATTTCTGAATCATGGGGAAACTGATTTTTAAGGTAGCTGACTTTTAATTCGGCCAGTTGTTCTTTAGTCTTTTTGGCTCGAATGCCAAATGAATCAGGGTTTGCCCCTGTGGTTTCATGTTTAACAAGCTGAGAAGGTGGGATTGCTGCTGTTGCTGGCTTTGTCTCTGCAATAGGCTGGGCAGCAGGTGCCTGACTTTTTTGTACGTTTGTTTGATTTGGAACCCCTGCCACTGTCAAGGCTATAGGTGCTGTTACTGGCAAGGGGTTTGCTCCAGCTACTTGTGTAAGGACCAGTCCTGGCTGACCAACTATTTGGCATGTCTGTAAAATGGATGGTAAACCATTACTCCCTGTGGAAATGTGTGTAGGAATAACGGTTATGGTCTGAGGTACAGTGTGTACTGTTCCATTGAATTGTTTTCTTCTGGCCTCCTCTACTTCCTCAGGAGTCCAGCTAACACCATGTTTTAAGCGTTGGGCTGAAAACCATATCTTGATCTGTTCCTCTGTGTATTTTGCTTGAGCAGAAAGAACAGTAATTTCTGACATTGTGGGATAAGGGAACTTGTTGTAGGTGTTAAGCAACAGGGGGTTGTTATCCAATGCAGCATTGTAGGTAGGAATGCTATTAACGGGGATTAAGACTTTGGGAATCAAATTGGAATTCTGCTGAGCTGATACAGCAGTTATCACCTGTGCTAACCCAGGAAGAACTGCTGCTGGGGTCATGACTGTGCTGGCAGTATTTGGATGTATTCTGTTGACAGTCGAAGTACTTGTATTAGATTCAGAGGCTGAGGAACTTGGATTTTCCACAGTTTCTTCACGGTCTGGTTTGATTTCATTCTCTTTGTCTTCAGGAATGTCCTCAACTGAGTTGTGATGAACTGTGATCCGTTTGTTCTCCACTTTATTTTTCATCATTTTCATGATTGGGGTTTTACTGATAGATATTCCTGAAGAAGAAACTTCTGTAGGTTCAGCTTGCTCTGAATTCTCCTCTTTGACAAAACTACCATCAAAAGTCAGATCATTTATTGTCTGTTCAAAGATTGTCTGGTTATTTCGTTTCACCATAGTCAACTTAAAATTCTCTTCTCCTGGGTGATATTTCAGATTATGCTCGGAAAGTGCATCATACCTTTTGGTAAGAAAATTGCATTCAACACAAACATAGGATGAATTTAGCACTACATTGGGATGTTCTGAATCCACATGAAAAGTAAACATATTTAGATCTGGGGTTTGAAAAGTACAATATTTACATTCATAGCCACCTTCAACTTTTTTATTTTGTTGATTGTCAGAATCCACAGATTCATGAACTTCTTCATCACTTGAGATACTCTCTGCTCTGGTGTTTTCTACAGGTGTAAGTACAGGAGGACCTTCATCCAAATCTGATATCAACTCCAGGTCTGGATCCTGTTCACTGGCAAGGACCATGCAAGGTGTTGTGGATTTTCGCCTGCTTGCCATTCTGATGTTATGAGGAAAATCTCAGTGGTGATTAAAAAGCATCGAGGCTTAAAATTGTTCAGAATTCTTCATTTGAAAACAATGCCTTTTGGTTCTTCAAGTCCATTTTTGTGTTCAGCAAGTTTCATTAGCAGCTTTCTCATGGTGCAATCAAGTAAAGAGCTTATTGTTGGCAGATAAAATACTGTTGAACTGCTGAAATTTTTGAAGCACAACTCCAATCACCTATATTAAAATAAATTTAAAAATGTTTTTAAATGTGTGATTATGATCTTTTAAACAAGCTGCAGTTATATTTCACTTATATGAAGTTGTTGGATAGTTCAGTTATAAAGATCTAGAATAAGACCCGAACCAGGAAAAAAAGTCATCTAAGGATCAAAATATATGTCTCCAAGTCAAATCACTGAAAGTCACATACTGTATCATGGTCAGCCCCCAGCTGTTTACTTGGATTTTTCAGCCAGCTCTATATTGAAAAGGAGAAGAGTTTCCTTTGGCAAGCACACTATTATCAATGTGAAATGATAATCTGTTAATAAGGAAGGAAATTTAAAACTCTAAAAGGTAGTCACAGGTACTCAGAGCCATTAAGTATATAAGAAATTCAATCCATCACTTATGCCCTCTTCCTCCTACTAGGCTGTTTTATGATTCTAGTAGTAGAGCCAAGTATGACAGAAGCAGCAAAGATGGGTAAGAGTGATCAAAGTTTTAGTTTTAGAGACATTATTCTTTTTTTTTTTTTTTAGAGACATTATTCTTAATCATTCTTCATAATGCTACTAGAATTTATAAAACATATATGATCATATCAGTCTTCTGACTTAAAGTTTCCCCAGTGTTAAAAGAATGAAACCCAAACTCCTTAAGCCACATGTAGTTCTCTTTACACCTGGTTCCAACTTCAACTTCCTGTGGTCTCCCTCCTGACTCCTATTTCTTATGCTTTGAACACAGTAGACACAACTCTTGTCCAGGGACACACAATGGGGTCATTCCCTATGTCAGAAGCCTTGTTTGTGCATGAGCTGTGATGATCTTTGTCTGCTCTATAGATTACCTTCTCCCTTTAACTTGGCCTGACCTCCTCCTCAATTTATCTTCTAGTCTAGCACTTACCAAATTGTGGCAGAGGAGTGTTACATTTCTATCCCACAACCTATCCATACTCCTGGTCTCCTTACTACAGTGCATCTCATTCTTCCAAGGACCTTCATATCTTCAGTGTAATGCTCTCCCAGCTGAACTATCTTCAGCTGAACTATCTTGGCTGCCTTCTCATTTATTTCTGTAGCCCCTCTGCATACAAAAAGCCTAGAAGTAGGGACTCATTAAATGTTTATTAACTTGAACTAGAATGAACAGGAAAACAGTCCTATGAAACTCAACATACCCCGCCAACTTATGGAAAGAGCCCAAATGTCCATCGACTGATGAATGGACAGGTGGCTCAGCGGCTGAGTGTCTGTCTGCCTTGGGCTCAGGGTATGATCCAGGGGTCCTGGGATTGAGTCCTGCATCAGGCTCCCTGTGGGGAGCCTGCTTCTCTCTCTGCCTATGTCTCTGCCTCTCTCTCTGTGTCTCTAATCAATCAATCAATAAAATCTTTAAAAAAAAAAGATGTGGTATACATATATACAATGGAATATTACTCAGTCATCAAAGAGAATGAAATCTTGCCATTGGCAACAATGTGGACAGAGCCAGAGAGTATTATGCTAAGCAAAATAAGTCCCAGAGAAAGACAAATACCATATGATTTCACTCATATGTGGAATTAAAAAACAAAACAGATGAACATAAGGGAAGGGGAAAAAGAGGGGTAACAAACCATAAGAAACTCTTAACAACAGAGAACAAAGTAAGGGCTGATGGAGGGAGGTGTGTGTAGGATGGGCTGAATGGGTGATGGGGATTAAGGAGGGCACTTGTGACAAGCACTGTTTTTTTGTCTTTATTTTTTAAAAAATATTTCATTTATTTATTCATGAGCGACAGAGAATGAGAGAGAGAGAGAGAGAGGCAGAGAAACAGGCCGAGGGAGAAGCAGGCTCCATGCAGGGAGCCCGACGCGGAACTCAGGTCTCCAGGATCAAGCCCTGGGCTGAAGGTGGCGCTAAACGTTGAGCCACCTGGGCTGCCCCTGTTTTTTGTTTTTAAAGACTTATTTATTCATTCATAAAATACACAGAGGGAGAGGCAGAAACACAGGCACAGGGAGAAGCAGCTCCCTGCAGGGAGCCAATGCAGCACTCCATCCTGTATCCTGGGATCATACCCTGAGCTGAAGGCAGACGCCCAACCCCTTAGCTACCCAGGCGTCCCAAGCACTGGGTTTTGTATTTAAGTGATGAATCACTAAATTCTACACCTGAAACTAATATTAGCATATATGTTCACTATTTAAATAAGAAACTGAAATAAAAAATAAAAGAAACTCAACATGCCCTGAGAACATCACCACAGAGAACAGTAGCAGAAATTCACAAGAATGATTGTGATTTATCAAGAAAAAGTGAATTATGTTTATACAAATACATTTCAGTAATTTTGTATCCAAATACTTAAAATTTTTATGCTACAACAATGAAAGGTAATGTGCTTTGAAGTCTAAACCAAAGAAAAATGAATAAAATGAGTTAAGTGGTCTCCCTTACTCTCTACTCCAAATTAGAACTATTTTCATTTATTAGTCTGATCCTTATTCTCACTGAACTGAGGAGATAAAGTTTACTTCAAAGATTATAAAGCAAAACCCAGGGTGTATGAGGAGATATATTGACTCAGGAAAAGCAGAAACATCTTTAGGAAACAGAACTGTCCAAAGAGAGAATGCCTTGCCTTTGATTTGAAGGTAGGAAGATCCTCTTCACTGGGATTATTCAATTATATACTACATATCCATTTGATGTATCCAAGCAACAGAAGGAAAGTTGGCCTAAATGTCTTTCATTCCCCAATTTCCCATATTATAAAATAAAAAGCATCCACTTAGTAACAATAGTATTTGATTCTCAAAGGTATCATTCCCCACCCCCACCCAGGAAAAAGCCTCTGATTTCTTTTTTTTTTTTTTAATTTTTTTTTTTAATTTTATTTATGTATTATAGTCACAGAGAGAGAGAGAGAGAGAGAGAGGCAGAGATACAGGCAGAGGGAGAAGCAGGCTCCATGCACCGGGAGCCCGATGTGGGATTCGATCCCGGGTCTCCAGGATCGCGCCCTGGGCCAAAGGCAGGCGCCAAACCGCTGCGCCACCCAGGGATCCCAAGCCTCTGATTTCTAAGGTAATATAAAGAAATCACTGATATTTAAAACTATTTCTTAACTGAATATTTTACGCTAAGCTAATGCCATCTCTCCTAGTCATTTCAGTAGGATTTGAACTATTTTGTTCAAGTGCTAGTATAGCTGTTTGATCATTTTTTGGTTATTAGGAACAGGGAATTCCTCAAATAGCCTTAAGTAAGTGGAAGAGTAACAAATGAGCAGTACTCACATTTTTGGCAGTGAGGGAGAATTGTTGAAAGGCAGGGAGTAAGTTATTTTGTAACTGTTATTCTCCTAGAATCTTAGATTATATCGAATTGGGAGTATACTAATAGTTAAAAATCAAAGATAGAAGGTTTTTTTGAAACTACCTTTCCTTAGTGATGGTTTTCAAACTTTTTGTTGTAAGCAGGGGAGCCCTTTCTTCAAACAAAATTCTATGAGAAGCCTTGGGGCAAAATAGATAAAAGAACAGCTATCTGGTTGAAGAAGCAGAGGCTAAACTACTTCCTGACTCCATCCCATGGATCCCACAAACCCTACTTCCATCTCCAATGGGTTCTGAGATGTGTTTGAAAGCCTGTGCTTTAAAAAACTTAAATACTTTCAAGACAATGTATCAGTGTCACTAAAAACCCTTTGCAGCTTAACTGCTGAGCCATGAAATTTGAAAACTAATCTAAAGTAAATTTAATGTGTCCTTCAGCTTGTTTCACTGTGGAAGGCAGGGCTTGGGCACTCAGGGTAGAACAGAGTTGCCAGTACTACTAAGAGATACAAAAGAGAAACTTGAGGACCTCAGGTCCCTTTATTGATCTGGCTCTCTAGGTCTTAGGTTAAGCTGCTTACTTTTCATTTTATCTAGCTTAAAAATAGGAATTTGCTAAATTCACACAGAGAGAGAGAGAGAGAGAGAGAGAGAGAGAGGCAGAGACACAGGCAGAGGGAGAAACAGGCTCCATGCAGGAAGCCTGATGTGGGACTCGATCCTGGGTCTCCAGGATCAGGCCCTGGGCTGAAGGCAGCACTAAACCACTGAGTCCCCCGGGCTGCCCCAATATAAACAAATTTTAAAGTCTTAAATATTTTTTGCTAAAGCCATAAAAAATTACAAAATATTCATAGATTATTTTACAATCTAATGATGTATATGCACCATTGTGTGTTTTCTGTTGAAAGCACTGGTTTTGGCAATATAAACTTAAGCTACTTAAAAGAGAAGCTTTTAAAAAAGATCTTCAGTAATGCAAAAGACTCAAATCTGATTATCTCAGGTATTAAAGATGGCCTCCAGCTCAGGTGACTTTTATACCCAAATACACAGATCCAAGAAACACTCCCCACTTTATTCCTGATACTGTTTACATTTTCCCAACAAAACCAGAGTCACTATATTGTTTAGTATTATTTCTAAGGGAGACTGAGAATTCCCAAGAAACCTCAAGATTTGGTCTAATGGCTCAAGTCTACTATAATGTATATAGCTCAAAAATAGACCAAAGCACAAACAAAGAGATCCTCGGGGTCCTGATTACATAAAGTCATAATTTGGGGGGAAGCAGGGAACTCAGTACAAATACCCCATTTTCATGACAGAAGAAACTCAGGCCCAGAGGAACACATTCACAGAGGAGCTGTGATATAGGCTAAAACCACAGGTTCTAGAGTCTGCTCTGTTACTCAGTGGTTCGGTGCCTGGAAAAGTTACTCAGAATCAACCTCAGTTTTCTCATCTACAAAACCAAGATTCTTCAATTCAACAAATTCATTCAACTATTTGTTGGATGTCAACCATGAGCCAAGCACTGTGTTAGGCACTATAGTAAGGCAATGACCATGATAGATTGCCTCAGGTCTGTCAGTACTAGCAGTTGAGCAAGAAAAACAGGTAGTAAACAATCACTTTAAATAGCTGTGATCAATGCAATGAGAGAGGAAACATCAGGAACTCTATGAGCACACTGTAGGAGGCTTCTAGAAAGGAAACAGAAAGGCTGCCCTGGAAAAAATAAGAATGGTGCTATCCACCTCAGAGGCCTATCAAATAAAATGCTTCACACACGGTAAAACATAGTCGGTGCCCAATTAATGCTATTTTCCAGTCTCTAAAAATTCTTTTGGGAGATGAAGAAATACCATTTATTTAGTATTGTCCTCTCTCTCTCTCTCTCTCTTTCTATCTCTTACAATTTAATCAGCTGACACAAACTGAATGAAAAAGGAGAAAGGATAAAAAGAATAAGAATTTCTTTGGTGTGGTTTCAATTTATCTCCTTTTATCATTAAAGTACAACGGGGCTGAGACACGAAAATTGCCATACAGAAATCACTATTAGCTGACAGGTGAAGGTCAACAAAAAACAGCTCAAAATCAATTAGGGGAACCTTGCACTATTTACCTGTAAAAAGGGGGTAGAGTTCAGTTGCACAACTGAGTAGATAGCTAGGTGGCTTTGCAATTAAAACACAAAGTGAAGACTGCCAAAAAGATAAAAAAATTATACTCTCAATGCATATAGCACTGTAAATATAGTTGAAAGCTATTTTCAGGTAACTTTTCAGTAGAAAAATGGTAAAAACATAACAAAAAACCCCCAACCTGATCAACTATTATATGATTATTTTAAAATGTAATCAAGAGTAATTAAGGAATATAAAAAAAATCGCCTCTCAGCCTTTGACTAAGATCAAGTGTAGGAATATGAAAAAATATTTATCCACTTTTACTGCTAACTTTTTAAAGAATCATAACAAAAATCATAACAAAATTTGCATATTAATTATAAAATAACTGGGAAAATATGTATGCATATGGGCAAAAACTAGATGAGAGTATAAAGAAATGAAATTTTCATATGAGACTATGGGTGAAATTTTTATGTGTGCTATTTACAAATTTTCTTTATTATAACATTGCTTTATTATAAAATACAACAAACAATTTCAAGGCCTTAAAATTGCAAATAGACTAGAATATTCTGATGGTCATTTATCTGGAGCTGGAAACAAAGTTTACTTTCTATTTTTAGGGCAAAAACATGTGCTACATAAAGGTTTTTATCAGGGGAAGCAGAAATCTCTGAGTATGTATAGCATTCGAGTGTATTCCACACACTTTTGGGACCTGCTCCACGGTCTGAGAAGTCAAACTAGTTCTAAGAACCCGCAGGAGCACTCAGAATGTGAGGCATATGCATCTAGGTCAAGTCAATTTCCATGGTTCCATCTACATCCTAGCTCTTCTTCTGAGGGTAAGATACTTCTTAAACAATTCATGATTCTAAACTCATCAAAATAATTTCAACAAAGTTTCTCTACAGAAGAGCATTTAATGAAAGCAAAATTCATTATATCAGGGACAGTTCCAACGGCAGTTCTTACATAGTCAGAAAGAATGTCTACCTAGCTCTCCACTATATATTCCAATTGCCCAGCACATTGCCTATTAAGGCCTCAATAATATTTGTTGGAAAAAAAACCTTTTATAATATATCGGTATCATATATTATAACATTTTACTTCATTAAACACTCTTTTACAGAGGAGTTATAAAGAACAACTGTGCTTACTATATAGTAAATTACTTCCAATGGTGAAATCCTTACTAATAAAATTACCTTAGTCATTAGAATATTAAAACATCTTCCTATATAAAACATTCTATTTATTAAAATATAGCAATGAATATTCAACAAATATTTACTATTATCTATAATTCTGTTGTAACAAATCAGTTTTATGTATGAGTAGTACATGTCTAAATTTGTGGACCGCATAAGAATGAAACAAGGGAAATAAATTCATTCACAGAATTAGTCCTGCAGTCAAATTCAGGAGAAAAATGTTCCTGTAAAAATAGCAAATGTAAATCCGAACTTAGAATCATTATTTTTCTGTTCCTGGAGAAAACTATACTTTAATGGTGTTGTACATCTTTAAATTAAATGTTAAATTTTAGATTAAAAAATAAGTTCTCAATTAATACATTATAAATAGTAGATTGTTTCAAATTCTATGCTTAGTGCTACAAAAAGTCTAAAATTTTTTACGGTTATGCAGACTTGTGATTATACTAAATTTCCATGCCTCTATTTTTTTGTCTGTCTTATACTTCAAATTAAATGATTAACAGACAATAATTTACTTGCCTCGTTAGCCACAAAAGCATATTATATTGGTAAGATTTTATGTGAATAAAAACAACTTTCATACCAAATCTTAATCAAATACGAACACTTAAAAAATAATTATAATTTTTAAGGATTATGTTAGTTTTGATCTGGTACTAGCTAAAAATTGTTCTCAAGGTAGCTAAAATATAAACTGATAAATCCTTTGGGATATGTATTCAGACCTATACTGAGAATTCTTAGAATTCTGTATTTTATTTAGTTTCATTTCTTATTCTCTAAAGTCAGAGTTCTGTTTAGCCAATTGAAAATACTTATTTTTGCATGTTTATATTCAAACTAAAAGTTACAAATCTACCAAAATCACAGAATTCCCGGAATAATAATAGGAATAAAGAATAATGGGGTCAAATTAAAACACAGAATATCCACCATGTTAAAGAAAAAGGTGTCCAAGAAGATACCTTCTTTACTTAAAGAAAGCAAACCCGTTTTGGCCTGTATACACTTTAGGCACTTTTCAAAGCCAAAATGTAAAAATATTTAGAAACAATGGCTAATTTCCTAAAAAAAATTAAATAAGAAATTTGATAACTCAAATTTGTACCCACAGCATATGTTTTTAAGAATTATTACCTAAGAGATAAACCTCAAGAAAATTGCCAAAATGGTCTCAAGATGATCAAAATTCAAGTATGAAGGTGAATACAGACAGAAGTAAATGTGCTAAAAATAGAAGCACCGAAGAAACTTTGGCCAAAAATCAACTAATTTCAGGTCCCTTTGCTAATACTAAACTAAGGCTTAATGGTTTAGAAATTCTATCCTCTTTGCTAATACTAAACTAAGGCTTAATGGTTTAGAAATTCTATCCTCTCTACCTATATTTTTCTACCTGAAAAAGCCAACCTTAATACTGTTAAAGATTAAAAGAAGAATCTAAGCTGGACAGATTTCTCCTGGCAAGCACTGACCCCAGATTTGAGGAGTGAAATGTCTTTTTGTAAGGTTTCTACAACACTAACCACTATCCTGGTTTTTTATCTTCTGCTGGCATGTAGGTAGGTAAGTAACATATTGAGAGTGATACATAAATAAGTACTATAATGAAATCCACTATTTTTGTTATTAAAGTTTATAGTATTGCCCCAAAGTAATTTTTTTTGCTGGTAAAAGTTTTCCCTAACTTTTCCCAAGAAGGTACATTAAATCTTTCACAGACAGTCTAACACAAGAATGCTATTCTTGACTGCCAGTGATATTATCATTGAGAGGCTGAAAAACCATTCGTCTGTCTATTATCATCACCATTTATAAAATAAAATAACTTACATATTTTACTCAGAATATAATCATTCAATTATAAAAAATACTTTGAAATATAATAATAATTAGTATTGGTAATATCAACTTGTAAGGACTCTTAGCAATTTTTTAAAAATGAAAGTTGAACCACCACATTAATAGCTAGAGAATCTGGGGTGCCTGGGTAGCTCAGGCAGTTAAGCATTCAACTTTTGGTTTCGGCTCAGGTCACGATCTCAGGGTGATGGGATCAGGCCCCAGTTTGGGCTCCATACTCAGCTGGGAGTCGGCTTGAAGATTATCTCCCTCTGTGTGTACCCATGCGCCTACTCTCTCTCTCTCTCTAAAATACATAAATAGGGATTCCTGGGTGGCTCAGTGGTTTAGCGCCTGCCTTTGGCCCAGGGTGGGATCCTGCAGTCCCGGAATAGAGTCCCACGTCGGGCTCCCTGCATGGACCCTGCTTCTCCCTCTGCCTGTGTCTCTGCTTCTTTCTTTCTGTGTGTATCTCATGAATAAATAAATAAAATAAAAAAATAAAAATAAAAAAATAAAATACATAAATAAATCTTTAAAAAATCCTTCTTGGTACTTTCTAGAATTATCTAAAATAACAACAGGACTAAAGTGTAAATATTTCAACACTATAGTATGTGATCTAATGTTTCTTATGAAAGCCAATTTATGTCAGTTAAATAAAATATAAAAGTAATTAGGTACAAATATATTCAGATATTTAAATACTGCCATGCTTAACCTAAAACTAAGTACTTAATCACCAATATCTTAACTTTTAGAATTATAATTATTAGTAGACTATATACTGGAAATATATTTTCAGGAGTTGTTCTCTGAAGTCTTGAAGAATTTTTCTGGATATAGGCAAAAAAACAGTAAAATTTCTAGATCAATTTTCCCACACTAAAGTTATCTGCCCTCATGATCTTCATTTGTCTTGTTTACCACTGTTACCACAGCACTGAATATAGTGCCTGACAGTGTATTTCAACAAATATTAATTGAAAAATTAATGATTAATATACCACATAGATTTATCATGAACTGTGATGCTGTTTCCTTTGAAATTAAAGCAGCCAGTACTCCTATATTTTTAAAGTTTGAAAGCACATTTCTTAACAGTATCAAGACTGAGTCTGCTGCTTTTTTAAGGAAAGCTTTTAAGAGGTTAGCCAAATATAGTGTCATGGGATCTAAAGTGAACATATTCAGAATTTGAGTTTTATCATACTCAATCAATGAAATACATACTTGCCATAGCTTCTTCAGCATTCTGTTCTTTGACACGGACGGTGTCCCTTCAAATTAGGTGTTTAGCTCAGGCCATCATTACCAACAGGTCTGAAGTACCTATCTGCCATTTCCTAAAAAAAAAAATAATAATATCACTTTATTATCCTAGATATAATACGGTCTTAGGACTTTAAAGTTTATGCCTTGATTTTTAAAAAATAAACGTAATTTTGGAAAAAAATTTAATTTCCTCATAGAAATTGTAAAGGAAGCATTTAACTGTCAAACCCAATTTTACTAAGAAATACAAAATTTAAAACATTCTCAAAAACTGGATTTATATTATATAAAACAACCAGATACTATTTTCACTATTATGTTATTTTCAATAAAAATTTCCAAAATGTGAATGGATATATGCAAGCTGTAATATAAAAGGAGAGATGAAGAAATTGGGAACTGTAAAATATTAGACCCATAACAAAAGTTATGAAAGATAATTTAGTTAAACTAAGAGGTGGGAGAAAGTGTATGTTTGTATGTTTACACATAAACCCACTGATATCTGTATCCTGTTTACAATGCATTAATTGGAATGCAGTGGTTATTAACCCTGGCAACAAGACAATATAACTTAACTAGCGGTACTCTACCCCAAAGCATGTATTATCTAGTAGAATGACCTGTGTTTATTTCATTTTTACAAGAAACTACTACCAGATGGCTTTTCAATCCGTGTGTTGTAAGCATTAGACCATACAATCAAACTGAAGATCATTTACCAAAAACTGAGATATGTGTCCAAAATTCTTGGGACATATTATTCAGAGTATTTAACCCAATCAGGAAAACGTAACAAAAACTGTAACTGCTTCTCTTAATAAATAATAGTAAATGGCACTTTTGAAGAGTCAAAGCATTTTAGCTGTTGTTCTTTAAGCACTGAAACTCCATAAACCAAGCGAATAAATATTAAGGAAGATGATTTCTTCCAAATACCTTATCCTTTGATTCTTTTATTATATACATGTTCATGAAGAGGCTCTTAAGAAATAAAGTAAATACACCAACCCTTTAGTAAGATACCTCTAGATTAAGTTAAAGCTTAGGCTGAATAGTTACACTATTTTCATGAAAAGCAAAAGAGCATTTTCCTGGTAGGCCCAGTAGAGCATCCTGCTCTCTGCAGCCTGGGATTCTACAGTTTCATTTCCTGGTATCTCCTTGTTTGGAAGCTCCTTAGCTATCCATCCACAGGATGTGGACTAGAAGAGAAGATAGGAAACAGCTGCCAAAGAGGGGAAGTTATTTTCCAAAATGAATTATTAATATTATAGGAAATTGGTAACCTATTTGAATCCATTCTTGAATCACACAGTAATTGCAAGACATTTTACCGAATGAGAGTCTCTTGAGAAGAGCTGCTGAGACATTGCAAGGGCACAAGGCAACTAGAAGAGCAACAAAGCAGCTCCTTGATACTTCTGGATGAAAAGTATACTTGCCCGATGTTATTTTAGCTCTTGACGCTGGGGTTATTTTTAAATACTTCTAACTCAAAGTATCTTTTAAGATTTTATTTTTTTTTTTTATTTTTATTTTTTTTTAAATTTTTTTTTTTTATTTATGATAGTCACACAGAGAGAGAGAGGCAGAGACACAGGCAGAGGGAGAAGCAGGCTCCATGCACCGGGAGCCCGATGTGGGACTCGATCCCGAGTCTCCAGGATCGCGCCCTGGGCCAAAGGCAGGCGCCAAACCGCTGCGCCACCCAGGGATCCCTCTTTTAAGATTTTAATATTAGAATGAACTTCAAAAATTACAGAAGTCATCTCAGCTATATACATTATATAGTAAAACAGAGGAGTTGTTTTGGCAGAAGATGGGACTGTAAATAAAGATGAAGACCTTGGGCTTTGGAACCAAGACTGCATGGGTTCAAATCTCAGCTCTGTCACTTACTAGCTGGGTGGTCTTAAACAAGTGACTTAGCTTATGTTATTGCCCACTCATCTCAAGTGGGACTCTAATAACGTGTTTAAAATAACCCATGTAAAGCTTGTAGACTTAGTAAGTCCACAATTAGATTTTTCTCTTTTAAAATATTTTATTTATTTATTCATGGTAGGCACAGAGAGAGAGAGAGAGACAGAGACATAGGCAGAGGGAGAAGCAGGCTCCCTGCAAAGAGCTGGATGCAGGACTTGATCCCAGACCCTTGGGTTAACACCCTGAGCCAAAGGCAAACACTCAACTGCTGAGCCACCCGGGTGTCCCCACAACTAGATTTTTCTGACTTTTATTTAAGGTATTAGCTTTAAGTTATACAACAAAGGAAGTCTTTACATAAACTTTGCTAAATGTTGAGACATTATAAAATATTTTAAAGGTCTGGGCAACAATCAATCAATTTTATTTTCCACTTCATACTTTTGAGCATATTAAGCAACACTAGAACAAGTTGGCTTTAACAGGTAGGCATTAAGCAATCATAATTTACACCCCCCCACCCCAACATACACATACTTTCTCTGACCTTAGCTTCAAGGAGAATCATTAATGCATAACACATTTTAAAATGTGTTTCATAGAACTAACAAAGCTCTGATACAAATCATCTTATTGTAGTTATGAAGAAAAATTGTTCCCTCCTCACCATACCCTCACTTAAAAATTTTTTTTTGTTTAAATTCAATTTGCCAACATATAGTATAACAGTGTTCATCCCATCAAGTGCCATCCTCAGTGCCTGTCACCCAGTTACCCCATCTCCCCACCCAGCACCCCTTCCACAACCCTTTGTTTCCCAGAGTTAGGAGTCTCTCATGGTTTGTCTCCCTCTCTGACTTATCCCCACTCAATTTCCCTCCTTTCTCTTATAATCCCTTTCACTATTTTTAATATTCCCCAAATGAATGAGGCCATATAATGTTTGTCCTTCTCTGATTGACTTACTTCACTCAGCCTAATACCCTCTAGTTCATCTATGCTGAAGCAAATGGTGGGTATTCATCCTTCCTGATGGCTGAGTAACATTCCATTGTATATATACCACATCTTCTTTATTGATTCATCTGTCAAAAGACATCATGGCTCCTTCCATAGTTTGGCTATTGTGGACACTGCTGCTATGAACATTGGGGTGCAGGTGTCCCAGCATTTCACTACATCGGTATCTTTGGGGTAAATACTCAGTAGTGCAATTACCATTCCCTCACTTTCAAATACAGCCCATGTCCAGCAAAGTTTTAACAAACTTCTTTTTGACAATATTAGAAGTTAAAAGGGAATAGATTTTGTATAGAAGAAAAACATAATTATTGAGTGAAATGCTTAGAAATATAAAAATCAGAATTTCTATCTCCTTTCATTCCTCACAATAACCCAAAAAACAGAAAGGCCATCGGGAAGGAGGAAAAGGGGAGTCAGAAATCCTATGGGAAATATGAAATCACTAAGATTTAATGACAAAGTTCTTTTGTTTAAAAATAATATGTATATGGTTCCTACTTCAATGATTTTTTAGATAGGCTTTGAGAATATTATTTTTTAAAAATCTAAATCTAAAAACTCAAAACAAAAATCCTGCATAAAATTTTGACAGCTTTGGGTATCTGGGTGACTCAGTTGGCTGAGTGACACTTGGTCTTGGCTCAGGTCTTGATCTCGGGTTGTGACTTCAAGCCCCCACGTTGGGCTCCACGCTGAGTATGGAGACTACTTAAAAAAAAAAAGAAAGTAAAAAATTTTGACTGTCTTGAATAAATGTCATTCTTAACCTACTCATAAAAATTTATTTTCTGGGACACCTGGGTGGCTTAGTAGTTGAGCGTCTGCCTTTGGCTCAGGGTGTGATCCCAGGTCCCACATCAGGGTCCCTGCATGGAGTCTGCTTCTCCCTCTGCCTATGCCTCTGCCTCTCTCTGTGTCTCTCATGAATAAATAAATAAAATCTTAAAAAAAAACACTTTTTTTCCAAAGTATATCATCATATTTGTTTCAATCAAAGGAATTAAAGACCATCTTAATACCTCTTGAATACACCATAGGATATGGATTATATAAGCTGCAAAGATTATGTACCCCTTAAGACCCAAACTTGGCAACTATATAAAAATTTACATAAACATTTACTTAAAAATTAACTGTATGAAATACAGATCCCCAAAATGTAAATTCAAATGTATTTTTATTAGTAATCTAAATTAGCAGCTTCAGCCATTCAAATTTGGTTACTCACAACCACAAATATATCAGAGCAACAGGAGACAATAAGATAGATCAGTAATATTGTAGAAGCATTGGCTATTATTCAAAGGCTAGCATCACAGCTTTTTTTCCCCCCTCAATTAAATGTAGTTTAAATTACCTTTGAGATTACATAGGATGATTTGGAAGGATTTTAATTTAGAAGAAATTTAGATGTAAAAGTGGATGTGTTACACTGGCTATAGGGCAACAGATATTTCCAAACACCTCCCTAAATTAATGAATATGATATTAGATTCAAACCTAGCTTAGGCACTGAAGTTTTAACACTGCTAATGTTCAAATAAGTAGAGTCTCTTGAGCCCACATCCACAATGATGCAATGTATATAAAAAGATTATTTCCTCAGCTACATTTGTAATCATTTTAGTAATGTTAAGAGTAATTCTATTTAAATATAAAGCCATGATTCACAGCAAATTAAGTCTCAAATAACCCATTTTTGTGCCAAATTAACAGTATAAGAAAGAAAATATAAATACACTAAAATATCACCTTTCAATCTTAATGTAAGTTATAAAAGGGAGAAAATCTTCAACATGAAGCACCTCACCTACGCTGTTAAGGTCACTAATAAAATAACTGTTAAACTTTATTCATATTTATTTTTAAAAACCTTGCAAGTATCACCAAAGGTGAAATAATTGCTACATCATTCATGAACTGTCCTCCAAATCCAGTGAAATAATAAGCTCGCTATAAGGGAAAGACATCTACTATTAATGAGTACAAGCACAGCACAAGCACATTTATGTTTTCAGCCTTAGCATATTTTCAAACCATCTGGCATCAATGCTACTCTGGTTCATCCAGCCTAGTCTGTTCAGAATTGAATACAAAACTAGAGCTACATGCACTTTGGGGAAACCAAAGAATAGCTCACATGTATAATAATGCTCTAAATGTGCAGCTCTCAACTAGTTTACACTTGAAATGTGTTTGAGAAGACATTTCTATGAAAGACATTAAAGCTCTTTTAAAAATACTAGAATGGTTCAAGAAATCTGTATGAATCATAGCTGTCATCAGGTACCCAAGTCTTACTTGATTTTTTTTCTCATTTTAATTCTGATCATTACGTAAAGCATTTGAAGAGGTACTTCTACAAAAGACTCACTCTTAAGTGAAATGCTATCATTTCTATATTGAACGAACCCAACACTTTACATTTTACTTTGCGTAAAATTAGTTAGCTTCGCCCTAATGCTTGGAGTAAGGAGAGACAGATTAGGACGAAAAAATATTCATGAGGGCCCTTTTACATCCTGTTATGCATTATTGTCTTTGGCAGCACCCACATTTCTTTTGCCTGAAATCAAGAGTCAGAATTGCTCCTTAAGAACATCGTTTAAACTCTATGGATATACTAAGGCCGTGTGAAAACCAACTCCCGTTCATCCTCACTGACGGCATAAAAACATAACGACTTTTGGGGGGATAATTTCTCAGAAACAAGGACAATCCACGTAACACCGTGTAAGACAAGTTAAAGCTTCCAGACAAAGACTGAGATGCAATGACCAACACCAACAAGTCTAACGGTGCACTACCGGAGGGAAGGCGCGCACGCACACACGCACACACACTCCAAACCCACGAACAGGCACTAGTCCTGGAGGGAAAGCTGCTGCTTCCTCCCTGTGAACTCTATTTCCCAATCCTGTTTTTTTCCTCCCTTTTCTGTTATATTCTCAACCTCCAAGAGAATTGCTTTTTCAAGTGACATGCAATCCCCACCTAATCACATTACAAACTATCAGCCTTTTTTTTTTACACCCCCCTCCCCGCCCCTTAAAGATGAGCTCCTTCTGTTTTCAGCTCGGGGTGGGGGGGGGGGGGGTGACGACAGAACAGCGCTGTAGGATCCGCACTCTGCCCAGCTCTGCACCGCACTCCTCGACCCCCCCGCCCCAGTCTCTCCCCGGAGCCGGGTCACAGCTGGCCGCTCCGCTCAGCGCTACAACCTAAACTCAGGATATCCAACGGAGCCTTCTCTTCCAGTGGGGGTTCTGCTCTCTCCTTACTGTTACCTACAGGGGGGAGAGGTGGAGGGAGGTGCACGGAACAAAGAATTCCAAGTCCCTCTACCCACAACTTCAGGGTAAACCCCCAGGGGAAGGGCATCATCCGCCCGGGCTCCTCGTGCCCTCAGCCCCGCGCCTTGTCCCCTCGCACCCCCTCCGCAGCCCCTCCTCCCTCGCCGAGACTGCGAGGCTGTTCCCGTTAGGCCCCGAGGCTCGGGCGAGTGCCCGGTGGGGCCTCCCTCGTCTCCCTCCTGCACGGGGACGGGGACCGCTTCCATTCTCTTGAATGAACTTCGGAGTGCCAGTCGGCCTCTAAACGGAAGAGAGCTCGTCGGGACTCGACTCCGAGTCTTGCCCCCCAGGGGCGGGCACGGCCTGGCCCCGAGATGGGCGCCGAGCCTTCCGTCAAGTGGGGGGCAGCCCTCCCGCGGCGCGCTGCCCGGGGGCTCCGACGCCGACTGCGCTCAGCTCCGCAAGGGGGGCTCCGCTAGGGGGGCTCCGCTCGCCGCCCCGGGGGCAGCACCCACCAGCCGGCGCGCGCCCCCGCGGGGCGGGCCTCCCGACCTCCGCCAGGACCCTCCCCGCGCCCCGCGGCGCCCCCCCCCGCCCCGGCGGCCGCGTCTTCACTCCGCTCCAGTCCCAAGTTGCTCGGTGCTCCCGTAAGAACGGGGGCTGACATGACTCCTCCTCCCAGAGCCCCCCGCCAGCTCCCTCCACGGCCGCAGACACCCCGAGGGCGCGAGGGAACCTCAGGGGCCGTCCCTCGGCGGCGACTCCCCGAGGCCGGCAGGCAGGCGGGGTCCCTCCCCCTCGGGCGCCCCGCGCCGCGTCCTCCTCGCCAGCCGCCGCCGCCGCCGCCGCCGCCACCGCCGGCGCGCGGAGCCCCCGGGGTCCCTGCCCCGGAGCCGCCTTCCCCCGGCCGACCCGCGCTGCCGGTTCCCCGCGCCCCCCCCCCGCGGCCCCCCGGGCGTCCCGGCCCGCTGGTCCCGGAGCCCGCTCGCGCCGCTACCTGCAGGGGCCGCCGCGCCTCTCAGCGCCCCGCCGCCGCCATCTTGCATTTCAAACCGGCTGCACTTTTCAGGGAGTCAACTCTGACCTGTGAACCCTACACCCGGAACCGCTCGGCGGGCCGGCACACGGCCTCGGCAGCTCGGCGGGCCCCGCGGAGCGCGGAGGGTCGGGGGGTGGGGGTGCGAGGCGAGGCGCGCGCCCCGGCGGCCGACCGGGGGCGGGGAGGGAGGGAAGGAGCCGGCCGAGGCGGGGCCCTCCCGCGCGCACGCCGTCCCCGCGCGCCCCCACCCCGCTCCGCGCCGGGCTCTCGGCTCCCGGACCCCGCGGCTCCCCTGGGGTCCGACCCCGGCCTCTACCCTCAGGATTGGCGCACTGGGAGGTAGGGCGCCGCCCCGCCCCTCTGTCAACAGAAGCCCCGCCCCTTGCCCGCGCTGGCCCCGCCCCCTGTCAGCAGGAGACCCGCCTTCTCCGGATCGCGGAGCGGCCCCGCCCCTTGCCCGCGGTGGCCCCGCCCCCTGTCAGCAGAAGGCCCGCCCTCTCCGGATCGCGGAGCGGCCCCGCCCCCTGGTCGCGCTGGCCCCGCCCCCTGGTCGCGCTGGCCCCGCCCCCTGTCAGCAGAAGGGCCGCCTTCTCCGGATCGCGGAGCGGCCCCGCCCCTTGCGCTATCAGCAGAAGCCTCGTCTTAACTCGGGTCGGTTCCCTCCTCCTGTCACTTGTGGGCCCGCCCTCTGGGCGCTCCGCCTTGCTACTGTCACCGCCGGACCTCAAGGAACGCCCCTTGTCAGCGTAAGCCCCGTCTCCCGGGCCCGTCCGCCCAAGCCCCGCCCCCTCATCGGAATCCCCGCCCACTGTCAAAAAGAAGCCCCGCCTGGCCGAGGCCGGGCTGGATCCCAGCCCGAAGCCCCACCTTCTGTCAACCTCCGCCCCGCCTCTTCTCGCCTCCGGGTCCCCACTCCACCACAAACCGCAGCTCCACCCGCTGACACCCAAAGTTCAGTTCAGCCTCACTTCCAACTGTCGTTGACGGAGCCACCCTTTGCTCCCCTGGAACCCTCCTTTCCCCTCTTACGAGCCGCTCTGCTGAAAGGCTTCCTTTTCCAGCCGAGCTCTTCAAACCCGGACAGCTTCCATGTGCACTAGTCCTGCAGAGAGGGGGGCCAGCCAAGCACCCAGGCTTTGGGAAAAACCGAACGGCGTCACCGCCCCTCCTCACCACCCCTCCACCATCACTTTCAAAATTATGAAACGTGCAAACCAAAGGGATGAGAGATGTTTCACTCTCCAAGCCGCTCTGCACAGATTCATGAGCCTGGACGCTGGACCCTCTGTGCTTTGACAGCAATGCTTCCCTGAGCCACATTAATCCTAAAACGTGCAGTTGCTTAAAGTGAAAGCCTGATTGTGGAAATCAATGTACACCAGCTTCTTTATTTGTATGTTTCGTCTTAGAATCCTAGAACTTGGGGAAGCAGAAGCAAGCAAAGCTTGATGATCTTACAAGCAGAGGTACTCAACCCTACCATACTCAACATCCCCGTATTTACAACATAAATGTAACACCACTTCACTCTCCTAGAGTTAAATTCACAGATAATGTAAACTACACAAATAAATTCAATAAACCAGTGTAATGTTATAAAGGTGGAAAAAGAGAAACTTCGAAAATACTATACTAATATCAAGGAAAACAATAAAATATGTTTTGCACTGTGTAAACACTCTGGCCCCAGTACGAGAACTACTGAACAAAAACTGCCCCCATAAAATTTCAGGACGCCCCCTAGGGGGCAGTACCGTGCCCTTAGGACTTCTTTCTGTGGAAAGGAAATGCTTCAGTTACAGAAATGCATTCTTTTGTTCATACATTTAATAGCTAGGTTTTTGAGCACCAGCGTCCACCAGGCACTGTGGGAGATGCAAAGCTGAGTCAGGTAATATTTCTGTCTTCAAGGAGGCTACAGTCGAGTAACCAAGTGAAAAACATGAGCATAAAAACATCAGTCAAAGGGAGAGGTGAGACGAGACCAAGATGGAATACAAAAAGAGATCCCTTTAAGGGTATGGACTGATGAATAGAAATCTCACCCTCTCCCTCTCTCTCCCTTTCTCCCTTTCCCTTCTTCTATCCCTCCTTCCCTTCTTTTTCTCCTCCTCCTCATCCTCTTAGTACCATTTTATAGAATCACCTCCTTCTCACTGTAAGCTGTCTGCCTGGTTCACTGCCCAATGCCAGCAGCCCAGAGTCCTCCCAATTTAGGGCCATGCCCAAAGGGCAATTCTGTCCAGGAAAACAACTTCAACAGCACAGTGCTTAGAACAGTGTCCTTGGCTGAATTGCTGCCAATTATTTGGTATCCTTGTACAAAGCAAGACTGTTATCACCCTCAAACACACACACACACACACACACACACACACACGCAAAAAAAAACCCTGCTTGCAGACCCAAGCAATATGAATATATGTTTAGCATAGCAGATTGTGCCAGCCCACATAAATCTGTTTAGAGATCATGCTCACAGAGTAACTTGTTTTTATTAAAATAAACTCATTTGTAAAAATTGTAAATATGACTGATTTCAACAGCTGTGTGGCTCCAGAAGTAAGTTTTTAGCCATGCATTGGCACAATTAGAAGAGTCTAGATTTTTTATGCATATGTTTTGCAGTTTGTCATACACAGTCTGGTATGGCAAAACTTCAGTACTGCTAGAGATGAAAAGTTGTCCAGCAGGTTTTTAAAAAGCACAGCACTTTTGCTATTCAGAGCCTCTTCCGTATTTGGAACAGTGAAAAAAAAATATTTGTAGGAAATGAAGAGATTTGAATCAAAAGTTCTAAGCACTGGTGTCATCTGAAGAGGAATAGGCTTCCAAAAGCACTTTTTTGTAGTAGTTCCTTCTGTTATTATTTTTTTCCTTTTTCCCCTTTTGGTGACAAAGTCTTTAAACACACACACACACACACACACACACACACACACACACACACACATGATACCTTGAAAACAGATCAGCTGGAAAGACGTCAAATGAAGAAGACACTTTAAAGTTTTAATTACAGGTAGGTGAACTCAAGAATTTAGCCTTAGTGACATACTCCCACAGCGCTCTCCAATGGCTAGTTCCGAAGGTAAACAAAAACGTTCAGGCTAAAGCTGGTTCAGACTGAACAAACTTCCAAAGTCAGTTTAGGGTCAAGTCATTTCCTATTCCTCTGAATGCTTGCTTTGTGGAAATAGGAATGTTGTTGATAATAACAACAGTAAAAACAAGGTAATATTCTTAGTAATGTTCTCCCCATCCCACTCTTCCCGTTTCTGTATCTAGCTAGCATAAGACTATAATACATACAGGACTATAAGATTGCAGATGCAAAACAAGAAAAACAGGAAAAATGGATTTCCCAGTGTTTATTCAAGGAGTAACATGTTGATGCACTTTTTTTTTTTTTTAAATCATGGTGTCATCTGGGTTGGTTCAATCATTGCTATGTGGTCTATTTTCACCAAAAAGTTAGTGGCTATGTCAACACCATCTCTGGGAGAAAAAAAAAAAAATGGTGCCAGTGTTATCTTTTTTGACCTAAAATCTTGGGACATGAGTAACACTAGAGGAACACCCAACTAAAAAGCAGTACTAGAGTGAGAAGATGAAATACTTCACTATATTTCAAAGTCTTAGCAGAGGAGTCTAGGGCAGCAACTCTTAAATTTTAATGTGTGTGAAAATTACCAGTAACTTGTTTAAAATGTAGGTTCTCAGACTCTGCTCCTGGGAGAGTCTCTAATTCAGTAGGTCTGGGATGAGGCTATGAATCTGCCAGGCAGCTGGTGAGGCTCAGGCAAGTGAACTGTAGGTTTATTTTGAGAAACAGTGATCTAGAAAAATGTTTATAATTGAGGAAAAAGTTATTGCATTCTTGTAGAACCAAAGGCTACAAGCCATCAAAAGTCATTATCTCTAAGAAGACATATTCATTCCTAAAACTGTCAGTTGGTTGGATATCAACACCGAAAGGGAAATTCTTCGGTCTTCAAGAACTTTTGGAGCACTGCAAATGTCCATCTTCCAGGAAAACCCATGCAGCTCACTAAACCCTGGGCACTTTAGATATACTATCTTGTTTTACCTTCCTGGGGTCTGTGTGAAGTAGTTGGTATTGCTTGAAGTTAACATAATGAGGATGCCAATGTTTGGAGAGGTTAAGCTGCCAGTCAGTTGCCCTGTGACCTACAAGGTAAAGGGTTTTGAACCCACCTTGACCAATCCTAAAATCTAATGAAGACGTTACATGCACTCCTTCTTAGAAGGACGGTATTGCATTAGCCAGGCTACAAGGGACACAGGATTTGAGAGCATTCTCTGGTGTTGGAAGTCAGACGGTCTTCTGTTCAAGTCCCAGATCCTCTGCATCAGCAACTGTTGCTTCATAACAAACCCATAAAAATTTAGTGGCTTAAAAGCCCAAGCAGTTATGTAGCTCATAAACCTGTGGGTCAGCTGGGTGGTTCTGCTGATCTGGGCCAGGTTTGGTTGACCTTGACTGGATTCACTCATGCATCATAGTTAGCAGGTGGGTTGTCTAGAGGCTGCTTGGTCTAGGAGAGATTCGTTCATGTAGCTGGCAGTTGGCTGATGGTCAGTGGATCATCTAGGTGCTGGCTCATCTAGGATGGCCTCAGTCCCCCTCCCTTGGGTGGTTGGTTATTGATCATAGGGTGACCACATGTGTCTCATCTTCCAATAGAACATAGCCTGGACTCATTCACATGCAGAGTTCTAAGAAATTGAGAAGCAATGTTTAAGACTTCTTATGGCTAGCCTCGGAACTGACACACTTGTCATTTCTGCCATGATCTACTAGTCAAAGCAAGTCACAGGGCCAGCCCAGATGCCACCTCTTGATGGGAGCAGCTGCAAAGTCACACTGCAAAGGATGAGGATACAGGAAAAATAAACAACCGTGGCCATTTTTTTGTAATTGATTTTCCACAATAACTATATGACTCAACATAACTTTCTTTTTCTTTTTTTTCCTAAAGATTTTATTTATTTATTCATGAGAGACACAGAGAGAGGCAGAGACATAGGCAGAGGAGATGTAGGCTTCCTGTGGGGAGCCCGATGCAGGACTCAATCCCAGGACCCTGGAATCAAGACCTGAGCCAAAGGCTGCTCAAACACTGAGCCAGCCACCCAGGTGCCCCTCAAGGCAGGTTTCTTAACTTGTATTTCTACTCATCTTCAAAATGAAGATAATATTACAATTATTGTGTTCATCTCAAAGAGTTGATAGTTCATGCAAAGGGCCTTAATTTTTCAGTAAATATTGGCCATGGCATGCTGATGCTGCCCTCTAGGGTCTTCCTAGCTTGAAAGTCTTAGGAATCTGTGTGGTAGAGAGAGTAGGCATATTTTTTTGTGACCTCTTAGGGCAGGAGTTTGGCTCTGATTTCCTCTGTTGATTTCATGCTGTTCCACTTAGCACTCTTCTGGTTGTGGTACAGAAACCCATTCAAGCTAGCTCAATAAAAGAAGCCAAAGCTACTGTTTGTTCCTGCATGTTCACGCCATTCTCTCCTCCCTTGACTCTCCTTTTCAAGACTCCTCTAGAACATGCCCCGGCCAAGTGGCCTTAGCCCTGGAGTCCAATATGACTGTTCAGCTTTGTTCATTAGAGCTAAATGGCCTGGTTCTCAGTGTCCCAATTCCAACATCTAAAGAGAGAATCTGCTTGGTCCAGCACATCTCTTCTTAAAAGGTTAGTTTAGTCTAATCTGCCATGGCAGGAGGGTGGGCAGTTTGCGGGGGAAGGGGCAGCTTTATGTGGGCAACAGAGGCTGTGAGCAGAAGCAGTTCCTTCAGGAGATGGCTGTGAGCCAGCAGACACAATGATTCACATTTCCTGGACACAGGCAGCCTTCTCTAATATTTTAAATTACCTTCCCATCAAACAAAGTACACAACTTCAAGGACTTTATAAAAATCCATCTCCTCTCTGAACATCTCTTAATAAAGTGGAGGTAAGTGGCTATTTCTCCCACCCACTCACCAAAAAATCCTACCACATGCTTTCGCTGTAAGCAGAGGTATATTCGTTTGCTAGGGCTTCCACAGATGGGGTGGCTTACACAGCAGAAATGTATTTTTCTCACAGTTGCAGAGGCTACAAGTCCGGAGGTCAAGGCAGGATTAGTTCCTTCTCAGGGTTGTAAGAGAGAGATCTGTTGCAGGTTTCTCTCTTTGACTTGTGGATGGCTGTCTTCTCCCAGGGTTCACATCATCTTCCCTCTGTACATGTCTGTGTTCAAATTCCTCTCTTGTAAGGACACCAATCATACAAAATTAGGGTCCATCCTAAAGCCCTCATTTTACCTAATTCCCTCTGCAAAGATCTTTTCTCCAAATAGTCACATTCTGACGAGGTTAGAACTTCCAACACAGGTTCTGAGGGGGGGACATAGTAATTCAGCTCGTAACAGCGTCAAAATACTTATTGTAAGCAATGTAAATTCTTATCTGAGCCTGTACTTTTCATTGCAACATCACTGGGTTTATCTACAGTTCTGCTTATCAGAATGCCCTAGAGTCCCTGAGAGCATCCAGTAACAACTTATTGACTCTTTTCATCTGTCATTTATAAATAAGCCTTATTTTTTATTTCATTTTATTTTTTAAGATTTTATTTATTCATAAGAGATACATACAGAGAGAGAGGCAGAGACACAGGCAGAGGGAGAAGCAGGCTCGATCCCAGAATCCTGGGATCAGGCCCTGAACCAAAGGCAGATGCTCATCACTGTGCCACCTAGGCGCCCCTATAAATAAGCCTTCTTCAAAGCTGCAAGTGGTCATACTGTGTACTTTTTGAAGGCACTTTTGAAAAAATTCTGTTATCAAAGAGCATTTTGTTTGTACATTGCCTCAGAAAATGGTTCTTGACCCTGGTTAGACAAAAGAGTCATCTACTGCTTTTAAACAATAGCTCCCCCCAGCCTCCCCCGCCAGTTCTACTTCCAAAGATTCTGATTATTTGATTTAGGTTGGGATACAGGCACTGATTTATTTTATTTTTAATTTTTTTTAAATTTATTTATGATAGTCACAGAGAGAGAAAGAGGCAGAGACATAGGCAGAGGGAGAAGCAGGCTCCATGCACCGGGAGCCCGACGTGGGATTCGATCCCGGGTCTCCAGGATCGCGCCCTGAGCCAAAGGCAGGCGCTAAACCGCTGCGCCACCCAGGGATCCCAGGCACTGATTTAAAAAAAACAAAAAACAAAAACCAGAAACCTTCCCAAATGATTCTAAAGTCAAGTCAGTGTTGAGAACCACTGGCTTCAGATAAAACATAGGGGAGGCAAACAACTCTTATAAGCACCTCAACCTGTCAGGCACTGAGCTAGGTGCTTGCTATATGATTTAATCTTCAAAACAATCCTATAAATATTAGTACTACATGCTCCATTTCTTTTTTTTTTTTTATTTGTTTATACATCCTCCATTTCATAGACAAGAAAACTGAGACTCAAGAAGACTACCTTAGTCAAGTCCCATAAGCTGTGGAACCAGAGGGTTTATTCAGGTTTAAATATTGGGTAGCAGAAGCCTGGACAGAGCTGGAGGTTGGTCAGGCCTTTTCCATTGAGGAGACAGCACAGAAAAACAACAATTTCTAGCCACCTAAAACCAAGCAGATCTGTCTTACTTTCACACTGATTCTTCCATCACAGGCTCAACAACCATCAAGGAAATATTTCTATTTTTCAGAATAGACGAAGCTATAACAATCCCGCAAGAAATCTCAGTTTAACATATTGTGATTTATCTCTTACTCATTAAGTTTTCTTATAGCTCTCAGTAACTCTCTGGGTCAGCTCCTACCAAATCGTTACTCAGGGTGCTAGGCTGCTCCCTCTTTTTGGCTATACCTTTTGGAATACATGTCTTCTAGGTTGCTCAGACAGGGAGGAAAAGATATTTCTACCAGCTGTTAAATGTTTCGGTTTACAAGTGACACATGGCACTTCTGCTTAGAGCTCTTTGATCAGCCCTAATCACAGGAAATGTAGGAGAGTACAAGGACATTTTGGTGAGCAGCAAATGTCTCTGCCCTATTACCGTTACAAAAGATATCTTTTTTGGAGAACATGTTGAAGAAGATTAAAAGCCATGTTTTGACTCCACAGGCCCTCTTTTTCCACTGCATAGTGAAGCCTACAATCCATTCTTCTGTAAAGGCAAACTTAAGTTCTTAACTGAGGTGTGAGGAACTTTAGGTGTGTTCACATGTAATTTTGCCATATTATACATTTCTTAGGGGACAGGGATCATATTTCATTTTTCTCTCTCCTAATGCATTGTACACAGTAGAGCCTCGATAATAGTATGTATGTACACAGACACATAAATTCAGAAAATATTAATTGGAGGGATGCTGGGGTGGCTCAGCGGTTGAGCATCTGCCTTCGGCTGGGGTCGTGATCCCGTAATCCCGGGATCGAGTCCCACATCAGGCTCTCTGCATGGAGCCTGCTTCTCCCTCTACCTCTGTCTCTGCCTCTCTGTGTGTCTCTCATGGATAAATAAATAAAATCTTTAAAAAAATATTAATTGGACAAGACAGACATAGTCTCTGCTTTCATGACTATAATTAGAATACTCTAATAATAACATACTGGTTTTGTGTCTTGTCATTTGCAATGTATTTTAACTATACCATTATCTCATTTTAATTATGAATGCCATAAATTGAAAATAGAGACCAATTAGCTTGGGCTTCTCGTTAATTTCTCAGCTGTTTTGTACGTCAGATATTTTATTATCTACCTCCTTACACATTTCTTTCCTCCGTTTCGTAGCTGGATGAGAGTTATGTCATTTATAGCTGGCAAGGTGATACAATGCCATGCTTATGTTATGCATGTACCAAGGGTCACACACCTCTTTTCTGATCATGCAGAGATATGCAGACTTTTTTTTTTTTTTTTTTTTTTATGATAGTCACAGAGAGAGAGAGAGGCAGAGACACAGGCAGAGGGAGAAGCAGGCTCCATGCACCGGGAGCCCGACGTGGGATTCGATCCCGGGTCTCCAGGATCGCGCCCTGAGCCAAAGGCAGGCGCTAAGCCGCTGCGCCACCCAGGGATCCCCGATATGCAGACTTTTAACAACTTTTTTGAGATATACTTGCCCAAAGACAGTTGAAGGATAATATAAAAATTAAAGAACTACATAATTTTTTCCTGATTTTTCCCTTCCTTTAGATACTTCACATTTCATAACTAAGAATTATAGCTTAAAAGCAACTTTAACATTTTTAATATTTTCATTATCAAAGAAATACAATCACTTTACAGAAACTTAAAATGACAACAACAGAGGTAAGAACCCATTTATGGTTCTCCCTAACCACTATTAGCATTTTGGTGTATTTCTGGATTAGCCTATTTTTAGATGAAAGAAAATATGTTATCTTTGTTTCTTCTTCTGCAAGGTTATTTCATATAAGAATACTAGAAAACTGTCATTTTGGATAGACATTTTCATTGGGATTATATTTCATGCAACAGCTGTGAGGTGAAAGTTCATAAAATACCAGGGAATTCATTTGAGTGATGATGGTAAATCGCATTTCCTCCCTAGTGGGGTGGGGAAGGAGACTTAGGAAAAATTTGAGGAAGAAACAGAAAAGAGACATATGCTGTGGTCCTAAATATAAAACATGTAAATTGAATGAAAAAAAATAATTATAGAACATAAGATTGGGGTAACTTATTTTTCTTCCTAAATAATTAAAGCAAAAGCTTGTGTCTTTTTTTAAGACCCTGATTTTCCTAAATATTCACCACAGTAAATAGCTATAATTAAGATTCATCACACGTAATCAGTTTCCAAATTATTTCATGAATACATTATCTATTGCAACAGGCCCCCTCCTTTTTTCCCCCAAGTCAATCTTTAAGCAAGTTGAAGTTTCACAATGGTCCTTTAAACCAATATTTGTAGCTCACAATGTCTGCATGTCCAGGGTGCCCATTTTTGGCACTCCTCGATCCAGTAAATGTTTTAGTCTCATATATTTTGGATGTTTAAATCACTTTGATTTGGCATGTGGTCTGAAGGTAGTGGTATTCCAAGAGCCCTCTCACTGCATGTTAAGTGCTGTTCTCTGACTCTCAGCCAGAATTCGGATGTTGGCAGGGTTGATTGCTCAAATGTAGTGATTTCATTTCCAACCTTTGCATACTAAAATTACATAGCCCAAACATGAAGCTTCCAGATTTTTCCTCTTGAAAACAGAATAATTTAACATTGCTACAAAATAATAAAGACAATCTTTGAAATGGGAATACATTTGGAAATTGTTAAGCTGTCGCAATAATGAGGAAATTAATGCTGGTCTGTGAGGTTCAATAACAGCTCAGAAACAAAAAAAATTGTCATTGTTGTTTAGGGAATTTCATATTTTTCTTTTACTTTATAAAGGAAGTGTCATAGATTCGGGTCTCCCTAAAGCAGATCCTGAAGAAAGGATGTGAGAGCAAGTGGTTATTTGGGATGTGATGCCAAGAAGTACAGGCAAGGGAGAGAAGTGAGACAGGGAAGGAAGGTAGTGGTAGAGACAGTGCAGTTTCAAGCAGCCTAGGCTTGGATAACGCTGTTTCAAGATCTAGGGTTCAAACCCAGTGGAGACGAGAGACAAAGTGTAGAGCACATCCCAGGAGCAAGGGAACTAGCGTGTTATTATTCATCAGCTTCTACCTATACCTCATTGAAGTTATTCCCAGGGATGTTATATCTTGTCACTTCCAGCCTACATCCAGCATGGACCACGAAAACACCCTCAGGTGGGGTTAACAGATGTTGGCAGGAGGTTGCCAGTGGCACATACCAGAATGTTGACTGCCAAGAGCGTATGAGTAAGGCACCACCATAGTGTCTGGTTAGGGAAGGTAGTTAAGAACTTAAGTTTCAATCAAACATACCTACTAGAGTCCTGCTTTCGCCTGTGAAATGGAGTAAATTACCTAATGTATCCATTTAATTTTTAAAGTGAAAATAACATATTTTACCTCCTAGGGTCTTTGTAAGGATTAAATATTGCATACAAGGTGAGAGTTCTCCATACATATCAAAGAACTGACTCAAACACACATTAGAAATTATGTTAGTAAATTGTGACTCAGCCTTTATGACAGACAACTTTTGGGGTGGCTTTTGGTTTTGCCCTTCCTTTTCCTTGTAATGGTGATTTTCTTCAACAATGTCTAAATTATGTGACCCTAGCCTCTGGCCATAGGGGGAACATCAAGACTAATCCAATTCTTTGATGGGGGAATTTTGAAATCTAAAATGGAATTGAGGCACTTTGGTGGCTCAGTCAGTTGAACATCAGACTTCTGATTTTGGCTTAGGTCATGATCTAATAAGGGTTTTGGGATTGAGCCCCATGTTGGGTTCTGCTTCTCCCTCTCCTCTGCCCCTTACCCCACTTGTGTGCTCTCTCCCCAAAATATGTAAATCTTTAAAATATAAATAAAATGGAATAAAAAATAAGTAAATAAAATGGAATCAATGAACGTGGGGGTGTCTCTGTTGTGTTACATTAATGGCAACTATTTTAAAAACTCTTGCAAGAGCTTGGAGCAGTTCTGGTTCTCTCCACTGACTTTTGGTTGTATTGACCATCCATGAGGTAACTTACATTCTTTTAAAAATATGCCTTTTTGCTAAAGTTAGCCAGAGAGAATTTCTGTTGCTTGCAACCAAAAGAATCTCAACCAGTAAAATCCATCTGTTCTTAATTCAACACTTTAACTGATGACTACTGTCTCATCAATATTTATATATAAACATAACTTAAAAATACATATAAAACAATTACATATAAATTATATTTTTATGCACAAACATAACACATTAAATATGTAAATATTATCTTATATATGTGAATATTCCAGAGCTAGCAAAAAACAAAAATGAAAAGCCCTATCACCTTTCAGTCTTTTCAGTCATTGTTACTGATGATCTATCTGTATCATCAGTTGCAAAGCTAAGATATAATTATTAAATGGGTTTCAATTTCATGAGAATGCCCAATATGTGGACAACTAGTAGCAAACTGAAATGAAAATCTTTTTTTTTTTTTTTTTTAAAGATTTATTCAGTTCAGAGAGAGCAAGTGAGCACGGGGAAGGGATAGAAGAAGGAGAGAGAGAATCCTAAAGCAGAATCCCCACTCAATGCAAGACTTGATATCATGACCCTAAGATCATGACTGGAGCCCAAACCAAGTCAGGATGCCCAGCCAACTGAGCCATTCAGGAACCCCCCAAATATGTTCTTTTACAGCATAGGAGCTTGATAAATCTAACAGCAGTAGCTTCTAAAAATATAATCAAAATAAATTTGTATCTTTTAAAAAAATTAGACGCTATTAGCTAGATCCTACTCTTTTTGAGGCATGGGCCTCCATTTTCAACTTCATATCTTCCCATTCTGCTCTTAATCTTCTGCTTTCCTTATCCATTACCCATTTGACCAAATGATATTTAGCATTGACAATGGGTATTATGTAAGTGCTGGATCTATAATCATAAAACAAAATAGTTCCTGATTTATAAAGCCTATAATCTCATGGTGAGACAGATGTCAAGTAAACACTGTAAAGTAATTGTTACAAATTATAAAAATGTCGTGTATTAAATGGAAGATTAACATAGTAAATCTCATTTAGATTGAAGGGGCTATTGGGAAAACTTCTCTAAGATAATGACTTTTATGCTGAGAAATGAAGGATAGGAGTTAGACATGCATTGGTGGAGGGAAAGGCATTCTACACAAACAGAATAGCATGTGGAAAAGCCCAGAGGTAGGAAAAAATAACACTAATGAGTATGAGCAAATGATATCAGATCTAAGATCCGTAAGAGTATTTTGACTACTGAATGGAGAATTAATGGCAGGGCAAGAGTAGAAGCAAGGCAAATCAGCAAGCTCTTGCAGTATAGGCATGTGATTATGAGTCAAGAGAGCTAGCGGAAGAAATGGAGAATTGTGAGGTATTTGGGAGGCAGAATACAAAGACGTGGTGATAAGCCGGAAGCTGAAAGAGAAGGAAGCTTTAGGTTTCTGGCTTCAGCATTTGGTTGGATGGTAGTAGCATTTATTGATAAGAGGAATTCTGAAGGAGCAACAGATTTCAGGGAAAGATCAAGATAATGGCGTTTGTCTCTAGTTCAGGAAAGGTCATAAAGATTTGTCTTTATTTTCTGTGAACTTTATAATTTTAGGTCAAATTTGGGTCTTTGATCCATTTGTGTTAATTATCATATATGGTGTGAGGCAGAGGTCCAACCTCATTCTTTTGCATGTGGATGTCCAGCTTTCCCAGCACACCATTTCTTGAAGAGACTATTCTTTTCCCATTGAAGGATCTTGGACATCATTTTCAAAAATCAACTGACCATAGATTAATGGATTATTTGTTGACTCTCAATTCTATTTTATTGATCTTGTATCTATCCTCTATGCCAATGCCATACTGTCTTACTGATGTAATTTTACTTTTGAAATTGGGAAGTAGGGGTCTTCCAAGTTTCTCTTTTTTCAAGATTGTTTTGGCTATTCAGGGTCCCTTGCAATTCCATTATGAATTTAGGATAGACTTTCCCATTTCTGCAAACAAAGCCAGTGGGATTTTGATAGGTATTATACTCAATCTGTAGATTGCTTCAGTGAATATTGCCACTTTGACATTAAGTCTTCCAATATGTGAATATAGGATATCTTCTCATTTATTTAGGTCTTAATTTTTTCCAATATATTTTTTTAAAGATTTTATCTATTTATTCATGATAGACAGAGAGAGGCAGAGACACAGGCAGAGGGAGAAGCAGGCTCCACACAGGGAGCCCAATGTGGGACTCGATCCTGGGTCCCTGATCACACCCTGGGCCGAAGGCAGGTGCCATACCGCTGAGCCATCCAGGGATCCCCAAGTCTTAATCAGTGTAGAGAGTCTTGTACTTCCTTGGTTAAATTTACTCTAAGATGTTTTATTATCTAAGATGCTCTTATAAATGTTCATTGCTAGTGTATAGAAATACAAATGATTTTAATGATCTTCTATCCTGCCACTTTTTTTTTTTTTTTAAGATTTTATGTATTATTCATGAGGGGCAGAAAGAGGGGCAGAGACTGGCAGAGAGAGAAGCAGGCTCCCTATGGGGAGCCTGATGAGGGAGGGACTCGATCCCAGGACCCTGGGATCATGCCCTGAGCCAAAGGCAGCCGCTCAACCACTGAGCCATCAAGGCATCCCATCAACCTTATTTTTAAACCTTTAGTCTAGGTGAGAAATGGTATTCCAATGTGGTTGGATGAATTTATTTATGGATTTATTTTATTTATTTATTTATTTATTTATTTATTTATTTATTTATTTATTTATGAAATGACTGAATGTGAGACAGAGAGAGGCAAAGACACAGGTAGAGAGAGAAGCAGGCTCTCTGCGAGGAGGCTCTTGCAGGGACTCAATCTCAGAACCCCAGGATCATGACCTGAGCCAAAGGCAGAGGCTCAACCACTGAGCCACCCAGGTGCCCCTATCCTGCCATTTTGCTGAATTTATTAGTTCTAATAGATATTTTGTGAATTCTTTAGGATTTTGTACATATAAAATCATGCCATTTGTGAATAACTTTAATCATTTCCAATTTGGGTGTCTTCTATTTCTTTTTCTTGCCCTAATTACTATAGACTGATTGTATTTTAAGCAACAAATGATAAACATTCTAGGCTTGCAATTTCAGCATGATTTTGTGAGTCTACATAGAAAATGTAGATCTATTACTTCCCATGTCTGCAGACAGTACATCATGAAAAGGACAGGGAGCACATTCATCTTTGTAGCTAATGAACATATACCATATCAAGATTCAAGTGTCAACAGTATTTTAAACCATACACAGTAATAAAACAGATTTTGTACTTGTTTTGCATTAGATTATCTTTAGTATGCTTTAGAATAATTAAAAAATAGAAAAGTTTGAGAAGCATTTTTTACTTTTAAAATTTATTACAGAAGCTATACATACAAAATGAAATCCTAGTTATAAAAGATGTATCTGGAGGGACGCCTGGGGAGCCTGTTTTTTCTTCTGCCTATGTCTCTGCCTCACATGAATAAATAAATAAAATCTTAAAAACCTTAAAAAACCCCACAAAAGATGTATCTGGAGTAAGTTATAATAATCTTCAATAAAGAATGAGTATGTGTGTATACATAAAGGTAGAAATACACTACTTAAAATTTTTTCAGTGACTGGCACTGCTTTATGCATTACATAAGTGGGTATCTATTTATTAAGGTATCTAAATTATTAGGTTTTATAAGGCTTTAAATAAAATATCCACATAAATCAACAAAAGGTAACTCAATTCTGTAACTGTTTTATTAAAAATTTTTTTTTCTCGAAACTGTTTCAAAATCCAGAATCTCTCATATGAGATCATTATCTCCTATGCCCCTTGAAAAAAGTTTCCAACTATTTTACAAACTAATATTAGAATGTCTCTGTAAAAAAAACAACACAAGAGAATATGCATGGCAGTGAACAGTTTTATTGCTTTAAGAAAGAAATGTATTTTTGATATCATTAATACAAAATTTATAGTATTTATATTTATATAATTGTATATAAAAGCTATCTACAGTATATAACCTAAACACAAATTTAGAAGGATATAAAGCATTTTCAAATATAAAATTTTTGTGCTATTAAAGATATTTAACAAACTAGTTATTAATACATTTGCTGTGTGTATAATCATAAAAATAAACCAAAATATATTTAAAATCTTTATTAATCCAAATGAGAATTATAAAAATGTTTATGTAAATTTTGACATTCAAGTACAGAAACTGTTCTGGGGGGGGCCTTTCCACAAAGTATGACTTGAACCCTAGCTTTTAAGTAAACAGAGAAAGAAAGCTCAAGGCAAATGGGAGATGGGCACTGAAAAAAAGGAGAACAAAAAGGGTGACAAAGACACAAAGATACAATGGCTAAGTAAATTTCTAGTCCAATACATGAAACTATTTTTAGGAAGGAAAAGCCTTAAAAGTGCTTAAAACAAAAAGGATGTCAATGTCACTAATTACTCTTACGTGCCATAAAACATTAGTTATCAAAATAACTTTTAAGAGTTGGCCATACTTCAACTATTAATATGCTACAGAATTACTATCACTACAGTGCCCTGTTCAAAGTTCCAATATTTATTAGTTATCTCTGTAATTTATCTTACACATGTACATAAATACCAAGAAAATTTAAATATTTTTATTTACTATTTTAATCTTTTTCTTAAAGATGCAGGATTTTTGTCTTGCATCAGTTCTACGAACATAACAAAGGTAAATTAAATAGCAACTAAATATAAAGAACATTTGATACCATGACATCATGATCTGGAACAACTGAAGTTTTCTACCTCTTGCTCCATTTTCTAGATAAAGGGTACAAAGGAAAAATAGTAACTTTCAGGATGAAAAAAGTTGAAGAAACATGACTCTATTACTATTTTTTTAAAGTCAAACTCAAGAGTATTATTAACTCATTTATATATCTGAGAGTGAAAACAGAAATTTAGTTTAGTATTTATGACTGTTACATAAAATTGATACCACCAATGGGACTTCATTATTTTAAATCCTCTTGAAATGAGTCTGAGATGCGTTCATCTTATGTTAAGTTCAAGTAGTTATTATAATCAAGTCACTGGTGTATTTTTAGATATTAATATTTTGTAATTTGTAGGTACTAATATTATATACATATATACTGTGTAGGTACCATAGTACTCTTAGTAGGTATATTAATTACTATGTATATTATATACTAGCAGGTACTAGAAATAAGATCTATTATTATACTGTTATCATCCAATATCTTAGTACTAATGCCCACTATACAGCAAGATTAAGTAAAGACACATGGGTCTGTCTTAAGTATATCTTAAAAAGGAGCTCTTCATTAATACATACACAATATAGAGATTTTTTTATAGTCTGATACTATAGTTCCAATGTTTATTGAAGAAACACCAAACTCGATTTTTAGAAGTACAGAACTTAGCTGTATCTACAAATAATTCCTAGTCTTTATATTAAAAAATAGTCTTTAAAAATTCTTATAATCTTATTAATTTCTTATATAGATTAGTTTACCTGAATAAGTCTTGTTTTGTCATAGTCCATGCGATGCTGATAAATACACTGGCTGATTACTGCATATAAATTTTCCAACTGAAAAATATTGTATTCTTGACTTTTTTTAACAACAGTCTTCAAAAGATTCTAAAAGAAAACATGAGTGTTTACACATGTGAGAGATAAATTCTGTGAGATATTCTGTAGATTTTGGGAATTTTTAGCATATAAACCAGAGAGAGGGCACACCTAATTATCTGATGAGACATGGTGACCTCTGATAATGGCTCTGATATTTAGCAGTAGTTAACCATCATTCTATGATCCTTATCTTTGCCTGGGTAACTCTCAACCTAAAAACTATAGCTGAGGAGGTGGCCAATTTCAATTTTAGCCATAAATCTCTATAGACAAATTAAATATAATCTCAGAGTAGATTAATAAGGAGAAAAGCAACATTTTTTTTGCAGGGTATTTTATGGCACTGCAGGTACATTGTAATGTGGAAAAAAAAAGAGACAGTACATAAAAAATGAACCACTTCACTACTTCAATTATTTTTAAGATTTAGTTATCTATTTTAGAGAGAGAACACGAGTGAGTGGGGGGCAGAAGGAGAGGGAGAGAAAATCTTAAGCAGACTCCCCACTGAGCACAAAGCCTATGTGAAACTTGACATGGAGCTTGATCTCACAACCCTGAGATCATGACCTGAGCCAAAACCAAGAGTAGGATACTTAACCAATTGTGCCATCCAGGTGCCCGTTCTTTTTCTTATAAAAGACTTTTCCATTTACTCAGTGTTTAATGATTGAAATGGACTCACTAGATTTCTGTGACTCTTCAACCTGGTCCTATGGGAATATATGCCATTACCTCTCAGTTAACAACAACAAAAAAAATGCCATTATGGTTGAGTAAAAACCAACTAAAAATGGTTACTGGTAATGGTTAAAAAATAATGTATATGGGAGCCTGGGTAGTTCAATCAGTTTAGTGTCCAACTCTTGGTTTTGACTCAAGTCATGATCTCATAGGTCCTGAGACTGAGCCCTATGCCACCAGGCTCCATGCTCAATAAGGAGTCTGCTTGTGATCTCTCTCTCCCTCCCCACTATGTTTGCTCACTCTCTAAAACAAATAAATCAATCTTAAAAAAAAAAAAAAAAAAAAAAAAAAAAAAAAAAAACCAATACATAGGATCAATAATGCAGACAAGTATGTTAAAAACCAGAATATCAACACATTAGCCATCTCCAAACACTGCTTTTATGAAAGTTATTCTATACCAAGTTCAACTTTTCAAAAAAGATTATTTATTCCATGTCAAAATGACACAATGTACTATCACAAGTCCAGTTTTGGTGGGTTATGTTACTAATCTGCATAGCAAAAGCATTACGATTTCAATTCACATACTTTTATTTTTTATTTCTTTTTTATTTTATTTATTTATTTATTTTTCAATTTACATACTTTTAATCGCTCATGGTCCACAACAAGTGAGGGCGTAGGCTGGGAAAGAATTGCTAAAGCCTTTTCAACACTGATCAGCTGCTGCTGCTCTACTTGGGAACGTCTAGCTCGAGTCATTCGCAGAATACACATTTCTAGAATGAAAAGTTAAATAACTATTATTTGGTTCACAGACATTACGATTAAAATAAACATTAGGCAGATTAAATAGCAGGACTAAAACAAACACCAACTCTGGCGTATTGGGTCTGCTGTAAGATTAAGATGCTGCTACTTCTACTCTTAAAAAAAAAAGAAGTACTTCTTAAATGGAGTATTTCAAAAGATCCTCAACAGGATCCTTTGCACAGGATTACTTCAGCATGAGATTCATAGAATGAAAATGCTGGAAAGGACCTCAATAATCTAGGAGTTGCAAACTACCACTCATAGGCCCAATCTGCCCTACTGGTATACATGAAGTCTTATTAGAACACAATCATGCCCATTTTACATGTCTGTGTCAATGTGGCTTTTCTAACAGGGTTGAGTAGTTATGACAGAGATTGTACCACTAAATCTTTATTATCTGTCCCTTTACAGAAAAAGTTTGCCTATCTCTGATGTAGAATAATCCACCGCTGGTAGATAAGAAAAATAAGGCCAAGAGTGGTGAAGAGACTCTTCTAAGGTCAATGTACCTAACTGTTGTAAGAGCCAAAGTAAGAACTGAAGTATGCTGATATGTAAACAAATATCTGTCCCCCATTAAATAGTGTCCTTAAAAAAAAAGATAATGATAAAAAAAAGATAATGATAAAGGAAAAATAAAACAATTCTGAACCTAAAGAAAACATACTACATTATGTAGCCAGAGGATTAACATTTAAAATACTCATATTGGAAAGACTATATATCCTAGTCCATTCTGTTATGATTTTTTTTTTCATTCTGCTATGATTATTCAAACACACTTGAACTCATTTTGAGGAAGTCCTTGAAAAAGATTTGCCTATAGTCTATAAGCCACTGAAAAAAAACAGTCTCATTAGCACTGTCAATACTTGTTTTTGACCAAAACAAATTTTTAATTGTTACCCCTCTTTTTGCTTTATAAGACTAAATAATGCTTGACTTTTCCAAAACCCAAACAAATCTGCTAAAGATCTAAAAAGATGCAGATAGAAGACAATTCTAAAAGACAAACTTTGGGAGAAGGATCATTAGAATGGATAGAAGGATCATAAATAATCTTGGACTTAACGTATAATAGAAACAGAGCAATGATCGGAGTAACATTTGTTCTATACCACTCAGCCAGAATTACAGAGAATCGCTGATCTTGCTTAAAAAAGAAGAGGGTATCCTGCCAGTTTTTGAAAACTGTATAGCCAAGCACTTTGCTACATGCTTTAAATGGATTATTTAAGTTTCAAAATATCTGATTACCTGACCACTATCTACCCCAATTTTGCAGAAGTTAGAAAATAGAGAATGATTCGTCAAGACCTTGCCCAAGGTCACAAGTTACTGAGTAGTGGACTAGCACTCAAATCCAGGCCTAGTGATGCCACACTGTGCTTTTAACAACAGTGATTTATAAGCTCAATAGTTATTAAGATAATACTATTTTTCCTAATTAACACCTACATTCTGGAAGACAAGAAAAAGGAATAAACTGAGATAGTAATTAGTCATTTAAGAACTTTGAGTGAAACCTCTTTTTAAAGATTTGAGAGAGAGAGAGATGGGGGGGAGGGAGAATGAGCAGGAGGGGAATAGGGAGAGAATCCCAAGCAGACTCGGAGCTGAGTGAGGAACCTGATATAGGGCTCACTCTCACAACCCTAAGATTATCTAAGCCTAAACTAAGAGTCAGGATGCCCCGAAACATCTTTTAAAAATCTTTTAAAATTAAAATTAGTAAATTGCTTGAGACTTACCCTTTGCTTCATTTTCATTAGAAATATCTATTATCTGAGAACCAGAAGCATCTCCATTGCAAACAATTTTATCTTTCCTCACTTCTGTGCATGCTGTGGTCTTCTCAGATTCTTCAAGCTCATTCTCAATACCACAAATACTTGAATTATTATTCCTCAATTCTATTCTGCTTTCAGAGGCATTTTGGTGTTTCTCATTTTCTTCCACTGAGGACTCTCCTGTGTTTCCAGTCTCATTGTGGTCTACACTTGTATCTTGATTTTCTTCTGTATCACTCTCAACTTTGTCATCTGTGGTATTCTGGCTCTCATCTTTCACCTGTGAAATCCTCCTTCGTTTTGTTATGGTGCCTAAGTACCACTTTGACTTTTTGCGGATTTTTCTCTTCAACTGAGCTTCAAAAAATTTAAGAAAACGATAAAAAGACATTTGACAATTTTCCAAGTAACTGGGGGGAAAATACCTCCTGAGATATAAAAGGGTAGAGTTTGAGAAACTGCTGTAGTTTTGTATGGCTGAACACAGAAACAAGGGTAGAAAGTACTGTGAGAAGGCAGAGAGTAGTAGGCAATAATGTGTCATTCTAAGGAGTTTGAATTTTATCTTGAATAATTTTAAGGAGGGCAATGATATGAATCATCCGATGACTCTAATTCAACAATCACTGTGGCAGGAATACAAGGAATGAACTGGAGGAAGGGTAAGGCTAAAAATGGCCTATACTTACTGAGTGCTCACCACATAGTGGGGACTCTTCTAAGCTCTTTATGTATGTACTGACTCCCTGAAATTTCACTTTCCCTGATCAGGTTTGCTATCATTATCAACATCCTTTTATAGATGAAGAAACTAAGCTATCCATAGATGAAACATTCTGCCTGGACCAGATACAGAATGACTACACTGTAATATTCTGTTTGGGAGATTCACTCATATGGCTGCTGCATGTGTTTAGTCATTCTCACTGTTGTTTAATAATCTATATTTTCCCAATCTGTTGTTGTGGGCATTTGGGTTGTTCCCAGTTTTGGGCTATTAAAATATTGGTTCTAAGAACATTCTTGTACATGTCTTTCAGTGAACACAATGTATGCAGTCCTGCTGGATATATAGCTAGGGATGGACTGTTTGAGAGGAGACATTTTCCATGTCCTCAATTTCCACACACACACACACACACACACACACACACACATTTGCTCAAAGCTGATTTGACCAAGAACACCTGCTAGTACAGGTTCCTTGCTCATTTGCTATTCTCATCCTCCCTTTTCTAATTGCCTCCTTACATTTTTACAAAGAAGGGCTTACCCTACCTATCTTAAGTGATTTACTCCAGGAGACAAACATGCAATACAATAAAGGAATGTTCCAATCCCAGCAAAACATACACAAACAGAGTTTTAAAAATTCTGTTTAAAAACATCTGAGATCAGGGCAGCCCGGGTAGCTCAGAGGTTTAGCGCCGCCTTCAGCTCAGGGCCTGATCCTGGAGACCCGGTATTGAGTCCCATGTCAGGCTCCCAGCATGGAGCCTGCTTCTCCCTCTGCCTGTGCCTCTCTCTCTCATGAACAAATAAATAAAATCTTAAAAGAAAAAAAAAAAAAGATCTGAGATCTAATTAAGGCACTGAGGAATTATGATACCAGACTCTGGGAAAACAAATGAATAACACAGTCTGAGGTGCTGAGGAGAGTCAGGACATTCGTGGGCTTAACAAAAACTGGAATTAAGAGCCTGCCAAGGAAAGGAGGCCTTGGGAAAACCCATGGGCTCCAAGTTAGTACCCCCTGGAGTTATACCCTAAGAATAAGAAGGAACAGGAAATAGACTAGAATTTATAGAAATGAAAATCAATTTCAAATGAGTTAATCTGCAATTAGATGAAGGTGAACTGGGACTGCAATTGGTATGTCATTATAAACCTGGGTTTAATTATATGGTCTCATTCATTTGGGGAATATAAATAATAGTGAAAGGGAATAGAAGGGAAAGGAGAAGAAATGGGTAGGAAATATCAGAAAGGGAGACAGAACATGAAGACTCCTAACTCTGGGAAATGAACTAGGGGTGGTGGTGAATGGGTGACGGGCACTGAGGGGGGCACTTGATGGGATGAGCACTGGGTGTTATTCTGTATGTTGCCAAATTGAACACCAATAAAAAATAAATTTATTATTAAAAAAATAAAATAAAAAAATAAAAATAAACCTGGGTTTACTTTAAGAATGCAGAGTTGCCTTAATATTTATTAACAATATCAAGGTAATTTACCACATCAACACAGAGAAAACTAAGGAGAAAGTGAATGGCATCAGCAGAAAGTGAAGGCTAATGTCCTAAGTGAAAATTACCCAAGTGCACTTACCAGGAGTACTGCAAGCCACAGGAGTACTAGGTGTCTTGAGTTTTTCATTCTGCTCTGGATCTGATCTTTTTTCACCAGCAGAGGTGGAATTTTGCTTTGGCATCACATGATAGTAAGATGGGGCATATTTGGAGGAGCTACAACCTTATAAATAGACATGGAATATCAAGTCAAATGTCCGAATTTCAAAATTACATGAAGGGTTAATTAAAAGGAATAAGTAATACATGACATCAGAACATCAGAAACATCATCAGAAACATCTTTTTCTGATGCCAAGTCATTTTCCTACCTCTCTTCTTTCTAGATTCCTGAATTTCTTCACAAAGCTGCTCAAAGTCTTCATCAAGTTCTTCTTTAATTATTGCATAGGCAGTATCTCTTAAAGCACAGGCTCTATGCCTAATGAGACGATCTGAGAAATGAATAAAGAATTCAATTTAAAAATATCTCCTTTTAATAATTTACCAAAAATAAACTCAACATGTTAGGCTAAGATTGTAGTCATTAAAATTCCTTTTTTACTTTTACCATGAAGAGTAAATGTTACTGGAATTGTATTGTTCTGTTTTTGCTATTAATTGTTCTGGATGTTATTGGATGTTTTGGACATCCAATTCAGTATGGCAGACTAAACCCAAACAATTTTACTACTCTGTCCTAGATCTAGCTCCCCTTGACATATCAGGAAAAAAAAAAAATCAACAGCAGGACTATACAACAACATGACAACAACAAAGACAGCAAGGAAGGCTATTAATGTCATTAGTGAGCCAGAGATGTTAAAGAATTTTAGAAGAGAAGTTGGTACTGCATTGACAGAGAAACTAAACAAATAGCAACCTTACACAGGAAAACACTAGAAAAGCTCCTCTACTCAGAATCCAAGCACCATAAGCTGGAATATGCTTTGAGATAGAGAGCAAGTAATAAGCAAATGTAAAATTGCTTGAACAATCAGATCAGTTCCCTCACAGGGTGGTAGGCTGCAATATTCATGCCTAGATTAGAGTTGGCAACAATAGTTATAATATCAGGATTCTTCAGGGGATTTCTAACATGGCATTTGGGCCTGAAGAAAAGCAGAGGCAAAAGTCTAAGCACTGGTTCCCTGAGTAGGGTAGCATCACGTAACCTGGAAACTTGTCAGAAATCTAAATTCTTAGGTCCCAACCTACATCTACAGAATCTGAAACCATGGAAATGGGGCTTTGCAAGCTCCATCTTAATAATCCTCTTAGAAGATGCTGATTGCCTGCTAAAGGCATACCACTGGTCTAAAGTAATTTTAGATTGTCACAATGGACAGAAGGAGACGTAGCAGCAGCATGAGTGCAAGGATACAGAAAAAGTCCTCAGGTTCCAGGGTAATGCTTCACTCTACAATTAAGGAGTGTTCTCAGGTTGGTAGCCTGTTCCCAGTGCTTACCTACAGATGTGAACTACAGGGAAAAGCCTTGGGGAGGTGAGGGCAGAGGCCTGGGAGAGGAAGAACAGTGAGCTTTTCAACTGTTGAAGAAACTCTCAGTAGTTCTCTATGCTAATCAGTCTAATTTATAAACACTACCAAGAAAAGAGAAAGCCAATGTATTGGGGGAGAGAGGTAACACAGCAAACAGGACTATTAAAAAAAAAATTATCCACTGAAAGTTAAGGACACTATCCACAAAACAAAAATAGGAAGCTAGGAAAAAGAAGTGCCTAAGAAAGAATATTTCTGGATATGAGTAAAGATTATATCAAATATGTAGAAAGTTGAATATATTATTACATATATGAAGTTAAAAAAATCCCTTACTTTTAATTTACTTATAGATTGTGTAGGTGTAGACAGAATGGGTATATGTCTAGAAAAGGTCTAAAAAGATATCTCCAAACTTAACAGTGTCCACCTTTGGAGAGAGGAAATGAGGGACTTAATTTTTATTTAAGTGTACTTGACTTACAATATTGTATTAATTTCAAGTGTACAACATAATGATTTGACATTTATATATTATGAAGTGATCATCATAGCAAACTTAGGGGGCTTAGTTTTGCTATTATTAGCAAGTTGGAGTGTCTCAGTCAGTTAAATGTCCAACTCTTGGTTTTGGTTTGGGTCATGATATCAAGGTCCTGGGACAGAGCCCCACGTCCGGCTCCATGCTCCACACAGAGTCTACTTGAGACTTTGTCTCCCTCTCATTCTGCCCTTCTCCCAGGTTGCTCTAAAATAAGGAAGTCTAAAAAATATATTATGAGCAAATATTATATATGTTACTTTTGTAATAAAAATAATAATGGTCCTAACTAAGAAAATTCTTTCAGATCTTTCTTACTACAGAATGTTTCTACTACTTGGAGAAAGAGCACTGATAAAGAAGCTAAGTTGTTATGCAATTCTGTGTCTTGTTAGTAGATACACCATGAAACTCTTAATTAATAGAGGTATTTTGGAGACAAAGAAACCCACATTCAAATTCTGCCTCTGCCACTTCCTGGGTGTATGACCGTGAATAAGTTTTTTAACCTAACTTCATTTTCCTTAACTGTAAAGTGAGAGTAATGCTCACTTTGTAAGTGGCACTGTGAAGGTAAAATGTTTATATCATCTGGTATGAAGTCAACCCTCACTAAAATGTTCGCAGCCCCTGTTCCACCCCCCTGGGGGAAAAAAACCCACTAATGCTCACCTCCAGGATCTCTATCTGGATTGTATTCTAAAGCATTACTACAGATTAGATCAATATCACTCAAATAGTCTTTCACAGTCAGATACTTGTGGAGATCAATTTTACTGATTACAGATGAAAGGTCCATTGGTTGCTTTATCACAGTGACATAATCAGGAACCTAAAATTCAAGCAAATGACCAAATCACTAAATTAACTGTGAACATCAAAAACATTTGAGTCCAGTTGCTCTGCCAGGCAATATAGGGGAGGGAGAATAAATATATAAGAAATGATGTACTAATGTATTAATATGAAACCTTTGACTCTATTTAAAGCTGGCTTTGTTTTATATTTACTCTTGTTCTTGGGCACCTGTCTCCAGTAATATCTTATACCTCTTCCCTTATCCAAATGTCATTCATCTTTCAATGTCAACTTAAGACTTCACTCTCAAGCTCACTCTAAATCCTGTAGATCACAATAATATTATGTAGCATTAAGTCACTCTTAAATCACATCTAGAATGTTTGGGTTGGGCAGATAAAGTTAACAGGCTACTCTCTGGAGAAAAGGAAAATGCATTACATAGCTCCATGTGCTTAGGACACTACTCTGTATATTCTATACAAAGAAAATAAGCTCAGAGTGTAGACAAGGAACCACATAAACTACCCAAATATTCCCTAGTTCATTACAGTTTAGAGCACATTTGATCCAAAGATTAAATCAATACCTCATCAGGGTCAACAGGTTTAGTAAATACTCTGAATCGCTTGTCAATAGCAAGCCTATGTGTAACATTTCTCAAGAAAATCCTCAGTTCTCTAAATGTGTCTTCTTCTTGTTCTTCTAGTCGTTTCACTTCTTCTGCTGTCAGTGGTCTTGGCTCAGGTGGTGGTGCTACAGGGAGTACCTCCAAGGCCTGCAAAACTTCACATGAATAGAAGATACTAGTTACTACTCTTCTATCATATCAAGGATAACAAATGATTCAGTGAACATAGTGGCCAGGCTTTCAACTGTTATCCTCCTTATATTCCTGGCAATCAGAGGATTTGAAATACTCAAGTGCTACCATAATCTCTATCCTTACCTCCCCCTCTAGCAATAATTGTAATTTGTAACATTAGTTCCTACATCATTCCCTCTGTTCCATTTTAAGATCATTTGAGAGGTTATCAAAACTTTCAAAATGTATTCTTTCCAATATAAGAATATTCTATTAAAAAAAGCTTTTAATAGTTAATTTTTGAACTAATAACAAATTGTGGCATATTTCAAATGTAGTAAGTTTAATTTTGTTTAAACAGAGATGCACTGAGTACTCAGGACAAGAAAAAGAAGTATGAAAGTGCTGCTACAATAAACTGGCAATCTATTAAGGGAGTAAGAGACAATTATTACATCATTGTAATGTCATATTAGTAGTATGAAAAAAGTACAGTGGAAGGAGGAAAAAATGAGTTATAGTAGAAGGACAACTGGTTCCTTAGGCAGAGATAGGCAATGAGGATAGAAGCATTGCTGACAGGGAGCAAGCATGAATGAAATTATGAAAAGCAATATGAAATATGCTGCAAGTAGTGTAATGACAGAATGTTTTGCAAGGAAAGAGACGAGGGAAAAAGAGAACAAAAGTGCCAAAAATGGGTTTGGTAAGACAGACTGGGGCTTTATTATGAATTCCAGCTGAAATTCTATAGACTAGGATTACACTAGGAAAGGCCTTGTATGCTTTAAGATCTTTTTTTTTTTTAAGATTTCAATTATTCATTCATTCATTCATTCATTCATGAGAGACACAGAGGGAGGCAGACATAGGAAGAGAGAGAAGCAGCCACCCTGGTATCTGGTATGCTTTACGATCTTTGGTCTATTTTAATGGGAAGCATAGAGACTTGTAATCTGTAGAGATATCAACCTAATGATCGAGGTTTTTGAGTTTGTGTTATTAGAAGACGATAATGCCATTAATATTTTATTCCCACCTTCTTGAAATTAGTATATGTTAAACTTTGATGGAGAAACTAACCTGCTTTCTTTTTTGATATAGGAGGCTTAGCAGCTTGCTTCAGAATTAAATCTTCAAAAAATTTTGTTCGTTCTTCTTTACCAGGTAACTGGACATTAAAAATTTCTCCATAATCACGGATAAATAATTCTTGCACCTTAAAAAAGAAAACACATGAATTATATATGTGTATAAACAATACTATGGGGATGCCTGGGTGGCTCAGCGGTTGAATGTCTGCCTTTGGCCCAGGGTGTGATCCCAGGATCTAGGATTGAGTCCCACATCAGGCTCCTTGCAGGGAGCCTGCTTCTCCCTCAGCCTGTGTTTCTGCCTCTCTCTCTCACTCTCTCATGAATAAATGAATAAAAATCTTAAAAAAACAAAACAAAACAAACCAATACTACATATGTATCATTCAGTGTTAACAGGTTATTATACACAAATTTTTAATGCCCCCCCCCCAAAAAAGAAAGAATAAAAGGAAATAAGAAAGAAAGAAAGAAAAAGAAAGAAAGAAAGAAAGAAAGAAAGAAAGAAAGAAAGAAAGAAAGAAAAAAAAGGAAATAGTAAGTGCTGGTGAGAATATAAAGAAATTAGAACCTTTGTGCTGGTAGGAAAGTTAAAATGGTATAGCCACTGTGGAAAACAGAATTACCATGTAATCCAGTATACAGATCTGAAGAGCAAGAAAAAAAAAACACAATAAAAAACCCACTCAAATACAACTTGTATGCATAGTAGGCAAGAGGTGGAAATAATCCAAATGTTTATCACTAGACGAATGGATAAAACTGTGATATATATATATATATATATATATATATATATAATATATATATATGAATAAAATAGAGTATTATTCAACCTTAAAAAGGAGTGAAATTCTAATGCATGCTACAATACTGATGAACTTTGAAAACATGCTAAGTGAAATAACCCAGTCACAAAAGGACAAATACCATAGGAGTCCACTTTTACAAGGTATGCAGAATAGGTAAATTCACAGAAAGAAATTTATTACAACAGAGGTTACTAGGGGTTAGGAAAAGGAGGGAATAGGGGAGTAACTGTTTAATGGGTATAGAGTTTCTGTTTGGGATGATGAAGAAGTTCTGGGAATGGTGCACAACATTGTGAATATACTCAATGCAATGTACTTGAGGTCACTGAATTGTACACTTAAAAATGGTTAAAATGGTAAATTTGTTATGCATATTTCACTACCAAAAGAAGGGCAAAGGAGATCCCAAAAGGACGTTTCTAAGCAACCTCTTGACCTTTTCCAGTATTTTTAAAGATTTTTAAAAGATTTTTTTGAGAGAGAGAGAGAGTCAGCACAAGTGGGGGTAGGGGAAGAGAGAGAAGGAGAGGCAGACTCCCTGCTAAGCAGAGAGCCCAATGTAGGGCCAATTCCAGGACCCTGAGATCATGACCTGAGCTGAACGCAACACTTAACTGACCAATCCACCCAGGCACTCTTGTTTTTCCAGTATTATTATTAGAGGATAATCATGTTTATTCCTTGTGTGATGCTTATGTATTTTATTTTGGGTTATCTTTGACATACAGAAGTTTACATTCATAGATTTAAATAACCTGATTTATAGGGTCTTCCACGTTTCCATATATGAAAATGTTCCAAGTATGTTATATGAAGCTTTTCCTATTGTCTCAACATCATTTAAGAAATGTCTCTATTTTTGCTAATTCATTTACTAAATTATGTAAACAATTTACATCAATTTCTCAATGCTGGCCCAAATCCTACAGTTTTAATTTCTAATTTTTAATATGCAGGGACCCTGAGATCATGACCCGAGCCAAAGGCAGGTTAACCGATTGAGCCACCCAGGCACCCCTTGTTACAAGTTTTAACAGACATATCTAAGTTTCCTTTTCTAGCAAACTCTAAGGTTAATCAATTTCTATGTATCAGGCAAAAATCTGAATGTGCTTTTACTTCTTTAGTCTCCTTTGCTATGTCCTATGTCCTTCCTGCCATTATCAAGTTCAGACCAACAGACCAACTTAGCTTCACATTCCTTAAAAAATTTTTCTATCACAATTTTGTGACAGTAAGTTTGTTTTCTTTGTTCACTGCTTTTGTTATGCAACTTCTACAAATAAAAATCTCAGAGAGGGATCCCTGGGTGGCTTAGCGGTTTGGTGCCTGCCTTTGGCCCAGAGCGTGATCCTGGAGTTCCAGGATCGACTCCCACATCGGGCTCCCTGCATGGAGCCTGCTTCTCCCTCTGCCTGTGTCTCTGCCTCTCTGTGTCTCTCATGAATAAATGAATTAAAAATCTTAAAAAAAAAAAATCTCAGAGAAATAATCCTTTAATAATTCAGTCAAGGGTTTATGAGTAATAGTTTCTTAGGAATTGCATATTCAAAAATGTCATTGGGGCTCCTGGGTGGCTCAGTCGGTTAAGCATCTGACTCTTGATTTCAGATTAGGTCATGATCTCAGGGTTGTGACACTGAGCCCTACATCTGGCTCTGTGCCAGATATACAGCCTACTTAGAATTCTCTCTCTCAAAAAAAAAGTGAAATAAAATATTTGTTTTGTTCTTTCACTCAAATGCTAACGTTGTTGGGAAGGAAATTATAAGTCTAAAGTTATTTTCCTTAAAAACTCTGGAAATACTGCTCAGTTGTCTCCTTAGTAGCTAGTGTTCACAATGAGAAGGTAGAAGCAATTTGACTTTCAGTCCTTCCTAGTAATATTTTTTCTCTCGGTTGATTTTTAAAATTCTCCTCTGTACTTCTGAAATCCTAAAATTTATCTAGATGTGGGCCTTTTTATATCCATTAGTTAGAACACAGGAACCCTTACATCTGGACTTAAGGTATTCTTTAACTCTACAAACTGTTTTACTATGTGAATATTTTCTAATTTTTTCCTCCCATAAGGCCCACTAAATAGGTGTTAGACCTGAATTGAATTCTATTTTAGCTTTTTCTCTTCTTTTTCAAATCTCTGTCCTTTTGTACCATATACTGTAAGAATTCCTGATCTCATGTTTCATCTCACTAATTCAGTCTTTATCTGTGCCTGTTCCTTTTCAAAAGCCTCATGGACTTTTTATTTGGGGGGAAGGGGGAGTTATTTCATTTATAGTATCTCCAATTGGTTCTTTTTACAACAAACAGTCTGTTAAGTGATGCATGGATATGATTATTCATTGAGCTGTCCTTCTCAAATGCTTATTTATAAGCTCATCTTTGCCTTTGAATTCTCCCCATAGATGCTTTTTCTGTTTATTTTAGCTTCTACATCCAGTGATTATGAAGAAGCTAGCTTATACTAGAAATAGAATGTGCCTGTAATTTTCTTTCTGGACAACAGGGTCTCCCCATTCCTCCTGATATTGGCAGCCATAGATAGTGACTGCTGACACAGTAGTCTTTGGGCCCATCCTCACTGCTCTAGCTAAGGATGAACAACTCTGCTAATTACTGCTTGGCACGGTCAAAAGTGAAGAAAGCCAATTAACTTAAAGTTGTCCAAGAGCTCTTTCAATTCCTTTCTAGCATTGACTCAGAGCTAGAAACTACTGCCATCTTTCAATACAGCCCTCTCATGCACATGCTTTGAACTGTGGTTACCCTCATCAGTCTAATCCCCACTTTGCCTTTCATGGACTCATGAAAATTTCTAATCTATTCATAACATTCTTTCTCACTTTCCCCATACTGCTGAATTGTTAAGTGCTCATACATATAGGTACTCTGACTGCAATTCTGATATGGACGGACTTTAATGCAGCTAAAAATGGTACACACAGTGTTCTCATTTATTATATAGAACATGCTACATTGACAGCATCACAGAACCACTAAAAGGCTCAAAGTGGACTTGCTTATTTATATGTATATAAATTAGATTATTCATTTTTAAAAAATAAACAACTCCCGGTCCTGTACCCATTCCTCCCTACCATGCAGTGTAGTACTGGGATACTTTACCAAATTTATATGTTTAGGAAATACTACCCTAAGAAAATAAAGTAGCTATTCTTTAAAAAAAGATCTTTGAGTGCAAAATTCCCATATTCTTGATAAAGTGATCTTAGATTAAAAGGACTTGTTTTTCAATCTTCCTACATCCATAGAAAGAATGCTCAGCTGGGGGTGCCTGGGTGGCCCAGTCAGTTTAAGTGTCTGACTGTTGATTTCTGCTCATCATGATCTCGGGGTTGTGAGACTTGAGTCCTGTGTATCAAGCTCCACGGTGGGTATGGAGCCTTCTGGAGATTTTCTCTTTCCCTTCTTGTCTGCCCTGGTCTCAAACAAACAAACAAACAAACAACCAAAAAGAAACTCCCACAACTCAGCTAGTTTGTCTTGTTATCAAGAGTATAAACTTATTTTGTTTCAAATTTCAAAATGATTAACAAAGTTTTAACTGACAGTGAGTACAATAAGCCAATGGTATAACATGGCTACTAAATAGTAGTTCTTTACTCTGTTAACCAGAACAATGCTAGAGTACTTAATTTATTCTGAGTACAGCTTTTCAAGAGGAATATAAAGACATTCAGGAGAGTGACTAGAATTCTGAAGAAAAACATGTGTTGTGTAGCAGAGCCTGCTATTATCAAGCCCATATCCTCTTCTTGGGCACACTGTTCTGTCATACTTTCTAGTCTCCCTTGCTGTTGGTACAGTCATGAGACGAAATGATATAGATCTTTCAGATCAGGCACATGAATGGGCTACACTTTCCAGCGAGGTACAGTGAAAGCAAACTGGAAAGCCATGTGATGAAAATGAGAAACGTCTCTCAGCCCAATGTCTGGAACGACTATACGGGGGAGGATAGACCTGAATGTAGTCACCTGAGTAGTACAGTTAAGCAATCGAGAAATAAACTTGTTGTATTAATAACTCTAAGGAGGGATCCCTGGGTGGCGCAGCAGTTTGGCGCCTGCCTTTGGCCCGGGGCGCGATCCTCGAGACCCGGGATCGAATCCCACATCGGGATCCCGGTACATGGAGCCTGTTCTCCCTTTGCCTGTGTCTCTGCCTCTCTCTCTCTCTCTCTCTCTGTGTGACTATCATAAATAAATAAAAAATTTAAAAAAATAACTCTAAGGAATATACCATATCACAGAAGCAATGTTTACCATACCACAGAAGGAATGTTTAATGTGAAGCATGGGTCAGAGTGGGGAGATACAAATAAATATAACAGAGTATTCAAATATCAAAGAGTTGTCATGATGAAAACAGATTCAACAGGTTCTATATAGTACCTACAAAACAGAGACTAAGAATAAATAAATAGATTTTTTAGGAGTCAGAGCTAACAAACTGAATAGTGAAGAAAGTGTCTCAACAAAGGTGGGATATCCACATAAAGGAGCCAATATGGAAGAGTCCAGAACCAGATTAACTAATCAGAGGTCTTTGACTCCATAACATATAACACATTGACGTTTATTTCCCAGCGTTTTCAACTTTTAGTTGAATAATTCACAATCAACCATTAAAACAGCCAGCAGGGACATCATTTTGTCCTCTTGATGACTTATCTCATGTCCTTAATTCTGCTCTTCTCACTCACTCTGCTCTAGCCACCCTGGTTTCACTATTTTTCCAACACACCAAACACACTTTTGCTTCCAGGTCTTTGCACTTGCTTTTCTTCTGCCAGGAACCTTTGTCCCTCAGATGCCCAAATGGTTTACTCACTATCTTACCTTTTTCAGGTCTTTCCTCAAAAGTCACCTTCTTAGTGAGGCCTTACCTAAGACTATTAACATTGTGACCCTATCACACTCTACTGGTATTGTCTAGCTAGAATTTTCTCTATAGCGATAGGTTAGTATTATATTTTATTTATTTTTCTCTCCCCCTCAATTATAATATAAGCTCTAGGAAGAAAAATTTTTGTCTCTATCTTTCAATGCTATATGCCCAGTATCTAAGAACTATGCTTGACAAAGAATAAGTACTCCATAAATATTTCTTTAATATTTGAACTAAAAAAAAAAATATTTGAACTTATTTTCCTACTCACATTCTAAAAAATGCAAACCAATTATGTCAAAAAGTATGGAAAAACTTAGTAAATAAAAACAAAATATATAGAAGCCTACAATATGATTATGTACTCTGAGAATTGAAAAGGTGGGAGGAAAAAGTCTTGCTTCATGTACTTTATATTCTCTAAGGGAGACAGAGTCAAACAAATATTTAATGGCAGAGAGTGATAAAAACAACAGAGAAAGGGAAAAGAGAGTGATGGGCAGAGGAGCTAGTCACTATAATTGAGAAACTGATCAGGGAAGGCCTCTCCAAGGTGACACCTGGGTAGAGACCTGAGAAAAATAAAGGATTGTGCCAGGCAATTAAGCATGAACTTGTGTCACTGGTAGTTGTCTAAACAGGCACAAACCTGAAAGTAATTTAGTGACGTCAAAAATAGTATATGTGTGTACTCTTTGATTAAGCCACAGTTATTCCACTTTTAGGAACGGATGCCAGAAAAATCCACACAGTAATGCTTATACAAAATAAAACCCAAGGATGCTCACTGTAACAGTTCAACAGAAAAAAACTAAAAAACCACCAAAATATCTATAAACAAGAATCTGGATAAATTCTGGTACATGAAGACAGTGGAAAAATCATGCTGCTTTTAAAAGGAATGAGATTGTGTACTGAAAAACACATTATATATATATATATATATATATATACACACACACACACACACACACACACACACACACATATTCTGCAAATTGCAGAACAGTATTCAACATATAACTCCTATTTTTGTGAGAAAAATATTTATAATGTAGCCCTACTATACACCTATATATACATCATCCTGTCCAACAAACAAGTCTATATACTACATAGTTAACACAGCATTTCTGGTAAGAAAACTCTTCCATATCCTTTTATTCATCTCTGTAGCACTTGAATTCTACAATAAATTCTTTTTTTTTTTTTACAGTCTAAATTAGATTTCTCACCTTTTATTTTTTAAGATTTTATTTATTCATGAGAGATACAGAGAGAGAGAGAGAGAGGCAGAGACACAGGCAGAGGGAGAAGCAGGCTCCATGCAGGGAGCCCAATGTGGGACTTGATCCCAGGACCCCAGGATCATGTCCTGAGTGTGAAGGCAGATGCTCAACCACTTGAGCCACCCAGGTGCCCCTACAATAAATTCTTAATAAGTCTCTTTTTAAAGTATAGTGATTTCCTTCCCCCTCAAATTACCTCTTCTGGCAGAGCAGAATGGGGTTTGTCAGAAGTTGCAAGTAATAAAACTGGAGCAAATGAAGGAATATTCTGTAACAACGTAGTAAATGTGGCTTTGAGTGTTGGTCCAACTATTTCCCACCACAAGTGGATATGAGGAACATAGACTATACTTGGTGCTGTTCTCTTAGCTTCACGAATCATCTAGTAGAGAGGGAAAAATAAATTATACTCAGTTGAAGAGTCATTAAATTAATTATGCTTGATTAGTCTGGAACTTCCTGGAATTATCATATAAAACCCTCAAGTTTTTAAAATGCTTCCCCCAGTCTCATGATCTTATTTTTAAATGTTTTATAAAAGTCTCATTTTTAGGAAAACATGGTTGCTTCAAGCAATTAGAAAGAAAACACCTTAATAGATCTAGAAGATTTGTGTTAAATATAAAAATATAAAACTTTTACATGTGAAAACTTTTAACATGAAAATAGCAAAAACATAAGCAGCAGAATGAGTACATATCATGTAGCAGTCACTGTTTTAAGAACTTTATTCACTTAATTCTCAAACCAGCCACATAAGGTTAGTACTATATTACCTCCATTTTGCACATGGAGAAAACATGGCAGAGATCTAACAACTTCCCTAAGGTCAAACAGATATTAAATGGTGGAAACGTGATTTTAAACCCATACTCTTTAATGACTAGCAATTACATATAGTTCTGTGTCATAAGCCTGGAGGTAGGAATCGGAACAATAAGAAAACACAGCTCAAAAAGCATAAGGCAATTCTAGATTGTCTCTGAAGCCTGGATACTCTTACAGCTTATTTGGGCAACAATGAATTACCTGGGCACATGTTTCTTCAGGAGATGTAGCACTGACTCCAAAAAGAACAGGAATGTCTAATGTATACACTGCAAATTTTTCCAAAGCATGGATGACAGCTGGTGCCAAATGAGAACCTTGCCCAAAGCCTGGTTCTCCTACTATCAATATTCTTGGTCGAAAGGATATAGGCTGATAACATGCATTTCTGAAAGAAATTTAGCTGTATTTTAGAAAAAAGCAAAAATTTAAAATTTCCTCCCAAGTAATAAATTTTTAACTCTCTTAAGGCAAAAGCAGCTGGTCAATCCATAACAGCATGGTTCACATGGTTTTTGGAAAATATCAGCCTCCACAGATTTTAGGAATAGTTTATACAGTGAAATTTCTACTACAGTGACAACTGTCATGATAAAAATACTTGATATTTTAACTTAGAAAAAGATCAGTTAGCATCTTTTATCTTTACAAGCACCATCTTTTAGTTTCAGGGAATTTATACACCAAAAAATTATATATATTCATTTGCAGGGGAAATATACCTATTCAAATGAAGAAAATTAAAATTTTCTTTCGACTTATTAAAGGATTTTTGAGAAATCCCATTTTCATAAACGGATGGAACATCATCATCACTGTATGCCAAATCACTTTCTAGCAGAGGACATGAAATATCTATAAAACAAAAAGATCACACATTAGTAACTTTTCTGGATTGCAAAGCAAATGTTTACAAAATGCTTTAATTAGCAAATCAATGAACATGAATGAAATGTACAATAAAATTGTTTAAGAATCACAAATATTTGTGTAGATACGAACAATATAAAAATGCCATTTCAAACTTAAATTAATTTTAATTGAGGGCAATCTGTGAAGTGAATTTCCTTCAAATATTCAGGCAAAGTATGACTAAATTGCTTCCAAGAGGCTTATTATTCTTTTTTAACAGATTTACTTATTTATTTTGAAAAAGAAAGAGCATGTATGTAGACAAGTAAGGGGTATGGGCAGAGGAAGAGGAAAAGAGAAACTTGAGCAGACTCCAGGCTGAGTGTATAGAGCCTGACACAGGGCTTGATCTCATGACTGCAAGATCATGACCAAGCTGCAACCAAGAGTCACATGCTCAAATGATGACCACCCAGATGTCCTGAAAAGGATCTTTTCTAAAGAAACGTTTCTGGGATTTATAAAACATTTAGCTTTACTTATTATGAAAACTAACCTTAAATGGCCAATCAAATTTCATACCTGAGTCTAATGCTTTATTTGTTCTGATTTCTGCATGTGGGAATACTCTCTGCAGGGCTTCTAAGATCTTGTGAACAGTGCTTTGCAGGAGTGGTTTCACAACAGTAGACAATGCCTGCCCAGGTGATGTCACAGCTCTCTGGGCAGCTGGTATCATCTTTTGCATAGCTACCTCAAAATCCTTAGCTGAGATGTTAATTGAAGAGAGATCCAACTGTAGTTTCTCACTTGTAGTATAGATTTGTGGGTAGCGTCGACGCAGAGCACATAAAGCAGCCTCAGAGCATATCGACTTAATATCTGCACCACAGTATCCTATCCAAGGCAACCAAAAAATTTTTAAAATGAGTATCTTTATCCTATTAGCATGATCATGGTTAAAAGAAAATTAAAACTCAACCCAGCAATACAGTAGGAAAATATTTAGAAGTAATAAGGCTAACTAAAATCTCTCAATCACCCAGTGAACTTATAATGCTAGTAATAACCATCAACAAATCTACCAACTTTTACAAGTGACATATACAAACACTTAAGTACAACATAGCAGTCAAGAACAAGGGTTTTAAAATCAGACAGATGAGGTTTTAATTCCAATATTCCAATTTATCATTTACTACGTGTATAATCTTTGGAGAATCATTTATGCCCTCTCAGCTATTTCCACCTCTGTAAAATAGGGGGAATGCTACCTACCTCACATGACTGATAAGAGAATTTCTTGAAATAGTATATATAGAATGCTTAACACAGTGACTAGGAGAATGTAAACTGCATATTATTTTCTAACTTTGCTTTCAAATTTTCCAACAGCTAGTTCATCAAATATCTCTATTTAACATCCCCGATTTTGGAAAAAGAAAATATGCCACAAATAAGATATTAGAAACAAATATAACCTGTATTTTTTTTAAACATAATTTGCAAAGCTACAACTTGTTTTATCTCTGAAATGCACGCATTTTATCTTTTAATGTCTAAAGCAATGTTTACCAACACAGTTTTCTGCTAGTTCTTCTAGAAATATGTCCAGTGGTTTAGGATTCCAATCCCTCGTGTGAATCTTAAGAATTTCTTTTCGAGCCTATAAATGAGAACAATTAAATTTTTTTTAATAACAAGGTGCTATTCAGATTTTAATAATTTCAATTTAAAATAATTTTATCTAAAATCATAAAGAAATCAATTCCTATTAAAATAAAAATATGAAACACTGAAAATGAAAAGACGTATTTGTAAAAGCATTTAAGGAGTTTATGTTAAAGATTTATGTTGGGGCAGTCCTGGTGGCTCAGCGGTTTAGCGCTGCCTTCAGCCTAAGGTGTGATCCTGGAGACCCGGGATCAAGTCCCACATCGAGCTCCCTGCATAGAGCCTGCTTCTCACTCTGCCTGTCTCTCTCTCTGTATCTCTCATTAATAAATAAATAAATAAAAGACTTATGTTTATAGTGCTCAAGTTTTAGTCACCATAAATGTGTATGAGAGAAATTAAATAATGATAGGACTAGTGTTCATTCTGGTACATATTAAAAATTGTAGGTTTTTTAAAATTTAAATTCAATTTGCCAACATACAGTACATTAGTTTCAGATGTATTTTATTTTTTATTTTTTTAAATTTTATTTATTTATGATAGTCAGAGAGAGGGAGAGAGAGAGAGAGAGAGAGAGAGAGAGAGATAGAGAGAGAGAGGCAGAGATATAGGCAGAGGGAGAAGCAGGCTTCATGCACCGGGAGCCCGACGTGGGATTCGATCCCGGGTCTCCAGGATCGCACCCTGGGCCAAAGGCAGGCACTAAACCGCTGTGCCACCCAGGGATCCCTCAGATGTATTTTCAATAATTCATCAGTTTCATATAACCCTCAGTGCTCATCATATCATGTGCCCTCCTTAATGCTTGTCACCCACTCATCCCCCACTCACCTCCCCTTTAGCAACCCTCAGTTTGTGTCCCAGAGTTAAGAGTCTCTCATGGTTTTTTTTTTCATCTCTGATTTTCCTCATTCAGTTTCTCCTCCTCCTCTATGGCTCCCAAAACTTTCTTAAAATTTATTCATTCCAGAGCGAAAGCACGAGTGGGGAGAGGGCAGAGGGAGAGAAGTGGACTCCCTGCTGAACACAGAGTTCAATCTCATGACCCTGCGATCATGACCTGAGCTGAAATCAAGAGTTGGATGCTTAACTGACTGAGCTACCCAGGTACTCCTCAAATTGAGAAAATTTAAAGAGTATTTTTAGGGAAAGCATTATTTTACTTAAAAAGAAAAAAAAAAAATTCAACTTCTTTAAATAAAACAATGCCTCCCTAAAAATACATGCATACATGTTTTGATGTTAATCACATGACTTTTGCTTTAGAACATACAAAATTCAGTCTTTAAATTTTCACTGTGCCAAGATTTGTTCATGATATGGGCAACATATTCTGTCAAAATTTGAATGTTAAATTCCTACATCTTTGTCAGGTAGGCTGAAAAGGAATTCTCTGTCAAAGCGACCAGGTCTTCGTAAAGCAGGATCGATAGAATCCAGTCTGTTGGTAGCACCAATGACCACAATTTCTCCTCTGCTGTCCAGTCCATCCATAAGAGCTAGCAAGGTGGAGACAATGGAACTAAATGTAAAAATAAGAGAGATTAAACATATAATACTGAGTGTATTATTTCTACTTTTGCTAAGATTTAATAAATATGTGAACAAATTTTCTCAGAGCATGCCATTACTTCTAATAGATTTAAAAACTGTAAAATAACATACTAAGTGGCATAGAGGTTAAAATCAATAAAAAACATAAATGGTCTTTAGAATGCCACAAATGGATCCTAGAAGACATTTCATTAAGCATAACTTCACATAGGAACTTGAGAGTTTATCCCAAAAGGATAAAATATAAAAAAAAAACTAGGCAAACTATATCTAAAAAATGTTCCATTGTGTATACATTATCAAAGAACCCCCCAAATAGAATATACATAACGTATTAAAAAAAACAGAACTTTAATTACATTTTAATTATGGATAGAGAATAGTAAAACAACCTCCACATCTCTATCACCCCATTTTTTTTTATCTCTACACTCACTGTGGGGCTCAAACTCATGACCCCGAAAATCAAGTCATGTGCTCCTCTGAGCCAGTCAGGCACCCCTTCATCACCCACTTTCAACAATTATCAGTGTCCTTTTTTCTGACTTAACCCAATAGTTTTCTAAGAAAGAAAACCCAAGAAACTACACACAGATCATTTAATCCATACACATTTCATACTAACTACTTCATGTATTTATTTCTGAGATAAGGACTTTGCACAACTCCCACAGTACTAGGACACCAATGGAGATGACAGTAGTAATCCTTTAATATCACTTAATATTTAATTTTCCTGATTGTTTCAAAATATCTTATGTTTGATTTTTTAAAGCAAAGATCCACACACTGCACTTGGTCAAATGTCCCTCAAATCCTAAACATTTCCCATCGAACCTTCCTTTCTTTTTATTCCTTCATGTCATTTATTTGTTTTTGTTTTTTTAAAGATTTTAATTATTTACTCATGAGAGACCCAGAGAGGGAGAGGCAGAGACATAGGCAAAGGGAGAAGTAGGCTCCCTGCTAGGAGCCCGACGAGGGACCCAATCTCATGATACCCAGTCTGGTATCATGACCTGAGCCACAGGCAGACACTCAACTGCTGAGCCATCCAGGCGTCCCATGCCATTTATTTGTTAAAGAAACTGAGTCATTTGCCTTGTAAAATTTCCTCCCCAAATTCTGGATTGGGCTGCTCGCTTCCTCATAGGGTCATTTAACCTGTCCTCTATCTTTCATATTTCCTATGAACTGGCTGTTAGATCTAGAAGCTTAACAGATGCAAGCTGAACTACTTGTGATAGCTTCTATCAGAGGAGTAAACCATGTACTTGCTACTGTATACTCATGTTTAGGTGAGGTCTTATGAGCTTACTACATTTCTCATAAACTTCACTATCAACCTTTTTACCTCATTGTTTTTGCAGCTGCTGGTAATTAATCTTTAGATCAAGGTTTCTTAATCTTGGCACAATTAACATTTGGATGAGATAACTCATCCAAATGTTGTACAGAGCAGAGCTCTAGTGTACAGAGCAGAGCTGTCCTCTGTACTGCAGGATGTTTAATAGCAACTGTGGTCCTCATCCAGTAGATACCAATATTGTACCACCCACATCCTCCACTTTGTGACAATCAAAAATGTCTCTAGACATTTGTCCCATGGAGCAGCGGGGAAAATCCACTCCCAGTTGAAAACCACAGATCTAGATCCACTATTTCATCAGGGGTTGTGAAATGGTGATTTTCTATTTCAGTAATTTCCTTTCCATTTATAAAAACAATGACTTTCCTATGAAGAACAATGTTACTCCATCAATTATTACTCTGAATCATGACCTGAATCATAGTTACAGGACAGGAAAAAGAAATGCGTGATTCATTTTATCAATTTTCAGAGTAATGAGTGACTATTTTATTCAGCATCCTTTGGATGACCAATTAGGTTTTTATTTTTTAAAAAAGAGATTAAAGGGATCCCTGGGTGGCGCAGTGGTTTGGCGCCTGCCTTTGGCCCAGGGCGCGATCCTGGAGACCCAGGATCGAATCCCACGTCGGGCTCCCAGTGCATGGAGCCTGCTTCTCCCTCTGCCTGTGTCTCTGCCTCTCTCTCTCTCTCTGTGTGACTATCATAAATAAATAAAAATTAAAAAAAATATTAAAAAAAGAGATTAAAAACTAACAATCTTTATGTATTTAATGCATTTTACTCTTGTAGTATTTTGTACTTATCTTGTATTTTGTAAATATCTTATACTATTTTGTAGTATCTTGTAGCATTATTTTTGATGCTCAAAAATTATCCTGTCCTGGCAGTGGAAATACCTTCAAAATTGACTATTTCATTCTGATGTGACCCCAGTAGTTTTTGTTTCCTTGCTTCCAGGAATTCCATGATAGTCCAGGCCTGCTTGTCGTGCTTATTTCCAGACTCATTTCTATTATCCACCATCTCTCCTAAGTGTCCTAGTATGTAGAGACTACATTTAGGGTGCTAGGGGTACGAACTGCTATTGGACTGTAATAGCTTCTAGGCCTTTTTAAGTGTCTAGAGCTAGGAACCATTTTTTTCTTAAAAATATTCATTGTGAGTTCATACTAATATTTTCAATTCAAAGTAAAGGCTAAAAAAATCATAGGCTAAAAAATCATATTTTCTAAGGCAAACTTACTTCTTTGCATTACCTTATTACTAACAAAAAAGTCATGTAACTTTTAAAAATACTTTTTTCATTTTTATTTTTTTAAATTTTATTTATTTATTCATGAGAGACACAGATAAAGAGAGAGAGAGAGGCAGACACAGGCAGGGGTGGGAGAAGCAGGCTCTATGCAGGGAGCCTGACATGGGACCCGATCCCAGGTCTCCAGGATCACGCCCTGGGCTGAAGGCAGGGCTAAACCGCTGAGCCACCTGGGCTGCCCCCAAAATACTTTTTTTTTTTTAAAAAAAGATTTTTATTTATTCTATGAGAGACACAGAGAGAGGCAGAGACATAGGCAGAGGGAGATAAAAATATTTAACAAAAATGTTTATGCTCAGATTGTTTGAATCTTTGGTTAAACGTCCCCAACAAAACAAAACAAAACAAAACCTCAAAACAAAATTTGCACATTTTCTCATATATATATATATTTATTTTATATATATATATATATTTTATTTTATATATATATATTTTTATATATTTTATATATTTTATTTTTATATATTATATTTTATTTTATATATATATATATTTTATTATTTTATATATATATATATATATTTTATATATATATATATAAGAATGTAGCCACTTCTTTTTCCCAAAGCCATTTACTAAAAAGACTATCATTCTACTTCTTATACACCATGTCCCCATTGCATACTCTTGCCTCCTTTGTCACAGATTAATTGACTCTGTAAGTGTGGGTTTATTTCTGGTCTCTCTATCCTGTTATGATCATGTATTTTTGTGCCAGTGCCATACCATTCTGATCACCATAGCTTTGTAGCATGTCTTGAAATCTGGGACTGTGATACCTCCAACTTTCCTCTTTCTCGGACTGCTTTGGTAATCTTTGAAACTGGACCACTTTCTTACACCATTCACAAAATCCATTCAAAATGGATTAAAGACCTAAATATGAGACCAGAAACCATAAAACTCCTTAAAGAAAACATAGGGAGTAATCTCTTGGACATCAGCCTTGACAACATTTTTCTAGGTATATCTTCCTCAGCCAAAGGAAACCAAAGCAAAATTAAACTATTGGGACTACAGCAAAATAAAAAGGTTTTGCAAATCAAAGGAAACCATCAACAAAACAAAAAGGCAGCCTATTGAATAGGAGAAAATATTTACAAATGATATATCTGTAATGATAAGGCGTTAATATCTAAAAAATATAAAGAACTTCTATAACTCAACACCAACCCCCCAAAAAAATCTGATTTAAAAATGGGGCAGAGGGATCCCTGGGTGGCGCAGCGGTTTAGCGCCTGCCTTTGGCCCAGGGCGCGATCCTGGAGACCCGGGATCGAATCCCATGTCGGGCTCCCAGTGCATGGAGCCTGCTTCTCCCTCTGCCTATGTCTCTGCCTCTCTCTCTCTCTCTGTGACTATCATAAATAAAAGTTAACAAAAAAATTAAAAAAAAAAAAAAGACTTAAAAATGGGGCAGAGTACATTCTTTGAAGAATAGACGTTTTCCCAAAGACGTACAGACAGCCGACACATGAAAAGATGGTCAATATCACTAATCATCAGAGAAATGCAAATCAAAACCACAATCAGATACCATTTTATATGGACTTCCCATTCAATGGGGAGTCTGTTTCTCCCTTTCCCTCTGCCCCTCTCAAATAAATAAAATCTTAAAATAAAAAAAAAAATCATCTTATACCTGTCAGAATGGCTAATATCAAAAAGAAAAAATTAGCATTGGCAAGGATGTGGAGAAAAGAAAACCCTTGTACCTTGTTACTGCGAACGTAAACTGGTATAGCAACTATGGAAAACAGTATGGAGGTTCTTCAAAAAGTTAAAAATAAAAATATCAGTGCCCCCCAACAATCCCAAAATCCCAACCCATACTACAATCCAGTAATTCCACTAGTTATTTACTCCCCAAAAACAAAAACACTAATTCAAAAAAATATATATATATGTATATATAAATATCCCTCTATGTTTATTATAGCATTATTTACAATAGGCAAGATACAGAGGCAACCTAACTGCCATTGATTGATGATGGATGGGTAAAGAAGATGTGCTATACATGTATACGATGGAATATTACTCAGCCATTAAGAAGAATGGGATCTTGCCATTTGCAACAACACAGATTGACCTAGAAGATGTCATACTAAGTGAAATAAGTCAGAAAAAGAAAATACCATATGATTTCAGTTATATGTGGAATCTAAAAACAAAAACAAAAAACATAGAAACAGAACCATAAATATAGAACAAACTGGTTAATTGACAGAGGGAAGGTTTTTGGGGGGATGAGAAAATGGGCAAAGGGAATTAAGAGGTACAAACTTACAATTATAAAATAAATCATGTGGATGAAAAAGTACAGCTTAGGGAATGTAATCAATATTGTAATAATGTTGTATGGTGACAGATGGTAACTATACTTATCCTGGTATGAGAGCATAGCTTAGTGTATAGAACTGCTGAATCACTATGTTTTAACACCTTAAACTATTAACAGTGTATGTCACTTATCCTTTAATTAAAAAATACATGTATGTATTAGAGATGGCATGTACTCTCTAAACTGTGCTATAAATTTTGTTGCTAAAATTTCTCCAATCCCCCCCCCCTTTTAAAAAAAGATTTTATTTATTTATTCATGAAAGACACAGAGAGAGGCAGAGACATAGGCAGAGGAAGAAGCAGCTCCCTTTGGGGAGCCCAGTGTGGGACTTGATTCCAGGACTCTGGGATCATGATCTGAGCCAAAGGCAGACGCTCAACCACTGAGCCACCCAGGCATCTCTCTCCAATTCCTTTTAGAACTATTCCAAAACACAGTAAGCACTCAGTTAGTTTAACATAATGAATATAGTATGGCTGATGATGACATGTGTCGTGTATAAAAAGTCTATGTGATTACTGGTAGGATATTTTAGACACAGCTATTTTTACTACAGTATTTAACATTTTAATTTACTGAGGGCAACAAATGAAATTGTGTAGCATCAAGTCAAAGAGGGCCATCAGACTACAGTAAATATTGTTAGGTATTAGAAAAATAAAGACCTATCTATTACATTTTATGTCTTGTTCCCTTTTATATTATTTGGAATAAATAAAACAATACTGGCCTATATGAAGGCATACAAACATTTGCTTTAGGGTATTCCAAATTAATTAGCAATTATGGATAACACATGAGACCAGCTAAAAAGAAGTTGTGAAAATCTGAAGATGAACTAGGATTAAAAGTAATTTAGATTCAAGTTGAAGCAGGCTCCCCCCTCCCCTTGGGCAGTCAGCTGCTCACAGAGGAGGTATAGAGTTTTCCCATCCTAAAACTGAAAGAGTTAGGTTAATCTTTGAATCTCAAACTAGTAGTCATACACTAAGACATATTTTGTTTAGCCAAGGCAGTGTCTTAAAAATACCTGCATTAGTTGGCAGCATTTAAAAGATACCTAACACAAAAATTTGAATGTAACATTTAAGAAAGAGAGCAAGTTCATTTTTCAAGTCTGAGTCAGCTTCTGCACTTCAGTAATAGGCTGGGGCTAAAAACAACTGGCTGCACACAGGATTAGATGCTCAGCCCCATTCCCAACAGTAGCCCCATTCTTACTATTGGCCTGTCTCACTCATTTCATTTGCCTTACACCTCACTGGCCTGTGGACTTTTAAGTTTGTAATCATGAATTAAACCTGTAACCAAGAGTTTAATACTGTGCTTGTTAACATCTTGCCATGCAGAACAGGTCTATTTTTTTCTTTTCATACTATGTATTAGGATTCTACCCAAAAAAGGGAAACTGTTGGTTTGTAAAGTACCTTTCACTACTTAACATTCTATTCCTCATGCAGCATCAATACAGCTCAGAAAGTGCCATCAAGCAAGTTTTACCTGTGAATCTGATCTTGCCTGCTTGATCGTACTGGAGCCAGACCATCGATTTCATCAAAAAAAATAATGGATGGGCGCATCTGATAAGCCTAGAAAGCAGGTCCAGTGGTTGCATGTTATCATGAAAAACTTCAAATATATAGACTTATTATGAACCATTTTAATACATTTTCATTTCAACTTGATTATAAAAATTTTATTTATAATTTATAAATCTAAATGTAAATCCAAGAACTGTATTTTAAGGATCTAAACTATTATATACAATTTAATTTTATTTGCATTCTCAATTGGAAATATTCAAAATACATACTCCACTGATCACACACCTTAGGTTTCAGATACCTTAGCTTTCATATAGCTATAGTTACTGGGGCACAAAATTACCTATTCAAGACTAACTGTTGAAACAAGACAAAGACCAGAAGACAATGACATAGCCTTCCTCCAGGTAAGGATAGGAAAATGTTTAGCAAGATGCTATAGTTCGTTTTTGTTTTTTTAAAGTCTATTTCAGTAAACTCAAAGAAACTATAAAGAGATTTTTAAAGCATTTGCAGCAGTATGCCTTGGTATATCAGAATGCATTATCTCACGATGTGCTGTCAATACAATCTGAGATATGAAATTGAAAGCCACACTAGGGCAGAACTAATCTTCAACCACATACTGAGACATAACACACTGCTGCTAAGTATGAGACTACCAGTCATGCTCTAGATATGAGACCTAAGAACGTAGATCTAATGATTCCTTTGTCTTTTTCCTATAAAACTGTTCATCGAAGGTGAGTATTATCATGACATACAAAGGAAAATAATCCATAAGAAGTAGATATTTGGTCTAATTCTTCTGAATTCATTTCTATGAAATGTGATTAAATACAAGACTTATCTAATCCTTACATCTACATTGATTATAGATCTATGTAGGTAAATCTTAATATCATACCTGATCAAATAGTAATCGTAGCTGTCTTTCAGACTCTCCTACCCATTTACTTAGACAGTCAGCACCTTTCCTCATGAAGAATGCTACTCTCTTATCCCCTTGACTGCACTCATTAGCAAGTGCTCTAGCAACCAGAGTTTTTCCAGTTCCAGGTGGGCCATAAAACAAACAACCTCTATAAAAGAATAAGTATTATTATAGTACTACATTGAAAGTAGACTATTTAAAAATCAGAAATCAATTTCATGAAATGTAGTTAATTTAGGAATAAAAAAGTAAACAAGACAACTGTATTGTTTCAATCCACAAAGCACAACTTAAAACCTGAAAATATCAATACTACAAAATTAATATTGAAATAAAACCCTTTATTTGAAACATATTTGCTTTTATTCACTCATTATATTCATCATATTACTTGCCTAGAAGTCAGGCTTAAAGACTTGATAGTTTACTTTTGTAACATATCAGGGGAAAGAATGGCAGATTTCATCTACAACTCTGGTCTCAGGGCCAGGAATACAACACCAAAAGTTTTGCAAGAAAACATGCTGGGAATAAACAGAAAAGAAAGTAAGATAAAAGAAGAGATCTTAGAGAAATAAGTGGTGTTTGAACGGTAGGGACTAGGACAATGTAAATAATCTGAAATCAGTCTTGGTGACATCACTGTAATGGGGTAATCTATAGTTTTAAACATATTTCCAAAGTTATTCATTGCTCTTCAGATAGAATTCCAAAAAAAATAGGCTATACTCATAATTCTTATTAGAAATGTAAAAAGGGTATAGAAATAGAACATGTCAAAGATCAAGTGCTACTAAAGTAACATGAAATAATCAATTTCAGATCATACAGCTCCTCTTGAAAAGTAACATTAAAAAAAAAAAAAAGAAAAGTAACATTAAAGAAGATTTCAGAAAAACAAAAATGACAAAATGAGAATTGTGGGGAAAAATTCACATGTACTAGATGAACTCTATTCAAAGAAAATATAAAAAAAAATAAGAAATAGATATGATCAAATGCAGATAGAAAAAAAACAAAGCAACTGTTAAAAATGAATGGAATAGGGGGGCACCTGACGGGATGAGCACTGGGTGTTATGCTATATGTTGGCAAATCGAACTCCAATAAAAAAAAATACAAAAAAAAAAAAAAGGAATAATAAATGAAAAATTCAAAAGCTAAGGAAGGATCAGATTTTTAAAATGTATCTATTGAGCTAACAATGTCATCTGTGGGGCTGTATCTTAAAGATGGAATTAAGGATTCACACAGAGGAAGCAATGAGATATGTTCCATGCTCAATGTGGAGTCCGCTTAAGACTCATTCTCCTTCTGCCCCTCCCTCCTGCTCTTTCTCTCCCTCTCTTAAATAAATATTTAAAAACAAAAACAAATATGATCAAAACTATTACATCAAAAACATAATAAATCCAGGTGTTAGCTATATACTACCAATTTTTGGCATAAAGTTCTTCGGCTGCAAGGAAGAACATTTGATTTCCTTCACTAATAGGAATTTCATCTGTTTAATGCTGGGATGGCCTCTTCTTGGTATTTCTTCTGCTGTTGGTTTTTAGCTTATAACTAACTATCTGTGATTATATGAATGTTGTTGAGTGGACAGAGGTACTCATCATGTTTATTTCGAATAAGAGTTAATAATCACTACAGTAGTGGGAGGAGATAGGCAATGCAACTGCCCTATATTTCTGAAGCCAATAGGTTTAGCCTAAGCAGGTTAGCCAAGATTCAGGAATAAAAAACCCACAAAAAATGTAGTATATAAAGCCAAATTGGGAGCTTAAGAAAAAAACCATAAATCGCTCTTTGTGGCAATGGGGACGGTGAATTTTCCACCATTTTCCTGTTGCTTTAGACAATCTTGGGTCCTTGAAATGCCCATTCAGGCGCCTCTTGACAGCTCTGCGACCTCAGTGGCAAATCACAGTGGGGGCAGAGAGGGAAAATTGAGGGAAAGGCTGGGTCATGACAGGCCCCACCCACCTAGACTAATTTACTAAATTATCTTAACTAGGTACTTCCAATACTTACTTATAAGCAGTAATATATATTATAATATTATTTAATATAACTTCCTTGCAAAAAAACCTTTAACTTCACCAATATTTAACTGTGATTGACGTATGGTATACATAACTTTCATAATAAAAAAGGAAAAAGCTTAGTAATTTTATTTTTTTTTAAGATTTATTTATTCATGAGAGACAGAGAGAGAGAGAGGCAGAGACATAGGCAGAGGGAGAAGCCCGATGGGGGACTTGATCCAGGGACTCCGGGATCATGCCCAGAATCAAAGGCAAACACTCAACCACTGAGCCACCCAAGCGTCCCAAGCTTAGTAATTTAAAAAAGTTTACTTAAATCAATGTTTCTGCACAGGATGATTCAGGAAAAAAAGTTGCATAAGGACAAAGGAATAAAGTGATTAGGGTTTAAAAATGGGTTAATGAGTAAGGTATAAAAACTAGAAGAAAAAGGAAGAAGATAAAAAATGTGGTGATATGAAAGCTAAATAAAGCACCCAATAAGAAAGCTAATTTGTGGGACAAATTAGGTGGCTCAGTTGCTTCAGTGGTTGACTCCTGATTCTGACTCAGGTCATGATTTCAGGGTCACGAAATTAAGCCCCAGAGGGGCGGGGCACTCAGCGCAGAGTCTGCTGGAGATCCTCTCCCTCTGGCCCTGTGCACACCTGTGTGTGTGCTTTCTCAAATAAATAAATCTTAAGAAAAGCTTCACTCTTAAATATTAACAGAGAGCCAGGGATCATTAGACACTTAAGGAAATCCCCTAAAAGAGGTGAAAATAAGAAAAAAAAAAAAAAAAGATTAATCTAGAAAGTCCAACATTCAACTGACATGAACTGAGGGAAGAGAAAATATGGGAGTGGAAGTTACTGAAGAAGCAATAAAAAAAACTTGTCCAGAAATCAAGGACATGTAAACGCATAGTACAATGAAAAGTGGTAGGGGAAAAAAAGCCCCATCAATAGAGTGTGGTTACATGACCACTCTCAAAAAGAAAGTAAAAATAACCTCTTATGCACTCTTTTTCTTTCTCAGGATATTCCTTGAATGTAGTCCATCAAAACACAGCTGTAAAAAAAGGTCTTAGGAGCACCTGGCTGGCTCAGTTGGTGGAGTGAGTGGAAGACTCTTGATCTCAGGATGTGGGTTCAAGCCTCATGTTGGGTGTGGAGATTACTTAAAATTAAAAAAAAAAAAAAAATCTTAAAAAAAGGTCTTAGCTGATTCCAGGAAGCAGGTATCCAGCACTGAAAAATGAAGGAAATCCCATCGATTGTGATGAGAAGTCCCAAAGCTTAGTTGTGCTTCAAGAATAGAATAGTCTAGATGGGAGCAAGGAAACAAAGTTCTAAGATGAGTCTAGAAAAATAAGGAAGAATCAAGAAATTATTTTATATATTTAACTGTACTAAGGAGTTTTATCTCTACCAAAGACTCTGTGCATGAACTGAAAAGTACATATAAAACTAATTACAAAAAAACAACCAAAAAACCACACACACGGGCAAACAGTACTAAAGCTGAGGGGAAAGAGCAGGGTTGTAAAAGAGGGAAAATGTAGTCTTAACTGTAAGAAATATTTATATGATCATAAAGCACACACTAAAAATTGATTCAACATTATTCTATGTGTGTAAAGCAGCTGCCAGGAGCATATGAGCATGGGAAAAAAAATGTATATATTTGGAGGGTGAGGAAAGCAAAAGAGAATGTTCATGTTAGAAATCAATAGATTCTGTCTAAAACAGAAAGACCAAAGATTACAGTATAGAGTATTATTTAAATATGTATTTAAATAGGTAAACAGGAGTTGAAAGTAGTTGGTTCTGGAAAGCGGGAAGAGGAAGAGAAGGGACTACTACCATTTTTTCCTTTTTAAGACTAATAGTAGTACTATATGACTTTAAAAAATATTTACATATATTACTTTGGTATAAAATTGAAACTAGTTTTTAAAAGTGAAAGAAAAAAGTAAAGAATATGTACGGGGAAGAATTTCACTAAATGTATGAAAAGCTGTGGAAATTATTTTTCTTTTCATGTAGACTCAATTCTGAAACCATTTTTCAACTTAAATATTAAGAAATTAAAAATATTCAAAGTACCCAGGAAAGCATAACAAATTACTACAGACCTGAAAAATGTCAACGAAGAAGTGTTATCTTTCTGTACAATAGCACAGCCCAGATTTTGGCTAAAATTAAATTACCTTGGAGGTTGAATTTTAAATTTTTCAAAGACTTCTGGATAAAGTAATGGAAACACCACCATCTCTTTTAGAGCTGCTATATGATTAGACAGACCACCAACGCTATCAAATCGTACCTGATAATGGAAGGGAAACAGACATTCTCAGATTTGAAGTCAAAGTTAAAATGTCACTCACTCCCTAAACTATACTCAACCCATACACAGTCAACTGAGTAACAGCATTTTAGCTGTAGCCTGAAGATTTGAAAAGAAAACAAAAAGGTCTGTAAAGTTTCTGAATTAAAGGAAGTTGGTTATTTTAACTTTAAAACTAAACTACGGGATCCCTGGGTGGTGTAGCGATTTGGCGCCTGCCTTTGGCCCAGGGCGCGATCCTGGAGACCCGGGATCGAATCCCTCATCAGGCTCCCGGTGCATGGAGCCTGCTTCTCCCTCTGCCTATGTCTCTGCCTCTCTCTCTCTCTCTCTGTGTGTGTGACCATCATAAATAATAAATAAAAAAAAAAATTAAAAAAAAAATAAAACTAAACTAAAACAAACATATATATGTTCAAATACACATTTCAAGATAGTACTCACTGAAGAATCTAGTTGCATTGGATCGACATCTGCAAGACTTGCTCCAATCTTCATTCTATCTTTATAAATTCCTTTTAATTCATCTTTCCGAAAATTTAGTGGAAGGCACCTAATTAGAAAAGATTTTTAAAAACACCCATCAGTTCACCTTTCTCCCCCAAATTCTATGTTAGAATATGGAAATTTTTCTTAAAAATTAAAAAGTTAAATTTCAAACACAGCAATTGTGAAATTATGTATTTCAACTTCCTCATTTGCTTCTTTAGGTTGAGAACTTCAATGTTGGAAATATTTATCTCTGTTGTTTTATTATTAAAGATATACAGTCAAAAAAAAAAAAAAAAAAAGATATACAGTCAAATGAAAGACCAGTGTTCAAGATGCCACAGCACCGTAAAGTAATAATTCCCGTAATTCATGTTTGGGAATCCAGTATCAATATACTTTATAATGACTGCGTTTCACATATACAGAGTATTTACTATTGCCAGGCTGCTTTAGGTGGCTTGATATGTAATAGTTTGTTAAGTCTTCACAATAGTCTTAAGGAGTATTATTATTTCCCTTATTTTAAAAGAAAACTGAGGCGCAAGAAGGTTAAATAAAATGCCCAAAGTAGGGCAGCCCCAGTGGCACAGCGGTTAAGCGCCGCCTGCAGTCCAGGTGATCCTGGAGACCCTGGATCGAGTCCCACGTCAGGCTCTCTGCATGGTGCCTGCTTCTCCCCCTGAATGTGTCTCTGACTCTCTCTCCCTGTGTCTCTATGAATAAATAAAACCTTAAAAAAAAAATGCCCAAAGTACACAACTAGTAAGTGGCATATCTAGGACTCAAACCAAAGCAGTGTGTCTCCAGACCTGCAACAACTCTGCTACTATACCTCTCAGCAAAACATTCACAGTCCACTAAGCATTTGGATTCACATCAATCCTGTCAAGCAAGAATGAATCATTCCTTTTTTTTTTTTTTAAGCTACTTTCAAAAAACAGTTATGGTAAATTACACAGAATACACCTAGAAGAACCTGCTTGTTTTATAGATGGAGAATGCAAACGGCTCATGCTGGAGGCTGAGACACATCAGAGCACCTAAGCAAAGAAAGATGCTACAGCTGAACACGAGTAAAAGTACTCCAGAACCACTCGAGGGCCAGCTCCTGCTAGCCCCAGACTCTGTAAGAAATTTACACTGTGAAATCTGAGATGGACATTTTTTCAATTGGGCTTTTTAAAAGGCATTTCTTAAATAATTCTTAATAGAAATGTAACTGTATGCTATAAAGTCCATAGGATTAGATGCACATTTCTAGGAATGAAGGCAAAGAAAAATCCAAGTAGCCTAAATAATACAGGTTGTGGATGATCTAACAACTTATTGCTGCCAAAAGAAATGAAATGCAAGTCAAAATTTTGTATTAGACACACTAAACAAAATTTTAAAACTAATTTTAATAATATACTTTACTTATCTAAAACATTACTGTTTCAATACACAACATATATACAAAATTGAAATAATTTATATTCTTGTACTAAATCTTTGTAATCCAAGAGTATATTTTTGAAAAAAAGTGTAACATTTCTCAATTCAGATTAGCTACATTTCAAGTGCTTAGTAGCCATGTGTTAACAAGTGACTACCACATCAGGGAAGCTCTAATGTTATCAAAGAACAGAGCTTAGGATACAAAGAATGGTTGGGTTACATACCTCTTCAACTTTTATGTTCTAATTGTTTCATTGAACATTTTTTCTACTTTATAAAAATATTTTATTAGGATAGCGGCATTGCATTTTTCACTCACCCACTCATATCTGTAGAATGGGCATTATTATCCTTGCTATGAAATTATATATGAACTTACACTACAAAGAACTATGAAATGAGAAAACTCCTTAATTTTCCTAAGGAGTTTTACAATAAGAATGCACTATTAAATTATTATAAATAGAAAAAATATATTTGAAAAAAAGTTATTTCCTCAAATGAGCGTTAACCAAGCACCATTTTGAGCTATACAATGTTTGTGTAAGAAAATAATCTATTGCTAGTTTCAAATACAGGTATTTCAAACAAGATGGCATTCTGGTTTATATGTTAACCTCTTAGTAATTCTGAAATTTGGTCAAGTTGTATTTATTCCCAAATTATTCAGCCTTCTCATCACTTAAAAAAAAGTTTGTAGTTTTAAAAGGCATCACTATGACACTTACCTGTTGATGGCTCTATTACGGCTCCTTTTTCTTCGCCTCTCAAAGTGCTGTTCATCTTCAGAAGAGGAAGATGAAGTAGAGTCACTACTGTGGATCGCATGCCTTCGCCTAAAGCAAAGAGGAAAGCTGAAATCATGACGAAGGAGGGCAGGAAAAGCAGGGGCATAAGATGCAAACATCAGAAATACCTAAGGATCCAAAAAGGTTTATTATAACACTAATACATTGCTGAACCAATGAAGTAGGCTTTGTTGGTTGAATCTTTTGAAGATCTTTAAAAGATGTGGATAACTGAGAGAAGGGGGTGGGGGGGACAGGCAGGTGGCTGTGATAGAAGTGACAATCACATGTTCATTATGATAGGACACAGTCCAGGCAGAATGACTTCTTAGTCTTAATAGAAATCCATTATTCCCAAAGAGAAAGGTGAGGAAAAGAGGGTATTAGACTCTTTGGGACTGTAATTTCAGAAAGTATTTTCAGTATTATGCTATATATAATTTCACATTCAGAAGGGACTTGCCTTTTGAAATGTCAACCTTAAAAGGAGAACATGAAAATTTTTATGTAAACCAAAAAGGATCAAGAAGTTAAAAAATACTAGGAAACAGTGAGAAATAAGAAGGCCTTTTATCTATAGCACATCACCAAGTGTAAATTCATAACTGCCACTTAACAGCTGTGTAAATATGGATGTGTTACCGAAACCACAAAAGCCCTAATTTCCCCAAATTCTTAGGCTGGTTGGTAGTTATTAACTAAGATGCCAAGGGCTACAAATACTGAAAAAATTTTCTATTACTTCTACCTTTGTATTGTTGCAAAAGACCGACAGGAAAGACAAAGGATCTAAATTTTTTTTTTTTTTTAATTTATGATAGTCACAGAGAGAGAGAGAGAGAGAGAGAGAGAGAGAGAGAGAGAGGCAGAGACACAGGCAGAGGGAGAAGCAGGCTCCATGCAGGGAGCCCGACGTGGGATTCGATCCCGGGTCTCCAGGATCGCGCCCTGAGCCAAAGGCAGGCGCCAAACCGCTACGCCACCCAGGGATCCCAAGACAAAGGATCTAGATAGGAAAACCTTTAATCATTCTATTGGCTCAGGGTCTAGAGCTCTTCCTGAGTTAGAGTGCGATCACAGTTAAGTAGGTATTTCCAAAAATATAAAAGGTTCACATTATCTGTATAATGTAAGTCCAGAATCTTGTACTCTGCAAACAAGTTTTCCCACTATTCACATAGGAGGATCTGAAATATCTTAAAAGGCAATTCATAGCCTCTATTTGTTCCATTTATTATGATTATTCATATGTTCTACTATAAAACACACCTGACTAGGTGGTACTAGCCCAGATACCCTTAGAGATGTTAATATTGCACATTACCTTCGTGACTCCCCCATTCCCTTCAACCTGATTTCTGAAACACAAATAGCCCCAAGGACTTTGGATAGGGGTTCTAGAAACACAGATATAAATGAGAAGGGATCCTCTACTGCAATTTTAAAAGAGAGTCTGCAATTTTATATGAGAGAAATTTATTTAATATTCCCATTAATATTACAAAGACTCTAACTTGTAAGCACATAATTCACATAACTGCATGTGAATTCAGTATGTATTCACATAATTAAGAACAACTTCACAATAAAAAGGACTAATACTTATTAAGAACTTCTTGTTCCAGGTAGTAGACATATTACCTCATTTAATCTTAATTAAATTTTGGACAGGGATCCCTGGGTGGCGCAGCGGTTTGGCGCCTGCCTTTGGCCCAGGGCGCGATCCTGGAGACCCGGGATCGAATCCCACGTCAGGCTCCCGGTGCATGGAGCCTGCTTCTCCCTCTGCCTGTATCTCTGCCTCTCTATCTCTCTGCGACTATCATAAATAAATAAAAATAAAAAAAAAAAAATAAATAAATTTTGGACAAGTACATATTGGCATGCTCATTTAGAGTTGGGGCTAGTGTGGTTGACTCACAGTTCAAATTTGCTCAAAATTAGGCAATGATGGTGTCAGAATTCAAGCCTTTGTCTATTTCAAAAAAATCCACATTCTATATACAATGGTGATTTCCAGTTGTTTATTTCACAAACCAAAAAACAGTTATAGGCAAACAACAAAACCTGTGGACTGAATCAATTTTCCATTTGGTTTGCAAAGTAGGTAGGATTTTTAAGCACTGAAATAGTTATTATAACAAAAATAGCACTCAATATGAGCCAGATAGTATTCTAAATGCTTTACATGTATTAACTCATTTAATTCTCACAATAGTGTGAGATAGTATCATCTCCTCATTCTATGGGTCAAAAAACCGAAACAAGAGAGGTTAAATAGCTTGCTAAAGGTCACTAATAAATGGAAGAACTGGACTTGCAATCTCGGCAGTCCTGGTTATGGGTCCTGGTTCTTCATAACTCTATACTGTAAAAAAGCCATTATTTCAGTTTTAAAAAGATTCTAAACACACATACCCACACTCACTCATTTTTTTCCACTTTGTTTTTTAAAAACATTTGATTTTTTGGCATGGATAAGCACTGGATCAGCACTGTGAATCTAATCAGTGTCTAGAATTGGCAGTTCTAACACTTTGATAACAGGTGAAGGAATTGTACTTTTATGTTACCTTCATGTTCAAAGGGACTAGGCTTGTTCCAGAAACTGCAGACTGAAGCTAAAGAATAAACCTTAGATGAGTAGAGGTTAGCAATCATTAAGAAAGAAAATCCTGTTTAAAGGCAGCATTTCTGAAGCTCTGCTAAGTATACCAGAAGATCCTGTGCTGTGGGTGCAAGGTTTCTTGACCATTTGACATGGATACCAAGGAGCAATGTTCAAATGATTCTTTGGATGTGTGTTTTGTTTCCATGCCTATGTAGATGAAGTAGGATATAAAGTATACACATGCTGGTCTCTTCAAGAAAACGTAAAAAGACTGAGCAAAATTACCATTAAGGTTGTTAAAGGGGAAGAGATGTTTACACAGTCTTGGCAAGGGTGTTACCAAAAAATCCAAAGTTTAAAGGGCTATATTCAAAAGGTCAGATAAAGGGGAAAGGAGAGAAAATGAGTGAAAATATCAGTGAGAATGACAGAACATGAGAGACTCCTAACTCTCGGAAACGAACAAGGAGTGGTGGAAAGGGAGGTGGGCGGGGGATTGGGGTGACTGGGTATGCACACTGAGGGGGCACTTGATGGGATGAGCACTGGGTGATATGCTATATGTTGGCAAATTGAACTCTAATAAAAAAATAATAAAATCAGGAAAGGAACCTCAAAAAAAAAAAAAAACCCACAAAAGGTCAGATAATAAATGTTAATTAAGATGTGGAGAAACTGGAACTCTCATACATTACTTGTGGGGACATAAAATAAAGAAGCCATTCTGGAAAATAATCTGACAATTCCTTGAAATAGCAAATATAGTGAGCATTTGATCTAGCAATTCCACTTCTAGGTACATACTTAAGAAAAGTGAAAACATAAGTCCACACAAAAAGTAGTTTGCAAATGTTCATGGCAGCATTATACACTGTAGCCAAAAAGTAGTAACAACCCAAATGTCCATCAACTGATAAATGGGTAAGCAAAATATAGTATATTTATACAATGGAATTGTATTTGGTAATAAAAAAATGAAACACTGGTACATGCTAAATGTGGATGAACCTTGAAAATGTTGTACCAAGTGAAAGAAGCCACTCGCAAGAGAATGCACATAAATGAAATACCTCGAACTGGCAAATCTATGGAGACAGAAAATAGATTACTGGTTGCTTAAGGCTGGGGGTACAGGATGAGGGGGGATTAGAGAAAACTAAAGGGCATACTGTTTCTTTCTGAAGCAAGAAAAATGTTCTAAAATTGTTTATGGTGCTGTTTAGGCTGCACAACTGTAAAAATACTAAAAGCCCTTGAATTGTACACTTTATATGGGTAAACTATATGGTATGTGAATTATATCAATAAAACTATTATCAAAAAGCAAAAATCTTTACAAAGCTATCAAAACCAAAACCAAAATCATTAAGTCAAATAATGTGACTCAGGGTACAATTTGAATCTCTTAGTTCATACTTTAATTTAAAGGTATCAGAATGCATAAACAAAAAGGAGACTCAGACTTATAAATACAGAGAACTGATGATTGCCAGACCCAGCGGGGAGGGTGTGAGAGAGGGGGATGAGCAAAATGGGTGACCAGGAGTGGGAGATTCAGGCTTCCAATAATGGATGAATAAGTTACAGGAATTAAAGGTACGGTATGGTGGGACGCCTAGGTGGCTCAGTGGTTAAGTGCGTCTGCCTTTGGCTCAGGATCCTGGGGTTCTGGGATTGGGTCCCACATTGGGCTCCCTGCATGGAGCCTGCTTCTCCCTCTGCCTGTGTCTCTGCCTCCTTCCCCCAGTCTCTCATGAATAAATAAATAATTTTTTTTTTAAAAGGTATGGTATGGAGAGTATAGTCAATAGTATTTTAATAGCATTGTTACAGTAACAGATGGTAGCTACACTTGTGGTGACCATAGCATAACATAAAGTTGTTGAATCACTATGTTGTATAACTGAAACTCATATAACATCATGTGTCAACTACACCTAAAGAAAAAATTAATAAAATACATAAATAAAAAAATGTTAGAATCTTATAGTCTACAAGAGCCAAGGGCAGGAATCCTGACTTAAGTCATTTTTATATATATAGTGCTTAGCACATGGTAGTACTCAAACATTTGTTAAATTGTAGTGAAAAAAAAAAAAATCCTGTACTCAAAAGAGCTATGAAATGCTTTCCATAAAGGGTAGACTCTGTGAACCAGATATGGGAACTTGAGCACCAAATGGGCAAAAAAATATTCCTACCTGCCTTAAGATATATTGTAGGTGGTAAGTACAGAGGCAGGCAATCATTAAGTATGTTACTTCCACAAACATATATCCATTAAAAATGGAAGAAACTAAATCTCAAAGTGCCAGCCTTTGACTTCTGTTGGATCTAATAGAGAGGTTTGTCCTCTGAGACAGGCAACCAAGACAGCTACCCCGGGCCTTATGTTTGGTGGGGATTCCAGGGAACATTACATCGTACCCTGCTTTTCTGAAGATCATTAGGTTTCACTACCAAAATACTGGTCTTTAACAATACCCTAAGGGGCCTATGAAAAGTAATGACAGTGTGGCCTCCTTTCAAGTGCAATTTATCTTGGGCAGCCCTGATAGGTTGCCCCCTGATCCTCCATCCTTCTGGGCTCTGTATGTATGTATGAAAAGGGATGACAAAACAGGAAATCTAGAATGTGCACATTTGTGATGTTTTGACACTCAATGAAATTAAAAGACCCAGAGACACAGTAGTATTTCATATTTTTCCTAGAAGAATTTGTCAGTGTCTACAAAAGTGTTGCTTTTCCTGATCAGATAGTCTGCTTCAATGAGGAGACTTCCAAGAACTGTGCAAACAGTTGAAGTCTCGTAGGATTTCAGTCTTACCGTTGAGCAAATTAATATTAGGAAAAAGTAACACAATGTCATTTTTTTCTGCCTTCTTTCATCTTCACCAACAAACTCTCTCATTCATGAACTACTATAATGTTACTATTATCCAGAAAGTTGTAATGAATCAGAAAATCTTTTACTACTTGGGAGAATAAGAAAATAAGGAGAGTTCCCTCTTTGGACTTAAATATGACAACCAACAAATGTTATGATGTAGAAGTAAAAAAAAATCTACAAATAATCTGAATGATCAAAGAAGATTAATATTTCCTACTGTAAGAGACAAATGGATTTTTAAAAAGTGGAAATAAAATTTGGAAAAAAAAAAAAAAAAAACGACCCAGAAAAGGATGGTCACCATCATGAAAAGTCTAGAAAGTTATATAACCTAGAATGTTTGTCATAGTGAGGAAATATGTCTGTGATACTATGTGGAAGACAAGACCTACACTTGAGCAATGTGAAGATTAAATGAAACAGTCTACGTAAGATGCTTAACACCAAGCCAGGAATACAGTAAACACTGAAGCAAAGGTAGCCTCTATTATTAAATTGTGGAACAATAGAATCAGCTACCTTACCATGGTAGTTATTAACAATTTCTATTAATGGAAGCAAAAGCAAAAACTAATCAGTGGTAGTAGTGATAAGAGCACTATAAGCATAGAGCTAACTCTCCCAAATATATGATTCTAGAATCTTATTTGGATATACCCAATCCTAAGACTCTAGAATCCTACGCTAACATAGCCACAATTATGTTGTCATAAATCAATCACTACGTCAGAACCAAACCTGTTCATTCGTTTACAATAAGGACTTCTTGGTCCAGCAGAGGATAATCTATATCTTGGTCTTGCAGGAGAAGCTGGGCCACTATAAAATATGTTGGGCTTTCTCTGGTGACGTGGTTCTAAAAAGAAGAAGAAAAGGTATGTGACATATGTAATTTTAAGCTAGTTGAAAAATATAATTTTGGTATTCATCTAAATACAAAGGTGCAGCCTTTCATGAAAATACTAGTAATATCTACCTTACACTGTTTTACTTTTCACGTTTTAAATCATTTACATCTGCAGGGTTGCTGTTGAAAATATGTATAGCAGACACCAACCAACCAAAACATACACTGGCCATAAACAACCATTATGATTATACTGATGCATAACAGCTGGTTATCAGCCCTGCATATATATGTTCATGAGTACTGAGGTACAACATCAACATAAATCAAAACCAGTCCTATTTACACAAAGTGGCAAAATAAACTAAGTAGAAAGCTGTAAAATATGAATAAATAAATCTCAAATAATTAAAGACAGACACGAAATTTCAAAATAGCCCATTATTTGCTTTGGTCAAGGATAACATCTAACTTTCTTGCACATTTAGGATAGTTTATGAAAGACAACAGCCATGAGTATTCTGCAAAATGAAAACATGAAAAATAAGAATAACAGAGAAAAAGGCAGTAAAGATAAAGGCAATATATTTACAGCTTCTCCTGGAAAAAAAATTATATAGCACTTACTTTCCAGTGGAGCTTGGTAGTACACAGTAGCTTTTCTCTGTCTAAGATAATATCGTTTCTGATTATCTTCTTCCCCATCTTCTTCATCATCATCATCTTCATCTTCACCATCATCATCTTCTTGGTCTTCACCCTCTTCAGATGATTCTACATTTAAAAAACACTTACTTTCAAGATACTCACCAAAATATTAACAATTTTTAACACAGTGGTACTGAGGAAGAAAGAGACCCTTCTCTAAAAATTTATTTACTTCTAGATTGTTCATAGAAATTATGTTAATGCATTTGCAACATTAAATGAAGATTTTTAAAAATGAAGTAAATTGTAAAATTAAAAATAACTAGAGGAAGGAAAAAAGGAAGGAGGAAAATACGTTTAAAGGCTACTATCAGTAGAACCAAACTAAAGTTTATGGTATTGCTAATTTTATTATTATATATAAGTGACTATACTTAAATTTCTAAGTTAATTTCACATGTGGAGAAATTAGAGTATCTCCTCCATTCGTTTTCTTAAAGTTTTAAATTCCATCCAGACCTTCTTGCTGTTACTTAGTTACATAAAGTGTAACTCAAACAATCTACTTATGAAAATGTGAAACACCCTCACCAAATATTTAAAATCCATTTCAGAAAACTGGTTTTCACTTAAGAGTCTTAATAAATCACAGTAGTAATTTCTAAACAGAAGAGCAAAATTCAATTTTAATCACCTTTTAACTAGAACAGGTAGAGGTGTGTTATCTGCAGGTGTATCATACAAGCAAACCAGGTTTATTTGCTTTAGGTTTGATTTCAAGTACTTTCCCAAGTAAGACATAGTATCCTTTTAAGCTCTCTACTGCCCTCACTTTTCCATTATGACCAATCCTTTAATCTCTCACAAAGTACCATAAATGTTACAACTTCTGAATAAAAAAGCTATTTCCTATTAAATAAAAGTGCTGAAATTCAAACCCAGAAGTAGAACAAAAGACTAACCCACACTGCCTTCTTGATTGTCAGTTGTTTCCTCATCAGTTCTTTGAATACCTTTTTGTTTTCCTCTTGTGTACACATTAAGATTCTCCTAAAAATGTTTAAACAAAAGCCATTAATATTTAGTATATTAAAAAAATTCAATAGGATCTTCCTATCTTGCTTAAAATGAAGATATTTACAGTTATAAATTCTTACAACTCCAGCAATAACTAGTGACAGATCAAAATGCTGGACAGTTTAAAAATGTTGAAAATGATGAATAACAATCAAAAAATGGATAGGTACCATAGAAAAAAGGTTAAACTGGAGATCATTAAATCATCCCTTATATGGAAGGAGATATATATATTCTTTTTTACTGAACTGTAGTTGACACACAATGTTACACTAGTTTCAGGGCTAACGAAGGATATATTTACTTCTTCTGTTTCATTAAACACTCCCAAGTCTTCAAGTTCCCTCATTCTCTGTCTACGCATCTTCTTCATGTCATCCATCTTCTGAAGTACAGCTTCGGCAGTGCTTTAAGAAAATTGACATAACAGAAGCTAAAATTTTAAGAGTAGTACACATTTTTAAAGACTTGATTTTTCTTCCATTGTATTTTTTGAGTGCTGGGATTTTAAATATATCTATATAAGGCATTGATTTCCATATGTAAAAATATTCTAAAATTTCTTTCCAAGAAATTTAAATACATACATAGAACTATTACTAAGCCCTGTACTAATTTATTTTCCTTTATGCTTTACACAGCTGAATGTATTAAATATTTAAGCTAGTTGAAATTTATGATCCCTCCCCAGCAAAGTTTTGCCAGTTAAATCATCTTGATCTAAATAATTTTTACTTACTTTGTTATAAGTTTGTCAAACAGCACAGACTGGTTCACACTACTGTAGCGACTTCTAATCCTACAACTACGGCGAACTTCAATGTCACCATTCTCTTCATGCAAGTGTTCTTTAGTTTGAACAATGTTTCTCGTCCTCAATGACCGAGTAACTGGAATCACTTTGTCTTCAAGATGTGTTCATAAAAATAAATGCAAACGTTTTAAATAATGGCATTTACAAAACAATTCTAAAATGAACTGAACAGCTAGACTGTCATAACAAAATCATTGTATCTTGATTTTTTTTTTTTTAAGATTTTATTTATTTTATTTATGAGAGAGAAGCAGAGACATAGGCAGAGAAATAGGCTCCATGCAAGGAGCCAGACATGGGACTTGATTCTGGGTCTCCAGGATTACGCCATGGGCCGAAGGCAGGCACCAAACCGCTGAGCCACCCAGGTGTCCCATTGAACTTATCTTTCTTAAAAATAATAGAAAACAAAAATAAAGTTATAACATACACCTACCATATGATCCAGCCATTCCACTCTCCAGAGAAAGGAAAGATATGTTATATAAAATCTGTACACAAATGTCCAACAAAGGTTTGTGATAACCTCAAACTGGAAACAACCCAAATGTCCGCCAAAGATGAATAAGCAAATTATGGGAAACAACCTAAGTGTCCATCAATGAATGAATAGATACAGAGGGTGTAAAATACACATACACAATAGAATACTATTCAGCCATGAGAAAGAAGAATATCCTGCTGTTTGCAATAACATGGATGGACCTTGAGGGCATTATGCTAAGGTAAAAAGTCAGAGAAAAACAAATGTTGTGTGATATCATTTAAATGTGGAATCTAAAAAAAAAAAAAAGCCAAATTCATAGAAATAGAGACTAGAATGTTAGTTAACAAGGACTGGCAGGTGAGGGAAAAAGAGGAATGTTGTTTAGAACATAAACTTCCAGCAATAAGACAAGTCAGTTCTGAGGATATAATGTATAGCACAGAGATTATAGTTAATAATACTGTATTATACACTTCAAAGTTGCTATGAGAGTGGATCTTAAATGTTCTCATCACAAAAAAGAAATGGTAATTATGTGACATGATGCTGATGTTAGCTAAAGCTATGATAATCATTTTGTGATATATAAATGTACCAAATCAACATGTATTGTACACTTTAAACATACACAATGTTATATGTCAATTATATCACAATAAAACTGGGGTAAAAACAACTGTGGTATATCTATATAATGGAGGATTTGGCAAGAAAATGCAACCACATGAATGATACTCGAAGTAATTATGCTGAGATAAAGCAGGCCAGACAAAAGGAATGCAATTGTATAATTTTCATTTATACAAAACTCTAGAAAATGACAATTACAGTGATAGAAGGTAGACTGGTGATTGCTCAGGAAGCCTGGTGCATGGAACGTCTGGAAAGGAGCTGGGGGAGTGATTATATAAAGAGGCCTGAAGAAGTTTTTGGCAGTGACAGTTACCTTCACTATCCGACTGTGGTGGTGGTTTCATGGTATATACTTATGTCAAACCAAACAAATTGTACACTTTAAATATGCACAATTTATTGTATATACCTCAATACATCTGTAAACAAAATATGAATTACATGTTTTCAATTTGAAATGTCTTTAACATTACTTACCTTCTTTGCATTCTTCTTTTTTCTTATCAGCCTGCTGTCTGGCCAATTGCCTATATGAAAAAATATATTAAATAATTCAAAATAATTGACATAATTTCAAAACCTGTTTCCTAACACTACAAAGTAGGGTAAAAAGATGTATCAGCTTAGAGAGTAAATACTCATAGATACTTAAAAGCTTAAAAAACACTGTAAAACAAAAAGCTTTAGAATATAATATTTATGCTTATGTCAGTTACGGCTAAACAAAGTCTGAGAACCCAGTTGTGAAACGCAATGATTCATGTATTAACTCTTGGTTAAACAGAATAATCAAATCAAAATATCTTACTTAAAACAAAAAAATTATGTCTGTAGCCTACGTATTTAGTTATAGTTTAAGTACTGAGCAAAAACAAGACAATGTGTTTTATACCACAGGGATATAGTGATCCCACATACTTGAGATATTTATAACTATAAACAGAACTAATGTCTCTTGGTGATATGTTAATTTCCTTCTAAAAACATTTGCTGGCTACCACCTCTGTATGACATGCATTATCATTCACATGCAGAAACAGTCCCATTTGTAAATCAGATACCCTACTTACAAACTGGCAGACGGAATCTACTGAAATTGGAAAGAATACTTTCCAAGGCTTTAAAAAAAATAAGTATCCTCCCTTCCACTGAGCAAACAAAACAATATGTTTCATTAACTTATTTTTAGGGACTCAATTTTCCATACTTGGATAGCTACATCTATTAATCAACCTATGTGTCAAGCTATTTCCAAGTGGGCTGGTTACACAGGGGATTTCAAATGTGACATTTTAAAATAAAATGGGATCATCTTATCTAGAAGAGTTAGATCATGTATTCTCACAGCAATATAAGTCATCATTCATTCATTATCTCTTTTGGTAAGAACCAAGAACAAAATAAAACATTCGTGCAATCCATCCACAGGTCAAGGCCTAGTTTTTCATTGGCTCATAGACATTTCTCATAAAGAAGCCCCTCCCGGGATCCCTGGGTGGCACAGTGGTTTGGCGCCTGCCTTTGGCCCGGGGCACGATCCTGGAGACCCGGGATCGAGTCCCACGTCGGGCTCCCAGCATGGAGCCTGCTTCTCCCTATGCCTGTGTCTCTGCCTCTCTCTCTCTCTCTGTGTGACTATCATGAATAAATAAATAAAATCTTAAAAAAAAAAAAAAAAAGAAGCCCCTCCCTCCATACCACGTAGGTCTAGATTTCTATAAACAAGGCCCCAATTAAATGCTAGAAACATAATGATTGAAGCAATGTCTGTCTCTCTGCCTTTCCTCCTCTCTTTTCTCCTTCCTTCCTTCTCACCTATAGGGAAATGGAAGCACCTTGGCCCTTATAGGGGTTGATAAAACTTCTTAAACAGGTAGTCAATGTTTTAGGCTTGTGAATCATACAGTCTCTGTCACAACTACTCACACAACTTTAACACTGAAGCAGGAAAACACCCATAGAACAAATGGGTATGGCTGTGTTCCAATGAAACTATTTACAAAAATAGGTGTCTGCAAATCTGATAAAAGCTATGGATCTTTTCTACCTAGAAAACTGCATACACACATACAAATTTATACATTATTTTAGAGGTTTCATGTGCCCCCTTAAAAACTATGATTACTGGGTCCTAGTTAGGAACTCCAGAACCAAAGAGGTGTAAGATCCTGCTATCAGGTACAGTTACTCAACTCTTTCTGTATTATTCTAACAGTTTTGGTTTCCTGGTCTTTGAGCCTCAGATAGAAAACAAAATGGATGGAGGGACACAAAGGAAGTAAAAAGACTACTACAGTCAGGCAAACTAGCAAGAGCAAAAGGGGTCACCCTGATAAGCGGGAAACTACATAAAACAAAATTCAACAATAACTAAGGGTCGGTTTATCTAAGTCTTCCTGTACAAACAGATCCAAAGGTTATCACTATGTAATATAACAGTCTTTGTAATAATAATCTGAATATACAGATCATTTTTAAGAAGTTCTTCACAGAAGACATATAAATGCCCAATGAGCACGTGAAAAGATATTCAATGCCATTAACAACGAAGGAAACATAAATCAGAACCACAATGAGGTATTTTCACACCCTCTAAAATGGCTAAAACCAAAAAGACAGACTATGACAAGTGTTGACTAGGATGTGAAGAAATTAGAACGTTCATGTGCTGCTAATGGGCATGTAAAATGGTACAGCTGCTTTAGCCAACTGTTCAGCAGATCCTCAATGTTAAAACAGTTACCATTTGACCTAGCAATTCACTCCTAGGTATATACCACCCCAAACAATCAAAACCTTATGTCCACACAAAATCTGAGCACCAATGTTCACAGTATCACAAAGCCACAACCCAAATGTCCATCAACTAATGACTGGATAAACAAAACATGATATATTTATGCAATGGAAGCTTATTCAATGAAAAAAGAATGAAGTGCTGATAGGTACTACAATAAAATGAACCTTCAAAAACATCATACCAAGTGAAAAGCCAGATACAAAAAGACATAAATATGATTCCATTTATATAAAATGTCCAGAATAGGCAAATTCATAGAGATGGAAAGTAGATTATTGGTTTCCAAAGAGCCACTGGAAAGGGAGAAGGGAAAAAAAAAAGAAAGGTAGAAGGAGGAGGGAGATAATATAACAGGGCTTCTTTCTGGGGTGATGAAAATGTTCTGAAATTGGATAGTAGCGATGGTAGCACAATATTGTGAATATTCTAAAACCAATGAATTATACATCTTAATATTGTGAATTTTATGGTATGTGAATTATATCTCCATAAAGTTGTTATTTAAGAACAATTTTTGAGGTGCCTAGGTGGCTCAGGTCATAATCTCACGATTGTGAGATGGAGCCCTCTGTCAGGTTCCACACTGAGCATGAAGTCTGCTTAAGATCCTCTTTCTCCCTCTTCCTCCCCCCTCCCTCTCTAATAAAATAAAAATAAACTTTAAAAGATAGCAATTCGGGCAGCCCGGGTGGCTCAGCGGTTTAGCGCCGCCTTCAGCCCAGGATGTGATCCTGGAGACCTGGGATCGAGTCCCACGTCAGGCTCCCTGCATGGAGCCTGCTTCTCCCTCTGCCTGTGTCTCTGCCTCTCTCTCTCTCTCATGAATAAATAAATAAAATCTTAAAAAAAAAAAAATAAAAGATAGCAATTCAATATATTGTAAAAGGAATCAAATTTAAAAATATAATATAATATAATAAGTCACTCATCTTTAAATCTAGATTGAAACAGCACTTATTTTAATACTCCTTTAATACATCTTGAGCATAAAGGACAGTATGATGTTTCATATATTTGAGCAAGCTACATTAACTTTTAAAGGTATAGACTTTAAGGACTTCCAACATTAAATTTTTAATAGTTCTTTTTTTTAAGATCTATTTATTTGAGAGTGAGAGAATGCAAGTGAGAGTGAGCAGGGGAAAGGGCAAAGGAGAGGGAAAGGAACCTCAGGGAAACTTCCTGCTGAGTGCAGAGCCTAATGTGGCACTTTGATCCCAGGACCCTGGATCATAACCTGAGCTGAAATAAAGAGATGGTTTTTCTAAATTTTATTTTATTTTATTTATTTATGATAGTCACACACAGATAGAGAGAGACAGGCAGAGACATAGGCAGAGGGAGAAGCAGGCTCCATGCACCAGGAGCCCGACGTGGGATTCGATCCCGGGTCTCCAGGATCGCGCCCCGGGGCCAAAGGCAGGCGCCAAACCGTTGCGCCACCCAGGGATCCCAAGAGATGTTTAACTGAATGAGAAACCCAGGTGCCTCCCAAACATTAAATTTTTTATGACTATGTACAAGACAAATTAGAGAGAAATTCATTTATATTTTATACAAATAAGCCAACAAAACCACTAACAAAAATATTAACATGAGGTTTTGGTGAAACAAAATAGCCATTTGCTCTGTGAATGTGATAGACTGCTATCAGTTTCTTTTGCGTTTGGTATGTTGTACATCATGTTTGTATTTCTCTTTATTTCAAGTGCTCCAAATATTCATATGAACAGCATGTTATGACATCATATCCATGGCTTCCTCTTCAAAGCATCATTTATATATTAAGGTCAGACTCCATTTTTATCTCATAAACCTGAGCTAACTCAAGCAGTACTAGCTGGTATCGACTTAGTTGTAAATACAAATATGGGGCCTGAAATTTTATGACTATTCTCTACAAGGCAGCCATTAAGACGATCTAGAATGTTTACTTTTTCTTCAGATCATGAAATAAAGTCTAAAATTCTTGCAGAGAACCCATGGGCCACTTTCTCCACTCCCAAGACTTCAATTTTCAGAAATACTTAGGTAGCTTGAACTGTATTTCATCAATTCTGTAAGTTACATTTCCCTCCATTTTAACATCTCTGAAATTGGGATGTGTCTTAAAATTGATGGAATGTCATAGCTTAACTTTCAGTGTTTTGTTTTTTACTGTTTCATAAAACAATGAGTGTTTCAATTGTTGCTATCTTGGATCCTACGAAACACGGTAGTAAGCACACCATAAATAATGGATGAAATGATGCCAATTTTAAAATACATAATGAAAGACTATTTAAATAATACAAAAAAAAAAAAAAACAAACTTAAAAGGGCACAATGTCACTTATCTGGAAAATCTGCTACACAAAATAAAGTCTACCTAAGAATAGGAGTGTCCTATGTAGGGGTGCTTGGCTGGCTTGGTCAGTGGAGCGTATGACTCTTGATCTCCAGGTCATGAGTTTGAGCTCCATGTTGGGCATAGAGATTACTTAAATAAATAAGTCTTTTAAAAAAAAAGGTAGGAGGGTTCTAGTCTCTTAAGTCAGTATGAGAAATATTTTATGACAATAAAACAATTATTTCATCAAAGAAATTTTATTCTAATTGGCACCCTCCCCCATTTATGTCAGGCCCACCAAAGTGAGAGGAAAAGTGAAGAATTTTTAGCTAATTAAATTTAAATCTGCCCCAAACCAAACAAATCCAAGTTCCTTGAATTACTAACTTACTTAATTCACTGAAAAGAATTCCTTGAGTACTATTATTATTTTTTTAAGATTTTTATTTATTTATTCAGAAAGAGAGAGGCAGAGACACAGGCAGAGGGAGAAGCAGGCTCCTCACAGGAAGCCTGACATGGGACTCTATCCCAGGGCTCCAGGATCACACCCCAAGCTGCAGGCGGCACTAAACCACTGCACCACCGGGGCTGCCCTTCCTTGAGTATTAAAATGGAATTCATGCCATCTACCTCAGGGTTCTTGAGAAATGAAATTTAAATATGTATAAAACATCTCATCCCCTTAGACAAGTCAAAAAAAAAAAAATCACGTTCCACTTCCTATGTGAAAACTACTTTAGGAGCACACCAACACACAAATTCATAAATGACGCAGAATTAACAAAATACTTGATAGCAAGCGATCACAAGTATAAACCACTATTTTGAACAGAGGCTTTGTGTAAGTATGAAGAAGAATCACATCACAAGCAAGTTAAAAATCACAAAAATAAGTAGTTATCAAGCGACTTTGTCAGCTATACTCACACATACCACAAATACTGTCTTTGAACAAGAAAATAAAAACTGGTTACATATTAATATTTCAAGTCAATAATATTAATTTGTGGCAATTTCATTTCAAATTACATTTTGTAACCCTGGAATCTTGATGACTGGTCAAGAGTACACTTAAAAAATTAAATACAAATCCTAAATTACTTTAAAACTATTTAAAATTAGCATTCAACCATCGTGTATTACCTTGTAAAATGCCTTTGATTAGCATGTTTTTCTGTTATTTCCATATTCTTATCAAAACTAGAATCTGAAGAATTCTGTGCTTTTTTTCTCAAAGACCTTGAAGCACGTGTCCGGTGGTAAGTTTCAACTTCTTTAACCGAAGACCCATCCTTTAAGAAAAATTGAGAAAGTGATCTAAGTTTTTCTTTAAAACCCCCAAGTTAGGGCAGCCCTGGTGGCGCAGCGGTTTGGCGCCGCCTGCAGCCTGGGGTGTGATCCTCGAGACCCGGGATCAAGTCCCACGTTGGGTTCCCTGCATGGAGCCTGCTTCTCCCTCTCCCTGTGTTTCTGCCTCTCTCTCTCTGTGTCTATGAATAAATAAATAAAATCTTTAAAAATAAAATAAAATAAAATCCCCAAGTTAAACTCCTAAGAGTTTTCTTTGATTACAAGTTTGTAACAACTGTTTTTTATGCAGCATCATTCTGTATCTCCCCAAGAAACTATAATCATATTTAAAACAATCATGTTATGATAAACAAATACCAGCAATGTCTAGTCTAAGATTTATTGATGGTTTATAGCTCTATTTCACAGCAAGTGGCCTAATAAAGTTTTCCACCACTGACAAAAATTTGTAATAGTTCATAACATTAAATACTCCTTTAAGGCTACAGAAATTAGAAAGATACACAAACCATTGCCTGCCATGCAACCACTGGCAACAACTTTAAAAAATAACTGGACCATCAGAATTGTAATTTGGGCTTGGATGACAAAAAGGAGTTATTACTTATCTATTTCACAGTTTCACCCAGATGATATAACACTTGAATTCAAAGATTGTTTATATGTATGTTAATCTGGTGTAAAAACCACAGTGCTCTACATGACTTTATTCTTACTCAACAGACTATAGAGTTTCTTAGTGGCAGCTTTATGAGCTATAGAGGCTCTGTCATAAAGTATTCAAAAGTTCACAAACATTTCTCTGAAATCATATAAAGGCTACTTTTACATGAGAAGATAAAAGTACCTAACAACTCTCTAATTATATGCCATATTACTCTGAAAATTGATAATTTTAGAAAAATGGTCAGTATTTTAAGAAAACCTACAATATAAGTATACCCTTCCACTTAGGCTGGCTTTACACAGTCATTTCATTTTATCAGGACATTCTGTCATCTAATTTTGCTTTGAGCAGAATACTTATTGGTTCACAAGTAAAATAAGGATATTTAAACCACAGGATTTGTGTTAAGAATTAGATAGGTACTTTATAAAATATTAGTAATATGTATGATTTGTTAATCACTTTTATCTGTGTACCTATATATAAGAATGTCTGAAAAGGAATACCTACACTTTTAGGTAGGTGTTTTTTTTATTTATTTATTTATTTATTTATTTATTTATTTATTTATTTATTTATTTATTTTTTAAGGTTTTATTTATTTATTCTGAAGAGACACAGAGAGAGAGAGAGGCAGAGACACAGGCAGAGGGAGAAGCAGGCTCCACACAGGGAGCCTGATGTGGGACTTGATCCCGTGTCTCCAGGATCACGCCCTGGGCCAAAGGCGGGCACCAAACCGCTGGGCCACCCAGGGATCCCAGTGTATTATTTTTTAAACAAATTTCTACATCTTAGGAATAATATAACAAGACTAAGAAAAATTTTATGGGAATCTATTTCCAGATTCTTAACTTCCACATGTACTTTTTCTTAAAACTGATCTGCCTGAGAAGGCATCCTCTTTCATTCACCTTTCTCTCCTTTTACAAAAGAAAGTCTTCTCTCACTCATTCTAAATCTTCCTATTGTGGACTGCCTCAAGGCCTTAAAAACCCTCCTAAAGCTAAACAAAGAAAAACACTAGTATAGGTGTTGTTAAATTGAATGACAAAGCTAGGCAGCAAATCCTTTCCTTTGGGAGGTGGTTTCTAATTCTCTGCTTTCAACAAAATTGAAAAAGAGACCTAATCAAGTTAAGAGACCATGAAAAATAATTTTGGCGTTTTTCAGCATATAAGCCAGAAAAACTGAGTGGCACTGCTAAACTCCTTTCATTACTGTCTACTTATTTATATGAACAATGTTTCTCAGTGCATGGAAATGATGCCAAACACTGTCTTCAGCATTAAGATTCCCCCACAGACATATGAAAACTAATTGGGGGGGGGGGACCTCAATCACATGAAATCCCAATGAAATCTTACTTTCTAGGTTTCATTTTTTTGGTTTCATTTTTAATCGAAATAAGTATGTTTTTGATGTTTGAATCAACTGAATATTATAGATTGTATTTCTCAGAGCCTTATGATCACAGAAAAGTATAAAAAATTTCAAATTTTGTTTTACAAGTATGAAAGGATACTTAATAAAGTACTTTTAAGTATTAAAATATATCAAGATAAAATGCTGTGGCTTTGTGAATTAGAAATACAAGCTAAAAGAGGAAAAAAAAGAATCAAGATAAAATTTCTAATTGCTAAAGGAGCATGTTTATGTATTATGTTTTTAATGTTTCAAGACAGGTAATCAAATAACTATGGTTTTTAAATTCCAGTGGATCAAAAGACTGACGTAATTATTTACTTACTTATTTATTTTATTAACATACTGATTCAATAATTCTATACATTACACAAGGCTCAGCATGTAAGTATAGTTACAATCTGTCATCATACAATGTTATTACATCATTGACTATATTTCCTATAGTATTTGTCATCTACATGCCTTATTTATTTTTTTAAAGATTTTATTTATTTATTCATGAGAGACAGAGAGAAAGAGACAGGCAGAGGGAGAAGCAGGCTCCCTGCAGGGAGCCCAGTGCGGGACTCAATCCCTGAACCTGGTATCACGCCCTAAGCTGAAGGCAGATGCTCAACCACTGAGCCACCCAGGTGTCCCAATCCCTACCATGCTTTATGATAATTCACTAAACTGTATACTTTTCATTTTTCTGTGTTGTGTTATACACCAAATTTTAAATAATCTCCCAAATGTTGTACATATCAACTGTTATTTGCAGTACTTTTCAAACTTTTAAAATAGCTAACTTAGGGCTGCCCCGGTGGCGCAGCGGTTTAGTGCCGCCTGCAGCCCAGGGCGTGATCCTGGAGACCCTGGATCGAGTCCCACGTCGGGCTCTCTACATGGAGCCTACTTCTCCTTCTGCCTGTGTCTCTGCCTCTCTCTCTGTGTCTCTATGAATAAATAAAATCTTTGAAAAAAAAAAAAAAGGCTAACTTAAAAAGTACCTCCTACACACCACAGCATATCTTATTTTACTTAACATACAGAAAAATAAAAATGTATATAAACACAACTTAAAAATAATGTACACTCACCATCCCACTACTATCTAATATTAAGAACCGTAAATTTAACAAATCAAAGAACCTCAGACCCATGGAAGCACAGAAATAGGCAATAGCTAGTCTGACTCTGGAGGAAAAAGAAACCACAGAAGGGGCTTCTGAATGGGTGAAAATGCTGTATCCTGTGATCCAATTAGGATGGAGATAAAAGTTTATGAAACAAAAAAACAAATTTAAAACAAAACTTCAGAGAAATCATACTAAATCAGGAGAAAAAAAAAAACCACCCCAAAACAAGGAAATCCTTAAGCCCATCTGATTAAGCTCATATTCAAAATGTAAAGGTAGAATGAGGTTAATAAATAGGTAACTAAACCTTCAGAAATTAAATATAAGGTCGGCTTCTGAGATGAAGAAAATTCCAAGTTAACAAATTAATATGAATAAATTTAACCATCTTTAAAACTTACCCTAAGAAATGATCTGTCAAAAAATATGAACCTGAGGAGATAAGAATATCTAAATACAATCAGGGTGACCAAGTGTTAAGTTTCTGAAATGCTTGACTGATGTAAAAAAAAAAACAAAAACAAACAAAAAAAAAAAAAAACAGCTGTAATTAAATCAAATGTACTGAATGTACTTCAATTAGAAAATATTCCAATCACAAAGGTATGTTTCATTTTTGGCATTGGTGGGCTTTGACAGCATGAATACATTACCCCTCAGGACTATCCATTTCTTTTGATCCAATCCCATGATAAGTAACCCTCTGATTATAATTTGGTCTATGGAGAATTTATAGAAGACAGAAGTACTATGTCTCAAAGGTATAATCCCTACTGGAAATCCTAGCCTGGGGAAAAAAAATCCCTTTTACCCTACAATATCTATCTGAGTGCTAATTGCTCAGCCACCACATACTACTGATACGGCAAGAATGGCAAACAGCCTCTGTTATATTGATGTGTTAAGTCTCGTCTTCTAAAGTTCCTTTAAAGAAAGGATAATTAACAATGAGTATTTATTACGTATCTGTTACACATAAGTTCTATTCTAGGTCCTAGGGATACAATACTGAACAAAAAATCAAAATCCAGAACTGTACAGAGTTACATTCTGACTTAGGAAGAGGGTAAAATACTTTAAAAAGTAGGAAATTAATAGAACACATGAGGAGGTGATAAGGAAACAAAGCACAGTAAAGAGGCATGTCAATGAGAGTGGTAATTCTAAATAAGGTGTTTAGGGTAAGCATCACTGAAAAGGTGAAGTTTTAGCAGACTTGAAACGGACAAATTCCTAAGTTCTCCTAGGTTGAACCTGGAGCTCTACTGCTTATTATAAAGTTATTTAAGTCTCTGTGTCTCAGTTCTCTCACCTGCAAAACAAAGATGATCAATATCTACCTCATAAGGTTAGGAGGATTGAGTTAAGAGTTGTGAAATTCTTGGAAAATGGTAAGTATTGTGAGTTCTGAGATTTTTTTTTTAAATTAAAAATGTAAAAAGTAACTTAGGAATGTGTCACACAGATATTTAGAGGAAGAGTATTCCCATCAGAGGGGAAAACAAGTACAAAGGCCCTGGTATTCAAGGAGCAGCTACACCAAAGGGGTGGAAAGGACCAGGTTTTCCAAAAGGGAAAATGGAAGAGGATGTCATCATAAAGAGAAAAGGGCATAGGGCTACTCCTAAACTTTTCAGTTTTTACACTTAAGAAATTTTTGAGCAGAGAGATCAACTGTTTCTTTTATAAAGATCACTCTTGTAAGCTATGCCTGAGAACTGATGGTTGTGGAAAGGGACCATTACACACATGGGTGGAAAACCAGGCAGCTAGTGAAGAATCCGTTTTAACAATCTAGGGAAGAGATAGATAATAACTTGGGCCAGCATGGCAACAATGGAGGACCTGAGAAGAGATCAGATTCCAAATACACTGAAAGTAGACCCAACAGAATTTGTGACTATGAAATGAGAGAGGAGTCAGGATGATTCTTAGGTTTTTGGCCTGAAGAACTGGAAAGATGGGGGTGGGCATAACATTGACCCTGGTCTTAATTGCTGACAATGCCTGAGTCCTAACTATAGGCCAATCTGTTTGGGTAATGTCTTCCCATGTATGATCACCTCTTTTAACAAATGTAGATTATTGGTAAGCTGAGATTCAAAACTAGTAATTGTTTTAAGCACCTATGTTACTTAATCAATGTTCAATATATCATTACAATCATAGGAATTAGCACTGTCCAGAGGATAATTACTCAATAAATATTTATTGAGATAATTAGGTTTTCTGAACATGGGTTAATAAGGGACTCCAGTTCAGTGCAGAAGTGTCTGGCCTCCTCAGATCTCAATCTCAATATGTGATTGAGAAACCTATCCTGGGATCCCTGGGTGGCGCAGCGGTTTGGCGCCTGCCTTTGGCCCAGGGCGCGATCCTGGAGACCTGGGATCGAATCCCACATCGGGCTCCCGGTGCATGGAGCCTGCTTCTCCCTCTGCCTGTGTCTCTGCCTCTCTCTCTCTCTCTCTGTGACTATCATAAATAAATCAAAAAAAAAAAAATTAAAAAAAAAATCAGGGATGTTTCTGAATGTTGTGAAAGAAGAAGGGATGTGTGTAGGGAACAGGGCCTTACTGTTATGGGTAACACGAGTTAGGAAGTTATCTTCTTAAAAAAAAAAAAAAGAGAGAGAAACCTATCCTGAAAGTTCAGGAAAAAAATTTTTTTTCTCAATTCAGAATCACAATTTCAGAGATTAAACAGACTTTTCACTTCCTTCAGTAGAGAAGCAGCTAATACAGGGTGCCTACAAAAGATACTGACAACCAATTTCATGTGGTGATCCCTCCCATAACGATGTTTGTTCAGTCTCTCCCTCTTGGCCTCTCATTCTGACTTCCTACTTCCTAACCCTCTCTCCGGTCCTCTTTTTCTCAGCCCCATGCCTACCCTCCCTCCAAGAGAACTAAACTACTTCCTGCTGCCTTAACTTTTCTAGGGTTGCTCCCTCCACTTCTCTAACCTTTTGTTAACCCTGTCTCCCCCACCTGCGCCTCTCTCAGCAGCTCCGGTAGGGAACTGGAGGGTCTCTTCCCCCCGGCTTTAAACCTACGTTCAAAAATCCAATCTGTACTTCAGACCTTCAGAGAGAAGGAATTCTTTTCAAGACTTTACTGCTCCACCCCCTTGGAAACTTCCCCTATAGACACTGTTTATAACTGCAGCATGATATAATAGAAAGGGAAAGGTTTTGGAGGCAGAGGATCCAAGTTCCAATTTTAGATCTATCTACCACTCACTGGCTACCTTCTTGAGTCCGTTTTTTCCGCGTCTGTAACATAGATACCGTAACTATCCACTCTCCGGGGGCTGTTACCGAGGCTTAAATGAAGGTGTACGTGAAATGTTGGTCTCCCCATCTCCCCCCCACATTATGCAACCTGCTGTTATTCACGGCGCTCTTATTACCGAACCTCTCTGGATCGCGGATGAAGGTCAGGAAACGAGAATCACAATCTTTCTATTCCCGTGGCCCACCGTGCATCCAGCGGGGAGTCAGCGAGCGCGTGCGGCGCCCCCCCCCCCGCCCCGCCGCCAGATGCGAGCCTGACGAGAGGTTAAGGTGTGGGGGATGGGGGTGGGGCAGCCCCGCACCAAGCTTCCTGAGGGCTTCGGTCTCCCCCTCGCATGAAATGCGGTAGTAAAGGAACCGCTGTGCCCCCTCCGACCGCCCACCCGGCCCACAGCCCCGGGGGCGCGGATCTTAGGAAGCCTTCCATTTTACTTGCCCTCGACAACACTCTTCCCAACCTCCCCCCTTCCCCTCCCCCCTCCCCCGCCAACTGTCACCCGGACCGCGCCGCCCACCCCCGGGCCCCACCCGGCCAAACCGCCGCCCGCAGGCCCGCAGGCCCGCAGGCCCCAGGCCCCAGGCCCCAGGCCCCAGGCCGGTACTCACGCCCGAAGCGGCCACGGTGCCGGCGGACTGCTCGGCGGCGCGGGCCGAGCGGAGCCGCCTCCCGCCGATCTGCTCCAGGCTGAGGAACTCGTTGGACAGGTCCAGGGGGTCGGTGGCCGAGGAGACCGAGGGGCTGTGCAGCTCCAAGCTGCTCCGGAGGACCACCATCTTATCTTCTCTGTCTCGTCGCCCGGCGTCCGCGGCGGGAGACGAGTCCGCGGCCGGCCGCCAGCCGCTCAGGCTCTTCCGCGCTCCGAATTCTGGCGCCACAAGCTCCGCGCCAGCGGCCGCAGCGCGCGCGCCCGGAATCCTTCCGCCGCCCGGCCCGCCCACGCCGCGGCCCTGCCACTGCGGGCTCGAAACTTTCTGCCCTTCTGCCGGGCGACGGACTTCGGCTTGGAGTGGGGGAGGACCTGCACCGCCGGGGCCAGGACCTGAGCCGACAGCGAGGGGAGAAGGCTGACTTCTTCTTCTCACATAGTGCCGGCTCGCGGAGCTCGGCGGAGGGAGACGGCGGGGAGCGCGGCGAAGTCCCGTTTGGAATTTTGGCGCGTGGCTGTCGGGGGGGGGGGGGAGGCAGGGAGGCTCCTGCCTGCTCTGATTGGCTGGCGGCGGCATGGCGGCTCCTCCCAGCCCCGCCCAACACCTGCCGGCGGCTTCCCGCCACGCGGGATTCAAACGAAAAATGGGGAGGACTGGCAGGTTAAGGAGACCAAAAGGGAAAGAGCTTCTAGGAGTAGTTCCTGCAGGGCTGTGTGCCTCAGCTTTAAGGTTTTCTGCTTTTAAAAATTTTTTTGAATTCAATTAACATATAGTATTATTAGTTTCAGAGGTAGAGTTTAGGGATTCATTAGTTGCATGTAACACCCAATGCTCATCACATCATGTGCCCTCCCTCCTTAATGCCCATCACCCAGTTACTCCATTCCCCCCGCGCCCCCTCCCTTCCAGCAACCCTCAGTTTCCTATAGTTAAGACGCTCTTCTGGTTTACCTCTTCCTCTTTCATCTTATCTTTATTTTTCCTTCCCTTCCCCTATGATCTTGTTTTGTTTCTTTAATTTCACATATGAGTGAAACCATATCATTCTCTTTCTCTGATTTTATTTCTCATAGCATAATCCCCTCTAGTTCCATCCAGGTCGTTGCAAAAACTAAGATTTCATTCTTTTTGATGGCTGAGTAATGTTTCATTCTGTACATATATTACATCTTTTTTAACCGCTCGTGTGTCAGTGACATCTGGGCTTTTTCCGTATTTTGGCTATTGCTGACATTGGTGCTAGAAACATTGGGGTGCAGGTACCCCTTCGAATCACTATGTTTGTATCCTTTGGGTAAATAAATACCTAGTAGTGCAATTGCTGGGTCATTGGGTAGTTCTATCTTTAACTTTGAGGAACCTCCATACTGTTTTCCAGAGTGGCTGCACCAGCTTGCATTCCCACCAGCACTGTAAGAAGGTTCCCCTTTCTACTTGCCAACATCTGTTATCTCCTAACTTGTGAATTTCAGCCATTCTGACTACTTTTTATTACAATTGAGGTGAAAGGACATCATAGGAATTTGAATAGAGGAGTTACTTTTTGAGTTCTTCAAAGAATTTCCCTGGTTGCTGCATGGAGAATGCAATATTTGGGTTTACAAATACTAAAAAAAAAAAAAAAAGTTGATCTGAATTTCAACTGGGTGTCTTACATTTTTGTTTGCTAAATTTGGCAACCCTAGTTAGGAGGCCATTGCAGTTGTTCAGGTAAGAGATGATGGTGACACAGGCCAGTGTTAGCGCAGTGGAGGAACTAAATGGTTGAATTCTGGATGTATCAGGAAGAAAGAGCCAAGGGAATTTGCTGATTAATTGGATTTAGGTGTGAGAGAAAGAGAGGCAACAAGGATGACTCTAATTCATTTTATTTTATTGTAATTTTTATTTTTTGCTTGAGCTAATGGAAAGAGGATGCTGCACTTAACTGGGATGAAGAATGTTATGGCTATTGCAAGTTTGGAAGGAATGTGAGGAATTCGTTTTGATGCACATGTAAGATGCAAGTTATGTATGTTCTGTACCTAAAATTTGGCCTTTTAAAAAGTTTTCAAGCATGTATGCAGCAGGATATTTACCACAGTGTTATTTGTAATATCAAAAAACTGAAGACAACTTGAATGTCTTCAGTGAGGCTTCACTTGAGAAGGGCGCCTGGCTGGCTCAGTGGATGGAGCATGCAACTCTTGATCTCAGTTAAAGCTCCATGTTGGGTGTAGAGATTCCCTAAAAAATAAAATCTTAAAAAAAAAGAAGGATGCTAGACAGTAATTACAAATTATGATGTAGTTCTGTGTTAATTTAATTAGATAAAAGTTTGGGCACAATGCATTGTAACTTGTTAGGAAACTACAGAGATGGTTCCCATCTTTGTTTTAAAAAAGTGTATGTGTATACTCACATTGGAAAAAAAAACAAACCATAACAAAATGTTAATAGTTAATTTCTGAATGGTAATACTATTGTTGTGTAGTTTTTGTACTTTTCTCAATTTTTCTGATTTGTTTTTTTGCATGAACTGTGTCATGTTTACAAGAGAAAAAAGCTTTAAAGTGATTGTTTACCTAATACAAATGGAAGAGGAAAGAACAATATTTAGGGTAGCATAGTCTACCCTTCTGTGCACTTTTCCTTATGCATATTATGCTTCACAAGTTATTTTAGGGCAGCCTGGGCTGCCCTAAAAATATTATTTTAAAAATTTCTACCCAAAAGGCATATGATATGCATTTGTGATTTTGTTAGATATCAGATTGACCTCCACAGAAGCTTTAGGAGTCACTTTAGTTCTTTTAAAATAAAGACATAGAGGGCAGCCCGGGTGGCTCAGCGGTTTAGCGCCACCTTTGGCCCAGGGCCTGATCCTGGAGACCCGGGATGGAGTCCCATGTCGGGCTCCCTGCATGGGGCCTGCTTCTCCCTCTGCTGTGTCTCTGCCCCCCCCCCCCTTATGAATAAATAAATAAAATCTTAAAAATAAATAAATAAAAAATAAAGACAAATTTCAGAACACCAAGAGACAGAGGCAGCCAAATGGCTTTCTGTTCCTTTATTCTCTTTACAACAATATTAATAACCACACTTGCTTCAGGCTTTGGTTGGTATAGTGGGTTGAACTGTGTATCCCGAAGGACTTGTGTCCAAGTCGTAAGCTCTGACACCTGTGAATGTGACCTTATTTGGAAATAGGGTCTTTGCAGGTGTAATTAAGGACTTCGAAATGAGACCATCTTGGATTTGTGGTAGACCCTAAACACAATGCCTGGTGTCCATAGGCGAGAAAGGAGGGAGGGTGTTTTGACACATTAAAACACAAGAAGAAGAAGGGAATGTGGAGATGGAAGCAGAAATTGCAATGATGCATCTCTAAGGGAATGAATGCCAAGGATTGCTGGCAACCACCAGAAGTGAGGCAACAGATACAGAACAGACTCTGCCTCAGAGCCTCTGGAAGGAACCAACCCTGCTGACACCTTGATTTCAGACTTCTGGCCTCCTGAGAACAAGTTTCTGGGTTTTCTTTCTTTTTTATTTTTAAAACCACCTAGTTTGTAGTAATTTGTTACAGCAGTCTCAGGAAACTTACGAGTTGGTGTGGAATTGGTCTTTGGCAGGTTATTTCTTCCCTTCTAGTTTTAGCTATTGCAGGTAGGAATTATTTGTTACGAAAAAAAAGGACAGTGGAAACTGAGGTTGTTCCCCACAGCCCCAGATGGCTCACAGAGGATTGTCTTTTTACCTCACATGTGACAGAAGACTGAGGTAAGAGCCAACCATAATGCCATTACCTCATCTGAAACGAGGTTATAGGTGGGTCCCTTTCTGTTCTTTGGTGACAAGGTTAGAAGTAAACATCAACTTGGACAGGCATTTCTTTCAGGAATGTTGTAAACGTGACCTTATGTAAATACAATAGCTCATCTCACTGATTTGTCAAAAGGAAATAAAAAAAGCATTAACCATATGAAGTGGGAGGGAGTCATAGTTGCCATTTTTAAACTACTGGGAATTTAAACAGACACCCCTCCTGTTTGAGAGATTTTTCTCTGATTGGATTTGGGTTAGGCAGGGTCCCACCTCCTTTGATGGATATCGTACAGGGACAGAGACTTTATTTCCCTGTTAACCTGGAAACCAGGACTCAGGCATATGACCTCCACTCAGGCAGTGAATTGTTTCCACCTCAAATGTTCACTGCCTGTTGAACGAGTGACCCAAAGATGTAGGGGCAGTGATTATTCATGGAGACAGCACAGACGGTACAGAGGCGGTGGCATTAATGGTGGCATTCTAGCCAGCTGGTTCTTGGAATTATGGTGAATTAGATCAGTGTGACCTGGCTGGACTTTCTCTCCTCCAAGCCCTGCCTAACCTCCCTCCTTCCTATCCTTCCAGTAAATTTGATTTCCTGTTTTGCTTAGCCAGAGGTGGTTTCAGTTGTTTGTAATCAAGAATACTGCCTTGCATAGAGGTTTCAGGTCTGAGGGAAAATATTACCAATGGTTTCCCAGAATGGACACTGACAAAAAGAATGTTTGGAGGCCATGTGAGACCAATACCCCTTCCAGACCTGGGGGACGGAGGGTTGGGAGAGAGGCTATGTGGGCACTGGAAGTAAGCTGGGAAGAGATACCATAATATTGTGATGTGTTTTTCAGACTTTCTTTATCAGCCTCCCCTGAATATACTTCAATTTCTCAGTTTTTCCATGTAAGGTATGGTACACAGCTCTAACACCACAGACATAGGCTGGCCCACACAGGGGGCCCTAGACTATTGCCTTCCTCCTACCCCATTCTATGTAGGATGAGTATTACATTCCAATCCAGCCTAATTCCTCACCTCTAATGGCGAGGTGCCCCCCATTAGCTCCCATTGTATATTGCTATCTTAGCACTTTATATTGAAATTATCCCTTTAAGGGCACCTGGGTGGCTCAGTTGGTTGAATGTCTGGCTCTTGGTTTCAACTCAGCTTATGATCTCAGGGTTCCTGGGATTGAGCCCCACGTCAGGTTCCATGCTCAGTGGGGAGTCTGCTTGAGGATTTCTCCCTTCTCCCTCTGTCCTTCCCCCCTGCCCATGCGCGTGCTCTCTCATATAAATACATAAGTCTTTAAAGAAAGAAGTTATCCCTTTAACACAAGAAAGTAATACTAATATAAATGGAAATTAAAATAATAATGGGAATGCTAGGGGCTTTGGGGGCCTATTTTTTGTCTGTTTTTTTAAGATTTTATTTATTTATTCATGAGAGACACACAGAAAGAGAAGCAGAGACACAGGCAGAGAGAGAAGCAGGCTCCCCGCAGGGAGCCTGATGTGGGACTTGATCCTGGGACTCCAGGATCAAGCTCTGAGCTAAAGGCCGATGCTCAACCGCTGAGATATCCAGGCATCCATGTTTTTTTAATAATAATAATGTAATACTGAAGTATAGGCCCATTTCTTCAAAGCAATATAGACACATGTATCAAGAGACCAGGAAAATATTTAAAACCATTGGCCTAGAAATTCCACTTCTAGGACTCTACCCTAACATAATAATCAGAGGCATGGACCAAGGTTTACATCCAAAAATGTTAATTGCAGCTTTATTTATAATAGTAGGATCTGAAAACTAAATATACAAAAGTAGGGGGAAAGTTACATGAACCATAGTCTGTCCATTCAGCTTTTTTTTTTAATGCAGCTCTTTATATTAATGTTGATAAATTTGATTTTTTTGTTGATTGAATTTTTTTATTAAAAAATTTTTTTGTTCTTAGAAAGTAATACAGTTGACCCTTGAATAACATGGAGCCTAAGGGCACTAACACCCGTGCTGTCAAAAATCTGCATATAACTTGACTTCTGCAAAATATAACTACTAATAATCTACTATGGACTGGATGCCTTACTGATAACAGAAACAGTTAATGAACACTTATTTTGTATGTTATATGTATTATATACCATATTCTTACAATAAAGCTAGAGAAAAGAAAATGTTAAGAAAACCACAGAGAAAATACATTTACAGTACTGTAAAAAATGTGTGTAGGTGGACCCACACAGTTCAAACCTGTGTTGTTCAAGGGTCAACTGTACATGTAAAAATGTCAAGTATAGAAACATAAAAAATAAAGGTACAAGTTGCTCTGTGTGATTGCTATGAGGAAAAGGGAGGTTTCTCTTTCCACTGGGGCTGCCAAGCCTGGAAAATATGAATATGGGGCTGCCAGCAGCCATCCTCCCCACAGCAGGAAGTGAAGTCACCTCGGGATGAAGCCAAGCACTGAGAAGCAGGCTGAGAACTAGGGAGAAGGAAAGCTTGGGGAAGTGGGTTTTGCTGCTGGTCCCTTGAGACTCGGTTTCTGCAGATCATCTTTTGACTCTGAGAGCCACTTCAGCATCCTTCCCATTAAATCAGCTAATAAACAGCCTTTCTGCCTTGACTTCTAACTGAATGAGTCATGACTAATCCTGGGCCAGCTGCTTTGTTGGAATCAAATTATAGTGTGTGTGCTATAATTCTATTCTAATGATCAATTAATTCTTCCAACAACATGAAATGAGGTCCATTTGGCATGAAATGGGCTTGGTAAACCACTAAAGGCCCCTAAATAATCACCTTTCTTCATGGCCACGGATCATCCTGGGAATAGGCATCAAGTTCACAAAGCATAATGTCTAGAATATGTATTTTTCCTTTTTATGGAACTTAAGCCAGCAAGTATTCATATTTAGTTTTATGTCATCTCCAACATATTTTCTCTACATCCATAATAAAGGCTTTGGGGTCATAATCTACAGCACTTCGAATATGCTGGGATATAACTTATATGGGTCTGATGATTTTTAACCCATTTAAAGCAAGTTGGTGCTTCTTGCCACTGCACCTATCCTGGGTTTCATTTCCTTTCAACTGCTATTTCCCTTATTCTTTACAGCCTGAGGATCATTTTCTTTGATAGAGAAAAGAGAAAAAACACAATCAAAATAGACATTGGGTATTTGTTTCCTTTCACTTGTATGGTCCCTTACCACATATCATATGGGCCCAAGTAAGGGATTATCTCTTTCTTTTTTCTTCTAGCTCTTAATATTGGGCATTAAAAATACCTCCTCCTCCGATTAAAAAAAAAAAAAAAACCTTTTGTGGTTAAACCTCAGTGTATTATGTGCTGCCTACTTCTTGATCTCCCCTTTCACATCTGTGGCTCTCTTTTATACTTTCCTTTGTTCTGTGTCCTGTCAACCCCAGCCCTTTAACATCCTGATTTCATTGGGTTTTGGGCTCTTTGAGTGCACTCTTATTTTTTCCTCAAACAGATCTTTGGAGTTTATAGGTCAGAATCTGTCTCTAAGCATTAGAACCTTATTCCTCTGAAACCATATCCCTTAAATCACATGAATGTAAAAAACACGATCTATTTTTTTTTTTTTAGTTAAAAAATTCCTACTTATGTCAAAGTCTGAATCATAAAGAGAGTGCATTATGGCAGAGACTGCTGGCTCTCCTCTCCCCCCTTCTCTGTTGTTTGCCCAGCGACTTCAGACCACCTCCAGACTGGGTAAACCTTCTCTGCAATCTGGTAGCAACCCATGCCTTCTCCAACCAGGTGCATTCTCCTTTCAAATTTGTCCTTGAGTACTGGTCCTCAGCCCTAGGTACCATATAATGTCCTTATGTCTTCTGGCTACCCTTTTATCACAGTTAATGCTTGACATCCACCTTCCCTTAAGCAAGACAGAGAAGCCAGCAAAGGGAGCAATCATCAATCAGTGTCAGGGGGATGCTTTAGGGGTCTGGGAGCCAGCTAGAGTAGAAAGCTCTCAGAATGTCTAAGAAGGAATGGTGGGGTTGATGGAGGAGGGGGAGGCTTGGTGAGGGAATGACTGCTCAGTGTGTGACCCTGTTGGCCACAGGCAACTGTGCACAGGCCATTGAAGGGTTTGCCAAAGAAGTATGGGCAAGTGGCTGCCTGCAGGCTTCACAGGACTCTGGTTTCTGGGTTAAGAGGGCTGTAGGAAGGTTATTGCCAAATTTGGGCTGTAAGGTCGCAGAGGAACTGGGTTTGAACCTGTGGCTGGGGCAGACCCCACAGGATGTTCTCAGGATCACACTCCCAACTCTTGTACTGCTCTAGAAACTGCAAGGAGCTTCTTCCTCCAGCATACTTTACTCAGAAGGCTTAACTTGGTGCCGGCTTTGAAGGAGAAATGCTCAAAGTAATTTCTATTTATCACAGAGCCTATGTCGAAGCGTGTTCAGAGCTGAGAGGCAATGCCTTGATAACTGACACAAGGACATATGCTCAAAGTGTTTAGGATTTACATATGGGCTTTCGAACTCCTGACATTGGGAAAGCCTGACTGCAGATAGCCTATAAACCGACTAAGAATTTAAGTTTTTATCATGGGAAGTACCCTGATGAGTTATGCATGCTCATTACTAGTCTAAGACAATTCAGAAGGCTATTAAGTACAAAGTGAGAGTCCTTCATATCATTCATTCATCAAAGATAAATATCGTTTTAATAATTTGGTGTCTTTCCTTCCAGGCTGCTGGCAAATAAAAATACGATTAACACAAAATGAATGCCATGAGGACTCCTTTTAAACTTTTAAAAACTTTACCAAGGAATCACTATATTTTTCTGGGTCAACGTACACAATTCTAGTAAAAACTTGTTACAGTGAGCTTCGGGGTGGCTGGCCCTCTCTGAAACCATCCGATGCGGACGTATTTGGAATTCGGTCCCCCTTCCCCTGCGCTCCCGCGGCCTCTAGGAAAAAACTGCTAAAGCTCCGTTTTTTACGTACAAGGTTCTCTCATTTCGCGTCTCTCCTGGTTCTTCCACAGCTGTCTGCAACCCCAGACCCGGGCTGGAAGAGGGCCTCCGACGCCTCCGGGAGATTCCCGAAGCGCCGTTTAGGGCTGGGCGGTTGACCAACCCCACGCTCTGCCCCCACTCCTCCGAGCGACCTGCGGGTGACCTCTGCCCTCTCCACGCTGACCCCAGTCTCGCGGGGCACGCCCGGCCCCGCCCCAGCCGCCCCAGCCCCGCCCCGCCCCGCCGCGGCCCACCCGCCCTCTAGGCCCCGCCCACATGATTACGTCATCCTCCTCGTCCCAGGCCCCGCCCACTGGAAACCCACGCCGATCGCCGCCCTGGATCCGCCCACTTCGCCCGGCCTCCACGCTCCCGGAACCCGCTCGGCGCTTCCCTCCAGGCCCCGCCCACCGGAACCGCCAGAGCCCGCGCGGCCCCCGGCTCCGTCCACCCGGAACTGGCCCCGCCCTCCCTGGCGGCGCGCGCCCGGAAGCTGCGTCGCTCGCCCCACCCAGGCCCCGCCCGCCGGGTCCCTGGCTCCACCACCCGGGAGGGACTGCACCCCCCGCCTCAGGCTCCGCCCCGGAGGCCCGCGCCGCGCGCCGAACGCCGGCTCCTCCCCCGGAGCCTGCCCGCGGGGCTGGTGCAGTCGCTTCGCCTCAGGCCGTGCCCGGGCCCCAGCCAGCCCGCCATGGAGGGGGATGTCCCCGCCGCCGCCGCCGCCCGCTACCAGCCGGCCAGCCCCCCGCGGGACGCCTGCGTCTACAACAGCTGCTACTGGTGAGGGGGCGCGGGCGCAGCCCCCGGCATCCCGCTCCCTCGGCCTCGGCGTCTCGGCCGGGCCCCGCCTCTTCGCGGCCCCTCCCTGGGGGCGCTCTGGGTCTGGTCCGGCGAGGTTCCCGCGTGGGGGCTGAGGGAGCGGGAATGGCAGCCCTCGTCCCTTGAGAGGCGCAGGCACGGGGCGGGGGCGGGATTCCCAGGAACGGTAGGGCCGGTGGTGCATTACTGACGCCCGAAGCAGTGCCTGGGGGCCAGGAAAGGGGAGTTGGAGGCGGAGGGTGGAGCGCAGAGAGCCTTTGCGGATTATCCTGCTGAAGCCTTTGTGGTTTCCCCACTGATGTGAAAGGTCATTTTAATTTTAGGAAGAGAATGGGAGAACGGAGATTTTGCAGTAACTTTCCCAAGGTCATCGGCTAATAGCCAGGAATCCAATTCAGGCCTTCTTGTACCAGAAACCATGAGCTTAACCACCATGTTGCCCTGATCGTGCCCATTATATTTACATAGCACTTGCTGTATGCCACTTTTTTGTTTGTTTTTTTTAAGATCTTATTTATTCGTGAGGGGGGGGGCAGAGACACAGGCAGAGGGAGAGACAGGCTTCCTGCGGGGTGCCCGATGTGGGACTCGATGGATGGATCCCAGAACGCCCGGCAACAACCACTGAGCCACCCAAGTGCCCCCCCAAACACTGTTTTTTTTTTTTTTAAGATTTATTTATTCATGATAGACATAGAGAGAGAGGCAGAGACACAGGCTGAGGGAGAGGCAGGCTCCCTGTGGGGAGCCCGATGTGGGACTCGATGGGTGGATCCCAGAATGCCCGGCAACAACCACTGAGCCACCCAGGTGCACCCCCAAACACTGTTTTTTTTTTTTTAAGATTTATTTATTTATTCATGATAGACATAGAGAGAGAGGCAGAGACACAGGCAGAGGGAGAAGCAGGCTCCATGCAGGGAGCCCGACGCGGGATTCGATCCCGAAACTTCGGGATCGCCCCTGGGCCAAAGGCAGGCGCTAAACCGCTGAGCCACCCAGGGATCCCCCCAAACACTGTTTTGATTGGCTTATGTAAACCAATTCATTTGAGCCCCACAATTACCCTGCGGGGTAGGTGTTATTGTTACCCCCGTTTTAAAGATGACAACACCGAAGCACAGAGGGTGCAACTAATTTGCATAAGGCCATCCTGTCTAGTAAGTGAAGAAATGGGGATTTACCTGCAGGGTTTGGCTCTGGAGTCCACACACTATCCCCTTGGCCTAGGCCACCTGTGTGACCCGATCACCACTCCTACCTCCATCTTTTTCACTGGTACACTTGAGTAATTAATGACTTCTTCCCCAACTTTCAGTTGCAAAAGAAACCTTAGGCCCATCTAAAACTACCTTTTCCTCCTTTAGCTGGCGGTCAAACCATGTCACCAATTTACATCTGTTCAGCTCTGACTGCATGTCAGGGCCAGTGCCAAGTGTTTCCATCCATGGCTCCGAGATAGGTTCTGTCATTTACCTCATTTTATTAACGAAAAGACTGAGCCACAGACAGGCCATGTCCAAGATCACACATGTAGCAAGAGGCAGGGCTGAAATTGGAACTGTAGTACAGGAGTCCATGATTCTTAAAGACCTAAATTACCTTACCTTACCTCTCACCTAAATCCTATTAGTTTTTGTCCCTAGCACCCATTCATTATTTTACTTGTTCATCTGATGTTTATTAGGCATGTGGACTGTGTGATATACAATTGTGGGCACTTGGGAGACAGCAGAAAATAGATTCCCTAGTTAAGATCTTATGGTTCTTAATATTTTGGTTCAGGGAAAGCAGGCAAAACCACGTAAAACCATGTTTGGTGTTAAGTGCTATGAAAAAATAAAGCAAGGTAAGGGATGGTGACTCACTATTTCATAATGGATATTTAGGGAAGGCGTTGTTGGTAAAGTGGTATTTGAGCAGAGATCTGAAGAAAAAAAACGGGTGGGAGCTTTGTGGATATTGGAGGAAAATCATCCCACTGCAGGGGAGCAGTGGTGCAAAGGCTCTGAGAACGAAGTGTGCAGGAGTATTCTAGGAACAAGGTGGCTGGTACAGCGAGAGTGCAGTGGTCTGCTGGAAGAATGGTCGGGAATGGATATCTCTTCAATAGATGGCCTCCCTTAATTAAGTTCCTTCAGCTGTGGGCTGAGCCCTCCTGGGCTGTCAGGGGCCTGTTCCAGCCCTTCCTTATAGGACTCTGCCCAGATCTCTTTCCTATTCCCTCAGGTCCTAAACCTTAACTGGCTTCACACTGCTAAAAGCCGTTCTAAATTCAAATGAGCCATAGAATCACTTGGGAGCTTGTAAAGCTTGCAGATCTTAGGGTCCCACTCCAGAGAGTCTGGATGTGTAAATAGTACAGTGGAGGAGTCTTACGTTTGTCCATTGATCACGTTTTCAGGAATATAGGCATAAACAGTAAAGTCTGTCTCCTGAGCATATTCAGAGATCTGATCACTTGTGTTTCTGCAATCTTATTTTGAGCCTGCCTTCTATGTCCTAACCCAGGGTTTCTCAGCCATGGCTTTATTGACATGTGGAACATGCTAATGTTGTGGAGGGCTATTCTGTGTATTGTAGGGTATGTAGCAGCATCCCTGGCCTCCACTCACTAGAAGCCTGTAGCACCCCGCCCCAATTTGTGACGAGCAAAAACGTCACCAGATAGTGCCAAATGTTCCCTGGGGGGCAAAATTGCCTCAGTTGAGAACCACTGTTCTATCCTGTTTTAACCTATCAGATAGTGTACCTTATTATGCTTGCTCCTGCAGGTTTTTATAACTTGGAATAAATGCCTCCTCTCTGTGTCTTTTAGCTTCTGTCAGATGTTGTTTATCTGTTCAGACCCAGCTGAGTGTAATAGTGGTAACCAGTATTTATGTGGCACTAGGTGGTTTGCAGAACATGTCTGATTCTTTGTACTCTTCAGATGTTGGTTGAGCTCCTGCTGTGTGCCAGGGATCCTTACCTTCATGCTTCTCTGATCTCAGCCCATCACCAGTAACCCTTGCAGAATCTTGACCTTAATGCTGCGTTGTTAGTCTTTCTGCTACAACAAAGTAATCAACCAGTAGGTTGGAACATTATTATCACAACCCCCCCCTTTATAAAAAAGATTTAATTTATTTATGATAGGCATAGAGAGAGAGAGAGAGAGAGAGAGGGGCAGAGACACAGGCAGAGGGAGAAGCAGGCTCCATGCCAGGAGCCCGACATGGGGCTCAATCCCGGACTCCAGGATTGCTCCCTGGGCCAAAGGCAGGCACCAAACTGCTAAGCCACCCAGGGATCCCCCCCCTTTTTAAAGAGGTGCTAGGACTCATACCAAATCTGGGCTTCTTCCTATTCCACCAGTAACCCCAGCATTTCCAAGTATAAGTACCCCCCCCCCCAACCTTTTAAAAGTAGGCTCCGTGCCCAGAGTGAGCCCCATGCAGGGTTTGAACTCATAACCCTGAGATCAAGGCCTGACCTGAGATCAAGAGTTGGATGCTTAACCGACTGAGCCACCCACCCAGGTGTCCCCAGGCCCCCTTTTTTTAAACGTCAAGTTTCTTGAGATCCTCTTACATGTTATTAATTGTACTCTTGGGAAAAAAATTGATAATAAAAAGGGGCTACAGATTCAGTGACTCTTAGTTTAAATTTTTATTTCTCTTTGTAACATTCACACATATTTGAAAGATAATAGACAAAGTTTGTCCAGCCATGTACATATTCAGCCTGCCAACAGTACTTGGGGTACACACAGATTCTTAAAATCTTTGTGTTAACCCTGTGCCCGTCCTTAGGCCTGGGGGAAAGGCAACACAAGGAGAAACCACTGACCTATATGCCCTCCATCTTCCTGTGCCCCTCAAAATCAATGACGCTTCCTTCTGTGCATCTTTTATGGCCTTCTACGATGCTTGCTTATTTATGGATCTGTATGTCTTCTCTCACTGTCTGCAAGCTCTAATTTATCATTACATTCTCCAACCACTTAGCATGGTGCTTTTATATCATGGGCTCTTGATGTCTTTGATCAACTCAACAATGTCTAGAGGCTGGACAGACATGTTTTCTAAAAATGTGGTCTTAGAACATCCAGGTTTTTTTTTTTTTTTTTTTTATTTATGAGAGACACACACAGACACATAGGCAGAAGGAGAGGGAGAAGTAGGCTCCATGCAGGAGCCCAATGTGGGACTCGATCCCGGGTCTCCAGGATCACGCCCTGGGCTGAAGGCAGCGCTAAACCACTGAGCTACCAGGGCTGCCCAACATCCAGGTTTTTAAAAATGTAGCTAATACATGTCATATGTCATGTCGAAACTGTACCTTTTTGCTTACCCCATACTACATAGCCTATGGAAGTAGTAGCAGTTTCCTGTTTTTACCTCTGCCACTACTTTTTCTGTTAAGATTTCTTAGGTATCTTATAGAAAAAAATCATAGGAAAAAAAATACACTTCATTTCGGTACTTTAAATGTAGTCGTACAGGTAGACAAGGTCAAAACTGTGCATTGAACGTGTGTCATAAAATGGTGGTAGTCCTTAGTGCCGTGTATGCCTTACTTTATTTTCAAGTGGCATAGTGTAGGTGTTTGGAAATTAGACTTTGACAGATTGAGTCATGAGTATGAGCAGAATGTTGATGCAGGTTGTTTTGAACGAAGGTGCTATGTGCCTCATTGAAAAAAAATAATCCAGGGGCTGAGCTGTGAATACTGCCAGCAGTGAATGTTTTTACCTGTGTGGGAGTGTGCCTGTGGCCACCAGTGTGGCTTGGTTTGATGCACTTGGCATTGCTTAGGTGGTTCTGACTACTGCTTTAAATATCTAAAGGCCTGTCATAGAGACATTTATCTGGGGCTGAAATATAGGAAGGTGGATTTTAATTCAGTATGAAAAAACTTTCTAAAAGTCAGGACCTCTATTGTACCAGAGGGATGCAGGGAATCCCACTCAGAGTCTCTCTCCAAAAGAATTCCTAGGCATATCATGTAACTGCCCTCAGTCCTTTCCAGCCAGAAGCCCTCCTACCCAAAATATTATTCTTGCCCCTTTCCTAAGGGGAGCAGTGAACCAATATTAACTAAAATTTTTCAAGTGATTAAAATATGATTATCCTCATTTTACAGATAAGAAAACTAGATACTCAGGTCAAGATGTTCAAAGCTTCTTACCTTGTTTAAGTGGCTGAGTTGGAATTCCAGCTGTGTCTCGAGTCACTGGATCCAAAGCTGTGGAGTATTGATGTAGCATTTTATCAGTTATAAAATGCCTCCATTTGCAAACACTGCTGGGGCAGGTAACAACTGCTGTGTTTGGAGACAGCTTAGCACACAGTATAATTTGGGTAATACTTTGTTGGGGATATTTTAGAGAAGGGTCAGGCATCAGCTAGTTATTGAATGAGGTGGTGTTTAAAATCTCTTCCAACTTTTTAATATCCTCATCAGTCTTCTGTTCAAATTTGAAAGACGCAGAGAGTCATTGTATAATTATGTTGATGAAACTATTATTTTATTTCAGTGAAGAAAATATCTGGAAGCTCTGTGAATACATCAAAAATCATGACCAGTATCCTTTAGAAGAGTGTTACGCTGTCTTCATATCTAATGAGAGGAAGATGGTAAGTTGGTGACTGATTGCAGAAAGAGAACAAGAGATTTAGGGTGATAGTAGAAACTAAATATAGTCAGTGCTGTCCTAACGTGCTTTATAAAATAAAATAACATTTTAAAGTTTATTTTTGAATGAGATTTTTTTTTTCCCCTCATTTCAGGGCACAGTTGAGTTAGAAAAGTTAAGTCCCTTATTTGTAGGTCAAGAAATAGATGATGGTGTATTTACACAAGTTAAAGCTTTTTAAATTCCTTAGACTAGAGCCATGTACTCTCAGGTTTGAAGTAAACATGTTTTTGTCTCTGGAGTTTAAATAAAATTATGATAAACTTACATGAATTATTAAAAAAGCAAACCCTTAAAAAAAAGCCCTTAATATTTTGTAAAGCACCTTTTAAAATTTTTTTTTAAAGATTTAGATTTTTAAGTAATCCCTACACCCAATGTGGGGCTTGAACTCACAGCTCTGAGATCAAGAGTCACACACGCTACCAAATGATCCATCCTGGAGCCCAGCTCACTTTTGTAAGCATCATCTCATGCTGATGGAACCATGATAAAGTAGGCAGGGTTCAGATGGCTGTTTCTGTTTTATAAAGGAGGAGATAGAGACTCAGGGAGCTCCCATAACAATCTGGGAAACTAAGACTTGAGAATCTGCCAGGTCTTCTGATTCCCTGTTGAGGTCTCTTTGTACTCTTTAAAGAATATCAGATAATGAATTCTTGCATTTTCATTGTTAAGAATGCTTGGAAGAAAAAAAAAAAAAAAGAATGCTTGGAAGGATTTAGATTTCTTCATTCACATTGATTGTTAGTTGCTTAGAAATATTTTATATTTTATTTATTTTTGAATTTTAAAAAATATTTTATTTTAATTTTAATTTTTTAATTTTTTAATTTTTTTTAAGAATTATTATTTTTTTAATTTTTATTTATTTATGATAGTCACACAGAGAGAGAGAGGCAGAGACACAGGCAGAGGGAGAAGCAGGTTCCATGCACCGGGAGCCCGACGTGGGATTCGATCCCGGGTCTCCAGGATCGCGCCCTGCGCCAAACCGCTGTGCCACCCAGGGATCCCTAAAAATATTTTATTTATTTGAGAGAGAGAGAACATGGTAGAACATGAGTGGGCAGGGTGGAGCAGAAGAAGAGGGAGAAGCAGATTCTCCACTGATCAGGGAGCCTGACTCAGGTCTTGATCCCAGGACCCTGGGATCATTACCTGAACCAAAAGCAGATGCTTAACTCTCTGAGCCACCCAGGCACCCCTATATTTTATTTATGTGTTGCTTTAAGGGAGATAGTAATGGTTTAACTGAAGTTGTGGCTTATGAAATTGATTATATTTTGTAGATACCTATCTGGAAGCAACAGGCAAGACCTGGAGATGGACCTGTGATCTGGGTAAGATGGTTAACACATAGAGCCTCTGGTGCATTAGTACTTGTAATCCCTGAGTGGTCTCTATGTTTTGGTAAAACAAAGATGATAGGGCAGTAGAGAATGGCTGTCATAATTATTGGTAATTGACCTCTTGGGAATAGATGTTCTTTTGTCTAGGGTAGTACTTACAGACATGTTTTCATTTAATTTTATTCTTATAGGAAAAATTTTATTTATTTTTTAATTATTATTTTTTCAGTGAGCTCTATGCCCAATGTGGGGCTCAAACTCATGACCACAAGGTCAAGAGTTACATGCTCTAGCAACTTAGCCAGCCAGGCACTCCGTAAAGATTTTAAATCGCTGATGGGGCAAATATATTTGTCATCTCCTAGACTATTATCCATTTAACACTGGAAGGAACTTTAGCAATATCTAGTACAGCTGCGCATTAGAATTATCTGGATATCATATTAAAAATACAGGTTTCTGATTTAATCGATTTAGAGAAGGGCTTAGGAGTTAATATTTTTAGCAGACTCCTGAGTGACCCTGACTAGCATTTAAAAAACCCAGATGTACAACAACCCTTTCATTTTTCAAGTGAGGAAACGAGCCCAGAAGACAAAGCAAGAAGCTCAGAGTTATCTGATTAGTGGCAGGACTGCATCTTAGGCTAGGGCCCTTTCCAGTACACATGTATGTGTTACTTTAACCTGTTCCCTTGAATAATTGTCTATGCTAATAACATGAAGATAAAAGAAAAACTCCATTTGTGATAATGTAATGAACATCTTGTTTCTGATACTTACTTAAAATAAGTATCACTTAAATTGCCTTCATTCATTCACTCATTTAACCTGTATTTATTGAGTGCCTATCATATGCTAGGCATAAAATAGATGAAAGTCCCTGGCCTCACAGAGCTCATGTTCTTGCTTCCTTTACCAGCAGGTAATTTGCTATGCTAACATTAAATCCCAAATCTCAAATTGGGGGTTAAGTCCCAGTCCTCCCATTGGTGGCAGTGTGAGCTGGGCATGTTATTTACCCTCTCTCTTCAGTGTCCTCTGACCAGTGGCATTGTAAGTATTAAGTGAGATAATACATGTAAGGCATTATTCTGGTACCTGGTACAGTGTCTGGTACTGGTACTCAAGAAGCATTAGCTTTTCTTGTTAGCAACAATGGCTACATAATCCCTATTGCAGACTGTCCATGTGTCCTAGAAGTCATCCCCATTGCTGAACCACTCAGCTGACTTTGAGTCCTAGTCTTTCTTCTCGTTTTAGAGAAATGGCCTGTAGTCATGTCCCCCTTACCCAGCATCTCATGGCAGCCCAGAGTGGGGACTCCTGTTGCAAGAAGTCTCCCAGCACCCTCCAGCAGATGTGTCTTTGCCTCACTGCTGCCCTGTGGTAGGAAATGAGGACCTTGAGTGGATAGAGACACCCAGTCCCAAGAAGCTGATCGCCTTCTAGGTGGCGTTCCCTCCCCCTAGCCCAGCTTGGTCTTGTCCTGGCATCTGGGCAGGCGCTGAACCCAGCTCAGTGAGGCTGCTGCTTGATCTGGATTCCTTGACTCCATATCTGTGCTATAAAGGCAACATGGAGTTGAGGACTGCTTTCCCTGTCCATTTCACCAGCCATCTAGGATCTAAGGGTATGGACCCAAACTAACTGGGAGGTTGTGGATATTCATTACATATGCATTTTTGGCAAGTTGTACTATCTTCCTGGAACACTTTCTCCTCAGGCAGGATTCAGCCGTGGCAGCCTTTCCTCTGTGAAACTCTCCTTGGCTTTTGGGCCCCACTCCCCTCCATTTCTGAGTTGGCTTTTAAAAAGCATTTACAAAAAAAAAAAAAGTGTTTACTAACAATCTCCGTAATTGTCCCAGCAACAGTCTGAGGTAAACACTACACTTATCTCAGTTTATAAAGGAAGAAGCTCAGGCTGGAAGGGGAGAGGCTGAGGTTTGACCCCAGTGCCCTCTCGTGAAGCCACCTGCTCTCTGCAACTGTCACACTGTCCTGTAGCCCTTACTAGTTCCCAGTCTGCTCCATGAACTCCTCGAGGGTCAGAACCTACCTTTATCATCTTTGCATCTTTATTTCAGTAACAATTTCCCACAAGTAATAGAGAGTAGGCATGTCGAAACCACTGTAATAATGAGGTAGAAAGTGTCAAGAGAGAAACAGATTTTGGATAAGGCAGAGACTTTCTGGTAGGAAGTGGGAGACTCGTGGAGAGCCAGCATGCAAGGGATGGATGTGGGGAGAGAGGTGGAAAGCTTGCTGCAGAAGGACGGGAAAGACATGGACACGCCCAGTGAAAGGAGGATGCTTTTACTTTATCTGGAAGGTAGCATGCATTAAGGGGAATGCAGGGTATAAGCATTCATTTCTGATGCTACTTCTGCTTTACTAAGGTAGCATTGGAGCCAAGGAAGCTCTTTGGGCTTTGATGGCACAGCATCTCCAGTCTTAATTAATCACCTCCACCCCATCATCTTAGAGTCGATGAAACAACATTAGAGAAAGTGCTCTATAAGCTCTGAAATAGTAGAAATATAAGGTGGTGTTACTAATGTGGTACTAATGTGATTGAGCCTTTTTATTTCCCAGTCATGTTCTCTGTGAAAGCACCTTCCTTCTGAGGGACTCAGAGCATCAGACTGCCCTCATGCCCCTTGATAAGCTTCCTGATGTCCTCCCTTCTAGCCATTAACTGGTGTCGGGCAGTGCCCAGCATCAGGGACTGGGTGTGGTGCATCACGCCGAGCTGCACAGGAGAAGCTGTCTTCATCTCTCCCTTAATGGCTGCAGAGTGGGGGTTGGCTGACTTAAGAACAATATTTAAAAGTCCTTTCACATTCCAGGCTAGCCTGAGAAATCCTTTTTGTTAATGATTTGGAGGATATCCTTGCATACTTTTTTCTCTGTATTCATATGGATGTATGTGTTCTTTGGAATGCACATGTATGTCTTTGTATACATAAAGCTTTTACTAAATAGTACATATTTTGGAATTTACTTTTCCCATTCAACTATGTAACATGTCCCGTTTTTCCATTTTCTACATAAATTTACCTATTTTTTTTTTTTTTTTTTTTTTTTTTTTAGTGGCTGCATTGTGGTTTATTTCTCTTGTGGTGGACTTTGTTTCTGAATTTTCACTATTGTAAATGGTGCTGCAGAGATTTTCTTTGTTTATATACTTTTATATGCATATTGCCGTTTTTTTCTGTAGGAATGGTTCCTAGAAGTGAAATTGCTACATCAAAGGGTATACATCTAATGCATATGAGCATCTTCACTACTTAAGTGTTCCCTGTCACTGGACATTGAGTCTTTTTTTAGGGTTTTGTGTTTGCTTTGTTTTTTACTATTTTGAGAAGGGTTATATTAATCTTGTAATCATTTTTAATGGTTTTACATATATATGTGTGTGTATATATGTACACACACATATATACACATATGTATGTATATTACTGTGACCTTGGAATTCACCATCATGAGGTAATTTGGTTAACTTTAGCAACTTTTACTTCTAGGATTACCATGTTGTCCTGCTTCATGTTTCAAGTGGAGGACAGAGCTTCATATATGATCTTGACACTGTCCTGCCATTTCCCTGTCCTTTTGACACTTACGTGGAAGATGCCTTTAAGTCTGATGAGGACATCCATCCACAGTTTAGAAGGTGAGGGGACTCAGAATGGCTTTACCTACTTTCTCAAGTTAGACCTTGACAGCTGTACAGAGAGTTTGTATGAGTGTATGAGGGAACTTTTCTGGGTTTTTTTGGGGGCATTTTTTTTTGCAAAGATCACTTGTTTTGGTATCACCATTGAGTTGATATTTGAAAATGATGTGCTACATAGAAGACTCAAAATGTTTCAAGGTTTTAGAGGTTGTCCAATATATAAAAGCTTGGCATTCTTTTAAAAGAGATCCCAAACATTTTCTGAAAGCCATTTTGGGGATTTCTCTCATACGTGTGTATGTGGGTGGGTGAGCAGTTGTGGGTTGTGGCTTTAATGATGGCAACATTGAGATATCTGTGATGGCAGCAACTGAACATTAGGCCCCCTACCCCTGATGTACAACTGAGCAGATAAAGGCACCCAGATGTATTTCTGTGCCTGTGTAGTGTTGGATTTCAACTGATCCTTTCTTGTGGCTTTTTTAACAGGTGGTAAAGCTGCATACATACTTGTGTATTACTGATAGTAATAAATACTGATACTGATAGTACAAAAATGCCTGGGTACTTTTTTGTATGACATAGAAAATGAGTCTGTCTAAAAATCGAGGAGAATTTTACATGGAACTTTCCTAATGGGAGCAAATATTGTTTTATCTGCAGGAAATTTAGAGTGATCCGTGCAGATTCGTATCTGAAGAACTTTGCTTCTGACCGATCTCACATGAAAGATTCCAGTGGGAACTGGAGAGAACCTCCTCCATCATATCCCTGTATTGAAACTGGAGGTGAGCCTCAAATGCCTTCTTAGAAAGCTTTCTGGTCACTGTACAGATCAGTGCCCCTTAGCCAGGGACAGAAATCATGTGTTACTCTTTGTATGAAACTCCTTGAGTCGTAAGAAGGTAGCAGCGAGCACAGATGTACGCATTTGTTAGATTTGGGAATTGAAGCACAGAAAACAGGAGTGGAAAGCAGAAGAGCTCATAGGGGAGGGGAGAGGTGTTCAGGAGCAGAACCATGACACTTGCACACCACCAGGGTGTTAGGTGTGCCTACTGCTACAACACTGCACTTCAGGTCTGCATAGCACCTTGCTATTATGGAGTTTCACATTAGGGCCAAAGTCCCTATGGCATTCTTGTGGTATGTGAAATGTCATTTCCCTGGCTCTGTGATAAATCTACAGTAGAAGGAAGTGAGAGCCAGCAGGTTTTATTGTACCACTCATCTCATTTATGTGCTTTTAGGCATCAGTCCAATTAATAATTTTCTGAGATTTAAGTAGATAAAGAGTTCTTCACCCCATTACCATTGTTTGGCATTCCACATGAGTTTGAAATGTTATTTACGATTATAAGTAATTCGTAGCATTGCTGTTTCTTGGTGAGGTCATCCCATCCCAGGGGATGGGACCTTCTGTGTGAAAGTGCTTTGTACATGTACAACATGCCAGAAAAATAGGACTGTAGTGTTTGGAGTTCAGCAAGGAAGAAAGTAAATATATTTGGTGTATTTGAACACTGGAAGAGGATTCAAACTGATTTTTTTTTATTTTTTTGTTTTTTCAAACTGATTTTGGAAGGCTCTCTGTGAGAAGCTCTCTCTCATGAATTTAAACATTTATATTGGAGCTGCTTTTTGGCTTACCAGCCTGTTTGCTATCCTCAGTGCTAGAATTGGGATAGCTTCTAGGTTAGAGGGCATCGTAGATCTTCCTTTTAATCTCAGGCAACCTGCCATATAGGTTGTGGTCTGGGAGAGCATGCCTTCAGCCACCCCCATTTCTCTTTTAGACATCAGCATCCAACGCAGAGCCTAGCACATAGCAAGCACTCAGTAAACACCAGCCTGTCAGCCTGGCCCCTCTTTGAGTCATTCCTTTCAGTTTTGATGACTACCGCCAGTAGATGCTATTTTGTGCCAGGCTTTGGTGCCAGCTGCTTTTCAAACTAGTTTGATATAATTTTTACTGCAGCTCAGGGACACTTTATTTTCCTCATTTGATAGATGCATAAAGTGAGGTGCATGAAGATTAGGCCCTTTGCCTCAGATGCATAGCTAGGCAGGATGGGGGGAGGGGATGCTGGTGTCTGTTTCTACCCTGTGTGTAGCTAGTTCATCAGGGATCTCCTGAACTTGAGATTGAAACTAAAAGAAGTCTCCTCTGAAGTGTGGAGCAAGCATGAGTTTCCCATCTCATAATTTCACCACACTATAATGTTCTTTCATGTAGTAAACTCATTACTTCAAATCCTGTGTTTATCAAGGAATATATTTGAAGTCAGGATAAGTGAGAATTACCTTTAGCTAATTCATAATGTTTTATAAAAAATAAGGTTAAAAAAGCAGTTCCTGGGATGCCTGGGTGGCTCAGCGGTTGAGCGTCTGCCTTTGGCTCAGGGCATGATCCTGGAGTTCCAGGATTGAGTTCCACATTGGGGTTTCTGCATGGAGCCTGCTTCTCCCTCTGCCTTATGTCTCTGCCTCTCTCCGTGTGTCTTTCATGAATAAATAAATACAATCTTAAAAAAAAAAAAAAAAAGGCAGTTCCCTCTGTCCCCTGCATTCAGTGGTGGGATTGACTCTTAGGGCTTGAAATTTAGTACATTTGATGTTTCAGACATTAGGGTTATATGTTTAATAATTTTGGTGGCCAGGTGTCTGCATGACCACTATTTTCAATTCAGCATTTAGTGTATTTTAAAGAAAGGATCCCCCAACCCCCTGCCCCGATGAGAAGGAAACTGAAATTTATAGTTGTAATACCTTGCCCTGAAGAATCAGTTCCAGCATTGGCCACCAATGGGTCAGTTTTTAAAGACATTTCCTGTCTTGGGCTGAATTTTAGAGTACACCAAATTCCCTTCTCTCTTTCTGAGTCCTTTCTTGCCTCTTGCCTGCATATACATCTCATTTTCTTCCAAATGTATAGTAACACTGGCTAATTTGAGCCAAGCTGGAGGACCAGTGTTAGGTAAACAGAAATGTTATAGTGCCTCGTGGGGGAAATTAGAGACAGATGTCTATTTGTTATACCTTGACCTTTAAAAAATTTTTTTTATTTTGTTCTTAATACATTGATCTTTTTATTTTTTTTATTTTTTATTTTTTTATTTTTTTTTTACATTGATCTTTTTAGATAGTAAATGGCTGCATATAGTAATCATCTTTTATTTAATTACATTAAAAAGTCTTAGAAAACAAAAAAAAGGGGGGGAGGGAACGTCTTAGAAAACAAATGTTGTATTTCAGAAGTTGGGATTTCCTTTTAAAGCAGTTTGTTAGAAATTTTCACAGACTTACTGGCCTATGTGGAGTCTGGCACCTACCCAGGTTAGCAAGAGCTTCCACCCCATATTTCTTGACAGGTGGCTGTCTTCCCCTTATTTCTGGTTATGTGATAATCCTGCACCTTAGCAAAAGTTCTGTGTTTGCTGATTATCTAGGTTTTTTGTTACAGGGGGTTTAGCAACCCTGTTTCTAGTTTTCTACATCCTAAGTGCTTACCTTCACTTTTGAGAGAGAGAGTTGTGGGGTAACCTATACTAGATTTATGTGTTTCTACCTTTAGTTGTTTAAAGGCACCTCTCCTTTGTTTTCTGCTTGTGTGGGTTCTGATCTCGTATTTGTTTCTCTGTGTTCCCTTTCAGTATTTTTAAAGGTTTTTAGCGTTTCAATTATGATGGACTGTCATGTAGTTTCCTTTAGGCTTAGTTCACTTGAAGTTTGTTAGATCCATAGATTGGTGGATTTATAGTTTTCATCAAATTTGTAAACATTTGGCCATTATTTCGTCACACACATTTTTTTTTTTTTTTTTAGTGTGGAGAATTGAAATCATATACCAGACTAGACAAAATAGTATATCAGACTTTGAATAGTTATCAGCTCATGGCCAATCGATTCATTTGTATTCCATTCACTTTTGCCCTTCTCTTATTATTTTGAAGCTAATCCCAGATACTATGTCATTTCAACTTTCAATATTTCAGTATGGATCTCTAAAATATAAGGCTTTCTTTTAAAAAAAAAAAATATGATCAGGGCAGCCCAGGTGGCTCAGCGGTTTAGTGCAGCCTTCAGCCTGGGATGTGATCCTGGGGACCTGGGATCGAGTCCGACATCGGGCTCCCTTCATGGAGCCTGCTTTTCTCTCTGCCTGTGTCTTTGCCTCTCTCTCTCTCTGTGTCTCTCATGAATAAATAAATAAAATCTTTAAAAAACAATAAAAAATAAAAAAATATCATTGTACCATTATTACAGCTAAAGAATTTAGGGATCCCTGGGTGGCGCAGCGGTTTAGCGCCTGCCTTTGGCCCGGGGCGCGATCCTGGAGACCCGGGATCGAATCCCACGTCAGGCTCCCGGTGCATGGAGCCTGCTTCTCCCTCTGACTATGTCTCTGCCTCTCTCTCTCTCTCACTGTGTGCCTATCATAAATAAATTAAAAAAAAAAATTAAAAAAAATAAAAAAAAAATAATAAAAAAAATAAAGAATTTAATAATTCTTTAAAATCATCATATATCTAGCCAGTGTTCAGATTCACAGTTATAAAGTCATAAAGTCATCATCTTTTTGTTTTGTTTTTCTTTAAGATTTTTTAGTAATCTCTATATCTAGCATGGGGCTTTAACTCATAACCCCAGGATCAAGAGCTCATGCTCTACTGACTGAGCCAGTCAGCTGCCCCCATATCTTTTATTATACGGTGTGTTTATCTGAATCAGTGTCCAATTGAGATCCCTACATTGTGTTTGGTTATGTCTCTTAAGAGTCTTTTTTAATATATAGGTTCCTTGCCCAACTTTTTTTTCTTACAACTTATTTGTTGAAGAAACTGGATCTGGGAGAAACAGTCTGGATTTTGCTGATTGTGTCTCTTGTGTAGCCTCTGAATTTCCTATAATTTTGTAGTTGAATCCAATAAATTGGTAGTTTGATTATTCATGCATTTTTTTGTTTTTTTAAAATTTTATTTAAAATCAGTTAATTAAAAAAAATCAGTTAATATATAATGTGTTATTAGTTTCAGAGGTAGAGCTTAAATATTCAACAGTTGCATATAACACTCAGTGCTTATTACATCAAGTGCCCTCCTTTATGCATTTTTCTTTTAAGTTTTTATTTTGAAATAATTTTGGACTTCTAAAAAATTTGCTAAAACACTGTAGTGTTTCCATATACCTTTTACTCAGATTCTGTCTGCTGATGTTGAATTTTTCATAACCATAGTGTAATTCTGAACCAAGGAAATGATGTACTTGATATAAAAATATTGATCCAGTACTGTTGACTTATAGACCTTACTTAAGTTTCGCAAGTTTTCCCACTAATTTCTTTATTCTGGTCCAGAATCTACCCCAGGATATTCCATTCTGTTGTCCTGTCTCAGTCCCCTTCAATCTGTAACAATTTTTTTCTTTTTCTGTTCTTTTATAACTTTTACACTTTTGAAGAGTACTGGTCAGCTATTTTGTAGAGTGTCCCTCGGTTTCGGTTTTTGTGATGTTTTGTCATGATTAGATTGAGTTACGTGTTTGAGACAAGACTACTACAGAAGTGATATTGAACACTTCTCCATTTGAGTAATTTCCCCTACTTTTGGTCTTCTGGATGTTTTTATTGTATTTTCAATGGACATTTCTTTCATAAATTTTTTAGATTCCAAAATGAACCTGAATGATTTTATCAGTATGGATCCTGAGGTAGGATGGGGAGCTGTCTACTCCCTATCTGAATTTGTACATCGGTTTGGCAGTCAGAACTACTGAACTTGACATCTGGATGGAGATCCGTGGAGAAATTCTAGGACACTAACAGTTCATCCCTTCATTTGGGACAGCAAACACTATGGTACATTTGGCTTGGAATTATATTTTCTTCTTTTAATTCAGTTGAGTTGAAACATGAGTGAACAACAACAACAAAAAAATTTTTTTTTGATATGTCACGTTGAAACTTGATGTAGTGCATATTTGTTAAGATATTCCAACGTTCATTTGTTAAAAACATGTGATGACTTATGCCAGTAATTCCTTTTGTTAAGATAGATGTGTGGACTTTGTTCTGGATGTTTTGTTTCTTTCCAGCTACACTGTAAGCTCCTTGAGGGCAAGGCTGTGGCTCATTGCTCTGTGAATCCCTTATGCCCCTAAAAGGTGCCCATAAAATGTTTGCTAGTGATTGTGCTGCTGCTTAAAGGGGGCTGGTACTGTGAGCTGAATCAGCAATAAGTATTAGTCTTTTTGGACTATTATGTTCTTAAGAAAAGATTGCAGCCCTCTCAGATTTGAGTGTTATTTGGCCTAATTTATATATGTTTTTAAATAAAATTGGTTTAAAAGTAATTTTGTTTTGAAGATATTTATGTCACCTTTCCTGAGATACCCAGGAATACTTCACTTGTAGACAGGAACCATTGTTTTAAAATACATGTATCAGGGGGCCGGGCCGGCCGCGCAGGCGCGGTCCCCAGCCCCGGTAAAAAAAAAAAAAAAAAAACATGTATCAGGGTGCCTGATGGCTCAGTCGGTTGAGCATCTGCCTTTGACTTAGGTCATGATCTCAGGGTCCTGGGATTGAGCCCCAGGTTGGGCTCCCTGCTCAATGAGGAGTTTGCTTCTCCCTCCACCCCGCCTCCCTGCTCATGCTCTCCCTCAGTCTCTCAAATAAATCAAATCAATAACATCTTTTTTTTTTAAGATGTTATTTATTTATTCATGAGAGACACAGAGAGAGGCAGAGACACAGGCAAAGGAAGAGGAAGGCTCCGTGCAGGGAGCCTGATGTAGGACTCGATCCCGGGACTCTGGGATCATGCCCCGAGCCAAAGGCAGATGCTTAACTGCTGAGCCACTCAGGTGTCCCTAAATAAATAAAATCTTTAAAAAAAAATATGTAGCAATCTTCCTTCTTGAAGATGTTTTGGAAATTTGTCTTTCATAGTATAATTCCAAGTAAAAGACATCTGGCATTAAACCAGCTTATAATGTTAACTCTCATATATGTCTCCACGATTCTACTGTAACAGTAGAGCAATTTCAGAAATGAGCAATTTCTGAAAGCAAGGATGTTCAGGGTTTTGATCTTAGATGAGTTTCGCTTATGAGAAACTTTCATTTAATGTAGATCCTCTGCCTTGTGCTATGGAGGGACAATTGCATCATTACTAAAGAATCAATCAAAGGAAATGTCATGTATCCATTTAGTTCAGCCAACCAGGAGGATTCTGGGAGAAAGTGAATGAACCTTGGTAAGAGGAATACAAACACAACCTCTTAAGTTATTTTATAATTTAGATCTAATTATAGACCTCGTACTTACATATCTTTGTTGACTTTTAGGTGGTCATTTAAAAAGCATGTGGCTAAAATGAAGATAAATTTTGGCAGGCTGTACTATGGAAATACTTTGTCTTGAGTAGAAAGTTTCTGACTTTCTGATTGTTTCTTACAATCTGATTGTAATCTGATTTACAAATTGCATTTTTGGAGGGTCTTTTTTTTTTTGCCAATTTATGAGCAGGTTTCCAATCTGGTATTCATAATTGTGTCTAGTACAGATGAATCAGACAATGTGTGTGTAGGAGTTTGAGCTTTGCAGCCAACTTGTTTTGTAATTGAAAACCCCTTCCTTTTAGCCAGTGTAGGGAGCAAGGTTTATAGTTTTAAGCTTGTTAAAATGTCTAGTGGTCAAAATCTTGAGTTGGTAGAAGTGAAAGAGGACATTTGTTTTTTTTCTACCTACCACTCCCCACTTCTATAGCTCCTTTTGGGAACTCTTCTTTGCACATTTCGTATAGTCCTGGTGGCCTGTATTTTAAGGCAAATGGCTTAAGCTGGGCCGGGCTTAGAGCCCATCCCTGGACAAGTCTAAGAATGACCTGTCACAGAATTCTCTGGATTTGCTGTATTGACATTTAAAGACCAAAAAAATTCTCTACGAGGAATGCTAAACTAGGGGCCTGGGAGGGCCTGGGAGTTTGGGGCTTATGGTGCCCAGGCCGACTGCTGCTAAAGGGCTCCATTGCAGAATGCAGCCCAGCAGAACTGAGAGCAGAGCAAGAGCTCTAAAGGCATTTCTGAGTGCCTGGATCTTTCTGTTGCTTCAAGCCAGCCACAACTTTGGAACATCCCAGTTACATAAACCAGTGGATTCCTTTTCCTCCAGCCCATGTGAGTTGGATTGCCGTCAGTTTTAACCTAAAGGTAGGTTCCCTTGCAAGATTTTTCTTGAAAAGTTGTTTATCAGGAACTGTACTTTTATCTTTCTGTGCTTAATTGTTGTTTGAGGTCAGAGTTGCTTCTCTTTATACTCAACATGTGTGAGAGAACTAAAGAAATACTGATAAATGCTTGTCTGTTTGGAAAGAGGAACTTTCAAGAAAAGCAGTCGACTAAAATAGAATTTGCGAGTTGACTATGAAAATAAGAGAAATGAAGTATCTCTGAGAATCTGATATATGTTAGAGTGGGGGCAGGTGGGGATACCACAATGCAAAACGGCTCACAGTGCAGTAGAACTGACTATATCTGATTGGAGATGCGACCGTGGCTTGTAAGAAGGATTATGTCTTTCAGAAGAGGGGTTGGTTAGCAATGGAAGTAAAGGCGAACTGTTTTGTGTATGTGGTTTTCTGAGTAATTTTTAATTAGTTATTTTATTTTATGTATTTATTTTTTTTAGAGATTTTATTTATTCATGATAGACACACAGAGAGAGGCAGAGACATAGGCTGAAGCAGGCTACCGGTGGGGAGCCTGATTAAGGACTCGAACCCAGGACATTGGGATCACAACCTGAGTCAAAGGCAGACACTCAACCACTGAGCCACCCAGGCATTCCAAATTAATTATTTTAAAAATAGATGGTACATGCATATTGTATACAGTTAAAATATAGAAAAGTATATGGTAAGAAGTCCTGTATTTTAATTTTCAGATTTCTTTCTCCAGAAACAATCTGTCTTCAGTTTCTTCTGTGTTCTTCCAGGAATTTTTATGTCCATGTTAGCATATAGGTTTTATACGTGAATTTCTGTTGTGGCTTTTTTTTTTTCCCCCACAAGTAGTAACATTCTTTTTTTTTTTAATTTTTTTATTTATTTATGATAGTCACACACAGAGAGAGAGAGAGAGAGGCAGAGACATAGGCAGAGGGAGAAGCAGGCTCCATGCACTGGGAGCCCGACGTGGGATTCAATCCCGGGTCTCCAGGATGCGCCCTGGGCCAAAGGCAGGCACTAAACTGCTGCGCCACCCAGGGATCCCAAGTAGTAATATTCTAAACATTGTTCTTCATTTTACTTTTTTTTTTTTTTAATATTTTATTTATTTATTCATGAGAGACACCTGAGAGACACCAGAGAGAGAGAGGCAGAGACAGGCAGAGGGAGAAGCAGGCCCCAGGCAGGGAGCCCGATGTGATCCTGGGACTCCAGGATCACGCCCCAAGCCCAAGGCAGACACTGAAATGCTGAGCCACCCAGGCGTCCCTTCATTTTACTTTTTAAAGTTAAAATAGTTGGATATTTTCTAATCAGTACATGTTGAACTTCCTCATTCTTTTCAAAGGTTATATTGTATTCTGTGGTATGCATGGCCCATAATTTTTCACAGTCCTTTTTAAGTTGTTTTTAGTCTTTTGGTATGACAAAACTGCTTGAAGGAATATTTTTGTCTATGTGTCTTTATAAGTTTCTGAGATAAATTTTGGAAGTGTAGACTGCTAGATGTCCCAGTGAATGCATGGTTTTGTTTTGTTTTGTTTTTCCTGAAGAAGGGACTGGCGAATGTTTTCTATAAAGGGCCAGATAAATGCTTCAGGCTTTGCATGCCGTAAGGCCTTTGCTGTAACTGCTCAACCCTGCGTTTGTAACTGGAAAGCAGCCATAGGCAATATGGAAATGAATATATGGCTGTGCTCCAGTAAAAACTTTTATAAAACAAAGGGGACTTGAGGGTTTGACCTTTGGGCTATAATTTGCTGTCCCTTGTTCTAGAGAAAGCGTTGTCTCCGGTGTATGGCTGATCTGCCAGGGACTACAGTTCCCAGATTCCTTTGCAGCAAGGTGTGGTCATGTGATCAGGTTCTCACCATTGGAAGGTAAGGGGCTGATGTGGGAAACACTGGGTAGGCAGTGCCTACCTTTTCTACCCTGCCTCCTGATGAATGGCTGAGGACTAGAATGACCCCCTCAGAAGCTACCCATTGAAAAATAGCAGAGCTGCCATCAGCCTGGATTTTTGAATGACCCTATGGAGCAGAGTCTCATGTCTAACTTGAAATAATGTGGAACTGATCCTCAGAGACAAACTGGTATATTTCTTTAAGTCACAGAATTATTGGTGAGTCTTGATTTAGCATTTAGCCTTCCCTAAATAATAAAGTGCCCATTCAGGTACTTGTGGGACGGTATTTTTGACTGGATCAGAAATTGTGATGTTCCATGTGGAGTCAGATCCTCTTTGTACTTTTGCCCACTACCCCCTCGATGTCCTGCAGTGTTTGTGGAATTATTGCCCTTCAAAGAATGTCCGGGAACACCGAACACAAATGTCCATTCATACCTCTTGTTTTGCAAGAGGTTGGGAGCCTTGTGGGAAAGATGCCAGAGGAGCCCTGTTTTCATATATGGTTCATCTGTGTTCAGGCCTGTCTGATGGCCTAGGAGTCCTGAAAGCAATCCTTGCTAGATGACAGAAAAACAGGTTCCTGAGAGAAGATGACACCTGAGTGGGAGACATGTGGCTGAGTAGCTCAGACTGAACGATGAGTGGAAATTAGGGGAATCACAGGTGGCAGTTACAGTGGTGCCTTCCTACGACTGCCCCCTCACAGCGTACTCTGGCCCCACTTCCCCCACATTCTTGAAAGCCCCATCTTCTGGGAAAGAGAGGAAGGAACCATCATCAGAGCTCAGCATGGCTCTGTGGGAACCTTGCAGGGAGCTGGTCTTGGGTGGGTAGAGATCAGCAGTCTGACAAAGGATGGAGTTTCAGTGGTTGAGTGCTGGGCTCAGAGCACCGAAGCTGGAGCATGATGAAGCCTGAAGCCTGAGGCTTTGATTCTCTGTGAACCCCCATTTCATCACGACTTTGAAGTAGAAAATGACCTTATATGGGACTCAGGAGCTGGTGGGGGCTTGAGTACACTCAGCTTATAATAGTGAGCGCCCCCTGGTGCTTTGCTGGAGAATGCTTTTCTAAAAAGCTGGACTTGGTGAAGGTATGCTTAAATCATCAAGATTTGGGATTACTATAAATGTAATGGGTTTGGATTTACTAGTGGTTGGAAGCCTGGGACATACCAGATATATACCATTAAGGGAAAAGGAGGTCGTACTCATTTGCCTTGAGTAAATTTTGGAGAACAGGGGTACAAGAAGTACAAGAAGGTACTTTGCAAAGCCTGTTCTACAGAAATCTTTCGATAAAGACTTGGCACTTAAAAGATTGCATTTTGAACAAACATGTAAGCCCAACTAAAGAATTGTCCTGTAATTACTTAAAAGGACCTTGAAGGAAGGAAGTGACTATTGTAGTACAGACGCGATAGAACCAGAAAATGCGGAAATATATGAAGATCCCTAGGATCAGAAAGAGAAGTCTAGCCTGAACCAGAGTTACTCACTTAGCTCCTCTCTTCAGGGGTTACCATCAGGTCTCTAGTGAGGACTTGCTGGAGACTCATACCAGCACCTGCTGCTGCTTCTGTGTGGTTGGCAGCAGGTAGATAGGTTTGGTATAGAGTACTCATTATGGAGGTGAATGACAGTCTCTGCAAACAGGTCCTTCTGTCACCTTCATAGAACACCGAGGTAAAGAACACTGAGGTAAAGAACCTCTCCAATTATGACAGCAGTGAGTATCCAGGCTGAGTGCTGGAGCTATTATTTAGTCCAGCACCCGATACTCATGGTAAGTAGTATGCTAAGTAGTCCCCCATATGAAACTGTCTTGCAGAATGAGACACATGGTGGATGCTCAGTAAACATTTACTGAAGAAACGAATGTATGTTCATGAGGTTGTCTCGATGTGTTTCTGTCAGTGGTAATTATAAAATCAATGAGATGGTTATGTAGTTGTGCACCTAAGGCAGCTGTTGCCAGTTGATGAGTTTGAATTGGGTCAGGGGCCACACAACTGACACCAGCAGAGTCATTTTTCTCTTGGTGAAGAAAGGACAAGAATGTTCTGTGGGAGGGCTTCTCTCTGGGTCTCCTTTTGCCCTTGGTCTCACTGTGCTCCCTCCCAGTCTTGTGTATAAGGCTTGTTGTCTGTGCCAGTTCTGAGAGGATTCACAAGTATCTCTAACTCATTAGAACATTCTGTTGAGGAATCTACTTCCTTGTGTGCTGTGGCCGAGGGACACAGAGGAGAGGGGACAGTATCCCTGGATTTCAGGGTAAGTTGAGCCTGTTGTACTATATCAAGGGGCCTGTGGTCTCCATCTCCCAAATTCGTATGTTGAAATCCTAACCCACAAAGGTGATGTGGTATGAGGAGGTGGGGGCCTTTGAGAGGCGATTCATTCTTGAGGGCAGAGTCCTCATGAATAAGGTTAGCACTTTCAGGAAAGAGATCCCAGAAACCTCTCTAGCCTCTCTCCGTGTGAGGACAGGATGGTAAGTCTGCAGCCAGTGAGCTGACCCGGCCATGCAGGTGCCCTGATTGGTCTTCCAGCATCTAGAACTGTGAGCAAGAACTTGTTTTTAAGCCACTCAGTCTGTGGTATTTTGTTAGGGCAGGCTGAAAGGATTAAGACCAAGAATTCCTAACCTGCAGTCCCAGCACATGCTGTGTGTGGCTGTATGAACACATTTTTCTGGAGAGAGGACCCATAGCCCGTATTATCTGTTTATCCATTTAAAAATATTATCATTTTTACTTATCGAGGGGCTCCTGTGTGCCATGCTCCAAGTTAGATCCTGGTAACTGAAACCAGAATAGCACCTGCCCTCCAGTTGTTTATGGGCTGACTGATGGTAGAGGCTGATGTCAACCAAACAATCATGCAAATGACCACACAGTGGCAGCTGCGCACTATGCCATTGAGGAGAGGCAATAGCTCCGTGAGGTGAGAGAAGCATCTGGTTAAAGGAGTGAGGAGGCTTCCTGGAGGAGGTGTTTTATCCATCCAACAGATGGCTCCTACTCTGCCAAATACTTCCTGCCCCGGTGATTGAGCGGTGAAGAAATCAAAGCCCCTGAGCTCACAGAGCCTATACTCTGCTGGAGAAGACAGACACCGAACATGTAATGTACTATGTGTAAAAAGGTGGTTACCATTTACTGAATTGGGGAAAGATTGAGGGTGGAGCATTTTGGGGGAGGAAGATCAGGAGTCTTATTCTGGACGTATTAAATCTGAGATGCCAGTTGGATGTCTGAGAGGAGATGTCAAATAGGAATTGGGTAAAGAAGTCAGATTCAAGGATGAGGTTCCGGCTGACAATATGCAACTGGGAGACAGACATCAGATAGTATTCGAGGGCACTGGGCTCAGTGAGATCATGGAGATGCTGGGTGTAGATGGAGAAGAGGTCTGGGGACCTAGCCCTGGGGGCTTTTACATTTAGAGGTCAGGAGAGGAGGAGGTCCCAGAAACAGAGAGGATAGGGGAGCAAGGGGAGGAGGAGAAAACCAGGAAAGCCCAGGGGAGAAGTGATTCCAGAGGGAGAGAGGAATCAGTCTGGTCAGATATTGCCGATCAGTGGAGTCAGCTGAGGACTGAGGTACTGTTGGCTTTGGCAACACGGAGGTCTTCAGAGCAGTTTCAGTGGTGTGATGGGGATGGAAGTAGTTGAATGGATTCAGAAGAGAACAAGAGGAAGGAGGCAGAGTACTATGATAAAGGGAGCGGAGAAATGGGGCAGTGCTGAGGGGGAAGGGGGTCATGGAGAGACTACTCTGTCCCTGGCCCTTGTGCAATTCTTCCTTTATGAACAGATGAACCATTTCTACCCCTCCAAAGAGCGCTCAGATGACATCAGAGACCTCACCTCCCTGCCTGCTGTCTTCTCATGCAGGGCTAACACTACTCAGCTCTTGCTCCAGGGCTTATTCCCTATGACTAGATCTGTCCCATGGCTTGTACTTTTTTTTTTTTTAAGATTTTATTTATTTATTCATGAGAGACACAGAGACACAGGCAGAGGGAGAAGCAGGCTTCCTGTGGGCATGCCAATGCAGGACTTGATCCCAGGACCCCGGGGATCATGATCTGAGCCAAAGGCAGATGCTCAATCACTGAGCCACCAGATGTCCCTATCCTGTCTTTCTTGAGCATCCACATGGAGGAAAGAATGCTGGATGGCCTGCAGGGATATTTCATCCTTGGCGCCAGCCCTAATAAGACTCCCTGCTTTTTTTCTTGTCTCCTTCCCACCTTGCAGTCTATTATCTCCACCAAGCAGCCAGAGTGGTCTTCTAAAAATACAAACCAGAGCACCTCACTCCCCTGCTTTAAAACAACAAACCGTCACCACCACTACTCTTAAAGTGGCTTCAACATGAACTTAGATAAAATCCACTGTCGTTTCTAAAGCCATCAAGGCCCCTTGTGATCTGGACTGTGGCTGCCTGTGTGGGTCCAGCTCCCCAAATCCCTGTCCTGCCGTCTCCATGAAGTTTCTGTTGTGGGCCAGGCCTAGCTCATTCCTTCCTGAAGGACCTCACATTCTGCTTGCTCTGACTTGCCCCTTCCTTCCTGTGTCTTCTCTGGGCTGACTGCTCCCTGATATTTAGGTCCCAGCTCCGAGTCTGCTAATCCAAGCTGCCTGACCAGGCGAGGTCATGTCATTTCATCACTTCTTTCCTTCATAGCTGTTGTCGCTAATGGAAATGACCTTGTGTATATATTTATTTAAGAGCCTGTTTGCTACCTCCCTTCCCCAGACTGTGGGTGCTGGCTCTGCCTTACTCAACGCCAACAGTGTCTGGCCTGGTAGGTACCCAGCAAGTATTCCTCGACTGTTTCATGAAGGAACAATTCCTGTTGCCAGCAGGGTCTGGAAGATCAAGCCACCCAACCACTGGTTTCTGGATAAAATGCCAGAAAGGTGCTGCTAAGTTCTTGGTCTTTGGATTCCTTGCTCCAACTAGGTTCTGTTCCTTTTTAGATCATGTGGTCCTTGGCCACATAGCTTTCTTTCACAGACTCTGGGCTCCAGACCTTCCTCTTTCACCTCTGTCTGGAGGGCATGTCACACATGACTTCTTCAGGTGGCCAGGATGGTTGAGAGGTGATTTTATGAGCATCACCCATACTATACTCTCAGTGGAGTCCTCCCTCCACAAATGTACTTGAAAAACACCTTGTCCTGCATCTGGCTGTAACAGTGGGGTCTCAGGTGGTGTCCCCCTCTCCTCTGAGCTGACCACACACAACCTGGCACCAGAATGGGCTATCTCCTTCACCCTCTCAGCCACAGATAATGTGGCTCTGGCCATGAGCTACAGCAGGCGTCTGTTGGGGCCAGGCTTTTAGTAATATCCATTTGTTATCAAGGGAGCACTCACAGCTGAAATTCACGTAGAGTCAACAGGCAGGCTTTCCTGAGGTTTCCATGGGGCCCTGGAGTTTTAGAGCAATTTCTGGGAAGAATATTGGAAAGAAATTGAGGGGCAAAATGTTAATACAGTCACACTGCTCTGGCACACACCATTTCTAGAATCATGGGTGATGGGTGAGTCACTCCCCACTCAAGGCCCACAGGATGCAGAACTGTTGTGATCTCTTTAAGGCCAGGTGTGGGGGAGGCCTAATTCCTGCACTCAGAATACAAGAAAAATTTAGGTTTCAGTCCTTAGTCCCCATCACAGCTGTGCTTTTTGTTCATCACTTGCTGTGTTACCTTGAGGAAGTCACTTAACCTCTCTGGGCCCTTATTGCTTCACTTATGGTTATTCTGAGATTGTGTGTGTGTGTGTGAGAGAGAGAAAAGTTTTTATACTCTGAAAGGTAAAGTGTTTTAAATTGCTAACACTCACTTCATGCCTAATATGTGCCCTGTCTTTTTCTTAATCTCATTTTAAAGGGATCCTTTTGCTTTCCCATCCTCTTGGATCTATCATTTAATGACTTTGCCACCTGTTGGACTTCTAGGCATCTTGGAAACTTAAAGGCAAGTCAACCTCAATGGATATTTATCTTTAAAAATGACCTATAAAAATACTCTGACTTAGTAATTCCCCATGTAGGGATTTGTCTTCCAAATACACTGCACATATGTGAGCTATGGATAAACAAGGTTATTCACTGTACACATGGATAACAACCCCACCTGGAATCCACCTGTAGGCCCATTCACTGGGGACTGACTGAATGAATTGTAATCCAGCTGTAGTGGAAAATATTATGAAGCTGTAAAAATAAACGAGCAAGGTTCTTCCTCAAGCTGAGTGGGGATGTTTTTATTCTGTTATGTTCACTCTTATGTTACATTCTTTTGCCTCAGTGAGATATTTAATAAAGTTAAGTTTACAAAGCAAGTGAAACAGTGCGTTTTATTTATTTTTTTATTTTTTTATTTTTTATTTTTTTTAAAGTGCGTTTTAAAAGAGAAAAATATATATTTGCTTGTATTTGTACAGGATATCTAAAAGAATATCCACTCTCCAAAAGAAGCTGGTAATATTGGTTGCCTCTGGAGTGGAGAACCAGGTGGCTGGGGTTGTTGGGGAGGGAGAGAAACTTCATTGTATACCCTTTTTTGGTTTTAAGAGTTGTGATCTCTGTGAATATGTCACTTGTTAGAAACAGATTTAAAATAAAAAAAAATATGCTTTCCATCACTTACACATGTATCCATATAACTTTTTTTTTTTTTTAAACACAACTTTTAACAGCTATAGCTTCAGGTGCTCTCTATTGTGAAAGTCGCTTTGAGCCACAGCGGGAAAAGTCAGGATGTGTGATGCACACTTAGGGAACGTGGAGGGAAAGTTCACATGGTGAGAGCCTGAGGAATGAGGAAACTGCCCCCAATTGTTTTTCCATTATACTTCGTTTAGCCCCGTGTTCAACGGCTCTAACCTTTGATTTTGGTGTCGGGAGTGAAGGTGAGACCTCCAAGCAGCTGAGGAGCACTTTGTTTTGTGTGCTGGTAAAGGATGTATTTCTGTGCTGCCTATGGCTTTGAGCTGCACTTTGGGTACAGAAAGGCTCACAAGGCCCATGAACTCATGCAAAGACACAAACCCTTCTTAGTAGATTTGAACCAGGGTCTGACTCCAGAATTACTCCCTCATAAAATGAAGATGCAGGCACATTGGAATAAACCCAAAGGCAAAATTAGGGCATTGTTCTCTGAGAAGCAGGGTGGATTATAGAAGCAAAAATCTGGGGAAGTAATGGGGGTGGCCTGTCTCAAACCACAGGTTGGGATTTAGGGCTTAATCTTGTAGGAGAAAGGAGCTATGGTGGCAAGCTGTTAAACAGCAAAGGGCTGTGGGAAGATTAGCACTTTATGGAGTGTCCATAGACTGGGGTTGACAGGTTGGGGTTGGCAGAGGGATGGGGAAGAGGGGGGACCAGGAGGAGAAGGCCTCCACATGCAAACTGATGGTGTCAGGACTAGGGAAGGTGGCATGGGCATGGAAGGATGGATCTGGGTGATTTCTTTCCAATGATTTGGTAGAGTTTGTATTCATTGAAGGTTGAAAAGGAAGCAAGTGGAGAATAACATGGTTAGCGTGCTCTATCACGAGGGGATGGGTCATTGAAGAGGTACTTCATGCTTCTATCACATTCTGGTGTATTTAATGCTCTGCCAGCTACTCTGCTCAGGGCTTTCATGGTCTACCATTGTCTGCCCAAACAATTCTTCCAGAAGTCACAGCAGATGTTGTCAATCCCCACCGCCCCAATAGTTCCCATCTTCCCTTACTCTTCCTCACCTAAGTGAAGCCCCTGTGTGTCCATGAGAGGCTTTCCCTGGTCCTAACATGCTTGGCTGGAAGTGTGGAAGAGTTAATACACCCTGGAACAGTCTTCAGCCGATTCTCAGCTGATGCTTCAGCTTTCTTGTTCCTCAGAGGGTACAACTCTTGAGTGAGGTGCTACAGGTTTCCTGGGATCCCAAGCAGTGTTGGCCCCCAGCTGCCCACTAGGCACACCTGCTTGGCACCTGCTCAGTAACCTGCTTCCTTGCCTCTCCGGACTCACCTCCCCACTCCTCACTGATGTTTCCTAGGATCCTTTCTCAGGTAAACTACCTGTACCCCAGTCCCCATCTCAAGGCCGACTTTGGGAGAACCCAATCTAAGGCAGTTAACAGATGATACTATTTAGGCTCAGAGACATGATTTCACTTGTTCAAGCTCACAAATCCAGTCTGTAGCATACCTAGGTTTTTTTTTTTTTTTTTTTTTTTTTTTAAGATTTTATTTATTTTAAAGAGGGAGAAGCAGGCTCCCTGCAGGGAGCTCGATAACAGGACTCAATCCCAGAACCTCAGGGATCATGCCTTGAGCCAAAGGTAGATGCTCAACCACTGAGCCACCCAGGTGTCCCTACATATCTAGGATTTTAATCCAGGTCTCCTGAGCCCAGTGGGATTCTGATGTTGTTTTCTGCTAGACCATATCTAGTATCTGCTATAATGCCTCCCTGGGCCTTTTTTACATGTCTGGGTTTCCTACTAGAGTCTGGCCTAGTAGACTCTAATATAAACTCCAAAAAGGCAGGAACTATGGTCTTGAGATTTTTATACCCAAGACCAGCAGGAACTGTGCCTTTTAGATAACAGATGCTCCATGAGGATTTGTTGAAAGGAAGAGATAGAGCAAGAGGAAGAGTGGAAGGAGGAAGAGTAGACAGTTGGGTGCATGACCCTGGGGAGCATGAAAGAGACTCTGCAGGCATCTTGACCTGGAACATGAGAGTAATGTGCTTTGGAGGAGACAATGATTAGAGTTTCAAAAGCAGAAGACGCAGAGGAGCCATGATGATGAGCAGAAAAACTGGCAGAGAACTCAAAAATGTCCATTTTCTTGGAAATCACTTATGAGGAAACATTACTAGTGAAATAGCCCTTTTTCAGTGTATGCATCCCTGAAAGGGAGTTTTTTTCTTATTTATTTCTTGTGTCAGTATGGTATTAGTAAGCATAGTTTTGTAGGAAAAACATCAGATGGATTCTCACCAAGGATTAAAGTCTACAAATCAGTTACCCTAGGGAAGTATTTTTCAAACTATGCTCTACAAGCCAGTAGAACTTCCAAGGAACTCTCCTGGAAGCCTCCTCAAGAAGAGGTTAATAGATCATGATATTTGATTAATACTGGATTCTTTTTAAGTAAATTTTTTTCATTTTTACAAGTTTATTTATTTGAGACACAGAGAAAAGTATACAAGCACATGAGCAGGTGGTGGGGAGGAGCAGAGGCAGAGGGAGAAGCAGACTCCCCGAGGAGCAGAGAGCCTGATGTGGGGCTCGATCCCAGGACCCTGAGATCATGAACTGAGCTGAAGGCAGATGCTTAACCAAATGAGCTACCCAGGTGCCCCTGGACTCTCTCTCTTTTTTTTTTTTTTAAGATTTTATTTATTAGAATATGAGTGAAAGAGTGCAGGGAGAGAATCTCAAGCAGACTCCCTGCTGAGTGGGGAGCCCCATGTGGGGCTCAATCCCAGGACCCTGAAATCATGACCTGAGCTGAAATCAAGAGTTGGACACTTAATTGACTGAGCCACCCAGGGCCCCTGGACTCTAACCAAGTGGTGGACCTAGGCTATGTCTTGGTCTGCATTATCTCATTTAATCCTATCTATCCCTCCTCTGATTACAAGGGCTGTTTTCATCTCTTCTTCACAAATGAGGAAGCTGATGTTCACAGAGGTCACTCAGCTAGGAGGTGGACAAAGTGGGATTCATTCCCGGGGCTATTTGACTCTAGAGCCCATGCCCTTCATAGGCAAGGTACCCTCCTCCCCACCCTTTGCCAACTATGCCTTCCCTCCACCAGAACTGAAACTCCAGTTTTGACACCATGCAGAGCAAATGGGAGATAGGAGCTATACTATTGGTTGCAGGTTGGGAGAGGGTGTACTAAAATGTGCTATCCTTTGACTGCCTTCTCTAAAAGTCTTGGGGTCTTGCTTTCCCATCACACAGAGGAGGTTTAGAGTTCATTTTGATGAATGCATTCTGCTCTCTTGGTACACAAGGTGGAGCATTTGGCACAAGAATGAAATAAGATCACTGCAGAGAGTATTCTTGCTCTTTGCAGGAAAAGAGTTCTCCTTTTCTCTCTCTCTCTTTCTCTGTTGCTCACAATTGTTTGCTGAACCATTTGAAAGCAAGTTGCAGATATCAGGAGACTTTGACTATAAAAACTACAGCAGGATTTCCTAACATCAAAGTCATTTTTCTGCATAATCACAATATTATTTTCATGTCCAGGAAGCTTAACACTGATGCAGTGATATTATGTAATCCACATTCTATATTCACATTTCTCCAAATATTCCCAAGATGTCCTTAAGTGCTTCCTCCCTCTCCCCTGCCACCATCCAGCATTAACCTTGTATTCTCTTGATATTAGATCATGGTCATTTTTCCAGAATATTGTACTTCAAAATGTCCATAATTTTTACTGGCTATTTAATATTTCCTGGAGCAGATTTGCCACAATTTCTTAATAAATCTCTCCTTGGTTATTCCTATTACAAGTATAATGTGCTCTGTGGGGCTTTTCCATTTTCGCTTTTGACTTAGGCACCAATTCGATAGATACTAGATTTCAAAATGAGGGTGAGGCTGACCATCATGTATGGAATTCACCAAGTGTCAGAGGTCAGTTCTCCAGGAAAGATCTGTGATGGAGGTTTGTTTTTGTTTTGTTTTTTAAAGATTTTATTTATTTATTCATGAGAGACTACAGAGAAAGGCAGAGACATAGGTAGAGGGAGAAGCAGGCTTCCCATGGGGAGCCTGATGTGGGACTAGATCCCAGGATCCGGGGATCATGCCCTGAGCTGAAGGCAGACACTTAACCACTAAGCACCCAAGTGCCCCTGGAGATTTGTGTATAGAGGTTCATTGGGCAGTGCTTGGGGATCACCACCTGTGGGGGAGTGAAAGAAGTGAGAGTGGGCAGAGGGAGTAGCACTTTGATGCAGTCATTGTAAAGGCCTCAGCTGCTCCTCCACTAGCTCTGAAGCTGAGATAGTCTTACAGAGGTGTCCCCTTTTGGAGCAAGGAGGCCGGCTCTTTATGCCTCTATGTGGACCAGTCACTGGATGCAAATTGCCCCTGGGAAGGGGACATGACACTGGGTGCGACTGCTGTCTTCAACTGAAAGCAGTTTTCAGGGAGACTCAGGGTGGGAATGAGGGTTTCAGTCCTGAGAGGAGGGCTGGGCAGAGACTAGAGCATCCACCACACCAGGGGAATTCTCATGAACCTGTTGGCTGTGGGACCCAGGAAATTTAACAAAAATCCCCTACCCCTGGACAAGCAGAGCAGGACTGATTCCATTTTGTGCTGCACCTGCCACCTCCTGTGTGACCCCCACATAACCTGCTTATTGCTTAAGGCGCTGCCCCACCCTAGTCAAGCCACTGGGCACACCCTAATTGGAAATCGGCTCATAACAATGTAACCCTGTTTTGTGCCCGCCAAAACTGCCTACCAATTCTGACCAAAGTAATAGGCCAGCTCAAATGGATACTATAGGGTAAGATGTAATTCAATTGGCCACCTGCATGTGGACCGACATGACTGTGCAACTTCCTGCATATCCCATGGGCCACTGGCCCCTATAAAGCTGCTACGCCTCTTAGTCTCCGGGTCCAAGTCCCTGCTCCGCTGTGTCGGGTACACTTGGACCCAAGCTCGAGCTTGTAAATAAACCCTCGTGTGTTTGCATCGGTGTCGGCTCCTTGGTGGTTTCTCGGATTCGCAATCTTGGGCACAACATTGGCTAAGTCCTTGACCCCTGCAGCCAGATTGAATAAGCAAGCAGTCAGCTTGGTGGGGGTACATTGCATGCTGTGACTCCTCCCTCACTCCCCAGGGGAAAGGTCTTCTTCCAAAGTATATGATGGGGGCTTCCGTAGGACCAGATAGAGCTTGAAATGTATTTTCCACAGTTGGGGCCAGAGAGAACTGGCTAAAGTGGCCTGTGGCAGCAGGACACAGAGGTCCTGCCCTCCCAGGCTCTGTTAGGGTAAAGGATGAGAGAATGTTTCCTGGGCTCAAAGGTGGGCCCCTTGGGAAGAGGGAACTGGGCCAGAGCCTTTTTTTTCAAAAACTTTAAAAACTTATTTAAGATGCACAAACTGCAAAAATAGAGTTCTCATGTGCCTTTCACCCTGCTTTCCCTAGTGATATCATCTTACATAACCATAGTGCATTTGCAAGACTAGGGAATTGATATGACATTGTATAATACTATGAACTAAGTTACAGACTTTACTTGGGTTCCATCAATGCTTATATGTGCTGTGCTGTGCGTGTATTACTATACAATTGTATCACATGCCTAGGTTTGTGTGATCACCACTGCAATCAGGGTACATAATTGCTCCATTACTAAGAAGAAACTCCCTAATGCTACACCTACACATTCCCCCCCTACCGCCCGCAGCCACCGATCTATTATCTCCATCACTGGAATCTTATCATTTCAAGGGTGTTATATAATAGTATCATGCAGTATGTAACTTTTGGGGATGGACTTTTTCCACTGGGCATAAAATAATATCCTGGAGTTCCATCCTTGTTGTTGCATGTATCGATGTTCATTCTCTTTTGTATCTTAGTAATATGCCATTGTATACCCACCCACAGTTTGCTTATCTGTTCTGGGCAGGAGTCATTTAAGTCCTGGCCAAGAGGACCCACTCCAGGAGGGTGAGCACTTCCAACGATGAAGTCCGAGTGGAGAGGCGTGCCAGGGACCAGGGCAGAGGAGGCAGTGGCAGCTGGGATGGATTGCTTCTCCCTTGTCCTGAGAACTCAAACTAGAGAGGTCCCCAGAGATGGGGATCTCCAAAGATCCCATGAGGTGTGTCACACGGGAGAGCAGTTTTATAGAGCCCCAAAGCCCAGTGAGCATGAAGTCAGCTTACAACAGTACCCGTCACAAGCCAGTTAGAGTATTTCCAGACATAACGACTTAACCTCTTTGCCTTCCACCCATTTTGACATGGCATTCAAAACAGCAGCCAGTGAGCAGGGGAGGAAATGTGAAGGAATGGTAGGAGAGAGAAGTTGACTGCATATGAGCCCCTGCTTTCCCTTGCAGCTCTCACTGAGATGGTGATAGCTCTAGCTGAGAAGTGGGAGAAATCTTTGAATGAAGCCGGGATTATTGTTTAATATAATGAATGTCGTAACACATCAGATTTTTCTATTATGACCTTGTTTGTGACTTGCTGTGACCATTAGCATGTCATTACTTGAAAGTGACCTGAGCAGGAAGGGTCCTGTGATCAAGTACAGCCTCCTTTCTTCTTCCTATTAACGCCCCCCCACCCAACTGAACAAATTTTAAAGGGATGGTAGGAGAAAAATGAAAAAGTGTGTTTTGAGGATGTCCACATAGTGGTATAGAAATAACTTGGAAATAAACTGTACATAAACTTTTTCCTTATATACTATAATTTCTCTAGAGCAAATTCCTGGCAATGGGGTTAATAGGTCAAAAGGCATGGATATTTTTATGGTTTTCAAAACATATTGCCAAATTGATTTTCTGTTTTTTAATTTTTATTTATCTATTTATTTATTTTTATTTTATTTTTTTTAAGATTTCATTTATTTTTCTGAGAGAAAGAAAAGAGAGAAAGAGAGAGAGAGCATGAGCAGGGGGAAAAGCAGAGGAAAGGGAGAAGCAGGCTCCCTAATGAGCAGGAAGCCAGGCATGAGGCCCGATCCCAGGACCCCAAGATCACGACCTAAGCCAAAGGCACTTCATTGACTGAGCCACCCAGGCACCCCACCAAATTGCTTTTCTAAAGGTTCCTGCCAATTTATATTCCCACTGGATACTGTACGAAAGTTTTATCACATATTCAGTGGTACAGGATAATATTGTAAGATTGTTAATGTGATGATGTTTAAATGCTATTTGATATTTGGAATACTTTTTTAAAGATTTTATTTACTTATTTGAGATAGAGTGAGCATGAGTGGGGGGTGAAGAGGCAGAGGGAGAGGGAGAAACAGGTTCCCCTGCTGAGCAGGGAGCCCAACTTGGGACTCGATCCCAGAACTCCAGGACTATGACCTGGTGCCCCTGGAATAATTTTTAAAGTGCTTTTATAATATGAAAATTTTTGCATTAGATGTTTTATCCATCTCTTTACCCTTGGCATTAATATCTGGAGTATAGAATATTGCTAAAGGTGTGATTTTATAAATTAATCACTGGCTATTCATGTGCAGCTTCGAGGGCTTTCCTGGACCACTTTCCTGAACCAAATTCTATAGGATTTTTGCAGGCAAGGAATGAAAGAAGAAGTGGATGAAGGCCAGAGCATCAGTGAATACAAGAGACAGGTTCAGAGCTCTAAGTTAGGGATGACACATGAAGCAAGGGACCAGGAACAAGGAGGTGGCCATGAGGTTGAGAGATGAGGTGAGAAAGGACATTGGGAGACAAAGATGCTGGAGTGGCCTCCCAACAAGGCAGCAGGGTAGGAAATAGGCCTCTTCCCCTGCCAAGTATCAATGAATTTAAAAAATTTATGTATGCATGTGTTTTATAGAACACAAAATTGATTATCTTAACCAGTTTTAAGTGTACGATTCCATGGTTTGAAACAGATCTGCAGAACTTTTTTATCTTGCAAAACAAATTTTTCAGCCACAGAAGAGCAATACATACCTTCCACCCTGGCCTCTGGATGGCCACCATTTTATTAATCGTTTCTGAGTTTGACTACTTTAGATACCTCATATAAGTGGAAGCGAGTAGTATTTGTCTTTTTGTGACTGGTTTATTTTACTTTTAGCATGATGTCTTTGAGGTTCATTGGTATTGTGTAGCACTTAACAGGATTTCCTTCCCTTTTTAAGGCCAAAATAGTATTCCATGGTATGTATATACCACATTTTGCTTATCTACTCATCTGTTGATGGATATTTGGTTGCTTTGATCTCTTGGCTATTGTGAATAGTGCTGCTATGAATGTGGATGTGCAGATAACTCTTTGAGTTACCTGGTTTCAATTCTTTTGTATATATATTCAGAAGTAGGATTTCTGGGTTGCATGTTATTCCTATTTTTAATTTTTTGGGAACCTCCATACCGTTTTCCATAGTGGTAATGCCATTTTACAATCTCACTAGCAGTGGACAAGAATTCCAGTTTTTCCACATTCTTAGCAATGCCTCTTATTTTCTGGGTTTTTTGTTTGTTTTTCTATTTTTTAGTATTGGCCCTCCTAATGGATGTGAGGTGATTTCTTATTGCGATTTTGTCTTGCATTTCCCTGATGATATATAAATGGCGACCAACTGGTTGCCATTTGTATATCATCTTTAGAGATATGTCTATTTAAATCCTTTGTCTACTTTCCTTCCTTTTTTTACCTCTTTTTTTTCCCCTTTGCTCCCTGAAGGCTTTCAGCATTGACTTCTGTCCATTTTATTTTATTTTATTATTTTTTTAAATAATAAATTTATTTTTTATTGGTGTTCAATTTGCCAACATGCAGAATAACACCCAGTGCTCATCCCGTCAAGTGCCCCCCTCAGTGCCCATCACCCATTCATCCCCACCCCCCGCTCTCCACTCCTAGTTCGTTTCCCAGAGTTAGGAGTCTTTATGTTCTGTCTCCCTTTCTGATATTTCCCACACATTTCTTCTCCCTTCCCTTATATTCCCTTTCACTATTATTTATATTCCCCAAATGAATGAGAACATATAATGTTTGTCCTTCTCCGATTGACTTACTTCACTCAGCATAATACCCTCCAGTTCCATCCACGTTGAGGCAAATGGTGGTTATTTGTCATTTCTAATGGCTGAGTAATATTCCATTGTATACATAAACCACATCTTCTTTATCCATTCATCTTTCGATGGACACTGAGGCTTCTTCCACAGTTTGGCTATTGTGGACATTGCTGCTAGAAACATCGGGGTGCAGGTGTCCCGGCGTTTCATTGCATTTGTATCTTTGGGGTAAATCCCCAATAGTGCAATTGCTGGGTCGTAGGGCAGGTCTATTTTTAACTCTTTGAGGAACCTCTGCACAGTTTTCCAGAGTGGCTGCACCAGTTCACATTCCCACCAACAGTGTAAGAGGGTTCCCTTTTCTCCACATCCTCTCCAACATTTGTTGTTTCCTGCCTTGTTAATTTTCCCCATTCTCACTGGTGTGAGGTGGTATCTCATTGTGGATTTGATTTGTATTTCCCTGATGGCAAGTGAAGCAGAGCATTTTCTCATGTGCATGTTGGCCATGTCTAGGTCTTCCTCTGTGAGATTTCTGTTCATGTCTTCTGCCCATTTCATGATTGGATTGTTTGTTTCTTTGGTGTTGAGTTTGATAAGTTCTTTATAGATCTTGGAAACTAGCCCTTTATCTGATACATCATTTGCAAATATCTTCCCCCATTCTGTAGGTTGTCTTTTAGTTTTGTTGACTGTATCCTTTGCTGTGCAAAAGCTTCTTATCTTGATGAAGTCCCACTAGTTTATTTTTGCTTTTGTTTCTTTTGCCTTCGTGGATGTATCTTGCAAGAAGTTACTGTGGCTGAGTTCAAAAAGGGTGTTGCCTGTGTTCTCCTCTAGGATTTTGATGGAATCTTGTCTCACATTTAGATCTTTCATCCATTTTGAGTGTATCTTTGTGTATGGTGAAAGAGAGTGGTCTAGTTTCATTCTTCTGCATGTGGATGTCCAATTTTCCCAGCACCATTTATTGAAGAGACTGTCTTTCTTCTAATGGATAGTCTTTCCTCCTTTATCGAATATTAGTTGACCATAATGTCAATGTTACCCAGGGCAATTTACACGTTTAAGACTTCTGTCCATTTTAAAATCAGGTTATTTGATTGTTTTGTTGTTGAATTGTTAGAGTTCTTTATATATTCTGGTTATTAACTATTTCTCAGATAAATGATTTGCAGATATTTTCTCCTGTCCATTGCATTTCATTTGTTGATTGTGTCTTTTGATGCACAGACATTTTTAAGTTTGATGTAGTCCCATTTGTCTATCTTTGCTTTTGTGGCCTGTGCTTTTAGTGTTGTATCCAAGAAGCCATTGCTAAGTCCAATGGTGTAAAGTTTTCCCTTGTGTTTTCTTCTAGGAGTTTTACAGTTTTAGGTCTTATATTTAAGTATTTATTCTCTTTTGAGTTATTTTTTGTATATGGTATAAGATAAGGGTTCAACTTAAATCTCTTGCTTGTAGACATCTAAGCACTAACACCAACACCATTTGTGAAGAGACTGTTCTTTTTCCATTAAATGATATTGGCAATCTTGTCAAAGATCATCAAATATTATTATTTTTTTATAGATGGAAAAATGTTACAGTTTATAGTTACAGTCTTATTCTTTGTAAGGTAGATTTGGGGGTATATAATGATTTTTCAAAGGAGGCAGAGAGGTCAAAGTAAAAGTACAAAAATGTGAATAAACTTTGAGACTATTGGATGTGGACCTAGTAATACCTTTTGTTACAATGTCATCAATGCTTGGGGCAGCTGTAGATTGATTAATTCACTACGCAAGTGATTATTGAGTGCCTGCTATAGCGGCACTAACCAGGCCAAGGGAATCCAGATGTGCATTAGAGCAGGTCCCTGCTATTGACACTTGCTCTAATAATAGCGTACATTTCTGTGTAGAATTTCATTTTCTGTTAGCAGCCATCAACAATAATGTGTGTGCTTTCCCTTGCTCTCCTAGGATTTTGGAGAGGCATAGGGGACTGTGCAATGCTTTCCATGCCCTTAAGGGCCCATGTGAGCTTATTCCTAATGACCCCCAGAAACTCTCTGTGTCCACTGCCCTTTGCTGTGGACTGATTGATACCTGATGAGAAGGACACTCCATAGCTTGGAGAATGAAAGGAATGAGGCCTTAAAGACCGAGGATTATGTCTAGATGTCTGAAAGAGTCAGTGTTCCATCTGAAGGCTCTCCCTGTAGGGCTGTTTCTTTGCACCTCCCCAGGGGCATTCCACTTTGGTTGAAACCTAAGGTTTTGTCATTTCAGTAACCTAAATGCTCCATTCAAGAAACACAGAAAATAGGGTAAAAAGAGATATTGCTTTTGCAAGCCACTGAGACATTCAATAGCACCTTCTTTTGGGCTGAACAATAGCAATTGTGTAGTAGTGAAGGTAATGCTTTGTTTTGCAGTTTCTTGTTTGGGTGTTTTATTTCTTCCTAATGGAGTGGGTCTGCATGTGTGACTGGATATCTTTTGCATTGACTCTTCTCTCAGCACAACCTCTCCCAGCTCTGTTTGAAGGGTTTTTAATATCATTGGAGAGGCATATCAAATTTATATAAGGAACCTAGTTTGTAATAGTCCTGGTTGTAAACAAATTACTTATGCTTACAAGAACTGTCCCTTGTCCTGCATATAGTTCTCACTCTATAATGTAGGGCTAATCATTTTTTAAAATGAACTTTTTACTTTTGTAATATTTTGGATCTACAGAGAAGTTACAGAGTTCCCATATGTCCCTTACCCACTTTCAATTTCTCCGGATGTTAACATCTTATATTATCATGATACTTTTGTCAAAACCAAGAAACCAATATTGGTACATTACCATTAAGTAAACTCTAGACTTTTATTTGGATTTCACCAGTTTTTCTCCATCAATGTCCTTTTTCTGTTCTACAGTTCAATTTAGGATACTACAATGCATTCAGTTGTCATGTCTCCAGTCTCCTCTGGTCTGTGATAGTTTCTCAGTCTCTCTTTGTTTTTTTTTTTTTTAATTTTTTTTTTAATTATTTATTTATGATAGTCATACAGAGAGAGAGTGGCAGAGACAAGGCAGAGACACAGGCAGAGGGAGAAGCAGGCTCCAGGCACCGGGAGCCTGACGTGGGATTCGATCCCGGGTCTCCAGGATCGCGCCCTGGGCCAAAGGCAGGCGCCAAACCGCTGCGCCACCCAGGGATCCCTCTCTCTTTGTTTTTTTGTGATCTTGACAATTTTGAGGAGAGTTGGGCATGTATTTTGTAGAATGTTGGGTTTGGTCATTTTTAGTCCATTATTTTGTGATCTTCCTAGAACCTAGAGTTAAGCCACTTCTTCAATTATCATCAAAGGTAGTTCTCTGGATTGGTTGGACTTGAATGGACCCTTGCAATTAATAACCAATTAGTTACGGTTATTAAGAATCCAGTGTCCAGGAGGGACAACTGCAGTTTTGAGTTGTCCTCATACAGTCTAGCCTTGGTCAGGTCTATATCTCTTTGGTTTTGCCACACGGCTACTGTCTTAGGGTCTTGGAAGGAAATCTAAGGCATATTTACCTAGCATTTTGAAGAGGACTTAATAAAGGGGCTATATATCCAGGTGGGACAGCGTTTTAGTTTGAGTTGTTCTAAAAAAAATACCACAGGCTGGGTGGTTTAAACAATAGACATTTATTTCTCACAGCTCCAGAGGCTGGAAAGTCCGGGATCAAGGTGTTGGCCAACTGGTTCCTGATGATGGCTTTCTTCCTGGCTTATAGCTGATTGCCTTCTTTTTTTATTCTCACGTGGAGAGGGATAGCTCTAGTCTCTCTTCTTAAAAGTCACTCCTGCCATCATGGGGACCTTACTCTCATGATCTCTTCTATACCTGTTTACCTCTTGGGTGCCCCACCTCCAAATTCCATCAAATTGTGGGTTAGAGCCACAACATATGAAGTTTGAGGGGATACAAATACGCATTCTATAGTAGGCAGCAATAGGGGGAACCAATAGGAATGTTGAGGCTCTCAGGGACTGGCAGCAGAAGGAAGTTCTCACCCCAAGGAAGGAGAAAAAGGAGGAAATTATGGAGCTCAGAGAGAGTTGAAGAGGTAGGGTGAAAGTGGGCAGGTGCCCAATAGGAACTGTAGTAGTAGAGAGTTGAAGACATTGCCAGAACACTGAGGCAGGGAGAGAGAAATCTCCAACCTCATGTCTTTTACCCTCACATTACCAGTTGTTGTCTTTCATTAGCCAGACCCAACCAGAAGCTAAGGACAAGGGAGCCTGGATACTGCATTCCTTAGAATCAGCCCTGCAGGGCACAGAGAACGGTGTAAAACAGAGGAGGGTATGTGTAAATAGAGAATAACCACCATAGACACTTACAAGGGTCCCTATGCTGTCTGTATCCACTTATTTCATAATGCAAACTTTTGGAGAGCAGGGCACACCACCTGCCAAAACAGCCTTGTTAAAGCAATTATATATGCTTCCCAGGCCTGCAAAACAAAGCACCACAAACTGGCTCAAAACAGCAAGGGTGCCTGGATGGCTCATTCAATTAAGCGACCAACTCTTGATTTCTCGGGGGTCCTGGGATCAAGCCCTGTGTCGAGCCCTGCGTCATGTTCCGTGCTCAGTGGGGAGTCTCCTTGAGATTCTCTCTCTTCAGCCCCTCACTCTACTCCAGCACTCTTTGTCTCTCTCTAAAATAAATAAATACATCTTCAACAACTACAAAAATGTATTCTCACAGTTCTGAGAAGCGAGAATTCTGAAATCAAGGTATCATTAGGGCCATGCTCCCTGTGAAACTGGCAGGAGAGAATAATTTCTGGCCTTTTCTAGCATCTGGTGGCTGCATTCCTTGGCTTGTAGGTGTATCACTCCAGTCTCTGTCTCTAGAGTCACACTGTTGTCCTCTCTCTCTGTGTTTCTGACTGGTTCTTTGTATAAGTACACCAGTCATTGGGTTAAGGGCCTCCACCCTACTCCAGCATGATCCCATCCTAAAGTAATCATATCTGCAATGACCCTAATTCCAGATAAGGTGACATTCTGAGGGATTGGAAGTTAGGGCTTCAACCTCTCTTTTTGGGGAGCACAATTCCACCACGGTGACCTCATGCCCAGAGAACATTTTTCAGCTGATGAGATAGAAGGATCGGTTCAAATCTATATTTATTGCTCTGTAGTATTATTATTTGAGAGGGGTCTTATCCCACTCCCACTCCTGAAATGGATAGTGTCAAAGGCTATTTTACAGAATTTGAGAGTTCCTGGTAGCTGGGCAGTGACTCAGAGTAGTTGTGGGTAGAGAAATGGCAGGGAGTGTGCCAACTAGTGCTAAAATATCCCAAGCTAAGAAACAGTGTAATCAAGCCAGACCTTCCTCCTCCTTCCTCCTGACTAAAGCAGAGCCATGATGTGGCTAAAAGATGATTAATTGCCCTTGGCTAGCCCCTTTCTATCCATTGCCTTCTGTATTGCTTACTCTGTGAGTTTCCTAGGGCTGCCAAAACAAATGATCACAAACTCAATGGCTTAAAACAACAGAAAGTTATTTTCTCACAGTTCTAGAAACTGGACGTTTGAAATCAAGGTGTCAGCAGGTGTCATCCTTCCTCTGAAGGTCCAAGGGAAAAAAAATCCTTCCTTGCCTCTTCCTAGCTATTGGTTTCTGGTGATCCTTGGTGTTTTTCTCTCATCTTGCAGTTGGATCACTACGATCTCTTTCTCTGTTGTCACATGGCCTTCTCTCTGTTTCTCTGTGTGTTCTCTCTTCTTATTAGGACACCAGTCATTGGACTTAGGGTCCTCCCTAAGCCAGTATAACTTTATCATAATTTACATTTGCAAAGATCCTATTTCCAAAAAAGGTCACATTCTGAAGTTGTGAGTGGATGTGAATTTGGGGGTACACTCTTCATCCCACTACACTTATTAAACCTCATTTTTTCAGTTAAGGAGAAAGAGTCAGAAAGAATAACCAGTTGTCCAGGTCACTGTTAGAAAGCTGCAGAGCTGAGGGTACATGCATATTCTTAACCATTAACTAGCCAAAAAGTCTTCCTTCTTCCCATCTGCCTGCCTTCTCTCTGCTGCCATCTTTGTGTGTTCATTACTTGTTTGCTCATTCAAGGATACTTTGGATGTTAGTTTATCTTAATTTCAGTGGACAGAAATTATTGTGATTGTTAGTTGTTGGGCATAGGGGATGGGAATATATTACCATAATGTTTGCTTATTGGGCATTTTCTATATCTTTCATGACTTCTGCATTTATTAATTGTAATTTCTCTGTAAGGAAGAGTTGTTTCTTCTCTCTTATTTATATCTTTCTATGAGGATGGGCTTATACATATTTATTTTATTTTATGGGTTACAATTTCATACTATCATTATTTATTTTGTTGTTCAAGTTGTCCCCGCTTTGCCTATTTAGGAGCTTAATTAGGTTGGTCTGTATCCTTTCAACTTGCTCCATCATTAGTAAGTACCTTCTTACTTTTTGGCACTTCCTTTTTTCCCCTAGGCTCAGCTTATATTTTCCTTGCCCCAATCCTGGAATCAAACTTTTTTTTCAGAAAAACATTAGCTCCTTTTATCAGAGTATTGATTTTGAAACCAAGACCTACCAGTGGTGCAGAAGCTCATTGCTTCTTGATCCTTTTAGTGGATAGACCTAGGGAATTTTTTTGCATATACTAACACACACACACACACACACACACACACACACTCTTCTACATTTATTTCAGTATGTGCCTGTTCAAATGTTAAAAGCCATGATGAATACATTCCTTCTAAAGTAAATGCATGAGTATCTGTAAGGCAGGCTTCTGTCTGTCTCCAATAATGAGAACAGGTCCATTACAGCACTGCAGAGTCAATAGTACTTGTTTACTTCTAGATTTTATGTTACAAATCAGATAGCTGAGGTTATTAGGGAAGAGACCTAGCCTTATATAATCCAGAAACCAGAAAAAAAGAATCATAGAGGTATCCAATTCATGTTCCCTAAACATTGTTTGGGGAGGTGTTAAAAGGCTTAATGATAAAAGGGTTCTGTGGTCCAATAGATTTGGGAAACTTGTCATGGTAGATCTCCCACACTTGAGTAACACTGCCCAGGAATTATTACAGGAGTTTAAAAAAATATGTTTTCCAGAAAAAATTACATGTTCAAAACAAAACATTTGTCAGACAACTTTATGGATGGGTAAGATATAAGCAGAAGAAACAGTAAATGTGTCAACTCTATATGGATTTTCTGTTGCACATATCCATTTGGGACTAAATGTTGGCCTGTGCAGTAACCTGAAAACTTTCAAGTGTGACCACAGTCCTTTTTAGGAGAAGCTGCCATAAGTTTGTCTTCAAGTGGTTTTAAAACGTAGAGGGAAAAATTGCATTCACTTTATGGAGGGGCAGATATATTCTTTAGGAAAAAAGGTGTTCTCTAGTCCTGCCATTGAAATACAGCTTCACAGAATTTAGGGAAAAGCTGACACCAAAGCCAAAAAGTCCTGTTTCAAAGTAGTCATTTTGTGGATGAAGGTAGAAACCTACAATCTTTCCTCCACCACAGCATTTCATATTTAAACCTTCTATTTTTAACATGATGGTGGGATTCATGGCTAATGCTTATGAGATCTGTGTCTAGACAGTTGAGAAAAACAGGAAATGAGTTACATTGTCGTAGCTTAAGAGAATTTAACCTTTTGTCTTCTAGCTCCAAGCTGTGCCTGTTTTTTAAAAAAACATTACTTCTCTCCTGAGAATTTCAGGGCATTCAAGGGACTATAATAATCCAGGGCCTCTTCAGGGAGCAGAGATAGCTATTTTGGTGGAAAAGGAAATGAGAACATAGGTTTACTGTGCTTGCACCATAAAATGAACACAGCCATTTGGAGGAACACATTTACTGTCTTCTCCTGAATTCTAAGAATGTGCTTGCAGCTGTCTCTGATTGTGTGCTCCCAAAGGGCAGGAGCTCAGCCCTGATCATTCATTCTCCCTCTGTGTTCAATGCATAGTTGAATGCTGCAGGCTGTAAAATGTCCCGCAGAAGAGCAAGTTAAGAAGAAGCAGCTGGCATTTATGGAACGAATTCTATGTGCCAGGCACTGAGCGAAGCACATCACATACACAATCTCATTTAATCCTCTGGACAACACTAACATGTAACAACCATTACTCCCATTTCACCCATGAAGAAATGCAAGCACAGAGCTATTAAGGGATTTTTCAAGAGAAGCAGAGCTGGCATTTGAACCCAAATCAGTATGACTCTAGAACCTATGTTTTTTTGTTGCTATGCTGTAGCATCGTGGGGCTGTTGTGAAGATTAACGAGGTGATGCATGTAACAGATTTATCACGGTTCCTGGCCCATAATAAGCATCATGATGAATTCCTGCTATTATTTACACATATAAGTAACATAACGCTGTTCTTCAGTATTGAGTAGGTGACGCTACTCATCCCTGCTTAGTGTTTCTCCATAGCTAGTGAATTGAAATGAATAGTGGTGGCAAGGATTTCTACTCAGTGCATATAGTTCATGTGGCGTTTTAGGGCTGGAGATACAGTGATGGTTATGGTCAGGTTGGAAGGCTGGTAAACAAGTGAAAGGAACTGGCCCACACTGCAATAAAGACTACAGGCTTGGTTTGATTACCCATTGCCTTCTAGAGTCTAAGAAATGGCCATATACCACATATAACAAACATATTAAGGGTGTACTTTGTCAGACTCCATGTCTATATGAAGACAGTATTAGACAAGACATAAGGCTTGTGCTCCTGGAATTTACAGTCTAGTAAGGAATACCTTAAAACCCAAAGACACAAATGAAATCATTACAAATTATAATAAGTGCCACCAAGGAAATAACCAAAGGGTTGAGATATGGAATAATGGAACTGGGACAGGAAAAGGGAGGTCAGATCCTACTTTGCATTGAGGTAGGAAAGTAAGGCTTCCTGGAGTAGGTAGCCTTTAAGATCTAATGATGAGAAGAACCTTGGAAGGGGAACAATACAGACAAAGGCTTTGAGGTGGGAAAAAGCTTGACAAGTTGGAGGGGCTCAAAGAGGATGAGTGTGGCTGGAGCATAACAGGGGTGGGGGGATGAGATGGGACCAGAAGGATGGGCAGGAGCAGACCATGGAGGGTCTTATGTGTTCTTAGTAAGAAATCAGGTTTTATTTGAAGTCTGATGGAAACCCACCAAGGGGTCCTAAATAGATGAATGATGTGATCTGATAAGCTGCTGTGGACTAGACAGGATAAAAATTCTGTTGAGGTGGCCTGGACCAAAGACTGTGTGCGGTGGCTGGGACCAAGCAGTACTTATAAGAGGGGGGCTGGATGGTCAAAGGCTATAGGATGATGGAAACAGAGGTCGGAGCTGTGTGGGGCCAAGAGCCAAGGAACACGAGCAGCCTCTAGACACTGGGAAAGGCAAAGAAATGGATTCTCCCCTAAGGCCTCCAGAAGAAATGCAGCCCTGCCAACCCATTTTATTTTTATTTATTTTTAAAAAAGATTTTATTTATTTATTCATGAGAGACACAGAGAGAGGGAGAGAGAGAGAGAGAGAGGCAGAGACACAGGTAGAGGGAGAAGCAGGCTCCATGCATGGAGCCCAACACGGGACTCGATCCTAGGTCTCCAGGATCGGGCCCTGGGCCAAAGGCAGTGCTAAACCGCTGAGCCACCCAGGCTGCCCTGCCAACCCATTTTAAACTCTTGTCTTAGAAAACTATAATAAAATGAGTTTCTTGCTTTAGGCCACTAGGTTGGTGGTAGTTAGTTACAGCAGCAATAGAAAACTTCACAGCCCCTAAGCCTAAAGGAGGGAGGGGAAGGAAGGTGTGAGCAGATCCAGGGAGAAAGCTGCAAGAGAGGGTCAACTGACAGCTATAAAGAAGGGGAGGCCGCTAGCCAGTGGGGAGGTGTCAGGGAGGTGTCAGCAGGAGTAAGTACTCTGCCTCACTCCCTACATCTCTCTTCCCCTGGCCTAATCTAACCAGAGCTACAGGCAGGGGACCCACAGGTGCAGTTCACATGGGTCAGACTCTCAGGCGACAGAGAGAATACAGAAGGTGGAGAGTAGATCTGGAGCAGCAGATGGAAAATATCCAGACCAGTGTAGGTTGAGTGGTTTGCCCCTTATCTGGAGCTTATAATAAAGTAGGAAGTTTGGAGTGGCTCCTTCACTTATCTGTGCCTTCTCTTCTATAGGTTCTTTCTAGCATAGCCTTCTAACTTTGGGTTTTCCTCATATTTTTATAGTGCAGATAAATGATGTCAGTGTCCCTGGCTTTTTCTTTTTTAAGAATATTTTATTTATTTGAGAGAGAGAGAGAGAGAGAGAGAGAGAGAGAGAGAGAGAGAGGCAGAGGGAAAATGAGAAGCAGACTCTCCACTGAGCAGGGAGCTCAATGTCAGTCTCCATTCCAGGACCCCAGGATCATGACCTGAGCCAAAGGCAGACGCTTAACTGACTGAGCCACCCAGGCATCCCAGTACACCTGTTTCTAATGTCTGATTCACTCCTCAGTGTGATGCAGCAAGTTCTCAAAGTAAATGATATGTTAAAGTTAGTCTGTCATACTGTAAATACGAGACCAAAACACTGGTTGACATCACTGTATCATGAATGAATTGACCTAAACTTTTTGTATTTTCCCCTAAAACAGAGGTCTCAAATCTATCCTTGAACTGACTGCATCAGTCTTCTCAGGGATGTTTTAAGATTTTACAGATTTGGGGAGTCTATCTGTGGAGATTGTCATTCAGTAGGCCTGGATGAGGGCAGTGAATCTGTTTTCTTTTTAAAATGTGCCCTCAGAGGGGCACCTGGGTGGCTCAGTCAGTTAAGCACCTGACTCTTGGTTTCGGCTCAGGTCCTAATCTCATGGGTTGTGGGATCGAGCCCTGGGTTGGGCTTGAGCTCAGCGTGGAGTCGGCTTTGATATTCTCTCCCTCTGCCCCTTCCCCCACTTGCCCTCTCATTTTCTCTCAAATAAATAAATAAATAAATAAATAAATAAATAAATAAATACAAAAATACATAAATAACTCCAGAGAGTATTGTGAGCAACAGGTGCCTCAGATCTAGACTATTTTTTTTAAGTCAAAGTGACTACAGACTTAGTTATATATTGTGTTAAGGGGACTTTTTTTAAGTTTAAAATTATTTTTTTCAGAAGCCTACTCAGTTTCTTTTGGCACCTGGGTGGCTCTTGATCTCAGCTCATGATCTCAGGGCCCTGGGATCGAGACCTGTGTCGGGCTCCCTGCTCAGTGGGGCATCTGCTTCTCCTTCTTCCTCTCTGTGTGCACACACTTTCTCTCCCTCAAATAAATAAATACAATCTTAAAAAAAAAAGAATAAAAAAGCTTATTCAGTTCTACTTCCAATCAACTGGATTGGAATTAAATTCACCAAACACAGTTTGAACAGAAAATCCATTTCATTAATGTGTGGTCACACTGTATACATGTAATGAACCACCAAGATGTGGCAGTCACTAAATGAGGCACTGTGGACACAAAGACAGATAAATTATAATATGGATTTTCAAGGCTTTAATCTGTTGAGAGGGACAGCTCTGCAGACAAATAATTGTAACACAGTGAGATCAGTGCTATGGTGGAACCATGAGCATGGTGCCTCAAGAACCGGGAGGCGAAGGAACACCTGGGTGGCTCAGTGGTTGAACGTCTGTCTTCAGCTCAGACTGTGATCAAGGGGTCCTGAGATTGAGTCCGCATCATGCTCCCCGCAGGGAGCCTGCTTCTCCTTCTCCTGTGTCTCTGCCTCTTACTTTGTGTCTCTCATGAATAAATAAATAAAATCTTAAAAAAAAAAAAAAGAATTGGGAGGTGAAGCTCAGAGAAGTCTCTACAGAAGAAGCAACTTTTGAGCTGGGCCTTATAGGGAGAGTAGGAATTTACAAGGGTGGGAAGAGCATTCCAGACAGCAAAAACAGTGCATGCAAAGAGGCATGAAGCTGCTGGCTAGTTCAAAGGACCTGCATGTGTTTTTGGGGAGCTGGAACAGAGGATACACATAAGGCTCTTGATGAGGTTTTGGGGAGGCAGGGGCTTTATGTTTGCCATGACAGTGAGCTTGAATGTCAGACCAGTATTAAAGAGATGCCTTGAAGTGATTTGAAAAATTATTATAAAAACGACAAAAGCAACTCTTGCCAGACTCCCAAACAACCCCAAGTAATTTTGCAGTTAAAGAGTAAACATCCCCTTTCATGGCTCTCTTCTATGTGCATCCAAATCAGCCTCCCTCACCTCCCCTAACAGAGAGGTAGCCTTTGTTAATAGGAAATCCTCACTGATGTGTTACGAATTTTATTATGTATATTTCCTTTTTTTCTCCATGCTCAGTGTGGATCCCAATGTGGGTCTTGAACTCACAATCCTGAGATCAAGACCTGAGTTGAGATCAAGAGTCAGATGCTTAACTGACTGAGCCACCCAGGCATCTCTATTATGTGTATTTTCAAACCTACTGCTGTGGACTGAATTGTGTTCCCCTGAAATTCATATGTTGAAGCCTTAAACCCCCCCAGTGTGCCTGCATTTGGAGATAGGAGGAAATTCAGATGAAATGAGGTCAGTTGTCTGTCACGTGAGGCCACAGTAAGAAGACGGCTGTCTGCAAGTCCGGAAGAGAGCTCTCACTGGCAACCGGACACTGCCAGACATTGATCTTGGACTCCCAGCCACCAGAACTATGGAAAAATGCATTTCTATTGTTTAAGGTCCCAGTCTAGGGGATTTTGTTATGGCAGCCTGAGACCAGGATACCTGCCAAGAATAGAAAAAAAGTAGTGAAATAATCTTTAATTACCTATCCCCCAGATTCAACGATTAGATATGATTAGACATATGTTCTAGAAGCAGTAAGATGGATGTGTTGGAGGGGTGCAAGCTGGCAATGGGGGGACATGTTATGTGCCCCCTGCAGACTTCCAGGCGAACGATGCTGACAGCTCTAGTTGGAGGAGGCAGTGAAGACGAAGGGGAACCGTCAGAGAGGAATTGCAGAATAGAATTTATGAGATACGTGAGTCTCAGTCTATGCTTCTTTGAATCTAAGATGCCATGGATTATAAGATGCAGCGTGAATTCAAAGATGTAAAGAATGAAAAGGATGTTCATTTTAGAATTGATGAAATGCAGTAGAATTAAAAGCTCGGTAGAATTAAATGCAGTAGAATTAAAAGTAGAATTAAAACCAACTCCCCATGGGAATACTGGACACCAGCTCACAGTTTATTAGCGTGCAAAAGAGAAGCAAGATTTTGATATCTGGAATCCTGATACATGGTATGGATTAATAAGCATGTCTTTTTTTATGCTTCCCAAGTTGAACTCTTGCTGTTCTTGATTAAAGAACATGTTTGATATGTGCAGGGGGGCGGATTTATGTGGCTGGGAACTTAAAGGAGCTCTCCTCTTAACAAAATGCTACCCAGATGTGATGATGTCATTTCCAAGGCCACAGTCAGGCTCAGTTTAGAAGCAGCCAAATTCTGTTTATTTAATAAGAATGGATGTTTTGAATGGGGTGCTAGGGGATCTAGCCTCCTGCTTCCTTTTCTGGGAGCTTTGTTGGGCTTCTAGAGAGAGCTTGAATTCCACAGGCAGATGGAGCTATTATCCCTGTTTTTCTCTCCCCAGCGACAGGCCAACAAGTCTGTAATTACAGAGTACCAGCATCCCTTGTTTTGGAGCTGGGATGGTTATATAAACACCAAGAGCAAGCATTGCTTGCCCCGGGTATACTTCGAGGACCTGAAATTCCCCCTTTGGAGGGCATGGCATCCAAATCAAACAAGACACCTGGCTGAGGGGCAGGATGCAGCTTTCTGCAAGAAGAGCCGGATGCAGGCTTGAAGGATCAACATGCCAGGGTGGGCCCCAGTTGTACCAGCTAGGGAGCTTGTATCTGCACACCCAAGGCCCTCAGAATGAATTTTTGCCTTTTGGTTTTTTAATTTAAACATTTTATTTATTTATTCATGAAAGAGTGAGGCAGAGACAGGTTGAGGCAGAAGCAGGCTCTCCGCAGGGAGCCCGATGTGGTACTCAATCCTGGGACCCAGAATCACGCCCTGAGTGAAGGCAAACGCTCAACCACTCAGTCACCCAGGTGCCCCGAATTTTTGCCTTTTCTAATTTGAAATAGGAATGAAGAATCCATGCGAATGTTTTTTAGAAAGTTCAGGCAGAGCCAGACTTCTTTGTTGCAAGTTATTTTAGGACTATATTTTATCGGTCGCTGTTTTGGAAAAAAACCACTTTAGCCTGTGTGTTCCCGGAAGTACCCAGCAAAATTGGCCACTCTAACACCACCCCCCCTCACCCTGTCACCCTGCCGAGCTGCACAGTGAGTGCAGGTCCTGGATTTAGACAGCCTAAGCTTGAATCCCAGTTCTGTTGTGTGTTCCTGGGCAGACTGCTTATCCTTTCTGTGCCTCAGTTCTCTCCTCTGTGAAATGGGAATAATAAATAGTACCTGTTTCATAGACTTGTTGAGATAATCAAGCATTTAGCATGCTAGGAACAGTGCCTAGCTATTTAACATAAAATAACTACAGTGTCGAACATGAATTGCTTTGATAGAACACTAATGTTCAGTGCCAGGCACTGTTCTGCATAAAATAGCTCATTTAATCCAACCAACCATCTTATGATGTAGGTGCTATTGTAATTCCCATTTTATAGATGAAGAAATTGAAACATAGAGATTGTTCTAAGTATTATTGTGTCTCTGCTGAACCTTGTGTAACCTAATTGTAGAATGTAAAATTGTTGGTTCGTATGTCTGAGTCTCCCCCTTAAATATATGGGCTCTTGAAATATGATAATTGCAGTTGCCCTTTTTGACTTCATAGACCTAGTACCAGGCACACATTGATAAATAATGTTGAGTAAATTGGAACGGGCTTAATGGGAAGTCTCAGCTCAGGGTATCACTATGAAAAGAATTTTTTTTTTTTTTTTTTTTTTTTTTTTAGTATCGGTTCCCAATGATATTATGGCTCTTCCTGAGGTTTCATTAAAATGGCTCGTTTGGTGACCTTCAGGCCGAATCCTGCAGCTTTCCAGAAATTCTTAGCAGTCTCATTCCAGGATGTGAGCCTCAGGTTAATTTTATAGTGTCTCTCTCTGATCTGATCTCTCCTCTCTGCCCTACAAGGCAGGGGGAGGTGGTGGCTCCAGGGACCGCTGGTTTCCCCGTGGCTGCCCCTCTTTCTGGAGCTTAGGTGAAGGGTAGGAGTGGGAGGGCGGGAATGGGGAGGAGACAGAGGTTCTTCCTCCCCGAGTCCAAGAGGAGGTATCCATCCTGTCCCCGTGGGTTGTTGCTGCTTCTCTAGCTAACTGGTTTGTGGTCACCTCCCCCGGGGGCAGGTTCTAAAGCTGGCTCTCCTGTGGGCTGTGGGAGCAAGTCCTTCCAAGGCCCCCTTGGGAGTCTCTCCCCACACACTTCCTTGCGTGGAGATTAGGCTCCAGTGAAACCTCTTCCCCTGACTATGCTTCAACTCATGCCCTCTCTTAATGAGATATGGGAAAGATGGCTCAAGCCTAGGTACCTTCTAAGTGTTCAGTCTACCCAAGGAAACCTTGCACACCCTTGCAGGTCCCTGGGCACAGTACAAGCTGTCTTGCTGCTCCTCTGTCTCAAAGGTGTCCTCTCCAGGGCTTTTTCCTTAGCCCCAGGCAACTTGCAAGCCTGTTGCCCAAACAACCATCCATAGGGGAATGAAATGCCAGGAGTTCCATGTGGCTGGAACTCCTGGGCTTTGTGAACGATTATCCTGGAGTCCTGGCTGTGATTTAAGGGAGGGGAGAGGCTCTTTCCATGAACACTGCTCTCCCCTCCTGGCTGAACTCCTCTCCCTTGTTCCTTCCTTTATTTTGATTCAGGGGATGGAGGATTGATTGTGGCCTTTCCATAAGCCTTGCAGTAAGGTGGCTGGCTCCAACTGTTGGACTTAGAATGTCAGGATACTTAGTGCCATTTGTCCTTAGGATTGGGTTTTATTCAAAGTTCTGAGACTTCACTGTAGCATTATTCACAGTAGCCAAGACATGGAAGCAACCTAAATGTCCATTGGTGGATGAATGGATAAAGAAAATCCATTTTCTTTCTTTCTTTCTTTCTTTCTTTCTTTCTTTCTTTCTTTCTTTCTTTCTTCTCTTTCTTTCTTTCTTTTTTTCTTCTCTCTGTGTGTACACATACATGGTGGAATATTATTCAGACACGAAAAAGGAGATCCTGTCATTGGTGACAACATGGTGAAACTTGAAGGCATTATGCTAAGTGCAATAAGTCAGGAAGAGAAAGACAATACTGTTTGATCTTACTTATATGTGGAATCTCAAAAAGCTGAAGTGGTTGCCAGAGCCATGGGGTAGATAGGGAGCTGTTAATCCTAGAGTACAAACATCCACTTATAAGCTGAATAAGATTTGGAGACTTAATGTACAGCATGGTGACTGTAGTTAACAGTGCTATATTATATATTTGAAAGCTGCTAAGAGAATCTTAAAGATTGTCTATCTTAGAATCTTAGAGAATCTTAGAGATCTTAAATATTCTCATCCCCCACCCCACACACCAACAGTAATTATGTGAGTTTATAGAAATGTTAATTAGCCTTATTGTGGTAATCATTTCAATTATACGTGTGTATCAAATCCTCAAGTTGTATACCTTAAACTTAAACAATGTTATATGTCAATTATACCTGGATAAAGCTGGAGCAAAAACCTAAACAAAGTTAGGGACATTTCTAAACTTAAAAAAATCTTCCAAAAATAATTTAGGAAGACATAATACTTTACTTCATGAGTGATTCTATGAAACAGACCATAAAATTTAATGTGTATGATTCTCTTTCATCTGCATACCTGAAGCTATGACTTTGTGAATTGTGTGTCTTTGGAAATGAGTCATCGGAAGTTTTTCTGAATTATATACACAGGCACATGTTAGAAGTACTTGAATGACATGGATGTCCCCAGAGCTAGGAAATGAGGTGACCCACGTTAATGAAACTAGTTAAAATCAACACTTAGTGGGAAAAAAAACAAAAACAAAGTTCTGGAACCAGAGAAACCCCACTCAACATCCTGTTATAGTAATTATCAAGTTACAGAGTATTGTTTTTGGGGCAGATACGGAACATTCCTTGGTCTCTGTTGTCTCAGTGAAATGGGGGTGGGTGGGGGGTGGGCTGTATGCTTATAGGAAGTTGATAGAAGCCTGACCAGATCACCTCTTTAGGTCTCTGTCAGGTTTAACGTTTTTCAATCTGTGAAGTTCATGGTTTTAGGGGAATTTGTTTCCCCCCTCCTTTGCTTCATCTCAAGTTAAAATTGCATTCATGGCAAGGCATTTCCTGGTTGTGAAGCCAGACCTGCAAAGAGGGACAGTCCTAACTAGGAGAGCAGAAGAGTATTGTGCTCATACACATGAGGGAATGGAAACAAAGCAGTGCTCTGTGTATAATCTATTCCATCTAGCAGTGGCAGGACCATTAGCACAAGCCAAGAATTCCTTGGAAGTTATTTGTCGGCAAGTCTTCATCTAATAGCAAGCCTATTTGAATGGCAAGGCTAATGAAAATTTATCCTGGAGACCTCGGTATCTGGTGCAGGAAATATGTGTTTCACAATGGCTTTTCCTGAGGCACTGTATTAGGTGCTGTGCAGGGGGGCACAGCTGGAGTGTCATAAAAAGCATTCTGGGTTTAGGGTGAGACAGATTTGAGCTTACACCATAGCTCTGTGGTTTAAGTAACAGTGTGACCAGAGTATGATGGTAAATGTTGAAGAATCAGCTCTGAAGAAGGAGGAGGAGGGGGGGAGGAAGGGCAGAGGAAGAGGAAGGGGGGGAGGAGGAGGAGGAGGAGAAAAAGCAGCAGCTCTGATCTGTAGGTCTTTCTGAATATCCTCACTAAGGCCAATTTTAAGTTACTGATGTGCCACTGAATGTAGAGTTGGAAAAAGACAAACATGTAGGTCAGCTTTCATGAGCCGGCTCCAGCACACCACACTGTGTGATTGCTCCAAGACAGATCGTTGAATTTTTCTGAGCCTCCTCAGCTTCCACATCTGTGAAGTGGGGTGATACCAGTATCTACCTTCCAGGGTTGTTATGACAATTTAAAAAAAGAATAATGTATTTGAAAGCACAGAATTCAATCTATTATTGATACTGTGTCTGGGCTTGCTTATTACTTAGTTTATATTTATTTATGTATTTTTAAAGGTTTGGTTTATTTATTTTATTTGAGAGAGAGAGCAGGAGCTGGAGGAAGGGCAGAGGGAGAGGGAGAGAATCTCAATCTTTAATGTGTGGGACTCGATCTCATGATCTTGATATCAGGAACCGAGCCGAAACCAAGAGTCAGATGCTTTATCCACTGCACCACCCAGGTGCCCCTGCTTAGGAGTTTATAAAATTTAAAGGCTTTTCACAAAAGGAATATTCTAACCAGTGGAGGATGTACTTGTTTTGGAAAGGAGGGTAGGGATGGTGTTGAAGAAAAAAGAAAACAAAAGTACTAAATAAGTTTCCTCTAAACTACTATTATGACTTCCTAAAATCACAAAAAGGATATTTGAGCTAAAGAGGACCTAGAGATTAGCTGATCCAACATACTTTCATGTTACAGACAAGGAAACTGAGTCAAAGAGCTGGAGTGGCTTCCCACAGGTTCAGCCTGGTGGGATAGACCCCTGAGTAGAGGCCAGAGCTGCCAAGTGGCTCTCTATCCAGGGCTCATTCTGCCCCTTTGCAGCAGGCATTTATTGGCTCAAGCAAGAACTTTTCCCGGAAGAGTGATGGGAGAAATGGGAAATCTAAGGCTTATATTCATACTGGTCAGGAAAATGTTTTGGCTTACTGTTCAGAATAGTTATTTAAACTGGTGGTCTCGGTGGTCTCTGGATGACTCAGTCAAGTGAGTGTCTGACCCTTGGTTTGGCTCTGGTTGAGATCTCAGGGTCCTGGGATGGAGCCCCATGTTGGGCTCTGAACTCGGCAGGAAGTCAGCTGGAGAGTCTCTCTGTCCCTCCACCCCTCCCCACCTTCTCTAAAATAAATAGATAAATCTTTAAAAATCAAACCCGTGTTCTCTGAAGTGAGGGCCTGGAAGGAGAAAATAAAAATTGCCATTGACTGCTTTATTGAAGAGAAAGAAATAAAGCAATTATCACTGGTTTCTGATGGGAAATAATCTCCTTATGTAATTCCAGCCAAGGAAGATTGATGAAGGGACCACTTGGGGAGGTGTGGACAGGGTTAAGGGAATACAAAGGATGCTGAGGCTCCCTGGGGTGAGCAACAATGAGCATTGCTTCTCCCAGTCTTGGAGAGGAGGCCCATGATAGCTGGAGCCATGGGGAGGGTTTATGTGGAGGAAGGAAACAGCCCCTGTCCAAGATGAATGGCCAGACAGGAGGGAGCAGGTGAGAAAGACCCAGAACTCTCTCTTTCTCTGCTCTCTGCTCTATGCCAGCATCTCCCATTGGGAAAACCCAACCATACACCAATCCAACAGCAATAGAGGCTAGGGGATGCAGCCTTTTTGGTCAGTCCTCTGGGGCACAGAGGTGGGCATGGATCCTTGCGACAAACAGAGAACAACCAGCACAGAAGCTCTACAAATATTTAGTATCCATATTGATAAGTCCTCTCTGTCCACTTATCAGACATCAGGTGTCATATCAGGACCCGAGGCACCTTGACCCCAATGCAAAGTGGAAGCCAGAGGAACCCTTAGTCAATCGTTTGTTTTTGGTATATTGTGACATACTGCAACTTCTGTCTGCCTGGCTAAATGGATTTATGGTTTATAGTATCTAGTGTCAAATAGAATCTCACCAAATGCACAAATGTTTTAAGAAGGTTCTTGCAAAGACACTGTAGAGGGAAGATACTACGATTGCATACATAACGGAATAAGAAAATGTCAACACTAACAGGGTTCTTCCTAGAAGGGCCCCTTCACTGGCTGCAGTGTCTGGTACAATAATAAGCTAATGAAATCTGACCCAAAGTTGGCTAGAAAGTCCAAAATGATCACAACTATTTGAAATATGAATTTATATCCAACATTACTAATGCTGACTGTCCTCCTAAGTGTTTATTATGCTTTGAAATATTAATGATAATGCCTATATATACTTTTTAAAAAAGATTTTATTTATTTGAGATCTAGAGAGCAAACGTGAGTAGGGGAATGGGAGGGGCAGAGAAAGAGATCTCAAGCAGGGTCCCCACTAAGTACAGGCCCAACATGGATCTCAATCCCATGACCCATGAGATAATGACCTGAGCTGAAACCAAGAGTTTCAGTCCTGAGTCCACGAAGAGAGTGGACACTCAACCTATTGAGCCACCCAGGCGCCCCTGTCTATATTTAATAAATACACATCTGTTGGGTTTATGCTGAAAATGTGTACTGATGAGATGATAGAAGACCTTGGTTTAAACAATAAGCAAAGGCTACAATTGTGGAAAATATGCTTCTCTTTATGGACAGTGAAGGCTACATGGTTTTTCTGCCTAGAGCACATAATGCAAAAACAGAAAATGGAAAGTGGATGTAGTGAATAATAATAATGAAGGGTTGTGGAAGGGGAGGTGGGCAGAGGGTTGGGATAACTGGATGACAGGCACTGAAGAGGGCACTTGATGGAATGAGCACTGGGCATTATACTGTATGTTGGCAAATTGAACTTCAATAAAAAAATTTAAAAATAATAATGAATATTTAAATAAAACTTAGTATGTGTTAAGCACTGCTGTAACAGCACAAAATGTATCAATCACTTAAAATGCATCAACTCAGATACTCCTCACAGCAGTTCTATGATGCAGGTACTGTTATCATTCCATTTTACATATAAGGGGACTGAGGCTTGTCAAGCATTAGCACTCTGTCTGATATAGCAAGGAGGAGGCAGGACACGGTTTGAACCCAGGCAGATTGGCTGCAGATTCTTTGCTCTTGATCGCTATGCTAGGCTGCCTCTCTGAAAGAAGTAGGGGCTTCTTGGAATAATTTTGAAATTAAGAAAAAAGTATCACTTCACACCTATCAGAATGGCTGAAATCAATAACAAAAAAAAAACCAAACAAACCCTGCAATAGATGTTGGTGAGGCTGTAGAGAAAGTGGAACCCTCGTACATGGTTGGTGGGAATGCAACCACTGTGGAAAACAGTATGGAGGTTCCTCAAAAAGTTAAAAATTGAGCTAACCTATGATCTAGCAATCGCACTAATGAGTATTTACCCAAAGAACACAAAACACTAATTCAGAGGGATACATGCACCCCAATGTTTATAGCAGCATTATCTACAATTGCCAAATTATGGAAAGAGCCTACATGTCCATTGACTGATGAATAAAGAAGATGTGATCTCTCTCTCTCTCTCTCTCTCTCTATATATATATATATATATATATATATATGGAGTGTTACTCAGCCATAAAAATAGAATGAAATCTTAGTATTTGCAATGACATGAACAGAGCTAGGGAGTATTATGCTAAATGAAATAAGTCAGAGAAAGACAAATACCATATGATTTCACTCATATGTGGAATTTAAGGAACAAAACAAAAGAGTAAAGGAAAAAAGTGGGGGGAAGGGAGCGGAGCATCCAAGAAACAGGCTGTTAACTATAGAGAACAAACTGATGGTCACCAGAGGGGAGGTCGGGGTAAGGAGGGGGGAAACAGGGGATTAAGGAGGGCACTGGTTGTCATGAGCACCATGTGATGAATGGAAGTGTTGAATCACTATACTGTACACCTGAAACTAATATTACACTATATATTAACCAACTGGAATTTAAGTAAAACCTTGGGAAAAAAAATAGCTGACAGTCAGCTGGGTGCTAGCTGATATAGAAAGGCTCACCTTTCTTTCATTAAAAAAAAAAAAAAGAAAAAACTAAACATGATGAGAACAACTGAATGCCAGTTTAAAAAGCACAAAGAGAGGGGAACCAGTCACTTTTATGTGGGGCAAGAGGGACTATTTTGCTGTACTCTTTGGCATCTGCCAAATACGATTTCTCAGGATGTGGTAGTTGGCTGACAGCCTCTTATAGCCACTAGATTCCGCTCTCTCTCTGGTTTTTCTTCCTTTCCTTCCTGCCCTCTGAAGCCTTTCTGTAGACTTTCCTTGTCCTTGTTCTCTTTCTAGGAGCTCATACAAGTCAGGGCTCTCCAGAAAAAAACAGTACCGATGGGATGCACCTCTCTCTCTCTCTGTATATCTATATAGATATATATTTATTCCTCAAAATCTATCAATTTTCTATCAATCAATCAATCATCTATTTATCTTTAAGGAATTGGCTCACACAGATATGGAGCTGGCAAGTCTGTAATGTAAGGAAGGCCTGGGACACCTGGGTGGCTCAGTTGGTTAAGTATCTGCCTTTGGCTCAGGTCAAAATCCTAGGGTCCTGGGATCGAGCCCCACATTGGGCTCCTTGCTCAGCAGGGAGTCTGCTTCTCTCTCTCTCCCTCTACCCCTGCCCCTGTTCCTGCTCTCTCTCTCTCTCTCAAATAAATAAATAAAATCTTTAAAAAAATAGTTCTTGCAGGCAGGGGTTGGGTTCACACTTCTGAATGACTTTTCCAGTGCCAGGACACTGCTGCTTCATAAACATGGCTTATTGGAGAGACTTTGAAATGCTGATCCCCTGTGATGTTTCTTGGGCAGGAATGTGATCGGTGTTAACCCCACTGAGTCTGTATAAGGGGGCAGGAGGCAACTTTACACCTACTACACTGGCAAGCAGAACTCTCCTGTCTAGCTTCGCAGGTCATATATCTGGGCAATCAACATAACTCTTGTTGCAGAACTAGACTATCAAGCAGTTGAGCCTTTCATTTGCAGACAGACCCTCCCTCAGCCTGGGATGGGAGACATACAGCAGAATGGTCAGAACTGATGGCTTTGTAGGGCATGCTGCTGGGCATGCTAGCAAATCTGCTGTTAGTTCCTGTTTTGCTGTCATGAATTAACTACACATGGCTTTAAAAAAAATATTTAGGGATCCCTGGGTGGCGCAGCGGTTTAGCGCCTGCCTTTGGCCCAGGGCACGATCCTGGAGACCCGGGATTGAATCCCACGTTGGGCTCCCAGTGCATGGAGCCTGCTTCTCCCTCTGCCTGTGTCTCTGCCTCTCTCTCTATCATAAATAAATTTTAAAAAAATATTTAATTTATTTATTCCTGAGAGACACAGAGAGAGAGAGAGAGAGAGGCAGAGACATGGGCAGAGGGAGAAGCAGGCTCTCTGTGGGGAGCCTGATGCGGGACCCGATCCCAGGACCCCGGAACCATGACCTGAGCCAAAGGCAGGTGTTCAAACACTGAGCCACCCAGGCTCCCACATTGAGTGGCTTACAACAACACAGATCCATTATAATGTCAGAAGTCTAACCCAGTTCTCATTGGGCTAAGTTCAAGGTATTGGCAAGGCTGCATTCCTGTCTGAAGACTCTGGGGATGAATTTTTTCCTTGCCTTTTCCTGATTATAGATGGTGCTCTCATTCCTTGGCTCCTCACCCCCTTTCTGCCTCTTTAAAGCCAGCAGTGGCGGGAGGGCCCTTTGCTCATCACATCACTTTGTCCTCTTGTGCCTTTCTCTTCCACTTTCAAGGACCCTTGTGATTGGGCCCACCCAGGTAGTCCAGGATAATCTCCCAACTCAAAGCACTTAATCACATCCACAAATTCTCCTTTGCCATGTAACATGCTCACAGGATCTGGGGATTTGGATGTGTTCATCTTCAGAGAGACATTATTTTGCCTACAGTGGTAGCCTTATGATTTCCATGGAAAATAAGTAATTCGTGTAAGATATGATTTTAAACAGAAAGATATAATAATTGCACACGTTTTAACAATGCTAGAGTTTTTGAGATATATTTATGCTTAATTTATTAAGTTTATAAGTTATTAATTGACCTGGGAATAGTTTTGCTTTTTAGGGTTGATGCTTACCTGAGCAGACATTTGAAGTGCTTATAAAAAAAAAAAAAGCAGATGGGTTAGATTTATAATTGTAGCTTTAACATGTTGAAAGGAATTTTTTTTGTTAAGATTTTATTTACTCATGAGAGACACAGAAGGAGGCCGAGTCATAGGCAGAGAGAGAAGCAGGCTCCCTGTGGGACTCCATCCCAGGATCCCGGGATCATGACCTGAGACAAAGGCAGGTGTTCAACCACTGAGCCACCCAGGGGCCCCTTCCCCTTTTTAAAATATTTGTTTATTTGAGAGAGAAAGCACGGGGAGGGGCAATGGGAGAGGGAGAGAGAAACTTTAGCAGACTCCTCGCTGAGCTCAGAGCCCCCATTCAGGACTTGATCTGACCACCCTGAGATCATGACCTGAGCTGAAACCAAGAGTAGGATGCTTAACCAACTGCACCACCCAGGGGCTCCAAGGAATTTTCACTAGGTGTATAAAAGGGACTTATTTTTTTAAAGGGACTTTAGTCATTCAATTTGAGCTTATCAAACAGTAAGAAAAGCCCCTCTTATTTTGTATGAAAATTTACTAGACTTGTAAAGATTTAGTCGAACTTAAACTTTAATGAAAACTAGGTCCCCACATTTGTTACTTTTTCAACTACCATTAATTTTTTAACTAAAAAGCTATAAATAGTTCTATGCTTGCACTGATTCTTATTCGAGTGGAAGGTATGCGATCAGTGAGACTTTGAAAAGCATTTTGTGAATGTCTGTGTGTGTCACTAATTCATGCAGCCCCAGCACTGGACTGGGCACTATGACACAGCCCCAAATAAGACTACAGTGTAGCAAAGTCTAGATGCAGAAAAGTGTTCTGGGAGGGAGATTTACTCAGTCGGGAAGACTATTCTAGGTAGATGGAGCAGCCTGAGCAAAGAAAGCATGGGATAGCTACTGAATGTTGAGCTTTTGTGATCCTGGTAGGAATTTTTTAAAAATCTGATTACTCTCATGTGCCTTTTATGTCATTTTCTTTTTTTAAAAATTTTTTTAATTTTTAATTTAAAAAATTTTTTTTATTTATTTATGATAGTCACACACACACACACACAAAGAGAGAGAGAGAGAGAGGCAGAGACACAGGCAGAGGGAGAAGCAGGCTCCATGCACCGGGAGCCCGATGTGGGATGCGATCCCGGGTCTCCAGGATCGCGCTCTGGGCCAAAGGCAGGCGCCAAACCGCTGCACCACCCAGGGATCCCTCCCCCTTTCTTTTTCTTTTTTTTTTGTCATTTTCTGATGGGAGAGTTAGTGGCAGGATCGAGATGTGTTCCAGAGTAAATATATTATTGAGTAGGTCAGCCACCACGTCAGACACCTAAGCACATCACACGCAACTAGAGATGCAGAGTAATGTCTAACCCAGTTCTCAGACCCTTGTTGCTCAGGGAATCATGATTGTTAATATCGACAGAACATGTGTCATGTGCCTGGCTTCATGAATTTTCCTTGTACTAGTTCACTAAACCCTCACAACCATAAGTAATAGATTTAGTACCACTGTTTTGGAATTTAGGAAATTGAGACCTAGAGGGGTTAAGCTGACAAAGGTCGCACTGCAGGTAAGTGGCAGGACCATGACCTGAACCTTGCACAAACCATTCCCTCTTTCTGGAATGCATGAGAACATATCCATGTTCTGCAGCCTGTTCTTTCTCACAGTTGAGATCTCAGCCTATCTCTTGTTGGAGAGATGCCCCCGCCCCACCTCGCTCAGCCTGTTAAAAGCAGGTCCCCTTGTTATTCTGCATTTTGGCCCCTTGTTTATTTTTATCGTAGCACTTATTACGAATTAAATATTTTCCTACTCGCTTTGTGTGTTTTTGTTTTTCCCACTAGAATCAAAATTCCATGAAGGCGGGCACTCTATTTGTCTTGTTCACTGTCCTGTTTCCAGTGCCTTGCACAGGGTCCAGTGTCTATTAGCTGTTCAAGAAATGTCTATTGATGAATAAATGGATATTGATTTCATAGCTCATGATTCCCTAATCATTCTGTTATACATACAGCAAATGGAACTATCCCATTTACGCATAATGCTGTTATTGACTGAGGATGGTACCCAGCAGCAAGCTTATTTTTCTTCATATTCCTAGAAATTTTGTAACAATGATAAGTTTCTGGGACAAGGAATCTAAGCCTCACTAGGCAAAAGATAAACATACTCAGTATGTTAAAAAGCCAACTTGAATTGGCACACTCCAAAAATGCACCAATGTGTTGTTGGAAAAACATTTATTGCAATTCAGTGTCAAAAAATTTTTACAAAAATATGCCACCGTCTGGTACAAACAACTATAAAAAAAATCAGTTCATCATGCAAGGAAAGTGTGCAAATAATTTATACAGAAGGACTTAGCTCACACAATATTAAATAAACATCTTTGCATGTAACAAGACTAACCTTATACTTTTAGTTACATATTCAACCTCCTATTTTTTATTAAAAAGAGTAAAGCTTCTGAACTTAGGACATGGGCTTTAATATACACTCCCTTTAGCCAGGGTTATTGGCATTTGGTAGAATAAAGATGGTGCCAAGAGCTCTCAAGCGTAGAGCAGTCCTTGGAGCCTTCTGTTTAACAGACTTGTGCATCGTTAATTAAACAAACATTGCTATACTCAAAGACAGAAAAAGTCATGTTCAAACTCCAGAAGTAACGTCGTAGCAGATGGCGTTTTAAGAGGTTCAGAGATCTGGAGCAGCCGTCCATTTTTGGACAAATGGAGCAGTGCCTGAATTTTGGAAGATTTCTCAGGAAGCTTTGTTTGCTGTGTTCAGGGACACTTGGAAAAACGTCCAGCAGACAAAGTCACAAATATTTGTGGTTTCTCGCTCCTTGCTGCCTCTTGGAATAATCCCTCTTACTGAAGTTGACGTTTAGCAGAGGGTGGGAGGGTGTCCCCCCCCCCCCCCCCCCCCCCATGGACACTCACCAGATCTTGTGGCAGGTGCCGGAGGATGGGGAGATGAACGGTATGGATTAAATGTACTTCTTAGTCTGAGAGGAAATACCTGCTTGGTTACCATCAGAACCTCAGTTTCTAGAAAGCAAGCCAGCTGCTCAGCCTTTATGTGTCTTAAGGGCCACTTTTGTAATTAAAATGAAAGTACCCAGGGAAAAGTGAATTTGTCAAAATACGCTGTTTGCTTTACGGTGAGCAGGTTGTACTTACTAGGATGGTGTACTCACAATAGGGTCAGAAGTCTGCAAAAATGTTAAGTGGCTCCAGGGAGAAATGTTAACTTCTCCATGGAGAACCAGGGACTTAAAATATTTGGAAAAGATAATGGCCAGATGCCTAACACCGGACCCTCATGCTTGCCTTTCACAGTGAAGGTGTGGAGAACAATTGGGTCAGGTGTTATGTGTCTCCGGACACACCAAAGGATGCTGGATAGAGGGTACAAAGTAAAGGCCTCAGAAAATCCTGGGTTCATATTCAGGTCTACTACTGAGTACCAGATGGGCTCAGACATGTCCCACTACCTCATGTTGAAGGGCAGATGGAATGCCAGACTCCACCATCCTCAACTTCCCTTCCAGCACAAGAGTCTGGGATAGGAGTTTCCTTCCTTTGGGAAGCCATGGAGGGTTTACTCTCTTTAACAAAACACAGAAGAAAGCTTCTGCAGAAAAGGTTGGCTTTAAAGGAGTTATGATCTTGTTTACTGAAGACATCGTGAGCCCGAGATATATCAAAGAGCCATCTCTTAGCATTTGTCTAGAGGTTCAGGGTGTTTCTGAGGTCTGTTTAAACACTAATAGGATTTTAGGCCAGCATCCAGTCAGAAGGATGGTTCACAGACACAGATAGTTGGAAACAGATAAAAAAAAAAAAAAACAACAACACCCAGATGTCCACATAGAAAATGTTGATATAGTTTAGTTAAAAAAAAATTCACACATAAAATTACAGTTAAAAAAATTCACACATAAAATAGAGTGCATAGCAAAACACTTTTGCCCTATAACCTGGCAAAAAAATATAAAGTCAGGTGCATATTTTATGGTAAACATTGTATCCAATGCTACAAATGATACATTGTTGAACATGTCTTGAAATGATTGACCTTGTAAATCACACCACTTGCTTAGACAAATGAAATTCTAAGCTCCCTCTGTGCCCCCACAAAGAAACAACAGTAAAAAAGGAGCCCGTTAATTGCAAGCTCCTGGTGAAAAAGTTTTCGAATCCACAGAGAATCATGGCAATAACACGGTGCATGCTTGTTACCTTCCTTCACCCTCAAGTAAGGCCCACTGTTGCACTGTTTTGTGGTATCAACCCACCCCACCCCAAATAACTCCTCCGAGCCGCTTCGGTATAAAATTGATCATCACTTAATAAATGTCATCTCACAACTGACACCCTGGCGATGTTTTTCTTTGAAGCTTTGTCACCCACCCTCCCATGACACTGATCCATCTCAAAGGAATGGCATTAAAGTAACAATGCAAGGTAGTTGAAGATGTCATTGGACTTTTTTCTGAATCTTGCTATGAAGTCAGCACTCACATATTCTTTCCCTAAATGTTGTGCTTTACTCTCAAGAGGCCCCAGGCTTGTTGCTTATACACCTTTAAGTTGAACCAGATTGTACATAACATCCCCATGGATTTGTGCTCACCCTGCCCTGGACACACTCCTTCCTTCTTTCAAAGTCCAAATTACTTCATAGCTGACATCAATTTCCAATTCTACGTTACAGGGGTAGGAGTGGTTAGGTAGGTACAGCAAAGAGAGGGGAGCCTTCTGTCTCTTCTAGTAGTTTCCACCATCTTGTCCGTCTGGCTTTTAGACTAGCAGTTTTGAGACAGGGATTCTTTGGTTTTGTTTTTTTAGGTTAGGTTGTCCCCAGAGGGTTTGCCAATAGAAATTCTAAAGATGATTGGTACCCAGGGAACAAGAATTTTCTTTTTCACCTCCTTTACTTATAGGTGAGGCTCTGGCCATGCTGAACAGCTGCCATGTGGCGCCAACACAGATGCTCTGCACCCGCTAGGTTCTTCTCCATTGCCTTCACACAAACCACAGCATCAAAGATAGGCCATTTCTATTCCTTCCCCCATCCCTCTCCACCTGCCATTTCCTTTCTTATTCTCCACTACTAATGAAAGAGAACCATAAATGTTGGTTTCTTCTCTTTTCTCCTTAAAAGTTTTCCTTGACTCCGTCACACACCACCTCCAAAGATGCCAACAGAGTTAGGGAGAGCCCAGAGGCACCACTAAGGGAAACATTTCAGAAAGCCATAACCCTCCCACTAGTGGCAGGAGTCATCTCGCGCAGATGCACCTCGCTGCCTGGGGGATGATATGCAATCGTGGGCACTGCAGACAGTCCAAAGGAGACTGGTTTGCCAGTTTGGTGCTGACAATTTAAGGCAGGCAACATTTCTGGGACTGCAAACCTGAGGGTGCCTGGGGGGTTTCCACCTCCTGGATCAGTATGAAGGGGCAGAGGTCATGAGGTGATGGACAAATGTGGAAGGCCATGCAGGCCTAAACCTAAAAATGTCAGAGTCAAAGGTTCCAGAGATCTCACAGTCGCAATCAACCCAGCTCTGCCCCGTATCTTTCAGGAAGCTGAGACATTTGAGAGACATCTGAATTCTGGAAGAGCTAAGTTTTTAATTCCACCATCTAGGGCCTGCATTCTCAGTGTGACTTTGACTCAGGGGGAGGGGAGAGCAAAAACCCCACTAGGTATTACAGGGGCTCCAGAAGCTCAACCTTAGCCAACAAAATCTTATTCTTCAATGTTGAATTCAGCTCAGTGGGGAGCATTTAAATTAAATTAAATTTTCCTTCTGATGGGAGTGATAATGAAGATAAACATGGAGATGTGCCGGTGTATAGATAGGCACAGGTGCTGCAGAGTGAGGGGGGCTGATGGTTGCCTTCTCTTCAGCATGCTGACACTTGGGCAGGGCAGCAAGGGGCTTGGCATCGCCAGCCGGTGCCTGGCTTTGTTTCTATACATGCTCACCCACCTTTGCCCTCTCCAGGTCACCCCAAGCTTCCACCCCTAAGGATATAACTGTTCTTCAGTGTGAATGTGAGCAAGTTCCTATTTCTGCTTCACTTACTTGCCAAGGGCATGCAGGGTGGCAACTTTATTTGCAAAAGAAGGAAAAAAAAAGCACAAAGCAAACACAACTGCCAGAATATGTACATTGTTGTAGAAAAGCCAAGTTCTATAAAAAGTAAAAAACAAAAACGTCCCCTCCCCCATCCCAGGAATATTTGACAGCGAACTCCTTAAGTCCTGAGATTTCCTTTCTTCCACACCTGCTGCTATTTGCCTAGCAAGATCCCCAGGGGGTGTGGAGCAAGTTTAGGAAGAACCGCACAGTACTTCTGTTCCCTGTGACTGGGAACTCCAGGCTTTATTCTCGTCATCCTTGCATGAAGTCCTAGCTTAGGCTGATTCAATTTTGATGTTGGACCTAAAGAAAAAGAGAGCTCCTCGGCTTGTCACCTGCCATGAGGCACAGCAGCTGGGAAACCGTCTCACTGATACGTAAAACCCGTTTCCCCAGTTTTTATCAGCACTCTGGCTCCCACCCATCCACAGATACGCTTATCCGTGAATAGACTCCAGGAACCCAGACAAGCCGAGAAGTGAAACAGGAATACGAAAAGTCTTCACAGCTCTTGGGTGGGACTAATTCTATCTTTTTCTGAAGGAGGACTTCCTCTGGGACTGTTTTTAATTGGCCTTATGCCACCGTGAATGAGCTACTGCATGAAAGGAGAGGCCTATGTGCTGCGGGGTGGTTCTAGAAAAGACGCAACTCCAAAAGGGTGCCTATTTGCCTAAAAAGGAAGTCTGGAGCATGATGAGGATTGCCTCCAGAATCCCTTCCTGTTGAAACCCCTTTCATGTGATGAAAAACCAAGACCAGCAGACGCGGCCTACTGGGTGATGCGCTCTGTCAGGGGGAGCAGTGCCTACTTTCTGAGGTAGAGAATTGTGTGATAGATTCGCAAGATAAGGCCCTATGCCCACGCGGGTTTAAGATGGGTGGTACTTCCTTTGCCCTTTTACAACCCCCCCCCCCCAACAATTGAAACCAAAGCGCAGAGATTTCGCATATGTTCGTCTTCTCTTTCTTTGAGCACATTTTCACATTGTAAACAGAGTGTTCTATCTTGTGTTCGAGTCCTCCCCTTGTCTTCCACATCCCTAGGGAACTAGACCAAGGAGTGTCAGTGAACATCAGGAGGATTTCCATTTTCACCGATGAAACGGAATTCCTGCCCTTATATTCTTGCCGGCAAAAAGGGAGAAAAAAGTTTATTTACAGTATTTCTGCTTTTCCATACCGATTCTAATGAGAAGTCCATTTTCTTAAATTCTCAGCCAGCAACCGCATCTCTCCCCTTGCGACGTCCTCTCAGTGACTTATCTCAGAAGTTTCGAGCCAAGGTTTCAAATGTACACTATTTACAGATGAAGTGTCCAAACTCCGTATTCCCAGCCATCCCATCAGCAGGGAACCCTTCTGAAGTGTTGTCACGTGCTGGGACTCAGAACTTGAACAAGTTGATAAAGTCCTGGGGTGAAAGGGAGACGGAGCAGCTCTCTGGGTTATTGGCTGTGCACGGATGGTCAGTGCCCTGGAAAGGAACATCATGGTTAGGTCTGACTTCTCAGAAGCATCTCATTGTAGCACCATGAGGCTGTGCTCAGACTCAAAACAACATTCCTCTGTCCAGAATGCCATAAGTTCTGCAAAAACTAAAGAGCTGTGTGTGTGTTTGTGTGTGTGTGTGTGTGTGTGTGTGTGTGTGTGTGTCCATGTGCACCAGTGCACAAAGAGATCGGAGAATTTGGAGGTGGGTGGGATGTACAAAAATATACATACACATAAAATATGTATCCATAAAAATAGGGGTGGAGGAAATGAAGGCCTCTCAAAGTTTTTCTCCCCAGGGACTGAATCAGTGTTCCCCACACCTTCAGCAGGGCGGGGGTGGGAGCTGCAGAAGTGAAGAGCAGGGAAGAAGTAGGAAGGGCTTTGGTCTTGCAATGCTGGTGCCTTTGGCTCTTAGGGGCTGGGCTAGGGGACTGTGGCAGCCACCTCGAGACACATACCTTCCAGGAAAGAATGTGACAGTGTCTGCAAAGCTGAAGGGTGTCTCCATACTGCTCTTTCCGTGGGTAACATCGCACAAGTTTAAAATACATCTTCTTCCAATCCAGCTGTCCTTTGTCTGACAAAATTAATCGCTTGCGGATCTAAATTGCAAACGAATACAGAAAATTGCAAACAACTGCAGGAGAGTTCATCAAGAAGATGGTTTGTGGTTTTGTGCTTCTGAAAAGTTCTGTTCCCACCCTCCTTCCCCTTTTGCATTTTTGCCCTGCAACTGCCAGGGAAAAAACTGCCAAGATATAAAGAAGGTCCTTCTGAACTCTAACCCAGTGAAACAGTGGCTTTTGCCAGTCTTTAAAAGAAACAGGTGGCTGGTGCCATCTCACTAGTGACCTCTACTAAACTGTATTTGGATGGTCCTTTAAAGTTCAGGTGATCTCAATAAAAACCTTCCATCTTTTCTTTGTTGTAGACTTGAGGGATTTATTTCCAGGGAGATGCAGTAACTGCTTGGCACAGTAGCTCTATTTTATATCTAAATATTAGTGGCTTTGTGAACAGAACTTGTTGAACTCACACATCTATATAAAGTTGGGGGAAAAAGTCTGAGGGAGCATGAGGAGGGGAAACAGGCCTAGAGCTGGTGTCAGAAGCCCCCAGTTCAAATTCACACTCAAGGCCAGTTTCCTTACCTTGAGAGCCATTTCCCTGGTTGGGGCCTGAGTCCCCTTGTCTGTTTAAACAGAACATAATGATACCTACCCTACCCTGGGTGTTGGACTAAAGTGAAATAATATGTATAAAAGTTCATTAGCTGTAATATATAAAAATGTTACTTTTGTAAGTTAACTTTGGTATAGAAGAGGAGGACTGGTGTCACTTTATGAACTTTTTAAAGCAAGGTGTGAAGCATGCATATAGGTTAAGAATGTAAGTTGTTTTTGTTTCCATCAAAAGCACCTTAAAGGAAACCCTCACATATGTTATTTAGAGATGCTTTGTAAGGTTGCCTTCTAGATAGCCAGGAAGGCCCTGGAGGATGGGATCCACCCCTCAAGCTCGAGAAAAATGCCAAGGAAGTGTGAGGGTCAGGCGACAGAGGAGGGGTGGCCTGTCGGGCCCACTGACCTGCCGCTCGGAGAAGTGGTACTGGCACAGCTTTTTCCACAGCAGCCGGTCCTCGCTAAGCACATGTAGGTCAGGGGCCACCTGGCCGAGGCTGACCAGGTCACGCCCGTCACTCAGCCTCTGCATGATGTTCAGTTGCAGGCACAAAGGCAGGTCGGTGAAGGTGAGGCCTTTAAAGGCAGGCTGTGGGGAGAAGGATGATGTTAAGTTGCAGGTTGTTGGGGGGGGCGGCAGCAGCGGACTGTCAGGTGACACTCTGCAAGGGTGCAGCTGTCCCCTTGCCCTCCACCCTCCAGGTGGCTCATTGATCCGAGACCAAAAGCATCAATTCTCCCTTCCTTAGATGCAGAAACAGGACCCATGGCTGAGACCCACAGAAGAGCCTGGAACAGCCCAAGCTGCATGGTGCCAGGGGGATTTTCTGAAGTTTCACAAAGCTTTATGCTTTTAATGATTCTCCCAACAGCACATGTTGGATTCTTGTGCCCCAATCAGTTTACTCAGTGACAAGATTCACTACCTTCCTCAAATTAGGGCTCGGTGCCTTGGACAGAGCCCCCCCTGCCTGCCTCCTTTGAGGGCTTTCTCATTGCCCCTCCTGACCGCTGAGCCCTCCAGGCAGGAGTTTTTGCCTGTGCCCAAACATGCTGCCCATGGGCCCCTGCCTCTTGATCTGTCCAAATGTTGCTTTTCCTCAGATCCAGTTTATACCTATTTTTTTCTAAAAGGTCTTTACTGTTTTTTGTGACTATCCCAGGCCACTTTCACTGGATTGTCCTGGAATTCCTATGATCTCTTCAGGATACTTTTTGAACCAGCCCCTTTTTGTTATGTAATGCAAACCTTTTCCAAAAGAAAGCCTGAATGGCACATTCCTGCTGGCACGTAAGCTCCATGGAGGCAGGACTTTTTGTCTTTTCTCATTGCTAATGTCCTTTGTGCCTGGGAAAGTGCCTAGCATATAGTTGCCACCCAAAAAATATCTGAGGGACGAATGAAACCCTAATAATTAAGTAGGTGAAAAACAACAAAAAGATCCTGTGCTTATATGTACTTGTGTATGTGTGCATGCACATATGTATGGGTGTGTGTGTGTGTATGTGTGTGTGTGCACATGTGTGCTTTAGGGATGGTTGGTACAGAACTTTTTGGCTTAAGTGATCCCATCCATTACAGCATTTCTATTGAAACCTAGGGCTCCACAGAACATTAAAAAAAAAAAAAACAAAACTCTGTGGATAATACATTGGCAATTAATCAGGAGCTTCTTCTACTATAACCCTGAACTTGTATTTAACTGTTTAATTTTATTTAATTTATTATTTACATTTCGATGGACTCATGTTATCCCACCCACGCCTAGATCCTTGAAGGAGGGGTCTAATTTCGTATCCCTTACAGACTAGGCCAGCACAAACAACCTCTTTTGAGGGCCTACTATGGCCTGGCACTGGAGTTGGAATGGATTCATGAGGCTGGCAAGAGACTCAGAAACATAAGCAAATAATGACAGAACAATATGTTAAGTGCTATCAAGGAGGGAGGCACAGAGTGCTCTGGGACAATCTGTACAGAGAAGGTCCTCACTACTATTTACTGATACGTCTCGAACAGCAACTGATGCTGCCATTTGGATAAGAAGTCAGCACGAATCACCTGAGATTGTGGCTCTTTGTTCTTCCCATGCTAGACCTGGGTGAGCTCTTGATTTTGGACTACTAACATTTTTAGCTCAGTGCTCTGTCCCTCTGGGGGTGGGGCGGAGGGGTTGTCACAGGAAGAAATATAGGATGCAGAAGCCCTTCCTTAGCTAGGGGGAAAATATCCTGTCAATGGGTTTCGAGTCCCCTCCTCAAATTTTAAGGGAACTACCCTCTTCAAGGCAGATCAAAGCCCCCCCCCCCCCCACTGGGGGGGGGTGGTCTCACCAATTCCCACTGTGTCCCCTGCAAAGCAGGACAGGCGTGTAGAGGCGTGGGGCCTTGGGAAGTTGGGACTATAGGGAGGAATGGGAGGTAGCATGGAAGAAACACTGGATGGACAGGCAGCAGATCTGGATGCCAGGTGCCCTTGGGAACTCTGGGTCTCAGTTTCCCCATGTCCAAAATGAATTGGCTTAGAAGACTAAAAATCCCTTCCAGCTCCAACAATCTCAGATTTGGATCAGCTTCAGCCTCTTAACTCATCAGAAGTGTCTATGACTTGACAGTTTAAATTGCTCAGGCTGCTGGGCTGAACTTTCAATTGTTTGCAAAATTCAGGACTCTGCTGGACCGCTGAAGGCTCTAGACCTATTTGTCGTTTATCATCTGCTGCTGATCATATGAGCTAATAAAACTGCCATGAAATTTTCTTTTTGTTTCCAGCACTTCAAAGCATCTACTTTTTTGGTTAAAACTCCCAGGCCAATTATTACATGGACTCCTATTAAAGTCCACTTGGCAGAGTTTACTCTCAAATTTTCAAACCTGAACTTTTCCAAAATCCTTGCCCAGACCCCATGCTGAGCCCTTACTCCTGATAAATGGTTAACCGCTTGCATGCCTTCTTCTTCTTTTTTTTTGAGATATAAACATATAAAAAGAAAAATAAGTCACTCTTGCTCCTCTAATCACTCATTCGGCTAAAATCCTTTTATGGCTACCCTGCCCTCTACCTGCTTCAAAACACTGCCTTACCCATAGCATGCTATGATCCTATTTGATTCCCCCCCCCTCCAAACTGGGTCTTTTCATTTTTTTCCCCCTTCATCCTTTATCCAATTAATTATTTTTGCCAATAAAAACTGGCTCCATAGAATTAGATATGAAATTTTTTTTTTTTTTTTTTTTTTTTTTTTTAGATATGAAATTTTGAAGAAAAACAAGATCATATGCCAGGAAGATGCTGCTAGAATTCTGGCAAATAGAAAGCAATTACTGTAAATGTCACCTTAACATTTCTGTGTAATAACATACTTCTCTTTAGCCCAAACTGTTAAAAAGTCGGCTTTAAAATATAGTCCAGACTGAAGTAATTAAGTCCCATTTCTCTCCCTCTCTCTCAATCGTTCTTTCCTCTGGAGAGTTGGGCATCTTTAGGGCTCCATGGTTCCCATCACTGCTCTCAAAATAATGTGGCTCACAGCGAGGAGGGCTGGGAAGGAGGGCAGCAGGGAGCAGAGTGCAGTGGCTGGAAGGGCAGCCTCTGCAGACAGGTCTGGATTCAGTCCCCAGACTACTACATCTCACCTGCATTGAGGCACCAGCCACATACTACTCAGTGATGACTCAGCCTGATTTTTCTCATTTATAAAATAAGGAAGAGCATATCTTACTGTGTTGATGGGCAGAGTGGATAAGATAATGCACAGAAGACTTAGCACGGTGCCTGGTGGAAATCAGCTATTATAAAGACCCCTACTTACAATTATTCACTGGATGAGTTAATTAATACACATGAAAGACTCAGAAGAGTGCCTGCCACAGAGCGAGCCCTTAGTGACAATAAGAGCTGTCACATGCAAAGACTGACTACATGCCAGGCACTGTTCCAAGTACTTTCTATATGTTAGCTTATTAAATCTTACACCAGGGCTAGGGGACAGGCATTACTTCCCTTCAATCATTCATTCATTCATCTAAGATTTATCAACTGCTTTCTGCCCAGTTCCCTGTGCAAGGCAGAGGGAAGAGAGCAGGGAGCAAGTAGTGTCTGTCTTTGTGGCGTTTATAAACCAGTGGATGGAGACAGGGAAGTGGAATCACGTATGTGATAATTTCAGATGGCAACAACTCCTCCGAGGAATGTGAGATGAGAGTGTCTTCAGGGGATTGGATGGTCTGGGGAGGCAGGACCAAGCTTGGAATGGGCAGAGGATAGCTCTGGAGTGCCAGGAGTGCCAGGAGCAGAGGGGAGAGTGAGATGAACGGCAGTGTTTGATCTGTCCTGCATGGGATTAGATGTAAAAGGTCTGCAAAAAGCTGGTTCATTGAATAAATAGTTGGAAGAAAGCTGGATTGAAAAGAAGTTTGGAAGCCACTGATGTTAAGAAAGCTTTGCCATGTAAGGAATAAGGAGTCCCAGGTTCTGGCCTAAATCGCTGGGCTTCTCTGGTCTCACCCCATGAACAGTGATACCACCTACAATGGCTACTTCCTCTCCCAAGTGCTTGTAGATCAGTTAAAGGGGCGGGGGTGGGGGGGTGGGGGGGGCGGTTCCAGGTGAGTGAGCCCATGGGAGTGCAGAGTACATGAGCGGCTGTGGCCAAGGAAGCTCTGTGATACGGATACAGGACACAGAGGCAAACTCTGGGCAAGTGTGATCATCTAGTGTCCCAAAGCAGCTGGAGGGAAGAGGCCCTTAGGACGGATGGGATTTGCTCTTTTAGATCACTGGCTGGATGATTCTCTCCTGGGCTTAGACAAAAAAAGAAAGTATTAAGTCCAGGCTACACAGAACACCAGGAATCAGGCATAAGGTGTTAAGTAGGTTTTCTGTGAGAGATAAGCTGGGAATTTGGCTCTCAAATTCACATTGTCAAACTATGCCTACACTTAAGTGAAAGGAATGGGGTAGATGATTAGAATAAATTAGGTAAATGTTCAGAATACACACTCTTAAGATAAATCGTTGAGACAGGTTTTGAAAGATTATCTGGGCTTGTGCTGCGTGTGTGTGTGTGTGTGTGTGTGTGTGTAAGTGTAAGTGTAAGAATTATAGCCTAAGTGATTCGAAGGAAGTCACATAATTCTGAGGCTTCTCATTATCCCCCTTGTTTCAGAGTTTAAGAAACTAAGGCCCAGAGAGGTTATTAACAGCAAAGTCAAGTCAGCTGCATTTTGAAAACTTCACATGGTAAAATCAATATTTAAAAAAGGTCAAAGAGGTTTCTTCATGTTACTTTCTCAAGAGATGGGCAGACCCAAACTTTATCGGCTTGGGTCCCGGAACCACTTAGAACAGCGCGGTCAGTGATAAGCGAGGGGAGCGCTACGTGAGCTGTCTAAGTGTGCCTGTCCATTAGCGAGCCTCAGGAGATTAGAACAGTGTCTTTCTCACATTTTTTGTGTGCCTCCATCCTCCTGCTCACTATTAAAAGGACAGGAGCTGAGGGCCAAGTTGTGTTCTAAAAGCTAAAAGACACAACTGATAGTAGTTTAGCTGTAATATAGGGCTTTTCTTTCCCTGGCTTGGAGAGAGAATTGCTCTTTTTTGCCTCCACGTATGTTCACGGTCTTTAACCAAAGGCTTCCTTGTCATAATTATTAATCATTGGAACTACAATTTTCCGAGGTGGGTACCAGCTTTCCAAGCCACTGCCATCACAGCTCTATCATATTCAAGGCAGCATTCCTACAGCTGTAATGGACATATTCTTTAGGAGGACATGGGCAAGAGGGGAGATCCCCTCCAAATCCAAGTTTCCAGTCTTCCTACCATGCTTCAATTCACGTGCTTTGACCCTGTTTTGCGAGATCTTCTTCCCACCCTCTCTTTTATCGGGAATTTCCAACCCATGCTCAGCACCCAGTAGAATGCATCCAATCAGAACAGTCCAGACTCTTCCACCACCAGAGAAGATGTAAAGTCCTGGTGAGGCTTTGGTCAGAGGAACTGACCCAAGTCTTCCTGCCAGGAGGAAGTTGGGGCGTTCCTGCTTACCCTGGTAATTTGGATATTGTTCAGCTGCTGCTGCCAGTGTAGAATTGTCTCCATTCGGTACACCCACATGTTGATGTTTCCGACCAGCACAGACTTGCCGACTCTCTGGACCAGTGTACATAAGGACGTGTAGAGGGTCTGGAGGAGTTCCCTTATTAGTCTGATGTTTTGCTGGTCTTCAAGGACTTGAATGGGGAAGAAAAAAAGTATTACCAGTTATGATACTGGAACACTGTATATTTTCTAAGTGGGCCTTTCTTCTCGATTCTGCTCATGTTACGTGGGTACTGCCTCCAGGGATGTGGTTTTCTTTCTCACTGTTATTTATTCTACACTTGGCCAAGCTTCCACACTTGAGGTTACTGGGTAGAGTTTCCATTATCTAGGTCCCTCTTTGTTCTCTTCTCCCTAGTTTTTGACAAAGACTCTTTCTCTCTTTGTTGTTTCACCAGCACCAATGGCTCACCTGATCTGAAAGCAGGTTCTTTAGCCCAGCAGTGATGTGTTGTTTCGGTGGTCAGCAGTCAGGAATGTGAGTTCTGATCCTGTCTGCCTGAGTCTTTGGGTGATCATGGATAAATTACTCTTTCTATGGACCTCAGTTTTCCCATATGCACAATGAATCAAATGAGCCAAAGACCTAAAGCTCCTTCTAGGGCAAATAGTCTATGAGTCTGTTCTACCTTGTACATAGCTCGATTTTCTAGGAATTTGGAATCCAGAGGCTTGGTAGCCAAGGTTGAGACATGTGCCCACACTGAGAAGTCTGAGAGGCTTATGGCAGGGTAAATGGATGCTCCTGATAAAAGGATGGGAAGGTGACTGTCTCTTCCTTCATCATGAGCATGAGTGGCACTCCTTTCTGAACTAGAGTTTGGCACCCCTGAAACGCATCTGGAGTTATTCATTTCCATCCACTCACTCTTCCTTAAAGCAGACACGTCTGCTCTGTTGGAATATCCATCTGCCCATCCCCATCTCTATTAAAAGGGGAGAGGGAGAGAGAAAGCGCACGAGAGAGCTAGCTCACCTTTCAGTACCACTTTTTCCAAAATGTTCATGAAGTTCTTTTGGGCGATGCCACTCAGGGATGTGAGCTGTGACTTTGCTATCAGTTCCAACAGCTGTGGATAAAAATAGAAGTTGCCAGGCTTAGAACACAGAGACATTTTTCTCCTCTAATCTTTGCTTTTGAGTCACATGACATGCAGATACAGACCGACGAGGAGACATAGATAGCAGGCGGTCCCACAGTGCAATAAAAAGCAGATGCTCAAAGTGAAAGACAAATGGGGGTAACTCAAACCCCAGGAATCAGGCTGAATATTTAATTGCTTTTTTTCTTTTAAATATAAAGAGTTTGGCTTCAGCCAGGGTGAATTCATTCTGCTTGGCCTACTTCAGCAAGTGAAGCCGAGGACTCTGAAGGGAACAAAGCCTCCTATGACCTGTAAATGTTTTGAGCTCTACAGAATCACTCCCAGCAGAAATTTTTCTACCCCTACTTGAACTTCTTCCCCACAGGCACCAACTGTTCCTCAAGGCACATTAGAGTTCATGGTCAGCAAGACGCGTGTTTTCCAAGGAAGGGGCAAATCTTATCCAGAAATCTCCTGCCCATGCAGCGTTCAGTAAAAATGTCTGTTAATTAGAATATTCCACTGCACTTAATCTTCCTGTAGAAAGAGACCAATCACAGGAAGAGAGAGGAATTCAGGGTTGTAGAGTACATATACCTATTTCTACTTAGAGACTAGGAGCCTCTGTGACTATGGGCCAGTTACTAAATTTCTTGGTGCCCCAGTTTCTTCACCTGTACTAATAATACTCAGAGTCCCTAAGACAGTTGAGAGCTCTGAATGAGGGAATGCTCAAAAAGCCCAGTGCCTGGCCCAAATTACATGAAAAATAAAGGTCAGTGTGTTTGCTGAAGGAGTGTGTCCTAATCCCACTACACCATTTATTGCCAAGCAAAAAGAAAGAAAGGTAATAATTTAAGTTGGTGCGTCCTTAGTCCACTCTTTCTTTGGTAGCAAAATTCTTTACAGATGTGGTAACATTAAAAAAGGAAAAAGATCTATTAAACATTCTATTGTTGAAAAATGAAACTTGACTGGAAGATGGCATCTCAGAGATCAAGGAGATCAACCCACCTAACAGATGAGCAAAGTGAGGCTCAAGAGACTAAGCCTGCCAACTTACACCCATGGCAGGACTCAGCAGAGACCTTCTCAATACACTTCGTGCTTTCACAGAGTTACCAAATAAAAGAGGTTGATGTAAGGTGACAATAATTTTACCAGGGCCCAGCAGGCCCCCAACTGAAACTAGCTGGCCTTAGCCTTAGAACCAAGACCTCTCCTTTACATTAAAGCTTGAATGTCTGTTCCTCAGAAATTTTTCCAGGGAGTTTCATCAACTTGGCCAGGCCCCAGCTCCACTTCGCTTCAGGTCAGTAAACACCAAGCGTGACACTGTGCCTGCACACTGGCATCAAGGCTGAGGGAACTAGCAAAGTGACATTCTAAAAATCGGGTTGCAGTGGAGAACTGCAACTTTTGGATCAAAGCCCTAAGCAATTCAAAGAACCTCTGCTTCCAAAGCATTTGTTTAAACCTTCTGTCCTCCTGGAGCCCCTTAGGAGCCTGTCAAACCACATACAGATTTTTAATTTCCTGAACATAATTTTACTCTAAGAAAAAGAAAAAAGCTAAACAAAACACCCTGAAACTTTTTCCTGCCTGGCTTATGTATCTCTCACACATGCAAGGAGAAGGAGATGAAGAAAGGTTGAGGCTGCTTTGTTGAGATTACTACTGGTGATCCGATGTTGGAAGCCAGGAGCTGACCCAACCGAGGACCCACAAAGAGAGGCAAGAAGTCAGTACATTTGTAGAGGCCACATTCACGGGCAATGACCACACTAGATGACCTCTGCTTGCCTGGTTTAGCTCTGTCACCAACTGGCACGTGACAGTCAAGAGAGGAGTGACAAATGGCACAAAGGGACTGGCCAAACCTTTCGTTTATCTCCCTGACCAACAACAACCAGATTCAGAAAGCCAACCGGATGGTCTATTAATACCCTGTGCCTCACATGACCAGCATGAAGCAAGATGAAAGAAAACAAAGCCTTGAGTCGCTCTCGGAAGGGCAGTTGGCTTGTGCACTGTGACTCATCATGGGGTGGGAGAAGGGCGGGCAGCGCTCTGCCTGAAATCCATCCAAAACCCAGATTCCATGTGACTACCCTCCTTGAGGGTAGCATCGTTAATCTTGTTGAAAAATGCACCAATCACAAAGAGAAGAAAACTCTCAAGGCTGTGACTGTGTATTTGAGGGAAAACAAAAAGCCCTTTGGTTTGATTGAGATGATGTTTGATGAGGCAGGAGGAAGGCAGCAGCAAAAATTTCTCAATTGACTGCAGAATGACAGGTCAGCCACCCTACGTTTAACCCTATCTCAAGAGAAAGTCCCTTCTTTCACTGCCAGGCGGTGGTGGGGTCAGGAGAAAAAAAAATCCTGGAACTGAAGGAGACCCAGCTTCTCTAGTCAGGTGACCTTTACAACTCCGCCCCCCCTTTTTTTTTTGAGTGCCCACTGTCCTAGCATTGTGGTAGGTGACATGGATATGACAGTAAAGACACATGATGGCTAGACTCATGGTGTTTACTGTTAGTCAGTGGTCCTCTCTGTTAGTCACTTAACCTCTCAAACTCCAGTTTCTTCATTTCTAAAATGGAACTAAAAAGACTACCTATTTCACAGGGTTGTTAGGAGAATCAAAGAGATAAATATGTAAAAACCCACTCTAAATACCAAATATAAGGCATTATTATTATAGTACTTCATCCTCTTCTAGACCCCAGTCTTTTAGTGAAGTTTACAGCTGATATCAAGGTTTAGCAAGCTTTCTATAAAGGGCCAGATAATAGATACTTTGGGCTTTGTGAGCCATATGCTCTTTGTCACAACTATTCAACTACTCAACTCAGCAGTTGTAAAGCAAAACAGCCTTAGACAATATGTAAATGAATAAATGTGGCTGTTTTTCAATAAAGCTTTATTTACAAAAACAGGTGAGGGGCCAGACTTGGTTTTTAGGCTATAGTTACCAACTGTAATATGACATAATATAAATTATAATATAAAGTTTTATATATCTGTATCTATCACTAGAATTTAAGAGTAAAGGCTTCAGAGCCAAACTTCCTGCATCAGTTTCCCCATCTGTAAAATATGCATAATGATAGTATCCACATCAGAGTTGCAATGAAGATTGACTGTGTTCATAAAGCATTCATAGCAGTGTCTGGTACAAAGAATATACTCAAATTATTATCATTAGTTTTTATCGTAATACAGAGACTATTAGTAAGTAAAATTACTGCTAAGGAGGGCATAGTGAATTAGTAAAGTACAGCTGGGTTAAAGATCTTTAGAATCCCTGTATTTCAGTTTTATCATTGCCAACCAAATGCTTCAATGGTTTCAAATTTTAATATTCCTTTCTGTCCTTTTTATTATGTTTGTGATACATTTAATAGCTCCCTGTTGATGAGAATTAAAGTTGATACATTTTATGACTTACAAAATTGCATCTACTATGTGGTCTTATTTTGCTAACATTAATGGGGGTTTCCTACATACCAGTGACTGCACTAAGCACTTCCATGTACGATCTGATCTTGCTTAGTCTTCAGTGGTAAGCTGGTGAGTTGGGTTCTCCATTTGATAAAAGAGGACACTGTGGCTCAGAGAATTTAAATACCTAAAGTCACACCAGCAGTAAGTGGTAGAGCGAGGACTTGTGCCCATTTGTGTCTTAACAGAGAACATGTATTTTGATCACTTCATGATCAAAATTTTGATCACTTTCATGATCATGAAAAGACTTCAGCTTTTCAGGGTCAATCAAATTTGCACCTAGGGCCAAACTTTAAAACTAGTGGCAATATCATGTATTGCTCTCTTCTGGGAGACAGAGTTTGAAGTTCTGTATCAGGATTACATTGTGACAGGTAATCAGTTTTTACCAGTGAGGGAGAAATAATCCCCAGAAAGTGTTAATAACTGGGCTGGGGCAGTTGCTTTGGGCAAACCATTTAGTTCTACTTTCCACATCGGCAGAACTCTGCGGGGTCCCAAACCAGTGGATAGTATCATTTGGAACTAGTGGTCAAAGAGGACGGAATTAATTAATTTTACTTCTGTGTTAAGAGAGCTGTGTGCCTAGGGGAGCAGGACTTTATCTTGCAATTTATTTACCAAGATGACTTAGACAACAAGAGAGCAGAAGAAAATGTCTTGTTTGGAAATAGCTGTTTCTTTTCTGCTGGGCAAATTTTAGCCCAGGTGCCAGTAATTTGTGGCTGTGCTGAGGAGGAGGAGGGGGAGGAGGGGGCGCTCTCAGGCTCCTCCTGAATTCCACGGTATGACTGCCGCGTGGGCAGGCTGGCTATCGGGCGTGATCTGCAGTGACTAGTAGTGCAGTAACAGGAATGGTTCTGGGCTACCAGAGGAAGGGATGGTGGTCACCGCATGCAGAAACCACATCCTGCCCTTCAGCTTTGGCTCATGCTACTTTTGGAGATATCGAGGAGGACAAAAATCGAGCTGCAAGCAAGATCTCAGAGCAAACCTTGGAGCAGATCCAACCATGGTTTGCAGTGGCGTGTGGAACACAAATGGGCAGAAGCGAGATTTCTCTCCTCTCTCACTTTACCACAGAAAGAGCAGGTCTCTTCTCTCCTCTTCATCAGAGCATATGTACTTTACAAACACATGAGCTCACGTCACTTCTCTGCTTGTAACCCTCAAACAGCTTCCCTTTGCATTTCGAGAAGAATCTAAACTCTTTTCCTTGATCGGTAAGGTCCTCCTTGATCTGGCCTGTGCCCCTTCTCAGCATCCCTTTTTTGTCTTTTGGAATCGAGGAGTGTTGTAGCTGCAAGGGACCTGGGCAAGAGTATCCCTAAGTCCCTCCTCTGTAGGTGAGGCAGGTCATGGTGATCAGATGACACAATCACAGTTGGTGGCAGAGGGGCTGGGCAGTCAGGCTGGAAGTCCTAAGGGGTCTGGGCCCAGACTGAGGTTTTAGGAGCAAAATCACATAGAATGCACACACATCATAGATACCTTCCAGGGAGACAAGCAGCTGAGACTTAGAGGGATGCTAAACAATTAGGGCTTCGGAGGCATCAACAGAAGCAGTAGTAGCTGCCCTGACTATTTGTTTGAGACAAAACCACATGGGGGTTAACCATAAGGCTGTTGCTCAAAGCATATCTTGCATAGACTATTAAGAACATAATTTATCTCTAAGTTCTCTCATCTCCCATGACAGTGGGCCTTCTAGTTTGTATTATAGATCTGATGGAGAAACATGCCTCACACTTATCAGAGGCAGGAAAGAAACTCTCACATGCTCAGTACCCAAGCCGGGTGCCTAGGGAAGATTTTGTCTTTTGCCGGAAACCCTCGGTTGCCTCAGGCAGTGCCTCTGCTTGTACTGAGCGCCACGTACTTTCAAGACCCATATTTATCCAGTGGATAACACAGATTAAAAACCTGGAAGGTTTTGTCCTGACTTTGAGCTTGGACGCTGACAGGTTGGAAGAGGGAACATTTCAGCTACATTAATAATCTTCAGGCATGTCAAGATTGGGTAAATATTATTTGCAAGGGAAACATCTCTCTAACGGAGGGCGTTAGAATCCTAAGAAGGAGGGCCAAGTTTACACAAATTAATTGTATTCTCATCTGAGAGAAACTTGCCCTGTCTTCTATCCATCCCAGATATTTTTGAACTTGTAATGGTGCCCTTCTCCCTGCTGCCTCAGTCTAAGCAGCTCTGTTTGCCTCAGCACTCCTGCTTAAATTGGGCTTCCCATCTACTCCAGCACTCCCTCACCTCCGCCCTAGGATTCCATGAGGCTGGATGTCACATCACCCTGGGTCCCCGGCCTACCAGCAACTCCCCGCCACTCCTGTTCTTTCTCATCTCCAGATTCCTGCTCATGCCACTTGTCCCTGTGGGGTTTGCTACTTGCTTGCCTCTTTCTTTTTTTTTTTTTAATTTTTTTAAATTTTTATTTATTTATGATAGTCACAGAGAGAGAGAGAGGTAGAGACACAGGCGGAGGGAGAAGCAGGCTCCATGCACCGGGAGCCTGATGTGGGATTCGATCCCGGGTCTCCAGGATCGCGCCCTGGGCCAAAGGCAGGCGCCAAACCGCTGCGCCACCCAGGGATCCCTACTTGCCTCTTTCTACTTGCCAGATCCTGGCCATCCTTCAAGGAAGGAGGCTCGTTCTTCAATCTCAGGCTCTACCTCTTCCAAGAAGCTGTCTCTAATATGCCCTCGTCCAGTCTCCTGGACAGGACCAAAACCCAATTTGCCACTACAGTCATTTCAACCTTGTCCCCACAGAGTGGCTCTGACAAGCAAGGGCCAGGTCTTTGTTGATTCTCAAGTGGCTTTGGCAATACTAGGTAAATGTCAGAGGTTTCATCCAGAAATACCTGTTTAGGAATTTGAAAGCATTCACCTGAAGCAGTCTGTGATCTCTGGGGACCTAGCAGGAGGATGCTGTCAATTTGAGGGGCCTTCTGATCCTAGCTCACAGATACTGTAAACAAACCTCTGTTTTACCCTCAGCTAGAGCACTTAGACTATAGTGTCAAATGCTCTCAGAACTCACCTCCTCGAATGGGAGGAAAGTCTACTGAATTGGCATTTAAAACTCAGCTCACAGACAAAGGCTTAAAAGCCTCAAAGAGAGAGAGAGAGAGAGAGAGAGAGAGACTCAAATAAGCAATCTACACACACACAAAGAAATAATATAATCCCGAAACATATGGGAAAATATTCAAATTCAATCATAATGGGACATGTAAACTAAAACAACACTAAATGCAGCATAAGATCCTGGATTGGAACCTGGAACAGAAAAAGCACTCATAGAAAAATACAGTGAGATTAAAAAATAGACAAACAAAAACCACCTCAGCTCACCCGTCCAACTTATCCTATCCCCTTGGATAGTAAGCACCTAACTTAAACCTAGAAACTAGACATAATTTTTATATAAAATATATTGCCGGGCCCATGGTGGGATAAGGTTTAGATTCTGAGTCCTTGAGAAAAGCTCTGATCCTGTGGTCTCCAAAGTGGGACTGGGGAGGCAGACAGGCAGAAAAACCATAAAACGCCAATCTCTCCATTTTATTTCATCTCTATTATTCCTATCATTTTTCTATTTGTGTGTTTTCTAATGCCTGTAATGAGGATCCGAAAGATGAGGACGTTAATAGCAACAATGATTCTCATCAAGTGCTTACCATGTACCAGGCACTGCTGAAAAGCGTTTAAATTAAGTTTTGATTCTCTGAGCAACATGACGGGACAGATACCATTGTTAGCACCTTTTATAGGGATGTGATTCACACATGAATTTATGAACGTAGAGAAATTGAAAGTACATGCTTACACCATTTGTTTAGGAGCCCAGGGTCAAAATACCACTGTTCTGGGCTCTTGGCCATCCCTCATTTTCTCAGGTGCTCCCCACGTGTGTGGGTACCCTCCTGCTTCTGCACGTACCCCATTATTTCTGCAGGCACCCCTGCTTTCTCAGGTAGCTCCCTACTTCTGTGTATGCTTCCTCCAATTCTGAGGGCATACCCTCATGTCTTTGGGGTACCCAGATATTGCAGGATCTGCTTGCCTGAATGCTTGTTATAACTGAAAGCCATGAAATCTAACAGACACAGACTTTATCCTATAAAATCACTGGCAGCCTAATCAACACTCACTGAAGGATCCCACCCTGTGCCCTCTAATGTTAATACCCTGCAGTGGATTCTCACCATTCCCAACCATTTCTGCGAAACTTTCTCAAATAGGCTCACAGCTCTGTTCTTTTGAGTTTGTTGCCTTTGGGGTGACTGGCCTCCTTTCCTCCATCCACCTTCTGTGTCCCAATGGAAAAAGAACCCCCAGTTTTAAGACCCAGGTGGCAGGGGCCACCTTCCATCTGAGGAAGGCGCCGAATCTGTGCAGTGCCAAATTAATTCAAGGTCACTGTGGCCAAGGAACCTAGTGAAGGGGCCAGGCTTCTCAGGCACATCACGACCCACCAGGGGGTTGGCAACAGCACGCCCTTAATTTAAGGCATTGGGTTTGAATTTGAGTCATAGTGCCATATTTCAGCCTTTTCCTTGCCAAACCGCCAGTCAACTTAAACTAAAACATGTTTTTGGAAAAGACTTTCAGGGGTGGTAGGAATGCAGTAACTTGCTGGAAACATTCAAATGGTCTTAGGGTGGTAATGCAGAAAAAAATAAGAATGTGCCTTGGTTTAGGCTGTGATATTCTTTTTTGCTGCAGAGGGCTAGGGAATGGGGTTGCAAGTATTGGCTTGTCCTTTCTGATCTGCTAGCACATATGGGTCACATTGTTCCAATCAGGAAGTGGTTCTCAAAGTTCTCTAGGACCTTGCTGGTCTGGAGGTGGCATCTACAGCCCATGGAGAGAGCTGGAAGACCAGGTCAGAGGTCACCCTGGCATTAAAGCATCAAAATCCTCTCCTGCCAATGTGCCTCATTGTATCTTGCTTAAAAACACAGCATGCAAAATATGGCATTTGGGCTCCCAATAGTTTTTTGAGCTGGTTCTCAATCTTGAAAACACAGGGATCACCTGACGGACAAATTTAGGTAGCAATGTGTGGCCACTACCTTGAACTAATTAAACTGGATGCTCTAGAGGTGGGTTTCTATAGACCAACAAGCTTTGCAGGTACTTCTAAGGTGCAGCCAGTTCAAATGTGAACCAGTGGATCATAGCAGGCTTGCTTCAGAGAGCCATGAGGTGGTGTGTGGTCTTCAAAGCCCTCTCCTGGTTTACTGGAGACCTACTTTCTTCACTGGCCTCTCTGTGCCCTGGCTGATTTAATCAGCACTCACCTCCTTGTGGTGACCAAAGGCCAACCCCACACCAGCCCAGCCTCTGGAATCCTCGCCAGCTCCCCAGGGGAATTTCCAAAATGTGTTGGTCTTGAGGCACGGTGTAAACTGATTTTTTTTTTTTTTGTAAACTGATTTTTAAAATGACCTTTCATAAATGGGTAAGTTGTTGCCTCTAAAGATTTTAAGTCTTCTTAAATCCCATAGTTAAAATTGTATTTAAGCTATTGGGGGTATGTAGAAAATGAGGTGAAGGCAGTGAGTATAATCTGAAGCCTATTAAAATAAGATACAAATGTTCTATGAAAACCTTTCCAGTTTATATTCAAATATTTGACTCCAAAAATTCCACAAAATCTTCATACTTACTGATAAAAGTTATAAAATTCAGAGATAGTGGTGTTAGCCCTCTCTTTTATTCCCTCTGCATTGTCTGTTTCTGAAGATGATAGCCAGGATGAATACAGCACATTTTTTAAAAATGTACTTGGCTTTAAAGAGATTAAAAGGCTTTTTTTTTTTTTTTAAGGCCTTCAAAGTTGGTTCAGTTGTTCACTGGACCAAGGTATCACTTTAGTACTAAATTAAGAAACTGTTAGGTGGAAGTAGTAAGATGGGAAGGCATACTGGCAAGCTACTTTGCAAAGTTGGCTTGAGGATAAGAATATCTGAGATGTGCATGGGGTCCGTTAGAAGAAAACCCTCAAAACGCAGCGCCTATCATTAAAATGTTTTAAGCTCTTTATAAAAATAACATTATTTCTCAAATTATAGAGGATTCTAACAGTGAGGGGGAAAAAGATTGTTCTTTCCAAAATAGAAATATTTTCCACTATTGCTGAACCTGACAACTCAGAAAGCAGTTTAGTAGTTTCTCTAACTTAAATATTCTATAAGGAAAAGTCCTCATATTTTACAATTAGATACTATCAGATACAAGCTCTCTATGCTGGGTCTTTATCAAGTGCAAAATTTCCTTTTTTTTTTTTTTAAGGGAAAAACATTTATCAACTGGCTTGAGAAGGCATATTAGGAAGAATCAGTAATAATTTTGGTTAGTAGGTGATAATAAGTATTAGTAGCTGACTCTGAATAACAGATTCTGGTTTGCAGGGTATCTCCACATAGAATACATTGCTGATAGACAGCTACCCTGTGAGGTTGTTCTAAGTCCTAATAGAAGGGGCAGCGGAGTCTGAGAAGCTGAAATAGCTGGAGAGTAGTGGAGCTGCGCCTGACCTTGGACCATTGTTCCTTTGATCCTCTGCATCTGAGAGTAAGGACTCTGAGACTGACCCGATTTCAGATTCCGATTCTATTGCTTATGTAGCTTTGTGACCTTGGACAAGTCATTTTATCTTGTTGTACTGCCATCTATTTAAACAGATCATCAAAGTACCCACACTTCATAGGGTCAACGAAAGGATAAAGGTGAATACACGTAATTACACAAAAAATAGATTTTTGCTGTTAGGACCTTGTTCCTGTGCTTGATTTCTTGTGAAAGGAAAAACAGGTAGGAAGGAGAGCCATCTAAAAACTGACCCTTTAGCTGATTAGTTTGTAATTAAGACATCAGAACTGAGTGTCCTCCTCTGACACCTAGGACATGGAAACTATTCATATTCTTAGCAACAGAGTTTCCAGCTCTTGCTGGGCCTGTCTCCAACCAGCCTGGGCTGGGTTGCAGGCCACAGCGATCTCTCTGAAGTGGCACAGTCATACTGAATGACACAAACATTTCATCAAGAAGGCCTCTTATTTTCATCCCTTTTGGATTGGAGTAAGGGCTCAGCTGAGAGCTGACAGGTCTGCTCATGTGGTCACAGGCTCAGCCCAGAGCTCCTAACCTGCAAGGAGGCCTGGGTATCAGGTCAGTTGGGACGGCCAGGCCTGCATCTGCCCAGATGACAGGTGAATGATCCAGGCCTCAAGGGGGCTTGAATGTCATCGTTCTGGCTGGGCCGTGGCAATCATCTGACTCAGTGACCCAGCGCTGTGAAGCACAACAACCCAGGAAAAAGAAAATAAAAACCCAACCAACCAACACCCCTCGTGGGTAAATTCCCGCTTACTTCTGAGCTGAAAACCCAAAGAGCTGCCACCTCCCCAGGAGGAGAGGGAGACACAGACATTCTGACCATGGACAGAAATGCACAAGAGAGTCAAGGGGGAGAAAACAACAACAATAAATCAATTAAAAAGGATCACGGACTTGAACAGCATGGTTAGACTCATTTTCTTGACTACGTCTATCGTGACTATTTCGCTAAACCTCATTAAAAAAATTTATTTTTCTTCCCAACACAGGGTTTCAAATGGAAAGCAACTGGCCCAAACAGGTAGTTTCAAGCTTTAGGTGACTAGGTGAATGCGAGACCCAGTAGGTCATCACGTGGGGTGCAAGGGAGTCATGGGAAAGAAGCATGGGCAAGTGCTCTGAACTCCTCTGGTTTTGTAGCCTCAACCAAGAATGCCTTGGGGTCACCTAGAGTCCGGTAAAGCATGACAAGGAGGAGGACAATGAGAACAATCAGAGGTACAGAAGGTTTTTAAAACAATCCATGGTGGTTTTCAGATTGCTTATGACTGAGTTCTCCCTTGCTAATGTTGCTGCCAGAGCTCTTGGTGCCTGCAGCGTGGTCCCATTTATCCATGGTGGAGAGTGGGGGGTGGGGGGGTGGGGGTGCTCACATGAGATAGGATTATGGCCATTCCTGTCTGTCACAGCCAAGCTCAGGGACGCATCCTAATGGGATCCACATAAGGACCTGAAGTAGGTCTGGAGAGAGGGGGAGGGGAGAAGTCTGTTTTCTGCTCTGTTCCAAATTCCTAGAGTCCTAAGAAGTTATTTGGGGGGCAGGGGCAGGAAACTACCTCAAGACAACCTGAAAGACAATTCAGCTGAGACTCTGGTAACCTACAGAAACTTACCCGCACAACGTAGTTAAATCTCCTGGAATCCAGAATGGCAGTTGAGAAGTCCAGCCTGTTGAAGGCTTCCCCCAAAGTGCAATATCCATGGCGCTGGACATGAAAACAGGGGGTGCAGAGGTCATTCTCCAGAACAATCCACCTGGACTCTACTGACAAGACTGGATGGCTGTCATAGGGAACCTGTGGCCATCTGTTGCTTTCCTGTGCCATAATAAGCACTTTCTGGGAACCCCCTGCGAGCCACAAAGATGCGCAGTGTAGACAGCAGCTGCTCTAGTCAGTGACTCACATGTTAAACACCCCTCTTTATGATTTGTACCACTTGAGCCCTTGCACAAACTTGAATGGGGAAATCATAAGTAGTTGCTGATCAAGGAAAGGTCAGGAGTTGGGATGTACTATGGGAGGAGAATTAGACTTCCTTGTGTCAACTGTGCCTGCCACCTTGCCTCGTATCTTTAGTGCTTTTCTCGTTGTGATCATCAGAAGCATTTATAAGGCTTCATGAGGAAGCAAAAAGAAGTTTTGATCCTTTACCCGTGAACACACGAGGAAGTGGGAGCAGAGAGTCCTGATTCTGTCCCAACTCCAAGTATCTGGGTAGTCTTGGGTATATCCTTGACCCCCTGCAGGGCCACAACCCACATAGGGATATACATATTCATCAAGGTCCCTGACAGAGAAATTCTAGCCTCTACCATACTGCTTTGTATCCCAGCTCTCTGAGCAGATGCCTGTGCAGAGAGAGAATGTATGTAAAAAGGTTTTATGAAGTGCCACACAAATGTACTAATTACAGTGTCTTTTTCCCTGTGCAGGCACTGAAACTTCTGCAGTATTTAGGGATTAGCTCTTCTAGGGCTAAAACTTCACAAAGTTGGAGTCTGAAGCTATCTCAGAATCAAAGAGAGGCACTGTTCTGGGGGAGAGGGGAAGGCCAGTGCTTTACAATAATACATCTGAGATGGGTATATTAATCTTTATAAAGCTCTTTTACATACAGAATCTCACCGAATGACTAGGGAGTCCACTTAGTGACTTTTGCTTATCACTCACTCTGTAGCCCTAAATTCTGATGGTTGGGTAGGTGGTGGCTGCTTGCCACCACCACCAGCACCCAAGATGACAGCCACGATTTGAAATAATATTCTTGCCTAATTTTCCTCCCTACCCTATTGGGAGAGGCATAAAGCTAAGAGATATTCTTTAATAAACAGATGGATGCTCACCTCTTTAGTACTTCCTTTGTGAACATAGATCCATTTTTCTTGGTGGAAATCTACACAGGCAAAAAAATAAATAAAAATTTAAAACAAATCCCCCCATAGCTTTAAAATGTGCAACATGCTCCGATTTTTAAACTTGCTTCTTTTTCATGTATTTCAAAGTATAAAATGTTTTGACAAAAAAGACAAAGACTCTATTGACAATCTAAGAGATTCAAATGCCTAATTTCTGCGGTATATACATACATACTGGAGTTATAGCTTACTTGGTCTGAAGTGCTCCAAGTCTTTGATCATCAGATTTAGTAGACCAAAGCTCCAAATTGAAAAAAAAAAAAAATCAAATACCCAAGTATAAATTTGTTTTAAATGCCAAGCCTATAACTACTACAAGGCCATAAAAAATAGAAATAAAGCAGATAACAGGAAGAAAATCATGTTGTACAGGTAGATTAAATTAAAAATCTGTAATTCCTGCTTATTAATAGAACTTGATACTCTTACATTTGGCATCTAGAGATGTAATAGTATTTACACAAGGAAAGAGGGAGAAACAAATCTATTTCCAAAGCCTCAGAGCCCAGTGCCAAATAAAAGCACATGCTGGCACTGATTCAGCTGACCATATCACTGGATAATAACTAAATTAACTACATCAAATACAAGTGACAAGCAGAAGAAAAACACCCCAACTACCAACTGACTTATAAACAAGACCATAAAGAACGCGTTAATCTTGCTTATAAAATGCACAGCCAGTCCTCTGAGTGCAAAGAGCCCAGTAACCTCTGTCAATGACACAGTAAACATTAAAGCAGATGTCTAACATTCGAGGTCGGATTTTTCTTTTTCCTCCCTCAAAGAACCAATCCTAACGATCCTCAAGCAGCTTTCTTCTAAGTTCAAAAACAAATGGCTTACACTGAGTTTTGGTTTTGCTATTCAGCATGTCCTTCTTTCTCTTCTTGGCTGCAACGTCATAGTTCAGGCTGTTGAAAAGATTCTCCTTGTTGTATACTTCCTTGTTGCAGTAACTAGGGATAACAGAAGACGGGATGAGCTGTGACAGCTATACTTTAATCAGAGTGGTTTCTATAAATAGCTTACTGGGTTATAAAACACAAACATACATTTTCACAAACAAAACAGTAAACCCCCCTGAAACGAAGTCTATTCGGGCACAGGCCTCCCTCTTTGGGGATGAGATATTATCACATCTCTGTGGAAGGCAGGGATGGGGGCTTCTGCGTCTTTTGAAATCCCAACAGTGCCTGCCATTGTGTTTGACACACAGCTCTGCACCCTTTAACTTGGGGCAATGCTGGGCACTACAATATTACTTTAAGCAAAAATGATGACTGCAGGGGGAGGGAGAGAGATGGTTACTGGTATCACTGTAGTACACAATGCCTTCATTTTGCAAAAGCATCCACCATAAGCTGTTTTCTAAAATAACCCCCAGCTTTATGGAGATATAATTCACATACCATACAATCCACCCATTTAAAGTGTACCCAAGGTGCTTTTAACTAGCATGCTTCTATCATGCCTTTAAAACAGGATATTTGCCAAAATCTGACTTACACACTATTTCTAAGGGATGTTTAATGCACAGTGCTAATTGTTTAGGTTTTATAGAATTCCGTGACTAACACTAAGTGTCATGCTGCGAGGTGAAGACCCTTCTTCCTAAATGACGCTGGCTGGATTCACAGTTTGTACATTTAGAACAGCCGAAAAGAGAACTGCCCAATTCACAGGTCACTGCAGGGTTCCCGGGTTCAGCTTGGGTCAAGTGCATATTTCCGTTCTGATAGTTTGGATAGGCTGAACTATCATTTCAGGGGACTGAGTTCTATCCTATTCCACCACGTGACTTTAAAGCAAATCTCTGAAGTGCTTCCATAGAAGAGATGCTGGAGATATACTGAGGTATAGTGAGTAGATTTCCCAAACCCCATGGGTATGGATGTGCAAGGCAGGATTTATAATGCCCACTGGTAAAACGTACATTAGGGGCTTTTTCTTATATCACCAATATATCAGAGTCCTTTAATTTTGGGGGTTCCTCCACTGAATTTAAAATGTGATTTGCTGGGATCCCTGGGTGGCGCAGCGGTTTAGCACCTGCCTTTGGCCCAGGGCGCAATCCTGGAGACCCTGGATCGAATCCCACGTTGGGCTCCCGGTGCATGGAGCCTGCTTCTCCCTCTGCCTATGTCTCTGCCTCTCTCTCTCTCTGTGTGACTATCATAAATAAATAAAAATTTAAAAAATGTGATTTGCTTTGTATCTCTTTCTGACATACATCTGTTTGGTAATATGGGATACACCTGCACTTCTCCATTCCACGGACATTATGTAAATGGTAAAAGAGAAAACAGGGTTTACAACAATTTCCAGTATCTGGTTGTTGCACGAGTCTCTCAAACAGCACTTCAGTAAGTATCCTGCTACCTAAATGCTTACACGAGACATTACCAACAATATACTCAGTGTTTCTGGGCCCACAGGGATGAGCTGGATGGATAATAATTTGTTAATCTGCCCTAACAAGACCATATTTAATACCATTTATTGAGTTTCCTAGTATCTATAGCCTTCATCTAATCATTTGGGGGAAACAGGATATTTTTAGGTTTCACAGAGATTACTGCAGAAAGGCTCTCTCTTAGAGACAGTTTCTTAAGTAAGCCAAGGGTGAATGTTTGGGCCAGGCTTCGTGTCACCCAGGAGCATGTGCTTGTCTACTTGTACCACTATCGTGTACAGAACCACTAACCAGCCCGTTATCTGCTCCCAGTTCAGCAGTAAAGCCGGACAGTACTAAGGGAGAGATGAACTCTGAGTCCTTAGAGCCAACAAGAAATTTTAATCAAAGTTGAGAACAGAAAAAGATGGAAGGGCACTTGACTGGTCCATGATATACCGAGGCTAAAAACAGCTTTAGAAAGCAAGGTTAGAACCTTTTGCATGTAAAAAGGCCACATGAAGGCTCATTTTTAAAGAAAACACACTCCTGGCACCATGAACGAAGGCCTAGAGTCCAAATTCCACCAGCAGAGAGCCATAAAGTGAAGCAGTCTTATTCTCTTTAATCACACATTTGAGATTCAGCGGAAAGTTTTTGGAGGCTGGGCCATAGATCGTGGCCATTCCCCAGAAATCTTAAAGATTTACAGTTTATCTTACTCTCTTCTAATTGAGAACATTACTCAAAGGAATCTGAGCACCTGCCTTCCTTATAGAAATGGCAATAATCTGCCTTAAGCCCAAGTGACTCATTTCCAGGTAGCTTAAGAAGAATTTGACATCACTGATGATGTTCTTTGACTGAAGAATGTAGAAAAGCCTCAACCAAAGACAAAACCTGCACTTTTCTTTTGGTGATTAGGTTGTGGCCTCCAGAGGTAGGGCCTGGAAGCAAGGACTGTAAGATTTGCGTTGCCAGCGTATATGCTTTCTGTCAAGCAAGAATATATTCAGTTAGAGGCTATTTTGAGAGTTATGTCCATTTCAAGGAAATGCAAAGCTGACTGAAAATTACAACTGAAAATTTTAACATGAAAAGCCACCACCATTTAGGAACCATGACATTTAATTTTTCTTAAAGGCTCCATTTCTTCATTAAATTTGATAATAGCCACTACAGTTGCTATTTCGTGGTCAATTTTGACTAATCTTGATTTATAAAGGCACAGGCCTAGAATAAGAGAAAAGACCTCTCCTAGCCCTATTCTATCTATCAACATGCACATACCAAGATACTGAAACACAACTTTAGAAAAGGTGGAAAGATTTCAGAATTAAGACCATTTGGGCAGAGGAGATAAAAAGGATGGAAGGGAGAAAGAGAGACCTATTTCTCATTTTGTTTGCAGTAACAGGCCATTTAAGAAAGCTGTGGCCTGCTCCAAAGGGCTTAGTTGTAGAGTAAGGCCAGTGAGATTTTTGTGCTAATTTGCTCCAATACATGGCCAAATTGTCAAACTCCCTGGGCTAGTGCCCGGATTATTCTGGTAAAACCATCAACCTCATATATGAAGCTCATGTGGCTTCCTTGCACACGGTATACACTCATAAAAAATCTGAACTATTATTTTTATCTCCTGTACTACTCATCTAAGGTACTAAGGTAAACTTCCTGCTTCCTGGTTCAGCCTCAGCTATACTGGAAAGCAACACTGGAGATTCCAACTGCAGGACTGTAGATTTGGGGAAGAGTGGCTGAAGCTCACATCACTGGGATTATTCATCCTGGGGGTGGGTGAGGCAGGGGGGGACTGTTGGTGATAGAGGCTTGGAGGTGTCTCCTCCACCGCATCCTTGAAGCATCCTTGGACTACCCCAAATTCACACCAAGCTCTTTCCTCGAATTTTTCATCTGCCCACCAAATTTAAATTTGTCTTCCGTCTTATGCTGTTTCCACCTTTTAACAAGGGGTGCTGCTTTAAGCGCATCCTACATTCTGCCATGATCTCTGTTCAGGGCATGTAGCTGGGATGGGCTTTGCACCATTCTGCTGTTGGAGGGAGACAGAGACAGCGGCCAGCAGAGTCCAGAGAAGGTGTGCTGTGCAGACACGCTGTGGTCAACACTAAACACTGTTCCCAGGTCAGAACACACCAAAGGCACCCTTCATTCCCCCACTCTTGCTCAGACAGCTGACAGAATGGTACATGGCATTAGAGAAGAGTTCCATGCCTCAGTAGTCCTCTGTTTTATCACTCATTCCTTCCTCTTTTGAAAGGGTCTGCCTTTTGTTTTCTCCTAACAGGAGAGGCATTCAACTTCACCTGTGCAGTTGGGCCTTCAGCCCAAACCTTACATCACAGAGAAACATCACCAAGGCTAAAAACAGTGGGGATATTTGAGACTACAAACCTAGGTCTCAGAAGGCCAACTGCTTTTAAGAAGTTGGCAGACTTCTCATGCTAAGTAGGGAAGGGATTGTTTACAATTGGTGGAGGAAAAAAAAACACTCCACAAACAAACAGCCAGCTGCTTTGCTAGGAGCTACCAAATGATTCCTAAACTCTGACTCATTCCAGAACCACAGGTGGTCACTATATTGATCACCATTTGTGATAATGTGGCAGTGCCACAGCTCTGGCTCAGAAGGCAGGAAATGGGAGGAAAGAAAGGAGGCTCATGAAGGGAATAGAGGGGTGTGAAGCTACCGGACCCCAGCCTAGGTTAAACTTTTACAGTAAGTTAAAACCATCTTCAGGTCTCCTATACTATAGCAAGAGAGGCACCACTATTCGCTTCTCAAGGGGAGTGATACTGGGTTATCTCCTGGAGTAGATACAGTGTGAATATTTATTTGAACCAGAGGCTCTGTATTTTGAATCCTCTCCTGCAGAGCCCAGTGGTCTGTATCCTACTGAATAGCATCCTATAATTATATGTGGGTGAGCCACTGCGACACCATTCAGCAGATCATTGCTGTATCTCTGCAGAAAGCATCTGAACTGTTGCACAGAAATACAGTACCAAACTCTCAGATTGTCATTCCTTAGGAAAGAGGAGGCAGGAAGGAAGCTTCTAGTGTAAGGAGAAAAATTTAGGCAGAATTGGTAATTTGCATCCCTAAAAGGGAAGAGTCTAGTGACAGCAGTTGGTCATTTTTCTATAAGTAAGTTATCTGATTTTCCATAAATAAGATTCCTCAATTGCTCCCCAAACTCCACAGGCACTGCCTCAAAGTATCTTTCACATAAGAGTTATATATGCTCTCATTTTTCCTGACAGACGCCCCCTCCCCCCCCAGGATTAAATCCTTTTAGGTTTGTTGTTGTTTGTTTTTCATTGGAACACTAAAGGAGTTTAATGCTTTGCAAATCACAGACAGCTGGTGGGGGTGGGGGGGCTCTGGAGGTCAAGCTATCAAAATAACCATACTTTCTTGATCATTTCCCTAAAATTGAGTGCCAGGGGCTCATCCAAAAAAAAAAAAAAATCACTGGTAAATCTCAATAAGCACAAGCCTGGTCCAGTCACAGACATCACCGAGATCAATTTAAGGGCTCTGGTCGCCAGTGGTTTTGACCAAAGGCTTCACAAAAAGGCACCCACGGATGACTGGGCTGCACTGATCTCCCCTGGGCCCACTCTCATTGCTCTTCTCACCTGTGCCACATGGCAGGGGTCTGGAGGTCGGCTGTTGGGACCCGGGACTGACCGATTGATTCCACACCAGTGAACGTACTAGACAGCGAGCAGTCCGGTGTTCCTAACCAAGCGGAGCCCCGGATCGAGCGGAACTCGGATTTTTCCACCAGACTGACGGAGCTCAGGTGGGGCCTCCCGTGAGCCAAGCGGGCTTTTTGCAGTCGATGCGCATCCCTCGAATTTATTTCGGCCACGGGGAAACAGGTGCAAACGCTTCGTCCTTCCCGCAGCACAGCCCCGGGTTGCCGTGCCGCCTCCCTTCCCTGCCCGCCCGCGAGCGCCGGTGCCCGGGGACCGTCCGGCCGCCCCTCCGGGCTACGCATCCTCCCTGCGCGCTGCGCGGTGGCCCGGGCGTGGGGAGAGCCTGGAGGCGCTGGCCCCGGGTCCCCGCGCGGCGCCCGCTGTGCCCACGCGCTGGGGAGCCCGAGCCCCGCCGCCCCGCGGGGCCAGGCGCGCACCCACTCGCCCGCGCCCCCGCACAGCAAGCTGCGCGGCCCGTCCTCAAGGCGGGGGCCCCGAACTTGGGTGCCTAAGTTCGGACGTTTGCGGACAAGATCCGCGCTCGTCGCCGGATGCTCAGAGCGACGGGGGTTGTGCCCGCTGGGAGTCGCTGCCCTTGGACAGGAGAAACCAAATTCCCCGAATCCCCGGCTCCGGCGACCTCTGCAGAAACCCGGTCAACGGCACCCCCCCCCCGGGCACCCCGCACCCCACCTCTCGGCCCGGGGCTCCCTCCTCATCCTGTTGCAGTCCCGCACTCACCTGCCCCGCGCCCCCCGCCCCCCCCCCCAGCCCGGCTCCGGCTGGGGTCGGCGGCGGATGCACTCACCTGCCGAGGTCGCTCACGAAGCCGCCGCTCTTCTCGTCCAGGAAGCGCTTCCAGCCGTCGGCCGTCTTCACCCAGCTCTGCCCGGGGGACCGCCAGTCCTGCCCGAGGAACGGCATGGCACCGGGGCCAGGGGCCGACCCGGCGGGCGGGCGGGCGGGCGGAGGGGCGCGGCGGCTGGGCGGCCTCGGGGCGGGGGCGGGGGGCCGGCCGCGGGGTCTGGGCGCTGCGGGGCCGGGGCGCTGCGGGGTCTGGGCGCTGCGGGGCCGGGGCGCTGCGGGGCCGGGGCGCTGCGGGGTCTGGGCGCTGCGGGGCCGGGGCGCTGCGGGGTCTGGGCGCTGCGGGGTCTGGGCGCTGCGGGGTCTGGGCGCTGCGGAGTCGGGGCGCTGCGGGGTCTGGGCGCTGCGGAGTCGGGGCGCTGCGGGGTCTGGGCGCTGCGGAGTCGGGGCGCTGCGGGGCCGGGGCCGGGGCGCGGGGCTGGCCGAACTGCTGCGCCGCGGTGGCGGCCGCGCTATTTATCCCGGGCCGCGGGCCCCGGCCCTTTGTTGCCGGAAGAGCCGCCTGCTCGCAGCCCGGCCCCCCCGCGCGAGCCCACGTGGCTTTGTTTATGGGCTCGGCTTGTTTTCCGAGGCGCCCGCGGCTCCCGCTCCCCGGGCTGTTGCACAACCGCGCGCCGGTGGAAACTTGAAGCGGCGCTGAGCGGCCGGGGCTCCCGCCGCCCCCCGCCCCCCGCCCCCCGCCCCCAGGGCGCAGCTGCCGCCGCCGGAGAACCGGGCCCCGTCCCCCCGCGGCCCCGGGGCTGGCGAGGTGCAGGAGCGAGGCCGCAGCGGCGTCTGGGGCGCTCCCGGGCGGAGGGGGAGGGACGAGGGATCGCACCCCCACCCCCACCCCCACCCCGCAGCCGAGGTGTCACCGGGAGCCGCGCAGCCCGAGCAGCCCTTCGCGACCCGGGGGGGAGGGGAGGGATCGCACCCCCCACCCCCACCCCCCACCCCGCAGCCGAGGTGTCACCGGGAGCCCCGCAGCCCGAGCCGCCCTTCGCGACCCGGGGGGGAGGGGAGGGATCGCACCCCCCACCCCCACCCCCACCCCCACCCCCCAGCCGAGGTGTCACCGGGAGCCGCGCAGCCCGAGCTGCCCTTCGCGACCCTGGGGGGGAGGGAAGCGGGGGGAGGGGGACGGCAGCCTCCTGGCCTCTCGGCGCCTCAACCCGGCTCTGCGGGCGGCGGGGGTGGGGTGCATAGCGCCCCCAGCTCCCAAACTGTCGTTGCCGAGTCCGCTGCCAGGCGCGTGTCCGAGGCTGGCAAAGGAAGGAGAAGGACCGGGGGCCGGGCGGCCTCTGTGCCCGCGGGGTGGGAGCGGAGATGGGGGGCCCCTCCCCTCCCTCCCCGCGCCTCTCCGCCCTCGCACCCTGAGGGCGCAGCGCCGACGCCTGGGGTCCCCGCCCCCCCCCCCCCAGCGGTCCGCAGCCCCTTCCAGGTGCGGCCGCGCTCCAGCGCCCGGGGCTGGGCTTCTGTTTTGAGGAGCCGCCGCACCCTCCTGCCCTTCCCGGCTGCTCGGCATCCTCGGGGCTGGCAACGCCTCTCCGGGAACTGCCGGCCACGACTTAGGTCTGGTTTTGGTGAGCGTTAAGGGAGAGGGGCCCCGCATGGCCCTCGGCCCGCGCTGGGGCTCTAAGGGAGGTTCGGGGAGCAGGCCCTGCCGGGGCGCAGGTGCCCAGAGCCTCACGCTCTAGGTCCCTAACCCGAGCGTCGTCTTCAGCCGGGAGCGGCCAGTGCGGGGGTGCGCGGCTCTCCCACGAGCGCACTGAGAGCCCAGAAGGGCTTAGACCGCTGGTTTACCAGGGTGGCAAGGCTGGCTTCTTCACAACCCCTAGTACAACCTGAAAGTACCCTGCAAATGAAATTACCCTGTCCACTGTCACTTTTTTTGTTTGTAACAATCCATCCCCCTCCGTCCCTCTCCGCACAGTGTAAACTCCTTCAGGGCTGGTCGGTCTTGTTCAAGGGGCGTCCCAGCACCTCGCCAGGCCCAAAGCAGACCTTCAATAAACTACTCGTTGTACGAATGGGTGAATGGATGCGGGGGGCTGCTGGCCTCCGGGTAGCACCTTGCCCTTCATGACTTCTAGTTATGATGCTTCATACTCTGATCTGTTGGGTGATTAGGTTGCACGATGCAATCGCTGCCAGTTAAAATCCCATGCCCAAGAATTAGTTTCGAACTTGATCCCTCCCTACTCTTCCCTCTGCAGCCATCTACAAGTGTCTCCTGTTCCACAGACTCTGCAGTCTTTAAGGCTTAGAGTAGGCAAAATAATTGTGTGTGCCTTAGGAGGGTGCATGTTGGAGGGGGAAGGAGATGTTTTTAATAAAGTCTGTTTTCAAGTAGCCAGAGTTTTCTGATTCAGGTTTCCCACCATAAATAATTTATTAGTGTGGTAATAGTAAAAATAGCTTGTAAAAACACTGCAGAAGGTCCTAAACAAGTGATAAACACTATGATCGTGCTAACAGATGGGACAATGTTGGGTCTGGCCTTTGTTGGAGAGAACTGATATCCACAAGGGGACATAATTAAGGGATGTGATTATTATAGGTGCCTGCTAGTTACATGTCACTCTGGAAAGCACAGAAGGCAGGAGATTTGAATTCTAATTCTGCTAGAGCGTCATACTGCTGTCTGACCTGGATGAATGATTTAAATTCTGGAGGCTCAGTTTTTTGAGCTATCAAGAAAAAAACAGAGCCTCTAATGCTTCCCTTTCAGGATTATTTAGAAAGTGCCGTAAGGGGGATTACTGGTTCTCATTCTTTCCTCCTCTTTGGTAATGTTATACACCCACATGACCCATGGCCTCCTAGCGAGATGTACTTCTTTGATTCTTGACTTTGGACTTGGCCATGTGACTTGCTTTGGTCAGTGAGTGGAGTTGCTGGTGGATATGAAGTGAGCAGAGGAAATGGTGTGTGTGCTTGTCTGGTTGGTCTTGTCCTTTTGTGTTTCTATGAATGTCATGGCAAGAGTATACACTGGGGGGATGCCTGGGTGGCTCAGCAGTTGAGCGTCTGCCTTTGGCTCAGGGGGTGATCCCAGGGTCCTGGGATGGAGTCCCACATTGGGCTCCCTGGATGGAGCCTGCTTCTCCCTCTGCCTATGTGTCTGCCTCTCTCTGTGTGTGTCTCTCATGAATAAATAAATAAAATCTAGAAAAAAAAAAAGAGTATACACTGGGTACACTGCTCCAGCCTTTGTCCCAGTATGGGACACATGGAGGAGACACCCCAGTTGCCTCACAGATATATTAGCAAGAAATACATATTTATTGTTGAATGCCACTGAGATTGTTGTGGCCCTTTGTTACTCAACCAGTAGCTAAAAGGGGTTGAGTGGCTGAAAGTTTGTCAAAGTTTTTTTAACTTCTAAAATTCAAGAATAAGTAGGAAATCACCTTTTTAGGCAGAGTGGGGGCGGGTGCTAAAAACTAAACTCAGAAAGCCTCAGTGTTTGTGTCTAGTCCCTTGGCTCTAACCTCCTTCTCAAAAAAAAAAAAAAAAAAAAAAAAAAAAAAAAAAAGAAAAAAAGAAAAAAAGTTGTGGCTATCATATCTTATCTTTTTTCTAAGTTTATTTTTAAAAATTTTATGTAAATTCAATTAGCTAACATATAATGTATTATTGGTTTCAGAGGTAGAGGTCAGTGGTTCATCAGTCTTATATAACACCCAGTGCTCATCACATCACATGCTGTCCTTCATGCCCATCACCCAGCTACCCCCTCCCCTACCCCCCTCCCCTCCAGCATCCCTCAGTGTGTTTCCTATGATTAAGAGTCTCTTATGGTTTGTCTCCCTCTCTGATTTCATCTTGTTTTATTTTTTCCTCTCTTTCTCTGATTCTCTGTTTTTGTTTCTTAAATTTCACATATGAGTGAGAGCATAGATAATTGTCTTTCTCTGATTGACTAATTTCACTTAGCATAATACCCTCTGGTTCCATCCACATGGTTGCAAATGGCAAGATTTCATATTTTTGATGGCCGAGTAGTATATATATTCCATTGTGTGTATATACTACATCTTCTTTATCCATTCATCTGTCGATGGACATCTGGGCTCTTTCCATAGTGGCCATCATATCTTAACCCAGCCTTCTTCTGAGGTGTCAGTGACTGCTTTAGATTTCCCCTACCATTAAAAATCTAACCTGACATTTCTTCAAATACATGGTCTCTACTAGAAAGCAGAGCTGAGCCCCTCAGGATAAAGAACGTGCTAGGCCATGTCTCGAACAATTACCTTCATAACAGATGTTGGTTTGACTTTGCAAAATCCCTGTGATTGGAGGCCTTATCCTAGAGCTTTTGAGAACCACAAAAACAAAGTATCTGTGTCTTGGCTTCATACTGAAGATCTAGAGGCAGAAGGATGCTCTGAGAATTTCACAAAGCACAGACTGGGGAGGACCAGTATGGCTTAATGATTTGAGCAGGGCACATAATGCCAGAACCATGATGGTGAGTTCCTTTGCCTGGACACAGAGCCTCTGCCTCTCCTGAACAGCTTCACGTAGCAGATTGTCCACATTATATGCTGGGGATTTAATTTTTTAAAAAATGTGTGCTTCTCCCCTATGGGCCTGTGAACTCCTTGTGGCTGGGTCTATGTCTTATTGCTTTAGTCAGACAGCACCTATTTATGGTGCTTGCTACGTGACTGGCAACCAATAAATAATTCAAAAAATGTTGTTCAACTACTCTGGGATCCTGTTATTCCCATGTCTTCACCTATTGACATCTTATTACTCCTCAGACATAGCAGAGAAGAGGATGGGTCAGCAGCCCCAAATCTTGCCCTGCAGAGCTGAATCCTCCGTAAGTGGTGGAAGATTAAAAGTAGTACCTCCAGGGATCCCTGGGTGGCGCAGCGCTTTGGCGCCTGCCTTAGGCTCAGGGCGCGATCCTAGAGACCCGGGATCGAATCCCACGTCAGGCTCCCGGTGCATGGAGCCTGCTTCTCCCTCTGCCTGTGTCTCTGCCTCTCTCTCTGTGACTATCGTAAATAAATAAAAATTAAAAAAAAAAAAAAAAGTAGTACCTCCATAGGGAAAGAGGTTAAAAGGTATCACCTTAGGGGGGAAAAATGTTTTAAGTGTTTAAAGATATGTTCCCCTCATGGCAGCTGCTAGCCATGCTGAAGACCCGGGGGGCAAACACTTTGCAAATATCATCCTGTTTAATACTCCTCACAAAAGCTTGTGAGCTGGGTATTGTTATTCCCTATTTTATAGATTAGGAAGCTGAGGTTCTGAAAAGTTAGGTAGCATGTCGAAGATGAGCCAGCTAGTACGTGATGAAACCCAAGCTGGTACCCAGGTCTATCTCCAACCCTAGCTGGAGCCAGGTTGGGTTCAAATCACAGTTCCCCACTTAAGTAGCTGTGAGACCTTGGGTGAGTTACTTAACTTCTCTGTGTCACAGTTTTCTCATTGGTGAAATGGGACTAATGATAGTACCCACCTCAAAAGGTGTTGTGAGGATTTATTGAAATAATATGTATACAGTACCTATAAGGGTGCCAGCACCAATGGTAGTGAATATTATTACCTTTAGGCAAAATTTGCATCTCCGTCTTTTACTTGCTTACTTACGTTCATGTCTACCCCCCAAATTTTAAGTTTTGAGGGCATGGAGCATAGCTCACTCAGCTAATCTCCAGATATGGGAAAAACTGCCTATGTTGGAGCAAATTATACAATGAAATGAGAGCTTGCTTACTGTTAGTTACTGTTTATTGCACCGGAACCATGGAAATGGGCCTTATTCTGTTCAGAAGACTATATTTCCAAAGGTAAGCCCAACATAATCTTAGCCTGCCCACTGCCCCATAAGGCTGCTTAGAGAATTTGTTTGTAGAAAGGATTGAAAACCTGATAAATACAAAGTGTTCTGTAGCTTCTAATCCCAAAATGGCATTTGTTTATAGTTTTGGCTGAGGGACTACTTCTCACTAAAATGCAATGGTATTTTGTTTTTTCATAGTTTCTCTTTCTGAAAGAGTATTTAAAAAAAATACTTATCAGCAGTAGTTGTAAGTTAAAAATAACTAGCTAGTTGGGTGGGGCAGGGGCTGGGATCAACCAAATCCGTTGGCTCACCCTGTCTGAGTTAGAGCGAATTTTATGAAGGGGGAGCCAGAAGAACTTGGGATATTAATTTCAACCTGTCAGTGTTGTCATAGGACCGTGTGTTTAATGCCACAAAAATTTGCATATGACCCTACACCCTGTCTGTCTAGGGTGGGGTACCCTTGAAACAGTGTGAAATACGTCTGTTAGGTGTGTTTGAGCAGGAACTGCTGGCTGTGTGTTATTTTTGGGTCTCTGGCTTGCCATGAGTCCTGCCAACTAAATTAAAGTTGGTCAGACACATGTCACTGAAAATATTCTCATTACTTTAATGAGAATCATTTGGCATTCCTCAAATGTGGGCCTGATTCTGTTTTTGAGAGAGGGTCAAGGGCATTTTGTTATAATCCTTCTTTCATAGCCCAGTTCAATTTTAATGAAAATTCCTTCTTTTTTTTTTCTTTTAATAAGTAGCAAATAGGATTTGGAGGCAAGGCTGCTAACTTTTGTAGAATATAGAGAAATGAATGAAACCATAACATTTTACACAAATAGCCCAGACTTCTGGTGTCTTTTTATAAAAACACATTTTAGAAGGAGGATGTTGAATTTGTTACGGATGTCAAGCTTTAAATAGAATATCAGTGCCTGAAATTGGTTAAAGCCATCATATCTGTAACCTTTCAAATGGTATCTTGAATGGTTGGGTAACACATTTTAGTTCTGAGATTTCTCATATACAAGAATAACTTGGACTGAAATTCACCTAGACATGGTGTCTTGAGGTTTACTTACAGCGATAAGTAAATGTTTATCGCTTATTAGCCATAATGCTAATGTTTATTTAAGGTTGCAAAGTTAAGTATTTTTACCCCCATTTTATAGATAAAGAGACTAAGGCTCAAATATGCTTAACATTTATTCACAGGTCTGCTTAAAAATCAGAACAAACTTTTCGAGAGGTTAACTAATCCAATCCCCTCCTTTTACCCTTGAGAAGGCTAAGTCCCTAAGAAGAGAGACTTATTTCACTTAGCATAATATCTTCTAGCTCCATCCATGTCTTTGCAAATGGCATGATTTCATTTTTTGGGAAGAGAGACTCACTTGAACACAGAGCTAGTTAGTAGCAGGTGTGGGAGTTAGGTACCCTGAGACCAAACCAACAGGGTTGGAATGTTCCATTAATCTTGCTATACTGACCAATGTCCGTGTAAATGTAAATTTTGAAGTAAAATTCAAATCCTCTGATTTATACACTCCAGTGATCAGCTTTTATTAGGACTTGTCATCGGTGAGTTCGTTCCAAAGGGTACAAGAAGGACAACTGGATCCCCTAAAGAGGCTGCTCCTCAAAATCAACCAGGATCCTAGAGGAACAGTAGAGTTGAAAAATCTGGCGCCTTATAATGACTTGACCCTCAGACTGAGTGTAGATCTGCGGCTTGTTACATGTTGACAGTGTTGTAATCACTGCATGTTTTGACTCCTCAATCCTGGTGATTGGAGAAGTGGTTTGTGAGTCATATGAAGTGTTTCCTCATATGAGTTAATTATTGAATTGTCAAATCCTGGAGCAGTCACTTAACCTGTTTGGTGTTCAGTTTTCCATTTATATACACACATATTGTAAATATGGCCATATGATTCTCTGGGCATCATTGATCGAAGGGGTCATCATTAATGATTGCAAATTTTGTTTGGGAAATAGAAAAACACGAGTCTCTCCTGTCTTTCTTGTTGGGTGGCTGTTTGTTCTAGCCATCATTTTTCCACAGAAAGCAAAAGTCTATAAATGTGTTGCGCTCCCTGCTGTATGCCTGATGCCTGGCACATATCGAAGAATCAAAGTGCCAAGGGGGTCTTGCTGTGTATGGAACTGAATTGCTAAGTTGTAACCTAGAAATTGTGGTCCATGAACTGAAAACCATTTTACCGTTTGTCTCAGATGATTCAATAAAAATAAAAATAAAATGAGCTCATGAGTATTTTTTTTTTTAAAAAAACAGCAGTACATTCATTTCAGGAAGAAGAATGTAATTTAAAAATAAGTACAGAATGTTCATCTTCTTTCCCATTCTGACTACAGCCTGAGAAATTCAGTCCCTTAAGGGACATAGTATTTTCAACCAGGGTTTACTGTTGATAGTAATTTAAGAAATAATTTAGTCTTTTAAACATCTGCTTTGCTAAAAATGGTATTGTATAATAGCTTTTGCTAAACGTCTTCAAACTGTGTATTTATTGAAGAGATGGGGCATAAATTAGATTTTTTTTTCTCTCCTCTGTCAGCTAAGCAAAAGGAGTGGTTATCCTTAGTTCTGGTTTCAATCATTTTACAGGCTGAAAGAGTATCATTCATTCATTGTCTCAACAGGGCTACATCGTGCCTTTGCTATGTTCCTGGTGCTCTACTAAAGCAGCTTAGGGACACAAAGACAGAGCATTGACTCTCGGGGAAAGTATAGGCTCTAGGGAGAGAGAGACATACAAATATGTATTCCTAAAATTATGTGGGGTGTGCAGTGACAGGGATTGGCATGGTGTTTGTTGGGACACCCATGAGGATAAATGGAACCATGAGGTGAGGCTGCTAGGAGTTGCTCCTGAGGATGATTAGGAAGGGATGAAGCAAATGGAGAGAAAGATGGGGGGTGAGGAGGAGAGCATCCAGGTAGAGGAGACAGCAGGAGCAGTGACAGGAGGGTTGGAATAGCCTGGGGGACCTTGAAGGACAGAATGTGAGCAGAGAGTGAGGAGAGCTGGGGATGGAGGGGGGTGGGGGCAGGTTGCAGAGGGCTCCATGTGGTCTGGTAGAAAGTTGGGGCTTTATCTGAAGTGATGGGAGTGTCAGAGAGCTGTAAACAGGGGAATGACTCAGGTAGGTTGTGAGGTTGTGCTGTAATAGATATCTCTAGGGGCGGGGGAGAGCATAGGGGCGGATGGAAGAAGTACACTGCATGGACAGGAGACAGGTCAGGAGGTGTCACTATTTCCAGGCAGCAGCTGATGAGCGTCAGAGCCAGGAGGGTGGTAGCTGGGGCCACTGGTGAGGAGGGGATAAACTTGAGACTCCTGTAGGAGGCAAACACCCAGGCCTCGGTGATTGATCCCATGCAAGGATGAAGAAAGCGCAGTGCCAAGGAGGGCTTTCCAGATCCTTCTTTCCTTCTTTCCTTTTCTTTCCTCTCTTCTTTCTTTTTTCTTTTCTTTTCTTTCTTTTCTTTTCTTTTCTTTTCTTTTCTTTTCTTTTCTTTTCTTTCTTTTCTTTTTTTCTTTTCTTTTCTTTTCTTTTTTTCTTCTTTTCTTTCTTTCTTTCTTTCTTTCTTTCTTTCTTTCTTTCTTTCTTTTTTCTTTCTTTCTTTCTTTCTCCTTCCTTCCTTCCTTCCTTCCTTCCTTCCTTCCTTCCTTCCTTCCTCCCTCCCTCCCTCCCTCCCTCCCTTCCTACCTTCCTTCCTTCTTTTCTCTCTTAGCTCTACACTCAGTGTGGGGCTTGAACTCACGACCTCAACATCAAGAGTCAGATTCTACTTTAGGTGGAAGAAGAAACAAACGATTGAGTGGAAGGCTAAGGATTAAGTCTCACTGTTCTGAGCAAGACCTCATTTGCACTGGTTTTAGGGCCATCAACAGGAAGAACTCTGTTGCCTCTGCCCTTGGGAGATTGCTTGTGTTGCAGGAGGGACTCCTTTCAAATTGCCTAGGCCCGTCCAGGGAGGAGGCAGGAACTCCATTTAGAACAACATTCAAACAGTATCTTCTCTTTTTGTCCTCCACTATCTGATCCATCTTGAATAAGATGGTTTTTTTTTTCCCTGCCAGTGGTTATAACACACAGTCTTGTCCCATGAAATGAAATGTTCCATTTTCAAATGCCTTAAAAATGTTATGAATATATATAGTGCTGTTCTCACTACAAATAAGTTATAACAAACTTTCTTTTAAACAAAGGAGCAGAGGGATGCCTGCGTGCCTCAGTGGTTGAGCGTCTGCCTTTGGCTCAGATCATAATCCTGGGGTCCTGGGATTGAGTCCTGCATCAGGCTCCTCCCAGGGAACCTGCTTCTCCCTCTGCCTGTCTCTGCCTCTCTCTGTGTGTATCTCATGAAAAATAAATAAAATCTTAAAAAAAAAAGAAACAATGAAATTGCCTAAAACGAACAAGTGAATGGGTGGGTGCTGAAAATTTCTTTGATGTACATATTATTATGTATATATTTTTTACCATCCAGTTTGTACTGCCTGCAACCCCCCTGACTTAGGTGGGTGGGGGGATGCTTCAGGTATCTTGGCGGGAGGTAATGCTGACTTCCAAATTTAGTATCTAAAGGGACCGGATCTTCTCTCTCCCTGCTGTGGTTCAGTCAGGGCCAGGCATGTGACATGGGCTGGACCAATCACACACACTCTCCTACAGAAGTGATGGAAGGAGGTTTGGTGGTTCCTCGTTGAGGGGCATTCCGGGCCAGCGTCATTGGAAGGGTGCTGACCTAGATTGGCCCCTGCTGTAGCAGCTTTGCCATAATCTTTGCTGTCTCTGTTCTTGCCTTGGTTTCCCATGCCTTCAGCCTCTTGCTAACTGTATGGACCCCTATAGTCTTCCAACAAAATCTTTGTGCTTAGAAGAGCCAGGGTCATTTCTGTTGCTTGCAAACAGTAGTCGTGACAGTGTGGAACCTCCATGTAGGAGAAACACTCAGAGCCTGGGTTACATGCAAATACACTGTCTCCTCTGCCCATCACCCCTCCAAGTCCCTGTGGTCTCATGTGCTTATGTGTGCACTCGGGCCAACCGTTGAACTAGATCAGAGAGGATGATTTTTAAGTATTAGGACTTACCTAAAGAAATCATCTGCTGAGAAAACTGGACCCAAGCCCAGACAGGGGATTTTGGCTTGCACAAAACTGGCAGATTTAGAAATACGAAGACAGAGAAGAATGTTGAGCTGTCCACGTGTGAAAGTCAAAGATGAGGAATTGAAAAGCTCAGAGCTGTAGATTTTTCTTATAAATCCAAGGCATGAACATCATCAGGGCAGCAAGGCTGAACCCGGAGAAAGTTCAACTGATGATATCTTATAAATTCCCTAAGGTACACACTTTGTTACAATTTCTAAAATTGATGCTTCAGGTGTAGAATTTGGCTCAAAGGCAGGAGGAAGAGCGTAACATCTATTGAATACCTCTTGGGTGCCTGACTTTTATCTACATTAGCTTATTTGATTCACCCCCCAAACACTACAAGGTAGGTATAATATCCTTAGTTTATTCACAAGGAAACTGCGTAGTTAGAATCACATAGCTCACAAGTGGCAGAGCTAGGATTTCAATCCAGGTCTTTTAACTCTAAAGCTTGTACTCTTTCCATGAAATGATTCTACCTCCCAAAGTTTATGTGAGGGCAACAGGGAGCATAAGGACAGAGAAACCTGACTTCTAGACTTTGGGAAGAAAATCCCTCTATCATGTAAGTGAGACTCAGGACTGGAGACACAGCCAACTTTTTGTCACAGCTGCCATTGTGTAGTCTGGAAGGACCTCAATTGTCTTAGTATCCTACCACTAAAAAAACCAAGGAGCTCACATTATGACAAATGAAGTAGAGCACTGGGTGCTTGCTGGCAAAAGTAGCTGACTTGACTGTGTAACCCACCACTCAGAAGCTTGATAGAACTGTCGAATGACCTTCTAAAGACTGCTGGGGAGTAATGTTCTACAAGTTTAGGGCTTCTGTCCTACAGAATGTAGTAAATATAGTGTTTCTGCCATGTTCAGAAGGGGGGTGGGTGGGAGTGGCCCCACCCCATTTTTAGACTGTCACACCTAACTAGCCCCACCTAGAGCACTTTGGCTTCCCATCCCTGAAATCTTGGGTTGGTGGGTTTGGAGGTTCTGATTTCCACCAGAGAGCACAGACATAGTTGTGCTATAGTTGAAGCTGAAACTGTCCCTAGCCATTTGAGGCTCCTGCTATCACCAAACTAACAAGCAGACTTAAGGTCACTGTATTGACTGAAGTGATTGAACCTAATTATCAAGGGAAATAGGTTACCGCTACCCAGTGGAGGCAAGAGAAACCATATCCAGAACCCAGAAAATTCACTGGGTTACTTCTTAGCACTGCCTTATACAATAATAATGGTTACTAGTAAACTGTGATAATCCAGCCAGTACAGTACAGGGTCCCTAAGGGCTCTGATCTTCAGGAAATGAAGAGATGACTCATCCTATCAGGTAATAAAACTCCAGCCAGCTGAGGTGCTGAGGGAGAAGGTGGAATGGCAGTGGGTGGTAGGAATTGCTGATTTTCATCCCATGACCAGCAACCGAAGTTTGGATTGTTGCTGTTATGTATGTCTTTCCCAATTCATTATAATTCTCTTTTGGGGCTCTGCTCTCTGCTGCCTCATGGGAAGGGTATGCTACAATAGAGGTTCCAAGTGAAAGTGTGACTGTATTGACTTTTCCTTACCATGCATGACACAGTGGTTTATGGGACTTTGGGTCTCCGGGATGTTGGGTATGAGTTTCTTCTTCTGAATGAGGGGCAAGATGGATGCTGGGTAGATGGAAAAGGAATGAATCATGAAGGTTACTCCCAGCATCGCTCCCCTTTCCCTTCTCTCTAGTCCATCCAGACTACCTCACCTGGGCTTCTTTGTGCTCTGTTTTCTGGTTGGGTTTGTTCAATGAAAGTTACTGGCAAAAGATCAGAGAGCTCTAGAGAGAGAGAGACTCTAGAGAGAGAGAAAAATTTCTTCCTCTCTTCTTTGTTTCAGCACAGTAGGTTTAGCCTTTCCATGACTTCAGTTCCTGCCAGGCAGCTGCTTTGCCCTGATTTCAGCTCTGCCTGGACTCTGCAAAATCACTTTCTTCCTCTTGCCCCCAAGGCCCAGAGGTAGTAACAACTTCCTGCTGCCCTTGCCTCTTGTGGGCTCCCTTAACTCTATCCACACCTCTGTAACTGATCCCTTCGTTAAAACCTCTTAAGTCAAACCATTTGAGCAGAGTTTTATAACCTGCTGGGCCCCTGTGTGATACAAATTGGGATCTGATTTCATTTTACTGAAGCATAAAATGATCATTTTATTCATTTTATTGAAACAGTCTTCATTTTCCCAGAGGCTATGTAGTGGTGTTTCTCGAAAAAGCAAGGATTCCTACAGTATTTAAATCAATTTGATCTACAAATGTTCAATTTACGTGCAGCCTTTCAGGAAGAAGGCAAGCCAGATATAACACAAAATAAGAGGGGGATATCTTTAAAGTGTCTTTTACCTTAAAAAGGTAGGCAAGGGATCCCTGGGTGGCGCAGCAGTTTGGCGCCTGCCTTTGGCCCAGGGCGCGATCCTGGAGACCCGGGATCGAGTCCCATGTCAGGCTCCCGGTGCATGGAGCCTGCTTCTCCCTCCGCCTGTGTCTCTGCCTCTCTCTCTCTCTGTGACTATCATAAAAAAAAAAAAAAAAAAAAAAAAAAAAAGGTAGGCAAATAGATTTTCCTCCCAGCATTACTTATGACTAGTAACATCATTTCATTGCTTTAAATGAGAAAGTTGATTTTTATTGACCTGTGGTAGAATTTAGCTGTGACTCTACCTTTTCTTTCAATAGCCTGTCATCAAGTTGTAATCCTTTGGGATATGTCATAATCGTATTTATTCCATCATTTATTCCTCCTCCAAGCTTTTATTTTGTACTTATGGAATGCCACACAAAGTCCTGCCATTGGTGAAACAAAGATGAATGGGGTATGGCCTTTGCCCACCAGACACAGACTGAGCACAGGGACAGAGCCGTGGGTAAACTCATTCCAGTCTCCGCTTTTGAGTGTCTCCGTAAGTAAAAAAACAAAAACAAAAACACAACTATTTGTCGAACACTTGCAATGTGCCACTGCTAGGTACTGGACGTATAACACTGAAAGGAAAAAATGCAAGAAACAAATGCTCCAAAAATACAAGAAAAAAAGAAAAAACAAGCAAAAAAGAAAAACAAACAAACAAACAAACAAAGCTGTCCTAAAAACCAGCACCCCAAGACACATAGTCAGATGGTCTCTGCAGTCATAGCCTTTACAGTTTAGGGAGCTAGTGCAGAGTTGATTTGAGGATTCAACAAGGTGTTCATGGAGCAGCAGGCACATAGTAGATGCTTAATAAATGCTAGAGATTATGAGCATCTATTGGGGAGACAGACCCATTGCACTAAAATGTAATGTATAGTATATATGTGCAAAATAGTAGAGGAGCATTAGAGGAGGAAGGAACTCACTCTGTTAAGGGGAAGTCATGGAAGGTTCTACAGGAGAAGTGACAGCTGAAGGACAAACCTCACTTCACCGTAGAAAGGACAAGGAAGGATGGCATTCAGACAGAGGGCAATGCCATGCAGGAGTGAGAGAGCCCCAGGGTGTTTGGGAAAAGGTGTTGACTCAGTGTTGCTGGAGCAGAGGTTGCATGGAAGGAGGTGGGAAACGAGTCTAGAAGGCAAGTTAGAGCCTGATTGTGAAGACCCTTCTCCTCCACTGTATGGAGGGCAGAGAGTCTTTCGGAAGTGAGGTGAGCATCTTGCATAGTGTTCAACCCTACGGCACTGGAGACATGTTGGAACCAGTGTGTCTATCCCTGTGGGTGGGCACTCTGTGTTCTTGTGCTTTCAACATTTAAAAAAAATTTTTTTAATTGGAGTTCAATTTGCCAACATATAGCATAACACCCAGTGCTCGACCCATCAAGTGCCCCCCTCAGTGCCTGTCACCCAGTCACCCCAACCCCCTGCCCACCTCCCCTTCCACCACCCCTTGTTCGTTTCCCAGAGTTAAGCGTCTCTCATGTTCTATCACCATCTCTGATATTTCCCACTCATTTTCTCTCCTTTCCCCTTTAATCCCTTTTTTATATTTTTTTATATTTTTTATATTCCCCAAATGAATGAGACCATATAATGTTTGTCCTTCTCCGATTGACTTACTTCACTCAGCATAATACCCTCCAGTTCCATCCACGTTGAAGCAAATGGTGGGTATTTGTCGTTTCTAATGGCTGAGGCATATTCCATTGTATACGTAGACCACAGCTTCTTTATCCATTCATCTGTCGGTGGACACTGAGGCTCCTTCCCCAGTTTCGCTATTGTGGACATTGCTGCTATGAACATTGGGGTGCAGGTGTCCCGGCATTTCACCGCATCTGTATCTTTGGGGTAAATCCCCAGCAGTGCAATTGCTGGGTCATAGGGCAGATCTATTTTTAACTCTTTGAGGAACTTCCACACAGTTTTCCAGAGTGGCTGCACCAGTTCACATTCCCACCAACAGTGCAAGAGGGTTCCACTTTCGCTTTCAGCAGTTTTAAAGGCTGAAGCAGCATTATGAACTCCTAAGGCTGGGGAGACCAGTGGATCCAGAGAGCTGTTTCACAGTACAGTCTCCAAATATGGTACTGGATCACATGTTTAAATGGCATCCCTCCTCAGCAAGACCTTTCCAGAGAAAGCACATAGATCATGTGTGATAACACCAGTTACCTTTTGTGACATAGCAGAAATATAAAGTACAACATGAAGACCACCACTACAAGCTTCTGGGATTGGTAGGTGTCAGAGGATTGATGCCAAGGGCTGCTTTATTTTTCTTATCTATCTTCCAGAACCAAAGGAAAGAAACAGGGGCCAAACAACAGACTGATAATCCATGACGTTACATTTATTGAGCACATAGAGTGTACCACGTACAGTGCTAGGTGCTGCTGATTCAAAAATGAATAAAATGAGGTCCCTGGTCTGGAGGAACTTACGGACTAGTGAAGGAGACCATTGTGTCTTTAGACTGAGTGTCTGCCGTGTATCAGGCAAGGTGTTGGGCTCCATACGTTATCCCATAATGACCGTGAGAGGCAAGTATAGTCCTCCTCATCCTCAGATGTGAGAACTAAAGTTCCTGGAAGCTGAGTTCTTTGCTTGAGGTCTCATAGTTGGGATATCACTCAGGATCCCTGCAGGGAACAGATGACACACCCAAACGGGGTACGTGAGAACAGTTTAGTAAAGGGACAGTTTACAATGGTGTGGGCAGGGAAACCAGCAAGGGATGGTGGGGATCTCTGGGGACAGGGGAGGGGAGGAATATTTCTGCTGCAAGGCGCCCTGGGGTAGATGGATGGAGCAGTTAGAGGAATCTGGAGAGAGGAGCTGTGGTTACAGGGGAGGGCTGCCACAGAAGAGCAGTGGCCTTTGGTAAAGGAGATGGCCACGTCCCAGGACTTGGGAGACAGGAGCCAACAAGGGGCACCTGGGTGGCTCAGTGGTTGAGCGTCTGCCTTTGGCTCAGGACATGGTCCGGGGTCGGGGATCGAGTCCCACATTGGGCTCCCTGCAGGGATCCTGCTTCTTCCTCTGCCTGTGTCTCTGCCTCTCTCTCTATGTCTCTCATGAATGAATAAATATTAAAAAAAAAAAAAAAAAAGGAAAGAGAGGAGCCATCGGGAATAAATACCCTGGCCCTACTCTCTTCCTGACGTTTAGCCTCCCACCCGTCCTCTCCCATTGATAAACCCAACTGGAAGCTGGAGGGCAAGAATACCCACTGAGGCAGCTTCTGGCACACAGGGCAAGGCAGAGAAGGGCAGAGGGTCGGGTCTGGAAGGGCAAATGGGAAATAGCCAGCACAACTGGTACGGGATAAAGAGGAGGTTAAACTTTTCTGATGTCATGACTTCCACTCGCCACCCTAAAGCAGCAGCTGGCTGGCTGGCTGACACATGGCTCACCTTCACAGTTACCTACGGGGTACCTGCCAGCAGGATTAAACAGCACGGGAAGGCGGGGCGGACGTGTGTTGTTTTTGACATGGATTGTCTCCCTTCTTTTGGCAAGAGTTCCCCTCCTTGATACTTAACACATGTGCGTGGGGGCATGTGGCCCAGGTGAAGCAGTTCTCCGCTTGGGGGTTGGAGGCTTGGCAAAACCGACCCTGAAAGTTAGAAATGTCTCAATTTCCTGTGACAGGCCCAGAAGGCACCCTCTCGGCAAAGGGGACCAGGAGGTTTCAGGCAGGGGGATGTGCTGCTGGGAGAACCGCATCCTCAGGTGCCCCATTTCCTCTTAGGGGATGCATTTGGTTCGTGGGATGGGAATATGCCTGTATGGGGTGAGGTCCTATTGAAACTCCTGCAATGTCACTTTAAATGATTGCAATAAGTGCCTTTTGTCAAGATATTTCATGTCGATCTGACATCTGGGTTCTAGGAGCAACTTCTTGCTGGACCATCTTGTTGTACAGCTATCTCTTAATCATCTTATATAAATATAACTGGTTATATAGTTCCAGGCATCACACATGGGCGTGAATCACAGCCATGAAGTGATGACCAGTGTGTGGGCTTCCGTAGCCATTTTTCTAGAAGGTCTAGGAGACAGGGGCTGAGCACAACCCTGGCTAGTCATCCTGTTGGATACAGTGAGGCATTCAGGGCATGTGATGCAAACAGGGTGAACTGCCAAACTCGTGCCACGATCTCTTTTCTGCCCTAGTTGCAGAGAGGGTGGGACGTGATCCTGCAGCTGCTGGCAGCTGTCTTGCCTCCGTGAGACAGAAGCTGGCAAGAACAGAGTTGACTCAAAGGATGGGCCCAGCTGCAGACGCAGGCTAGAGTGACCCAATGATCCCAGACTGTCCAGAGTTTAAAACTTAAAGTTCCACATCCCAGGAATCTTCTCAGTCCTGGGCAGACTGGGACAGTGTTTACCTCAAGGATAGAGGTATATGTCCTGTCCTGATGACATCATGTGAGCCCCCAAGTTCCAGCCCTGTCTGTGGACTTTCACTGGCTTCTGTCTTGCTCTGGCTCCCAACTAAGCCGGAAACGGGCCGCTTAGGAGACAGGAGCTTTTGTGTGGTTTAGACCAAGTCTCTAAAATCTTCTATGAAGCCTTGATTTCTCCATCTTTAAGATGAGTGGCTGGGTGACTTTTATGTCCTCTTCCAGCTCCATAAAGTTTATGCATCCGTGTCAGCCCAGTCTTGCAGCTTCCCCCCTCCCACCACCATTTAACATCAAAACAAAACAAAACAGAACAAACCTGCTGTGCAGAGTGTTCCAAGATTCAGGCAATGTACTCGAGCTGATGTTATGTCCCTTGGCACAGTTTTACCTAGATGAAAGTGAGGACTATTAAAATATCTCCTTGCAACTTTTATGTGGGAAGAGGGCTGGAACACTAGGCATGAAATGGTATTTATTTTGCTTGTGATACGAAACAGCTGGAGAGTCTTCGTGAATCAGGTATGTTGCTCATCTGAGGTGACAGGTCTCAGGGTGGAGCTTCTGCAGGCAACCTGGGGCCGAAAGTGTTCTAAGCCACAGCTCTCTTTGCTTTTCTGCAGTCATCATGGTGAAGCAAGCACACCATCTCATCCCCCACCTCCTGCCTTTTGGTAACAGCTCCACCTCTCCTTTAGGGACAGATCACCCCCTTTCTGTGTGGTTCCAGTGGGGATGTTAATTACTGTGTCCACTTACTTCCTATGGGGGTTGCCAGGTAACCAGGCTAGGCCAATCATAATTCCTCTCCCCCACCCCTTGTCCTGCACAGTGATTAGCCCACAGATGGGCATTGGGCATAAGACCTATGTGGAGCCAATCAGGGTCTTCTCTGGAATCGACTTAGAGAGGTCTGGTGAGAAGGAGGGTCCTTGCCATGGGTCTGCTAAGCCAGAAACGTGTGCATCTAGGGATACCAGAGGCTGTTTTTCTTAGTAGCATTGAGGAAAAACGATCAGCATTAAGAGAGAAAGAAGGCAAGCACCAAGGGAACAGTGATGGGGAATGGACTGAGGATGAAAGCCCTCTGTAGAGATATTCTCCATATATCATAAAATGGGCCCTTTTCAAGGGTACAGTTCAGTGGTTCTTAGTGTGGTCACAGGGTGGTGACTAATCATCACTATGATCTAATTCCAGAACATTTTCATCACCCCAGAAGGAAACTGTCACCTTTAGCAGTCACTCCCAAATACCCCCTCCTCCTAGCCCCTGAAGACCACTAATCTACTTTCTAACTTTCTAATCTCAATAGATTTGCCTCTTCTGGACATTTCATCTGAATAGAATCATACAGTCTGTGGTCTTTTGTGCCTGCCTTCTTTCACTCCGTGTATTGTTTTCAAGATTCACCCATATGGTAGCATGTTCTGTACTTCACTTCTCTACAGCTAAATCATGTCCCTTGTATGCACATACCACATTTTTGTTTCTTCAGTGGTCAGTTGATATACATTTGGCTTGTTGGGGGGCTATTAGGAATTACGCTGCTATGAATTTTTCACAGAACCTCACACAACTGTAATAAATTATTTCCATGTCTGTCTTTCCCATCAGATTATGAATCTACAAATGCAGAAGAGCTTATACGGTGCCTAACAGTTAGTAGGTGTTCAGGGATTACATATTTGCTGACTGCATAAAGGGAGGACATAGGGGTATGATCCCCATTTTACAGACAGGGAAGCTGAGGGTTAGGGAGATTAACTTGTCTAACTCATGCAACTAGTGTGACCATTGCAGTTCCTCATTATAAACAACAGAAGCCGACTCTGGCTGATTTAAGAAGAAAAAGAACTTATGGAAAGCCTATTAGGGAGCTCACAGAATCAGCAGGAAGGCTCAGGCTTACAAAATAAAGTTGGAACAAGGGAGGCAAGATGGCAGTTGGGACCAAGGACAAAATGATGCCTGAGAAGCAGCCTAGTGAGGACATGGCTGGGATATCCCCGCCTTGCCCTGAACAGAGGATGTTACCAGCATAGCATTGCTACCATCACTGGCTCTGGATATCAGACATTGCTGCTACTGCTGCTGGCCTTACCAGAAGGCCTTTTCCATTGGCCCTACTACTTCTTTGCACCACCAGCTTCTGACTGAAAGCCCATGGGTCCATCTGATTGGCTGTGCTTAGCCACAAGGAAAGCTGGGAAAATGAATTTCAGGCCTTTAGGCTTTTCTGGTGGAGGTGGGGTCTGCTTTACCCCTTGGACTCCTATGGGGAGGAAGTCTCTGGAACAGGAAGATTTAGTGTTGGGTAGGAAAAAACCCCCAAAACTTTAGTAATAGGTGGAAAGCCACATCTCTTCAAATTGAGTGCACTATAGTTGTTTGATAGCTTCTGAGAAGAAGCCCAGTCCTCTGAACCTTCTGAGTCAGTGAAAGCCTTACCATGTTGTTTTTCATCGAGTCCTCACTCTCCAAATGTCAGGTGTCAAAACTATGACAGGTCATCATGTACTGAGGGAGGCCTATTAATTTCTTATCTATCCCCCACCTTTTATTTTAAAAGCAAATCCTGCCAGAACACAGTGCCCTTTTAAATGTAAGCAGAATTGAGTGCCTAAAACAAAGCAAAACCAACCCAACCCAACCCAAGGCAAACCAAACCAAAAATACCTCGAAAAATATGAGGGTCTCAGCCCCTGATCTTGTCACGTACGCGTGATTGAGAGGTTTCCCTGCTGCTTTAGACCTCAAGAGGAGTGGCCTGATGCCTGTACCTATTTGCTACCCTCTGTTCCAAAGGGGGCTGTATTGAGAAACACGTGGTTGTTTTCTTGTTAATACCCCCAGGACTTGTCAGGAGTGAACTACCTGTGGCATTTCCTTGATATCACCTCAAGGGGAGGGACCATCCATCTGGTGCCCATGGAAAACAGACTGGCTGCACCATCTGAGAGGCCTCACCTGGAATCAATCAGTTTTTTATTAGATCTGTGTAAAAGTGCACCCCCTCTCTTTTGCCCCTCGGATGCATTGACAATTCAGCTACGTAATCATTCACAGCCACTAATGAGATGCCAGCCTCTCTGTATTTAAGCCAAGAGACCTCACATTTGCTGGAACATATTGGGAGGACATCCCAGAGACCAAGTCTGTCTCTCTTTGCTACCTCGAGTATTCTAGCTGGGGGTGAGGGGATGGGGGTGGCGGCGAGGATCTTAGAGAGAATCTGGTTCCACCTTGATTATTTTATAGAAATTGGGGCCTGGAGAGATAAAGCACTTGCTCAAGCTTACACAGCTCACAAGTGACAGGGCCGAGGCAAACCTTGGTTCTCCCTCTCCAGAATGGAGGTAGGAACAGTAATAAAATATTCGTTTGTGGATCACAAGCTTGTTACAACATCAAAGAAGACAGATATGGACACAGTGTTATAAAAGTATTAGGTAAATTTAGCAGACCCTGAGCAAGTGCCTAATCTCCCAGCACCTCAATCTTATCACCTATGTAATGGGAATAATCTTATCAGTACTGCGTTATTAAGTTGTGTGAGGATGAACTAAGTCAAAACGTGTAAATTGCTCAGGACAAAACTTGGCACGTTGTGTGTGCTAAATGAATGCTGGTCATCATGTTGGTTTATTGAATCTGTCACCCAAAGGTACCTTCAATTAGGTTCTGCTATTTGACCAATAAATTAAAAAAGTTAATTAAGTAGCTAATTACTCCCTTCCAAACTTTCCTGTGGAAATCTCTCTAAGAGCTCAGGTCTCACTGTCCTAGTTTAATGAGCCTCAGAGACAGGAGGAAGGGCTGACATGGGAACTGAGGAATGTGGCTGTGGCATCTTTTTGTACATGCAGCACCTGGGTACCGTCCTCAGGGGTGAGCTTGTTTCAAATCCTGGCTCTCCCAGTCGCTCGCTGGCTAGGTGCCTGTAGGCCAACCCTTTCCTTTCTTTGGCCATCCCTTCCCTTTACTGTAAAAAGAAGGCGTGAAAAGGCTCTTTTCAGGTCTAGTTGTCTCTGTCAAATGTGTAGATGTCGGATCTGAGTTATTAATTTTCTAGAATAGGATGGTATGAGTTGAGCTTGTGCATCCTGGAACCAGAGTCTTGGGTACAGGTGCTGTCTGCGTGACTGGACAAATTGCTTAACTCCTCCATGCCTCAGTTTTCTGATCTGTAAGATGGGGTGATAACAGGACTTCCTTCAAGGGTTGTTGTGAGGATTAAATTAGATAGTGTCTGGTGTCTGGTGTCTCATGAGCTCCTAGTAAGATGAGCCATGATAACAACAGCCACTGGAAGATGTTTGTTTCTAAAGCTAACCGGTCTTAGCTTCTTCCCTCCATAGTCGGCCTTTTCCTTTGAAGCCAAGCACAAAGTTTTGGGTAACTGAGAGTTCTAGTTGGTTGAAGGCTGGTTAACCAAGAGTTGGCTCCCCTCCTGTTTTGTGGCTCATTGAAATTTACGGATAGAATTTGCAAGGGGCCTGCTAGGTATCCGTTGGTACTTGTCTAGGGCACCTTCATTCAGAGGGAAGGAAAGGGAAGTGGGTTCCCATGCGGTCGCCCCCACTGTGAAACCATTAATGCAAGTTGGCCTTTGGGAGATCCAGGTTGGATAATATCCTACCAGAAGTGGAAGCAACTTCTTCAGAAAAAGAAAAATATATCTAATATCACATTTTGTCTGAGTGTACCAGAGAATATATTTTTCTTGGAGATAAATCAAAAAGAAGCAACGGCCCCATCCACATAAAAGTAGTAAGTAGCCATAAAATCTCCTGTGAACAGTTGCTTTTCATAACCTGGACCCAGAAGATGTGAGTTCAAAGTCCAGGGTAGGATGATACTAGAGGCGTCGCATTAAAAAACACAAAGAACATGGAGAACTGGTTATGGGTTTATGAGGCTGAATATTTGTTTTTTAAAGAGTCTCCTTCCCATAGCTTTGCAAGGAGAGGAAGCTCTAGGGAATGTTTCTCATTGACTTCCTGCAGAGTGATGGCGGTGGTGGGTGATGGGTGGGGAGAAGAGCAAGGAAGTGGCAGACGGGGTGTTTATCTGGTGATGGAAGAGCAAGTGAGCAAGTGACCTAAGTCCCAGCCCCTTTGTATAGGAAGTCAACTCAAGGGTCTTAGGTCAGCATCTGGGCAAGTGGTCCTTCTGGAAGAGAGGTCTTATTTTTTTTTTAAGTTTTATTTTTTATTCATGAGAGACACACAGAGAGGGGGGCTCTGAGATTAAATTCTGGCTCTGCTTCTAACTAGTGGTGAGACCTTGGATAAGTCAAGCAACCAAGAAAACTTCAGTTTTCTCATATGAAAAGTAAAGCTGGAAATACCTATCTCTCTGGGGTTTTGTAAGGATTTCAGGTAATATTTATAAAGCACCTGGCAGTGAGCCACAGTAAGTGCTCAATGCATATTAGTATTAGTTGGGCACTAAAATTAATTGATCTGGGACAGAGTGGGAGGATAGTGAGGGCAGAAAATACACTGAAGGAAGGCCTAGAAGATGGTGCTCTTAGGGGACTGGATGGCTGGCGAGGTGGGCTGGGAGGTTACAGAGTGGACCATGGGCAGTAGAAGAACTGAGAGCCATGGAAGACAAGTGGGTCCATTATCAATGTGCCAAGGACTCCATGGCCTGGAACCCAAGAGCTACCTGGAGACAGGACTCACTATAAGACCTTTCTTCCAGGCGCACCTAGGTGGCTCCGTGGTTGAGCATCAGCCTTCGGCTCAGGACATGATTCTGGGGCCCTGGGATCAAGTCCTGTATCAGCTTCCCCGCAGGGAGCCTGCTTCTCCTTCTGCCTGTGTCTCTGCCTCTCTCTCTCTCTGTGTGTCTCTCATGAATAAATAAATAAAATCTTAAAAAAAAAAGTAAGTCCTCCTGGTATGCTGTAGTTAGGTTTAGAGTGGGCAATGGTATAAGGTGATGGTATGTAGGAGACCAATTCCAAGATTATAAGGGCTGATTTCTCATTTATTGAATGACCTAAGGGGGGTGTTGCTTTCTTTAAAGACACCAGAATCCAGGTGGGCCTTAGAGGCTTTCCCCGCCCTGCATAGAAGGGAAGGTACCACCCACCTGGGAAAACATAAAAGGTGCTGGTAAATGTTAAGTCTGGGAAGCGATGCACACAGCTGCTCTCATGAGCTGGCCAGGCACACTACTGGCAGGGAATTTTGAAATGGGACATTTATATTCCAGCTTCCCAGGTGCTTTGTAAAATTCCTTAGTTCAGTTGCTCTTTATGACAACTCTGAAGGCTCTGATTCTGACATCACCCCAGACAGTGGAGGGCTGGGGAATGGTTATTTCTCCTAAAATTTCTTTCTCAGTGGCTGGATTCCCTGAAGGTAATATTCCTGCTTCAGGTTACACTTTAGGGAGTGTCTTTCCACTGGAACGGAGCCACGAGTTGGACTGCAGAGAGGGACTCAGGCCAGGAAAGCTGTGCTAGCAATGGGGCTACGGCAGAGAGCAAATAACCACAGGTCCTTGCAGCTGCCACTCAAAGAAAGAAAGCTGTTCTTTCTTTCTCTCTTATATTCTTTCCCTCCATATGGATGTCCTTAACAAGAGCCATGAAGGTCTCCAGTTACTCCGGAGTATTTGTTAGTGTTCCCAGCAGATGCATAAGAAGTAGAGTTGCCAGGAAGGGCCTTTGGTTACACAGACATTTCCCATGCAGAGTAAGTGACTTGGGGAAATTGTATATGCCTTTGGGCTAAGCTAGGTCAAGTGAGGCCAGGATGTATGAGTATCTGCGAGGGCATATAAAAGCTGGAAGGGTCTCATGGGTCCCAATCACTTACTTAGAGTCAGAGCATTTGAGAGTTGGGATTCAGGAGACACTCCAGGGCTCTGGGAAGTGACTTGCCCTGACAGGTGTCTCTTGAGTCTATTAGTCTATTGAGTCTATTAATCAAGGCACTTGGCTGCAAGTGAAAGAAACTTGAGGAAGAATAAAAGAGCAAGAGGAATTTATTGACCCATGTGCATGAAAAGCCTAGGGTGGGGAGGGGGACTCCTGGGCATTGGGGATGGCCAGAGATCCCCATGTTGCTGTGTTTGTCTCTCCACATCTCATCCTTACTCACTTCTGTGCTGGTTCAACACCAGGCAGACTTGTCTCAGTGGTGACCAAGGTAGCCAGTGACCTCTCCCAGCTTTAGTTGGCCTCGGAGCTGGTAATCCTGGAAATAAGGGAGGTGGTCATTTCCAAAATTCCAGCCTAACTACCAGGAATGACATGATTGATCTGGCTTGGTTCACATGCCCATCTCCTGAAGCAATTGCTCTACTCAGGAGAGTTCTGATTGGTACCATCAGAGGCTTAAGAGGATGGGGCTGCCCCACCTGAACCACCCAGACTATACATGAGGGACAGGGATTCCTCAGAGATGCTGGGTAGATGAGAAAGCTCCTCCACAATGAACATCTCTATGCCACCAGCATGGCAAGGCTGAAGGGCTGTGACACCTGCTCTCTGAGTTCATAGCCTTGCTGGGGAGTGTGGCTTGTCCTCTGCCTCTCCTGTAGAGTGATAGAATTGGTTGCCTGTGGTAAGCAGGATGGTGCTCCTCCAAAGATGTCTATACATCCTACTCCCCAGAAACTATGAATATGTTATGTTACATGGCAGGGGGAATTAAGGTTGCAGATTAAATTAAATCAGATGGCTGTAAAATAAGGAGGTTATCTTGGACCTAATGTAATCACAAGAGTCCTTCATTAAATGGGGGGAAAAGGTGGCAAAAGAGTCAGAGAGATGACATTGGGAGGAAGACTCTCATGGCTTTGGAGGTGGAAGGGAGCTAGGGCCTAAGGGATGTGGGTGACCTTTTGAAGACAGAAAACGCTAGACGTGGATTCTCCCCAAGAGCCCCTGGAAGGGAACCCAGTCCTGCTGATTTTAGTCCAGTGAGACACATTTCAGACTTCTGACCTCTAGAACCATAAGATAATAAATTGTGTTGTTTTAAACCATCATGTTTGTGGCAATTTGATAGAGAAGCCATAGGAAAGTAGCACACTGGCCAGAATGAGAAGGGAATTACTTGACCTTTGCATCCCCATGTGGCCACGACAGTCCTGGGCATAGAGGCAGTGGTTGTGAGGCAGCTGTGGGGGCTCTCGGGCAGCAGGCAGTGCTCTCCCTTCTCCTCCTTCATCTCTTCCATCCTGCTCCCTAGAGGTGGATGCCAACGGGATCACCAGGATGAGGCCACACCCTCTATGAGCTGGGAGGAGCAGAGCCACACAGCAGCCTTGAAATTTCCACCTTTATGCTTTGACTTGAGTGAGAAATGTTTATCTTGTTCAAGCTACTGTTATGCTGGGTGTTTTCAAAACTCACAGCTGGAGCCAAACCTAATTATTTTGGAAAAAGGCCTCCACACTGACCTTTCACCAGATCCAGTCTCTGCAAGGTGAGAGCATCCCAAGGGTGTTCCAGCGATGATGATTTGGTAGCTCCTCCCCATCCTTAACTCTTCCCTGGAGCAACCAGGATCCTCCCCATCAGGTGCAGCCCTCAAAGCCCTCCTGTCTCCTCCTTTGCTGTTGGTGACTGTTCTTAAGCAGCAACTCTAACCAATCCCGATTCAGCTTGACCCTCTGGCTCTCTGAACCCTGTGCTGTTTTGGTGAGCACCGATGACCCAGTTCTGGTCCAAGAATCTCCTTCCTACCCTGGTTGGACGCCCCTCTCCGCCACATCACACCTCCATGGAGTCAAATAAGAATGCAAGATTTAAACAGCATCGAAGACCTTGCCTCTAGGTCTCTCTGTGTGACTTCAGAGGAGATCATGGTTCTAATAGTTAACATTTACTGAGCACTTACTAAGAGGGAGAAAATTGACTAAGTGCTTTATATTTTAAGTGCATTTTATCCTCAGAATAACACTAAGGGCAGGTACTAGTGTTATGTCACTTTACAGGTAAAGAAACTGAGGCTGTATGAACAGAGAAGTTAAAAAACTTGTCTGAGGTCATTGAACCTCCAAGTGGCAGGGCTGGTATATAAACCATGCAGTCTGATTTTGGAGCCCGTGCTGTGATACGTTACGTGTGCTGCTTCTGAAGCCCAGGTACTGTCATCTTCTAAGTAGCACTTTACTCAGAAAAATGTTTAGAGGATCGTGATAATGGTTCAGGAAACCAGGCAGGGTTGCCCTGTATGGCCGTGTGGACTGGATACTGCACAACTCAGGAGGTGCCATTCACACTGTCATCTATGTTTATTGTAACCCCTGGAGTTGTGCGGTAGGCAACCTACACGATTATCTGTGGCCATTCTAAGGCCTTGGGGCTTACATAAGCTGATAGCAGAAGGTCACATGGAAATGCCAGGAACTCAGCTGGGGAGCTATTAAAAACTGCTTGGGCGTTAGAGTTGAAGATTAGAAATCAGGGAAACAAACCAAGGTAATGGGAGATAAGAGCGCAGAGGACTCTTGCTGGGGCAGTCTGACAAAATCCGCTGGATGGTTTCTTTCTCACCCAGACCTGCACTAGATGATTCTTTACAAAAGGGAGAGGAGTTAGTTTTATTGTTATCATAGAAGTAATACGTGCTTAATTTTTTAAAAGATTTATCTATTTATTTGAGAGAGAGAGAGAGTGAGCTCATGCACAAGGGGAGTGATAGGGGCAGAGGAAGATGGAGAGAATTCTAAGCAGACTCCCTTCTAAGTGGGGAGACCTACTGGGGGGCTTGATCCCATGGCCTCAAGATCGTGACCTGAGCCAAAATCAAGAGTTAGACATTCAACTGACTGAGCCACTCAGGTGGCCCTAATACATGCTTACTGACGGACATTTGGAATATATAGAAAAGCTTAAATAAGAAAATAGTAGTCATCCATTGCCCATGATCCAGAGAAAACCACTTCTGGCATTTTGTTATGTTTCCTCCAGACTCTTCTTTCTATTTCTTGATGGATAATATATATGTAATCGCAAAGGGGAAAGAATGACATATTTGTATGTGATTGATCATGTTAAGATATTAACTCATACTATTTGTATAGTTTTTACCCAGTCTTCTAGAATGGTTCAAATGGGACTGGGCTGACTCTTGCTTGTCTTGCAAGAACATGTGGCTGCCCTTCACTGGGCCAACTAAAGCTGGGCTACTGGGCGATTCTTTCCAAAACTAATAGGATTGAAGGAGAGGAGTGGGAGTGATTCTTGGGACAGAGACGGCATCCCAGTCAAACCCAGGGTCTTGAGGTTGAGGGGCCACTGCAACACAGGGGCCGGCACACAAAGCCCTGAGCCTGCTTGTACACCGAGGGGCTTGGTGACCTTGCAGGTGATAGACTGTCCTCCTGAAAGGTACCTTTGAGATGATGTGGTCCAGCCTCCTTCTTTGTCTTCATTCCTCTCCAGCCCCACCCTGACAGCTCAAACACAATTTCTATTTGAGAAAACTAAGACCTCAGGGGGTAGCTTGACCTTCTAGGGGTCATGGAACAAGTCAGTGGCATCCTGGGACCTGAGCTTGGGGGGCTCTTGACTTTCTTCCAAGAATCCAGCATGTCCAAAACTGCATGCTGGGGAAGGCTAGATTTAGCATATGCCCTGGAATAAAGACCTGTTCCATGCTTAAAGCAGCATTTTGGTCAAAGGCTGCACACTGTTATCCGCTCAGATTCGCAAGTACCTTAGCTTCCTTAAGGCTCTGAGAAGGCCTGCAGCAAAGAAACCTATCAGAATTGGTTCAGCTCAGTGTTCCTTGAACTTGTGTGGACAAGGAGCTCTTTTCATATCAATCATCTAGTCAATCCTCAAGAACATCGTTGGGGAGAGAGAGGCTGTGGCACACTGTACTAGCTGTCCACTTAGGCCAGAAAGGATACCTGAGGACATAAGCAATGTCACACTGGGTCAGAGCCACAGTCCTTCGAGCCCAGGAATGTACTTTGTGTTAGGGCCACCAAGGAAAGTGTTGCAAGAACATGTGGCTGCCCTCCGCTGAGGCCAAGCTCAGAGGCCTGAGACTCGGTTCTCCTTAATGGCCTTATAGCTTCATATGATATTATTGTCCCCAGATGGACTTAAACTTTTGAAAACATTGAATACTTTATACTAAATAAATTCTGTGGCAGCAGGCTCTCATGCATCTTGCTCATGGCTGTATCCTTAGTGCCTGGTACATAGTAGGCGCTCAATAAAGACTTGCAAAATAAATGGGGTTGAATTTCCACTTCCTTTTGAGGGCAGCAGAATCCCTCTGGGTGACATAAAAATCTTGAACTTTCCCCCCTCCCAGGCTCTGACTTACATTGTAGGATTCAGTTTAAAAAATTCTTTTAATTTATGTGCGTTGAGTGCTTAATGTATGTGAACCCTGCACCTGACATGTTCCCATATAAATAAACTCCTATTTAAACTTTCAGTGATCCCGTAAAGTAGGATCACCTCCATTTTCCAGGCGACGAGGTTAAGCCTTGAAGGCGTTAGGCGACTCGGCCAAGGTCTTGTTCTAAATTAAGTGGCAACGCCGAGATTTATGACTCCATGCGCAGAGCCAGGTAGAGCTTGTTAACAAGAGCTTGGGGTGATCAAAGTACACATGAGCCGCACGAAGAAGAGGCAGGCCCCAGACGAAGACTCCTCCTGGTTACAAGGGAAGGCGCTTCCTCTTCTGAGAAAGTAGTTTGCAGCAGGGACTGGTCATCAAGGCTGTCCTGGGTGCTCAGTAGGGACCCAGGGCCACCTGTCATGTCTCGTTGTGGAAAATAATTCGGCTTAAGGCAGAGTAACTCTGAGGATTGAGAAACACGAATAGTTCTCAGCTGATGGAACAGCTGAGGCACTAAAGCCTTCCCAGGCCTTGGTTACAGCAACACAGTGCCCTAACACAGCCGGTGTCTTCCAAAGGCCCGTCCACTCAGCAGGTTGATATTTCTCCTTCCATTCAGCCCCTTGAATGCCCTGGCATTGATCTCGCTAGCGCTACAGTGAGTTTGCTCGGTTTAACTTAGGAGTGAAACAAAACCATTACAGCATCTGAGTCGCCCTCTGAAAATGGCATCTGCTCCTTCGAGCTAGAGCACACAGTGGCTAATTAAACTGTGTTCAAGAGACAGTGTCTATCTAGTTGGATGGGAGCTCGGGTGGGTGGAAGATTATGTCTCAGCAGATTCATCGGATGTCAGGGCTGGGAGGAGGTCATTTGGCTCTTCATCCTACAGGGGAGGAAACGCAAGCTCACGTAGCTATTGACTGGGGAAGCTGGACTTCAAACTCAAATCGCTTGATTTTTGGTGCAGTTTTCTTTAATCTACGACATCCTGCTGCCTTGGATACAAGCTTCGCTTCGCTCTTCATGCTGTGTGACCTAACACAAGCATTTAACCTCTCTGTTCTTTGCTCATTTGTAAAATCTATGCGATCATAGATACTTACCTCATGGAGTTATGGTGAGGAACAAATGAGACTTTGCCTGTAAAGTACTTTCCCAAGTGCCTGGAACACATGATTGTTCAGTAAATGAGAGATTTTAAAAATTCTTTTTTTTTTAATTAATTTTTATTGGTGTTCAATTTACCAACATACAGAAAAACACCCAGTGCTCATCCCGTCAAGTGTCCACCTCAGTGCCCGTCACCCATTCCCCTCCAACACCCGCCCTCCTCCCCTTCCACCACCCTTAGTTCGTTTCCCCGAGTTAGGAGTCTTTATGTTCTGTCTCCCTTCCTGATATTTCCCAACATTTCTTTCCCCTTCCTTTATATTCCCTTTCACTATTATTTATATTCCCCAAATGAATGAGAACATACACTGTCCTTCTCCGATTGACTTATTTCACTCAGCATAATACCCTCCAGTTCCATCCACGTTGAAGCAAACGGTGGGTATTTGTTGTTTCTAATTGCTGAGGAATATTCCATTGTATACATAGACCACATCTTCTTTATCCATTCATCTTTCGATGGACATCGAGGCTCCTTCCACAGTTTGGCTATTGTGGACATTGCTGATAGAAACATCGGGGTGCAGGTGTCCCGACGTTTCATTGCATCTGAATCTTTGGGGTAAATCCCCAACAGTGCAATTGCTGGGTCGTAGGGCAGGTTTATTTTTAACTCTTTGAGGAACCTCCACACAGTTTTCCAGAGTGGCTGCACCAGTTCACATTCCCACCAACAGTGTAAGAGGGTTCCCTTTTCTCCGCATCCTCTCCAACATTTGTGGTTTCCTGTCTTGTTAATTTTCCCCATTCTCACTGGTGTGAGGTGGTATCTCATTGTGGTTTTGATTTGTATTTCCCTGATGGCAAGTGATGCAGAGCATTTTCTCATGTGCCTGTTGGCCATGTCTATGTCTTCCTCTGTGAGATTTCTCTTCATGTCTTTTGCCCATTTCATGATTGGATTGTTTGCTTCTTTGGTGTTGAGTTTAATAAGTTCTTTATAGATTTTGGAAACTAGCCCTTTATCTGATATGTCATTTGCAAATATCTTCTCCCATTCTGTAGGTTGTCTTTTAGTTTTGTTGACTGTATCCTTTGCTGTGCAAAAAAAATGAACTATTGGGACTTCATCAAGATGAGATTTTAAAAATTCTTAATAGCAGTGTCATCCTTCTGTGTTTTTATTTATTTATTTTTATTTTTATTTTTATTTTTTTTTCCTTCTGTGTTTTAAAACAGTATAATCTTCCTAGTTGAGAAGATGGTCTTATGGGAAGGAAGGGGTGTCTCTGTCTGCCTGCCCCTGTAGCTGGGGAGTGTGGTGAAGGCATAACAGCAATGTTTGTGTTTGGGGCTTTCCTGCGTGTCGGTTTTCATGTTTTGCCAGATAAACATTGTATGTTTCTTGTGAAACCCTGGGCATTTCCTGCCCCTCAGAAAAGTAACCCAATGAACCCACTCACAAGAAGATGACAGTGGTGTTTTACTCCCCTCAAAATGCCTGGAAGATGATATATTTTTTATTTTTTTAATTTGTTTTTATTGAAGTTCAATTTGCCAACATGTAACACCCAGTGTTCATTCCATTAAGTCCCCTTCTCAGTGCCCATCACCTAGTTACCCCAACCCCCTGGCCACCTCCCCTTCCGCAACCCTGTGTTCGTTTCTCAGAGTTAGGAGACTCTCATGATTTGTCTCCCCTCTTTTCCCTTATAATCCCTTTCACTATTTCTTATATTCCACGTATGAGTGAAACCATGTGTTGATTGTCCTTCTCTGATTGACTTCACTTAGCGTAATACCCTCCAGTTCCATCCACGTTGAAGCAAATGGTGGGTATTTGTCTTTCCTGATGGCTGAGTAATATTCCATTGTATATATACCACATGGAAGATGACATTTAATGCAAAATGATTCATTTCCAAGGGGAGAGAATCTCAGATGACAGTACCTGGTGGATGGGAGAAAGACTTTGGACATTGGAGCTTGGTCTTCCTGGGGCCCCTACTGTCAAACGATGGGAGATGGTCATCTGCTTGATTCATATCCAGGGCTCATCTCACTCCGCTCTCCTCATGCTCCTAATAGGCGATATGCTCCCACATTGAGGACTTTCTGCCTGGGAAGCTGGTTCTTGGTGGTGGGAGGGGAAGGACTGACCTCTCACCTGAGAGAAAGCACCTGGGATGTGGTTGCTCTGCAGAGGCTTGAATGTGCGGCTTGAAAACCATGAGGTGTGTTGTCCCTAGACTCCTGCCCTCATCTGTGCATAGCCTGGGCTCAGAGTTCGAAATTGGAAGCTTCTCACAAGTGAGATTAGCTAAGTGAAAACCTGGCACTCTCTCTCTAAAGCAGAGCTATTAGGAAACCAAAGCAGAGAATGCATTACCATAAGCACTGGCAGTATAGACAGTCCATTTAAATAGCACACATCAGTGTGGTAATTTTCAAAATATTCAAAATTTGAATAAATATACTTCCTTTGTATAAGGTTCAACCCTTCACAATCAGAAACCCAGGTGCACTCTCGTGTCCTTCTTCTTCTCCATCCCATATGCTCAGTCCAGTAGGGAGTCCATGATGCACATCTGAATATCTCTGAGTCTGTCTACTTGCCTCCATCACCATGGTCACCCCACCATTGCCCCGGGCTATGCTGTAAGGGTCTCTGTGTGTTTCTGCTGAGTCCCTCCTAGCCAGTCTTCATTGCAGTGTCTCCAAAACTGAGCACACAATATGACCCATTGAGGTGCAGGCGGAAAACATTAGAATTTAGATTTTTACTTATTTTTAATAAAATAAGGAATAGAAATTTAGGAATAAAGTTTTACTGATATTCAACAGTTGGATTGACCCTGACCTCTCACCTAATCCTAGTGCCAGACAGTAGCATGTCATGTTTGGTTCAAGAGGTATCATGGCAGGGTTCAGGGAATGCCGTCATGGTTTTTGCTCCTTGATTTTTTTTCCCCTAGCTTTACTGGGGTATAGTGGACAATTAAAAATTGTATATATTTAAGATAATACAACTTGATTATTTGATATACATATACATTGTGGAAATATAACCACCAAGGTAATTAAAGTATCCATCCCTTCATATACTTTTTGTGTGTGCGTGGTGAGAACACTTATGATTTATCCTTTTAGCAAATTTCAGGTATACAATACAATATTGTTAACTATAGCATAATATATGCACATTGTTGTACATTAGATTTTTAGAACTTATTTTATCTTTTGTAACCGAAACACTGTACACCTTGACCAACATCTCCCCATGTCTCCCAGCCCCTGGTAATCACCATTCGACTCTGCTTCTAAGAGATTGACTATTTTAGATTCCACATATAAGTGAGATCACCCGATATTTGTCTTCCTGCCTCTGGCTCATTTCACCGAGCATAATGGCTTCTGGTCCATCCATGTTGTTGCACATGCTAGGATTTCCTTCTTTTAGAAGGCTGAACTGTATAATGTTATATACATATATCACATGTATCCATTCATTCATTCCTCAGTGGACATTTGGGGGTGTTTCCATATCACAACTATTGTGAATAATGAGGCAATGAATATGGGAGTGCAGTAACCTCTTCAATATCTTGTTTTCATTTCCTTTGGATACATACCCCAAAGTGAGACTGCTGGATCATATGGATCCATGTTTTCCATAGTGGCTATCCCAACTTACATTCCTACCAATGGTGTACAGGGGTTTCCTTTTCGCCACATCCCTGCCAACATTCATCTTTGGTCTTTCTGATAACAGCCAACCTGACAGGTGTGAGGCAATATCTCATTGTGGTTTTGATTTGCATTTCCCTGATGATGAGTAAAGTTGAGCATCTTCTCACACCTGTTGGCCACTGTCTGTCTTCTTTGGAGAAATGTCTGTTCAGGTCCCTTACCCATTTGTTCTCAGTGTGTTGCAATGTACTGCAGCTTCTGTCTTCTCCAGGGGAAAACCACTTCTGGATTACATTAAGTAGCTTTAATTAAATGAACTTTCAAAAAATGGACAAGCAACTGAAAAGGATTCCTGCACTACATTTGTTGATTGAAGATAATACTAAAGGCAAGCAACCTTGCCTAACCCTTAGTGTACATTATGCTTTGAGATACTAACTAATGATAGTATGTAGTCTTCATAAAAATTTTTGAGATTTAAAGAAAATCTTTTCTTTGTGGATGTTTTCAAACATACACAAAAGAGAAAATATAATAATGAAACTCCATGTGCCTATTGCTCAACTTCAATGATTGTTAGCATTTTGTCCAGATTAAACCTTAAAAACTATTTTTATCATTAACTCCCTTTAAAAGATTTCTATATTTGTATGTTTTATAATATACATGAGCTCTACAGTGTATACAAATATTCAGTACATAAATGTTCATAAATCAAAAGCGTGTACTCAAAGACTTTTCAGTCATCAGGATTTGCGTAATCAAATGTTTAGAGAAGGCTGCTTCACGATGCAGACAGAACTTTTTGTTGTACAAATTCGACCATGTTGTTCTATGCTGCACCCCTAACGGCTTCCTATTGCTTTTAAGGAAAGCTCTCCAAGGATCCACTTAAGTCTCTTGCCTCACTCCCCCTCCAACCTCCTTTGCTCCCTCTACTCCGGCGCCAATACCAGTTTGCAGGGCAGACTTTTCACAGTGCCCACATTGACCCCTGTGTCCTTTTTCAAGGTGGGGGGAGGGTGGAGGGAGAGAGAGAATCCTAAGCAGACTCCGTGCTCAGTGAGGAGCCAACACAGAACTTGTTCTCATGACCCTAAGATCATGACCTGAGCCGAAATCAAGTCAGATGCTTAACCCACTGCCGTTGCACCACCCAGGAGCCCTTCCCATGTGTCCTTTTGCCTGAGGCCTTTACACATTCTTCTTCCCCTACTTCCCTTCCCAGCTCCAGTTCCAGTTTCTTTAGGAATCCTTTCCTTCCTTCCAGCCCAGGTTGAGTTTCCTGAATATGCTCCATGCTCATGGAATTGAATTCTTTTCCTGCACTTGTCTTGGTCTGTAATATGTAACTATAGATTCATTATATGACCATATAGACCCTATATAATGATAGATTCCTTTGAGTGATGGCTAATGTCTGTCTCCCTGTAGACTAAAATCTCCAAAAGGCTACCTCCCTAGTATCTAATGCTGTGCCTCACACATAGTAGGCATCAACAAATTGTGGATTAAATGAAGCCTATCTTATAGTGCAAGGTTAAAATAGCACCGGGTGAGAGGTGATCCCTGTAGACCATTTGGTAGATGAATCATTATTACATGAGAAGTTCAACATTGCAAGAGATAAGGAACAATTCAAGAGAATAATTTGAGTTCACAGGCAGTGCATGGTTAATTGCCAAACAAGCCCAGTGGATGTCAAATGCATCAAGTTCAAAGAGAGAACACTCTCTGTGGGGTGGGCTGGGCTGGCTTCAGACAGCATGATCTTTTGAAATATAAAAGCCACATGTGAACAAACACATACTGACATGATGGGAGCTGCAATCCTTGCTTGTGATACTGAAAGTGTAATTTAATTTTGATATACAAGAGTCTCCAGTTAGACCCTGAAGTCATAATGATAATGTCATCTTCCCAGATCATTCTAGCATGAATGAATCTGCCCTTTTCTCAGGCTTTGTATTCATTATGGCCTTGAAGTTGGAGCTGGGGTTTATTAGCAGTAACATCTTTCCTTTGGTCTTGCAATAGTTTCTTCTGCTTGGACTTTTGACTGGGCTCTCACATGGTCTTTTTTGTGGTTTTGTAATAAAGGGACTTGTTTTTATATGATCTGGTAAATAGAGAACCAACTCTTGGTATTAATTTAGAAGACTGCAGGCTGATTTGTGAACCCCAGTCTGACATTCATATGATCTGATCTTCTTTTTGCCCAAGAGAGGCTTTGTTTGCATCTGTTTTAGTTTCAACACACACTTGTTTATTTTTCTGGTTTCTTACTTTTCTCCCTTCATTAGAACATAAGTTTCATGAGAGCAAGGGCCTTACCTGTTGGGTCTCAATTAAAACCTCAGCACCTAGGACAGGGCCCGACAGAGTGCAGACACTGAATAAAGGTTGAATGTTTTCAGAATCTCTTAAGCTTGTAAGTAACTTGAGGAGAGAGGACATTTTTTGGTCTCTTTATCTCCTATGATATTGCCTAGTATCACATCATAGTAGATGCTGGGAGTACATCAGCTCAATGGAATCAAAGAAAATTCTGCTTAATTATTTGACCATGGTAGAGGAGAGAAGGAAGAGCAGATGGGAGAGGATTGGCTTTATTTATTTATTTTTAAAGGATTTTATTTATTTGAGAGAGAGAGAGAGAGAGAGAGAGAGAGAGAGAGAATGAGCAGGGAAGAGGGGCAGAGGGAGAAGACGACTCCCTGCTGAGTGGGGAGCCTGATGCGCGGCTGGATTCCAGGACCTTAGGATCATGACCTGAGGTGAAGGCAGCTACTCAACTGACTGAGCCACCCAGGCACCTCAAGGATTGGCTTTAAACTGTGGAGTCACAGTTCCCTTCTCATTCATTGTGTGACTGGGGGCAGATCACTGGATTTCTCAGCCTCAGTTTGCTCATTTGTATAACAGGGGTGTTAACACTGGTAGTCCTCGTCCCGGGGCCCTTGTGAGACATTCTCTCTGGGAAGGTTCTGTAAACAGTGAAATGTCTAGAGATATGAGTTGTGTGGACTCCAGCCAAGACAGTTAGGAAATGCTGGAGATTCCCATAGGGCTGTTGGCAGTTTGGCCTTCAGACAGACAGTGGCCTCAGCAACAGAACCTGCTAGGTCCAGATTTCCAGGTCCCTGTCTCCATAAGCTCCTCTTGTCATCACCTTCCCTTCCATCCTGTTCTCCCCTGTAGCTTTGTCCTCCCTCCCCCACCTCCAGTCTCCCTTTATGCTGGCTCATCCAGCTTGTTTGAATTGCCAGATGAAATGTAACTTGATAGCCTGAGTTATCTAGAATTACATTCCAAAAACATCTCTGCGCTTCCTCAGGGGAGAAAGGAAAACAGGGACCAGGGCAAAAGAGGGCAGAGAGGAGACTCTAACCATGTTCTACTTTTTCTTTTATGAAATTTGGCCTATGGTTTCCGAAAGAAATTTCCCCAATCAATGCCAGCCCTGCAGGTAGAATGAGGAGTCTCCTACTGGGTTTGATTGGAGGGGAACTGGAAGGCTCAGCCCCAATCTTTCTATCGGCCTGAAATTCTCTGCTTACCTGCACTTTTGGTTTTGAAGCCAATATATTTTCATTGAAGATCCTAATTAACTGTTATCACTGAGCTCCAGTTAGGTTATGTCGCATTCCAAGGGCCTGGAGCACAGAAAATAGAAAACGCACCATCAGAAAAGGAAACTTTGAAAGGACAATGTGGACAGGAGCCCAGAGTAGCTGAGGGCAGGTGCAGCCTCACGAACTGAGCCAGGGCAGGATGGAAAAACGGAGATGGGGTGTCAGGAGAAAGGAGTAGAGATCTGGTTGTGCCACATATCTGGGCAGAGTAACTCTACTCTGCCTTTAAAATTTTAAGCCTCCCTGAGCTGCTTCATTATTAATTATTATTAATTAAGGTTAGTGGAAGTATGGGTTTTTTGTTTGTTTTTTGTTTTTTCTTTTTTTGCTGAAATTCAAGGTGCTCTTTATTTTGTCCGAATGAAACCAGTCCTATTGACTTTTTGGGTCTTCCTAATAATTTCATTATCATTATATCATAGTTTCATTGTTAAGAGACAATACACAGAAGACTATGAGCTCCTGGGAATAGCATCTGGCTTCTGTGCCTTATGATCCCTTTTCGTGCCCAAGGTCCTGCTCCCTATCCCAGTCTAGGTCACCTTTACACCTTGGCTTGAGCTTTTCCCTGTCTCCAGAGCGCCCTCACTCTCTCTCCACCTGTTGCAAGCCCTCAAAGCCAAGCCCAGACTTTCTCATGACATTTCTCATGATTTCGGTCCTGAGCAAGTGGTGCTTACGAATTTGCCTGTCACACACTCCCTGTCGGAAGTAAGAGTGTACTTGCTTTTCCATTCTACTCCCTGCCCATTCCTGTGTCGGGGTGAGGTGCATAAGAGACTGTCATCTTCATGTTGCAGCTCTCAAAGGGTGCTTAATAATGTCTGTTGAATTGATTGTATGCAGCTGGTACACGAGGAATTTCTATAGTGGTCTCAGAAGCTCGCATCCAATTCCCCAATGACTGAAATCCGCCTTACAATTTACGGAACCCCTTTCATTTCACTTCAAAGCAATGTTTATGAAAAGGGCTATCAGGTTGTCAGCTCTCTTGGGAGCATCTGAATTAGAGATCAAGTCTCCTAACCACCGAGGTCTAAGGTGTTCTATATTGAAACATATACTGTTTATTTCAGAGGTATATTGTATTCCGTATGCTGAGAGGTCATATGGTGTAACAATCAATCAAGCTCAGTTCGGCTACCGGGGACTCTGGGTTCAATAAATCTCTAGTCTGTATAGTTCCTACCATATAGAGATGTTGTGAGATTAAAAGCAGCAATACTTGAGTTCATAAAGTCGAATAGGGCAGTGTGGGCACATGGTTGGTGCTCAGTGGTGAGGCTGGTATTGTTGTATTATTGTTATTTTCCATCTAATCTGAATGTGGCTGTGCTGCTTTGGGCAGCGCCTTCTTTCACTCTTTACCTACCTTAAGACCAAACTCAGGGGGCACCTGGGGGGCTCAGTCAGTTATGCATCTGCCTTTGGTTCGGGTCATGATCCCAGAGTCCTGGGATTGAGCCCCGAATCAGGCTCCCTGCCCGGCAGGAGTCTGCTGCTTCTCCCTCTGTGTGCTTGCTTGCCATCTATTTTTTTCGTTCTCAAATAAATACATACATAAATCTTTAAAAGCCACACACAAACTCAGCATCGTACTGGATTCCCTCCTTCAGATCAAATCAGACTACAAAAGTTTTGGTGAGAAACGCAGACTTTACTGAAGATACTTAAGGAAATCTGGATGATAATACTGCATACCACCAGCAAAACTTAAAAAAAAATCCCTTTTTAAGCATTTCTGTTCTTTCCTGAAAGCTCCTTTCTTCATGCTAGCAACCCCATTTCTTCTCTACCCACCCCCCGCCCCCGCCAAATATTTTCCCACTCCTTTTGGTAGCTTGTCCCGCTCTCTGGACACATCCTCTTTAGGATTCATCCTCCTTGGAAGGCAAATAATCTTTTCCTCTCTTAAATTAGAGTACTGCTTTTTAAAAAAATTATTTTTTTTTAATTTTTAATTCAATCAGCCAACATATAATACCTCATTCGTTTCAGATGTAATGTTCAGTAAGTCATCAGTTATGTATGTCACCCAGGGCTCATCTGGAGCGCTACTAAACCGAAAATGTTATTTATTACATATGTCAGACTAAGTGTGAATGCTAGGTGCCCAGGGTTCCTGGGGTGACCCCGGCCTGTAAAACTTTCGGGTTACCTGCTGAGGCCAGTGGTGTGCTGGAGCCGGTTCACATCCGCTCACGGTGCCAACTGTGTGCACCTCTTTCCAGCTCTGCTTTAAGCGATGCCACATTGATAACTTGAAATTGGCCATAGTGCACGTATTCACACCATGAAAATGGACAAATGCTATAAACCAGAGCTTTCTGCAGAGAATGGGTCGGTAAACATTTACTGGCACGTCGCGGCTGCAGCCACTGACCCTAGGCCTTTCTCTGGCTCTCATGCAAGACCTCAGGGTGCTCCGGCTTGGCTTCCTGCTTCCTAATTCCTGGTACTCTGCAACAGGCAGGGAGTCTCCGTGGCTAAGGAGACTTGTTTTCAGTTCCATGTGCTCTACAGCCGTCTTCCCTCCTTCTCTTTCTTGGCTTTCCCTCTACTTGTTTTCCTTGGAATTTGAGCTCTTCTTTCCTGGTAAAGGAAAGTCCAGGTCACACCTCAGGCTGGTTCAAGGTCTCTCTCTCTCTTTCTGTCTAAGTTGCCAGCATGCCACATGGCAGCAGTCTTATCAGATGTGACCCAGAGGGTGCAAGATTTGATCACAGCAGTGAAGGTGGGTTGGGATTCCTGAGAACCTGCATGAGTACAAAGATTGGGGCTCCAAGGCAGTCGTGGTATCGTTGTCTGCTCGGCTCTCACTGCGGGCCATGGGTCAGGGGTTCCCCATTTTTACTGCACATTGGAATCACCCAAGGAGTTAAAACACTCCCAGTGCTCAAGGACGGCCCCAGTCGATTAAATCAGGTGGCATTGTGCCTCTTCAGATCTAGATGAGATTGACTTGGTTTGCCCTCCCTTGGTCTGTGGAGGGCTCAGGCTCCTCCCTGTTACTGTTACTGTTGATTTGACATCCTGATGGCCGCTTCTGTTCCTGAAACCCTGCCTCTGCTGCATTGGTTTAGTGTAGGAACATTTTACCACCTACAGGTGCTTCTGTTTCATAACAGCACCCGAATGCCATTCTCTCAGGGAAGCCTTCCTTGATTCCCCAGACCAGGTCAGGCCTTTTTGATATATCCCCTGTACTTTTCTTTCATAGCAGTTAAACCAGTTTGTGATTCCATATTTAGTGTTGTATTATTTTGGTTAATTAGATCTTATACTCTATGGGGGGGGGGCAGAGGTTATGTCTATTTTCCCCCAACACTTAGGATAAGTGCTTAAACCCTCATGCTTGGCACCTAGTATGTGCCCAGTGGGTGGTTGTCGAATGTTGAACAGATACCTGTGGGAAAGAAAGAGACTGGGCCTTGGGAAGGGTCTGCAACAAGCAATAGAATGGCCAGTCCAAATGTCTTAATCCAGGGTCTCTGGTTCCTTCTTCTTTCTCTGAAGACCAGCCTGCTGTACTTCCCAGTCTACTTAGTAGGTACGAGAAGGCCACCAGACAGCTGCTTGGTTTATATCACCTCCATTTAAGAGACCAGCTCAGACTGAGCTAGAGTCCCTTCATCCCAGTTCCTAGGTAAAAGAAAGTGTTGGTTCAGGTGTCTGGTCTAGTAGACACTGATGAGGGGGCATGGTGTGAGGGATGCTGGTAAGTGGTACCAGAAGTACCACTAAGGAGTCACATAAACTGGGCACATACCCCACGTATGTTCCCTGTAGCTTGTACCTAGAGTCACTATCAAAAATAAAACCCTACAAATGATGAAGAACTGGGAGGAGAGAGAAGAGGCAGGTGGTCCCAGGGAGCTTTCCAGGTGAAAGAAAGGAATCGCCACCAAAAAACAGGGGAAGGGGTTGTTAGCTAGTCTCCCTGAATCAGATTTTTCGACTCTAATCCCAAGGGCCTGGAAAGGCCAAACATTCCCAAGACTGATTTCCTGGCTGGCTTTGGATGTCTCATGCCAGCAGAGGGGAGAAAACCAGATGGACGGGTGCCCAGTCTGCAGAGAGGAGCTGGCTGGCTCCGGAATGGGTTGGCATTATCCAGATCTCCTCTGACTAACATGGAGTTGTTGACGATGGGAGAGGGTAGAAATTCTTAAAACAAAGAGCAGAGCCATAAGAGGCATGGAGCTCTCAGGATGAGAGTCAGCTGTGGAATGAACATCCCAGGCAGTGGGCTTCCCTACCACTCTGTGAGCTCTGAGAGGGCAGGGCTCTGACTCTGTTCCTGATTCTCTAAATGACAGCTTACTGAGGCCAGGGGATATAACAGCAGACACAACACAACCTCTGCCATCATGGGATATAGTCTAGTGGGGAAGACAGAAACATAAGCAAGTCATCGTAGGACAGAAAGTTTGGTGAATGCTCTGAGGGGCATCAGCTGCTGGGGAGACACATGGATCGGGGGGAAGGCTCCCCGGAGGAGGTGATATTTAAGTTGGGACAAAATGAATAGGAATTATCCAGGTGAATGAGGGGCATGGTGGGGAGAGGAGTGAGGAATGTGATTTTAGGCTGAGGAAATAATTATTTACAAAAGCCTACAGATGAAAAGAGCATGGTGTCATCCAGAGATTACAAGTTGTTCAAAAGTCTGGAGCATTGACCAGCAGGTGCTCCTGTGGTAGTACTCTGCGTGTCGTGCTATTCTCTCATTGTTTCACGGATGGGAACCTCTACATGGAAGGCATCCCAAATATCACGGTCCTTGATTTCTGTGAAAGCAGAGCACGAGGGAGTCACATCTCAGTTACTCTCTTTGGGCTGTGATTGCCTCCTCTATAGGCTGCCCCAACAGAGAAGGTGAAATCAATTTTCAAATGGAAGGGAATATCACTGCTTCTCTTGGGTTCCTCTGAAGTCCTGTGCTTGAGGCTGTACCATCAATACTCTTTAGATGATTGAGTTTTTCATTTGACCAGATCTGTTTTCTAGGACTGCTCTCACGTTCTGTCCTGGTATGTGCATGGGCTGCTCAATCAGTACCTCTGGGGGTAATAATGCCATGGCCTTCTCTCTACTCCACAACCTGCCAAAGACTACTTCTGACAACCCAGGTGCCTGGAGCTTCACATCTCTGGATGTGGGGGATATTCCATGGATCAGCAGAGTTGGTTGGCAGGTGATGTCTCCTCTCTCCTGCTGCTCGGTGCCTGCCACTTCTCGAACTGCAGGGCAGACATAGAGCAGGCCAAGGTGGAAGACCTAGGATGACTTTCTCTGCCATGGGAGCCACAGTCTTTGTCAAGGCCGAGGGAGTGATTGCATTTCCTGCTAGAATCTCGTCATCTCTGTGGGCCTCAGTTTCCTTACCTATAAAACGGGAAGATTAGATAGATGCTTGTTGACTTGTTTGCTTACCTTCTGCTCAAGAGTCCAGGACAAGCTGAGCAGAGGCAGCCCAGGCACAAAGAGGGGAGGCGTGTGGGGAGGGTGAGTTGACAGGAGTGCTGTGTGTAGGCCAGGATGGCCCTCAGGTCATGGGGATTGGATCAGTTTAGGGAAGTGGAGTGAGCCCCAGCTGCTCCTTCTAGATGGAGTATGGGCTCTCCAGTTCTCCACTGTCTCCTCCACAGCCCCCCCCCCCCCCCCCCCCCCCCCCCCCCCGCCCCATGCCTCCTTTGTTCCATCTGACCTCCACGGTTGAGGCTATACAATTGACTCTCTGGCTTCAATTTCCTCCCTGATGTACTTGCCATTCCCTCTCCCAGCTTCCTCATGGTCTGACTCCGGGAACTTTTCCAAGCCCTCTGAATCATAATGGCTACCTACATTTGTTGAGTAACTTACATTTGTTTTGTCTGGTATTGCACTAAGATTTTACGTACTTTGTTTCCCTGGGTCCCTATGAGATACCCTGTCCTCGTCTTTATGGGGCTGCTTTGTTTCCATCATTCACTACCGGCTCATTTACTTCTTCTTCACTGTTTCACCACCCCTTTACACCATCCTGTCTTATTTTCTTTGTAGCATTTGTTTTGAAATTTATCCTACACATTTCTTTATTGCTTGTCACTCCTCCTGAGGATGTAAACTCCCCAAGAGCTGTGACCAAGAATGTTTTGCTCACCACTGGCCCGCCCCACCCTCAGTATCTAGGAGAGTACCTGGCATATACTAGGCATTCATTGATGTTTGTTAAGTGACTCGATGCTATTATCATCATTTCAAATATGAGAAAATTGAAGCAGAGAGAGAGGCTGAGTAAACTGCAGTCCATACAGTGGAAGAGCTGGGGTTCAAACCCAAGTTGCCTGTCTCTAAAACAGACACGCTTAATCCTGATGCATTACTGGCCTCATGGTGGTATGACCTTTCCCTTTCTGAATTTTGTTTCCGGACTACAGCCAGATTACTTTTCTATTCGGCATGCCACCTAATTGGTACAGGGCCTTATTTTTCCTAACGAAGAACACGATCTCCCAGAGCTGTGCCTCTCATCTCTCCCTGCCCCCTCTCTGTGTAAATAATCCCCGAGCAGGCTAAGCAGTTTTTGTCATGGGCCTGGAAAATGCAGGAACCAATGCCACATCTATTTCTCCAAAAACCTAACTTCCAAGAGGGCTTCAACTTTCCCATCACTTTGAGTCCTCCCTCCTTAGATAGGATAGTACCAAGGATGAATAAAAGGGATTGACACTTGAGTCCTTGAAAAATATTCTGGAGAGAAGAAAAGGTAAAAATCCAGAGCTCATTTCTCTTGGTCATTTTTAGAGGAAAATGTAAAAATAGAAAATCTTGTTCTACTAAAGAACTATTTAAGGACAAAAGCACAACAGAATCACATATAGAATCGGGTAAGGAAGCAACCACAGACCATGAAAGCCCATCCCAATTCTGGGAAGAATCGGGGAAAAAGGATGTGTCTACTTCTGTCCTTTCTCACGTTTGGTATTTCTGGCATATAAATAAAGAGGGGACTTGAAGAGGAGAGATGGGAATGAGGAAAGAATGCAGGCTCCCCAAAGACACTGAAATGAGATTTCTAAAATCCTGACTGTAACCTCAGAAATGTTTGTGTCTCAGAAAATCCTAGACCTATCCCAGCACCTCAAGATCCAACCCAGGAACCTCAGAACCCATACGGGAAGGAAGTTCCACGTTTCTTGGGCACCTCCCACTGAGTCTTCAATCTTATACATCCATGAGTCCTCTGTCCCTAGCACATCCAGGCCTCATACCTGCTTTCCATGAGTCATGCTTGCCACAGACTTCTGCATTCAAAAATCCCATCCCCAGTGATACATGAAGTCCCTTCAAGAAGAGCATGTGAAATCCCAAGGAAATCTGATTTAGAAATAGAGCCTCCCATGCGTTTTTACCCCAATTTCTCTTTTGCTAAGAAACATTTCTTTTTAAAAAAAGTCTCAAGAGGCTATATGGCTTGAAACCAAAATGAGCCACTCGGTTGTCTTCACGGGGATTCTGCTGGAGATAGTGGAGGCTGGGCTTCTGGCTCCCTCGCTTGCTCATCAGTATTGGGTGGGGGGGGGGGTGCTCAGCTGGGGTGCGGGCAGTGTTGGTGGCTGACAAAGGGTGTTTTTTTAGACTCTGGGGGTATCCACCGGCCCTGGAGGATGCCAGATAGACTCAGGAGGCAACCTAGAGCAAGATGATTCCCCAAGTAACTGCTTTGAACATTTCTCAAGCCTGGGGTGTGGGGGTGGGGTGGGGAGGGGTGAGGGTAGCGGTGGGGGGAGTGGATACTCTCCAGGGAGGAGAGGAAGGACGAACAGGAAGTTCTTCTTTACATCTTGGAATGCGCCTGGGAGCACATGAAGCCACAGGATAAACCAATGTATCCTCCCCAAGTTTACTATTTAGGATTTGGGAAATCCATTCGCTTTGTGTTGAAATAAATATGCACATATAATATAGAGCAGAAAGTTGAATCACATGCACTTTTAAGATGAAAGAAGGCTTCAAAAACATGATGTGCTCCAGGTGGGCATTTGGGGGGCTGCCTCTCCCAGGGGTCACCCACTTCCGTGGGTTTCTGCTCCTCTGTGGTTCCAGGCCATTGGCATGTTTGAGAAGCATGAACACAATCGACAACATTAGTGTCTCTGGGGGAAAAAAGTGTCCATCAGAAGGGGAACTGTTAATTGGTGTGGGCTCAAGGGGACAGAGCTGTCAGCACCCAGCCAAAGTGTGAGCAGGTGCATAGAATTTTCTGGAGTGAGGGAGATGTCTCAGCCTTTTCCAGACTACAGTCATCAAATTTTTAAACTATATATATATTTTTTTTCCTTCAAACACTGCCTTTGTTCCAGTTTCCTGCTTTCCCAGCAACTTCTTGTTGTAATTGGGGTGTCCTTTGTCATTTTCCTGCAGTGACGACATCTGGCTTTCTTGGCAGTTCCATTTCTCACTGTAAGTCAATGGTTCTCAACCGTGGACTTTTCTGGTGAACATTTGGCAATAACTGGAGACATTTTTGATTGTCGCAATGGGGGAGGGTTGTGATACTGGCATTTGGTGAGCAGAGGCCGGGGAAGCTGTGAAGCATCTCACAATGCCCCCACCACACACGACAGAGAATTATCCAGCCCAAACGTCTGTAGGTGGTTGGTGCTGAGCTTGAGAAACCCCACTGGAAATGATAGATGGATAGCTCTCCCTCAGGCTCTTGAAAGCTTAGTGAGCTTGAATTTGCTGCTGAGACACTAAGCAACTCTTGGTGTGATACAATCATGTCTCTTAGCCTGTCAGGCTGAGATCAACACCTAGACTCTGTCCCATTCACTGGTTGGAGCTCTGGGCCTCTCCCTTGTCTCCCATGGCTTAAGAGTCTTTCAACCGCCTATTTTTAAATACTGTTAGTTTTCTTCACTTTAAAAAAATTCAATAAGCGAAATATGCGTACATGTTATAAAGTTTTGGACAACAGACAGGCAGCCACCGTCTCTTATAAATATGCTTTCCCACAATGCAGATGGATATTTTTAAGATTTTATTTATTTATTTGACAGAGAGCGAGAGAGCAAGCACAAGCAGATAGAGAGGCAGGCAGAGGGGAAGGGAGAAGCAGACTGCTGGCTGAGCAGAGAGCGCAACGTGGGGCTTGATCCTAGATCCTGGGATCATGACCTGAGCTTAAGGCAGATGCTTAACCGACTAAGCCACCCGGCAGCCCCTAGATTTTTAAAAACATTCATAAGATCACACTCTGTATTATCATGATACTTGCATCTTCCATTTATCCTTATATCCATGACAAGACCATGAGACTCGCTTCATTCTAACTGTTGCGCATAGTGGCATTGTCTAGCATGGCTATGTTCAGTTGAACTTACCATTTCTTTATTGATGGGCATTTTGGTTGTTTACAATTTTCTGCTATTACAAACATTTGTGTGAGCATTTTGTCCATATGTTCTTGTGTAAGGATGCATTTATGCAAATATGCTTGTGGAGCTGCAGGTTGAAAGATTTGCATTTGAATGCCCTCCAACTGCCCTATAGGAGTTTAAGCCGGTTCATACTCCAACCAGTGGTGAATGAGTGTGTCTTTTTCCTCTCATCTCAACAACGCTGGATTTTCTCAGTCTTTAGAAATTTTGCCAAGCTGACGAGTGGAAAATGGAAGCACGAGGTTGCTATTTCACTGGTAACCAGGGAGCTTTCCTACGCAGAGGGCCATTTGCATGCCTCTTATATTCAGAAGCCCTCAGTTCATGAGAAAGAATAGGACTCCCTCCTCAGGTTGGACTGCCAGGGATTTAGGCCCTAGGAAGACTATAAATGTCCGGTAGTTGTCCAACTCCTAAAATAGCCCAGCTCTAGTGAAGCAGGGGGCGGGAAAAGGATTTCTCTCTGTGTCTGGACCCTGGGCTCTGCGTCAGCCCGGATCTGGCTGGGGCAGGATACAGATGGGAAAAATTGAGGGGCTGGGTTTTTAGGGTCCCAAACCTCTGGACAAGTGGAGTTAACTTCAAATTCTCTGCCTTCCACAACATCCCTTCCCATCGAGGAAGCTCTCACACCTGTGATTTGGTTCTTCCTTCTGCTCAGTCTTGGTGATTGCCCTCTGTTTCTCCACTTCCTGCATTTGTGCTGTGATGTACTTAACCATCCACATTTTGGTACCTCATCTTAATCAGAAGCCCTGGGATTATCTCTGCGGCTCAAGGCCTCACACTGTGTCTTCTGGTACCTGTAGCTGCTCCAAAACTCTTAGTGGAAGGAGTGTTTTTCTCTCTCCACCTACTATAGGAGAGTCTTTGACTGGAGGTTCTCAGAGTCATTGGTTTTGTTTTGGGGTTTTTTGAAAGCATACAAACTGGATTGAAAAGACAGCATTAACTGTCTGAAAATAGATACCTGTAGGGGTTTTACAAAATCCTAAAAAAAATACTGGAAAGGATGGTTGTGTATATATATGTATGTGCATATTCATGCATGTGCATGTATCCATGCACACATGTGTATAGACATTTATACACATGGATGGAGAGATGGACATCTATATATTTTTATGATTTTTGGTCTTAATTTTTCTGTTATAGTAATGGTACATATATTATTTTATTTTGAAGATTTTATTTATTTATTCATGAGAGACACACAGAGAGAGGCAGAGACACAGGCAGAGGGAGAAGCAGACTCCCTGCCAGGAACCTGATGTGGGACTTGATCTCAGGACCCAGGATCACACCCTGAGTTGAAGGCAGATGCTCAACCACTGAGCCACCCAGGCATCCCTAATATATATATTCTTAATTTAAGATTTCAAGTAGATTGGTAGGGTACATGGAAAAAATAAACTTTCTGCTTTTCCCCAAACCCACCACTCCAGGTTCTGGAAAGGCACGCTACCCCACCTTCTGATGTGGATTTTTACAAATTAACATTATGGCTACAACCATAAACCTAAATCTTATTTTACTTTTATTTTTTGATCTGTCAATATCGTTTTATCAATTGGACAATATCTCTTGGCACTTAACCATCGTAGCTGACATTTAGCACAGTTTTAACACCTACTACTTCTGTTTTCTTCTCCTTCTCCTGCCACTTTTTTTTTTTTTTTTTTTTTTTCTCAGAATCACTTCTTGACTGTTGCCATCCTCACCATAGCCAGACTCAGGAAGACAGCCCCCTGAAAGCAGACAAATTCCTGGCAGGCCAAATCATTAGGTAGAAATTTCAGTGGGTTCCCATTTCCCACCCCTGGAGAAGTGACAAGAAGACTACTTTTTGTTTGATTTGTTTTACTCTCATGGAAGACGATCTAACCACAAATGTCTTCTTCATCAGACTGTTGACAACAAACCAGATTCCACCATTAGGCATGCATGCACTTAGTTTCATTAAAATAATTTTACTTTATTTATATAATATTGTTTACTTGCCCACCTAACCAGTTCCTAGTAATGATTATATTCAGCTTCCTCTGGATAGTTTTTTTTTTTTAATATAAAAACATTTTAAGAGGAGGAGATTTGACACTTTAAAAAGTTTCTAAAAACCCCCTAAAAATAATTAAGAATCACACTGGAAAATGATACAGATACTCAAGTTGAATAAATAAAAGCCCTGTGGTCAGAGACATGAAGGTATAAAGTTTTAGAGCAATTAATTTGGGGTCACAAAATAGAATTTCAAGATGCTGACAGATGTTTAAGAGTGGTTATTTGTTGGGCGTTGTTAAGAACACAACATAAGCCATTATGTTTATAAATGTTGTTGTTGTTCTCATTACTATGGAGGCAATTAACATCAACAATCTATTTTAGGTACAATTTAGAACAGACTGGAGGAGACCTGAAGATTAGTTGAACTTGGCTGTACAATAGTTTAGTGACCAGGGTATTGAAATTACTTATAGGAGCTTTGTTCTAACGTTTTTTTATTATGTTGCTGTAAGAAGCTGATATTAATAAAAAGATTGCACAATTAATTAAATGAACAGCACTCCTATATTTGGTTAGAAAATGTATTAATTTAGTGATAGGATGCACATACCTGTTTCTCAGTGTTAGATGTGCTTAGGTGCTGGACCTATGAACAAATACATCTGTAGTGACCACTCAGAATTCAGAGAGTCTAAATGGAATAATGAGTCTTGGTAAGTCATGGGTTGTCATCCCAAACTTTTTGAGTGGCGGATGACCCAAACACATCCCACATAGCCTAGTCATTGAATACAAGTTATTTTGTGACATCCTTTCAGAGATATACCCACCTGAGAATGTAGCTTTGTAGAAGTATCACTCATGGGTCAGGTGTGATGGATCCAGTCTAGGAGTCAATGGGGAGGTGATAAGGAAGTTGGAGTGAGAGAAAGGTACTGGAACTGGGTGGGGGTTGAGGGATGGGAGGAGAAGGAGACTGACTGCCTGTCTGGACCAGTGATCACCTGGTAAAGTGATTGGGGCAGAAAGTAGGGCTTCTTTAGGCTCAGAGTCAGCCAGAAGCACTGTGAAGTAAAAAGCAAGAAATGGCAGTTCCTATATGAGTTGGCATTATAGTTAATTGAAATTTTCACATTGCATTTTACCTTTGTATTTACTTTTTATTGATCAATAAATTGACTCCATAGAAAACTATGGGGAAGTTACTAAAGGGGAGGAATTAAGATGGTAAGATGGTGGAAGAGTAGGGAACCCTATATTTGGCTCCTGGAATTCAGCTAGACTGTTATCAGATCATTCTTAACACCTGCAAAATCAATTGGAGATATTAGAAAAGAAATGCTCCATTCTACAAAAGAGCAGTTACTAAAAAGAAAAAAAAAAAAACCTCACCATGTAGACAGCCCTTGTCAACTCTTTCCATCCTTCGTTCTAATATAGATATTTTTATTTGTTTGTGATCAGGTTCCATAAATGTGGTTTTGCATGTATCTTGTCTCTTATGCATAACATTATGTCATCGCATTTCTCTATAGCTTTGTCACCTCCTTGTGAACGTTATTTTTAATGGCTGCCTAATATGCCATCATATAAATGAGACATGTTTTACCCAGTTATTTCCTTAATGTTGGACATTAAGTTGCTTCCAGTTTTTTTTCTGGTTATAAATAACACTAATGTGGATATTTTTATACATAAATTGTTGTCCATATTTCCGATTGCTTGCTTAAAAGATGCTTGGAAATGGAATTACTGGGTCAAAGGGAATGCCAGAGTAATTTTCAGAAGACTTCTACCAATTTATACTCTCAACTGGTTTTTATAAAGCATGGGAATTTTACAGGCTCTATTTATGTGCCTTCGCAGATTCTAGTCTCCCAATTGCATGTCTCCCACCGTAGTCACTCAGACCCTGCTCCTCTTCCCCCATGCTTTCCCTGCTCGACTGGGAGTGACATTGGAGTCACTGTCATTCTACAACATGAAGTGTGGCTACTAATGATTTCTCAAAGCTTGAGATGATGGTGTATTTTCTTACATTCTTTAAGGACTCCCAGATGCAGCCAGTGAAGAAGGAGGGAAGGTTCTCCTGCTAAAACAACAGCAACAAAAACAACAAACTCACAAAATCCTAAATCTCATATACATATAGTTGTCCTAATTTGCAACCCCTCTCACTCTATTTTCAAGTTCATCTGAGTAGTCAAAGATCAAAAAAGAAGGTTGTCTTTCCTCACTTCTTTCCTTCCTTCCTTTTTCCCCTTCCTTCTTTCATTTATTAATTCACACACTGATTACCTATTAGATGCTGGGCATTCTGCTAGGTGCTGAGGTTAAGAGACAGATGAGAACAGGTATGTCACTTAGAGTTCTTGTTACAGATCAGAAGCTGACTCTAGCTGAACTTATTGATAAAAAATATGTGTCAGAAGGATACTGGTCACTTCTCAGAGTTGATGTGAAGATGGAGAGCAGGGCTTGGGCAGCAGGTAGGGACCAAGGATGCCAGGCTGCTAAGAACACAGCCAAAGGCCTACCTCAGGGGCAGTCTGCTAGCTAGGATTCACTGCAGGCACCACTCTGCTGGGCAACCAACACCAACGTCTAGATCCTGAATAACTCTGAGTGAACCTGCCTCTAGTTCTCTAGGGTGGCCTTCCTCCAGGTGGAGTCCACTGAGTGAGTGAGGCCAGGTCATATCACTTCAAGGGAGGGTATGTGTGGCTCCCTTGACTTCTAGAGGGGGAGTCAAGGGATGCTTCTCACCATCTCTCCCTCAATTGAGGATTTTCCCAAACTAAGAAGGGAGTATTCTGATTCTGGAAATTGCCTCCCTCTTCTCCCTCCACACACACCCACACACGGATAAAGGTCAATATCTCAGGTCTTTGCCCTCACATGACTTGTTGTTTGGTTGGAGAAGCAGAAAGGTAAATAGATGACTATAATACAACAGGAATGACAAGTGCTACATTCCTCAGTCCAGGTGGGGAAAGAGAAAACTGAACAGGTGAGAGATAATAAGGAGACAGGGCTTGGAGATTCAAAGTGGGAAGCAATGGAGGGCAAAGGAGAATAGACATAACACAGAGATTTTGGGATTAAGCAAGAAAATGAATAGTGGAGTGAATCAGTGAAATGGAGAACACAGGTTTTAAATGGAAGATTGAGTGTTTGGTTTTATACTTGCTGAGCCTAAGAGAGCCCAAGTGGAAATGCCTAAAGGCTGCTGGAGGCAGGTTTATTAATTCTTAATTTATTTATTAAATCACCAGTTATGTTACAGGCACTGTTACAGGTGCTGGAGATGCAGAGAACAAGAGGTGACCATTCTTGCTCCCGTGGAGCTTACATTCTAGGAGAGCTCAGGTCAAGAGCATAGGAGGGCTGGGTATCTAGACTTGGGGCTCATGCATGTGGGAGTGGCAATAGAAGCCTTGAGCATGGATGGGCTACCTGGAAGGATGTGGAATGGAAGAGAAGAGGGCCTTGGATGGAACATGGGATACACAGGACTAAAGGAGGAAGAGACAACAATGGAATATGAGAAGGAGCAACCACCTTCCATCTATGGCTTCTCTAGTTCTGAAAGCTGTGGGTGAGATCTGCTTGAAGTGTGTTAAAGGAGAAGCAATGCAAGTATCCTGGGGCTTCCAGACAATGGCTGGTGTGGGGCAGCCTCTTCCAAGTTGCTGTGGTCTTCAGACGGACTTTGATATCAGCTCCCACTCTCCCTCCCTTCTCCTTTCCCCCAAACTGTGTCTTGCAGAGAGAGTCTCCTTGTCTTCTCTGCAGCAGATGCTCTGATCTGTAGCAACACCTCATCAATCATTAGTAAAAAAACAGCTCCCTGCCTCAGGGATAACAGTTTTATAATGTGGCGAGTAGTTGGGGAGGTCCAATAGAAGATGGCAAAACTTGTGGAATGTGAAACTATCTTTATAAGCTCCCATTTTGGATTTCCTCTTGGCTGCACTCATATCCACTTATCTCCCTCCATACCCTAGAGTACTGTGTGTACCAGTTCTGGAACTACTGGTATTTATCACTGTCCTGAGGAGTCCCATTGCATAAGTTCTCCTCAAAGAAGACATTGTCTTGATTGCTTCCCTGCCCTGGGGAGCTGCAGGCTGAGAAATGGACCGAACCTTCCCCTCAGTTACCATTCAGACTTCTGACATCTTAAAACTGCAAAGGTGTTTGGGGGTTGTATTAGCTGAGGTTCTCCAGAGAAACAGAACGAGTAGGATGTACAAATACATGCCTTTTTAATTTTTTTTAAGAATTGGCTCCTGCGATTGTGGAGGGCTGGTGAGTCCAAAATGAATCTGTAAGGTAGGCTGGCAGGTTGGAGACTCGGGGATGACATGCAATTCAAGTCCAAAGGCGCTCTGCTGGAAGAATTCCCGTTCTCTCAGGGGAAGTTGATCTTTGTCTATTCATGCCTTCAACTGATTGGATGAGGCCCACCTACACGATGGAGAGCAATCTGCTTTATTCAAAGTCCACAGATTAAACATCTAAGATGCCCTCACAGAAACATACGGATTAATGTTTCCCCACACACCTGGGAACTGTGGTCCAGCCAGGTTGACACATAAAATTAACCATAACAGGAGTCATTGAGTCTAACACCCTCACTTGATGGGTGGGAAAATAGGGTTCAGGGAGGCACAACGATGTGCTTGGAATCATGCATCAGTTCAATGGAAGGGGGGCAGATGAAAATGTAGGTTTCCTGGCTGCAGTCCTCCACTCTTGTACTGAACCACTCACAAGGGTATCTAGGGGGAACCCCGGCATACAAGGAGACTGCTCATTGCTTTGGCACCAAATGAAGGCAGTCTCACCACAGCAACATTGAATGTGTTGGACTGGCCTGTTTATAGAGTTGCAGCATGCATTTTACAGGAGAATTTTTGAGGAAGCTCAGTCTTCCAGAATCCCTCAGTCTGAATTCCTGGAAACTAAGCAACTAAAACCTGAGAGTGTTTTTCTGGAGTGAATGCCCTTAATCAAACCATAAATCCCCTCTGTTGTGTATATCTCACTGTCTCCCTTGTTTACAAGGGGAATTTTACAGTATAGTTTTGAGCCATATACCTTGATACATACTTGTTGGGTGTGAATAATATAAAATCAGTCTTGACTTTCCAACCCAGTTTGGGAAGACAGGGTGTGATTCTTTACCATGGTCCCAACTCCTCTTCTGAATGGTGAATCTAAGTTCTGCCTCTTTTCTCCGTGTAACCTACTGGGCACCTACTTCCCCACCAGAACCTTCTATTCTCTTCCCACACTGGGATCATACCAAGCCAGAAGGAATCATTGTCTCTAAGTTATCAAGGGTGAGTGGACTGAGAAGAAGTACAGGGTCTGTTTATCCCCGTGTGAGAGAGCTGAACTTAGAAGCAACAGCCATTGTGTTGTATAGTGATAATACCAATCACCTTTCATTGAGAAGCCACTAGGTACCAGCCACTGTGCTAAGCATTTTCTATGCATCTATTCTCTCTCCTTTGTCTTCACAGGCAGTTGTGAAATCTGGTTCTCGGGATCAGGAGGGGATTTTTTCACTGAAGCAGAGCAGAATGCCCAGGATATAGCCAAGAATGGTGTTAATACAACCTATGAGAAATCTGAGGTATGGGGTTGGTCAAGGAGGCTGTAAATATGATATTGTACTGGAGGCATCCCTGAGAAGCATTTTCTCAGCCATGCAGGGCTAAAGGCCCTTCATTTCCTGATTGCATTGGCATCCTTTGTAGAAGAGGACCCTATGAAAAATAAGAGAGGGACTCAACTTTACTGTGTAAGGCCTGGTCCAAAGTAATACCACTCATAAAACCCTTTTAGTACTCAGAGACATGAGTCCCTGCTCCAAGTCATGGAAGGGACAATTATGGGAGCCTGGAGTAAATGTAACAATAGATGATATCATTGAATCAATTAGGGATGATTTGGGCTGTGAGTGACATTTGATTAACAGTAGTTTAAGACTCAAGCATTTATTAGCTCACTTAAAAACTCTGGAGGGGGCACCTGGGTGGCTCAGTGGGTTGGTTGAGCCTGCCTTTGGCTCAGGTCATGATCCCAGGGTCCTGGGATTGAGTTCCCCCTTGGGCTCCCTGCTCAGCGGGGAGTCTGCTTCTCCTCCCTCTGCTCCTCCCCCTCCCTCTCATGCTTTCACTCTCTCTCTCTTTCAAATAAATAAATAAATAAATAAATAAATAAATAAATAAATAAAATCTTAAAAAAAAAAGAACTCTGGAAGAAGGCATTCTGAGATTGCTTTGTCAGCTCTGGGGTCTCATCAAAAATCTAGGATCATTTAACATCTTGCTTCCCTATCTTTAGCTTTTGAACATTGCCTTCATGCTCGCCACCTCACAGTTACAGCATGGCTGCTACAGTTCCAGGCAAGACATCTGGATTCAAGGGAGAAAGATGAGAGAAAGTGTATGTGTGTGCACAGGTGGGGAGAGGACACTTATGTGCATTATCTCCTGGCTGTCCCCTTTATGGGAAAGCAAAACAATTTCCAGAAGCCTCTCAGATGACTTCTTTTAATTTTTTGTTGGCCAGAATTTGTCCATTGGTCAGATGAATATTTCCAGGCACAAGAGAATCTGGGAAAGTGAGTGTCTGGCAGAGAGGATTAGGATCATGATTATATCAGATCAACTTTAATTTATAGTCTGGGGGCAGGCACAGTGCTTTCTTGAACAAAACTGGGGTTCTGATAACAAGAAATAAGTGTGTCTGTGTGGGAGTATCTTCCATAGTAATAACTAGTATCATCTCATGAAATCTTTACAATCATCTTTGCATGGGAAATTATTGCTATCCCCATTTCACAGCAAGGAAGCTGAGAGTTAGGAAGGTGGTGATTTGTTTGAGGTCACACAGGATATTGGGGTGTCCTTATGGGGTGTCTTCATGCCCTTAAGGACCATGCGCTGCCTCTGTACTCCTCTTAATGCCTGTAGAGCTTGGCAAGCACTCACTATAAGCTTGCTGGTTAAATAGTGGAATGATGGCATATCCATTTAAGGTAAGAGAGGCATGTATGGGGATCTTGTACTGGGAATATGGCATCAACAGACTTTTGTTTCACTGGAGAGAGACGTTGCTTCCCTTGAGGAAGCTTCCCTGGACTTCATAGAAATAACTAGATAAGGACCCAATGAAAGGGTTTCTGGCTGTAAGCAGAGGTTCTGAGAGACACTCAGTGGATCCTGAGGCCACTCTGTATTTGCTGCTGCTGACTTCCCCACTAGTCTCAACGGCATAAGGGGACAATCTCCAGTGTGATTGACAACTCTGGAGTATTCCTGTTTAATTTGAAGGAAACTGTCATGTAGGAGAGGAATGGACTTCCTCTGGGTCCTTCCTGAGAAAAGAATTAGAAAAAATCAGAATTAGAACCAGCTTTTCAAGAAGAAAAGTGTTTTGTTGGGCAAAAAGTATAGATTTTGGCAGCAGAAAGATCTGGTTTTGGATTTTACTGTTGGGAAGAGGAGGTGAAATAATGCATATAGGTGCTTAGGACAGCGTGAGACATAAATGCCCCCCGTCTTGAATCAAATTAAAGTTGTCCAAGTATAGAATAGAACACCAATGAGATTGAGATCTCCTTATTACCCAAGTACTCAAACATTCAACTCATTATTCAGGGGTAAATAGAGCAACAGCACCACCACCAACCAAATCAGCCAACATTTATTGAGTACTTATGCTAAGCAACTCTGTCTTTTACTGGATGTTTATTTTGTGCCAGGCACCACGCTATGCATTTTACATGAACTTTCTCACTTGATTCTTTTTTTTTTTTTAATTTAATTTATTTATTCATGAGAGACACACAGAGAGAGGCAGAAACATAGGCAGAGGGAAAAGCAGGCTCCCCATGGGGAGCCTGATGCAGAACTCGATCCCAGGACCTTGGGATCACACCCTGAGCCTAGGGCAGATAGATGCTCAATCGCTGAGCCACCCAGGCGTCCCTTCTCACTTGATTCTTTACAGCAATTCCAAGAAGCAGATACTATTATTATCCCTATTATACAGCGGAGAAGAGATTAAAAGAGGCTAAGAAAACTGGCCAGAGTCAGCTGGTGATCGAGGTGGGTTTTCAAGGCCAGATCTGTCTCTTGCCTCGGCTGCGCTGTTAATCAGCAGCACACAGGGTTTTCTGAAAGGGACCCTTACTTGGATAAAGATCGTAAGAGATAGTGGTTCCCAGGCGTTCCTATGTCTTATCAGTTATTCTGTCAAACACCAGGAACCTATCAGGACAGATCTGAAAAGTCTAGTTTCCCCAAGGACCTTCATATCTTTATAGACATTAAAAAGTACATTTGAAAGCAGATAAAATACTATGTGTCTTGTTGGAGTAAACTCTATTGCTATAGCTTTATTTTTTTATTTTTTTTTAGAGATTTTATTTATTTATTTATGAGAGACACGGAGAGAGAGGCAGAGACACAGGCAGAGGGAGAAGCAGGCTCCATGCAGGGAGCCCGACATGGGACTCGATCCCGGTCTCCAGGATCATGCCCCGGGCCAAAGGCAGTGCTAAACTGCCGAGCCACCCAGGGATCCCCTATTGCTATAGCTTTAAAACTCAAATGAAAAGAATAATTGCGTTGGTGGTTGAAGACAGTAATGAGAGCGAATGTGAAGTTTGCTACTGTCTGTGCTCTCTCCTTGCCCAGCAGCCACCCCCTTGCACCCTCTCCCTGTATTATACTCGCTGACAAAGCTCCAACTCTCCTCCGATTCTTAATCTGCATCAAGCAGCCAAACAAGTCTGGAGAAAAGCCCTCAGTGTGTTGACCAGCCTCACCTTAAATTAGGAACCATAATTTTTAAGAGGGCCCTCCATCATACACAGCCATTCTTGGGTCAGTTTCCATCCCATTTATCCAGAGGGCTATTTGCCACTTTTGACTCCAATCTCGAACACCCCCTTTCTCACTCTCACTCTGACTGAGAAAATAGAAAAGATTGCAGGAGAACTTCCTCTTCTTTTCACCACAAAACCTATGACATCCTAGCCGTTGCTCCCATGTGCTCTGCCTTTGCTCCATATGGTCCTTGCTTCTTGGCCAAGGCACAGCCTTGCACTCATGCATTGACATCTGCTCCCAACACCTCCTTCAGAATTTAGCCTTTCCAACCATTCCCTCTTCCTTCTGGATCACAACATTTCCCCTTTCTCTTTGGATGATTTCCTTCACCATACAGATACACCATAATACATACCATCTTAAAAAAGAAAAAAAAAAAAAGATTTCCCTTGACTCCTTGTCTATCTCCTGCTACATTTCTATTCTTCCCTGAACAAAAATTATGGGAATAGTTGTTAACCTTCGCTGCCTCCATTTTTTCCGTTCCCATTCTCCTTTTTCCCCCATGGAGAAGTTCAGCTATTGCCAAGTAAAAAGTGAAATGAAAGTGATGGAGTTGGGCCAGGTTAGCCTCTGTGGTCCCAGAGGCTCCACAAAGCAGTGACTTCTGACAGTGACCCATTCAGTGATGGCACAGGATGTGGCCAATCATAATCATGCTTAAGAAACGTTTTTGTTTAATGGCTCCTTCTCATTTCCTTTTTAAATAGCAAGATATAGTGAGCATGAGTCCTTAAAATCTCCACACAACACAACACAACACATGCTGCTCTATACAAAGCAAACATTCATGTAACCAAAGTCCAGTCCAAAAAATAAGACATTGAGAACATGCAGACAATGGTTTCAGATATGAAACTAATTCTTACTAGTTTTTGAGTCATGCTGTATACCTGCAATATACTGAGTTACCCCATACACCTGCAATATACTTCTCCCTTTCCAGGGCTGATTGTTTTGTTTTGTTTTGTTTTGTTTTCTTTTTAAGATTATTTATTTATTTATTCACAGGACAGAGAGAGACAGAGAGAGAGAGAGAGAGAGAGAGAGTCAGAGACCTACGCAGAGGGAGAAGCAGGCTCCATGCAGGAGGTCTGATGTGGGACTTGACCCCTGGATTCCAGGATCACGCCCTGAGCCGAAGGCAGGTGCTCAACCCCTGAGCCACCCAGGCGTCCCACTAGGGCTGTTATCTGTTTTTTTTTTCATAATAATTTCCTTGGTTTTCTTTTCTGAGTCTTATCATTTAGGTATGAGCCCTTTAAACTATACAATTTGGTTTTTCCTTTTTAAAAATTTTATACAAGTTGAGTTGTATTCTTTGTGTCATATTTATTTTAAATGCTCTCAGCATTTTACGTTCATGGTGTTTTTTCCACGTTGTCTCTGGTAGTCTATTCGTTTTCATTGCTGCCTATTATCCCATCCTATAAATAGACTCTGATCTCTTATCTATTCTACTATTGATGAACCTTGGGTTGTTTTCAGTTTGGGGCCATTATGAACCTTCTTGTACTTATTTTATGGTACGTGTGTGCTAGATTTCCTCTATGGTAGATCTTAGAAATGGAATTTCTGGATTATGTGCTATGTGAATCCATAGCTTTGCTAGTAATGCAAACTTTCCTCCACCCTTTCTTTCTTGAAACTGCTCTTTTAAGAATATTTTTGATCTTAAAACACTCTCTTCAGGGTCACCAGCACCTCAACATTGCCAAATCTAGTGGTCAATTCTGAGTCTTTATCTTGACCTATTAGCAGCTTTTGACACAAACACATCCATTACCTGGACTCTGGCTGATTCTTTTGCCTATTTGCTGGACCGACCTCCTGTTCCCAACCTGTAAAGTCCCATGTTGGGAATGTGAGGCTAGTGTTGTCTATTCCTCCAATTATTTAAGGAAGCTAGAAATCTTGTGTTTGTGTGAAATTTCTCAATTTTTAATATTGGAAATGAACTTACAAAATTTTAAAAACACTACCAGGCCAAACAAAATATATCTGTTGGCCAAGGGCCTCTTTAAAGTAACTAGAAGAAAGACAGAGAAGATGTGGTCATATGGGTAAGAGAAGAACCAGGAGATTTTAATGTCATGAAAATCAAGGGAATGGGGAGTTTCTATAGGAAGAGGCAGAGTCAAATATGGGAGGGCGGTTGAGTCAGGTAAGGCCAGGGGATCTCATATTTAGGAGGACACTGGGGATTGAATCAAAAATGGGTTCAGTGGCAGTTAGGACATATAGAATCCAGACTGAAGCATGTTTAGGGGTAAATGGGTGGCAAGTAAGGAAGGCATCAAAGTGTCCATATGAGTTAGGATGTTTTTGGCTATAAACAATAGAAAACTTTATTTAAAATGCCTTTAAAAATGAAGGATACATATTAACTCCTATAACAAAAGTCCTAAAAAGGGACCATTTATAGATTGGTTAATTTGACGGCTCCATGTTGTGATTGTCGACACAGATTTTGTCTATCTTTTGGCTTTGCTACCCTTAATTCATGTCACTCAATCCAACTGACATCCGTGTTGTAAGATGGACACCAGTTTCAAAAGACACATCCATATTTACCAATAGTCAGAAGCAGAAATACAGTGTCTCTTCCTTGTGTGTCTTTTTAAGAACTGAAAGATTTTTTTCCATAAGCCACCCCCTCCCCAGCTGATGTCCCTCCGTATCTCATTGGTCAGAATTATGGCATGTGCCCATGGCTAAACCAAAACCGGCAATGGCCATATGACACCCTGATCTGCTTGAACAAATCCTGACTCCTGGCTTGGGCTTGCCTCCCCTGCCATTTGGGTACTATGAGGAGGGGAAGGGGAACATGGCTGCTGTGTAGATGGGTTCTCCCAAGGTCTTAATGGGACTTTTATGAGTCAAGGGAATGATTTTTATAGCATATGTTGAGCTTGGGAGGAGTTATTTTGAGGTAGAATTGGGAATATCCTTTTGTCTACCTCAGTTCACACCATTTGTTGTGGAAGGGTGGCTTCCTCCACCTTTTCATTAGGCTAATTCCTGAAGACCTAGCAAAATAAGCAAATGGCACATTTTATTTTATTTAAAAACTGGCTTTTCCAGTCCATACTCATATGTGTTTTATCTCCTTGAATTGTCTGTGGTTGGTGGCAGTCTGATTAAAATGTTCTTCCTAATGATTCATTCTTGGTTGGTGGGTGGGGAGGGGGATGGTATGTCTACCACAAAGAAGGTCAAATGCAGCCAAGTAGGATGTGTTTGTTCCTTTCCAAGTTTGCAAAGGGAAATGAAAAGCTAAGGACCATTGTTTTGGGAGAACCAGTCTCTGAATCCTAGTTCACAAGGAAGAGAAAGCTTTTTACTTTATTTTTTTGAAGAATAGATTGGTCCCAGGTGTTTTCCACGTTTTTGAAACTGACTAAATAATTTCTCTGCTACCGAGAGAGCTACCCTGTTGCTTTAGTTTAGAAGCTTCCCTACCTTCCTTAGATTTGGAACTGATCTCTGGTAGGAGTGCTTTTCACTTTGCTCTCCGACTGGGGATATTTGTTTTAAAATTCACACCTATGAACCCTAACTAACCTGCAGCCTGAGCCCAGATCACCTGAACTCTGAACCCCAGGTCACCTGTATCCTAAACCCCAGGTCACCCATACTCTGAATTCCAGGTTACCTGTACTCTGGGACCACTTTCTGCCTTGAAAGGAAGGTTAAAAGATTCTCTAGGCTCAAGCTTTGCTATAGCCCTTGGCCTTTGTCCATATTGTTTCTCTGCTTGGAATGCCTTTCCCTCTATTTGGAGATATACTCTCTGACTCATCCTTCAAGGCAAGGTCTCTTCAAATAAATTTGCTTTTTGCATACTCTATCAAGGTACCTGGCCTAGAGGGTGAGTGGCACCTGAAATCCAGCTCATGTTCCTCTCACCAAGCACTGACTCTGTGTCAAGCCAGAAGTGGGGGTCTTTTTCTCTTTTTAATTTGTCTCCCTAAAGAGGTATCTTTTTCAAATTTGTTCAAAGGCATCATCTAGACCAACTGGAGCTTTGTAGATTGACCTCCAACATTGTCCCCTTGCACTGAGCCTTCCCTAACTGTCAGGTAGAGGACACTTCTGTGCTTCTACATCATTTGCTCATTCCTGGATCAGAGTCCTTAGCAAGCTGACTGATTTAGTGTATACCCTAGTGTCTGTCTTATTCATCATGACATACGCAGCTCCTAAAATGTGGCTGGGACAATAAGAGTTAGCTTCATATTTGAAATCATTGTCTGTATATCTCTAATTACTGATGCAGGGACTTAGATGCTTGACTCTTTAAAATCCCATCTTGTTATATCTTGGCCTGACTATGACCCCTCCCTCCACCTCCTCCTCTACTCTGGTATGCTTCAGTTCTGTGGAGACTGTGTTCTTAAGCTGACACCTAAGAACTTGACCAGACTGGCCCCTTAGCCTGTAGTCATCAGGATATAGAATGAGCGTGACCTGGGACATCATAATGCAGATGAATGATACAGGAAGGCTTCCCTGGCTTCCCATCCCCTTCCATGAAACAAATCTGGATCAGATATTTTTCTTCTGGGCTCCATAACACCTGGTCCTTACCTATTATAGTGTTTTACAATCATATATGTAATAGGCAAGGACTTATTTTATTGAAGTAGTAACTGATCTATAACATTGTATTAATTCCAGGTGTGTAACAAGATTCACTATTTGTATACATTACCAAATGATCACCACAATAAATGCAGTCAACATTGATCACCTTACACAGTTTTTTTTTCTTGTTTTTTTTCAGTTTTTTTTTCTTGTGATGAGAACTTTTAAGATCTACTCTGTTACCAACTTTCAAATATATGGTACAGCATTAACTATAGTTGCCCTGCTTTAAGTTGTATCTCCTTTATTTATTTATTTATGTATTTATGTATTTATTTATTTATAATTTAGAGAGACTGCTACTCTTTTTTGTCTCATGAAGGATCACCAGGGTTGTTCATGTGAATACAAAGCTAGTGGACACCCTTGGTCCAAAGAGCAGAGTATAGCAGGACATGTTACCAAAAGCTATCTCTTTCCTAGGACACAAAGCTCTGGGGGAGGAGATGAGTGACCTATTTGAGGAATGAATGGGGGCCTGAGGGAGGGAAGGGGCTGACACCCCAACTTCTGAAGTCTTGAGACTGGAAGTTAGGGAGCTCTTTCAGGATAGACTGGGATGGCTCTGATCAAAGAAAGCTTGTGACAGGGAAGGAAAGGGGCAAGAGGGCATCTAGGCTGGGCCTCCAGCTACATACAGGATCTGAGGATTGGTGGGGGAGGACTGGATCAGCACTGTCAGTGGGTGATGCTGGAAGTTTCTCTAGATGGAACAACCTGGGCCAGCCCTGAGTTTAGGTTGTGGAGAACGGTGGCTTAGCAGAGGTATGGAAACCACAGGGAGGCACCTGCTCAGAGGGGCACCCTGTGGGGTGGGCAGCATCTGTGAGTGCAGTCCTGTGACAGCACAGCAGCACCATCTGTTCAGCTGTGTGGGCCCTGCCGTCCACAGCAACACCGGAAGGAGTGGGAAGTGGAGGGACCAGCTTCAATTCTCTGCTTGATATGGAAAAAGGATGGATCCTGCCAGCAAGATCCTGCTTCCCCCCACCCCCAACCCCTTTGGACTGCATCACCAGAGTCATGTCCTGAAGAAGGAGATTGCAGACTTTCTGCCAATATTGGCAAGGGGGGGCTGAGTTACTGATTGGAAAAATAAAAGCAAATGAGAACATTTGACCCTAAGTTGATGAAGCAAGTTATACTGAATAGAGGTGCACATATTTATAATTACCTGCTTCTGGGTCTTTTTCCTCCAGTAGGCTAAGAGTTTGGAAAGGCAGGAATCATGTCATTCACATCTCTGAATCCTAGCACCCAGTGTGGCGCTTGCCCCTTAGTAGGCCTGAGCTTAATTAGTAAATGGTTAGCTTGATTTTTGCAGATATAAAGCCAGTGTAATTTAAGGCCGAGGATAATAACATAGGAATGCACCACCTGTGTGCCAGGTGCTTGTAGGTCCTACAGAGAATACAGAGGTAAACCAGCTCTAGTTCTTAACACAGACTCTCCCTACTGAAGCGTGATAAGACCTATAGAAACAAATCAAATTAAGTTTTATGGAAACAGGGACTTATGGAAACTTTTTTTAAAAAAAGATTTTATTTATTTATTCATGAGAGACACAGAAAGAGGAAGAGACATAGGCAGAGGGAGAAGCGGTTCTCACAGAGAACCTGATGCAGAACTTGATCCCAGGACACAGGGATCACACCTTAAGCCAAAAGCAGATGCTCAACCACTGAACCACCCCAGTGCCCTTGGAAGCTTTTGAAACTAGGATGAACCTAATTTCAACATGTGGAGATGAAGAGCATTTCAGGCAAGGAAATGGGCAAGCAAAGCCATGAAGATACTATTTTTTCAGAGGTATTTATTTTTTTATTATTTTAAAAGTTTTTTTTAAAAGATCTTATTTATTCGTTGGAGACAGAGAGATAGAGAGAAAGAGCATGAGCAGGGGGAGAGGCAGAGGGAGAAGCAAACTCCCCGCTGAACAGGGAGCCCAATGTGGGGCTCGATCCAGGACCCAGAGATCATGACCTGAGCTGAAGGGAGGTGCTTAGCTGACTAAGCCACCCAGGTGCCCCCATTCAGGGGCATTTAAAATGAAGAAAGAAAGGCCGGTGGCAAAATGCTGTAACTGGCTCACAAATAGACTAGTTGGGAGAAACACTAGAATATCTGCCGGAAAAAGAGGGTGTATGAATCAAGAGAAGCTAAGTTATGTTGCAGTAACAAACAACCCCAAATTTTAGTGGCTTATAATAACAAAGGCTTTCTCCTTTTCTTTTTTATTTTTTAAGATTTTATTTATTTATTGGGGAGAGAGAGAGCACGTGAGAGAGGGAGAGCACAAGCTGGGAGGAGGAGCATAGGGAGAGGGAGAAGCAGACTCCCCACTGAGCAGGAAGCCAAAGGTGGGGCTCAATCCCAGAACCCTGGAATCGTGACCTGAGCTGAAAGCAGATGCTTAACTGACTGAGCCACCCACATGCCCCTGTTACATGTCTGCTGTGGGTCACCTGGGGACTTGGCGTCCTGCCTTTCAGGATGACAGAGAAGTCACTAGTTTGAGCACAGGAAATCAATGAAGCAGAAGGAAAGTGGACTCTGGAGAGTCTCATCTTGTAATGTCTGCTGGAGAACATCACTTCTGGTTACAACTGACTGTCTGGAACTGGTCACATGACTCTACTGCCCACAAGGTGGCCAGGAAGTACATTCCTGCCATGAACTCAGAAGGTGGAGAGCTGAGATATCTGGTGAGCAGCACTAATTTTTACCCCAGATGGCAAGATCGAACCCACTTGAGAGGGTAGGATCATGGGCCTGCAATTCATTCTCCATTGGTGGGCTGGTAATGGTGGCAGGTATGTGTGTGTTGAGGGGGTATAGTGTACAAGTGTATGGGGGGGGAGGGAGACTTGTCTATTTTTTAATTTTTAAAGATTTTACAGTTCTTATTATGTTATATTTCTGTACGAATAGCTAACCAATACACCTGACTTGGTTTTCTTATTCATGGCCTTTCCTCATCTGAACTTATGCAATATTTTCAGCATCCCCTCCCTCTTTCCCGTCCTCTGTCTTTCCTTCCATTATTTATTCAAACAAACTTTTTATTCTGGAATAATTTTAGATTTACAGGAAAGTTGCAAAGATAGTACAGAGAATTCCAATATACCCCTCACTCAGTTTCAGTTTCCCCTAATGTCATCTTACAATTCTGTGATATTCTTTAGGTTTTAAACCCCTTGAGGACTACAGCCTGCCTGACCTAGTATTCTGCTGATGTTTCTCAGAGAACTGTGGCTTGTGGTGGTCCTAGCTTGAAGGTTTAAGCATAATCTGTTGATTACAGCCATGTCTGGGCTTGTCCAGAGGCCAGTAAGGCTAGTCTTCCACAGGTCTGTGAGTAAGAGGGATTGAGGGGCACTTTGGGAATGAGAGAGATGGAGGTGGAGGTGGCCAAACAGTTGGTTCAAAGGCCATGTGTTGGTGTTGGAAGGTAGGAGGCTTCAGAGCTCAGCAGGAAGTTTGTGGTTCAAAAGCTGTCTCTTTCTGGCTCTTTGACCAGGGAGAGGGGGGTGATTACATGATGGAGTCAGAATGTGACCCAATGAAGAACAGTGAGCACAAATGCTGTAAGTCCTCTGTGAGGCAGAACTCAGTGGGGCATTGGAAGTGGTGGGGGTGAGAGGAGATTATGCATCTGAGAGGCAGCAGGAGGGGGTGGCCTGAGCAGAGGGCTAGACCAGCCTGCATTCTGGATGGAGCCGGAGCTCTGGGGCGTTGGCTTTGGCTATAGACAGAGCCCATGTGAGAGCTCGGAAGACAACATTCTCTAGTTCATGTGAGCATGTTCTTGAGGACAGTTTGGGAAAGAGCTGGGTGGAAGTGGTAGTTTTAAGAGTCACAGATTTCCCCCCAGGGTCTGTGTTGTTATTATCACTGAGACAGTGTCGTCCTCTTCAGGCAGGTTGGCTGAGAAAATGTAAGTGACGTGTGTTGGGCCCTGGATACTTGGTAAATATTACTGACTCATTTCCCATCACCCTCTCAAGTAAGGGAAAGTCCCCAGAGGTCAAGGCCCAAAGGGATGAGTGTTTTCTTAGCCTGGACTCCTCAAAGATACAAGTCACCTGCTTGAGACAGTTGGGCATCTGAAGGCCAGTGATAGGCACCAGTGGTCTGACCCCGAGGCTCTCAGCTGAGATGAGGGGCTTTCATGTGGGAAGGGAACACCAGGCCCACTCAAAGGGGGAGCTCAGGGAGTGGGGAGGTTTGCTGAACACCACCCTCAGGAATGAAAACTGAGATCCAAAGCTTCCAGGGACTTTCAGGGACTATCCCAAAGAGGAGTCAGGATGGGAGCCTAAGAACTGGGTGGAATTCTATATATTTTAGAAGATCATCTGTATTGTTGTCTGTTGCTTAGTGAGGCTGTAGGTTTGTCTTTGGGAGCAGCAAGATGCTGGGACACAAACCCACTCTCAGGAGAAGGAGAACCTGTAGGGTTAACTGTGGAGGGGCAGTGTGAATGAAAGAAGTCCCAGGGGCTGGACAGGAAATGCTGGGTCAGGCAAAGAACTGACTTTGAGGCTCTTCCTTCCTTGCAGGAGAGTGGCTGTGTTGATCTGCAGCAACTCAATTAGAGTCAGAGCTCCAATCTCTGCTCCCAGCCTATTCATTCTGATAAGTTATGCCATCTTGGTCAAGGGCGTCACCATCTCCTGGTATCTCGGACTGGAAAACTGAGCTGCTTTTGTGCTGTGCCCTTCAGTACATGATGCATAAATTTGCTCTGAGGGCCAAATATGCTGTGCGCTGTTCTGGGTGCCTTACAGGTATTTTTGTATTACTCCTCATAATAATCCAGTGAGATGGGTATTATTACCCTTATTTTACAAATGATGAAACTACTGCTAACAGCTTAGGTAGATGCTTCAGTCTTAAAACTATTATGTCCAACATCAGAACTCAAATTCTTCCCACAGTCCCTGTGCTTCCTCTCAGCATTCGCTGTCTTCTTTATCCTATGAGATCAATGTTTCTCACTACCTGACTCAGAATCATTTTGGCTACTTTTAGGAAGAATCACTAATGGAATCCAGACCTATCAGTCTCTGGGAGTGGAGCCCATCACCCCTTGCCTATGTAGCAAGTTCTGCAGGTGTTTCTGATGTCATTTGTGCTGAGGTTCCCCTCCTATGGCCAGTGGACAACTCTGAGACTGGTCTGATTTCTAGGATTCCTCTCAAAATTTTTGCCACATCCTCCGTATCCTGTAGCAAGGGAAGAATGAGAGAGATGAACCATGAGTTGGCACTCTAGGGATGGCCCTAAGTCGGAACACACAGAAGTGGAGCTATGGGGTCATCCAGACGAGACATTGGTACATGGGGTAATGGCTTCCGTACCATCTGGAGACCATCTTTGTTGACCATTGTCACTGTTTAGAGATGATCCCCACAAACTTCAGTGTGCTTTGGGGATTCTTCCAAAGAGCAAACTTTGGTCCACAGATGTGGCTATTAAAATCAACTATGGAGATTTTTTGTTTACTGTTGGCCACAATGCAGTTGTGAAATGCTTTACATGTATCACCTAACAAGGCTATGAAGTACATATTATTATTTTCTCATTTGGTTGGTTAATCTAGAAACTGAGGTTGGAGAAAAAATTGAGTTACTTGCTTAAAGTCCAATAGCTCATAGCTATTGGAGTCAGAATTCAAATCTAGCCCATGGTACATAATGTTTAGTAGCTGTTTGACTGCTTCATGATACCAAGTCTTGGGCTCAGTGAGGTCAACTATCTCCTGATAGTTCTGGCTGAATTGATCAACTGACCTTTCAGCTATTTGGCACTTATATTTAGTTGAGTCTGATGCTCTGCTATGTGCTGTGGGGTCCCCACAGGGTAAGAAGAGTTACTTTATCCCAGAGACCTACAGTGTAATTAAGAAAACAAGACATTTGCAAGAAAGTGTAATAACTCAAATGGGCTTGCTGGAAGTTTTGCTCTGTGAGCCTGTGTGTGTGTGTGTGTGTGTGTGTGTGTGTGTAATGGGAGAAAGGGTATGAGAAGAGAAGAAGGTAGCACTATGGGGGAGGGGAAGTGATGTGGCTGCAGAACCTGGTTCAGAGGGCACAGGGATCTCGGGGTCCTGCCTGGTGGGTGAGGTAAGAAGATTCTATGTGTGGAGCTGACGTTCAAAGTCAGGTGCAGCACGTTAGAATATCTGGGGAACTTTTTATAAATACCAGTGCCTGGGCCCTGCTTAAAGAGACTGATTTAATTGGGCCAAGTCGGGGATTGGAGATAGATGAGGAGTTTTTGGAAGCCTCCTTTGTGATTCTAATGCGTATCTGGACCAAGAAGTGGGCAAATGCATACTTTTCCAGCATTTCATGGGCTCTCCCCTGTTTTGAATCCAAGCCACAGGTCTTTCAACAGACTTCTTGGTGGCTGGGCCTCCTTGTTCTCTCTTTCCTGTGACTGAGAGGTCAGATGACCATGTATATGCCTGTGAGGAGAGGCCACCACCTGTTGCTGTAAATCTGGTGCAATTTCATCATCTCTTTGCCCCATGTATTTTCAGTATCTTATAACTACATCTGGATGGGTAGTCTGTTGTTTTCTACTTTATAGCAGATTGTGCAGTCACAAGGAGATGGGTGCTGTGGGACTGCTGGGGCTTTTGCCCTGTAAATATAGGCTGGGTGAGTTTATTTATAGGAAATTATGATGGTTACCTCTGATTGTTATTGACCAGAGCAGGTTTTTACATGTCTCATTTGCCCTTTAATTTGTTGTTGGGGAAAGACTTTTAAATAAATCACTTTTGTAAAGGCCAAGTTAATTCTAACTACTTTAGAGAAATTCCTCTATGTGGGAGCTTCAGCGAGGTCAAAGGGAATGGTCAGAACTCAACCTCCCCCCTTCCAAGAGCAATTAGAAAGATGGAAGATCTGGGAGAGAAAAGCTTTGTTGATGTATTTGACAATGCATGAAGGCAGTGGTCTTCAATCTTGGCTGCACGCTAAAATCTTCCAGGGAGCTTAAACATCAAAAACAAAGACAACAGAAAACCCAAATCTCAAGCTGTACCCTGGAAAAATTGAATAAGAGTCTCTGGGACATGAGACTTGACATCAATATTTTTTAAAGCCTCAGATGATTTCGATGTACAGCCAAGGTTAAGAACCGCTGTGTGAGGGGATAAGAGAGGCTTAATAAATAAGAAGGTGACCCAGTAAGCTGCAAGGAAAAAAGAAAAGTAAGATGTCAAGGTTAGAGACTAGTCACATACAGCAGCTTTGGAATGTAATAGTTAAGTCCAGCCAGCTCCAAGAACTCAGCTTAGCCTTAAGAAACTGATGGCCAATCTCCAAACATCCTTGCAATCCCCAGTTCACGAGCCATTTGCATCACGAGGCTCACGGTCCATGTGAGGGCTGATGATGAGAGCAACACCACACTTCTTCCGTGCCCCTTGGCCCAGGGAGGAGGGATGAGGGGACTACAATCAAGATCACTCTGGTTCTTTATGCAGCCAGCCATCCCAATGGATAGCTGCCAAAGAGGGTTAGGAGAGTGCAGGGGGTGAGGAGGGTGTGATTGCTCTTCAGAGGTAAGGCTGATAGACCCTGACAGAAGGACCAAGGGACACAGACAAGACAAAAATCCATCACCCAAGGTTCTAGTGCACCGGTGTGGTCTTTGGGTCAGGATGTAAGCAATCACCCAGGGGCACTTATTTATTTTATTTTATTTTATTTTATTTTATTTTATTTTATTTTATTTTATTATTTTATTAATTAATTAATTTTTTTTTCAGAAACACTTTTTAAAAGATGTTTTGTTTTGAGATCGTTTCAAAGGTACAGAAGAATTGCAAGATTCCCCTACAAAGAACTCCCACACCATTAGCTTGGACTCACTAATTATTAACTTGTAACCACATTTACTTTATCATGTCTCTGTCAAGATGTATACATATTTTTCTGAACCTTTGCCCCTAAGCACTTCAGCACCTATTTCCTATGAACAAGGACTTTTTCTTACAGAGCCACAGAACTGGGAGATAAATGAAGACCCACCAAATGAGAAAAACAAGGGCTATTTATTCTGAGTTGGCTACCACAAGGGAGTTGACCACCATCATTTGAATCTTGGCAGAGATTCAAAGGCAGGCAGAGGAATGAGAAGGATTCAAGTGTGCCCTGACCGAAGGCTGTTGGCACAGGAATCTGGAGGTGGGCTAACTAGATGTGGGGAATCCGTGTGATTGGTCAAGGATGCTTGTTTGACTTACCCTGGTCGGTCCAAAGTTGGAAGCAGGGACAAAAATCAGGGAAGCTGTCAGTTATTAATCATGTCCTAGCCACTATGGGCCAACTGTTACAGAAGTTATTGTTGGGTTTCCTGGATCGCCACTGGAGATGGATATGGCTTCCTGCAAGTCTAACTTATAAGGCTGTTTATTGTAGATAAGGGGTTGGTTTCCTGGGCAGATTGCTGTAGGTTGTTGGTCAGAGTTCTATTTTTACGTACAGTCTAGCCACTGTCTATATATTTATTCTCACAATATAATGATCAACTTCAGATTTTTAAAAAGATTTTATTTATTTATTATTCACAAGAGACACACAAAGAGAAGCAGAGACACAGGCAGAGGGAGAAACAGGCTCCATGCAGGGAGCCTGCTGTGAGGCTCGATCCTGGGACTCCAGGATTACGCCCTGAACCAAAGGCAGATACTCAACCACTGAGCCACCCAGGTGTCTCGCAACTTCAGATTTAACTCTGGGGTAAAACACTGTTATCTAGAATATACTGTATATTAAAATTTTGTCAGTTGCCCTAATCAAATCCTTTATGGCAATTTCCCCTTCTGATCCAAAATGCAGCAGAAGATGATGCACTGCATTTAGTGGTCATGCCTCTTTAATCCTTTTTAATCTGGAACAGCTCCTTAGCTCTTTTTTTTTTTTTTTTAAATCTTTCATGACCCTGACTTTTGGGAAGTGGTGGGGAGACCCCTGAAGAAACGCATATATCCCAGCTGACTGTGACAATGTGTCCACAGCCAGTGCCCCTCCACTGCTTGCTCCTCGATCCTGTCCTAGAGACTCTGGGAATTGTTTGGGTATATGCAGCTCAGGTAACCAGATAATCAGCCCCTTTAGTGAGGACATGGAAAGTCACGTCTCCATGTAGGGCAGAGGAGAAACTTGTAAACAGAGAGTGGTACCCATGGTCATGTCCTTTAGCAGCTAATCCTTTGCAAGGCCAAGAGCATTTGTGAAACATGTTCTGGTTCCGTTTGGGGCAATATGTTCTTTCACTAGCTCAGTCTCCCACTGTATTTTGTATATGTAGACACTGGGCTTTCCCTCTTCTTTCCTCTCTTCTCTCCTTCCTGCTCCAGTGTCCCATCTCTTCAAAGATGCCAGAAACAATTTCCAGGCCCCCAAGGCGGGGGGGAGGTCAGGCTGCTGTTCCTGCAAGATGGGGTACAGTGGCAGCCATCTGTCCCAGGATAGTTGAAATTGGCCTGTTTTTTTTTTTTTTTTTTTTTTTTTAAAGAACATCAGGGACACAGAGAAGGTTTTGTTTGAGGCCTGAATAGCTTTGGGGGCAGGCCTGCCACTCTGAAAACATTCACCTCTCAGTCACTCCAAGCTGCTGTCAAAGAGTGATTTCTGGATCTGTCAACAGCTTGGATCGTAGTTAAAATTCCCTCTTTCTTCATCCCTGCTAATACATTGAGCAATAACAAGCTTTTATTTATGGGGAATTGGGCTAAAATAAGTGTACTCTGTGTAGCAGTGAGATTACAGTCTTTGGTTTTGATTGTCTGGCTTACCTCTGTTCTTTGCCATCTAGCAGTGTGGTCTTGGGCAAAGTGCTTAGCTTCAGAGTCCTCAGCAGTGAAATCGGGCAATATTAGTTGTTTCACAGTGTCACAGTGAGTATTAAATGTCATGATAAATGACAGCATTTAGCATAGTGGTTGGCAAACAATAGGCGCTCGTCGAATGTTAATCATTATCGTTACTTTGCTTATCGCTTAAGCGGAAAGTTAAAACCCATTTGCTAAAACTCATTTTCCATGGCCATTGTGGGTAGAATGTTTTGCTGTCATTCAGGTGTGGATTTAGATCCTGGCTGTGCCCGCCACTGCCTGGATGATGTTGAGCAAGTGAAACTTCTTAGAGCCCCAATGTCTCCCATACAGTGGGAACAGTGTCTTCTTTGCAAACTGATCATGTCTAATAAGAGAACCCAGTATGGAGCTCCTGGGTGGCTCAGTGGTTGAGCCTGAGCCTTTGGCTCAGGTTGCGATCTCGGGGTCCTGGGATCGAGTCCTGCATTGGCATGGCCACAGGAAGCCTGCTTCTCCCTCTGTCTGTGTCTCTGCCTCTCATGAATAAATAAATAAATAAAATCTTAAAAGAGAGAGAGAGAGAGAACTCAGTATGGTGCCTAGTCCAGAGTGGATGGTAGCTAAGAAAAAAAATGTGAAATGGGAAAAATTAGTTTTTTTGTGCCTTGTCCGTGACTCCCTTTTCTTGTGGTGCCTCCAGAATGGGGGTCCAGAGTCTTATGCTTTCCCTGGTCCAGCAGGGGCCTCCCACCAGATTCTGCTCCTTCCTTGAGAAAACTTCATCTTCTAGATCATTCCCTTTTTTATCACCTTTCCTAAATTACTGGTCATTTGTGGCATCCTCTAGCACCTGTGACAAAATGGGCAAGCCAGGAGACTCATTTGAGCTAAGGGGTAGTGAGTAATAGTTAATAAATGCATTGATTTTTTTTTCTCACCCAGGGACTTTTCTTGCATTTTGAACAGAGGCCTTTAATCTTGGAATCCTCCTCATTTTAGGATAAGATAATTTTCTGGGTTTGTACTCATTTTCCTGTGAAGGTAAAGACTCCACAGTTAACAGCAGAACCTGGTCCAGAAGTCAGGTCTTCTGATTTCTAGTCCAGATTACTTCCTGTGGGAACAGAGTCACGATGGGAGTCTTGGGCTTCAAGGTAGCTGAGCTGGGAAAAGAGCTTTGGTAGTGATGTGCCTTGAATGTGAACCGCCCACCAAAATGTGCCACAGAATCAGCCAGTAATAGCTTGGGGGTGGGGTGCGGGGATGAGTTTCAGATTTCCATTTTTTAATTTAATTTTTGAGGTGGTTTTATTTTCTGGATTAAAAAAAAAAAAACTTTTGTTCATTTGCACAGGGAAAAATAAATAGATTCTAAGTTACAGGAAAGGTCATTTCTATTCCAAAATCCAGACATATTCAATTACACCCTCATTAAGAATAAAATCTCCACTCCCCAGTAACTGAGTTTTTCTCAGGGGCCCCAGCGTGGTGCCTGGGACTCCTCTGGGCCTCTAAAGCGTGCCTGGCAGACAGAAGGGGCCATGCATTGCTTTAAACCCTCTCAACTTACTGCCAGCGAGCCTGAAGCTTCAACCCACTTTGTCCCCTGAGGGATTGCTTCTTTTAGGGCCCTGTGAAGAGCAAACCTGAAACCTGAAGTCTGGTGATAAAATCATCATGTATTAGTGCAGTGGTGAGGTGGTGAGGTGTGGGAAGGGTCCAGTGGAAATGGAGGTTGGGAAGGTATGTTTTGATGGAAGGGGTGGGTTGGGTAAAAAAAAAAAAAAAAAGATTGAAGAAAGAGGAGAAAACACTTCTAGAGCTTAAGGTATTTCTTGAATGAGCCACTTCTGGGTGGGAACCTTAGTTTAAGGAATAAAGGAGGAGGTATTACTAAGAACAGAGCTGTGAGAAGGTTGCAGAAGTGAGTTTCACCTCCTACCTGACTTGGCTGGCATTGCCTCCAGAGTCGAAAGTTCCAGGCTTGTCACTCTGAGACCTTTCAGATGCTCCCTCACATCGTATTTGCCTTTTGGGGCTGGCTGTGGGAAGAGGTGAACAGTCAATGGACTTAACTTGGAGAGATATTTTTCCCTTTCTTTTTTTTTGTTCCCAAATAAACTTTCAAGCAAAAAAGAACTCACAGACCTTGACCCGATTCATGTCTAACCAAAGCAGGACTGTGGGAGTCCAGTGCCTATAAATCAGCTTTCCTCTCTGAACGCCTCAAAGAAAATCTTCCCCAAGGCAATCGCCTCAGCCAGAGTTCACACACGCTGACCAGCCCTTTGAAATTCTGTCTGCAGATAATGGCAGTCACAGCCAGCCTGTCTTACTGAGAGAATCCTGTTGGCTGCGATATAATCCAGAAGAATCCCCAAGGTGGCTGACGAGATTTGCCTTTTGGAGAAAAAAAAATATAACAAGGACTATACCACATTTAACATTGTAGTGTAGAGAGGTCTTTAATCTTGCAATCCTAGATATTTCAGGATTTTAAAATTAGGAAGATCATTGTCTTCAAGTTCAATTTATTAAGTGAACTGGGCTTAACGAGGATTCAAGCACTGTCTTTTCTACTGATTTTGTTACTGACATGGACTTTTCTTAACCTTGAGGTCCAACCAGATTTCAGGCTCTGAAGAGCTAACACTGGATTGTCTGGGGCTCACGTCAAGGCCAGTTTGGGGACACGGGGTAAGGGAAAATCTATGTGTGTTTTGATTTTCTAAGTTATGTATCCAAATCATTGTTTTAATCTGTGATATCAGAATCACCTGGGACATGTGCCGAAAATATTTGCTTAAAAAATTACTAGGCTCTACCCAATCTGACTGGTTCAGAAATTTGGGGGAAAGGTGGCAGCCTAGAACTTTACATTTTATACAATTTCTCCATGTGAATCTAATGCACACCAAAGGTTGCTTTTAATGAGACTCAGCTTCTATAATTTCCATTACCTGTTGTTTTCCATCTCCAACCTAAATTTCAAATTCTTGGGAAAGACTATGACTGGCTTCGCGTTCCAATGACATGTTGCTGAATAACAAATTACCCCAAAACGTATGGGTTAAAAAACAATTCTATCTTATGATATATGAGCCAGGAATTTAGGCAGGGCTCAGCTAGTGGAGCTGATACAGGGCTGAAGGATCCACTTCCAGACAGTGCATTCCCATGACTAGCAGGTCATTTCTAGTTGTCAGTCAGGAGCTTAGCCAGGTCATCAATGGAGACACCTCAGTGTCTTTCACAGGGGCCTTTCCATGGGGGCTTTTTGGCTTCCTCACAACATAGTTGGTGGGTTCCAAGAGCAAATATTCTGAGAGGCTAAGATGGAAGCTGCAAGCTTCTTTGGACATAGCCTCAGATATCAGATAGCATCACTCTACCATATACTGTTAGGCAAGAAATTAACAACTACCAACCCAGATTCCAGCATAGACGAGACACACTTCCTCCCCTCGATGTGAGCAGTATGTGCACAGAAAGAGGAAAGGAATTAAGGGTGGACACCTTTGACGATTTTCTACTGTGCCTTGTTTGGGTCAGTTATTGACTCAGTCATGGACAAAGGGAGGGGAACATAATACAGATTTAGTCACTAGGGGCTCAACCTGGCATATTGAGGAGGGCACCCTTGAAGGGGGAATTGTTATAAATCCTGCAGGCACTCTAAGGGATGTCTTACAGATCATCTCGCTTGAGCATTTACTCAAATTAGGAAGTGCCCTTGGACATTGGCTATCCAGAAGAGCTAAACCTCTTCTGACCTTTCCATGAGGCACCCTGTTCCATTTTCAGACAGTTATAGTTACGTAAACGTCATTCTAGTTCTCTGTAATACCCATCAATTATCCATTAGCATAACACTCAACTATGGATTGTTTTTCTAGACTGCAAGTTTCTCCATCAGGCTTAAACTCTTCAAGGCCTGGGCCTGTGTATTTTGTGTATCCAGCCTCCCAGGCGTACAATAAGTGCTAAGTAAATGCATGTGAATGTTCTTGAATGAATAAACACATTTACTCTTCCCCATCTACACATAGCAAAGTTGACTTTGATGTGGGTATTGAGTTCCTGTCTTATAGTTCATCATTGCTCTCATATTTTCTCTAAGCAAAAACCACCTGAAGTAATTTATAGTTAAAAGTGCAGGTGATAAATTAAGTGAACACTGTCCTAAATATTAGCAACTGAAGCTAAATTCCTTAAAGTCATAGGAGAAATTTTACCATTTTGGAGCTAGGATTGAAACAACCATAAACAAAAGTATTATGTGCTTTGTTGTTGTTTAAAGAAAAAGTCAGCAAACTGTGCCTCCCAGCATCCTGGCCAAATCCTGCCTGCCACCTGTTTTTGTAAGTAAAGTTTTACTGAAATACAGCCATGCCCATTTGTTTCCTTATTGTCTATAACTACTTGTGAGCTCCAACAGCAGAATTGAGTTGTGGCAGATTATGTATCCTCTCAAAGCCTAAAATATTTACTATCTGGCTTTTCACAGAAAAGGTTTGCCAACCTCTGTAAAGCGCTTTTCTTACTCCATTTGGTGTTATAAGAAATACCATAAACTGGGTGACTAAGAAGCAACAAACGTTTATTTCTCACAGTTCTGGAGGCTGGAAGTCCAATATTAGGGTGCCAGCGTGGTTGGGTTAGGGCTGTCTTCTAGGTTACAGATTCTCATTGTATCTACATAAGATAGAAATTGGGCTAGGCAGTGATGTGGAATCTCTTTTATAAAACAATCTCATTCATGAGGGCTCCACCCTCAGGACCTAATCACCTCCCAAAGGCCGCACCTTCTAATATTATCACATTGGGCATTAGGATTTCAACATGGGAATTTTGGAGGTGAGGTGGAGGCATGAACATTCAGATCATCGTAAGTCTTCTCCTGATCCCCTTGATCTTGGGTCTTGGTTATTTTATTTGGAAATGTTGAAGGAGTCTTGTTGCCACATTTCTGTATTTCTAGAATTTTTTTCCCAGTGGAAAAGAACTCTTTCCCAGCTTGTCCATGGTGGGGTCTCCAGGGATGCTGAAATTTAGGTAAAAACCAAGTAGAGGTCCTTTACTTGAGCAATTAATAAGAATAGCTCATGAACCAGCATAAGGAGCAGCAGACTTTTACCTTAAGAGAATGGGCTTGGGACCCATCAGACTCTCTAGTAGGCATTTATTTGTTCTTTGGTTGTCTAAGTTTCATTCCTTCTTTCTTATGGCAATAGCAATTTACTGACTTCTGGGTAATTACCTCTTCCCACTAAGTGCTGTCTTGGTTAACTCAAGGTATCCTGCTGTGCCCTACCCAAGGTTAGACATATGATTCGAACTAGAGCTCTTTGACCCAGAGATGGACAGAATGTTGAAATCAACTCATCCTAGTAATGGTGGCCTGCAAAACTATCCTTCTTTTCCTGTTGCCTATAGACCTGAGGATGCTCTGATCCCTGCCAGATTTAGCAAGCCTTCCTTTAATTTTGAGAGCCACCTGTATTCTTTCAATACTTCCCTCTCTAAGTAAAATTAGTCAAATTCTATTTCTTATAACCAAAGACCCTAAATGGTACAAATAAATGATAATAATAAGAATATGAAAAAAGAAATGTTCTAATAAATCAAAAATAAATCAAAATAAATATTTATAGCTTATACAATTAAAAGAAATTTAAAAAATTATTTATTTATGAGAGAGACACAGAGAGAGGCAGAGATATAGTCAGAGGGAGAAGCAGACCCCCCATGGGGACTCTGATGTGGGACTCCATCCCAGGACCTCAGGATCACGACCTGAGCCAAAGGCAGATGCTCAACCACTGAGACACTCAGGTGTCCCAAAATTAAGAGAGATTTAAACAATGATGATACCCAGTTGTATCAAGGATGTAGTGAGACACATTCACACAAACTTTCTCTAAGATTGTTAATTGGTGTTTCCTTTCTGGCAATTATTTTTTTTACAATATGTGTCAAGATGATTTAAAAAATTTATACCTTTTGACCTAGCAATTCTGCCTTTAGGCATTTGTACCAACAAGAGAACAAGAGACAGAGATAAAGATTTATGTAGAAAGTGTTCAGTGTTACTTATAGTAAAAGAAATAGGAATTGACTTAAATATTCTATATATTAGGAAGATGGTCAAGTAAATGAAGGAAGTGGTATTTTTTTTAAAGATTGTATTTATTTATTTGAGAGAGACAGAGAGAGAGAGAGAGAGAGAGCATGAGCAGAGGGTTGAAGGTAGGAGCAGAGGGAAAAGATAAGCAGATTCCCTGCTGAGCAGGGAGCCTGACATGGGGCTCAATCCCAGGACCTTGCGATCATGACCTGAGCCAAAGGCAGATGTTTAACTGATGGAGGCACCCAAGTACTACTGAAGGAGGTGGCATTATGTCATAGTTAAAAATATGGGCCTTGGAATTGGTCAGTCTGGCTTTAAGTCCTGTTCTGCATCTGACCAGCTGTGCAATCTTGGACCGATTGCTCAGACTTTCATCTGTAAAATGTAAACAAAACAATATATCTAATTGTGGTAGCAGGCCTTCCAAGATGATATTGATAGTGCTTCCTGGTATTCATGTCCTTGTGTAGTTCCCTTCATATTGGAGAGACTGACCAGTGTAACCAGTAACATATTGTGAAAATGATAGACTGTGATTTCTGAGTCCAGGCCATAAAAGACATGTGTCTTCTATATTGCTCTCTTTTGGATTACTTGCTCTGGGGAAATCCAGTCGCCATGTTGGGAGGGCACATAAGCAACCATACGGAAAGGTCCATGTGACAAGGTTCTGAGTCCTCCTGCCAAGTGAGTGAGCCATCTTGGAAGGGGATCCTTCATCTCTGGTCAAAACTTCAGGTAAAATATGCTGGATAACTGGCTGACATCTTGACTGTAATTTCACAAGAGACCTCCAGCCAGAACCATTCAACTGAGCTACTCTCAATTCCCCGGCCCACAGAAACTGGGTGAAATAGCAAATGTTTATTGTTGTTCCAAGCCACTAAGTTTTGGAGTAAATTGTTACGCAACAATAAATAACAGTTAACTTCTCTGAGCCTCAGTTTATTCATTTGATAAATGGGGACAACACTGTCTGACCTAGCTTTTTGTACAGAACAAATATGATTAGCGAAAAATTACAGGTCTACCATCCTTATCTGAAATCTTAAGAGCAAAATATGTTTGGGTATTAAGAATTTTTCAGCTTTTATTGAAGTAATGGGGTGCATACTATACTATATATTCTGAAACACCCTGTTGGGGTCTGATTCAGCACCTCATAATCAAACAGTAATATTCTGGCATGAAAATGTATGCGTATGCACCCGAAATGGATAAATAAAGACTAAAAATGGTTTCATGTCAGTTTTTGCTATCAAGATTTGCTGCCACATAAATCCGCTGCCAATATACAAAAGGAACAAAGAAGAAAAATTGGTTTTCAGAGCTTTTTCGATTTTAGAATTGTGGTTGGAGATTGTGATTTGTATGTTTTTTTTTATCATCCCAGGTTGATTTCTTTCCAAACACTAACCCCTATCTTATCTAGCTGGTATCTGATTATCTTTCCCCATTTATTTACATTAATGAGGAAGAGACCAATGTGGCCTCCATCACTATTTGGAAACCTAAAGGGTGGTAGGTAGAAGCACTAGAAAAACCAGAGTTCCAACAAGAGGATCTCTCCCCCTTATGAATTTAGTTCTCATTTCTGCGTGAACACCTGATAGTCATGACCCTAGAGGAGACCAGTGAATCATCCAGTCATGGGGTTTAGAGATGATTCAGCAAGATTGAAGTGGTATCAGGAGTGCTTTTGGCTGAAAATCTGGAAGGTACTGATTACACATCCAATTATGCAACTAGTCCTGAGGCTTACATTGTGGTACAGCCTGATTCTCACCCAAATTAAGTATGAGACAGCCCTTACCTGGTAGGTCATGATCTCCTGGTAGATCTCAGGCCTTGGGAGTCTAAGGAAATTGTTCCTGACAAGATGGTTCTCTTTCCTGTCTGCAGAGAGTGGAAGATCCCTGTGCATTTTTACCCTCACAACATCCTCCTTTTCCTACGGAGCAAGGTCAGGAGTGATTTGGGAGAAGCAGAAACAAATCCTTGGTCATATCTTCTTGAAGTGTGTCTACCTTCATGATAGGAGGGAGGTACTTCCCTGTGCTGAATCAATTCCTAATTTCCAACATTCAATAATTAGGGACTCATTCAAATGCAATAAGACTTTCCTCCCTCTTCTTGGAAGCAGAATAATGTACTAGAAGTAGAAGTCATGAGCTTGGGTTCAAACTCCATTTCTGCTGCTGACCATGAACTTGGCCAAGTCATTTTATCTTTCTGAGCTTCATTTTTATCCATCAAGTGGGAAATAAAAAGGAAGGGGCTCCATTAGCTTTAATACTTTATAGTTATATTTTAGAAGCTATCTGTGAATTCCTTCCATTAACTCTCGATTCATCCAACAAATATTTGTTGAATACTTATTGTATGTACTATGCTAGACATTGAAGATACACTATCTCTGCTATTATTTTACATCCTAGTAAGATAAGGCAACAAACATTTAATTCTTTTTTTTTTTATTATTTATTTATGTAGTCATACAGAGAGAGAGAGAGAGAGAGAGGCAGAGACATAGGCAGAGGGAGAAGCAAGCTCCATGCACCGTGAGCCTGATGTGGGATTCGATCCCGGGTCTCCAGGATCGCGCCCTGGGCCAAAGGCAGGCGCCAAACCACTGCGCCACCCAGGGATCCCCAAACATTTAATTCTTAAAAGAGGAAGTGGAGGTAGTAATAAGTACTACAAGTAAAATAAGTACTACAAGTAAAGTAAGATAACAAACTAGAGAGTAAATGTGGGGCAGTGTGGGAGAGTACACTAGACAGTGGTCAGGGAAGGATTCTTGAGGGAGGTGGCATTTGAGGAGAAACCTGATAATTGCTTGATAATATTTGTTGAATGTATGGATGAACAAGAAGGAGATAGTCATGAGAGTATATGGAGGAAGAACATTCTAGGCAGAGGAAATAGTCAATGTAAAGATCCTGAGTTGGGAATGACCTTGGCATATTTGAAGACTAGAAAGAAGGAGAAGGCGCTGAAGCATAGTGAGTAGAATGAGTGGTTAGCAAGAAAGCCAATGTAACCAGGGTTTTGTAGGTCAGGTTAAAGGGTTGGGTTTTATTCTGAGTGCAAAGGGAACCATTGGCAAAGTAACATAATCTGATTTACACTTTAAAAATATCATTCTGCAATGCGATACTGCTTTTGACCCATCAGAATGGCTAACATGAAAAAGACAGACAATATTGAGTATTGTTGAGGATGTGCAGCAGCTAGAATTCTCATACACTGTTGGTGGGAGCAGAGATTGCTATGGCAAGTTTGGAAACTGATTGGCTGTATCTCTAAAGCTGAATATATGCAGACCCCCAAAACCCAGCAGTTTCATTCCTAGTTACATACTCAATAGATAGGTGTACAAATATTTACCAAAAGCACAAAATAAGTTCATAATAGCTTCAAATGGGAGACTATACAAATGCCCATCAAGAATAAAACAGAAATGTGAATTGTGGTATCCTTGTAGACTTGAATACTATTAGCATCAAGAATGGGCAAACTATAACTACACATAACCACATGGATGAATTTCACAAAGTTAATGTTGAGCAAAAGAAGCTGTATTGAAAAGCTCAAACTATCTAATCCCATTTATATGAACTTCATACACAGACACAACTAATATGAGGGTTAGAAGTCCAAGTAGTTGTGCTTTTGGAGAGTCTAATGACTGGTAGAGGTATGAAGGGGCCTTTCAGGTGATGTGATATCCTGTTTCCTGACCTGGATGCTGGTTATGTGAGTGTGTTTGGTGTCTTTCTCTAGTCATGCCTTTACTCTTACTTTCCCAGGCTAAATGGATCTTGAGCCCAGAGGGGTAGAGTGAAGAATGTGGGAGGATATTTATCTCTGGCCACCATAGAGCAAATGTCTGCTTTCCCATTTACAATTGCAATTTTCTCAAAAGTGTTGAGCAGATGAGATTCATCCATTTTACAGGCAAGGGCATTGTAGCTTAGTGACCTGCCCAAGATCCCTCTATCTATACAGAGAGTTGAACTTAAGTCCAGGGTCCTTAGATGCTTTTCATGAGGCCCACTACTGTTTCCGGTTCTCTGTGCTGCCTTTCTGGATTGGACCAACTGGTCCCTCAGGCCTCCTTCCAATTCCGTGACTCAGAAATGTTACATTTGCATTTGAGAATTTGAATCTTGAAACGAATCTAAGAAAGTCAGTGCCTTGACCATTATGTTTATTTATAGAGCCTTATATCTAATTATTTTTTAAAGTTATGTTTTTGATTAAGGGGATAAAAATATTGTCAGTTAAAAGAAAAAGATGGAGAGATCTGGTAAACTCCGAGGGAAGATGATGGTTTTCGTTGTTAGATTTTTCTCAGTCCCACTGCATGGACATATGGAATTGTGTGTGACACATTTTTGCTTTAACCACAAAATTTCATGAATTTTCAGTCACTGAATAACGAAATGAATCATCATTCTAGATGAAAAGGAGGCAATTTTGAGGGCAAAGTATTTCCCTGGAGACATTTTGAGAAACTAAGGCCTTGACCACGTTCACCAGAACCAAGCCCTTCTGCAGTAAGTGTCCCATGCCTTTGGTATAGGACACTTTGGTATGGAAGAGCAGGTCATGATGTCCCCATAGAATGAGGAGCTAGTTGCCAAGAATCTGAGATCTCTTTAGTCTCATTTTCTATATATCTACAACTATAGCTAATAGCTGAACATTGTTAATAGGCAAGTAAGAGAGTTTTCTTTTTGGCCAGTTGAACAGGGAGTGTGGGGCAACAAGGAGAATAGCATTTACTGAGTGCTTTCTGGGTGGGCCCTCTGCTTCCATTTTATTTGTTACCTAGTCAAGTGGAGGCTGTTTTATTCTTCCACATGTAGAGACCCCATAAATATGGAAGTGAAGCCTGAATTTTTTGAGGTGGGAAGCCATTGAAAGGATTTATTATTTTTTTATTTATTATTTATTTATTTATTTATTTATTTTTCATTGAAAGGATTTAAACAAGGAAAAGATCTGGCTGGGTTTATCTTCTAGAAAGATAAATGGATCTATGGCTCCCTTAACCTGGCTCGGATTGCTCCTAGCAGGGGACAGAGGGTCGAGACGTTGGAGCCAGGAAGAGTGGTTAGGGGGCCTCTTGTATAGTCTGGATCATTGCATCCCCATGCACTTCCTCTCTCCCAAATTTACAATGGCATTGTAAATTTAAATTTTAAGTGTCATTGACATTTAAAATGTCATCATACATCTTACTTCTACATCTGTTATTATCCCCACCATTCATAGTTGCTACTTTTGCTTTGGACATTTATGGTTGTCTTGGGTGCTTCTCCCTCATCAAGCCCTGAGAAGGAGGAAAATATCATAATGCCTAAAATATATTTGGCAAATCATGTCCTGGGGGTGTTGAGTGACTTGCCTAGGATCTTCTTTCACGTGGGAAGATCTGGAGGATGACTGCTCAGGATGCTGTGTCTCATCATCATGTCCACTGAGAAGATGGGTTAAGGGCAAGTGCCCACCATCCTCCGTGATGGACATGAGATGTGAAGACCTGGAGACTGGGGACATTGTCCGTCATGGGTCCCTAGAGTGAGGGACAGTGGGGAGATGAGGGATTGACATGGTCCCAACCTGCCTTATGAAAGAGTTGGGTGGTGGAGGAATATGCATACGCAACACCCTGAATGCCTTTATTTTTTCTAACATTCTCATTTTGCAGGTGGGACAAGGAAGGACCAGAGACAGGAAATACATTATGAGAGTAACTGTTATAAATTGTTAAGTGCTGGCTACTGTATGAACGTGACCTTTTTCAGTCCTTGTGGCAATCCTCTGAGGGAGTGTGTTAATTTCCTGGGGCCGCTGTAACAAATTAACACCAACTTGTTGGCCTAAAACACCAGAAATTTATTCTCTCCTAGTTCTGGAGGCCAAGGTGTTAGCGGGACTGCCCACCCTCCAGAGGCTCTAGGGGAGAATCCTTCCTTGCCTCTTCCAGCTTCTGGCAACTCTACATATTCTTTGGCTTGTAGGGCTGCGGAACAGCAAGCTCCGCTCTTGTCTTCACAAACCCTTCTTCTCGGGGTCTCAGATCTCCTTCAGCCTTTCTCTTATATAGACATTTGTCATTGGATTGAAGTTCTGCCCAGATAATCAAGGATGATCATCTTGAGATCCCCTGAGTAACTACATTTGCAAAGACCCTTTTTCCAAATAAGGCTATATCTTTGGGGGGCCCATGATTCAACCTACTACAGAATAGGGTAATCATCATCTCTAGTTTACCAATAAGTCACTGATGCTCAGAGAGATTAAGAGAACTTCCCAAGGCCACAGAGTCTGCAGATGGCAGAGGTGGGTTCTGGAGCCATTGCTCTTTGCAGTGCACTATATTTAAAAACAATATTAATGATGGTAAACTCACAAAGAACACCTATGTGTATTCACTCAGTTACTTCTCTCAAAAACCCTATGAAGAGGCAGGTGTTATCATAATCCCCATTTTAGAGACGAGAAAACTGAGAAACAGAGATATTGGTTAATTTTCCTTGGGCCACACGGCCAGTGAATTGCAGAGTCAGGGTGAAAGCTAAACATGTTGGCTCAGTCTGTTCTCATCCACTCAGATCTGCCTTACAGGCTCCTCCACCAACATGAAAGTTCGCTGTAGAACCGTTGTTAGACATATTTTCAGTGATGGCCGGGGAGCTTTAAAAGGGGTTCTGAAATATGGTCCCCTAAGATCTAGTGGGTGAGACAGACTATAAGCAAGATCATAGATCCTTGGAACTTGTACAAAACCCCAAGGCAAGGAGTGCTCTCTTTGGTGACTCCAGAGGGTGGGAACTTGGGACAAACTTCCCCTTCCATTTGTTTTGTACTTCTCTGCTGATGGCATAGCACCCTGTGAGTCAGCCAGGCTAGCAGCTGTTCTCTCTTGCTTCCTTGCTACCCCCTCACCTTTTTCTATGTCCTACTAATGACCAGTTCCCAGTGGATTCTACCTCTTTGTTTCATGCGTACTCCCTTCCCTTTACACCTCACAGTTACCTTAGTGGCCCCACTTCATCATCCCTCTTAGGGATAGGAACAGCTTTGCATCTAAAGTCTCTGGACTACTCTATGCTTCCACTGGCTGCCTGCAACACACATGGATAGAGACCACTATGCCCTCCCATGCCAGTCAGCTTTCTCCCCATAAGTCTCCCCTTCCCCAATGCCATTCTAAGAATGTAACTTCTCTCTCCTTTATGCTCGCCCTAAATGCCTGGATTGCCTGCTATCCATCCATGTATCTATCCATCCATCCAACAAATCTTTGTTGATTGCTTCTCTGTGTCAGGTGCCAGGGAAACAGATGTGAAAAGGATAGCCATGTACTCTGTTCTCAGGGAACTTCCATTTGGGTGGGGGTGGCAACTAAATGAACTCAAGAAAGCAAATAAAACAATAAATAATTGCGATAAAGGGTATGAAGGGAAGAAACAAGGAGCCAGAGAGAACGATGCAGTGGGCTGGGTGGGCTATATTAGGGTGGTCAGGAAGGGTGCTGAGGAAGTGCCAGAAGTTTCTTGTGTTGAGCTAGGTAATGCAGGTTCAGTGCTTAGTAGATGGGCAAATCCATTAGCAGTCTTGGTTTCACTCTTCAGATAAGTAGGCCAAATAAATCTATACTCCAAGTGGGGATTCTGGTTTTTTTCCTCACTTGACAAAAGATAAATGTCTCAGAGACTCTGCTAATGAATTCTGCTATTTTTCTCCTTGATCTTATCTTGAGCGTAGATGTCTCCACCTTGCTTCCCTTCCAACCCCTTTTGGAAGGATTTGATTTTACAGTTGTCCTGAGGTCGCCCTCTTGTCTCTGAATGTGTGCCGGGCTGATGGGGCTGTTGGGGACACTGCAAAGACAGCCTTTGAGTTTGAATAGGACAGACCTTCCTGTCTGCATCTTTTTAACTTAGAAACACCTTGAGCACTTGAATCCCTGTCTGTGTCCTCAAAGCACCATTTTTTTTCTGGACTGCTGGCTTGTTATGGGAGCGTTACTGGGGAATTCTGGATTGTGAGCCTTGGTATTCTAATTAATTCAAATCAGTGAAATCAGGGGGAAGAGAGACTCATGGATATCTTTAGGGAAAACAAAAACCAAATTCCCCACATGAAGAGAATAACGTGGCATTTGAACAGGAGCCTAGAATTCCTATAAGACTGCGTGAAAGCTGACATTTCAGAAACCAGAAACTCCCTTCCCCCCAACATCCACAGCATTGGATTCACTCTCATGACGTCACCCCAAAAGCTTATGTTGGCAAGATCAAGAATAGGACATTACTGGTGACATTGTGTTAACAGATTAGTTCTCTTGCATAATTTCTTATGCCTGACCCTAATTCCTTCCAATTGGCATTTGGCAGATACTGTTCACTCTGGACTTTCGGGAAGCCTCTCGGAAGCTGTGTCTTGTACACATTGGCCTTGGAGTCCATGTGGTGTTTGCTAACCCCTGTGAAATGGTTGAGTTTAGCTTTGTGCACATTTACTGAGTATCTTAGCAGTGCCAGACCCTGTGGGGCTGAAGTGAGAATAGAGATGAAAGACATGGTTCCTGCCCAGAAGATGCCCCTGATGAAATGGGGAGAGAAGGAGGAGTCTGTGCCATGTGGCTCTGCCTGGGGCAGAGGAGGGGGAGTGCCTTCTTGTGGGAGACAGGATCTGCAATGGGCTGAATGGTGCCTCCCCACAAATGCATGACCACCTGGAACCCAGAATGTGATTGTATTTGGAAATAGGATCTTTCAAGATGTAATAGGTGAGGATCAAGATGAGAGTGTGCTAGTTTAGGGTGGGCCCTAGATCCAATAAGAGGACGCACGTGGAAAAAGGCCATGTGACACTGGAGGCAGATTCTGGGGTGATGGAGCTACAAGGTAAAGAATGGCAGTTTGTCTGATAATGAAGCCCTTCTGGGTACCCAGAGCAGCCTGTATATTCCAGTGACGTTCAGGGCCCATTCACTTGTGCATCTGCTCCTTCATTCTGCAAACATATCAGCACCATTTTTGTGCCAGGTACTGACTGAACTTGACCTAGAGGTTCTTAGGGACCAAGACTCTTTTACCTCCATGAAGAGCTCCTCTTCCAATTCTGGTAACAAGTGTCTATGGTGCTACAATGTGGAAAGAGCTGGAATAAAGGGAGGGAGGAGAGAGGATGTAGAAAGTTTGGAGAAGGCTCCACAGAGGAGGTGAAGGCCAGGTAAGAGTTCACTAGGCAGGGCAGGGAAAGGCATGGCAGAGGGAATGGTGTGTGCGGAGGCACAGAGGTCACGTATGGCATGTTGGAGTGGGGCAAGGTTGTGTCAGACATCCTGAGGAGGACACAGTATTTAAGTAAAACCAGTCACAGTCCTTGTCCTCTAGGACATTACAGATTTTTGTTATAGATGGTGAAGTTAAATTCAGCTGCTTTTTTCCCGCGGATGCTGTTTTCTCTGCTGGCTTCTCTTCTGCTCACTGGTTTATGTTGGGACAGGGCGTTTGATATTTTTGTTAGTGTTTTCTTGCTTAACTCTTGTTCCACTTCATTTTTGCCCCTTTCCTTGTTGCCTGTTGAGATGATTAGTCAGACTATCTGACATTTTTTACTTAAAATGTTTCAGCTTAACGGCTGCTGGCTAAATATATTTTGACCTCAGCTCTGGACTGTGACTCTCTACTCAGCCAGGGAGCTGAAGGAAGCCTTGTGCCAAAATCTTCTCTCTCTTTGGACTGAGATTATCCTCAGCAGATTGGAAAGCATCCATTATGGCTTGAGGGGAGTTTTATAACCCAGTTCAGATATAGGGCTTGGCCAGGGGGGTGCCCAGGTGTGTGAATGCATCTGCCACAGAGGAGTCTTACTTGATGCCCAAAGTTGGCTTGCCATGTGTGTCCCAATGTGTTCAGCCCTGGTGCCATCTTTCTTTATGAATTCGAGGGGACAATTTACTTAGTTCTTCTGTGCCCCAGTGAGACTTGGACAAGCTCCAAGTGGCCACAGACTTGGGCAGCTTATTAAGTTTTGGGCAGCTTATTAAGACGAAGGGGAAGGAGAGTTTAGGCATTAGCAAGTCTGACTGAAGGAATTTTGGTGGGCACAGAAAGAGTTTATAGACAGCAAGACTCCTACTTCCAATTGCAGGCAAATGGGACCCTCTAGGAAAAGCTCCTGCCTTCCAGGCTTGACCTAGTGTGGGCCATGCTACTTCTTCCCCAGAGTGGGAAAGGGGAAAGAGGGAAAGACACAGTGATCCCTTAGCAGAGGATCTGAGGAGCTTAACCCAAAGACTATCCACAGTAATCTCCAAGTGGAGATTCTAGAAACAGTGTGGATTCAGCAGATTCATTCTTTAATCCATTCATGCTATACTTACTGAGGGTCTATAATACATGTAACTGGGCCTGAGCCCAGCCTGGGAATGCGGAGGAGAACAGGACAGATATGAGCCTGGAGGGGAAGGCAGTGATCAAGTAGGATGAGGGTCTCAAGGGGGATATATAGGGACATTTAATAGGAAAGAGAACTGACCCAGACTAGGGTGGGGGTGCATGGAGGGCCTCTGAGACAGTGAATTTTAATCTGGCCAGTGAGGTATAAACTCAAATTATATCAGGCAAAGAGGTGAGAGAGCATGGATTAGCTCAGGGTAGTAAGGAGAGGCACCCAGAGCTGGGACCCGAGGGAGGTGGGGAGGGAGCTCTGGGGCTGTGGCATCTGGGCCAACCATGTTCTGGAGGAGGGCACAGCAGGTGAGAATGCAGAAGTGTGAGCCCAGAGGCAGGTGTGGCTGACGCTGAGTCTGGGGAGTGGAGGACAGTAGTGGACCTGTTGGGAGGTGAGAGCAGAAGGGGAACAGCGTGAGGTGGCAGGAGCAATCTTGAGAGTCTCTGAAAGGCATCTGAGAAAGCTAGGAAGGCTTTGGAGAGGGTTTTTTTTTTTTTTTTTTAATGAAGAAAAAAAATTTCATTGTCTTTAAATTTTAATTCTAGTGTAAGCTTTGGAGAGTTTTCAACAGGGAATGACCCCTTCTGATTTATATGTTTGTGAAAGATGCCCCAAGCCACTGGGGAGAGATTCAGGGGCGGGGGTAGAAGCAGAGACACCAGTGATGAGTACAGATGAGAGAAGATGGAGGCTTGTGGCCAGTGAGGCAGCTGGGCCCCTGCAGGCCTGAGCCAAATGGAGTGGAGTATGAGGGAGGAGAGTCAAGAGGAGCATCTGAGGCTTTGGGCCTGAGAAGCTGGGACACAGGGATTTCTCTCTCCCAGGATGGGAAAAACTACTAAAGGAGGGGTCGGTTTGGCGAGGAAAACGTGATGGTGAACATGTTTGTTGTGAGGTGTTTAACATCCAAGTGGAAACCTGCAGCGAGCAGTCGGTTAGGGAGTCGGCAGTGTTGGGCTGAAATGAAAAGCCACACACTAAGGGGCCTGCTGCCCTTGGGGGTGAGGGTAGATGCACAAGTGTTGGGGCTGAGCACTGGGGTGCACCACCATTTGCTAGCGGGAAAGAAGGAGACGAGGAGAATGAACTGCAGGGAGTAGGGAGAGAGGCTGAGTGGTGTCCCAGAGGCAGGGTGAGGAAGGCATTTTAAGATGGAGGGAGGGAGAAGAAGGAAACCCCTGCCCCTCCCAAAGCTGAAGCCAAAGCAAAGGCTTTGAAAGCTAAGGAAGCGGCGCTGAAAGGCGTGCAGAGTCACACAAAAAAAGAAAGATCCCTACGTCACCTACATTCTGATGACCCAAGACCCTGTGGTCTCCAAATGCAGCCCAAATATCCTCAAAAGAGTGCTCCCAGGAGAAACAAGCTTGATCACTGTGCCATCGTCAAGTTGTCCCTGACTACTGAGTCAGCCATCAAGAAAATAGAAGACAACAAACACACTTGTGTGCATTGTGTCAAGGCCAATAAGCACCATATCAAACAGGCTGTGAAGAAGCTCTATGACATTGATGTGGCCAAGGTCCACACCTTGATCAGGCCTGATGGAGAGAAGAAAGCATATGTTCGACTGGCTCCTGACTATGATGCTTTGGAAGTTGCCAACACAATTGGGATCATCTAAACTGAGTCCAGCCAGCTATAAATCTAAATATAAATTTTTTCACCATAAAAAAAGAATAAAGATGGAGGGAGGGTTGTCTGTGTGGCATGCTACCGACTGGTCACGTTAGATGAGAAATCATAGATGCACTGCCATTTAGGCACTGGAGGTGTCCCCCGTTACCTTTTGCAGGGAGAGCTGGGATTGAGGGCCTGAATAGAGAGGTTCAAGGAGAGCAGGTTGTAGTAAGAGGCCAGCCAACCGCTAAGGTGACGGCATCCTGGATGAGGAGTGGGGGCTGACAAGCTGGGCAGGGGGTCTGGACCACAGCCAAGTGGTCTAGGGAGTGGGGCAAAGTTTCAGACCCCAGCAGGAGGAACTAAAGTGCAAAAAATACAAATTTGGAAGAAAGGAAAAATCCAGAAGGTGAACCTGGAGATCAGGGTAGGGAGGAAGGCTCCAGCTTGAGGAGCACTCTGGTTCCAAGCTCACGGCAGTGAGACCCATTCCAGATGCTTCCATTGCTGGGGAGAAGATTTTGCCTGTGCTGCTGTGCTGTGACAGGCTGTGACACAGGGCTGGCTGGAACATGCTGGGAAGGGGGTCAACACACGAAGGTTTCATATGGCTGAGCCGGGAAGTGGTTCTTAATCTTGACTGTACGTTACAATGGCCTGGGCCCCCACCTCTGAGAATCCCTGTCTGTCCATCTGGAAGGGGGCTTGGCCCCATTTTCAAACACCTTCTCAGGTGATGGTGATGTGTCACCATCTTTGGTTTATTCCTGAACTTGGGTCGGGAGCCAGCTTGGGAGGCACTTTGAGACCAAGGGGGCCGTGGGGATCGATATTCAGCCCTGGTTTGGAGAGGGCAATAATTGCTGGAATCCCTGGAGGAATTTGTTGGCTTTCCTCAGAAGAGCGATTCTCATTACATTTACCAAAATGAAAATCCTGATTAATTCTGCAGGTTTATAGCTCCCCAGAGGCTGGAGAAAAACATCATTTGGCACCAGAAACAAACTTTATTCTGGCCACATAGATAATTTTGCAAACGCTAGATACTGCATTGCACACTTTTTCCCGAAATTCCAATTTACTGCATCCATAGAATGCAAAGAAACACAGTCATGGCCAATTTTCCACACTGCCACCTGGACCATGTGCTTCCAGGGACCCTTTTGTTCTGGATTTCCATGATGACCTGGACAGATGTGGTTTGGGTCAGGCCAGCAGTTCTTCCTTTGGGAAGCTGCATCTATCTCCTCTGTGCCATTTGGATGAGCTGTCAATGGTGACAGTCAACCTCTGCCCGTAGGGATGTGATCCGGGATTACACAGTTATAGTAGCACAAGCCCTGGAAACAATGATGGGCTCAAGAGGAAGGCAGGGAATTAAGAAACGGCCAGTTGGGATTATTTTCAGGGTTAATACATGGAAAATGGTAGAGTTCTTGCCTCTTGAAAAGGCAACGTTAGAAAATGTGAGTCTAGGATTAGCAGTTGCCATTGTCTTCATACTTTGTGGATACAGCAGCTTGCTTGTAGCATGATGTCTGACGGAGATGAGGTAGAGAAGGAGGGAAAGTGGGGAGAGAGGGGGAGAGAAGGTGGGGGTGTGGAGAGTTCTGCCAACAATATGCTTGCTTTCAGGCTCCTGGGTTCTGGGATTTCCAGTCCTGTGGGCACTCCCTGCATCCTTGTGGGGTTGAGCTCCTTGGAGTTGGGCTTCCATCTCTTGCAACAGAAAGGATCTTGACAAAGACCCATGGTTTCTGGAAGCTTCATGGGGAGGTGTGGGTGTGGGGTATGCACTGCAGAGTGAGGCAGGCGTGGTCAAAGAGTTTGTGAGGCAACTGTCCCTGGGACGTCCAGGTGTCTGTCTCGGGGTCATAGCAGTCAAAGGAGGCCAAGTCCTCGATGTTGCAGTCTGTGGTCAGCCGCCGGCCCCCGGTCACGTACAGCTTGTTCTCCATCACTGTGGCCCCGTGATGCATCCTCCGGTCCTTCATGTCCGCGCACTTGACAAATTTGTTAGATTGAGGGTCATAAGCAAGAATCCTCCTTGTGTAACCTGAAAACCAATGGCATGTCGGCAAGCTCAGCGTTGCTCACTTGGGACTGGAAATCTGTGGTCTGCAAACATGTCTGATCTCTGCCATTTCCCAATACCAAGGCTGGACTCTGAGGGTCATAACTCTGAACTAAGGTATAGAATGTTCTGGAACCCGCCCGAAATCTAGCAGGTGACAAAGCTGGGGTTTAGACTCAGATCTGTCAGCCTCTGGTCCCCGAATGCTTCATCTCAAGTTAAGGCAGCATTAGTTTGGGAGGAGCTTCCTGATTCGAGCAGCTTCCTCTGTCTCATTGGCTTTTTCAACTCTCTCACATGCTCCCTGACCCCCCCCCCCCCCCCCCCCGCCCCAGACTTAAAAATCCATAGAAGGAACCTTGGGAATTCAGGAATGGTTCCCACAATAGCCCTATCTGGTCCCCACTTTTAGGATCCCCATTTTCCAGATGTGCAAACAGAGGCACAGGAAAAGATGAATAACTTGCCCGAGAGTATATAGCCAGGGACAGAATCAGGATTTGAACCTGACCCTACAACCAGTTCTCTTAGCCGAGACACTATACTGTAACCGCAGAGAAATGATCTATTAGTGGCTAATATTATTAGCAGTAGCAAACATTTTTTGAGTATTTGCCATGTATCTGGGATAGTGCTAAGTGCTTCAGATATATGAGCACATTTTATTATCACAACAATTCCGTGAAATCGGTATTATTTCATTCCTTGTTTACAGATAAAGACAGGGAGAAACTTCTGGATGAGAAAAGAACTTTGTCAAGTCATCCACACTCCCCTAGTTGGATGGTTGTGCTTTTAAAAACACTGTTTCGTAGAACAACATCTGTCTACTGGTGACCCTTTTTCCATGGGAGATGCCAAGTTTGTGTCCAGCCTAGAGATCCTCTGTTCAGACTCACCTCCTACGATAACAATCCTCTCCCCGAGCACCACTGCGGGGGCACACACATTCTTGATCATTCTCGTCTCCATTTTGAACCATGTGTTTCTGGAAATGTGATAAACCTAAGGGAGAAATATAATCATGGTGCTACATTGTAAGGTGATATGTATTTTTAAAAAGATGAAGTAGTATTAAAGAGAGTGAAATAAGACTGACTCTTTTTCTTTTGACTTTTTAAAATGTAGGTAGGTATATTATTATCAATAAAATAAAATAAAATAGCAGAAAGTACATATTACTAGAAATTGGTCTTTATATGACCCCATGAGATCCTTGGCTATGTCTCTATAGAATGGACCGAGAGTTATGCATTGTAATACGTGTTTGCTTACCTTGCTTGGAACATTTTTTTTTTTCTTTCGGGAAATGGAGCAGCTTGGGTATTCATAAAACCAATGATTTTTCAATCATTTCTATTTCCGGCTCATGTTTAAATTTCTAAATGTTCCAGTGTATCAGGGAGGGCCTTAGAGCCAAGAATACATTTGGGGCTAAGTGAGGAAGGCTTTTGAATAGTTCATGCCTGAAAGTCATTAGAATCATAGAGAAAGCATGAGAAAAGAGAAAGAGCAAAGAGGTGGGGCAGGGCTCCTTGGCCACGTTCTGAAATAGAGTCACAAATCATGATTCCCAGAACATGTTCCCTTCAGTGTAAATAAAGTTTAAATATCAAATGTAAATTAGTTCACTACTAGCAAAATTTAGCACAAGAGATTCAGGATGGATTTCATAAAAGAAGGAGTAAAACATTTATTTACCGAAGTAAATGACAATTCTTTCTATATTAAATAATTGCTACCATAGGAAAGGCTCTTATTTTTTATCATTTTACCAGATTTGATCTTCACAACCATCCTATGAAGTAGGTACCCTTACTTGCCCCCATTTTTCAGATTTGATCATTGATGCTCAGAGAGGTTAAGTGACATGCCCAAAGTCACACAACTAGAGTGAATGAAAGAGCTGGTCTGGTTGAGCCCAGAGTCCAAGTTCTTTTTTTTTTTTTTTTTTTTTTAGATTTTATTTATTTACTCATGAGAGACAGAGAGAGGGAGAGAGAGGCAGAGACACAGGCAGAGAGAGAAGCAGGCCCCATGCAGGGAGCTCGGGACTCTATCCGGGGTCTCCAGGATCAGGCCCAGGGCCAAAGGCAGCGCTAAACCACTGAGCCACCCAGGTTGCCCCAGAGTCCAAGTTCTTAACCACCACACTTATGGCTCTGCCTGGGGCCATGTAGGTGTCATCTTTGTTGATCGAAGTGGTTTGAGACTGGAGACCCCTTGAGGTGGCTCCATCCCTGAAGTTGGTAAAGAAAGCATGGAGGAGGCCAGGTGCTAGAGACAGGGGCAGTCTCAATGGCTGCTAATCCTCATGGTTTCATCTGAAAATACGTAGATGACACTGGAAAGTGGGATCCTTGGAGCAGAAGTAAACACTGAGTGAGTAATTGCCTCCTGGCTTTCTGTTCTTTGTCAGCAAGCTTGGGGTATGATTTCAAAGATAGATTAAACATTTGCTCACAATCCTCATAATACCCCAGAGAGGCTGGGGCAAGGATATCAAAGATGGGGTTGGACCAGTGGAGGAAGTGATACTTCGTTACAGTGAGGGATTTGTTCTATGCCATCCAGAAACAGAGGTAGAAAGGCCAGGGAGAAAGGTACACGTGCGCACACAAATCGCACAGTGACTCCCCTGTTCCATAGTTTCTAAAAGAATACATGTGTGCTGAAGAACCATCCTGTAAAGAAAACCCTGAATCTGTGTCAGAAAATCAACCCACTCCATCAAGCAACCCCCAAGGCACTAATCTCACACTACATTTGAATAACTAAAATTACCATTTCAAAGCTAAAGGTAAGTAGACAAGAGAAGCTTCCATGAATATTTTTCCGCTTCTCATCACTGCAGTATAAAAAGGATTACTCACATGTTGGTGGGTTTTTTTTTTTTCTGCCTTTGCAACCGTCTTGTTTGATGGTATTAAGCATTTTTTTTTGATATGCCAGCTTAAAAGCTTTTTTGAGCTTTGTATTTATTCTTAGGAAATCAATAACAATTTTGCAATGTGAAATTGTTAGCATATTTTTGACTTTATTTTGAAAAATGCTGTTTTGAAAAGAGGTCCATTCTATAGAGACATAGCCAAGGGTCACATAAAGACCAATTTCTAGTAAAATGTACTTTCTGCTATTTTATTTTATTTTATTGATAATAATATACCTACCTATATTTTAAAAAAGTCAAGAGGGGTGCTAGCTTTACATAGGAGCACTTGGTTACATCTGTATTGTGTGGCCAGAGCTTGGTGGGGAACAGAACATGTCTCTCTTGGCTCAAATAAATGAGCAGGATTTGGAATAGGCTCCGAATCTGCTTAGGTGGTCAGGGAAGAGCTGAAAATATGGGCTGGAGAAGTGAAGGCAAGAAAAAAACAAGGATTAATATGGAGCTTGTTGCTTTTCTCCATCTCCACTGGCATCAACTTAGACCAAGCCACTGTCACCCTGACCTGGACCCCTAGAACAGTCCCCAAATCTCCTCCCTTTGTCCACTCAGGCCCCTCCAATCCCTTCTCCACAGGGCATAGAGGGAACTTCTTCTTCTTTTTTTTTTTTTTAAGATTTTATTTACTTATTAATTTGAAAGAGAGAATGAGCAAAAGAGAGAGCACAAGTCGGGGGGAGGGGCAGAGGGAGAAGCAGACTCCCCATTGCTCAATCCTGAGACTCCAGGATCATGGCCTGAGCCAAAGGTAGATGCCCAACTGACTGAGACCTAGGAGCCCCAAAGGAACTTCTAAAAATGTAAAATTTGATGACTTCAGCCACCCTGTGGCTACAACCCCTTGACAAGGCCTAGAAAGCCTGCCAGGTGAGCCTCATCTCCACAAACACCCATCCCCCAAGAAAGTTCTAGAATTTCTATAGTAGGGGCTTAGGAGCAGGAGTCTGGGTGGAGGGGGATCACTCAGGGCAGCGTGGGAAGGGGGCTGGTAGGGATCACGTGGGGGTTAACCCCCCTGCTCCTCTTAGTATACCTATGCCTCCTGCTCTGCATCCCAGGGATATGGTCAGGCTTTCAGTTCCTCCAGGTGATGGGTGTGCCCTTTTCTGCCCCAGGCCCTTCAGTCCAGCTGTTCCCTTACCCAGGAATACCACCCCTCCCTCAACAGAGGACTCTGCCTCTGCTCAGAGAAGCTTCCCATCCCTGTCTCCATCCATGTCAGGTCCTTCTAGCCTCCCAGTGATTCTCCTTCTTCATTTACTCACCTTCTCTCTTCTCTTGCCTCTCTGTTCAAGTCAGCTCAAACCAACCTTGAAAAGTTCACACCATCCCTGATTCCCTCTAGAATGGTTTAGGGCACCCCCCCCCCCCCCCCATGCTCTTAAAGCACCTCTCCATTCAGCGCCTGAATTGCGATTGTCCCACAAGCTCCTGGAGGGTAAGTGCACGTTCCTGCTCATGCCCCTGTCCCCAGAGCTCTTACTAGCGCTGGGGCTCAGTATCTCTCTTAATCAATAAACAAAGCAAATATCAGGAATCTTTTTGATTATCTTTAAAGATAGGCTCATTATTCAAGTTTTTCATATCATTATTCAACCTGCAGAGATCAGAACTTGCATAAAACACTTACTATTCTGAAATTTGGGTCACTATTAATAACACTCAAGAGAGCTTGCTAGTGATATTAGCATCTCCCTATCATTTAAGGGAAGGGTTCCTCAACGTGGCTGGTCCTTAGAATCTCCTGGAGATGTCTGTAACAGATACACATCAGGACCCCACACAAAGAGATTTTGATTCAGCTGATCTGAGATCAGGTTCCCAGGGATTTGGTCCAATGCTTGGGAATCTTCTTCTAAGGCTTTGCTGATTTGAGTTAGAAGCATCTTCAAAATTCCTATAAACTTCACTCTCTGACATTCAATGTGTTCTAACTTAAACTTTTTTTTTTTTTTTTAACTTTTAGATACACTAGTTTCTTCCGCAAATAAACTCTTCGTGGACAGGGATTGTATCTGACGTTCCTTTGTATTCTTACAAAGGATTAATTGTGTATTAATCTTACACAACAAGAGTTCATAAACGGATAAAATCTTGCTGAATTCAAACTTTCTTCTCTCCTCCCTTCCTTCCATCCTTCCTTTCCTCCCTCCTTTATGCTTTCCCTGCAAACAGCAGTGTGTATTATATGCATGCATGCATGCATGTATAGATGTATGCATGTATATACACACGTGTGTATGCATGTGTGTATTTATGTGTGTACAGGTATAAGTGTGTATGTGTGTGCACTCACATGTGTGTATGCCTGAGTGTACCCTCATGCACTTACGTGATGGGAAGGACCAGCCATTTACCTGGATAAGGCGTACAGGATTTTGCATGATGTCCTCTCCCCCAAAAAGGTAGAGTCTTTGGTCTTTCACAGCGACTGCAGGGTGGAGGACCCCCACCGGCATGCTGGCCATACTCTCCCAGATGTTGAAGATGCTGTTGTATCTCTCCATGGAGCCCATGACCTCCTGCCGTTCCCCAATCCCCCCGATGGAGAAGATGAAGTTCTTATGGGCAGTGCTTCTGTGGGAGTAGCGGGCCACCAGCATGGGCTGCCCCAGCCTCCACTGATTGAGCTTCAGGGAGTAGATGTAGACGTTGTGGCTGGGCACATTCTTCCCTGCACCGACAGCCATGCCTCCTAGCACGTAGATGCTGCGGTGCAAGGTGACGGCTGAGGCCTTGTACAGCCGGGTTGGGAGTTTGGCAAGGTTCTCCCACTGGCTGGTCTGTCTGTTGTACAGCAGAACATCCCTGGTGGTCTCTTGGTTGTCTTTCCTTCCGCCCAAGAGGATGAGGAAATCTTGGTAAGAGGTTCTTGGGGGGACATGCCATGGAGGCTGGAGGTCTGGGGCACTGGTGGTGACATACGAGGCAAACATCTGCCTCTTGGCTGTCTCCAGGATGGTCCGGCACGAGGGCGAGGACTGTAGGAGGGCCTCGTTGGCGATGAAGTGGTGGAAGAAGGCCGGGTGGATGTACTGAAGCCTGACCTGCTCGAACAGCTCCTGCACGTGTCGTTTCCGGGCCTGGAGGTCATGCTTGACCCAAACCATGAGGGCCTCGAACACCTTTTCCTCCTCCCCACAGAGCCCATCGTCCCCCAGGTAGTCTCTCAGTTCCAGGGCGCAGAGCTCCTTCAGGTCGGCCGACGTGGCCACCTCTGGGAAACGCGTCAGGGCCACCTCCCGGGCTTTCTTCTTGAGGGTCTCACAACTTAAGATTTCAGAGAGTCTGATCATGCCCAGGCAGTTGCTGGGGGTCAGCTGGCCCTGGAGGTAGGAGGAGCAGGCCTCCAGCAGCTTGGGGTACTGCAGCATGGAGGCTGCCTCCATCAACGGCAGGACGTTGTCCGCGGTGATGCGCACCTGACCGGTGTACACATACGAGACGATCTGCTCCAGGGTCGCGGCCTCGATGCCTTTCAGCTGGACTTTGGCCTCACGTCTCTCCCGGAAGTTGCTACAGAACATGGCTCTGAAGTAGGGGCTGCTGGAAGCCAGGACGCTTCGGTGGCACGGGACCTCCTGGGTCCCCGTACAGATGCTCACATCGGTCAGCATCCTGTTTTGCCTGAAGCCATTGAGCTGCCTCAACAGTTCAGAGGAGAAGTCATGGTCTTTGAAGAGCAGCCCATCTGGCAACTCCTCGTCCATCCTACCAGGGGGGGCGGAGGTCCCAAGGGGTAGCACGTGCCGAAGGGTTGGCCTGCGCTGTCTCTCGGCCTTAGCGCATCTATGTCCACCCACCAAGATGCTTATGGATTTCACCCAGAATGTTGCTTAGTGAAGATTGGAAAGAGCAGCCACCTACACCCCAGACCTCACAGCCAACACCTCTTTTTTTATTGTTTTTTTGTTTTGTTTTGTTTTGTTTTTTGTTCCCAGTTGTGATTACTCCCAAAGGTAATAGGCAAATAGCATCTTCAGATCATCTGAGGGGAAAAAAAGAAGAACCACGAACATTGTTGGAAGTTACCTGATTGTCAGGGGCTGAAATGTTAGCCTGAAGCCAGGGGACCGTCCGTGCATCTGAGCAGCCCAAGTCTGTGAGCCTCCTCGGGGTGTTAGTCATTCCCCGAGGATGTCGTTCTGGGGATGCGGCCCTCTGGTAACTAGATGGTACTAAAGGATGAGAATGGGCTTCTGCAATTTAATTTTTAAAACATGGCTTCATAGAGGCTTTGGGGTTTTGTTTTAAAGATGTGATAAATAGAAAGCAGAGAGCAAACGGTACTCTGGGCAGGGTTTCCTGGGTGACACCTGGCTGTCTACCTGCAGGAGAATTAACCGTTAGAGGTTTTTACCTTGGTTTGCTGCAGTGACATCCACCGATGCCTGGTCCGGCTGGTCCCTCCGGAGAGCTTCCACCTCTGCTCCAAGTGAAACCATAAACCCAGGCCTTTCCTTCAGTTGGCAAATGATTTGTCCTGGGAGAGTTCTGGATTTGTTTATGCTAACGGTGCTTTCGCAGTTTTCTAGAACTTCGGGAAAGAAGCACTGGGCAGGGAGACAGTGTATACATTCCAGAGCTAAGAATAGTTGCATATGTACTTTCCACTGTGATGACATGTGACTGTCCAGTTGCCTTTTGCAGCCACCCAAGGACCCGCGGGGCCAGCGCATGCCCACATGCCTTGTTTCCTTGGCAAGTGTTTACATGGGCATAAATAGATCCTGAGGAACAGCTTCTCTTAGAGCAGACTTCGCTGCCCACTTGGACACATCTCGAGTCCCTTGTCCTAAAAGTGCCTGGGAATTCTAGATGTTTGTAAACAGGTTGCTGTGACCTGGGACAGTCACTGAAGATAGTCCTGGGCAAGTTGAAGGTGATGCACGGTCTTAGGGAAGCCGGTACATGGGCCCAAGGGTACTGTCTGCCGACAGGGTCATTGGAGAGGGCTGTGATTCCCGCCTGCGGGCTCCGAGGTGATGGAGTCTCTGACGAAAGTTGTTTTTAATATTTGTGGAGCACCCCAGAGTTTCTAGACGCAGGAAAGATCAAGCATTTGTTGGTCCCCCTGACACCAGGGGCTTCTGTTTTAGAGTGGCAAGGATTGTACTCTTCTAGGTCATAGCTGCCTCTCACAGAGACATGCTGATTGTTCTTCAGTTGTTGTTTTTTTTTTAATTAAGATTTTACTTATTTATTTGAGAGAGAGAAAGAACAAGCAGGGGAGGGGTAGTGGGGAGGGGCAGAAGGAGAGGGAGAAGCAGGCTCCATCCCAGGGCCCTGGGATCCTGGCCTGAGCTGAAGGCAGCAGCTTAACTGACAGAGCCACCCAGCCACCCCTCTTCAGTTTTTTTTTTTATTATTATTATTTAAAAAAATTTTTTTTATGGTTCAGCCTGGTTTTTCTGTTTTACTTTTCCATTTTCTTCCATCAGGGAGTCTTGAGCCAGAGGTAGGAGGCAGGAGGCAAGACATCTCTCTCCATGGTGTGTCAGAGAGAGGGGAGGGAGGAAGAGGTGGAGGAGGAAGGACGAGGTGAGAAGGGAAGAGAGGGAGTGAGGGAGAAGAAGAAGGAAAGAAAGGAGGAGGCAGCCCCCAAGTGTAAGAATCAGGGCCACGATGGCTGCATGTAGAACCACAAGGGCGATTAAAAGGGAGCCCAGCTCTGTCCTGCCTCTGCCCCCCACGAGGTGCTGATTGAGTGCACCAGCAGCGAGTGGCAGGGAAGGCTGGTTTGTTCTCCTTCTCACGTCTCGCTCAATTTTTTCACTTACTCCCTGTCTCTCTCCCTCCAGTACAACCACCCTGAGGAATCAGCAGAGTAACCCCAAGGAAGGCAAAACAGAATTTTTTTTTAAAGATTTTATTTATTTATTCATGACAGACACACACAGAGAGAGGCAGAGACACAGGCAGAGGGAGAGGCAGGCTCCATGCAGGGAGCCTGACACAGGACTCGATCCTAGGTTCCAGGATCAGGCCCTGGACCAAAGGCAGCACCAAACCACCGAGCTACCCAGGCTACCCGGCAAAGCAGAATTTACCAGGCCCCTGCATCATGCCTTTCAGTGGTTCCCCAAGTCTGCAGGATAAAGTCCAGACTTTAGCAGGAATCAGATTGGTCTGTTGCCCTCCTAGAGAACTATCTCCTGCCCTGTCTGTCTCCCACTTACATTTTTTATTCCAGCTCTAGGAGACGAAGGGCAGATCTTTGTATGTGTCTGGTCCCTGGCTAGGCTGGCCTGGCTTTTAGGGTACCACAGAGCGTGGTGGAAGGAGGAGTGTCTCTCCTTCCTAGCTGTACATCACAGGGTGGATCACGCCCCAACGAGTCTGGAAGATGAAAGTCAGGCAAGTGTAACTGTAACATGTCATTGGGGCCTGGGACCCAGAGGCCAGACCTAGGAGCAGAAGACCTGAGGCAAGGGGATCAGAGACCCACAGAGGTATAAGCAAGGAGCTGGAGAGAGGACATGATCAGTGGCTATCAGGGCTGGTGATTATTCCTGCACTTCTGAGCCATGCTGGTGATATGACAGGTGAGTAGCCAAATTCCATATAAGGCCCGAGGCTCCTCTGTTTCTTGCTTCTGTGCCTTGGCCTGCTCTTCCCTTTGCCATCTCTTCCTCTTTCACCTCTGAACTCCTCTTCATCCTTCAATATTCATTTGTATATCAGCTTCTCTGAAAGGCTTCCTTGACCCTCTCAGCTAATTAATTTCTCAGTCATCTGTGCCATTTCCATTCCTGCTGCGTACTTCTAATGTGTTATGCCTCGTACCCTCACTGCAATTATATTTACCTGTCTGTGTCCCTCTTATTAGAATGGAAGTGCCTGGACAGCAAGAACCTTGTTTCAGTTGTCTCACTAGCCCTCATGCCTAGCGCAGTGGCTGACACATAGCGGGTAAATTATGTATAGTTTTTGAACTGAGCATTAGAGAATGGAGATCAGGAAAAAAGAGGGAGCACTGTTAGGTGGGCTTCATCCCCCCCCCCCCAACCAACTGACCTAATCCCCTCCCCCCTATAGCTTTAGCAGGGTGGCCGTGTACGTAGCTTGGTGCATGTCCATTACACTGCACTGCAGATGGTGCTCTGGAGTGGTCTGGAGGTTCCTCCTTTCAATCGAGTCCAATAACATGATAAAGAAAAAGTAAAATAACTGCTTTATACCACCGAACAGGAGTTAATAAATTCAAGGTTGGGAACTGATCTGAGGTCTTTCCAACCCTAATGCTAGTGCTTTATTCCTTGGCCTCAGAGTCAACATAAGGGAAAAATAATTTCCTTATTGCTCTGAAATGCCTGTGTGATATCTCCTCCAGCTAGGGAGCAAACCAAGGGTTGGCCATGAGGACGATAGGTAGGGATTTCTGGGAGTGAACTAATATGGCACCATCCACTGTCAGGCATCTTGGAGCTTCCCCCATGTTCTCTCTAACTAATTAGACCTTCTGGAATCCAGCCCTGTCAAGTGTTCAAAGGAACCCTGGTGTGCAGTATCAATGTCTGACCAACTTTAATAAATCCTCTGGCTTCTAAGGTTTAGAAAAAACAGGCCCATTCCTTTGGCCTGGCTTGCTAGGAGGTTCTGGCTCTACAGTAAATGTCAGGAAAAGACAAATCAAGTCTTGGTGTTTACCTCAAAGCAAACACACACAAATAACCCAAGCCCAACCCGCAAAAGATTATCTACCACCCACATGTAATCCCAACCAACCTACTTTCAATTCATGCATCTCTTTGTCTTTAAGAGTTCTATAGTTTTTTGTCTTAACTTTGTGTCCTGACTTTCTCTGGGAGATGTCTTAGTTTAAGGTCTGAACATATGGGAGCCCAAAATAAATGAGGACATTCAGCTCCTTGCTCCTCCTTTCGATGAAAGTCAGTGGCGTAACAAGTCAAGACTCAGGCTTCAAGGGCAGAAAGACCCAAGAGAATTGACATTTCTTCTCAGTATACATATAGTCTTGGGCAAGTAATTTATATTTTTCCAGCCTTAATTTGTCCGTCTGTTAAATAGGGATAACTAACCTCGTCACCAAAAAATAATGTATGTGAAGCATCCAGTAAGGTGGCTGGCACAGTGTAGGTTCCCAGTAAATTATAGTAAGTATTATATTGTTAATCTGAAAATAATCTCATGAGATTCCTGTGGGTCTTGGTGCTCAGTTTCAGTGTCTGATTTGGTCTCTTATTTACTCTCTTTCCTATGCCTTGAAGAGTTTGCTATGTTCCTCATTATCTACTCGGCCTTCCGAAGTCCTGGATTTGTTCCAGTCTAGGTTCTGGCAGAGACTGGCTGTGTGTCTTTAGACAAGTCACTTAACCTCTCTGCACTGTGATGATGTAGGCCAGGTGACATCTGAGCCCAGATTGCCCTATGGTTTGTGTCCTAAGTGGCCAGAAAAGGAACTGTTAGAGGCTGGGCCTTAGCAAAGGGACCTCCTCTGAGCTTCTGAACATCTCTGGCCCGAAGCCAGAAGCTCTGGCCTCAATGCCAGTCAAACTGCCAGCTGGTGTTCTTTATATTTTGCAGCATTAAGTAAATTCATAAAGCCATCAGTTTCCTCATAGAGTTTTGCATTGACGTTACAGGGCACTTTGCCTCAGGAAACCTTTTCCTGTATGGTTGCCCTGAGCTCGGATTCTTGTGGAAAGGCTGGCTGTTTTGGGTCAGCAGCAGATCTGACAACTATAGGGTAGGAAACCACAAATTGTGTTCCATTATGCCTCGTTGTCCTCACACCCTTCAGGGCCAGGCATTACTTTCACCAGCAAACCATGGCTTGTGATGGTGCCCAGGAGCTGGGTTTCAAGAATGCAGAAACGTGCACTAACAAGGCTTTGTGACAGTTTGTTGGTGACTGGGAGGCTGTCTCTGCTGCCATCAGAGTATTTCCTGTTCCCACAGGTGAAGAGAAAAATGAGGTTTCAGTGAACTGGGTCATTAAGAGCTGTAGGAAGGAACTTGACTCCTGCTATATGATTAAAAACTTTTCTACATATTTGAGTGCCTGTCTATCGGTGTCTGTATCTGTCTGGCTGGATGTGTTTTTTTAACCAGCTTGTGGAAAGCTGAACAGGGACTTTGTACTCCAGACAATGGCCAAAAGAGGGTTGGTTCCTTGATTCCAAGGTTGCCATGACAACTGTCCACTGAGAAGCTAAAAGTCCAGCACTACTTTTACTAGGCCAGTAGTGCAAATGACTGCATCCCAACTCTTCCTCCACCCTGCTCTGCACGCCCCCCCACCAGAAAATATCTTTCTTCCTCCCTGAGAGAGCAAGGGGGGAAAAGGGCTAACAGAGACAACGTTAGGACTGTTGGTGGATTATTGGTATATAACTCAGCTGTCTGCCTTGCCTTCTCTCCACAAACTAAAGTCTGACCTCACACATCATTTATGCCACAGCTCAGCTTTCTAGGCTCTAAGTCAAATTGGGAAAAAAGAAATAATGTGATCAAGGGTGCATTCTTGCTTTCCCGTTTTAGCACAGTGAGTCACAAAGAATAATACACTGCCTTGGCCTCTCAGCTCCCCAGGGCAGGCACTCCCCGATGGTGAGACAGGCATTTAGGCAGGAACAACACTTCCTCCAGGTCCTTCAGCGGTGGTTTCAATTTGCTGCTGTGGTATAGAAGGCAGATGACCTACAGAGGGAGGGTGAACTTTACTGCCTTAGAGGTAGGATTAATTAGGATCCCTAGGGGAAATGCAAATTGAGGAAAGTAAGGGTCTAATTAACTAAGGGTTTATTAATCTGTCTGCCATATATCCATCCATCCATCCATCCATCCATCCATCCATCCATCCGTCTATCCAGTAAGACACTAGGGAGACAGAGAAGTCCTGACTTTGTGGTGCTTAGAGTCTATAGAGAAGGCAGACAAATAAGTCATTTAAGTGTTCCAAGTGTTCTGAAGGGAAGCCTTCCCCAATCTTCCTCCTTCCCACTTCACACCCCACCCACCATGAATTCCGGGTCCCCATAAATGGAGAAATTAAACATACATCTTTGAAAAGCTCTCACATCAGGCAGAATGTGTTTCCATCTCTTTCCTGTCCTATAGCTCCTTGGGGGCAAGACAAGTCTTACTCCCCATCTGCTTATTAGGAAAAATAGAGAAGTATAATGGAATTGGTTGACAAGACTGACACTGGAAACTCTTTGCTTACTTTTGCCTTTTTTTCAAACTGTTTATATTTTTTACTAGTGGCTTTCTTTTAAGTTTTTGCGAAAACATTTTTTTAACCTATGTTTTTCTAATGATCATAAATAAAAATAATACTTTTTGACTCCCCGCTAGGTAAGAAAAAAGAATCTTAAATCTGTTTACTTCTTTCTTCCTGACTTTTGTAAAGATGACCTGGAATTTAAAGCCCTGATTATTACCATCAAATTATTTTATATTCTATATCTTATCTTTTACAAATGGCTTTGTTGTTTGCTTTTGAATCCAATTTATAGACTAAGCTCTGTGCTTGGCTGATTTACATTTTCACTGCTAGTTTTTTTATGCCATAGTTTCTCCATTTTTAAATGCTTAACTCTAACTCATTTTTTGACCAACAGAGTTCATTGACTTGCAATATTTTTTTAGAGACAATATGAGAGAGGTGCATTTTTCCAAATCCTTCCTTATCAAAGATTTTCTTTTAATTTCCTATCATTTGCAAACAACTTGGCTAGGTATATCATGGCTTAGGATCAAACATTTTTTTCTTTAGAATTTTCTGAAAATCACCCATTTTATTCTGGGAAGATGTAGAACTACAGAGAAGAAACCTCACAATTGACCAATTTATATCCTTTTTTTGTTTCTTAAACTTCTTTTTTTCTTTTATCCTTCTATTTTAAAAAATACCAGGATGTGTCCAGGGTGTATGTTCTTTTTAAAACGTATAACATAGTTGTTGACTTGCCTATGAAACTATAGCCACTGGCTTATATACTTTGGTCTTCACTCAGCCCAGCAAAATTTTCTTCAATTATATCTTTATTACTTTAATTGCAATTTTGTTTCTTCATGTACAGCATATATATATATATATTTAAAGATTTTATTTATCCATTCATGAAAGACACACACACACACACACACACACAGAGCGAGAGAGAGAGGCAGAACAGAGGCAGAGGGAGAAACAGGCTCCATGCAGGGAGCCCGACACGGGACTCGATCTAGTGTCTCCCTGAGCCGAAGGCAGTGCTAAACTGCTGAGCCACCTGGGCTGCCCTATATATATATTTTAAACTTTGGCTTCCTCCTGTAAATTTGTATCACTCTTTGAATATTTACTTGCTTGTTCTTTTCCCCTATATTCTAGAACACCATCCCAAATATACCCTTTGCTCTATTGGTGTATTTTTCATAGGGTTAGTTTTTCTCTTTATTCTTTCTAATGCAGAGTTGAAATATGTTATTGCATTTTTATTGCTCTGAAATACTCCTGTAGTTCATCTAGCTTTCTATGTGGCTGAGTTTGATCTCTATAGATTTCTGCCTATTTTACAGAAGGAATTTCATTTTTCTTTCTATTGATGTTAAGGTTTTTGAAATAATTTCTTCTGGACATACTCTCGAGTCTTCAGAACGATGTTTTTTCCTTGTTATTCAATATTTTTGCATAGCTTATCTCTTCTTTATTCATCTTTTTAGTTAAAAATACATAATTCTTTTACTTATATTGCAATAAAAACCACACACAATTGCCAAAATATGGAAAGAGCCCAGATGTCTATTGACAAATGAGTTTATAAAGAACATGTGGTATATATATACAATGAACTATTACCCCGCCATCAAATAGAATGAAATCTTCCCATTTGCAATGATGTGGATGGAGCTAGAGAGTATTGTGTGAAGTGAAATAAGTAGCCAGAGAAAGACAAATACCATATGATTTCACTCATATGTGGACTTTAAGAAAGAAAACAGATGAACATAAGGGAAGGGAAGAAAAATACAATAAGATGAAAACAGAGAGAGAAACAAACCATAAGAGGCTCTTAAGTTGGGCAACCCCCGTGGCTCAGCGGTTTAGCGCCGCCTTCAGCCCAGGGCGTGATCCTGGAGACCCGGGATCGAGTCCCACGTCAGACTGCCTGCGTGGAGCCTGCTCCTCCCTCTGCCTGTGTCTCTGCTCACCCCCCCTCATGAATAAATAAATAAAATCTTAAAAAAAAAAAAGAAATAGACTCTTAAGTATAGGAAACAAAGGGAGGGGCACTGGAGAGGAGGTGGGTGGGAGGATGGGGTCACTGGATGATGGGCATTAAGGAGAACACTTGATGTAATGAGCACTGGGTATTGTATGCAACTGATGAATCACCAAATTCTACATCTGAAACTAATACAGTATATGGTAATGAAAGAAGAATAAGGACACTGAGCAATAAAGATCAAGTCTTCTGCAATAAAAGAAATTAACATTATTAACAAAGACATAGATGACTAGAAAGGAAAACTGAAGAATTCACCTTGAAGAAAAATTGATGAAAAATGTCATGGATTGAGAAAAGGCCAAAGTGTACAAACCGATGGTCATGTTTTATAGGTAAATCCACATCTTATCTACTCAGTCATTTTATCATGGCACATGATCAGTGTTGTAATAGAATGGAAAGGATGGCTATTGTGCTTTGTTTTACTTAATCATACATTAAGCAGACCTGGAAATGAAAGCAACTATTACCTGTAAGTCCTATTTATACTGTATATCCCCAAAGATTAAGTTTTACTTCAAAAAGTGTTAAATATCACTTTCATGTACTGTGAAAAAGTACAAATAGTTTGAAATTACTGGACATTCAGAAGTAAGTAGTTTCACCTACTTATTCATCTTTGAATGAGAAGACTTATCCAGACTCAGCAGCTTGCTAACAGACTATGTAACTTGCCCTTGAAACAACTAATATCACTTTGGATGCTACTTGAATATCCTTCCTTTTTAAAAAAGATTATTTACTTGGGAGAGAAAGAGAGTAAGAGAGAGCACAGGCAGGAGGAGCAGCAGAAGGAGAGGGAGGAGCAGGCCACCCTGATGCAGGGCTCTATCCCAGGGTCCTAGGATCATGACCTGAGCCAAAGGCAGATGCTTAAGCAACTGAGCCACCTAGGTGCCCCTCCTCCTCCTCCTTCTTCCCTTTTTTTTTAAAAAAGGTTTATTTACTAATTTTGGGGGGAGAGGGGCAGAGGTAGAGGGAAAGAGAGAATCTCAAGCAGACTCTCCACTGAGCCTGGGGCCTGAGTGGGGCTTGATCCCATGACCTGAGTAATTGGAGTCAAAATCAAAGAGTCAGGTGTTCAACCAATTAAGTTATCCAGATGCCCCTTAAATATCCTTCTTATGATAACAGGGGGATGGCTGATTGTTCTTCCCACTCCCTCATTTAATTCCCAGGGGTCTAGTGGCATTCATGTAGTTTGGCACTGCTGGATTGAGGTGTGATTTTCTATCTCTAATACATGAGAAACTGTAACCCCCAACTGTACCCCCAACTGTACAACAAATGTCTCCAGTAGGCTCTTCCTGTTATCCCCACAGCTTTCAAAACTTTATTTATTCTGACTCCATTTCACCTTCAGGATCCAAAGGGGCTCCTAGCAGGGACACTCCCCACCATTTTCCACCTCTTACCCTGTTGCTTGCTTGAGAATTGCCATCTCTATAAGGATATGGAAAGATTTTGTGGTGTATGCACAGTATAAAACTATACTGTGGCTGTCACAAAAAAACATCACCCAGACAGTAGAGTTTTAAGATTGATCCATTCTCTGTGTCTCCCAGTCATGGAGCAGGAGTGCGGAAAAAATGAACTCTCTTAACTGACTTCCAGAGAATTGGATCTTTTCTTATCTACAATGTAAAGCATGAATAAGTAAATCATTATTTCTCTCAAGCCAACTGTACCTGTTTCTGATATCAGATTTATTCCTATATTGGGTTGTAAGCAGTCTTTGTTTTTTGAGATGTGGTATATATTCACCACTCCTTGTAAATCACTTTTGATGAGCACGAGAGGCTGTAAGAGAGACAATATTTTTTTTTTTGAGAGACAATATTTTGTATTAGCTTCACACACTGTTCTTGAGAACCTACCAGAGATTCAGGAGCTCCTGAGGTAGAGGCTTCCCTGTCACCTCTTTACTTTCTTCTACACCTGAATAATCAAAAGGTAGAAAAAAGAGTGGGCAAAGACAAACATGATTGATTTGGCAACCCCCATTCCCAGGAGAGCTTGCCATGTCCCCAAGGCTTTGAGTAAGGAAGTAGAGAGTACCTTGTGTTTTCCATTCCAATGGGCAGGCCAACACAGGCTATGGAGTCTTAGACATGAGTTGGAGGTTGGGAAGCCTGCTATTTAAACTCTTCCTAACACCTAGTGCTTTGTCAGTTGCCCAAAAGCATTGCACAATATTGGTAGTAATAATAGCAATCAGAAACCTGCCATTCCACCTGGGAGATGTGCATATTGTTCCTATTGTCATCTCCAGAATTTTCTTCCACACAAGTGCCTGAAGGAGAACTTTCTCTCCTTATGACTCCCAAAGTAGATCATTATACAATGGCTGTGGGGGGTGGTAACTAATGATGTGACTGAGATTTGCAATTGCTCAGAATATTCCCCCAGAAATGCTTGCGTAAGAACAGCACTGGGGATGACCTTTTCTGAAATCAGGAGAGCCACCAGGGCAGGTGAATGGATTCTTTCATCCCAATACAAAATTATTGAACACCTATTGCATACCTACTGTATTCCTTGCTCCTGGAAGGCATTTGGAGAGATGCATCGAGATCTCATTTTTACCAGGACATACACTAGCCCTCTCTTCTACTTGAGAAGCACCCCCTCTCTCACTCAGATAACCAGTTAGACAGCAATAAGGAGTAAGATGCTGGAGAGGAGAGAAGAAGGTCATTCCAGAAGGTATTATCAAAATGTGTATTATCTGTAGAAAAAATGTGCCTGCCCTGTGATTAATTTGTCAGATAAACTGGTTGAGGTCTGAGAAGGGGGCACCTTGGATGTGTAAACAGAGCAATGCCAACCTGGGACGGCAGTGGTGTATTATGGTGGTGCTTTTCTTGGAACAGTGTTTCTGAGACATTGGGGGTTTGCTCGACAGACTTGATGTTAACCACTGAAGAGGCAGAGGGAACTTGTTCACTTTCCCGCTGTGCCTGAGGTTGTCTGAGAACCTTTGAAACAAGTTTCCTTCCTGTCAGTGCATCAGGCAAGGTGCTCAGATGTTCTGATTTAGGAGGAATAGACCTTTCCTACTTGACATTTTCCCGCAAACTTTCTTCATGTGGTCTCCCGAGGTCCTATCTCCCTCCCCTCCGCCTTCACCCACACCATCTCCTCATCTCTTGTTCCCCTCTTGCTCAGCGAATTTATTCTTGTTTGCAAAACCACTATCCTGTTATTTCTTCTATTATTATGTCTCATGAAGAACTTTTCTGGGCTTCATTGTTGTTGTTGTCTTTAAAGATTTTATTTATTTATTCATGAGAGACACAGAGAGAGAGAGGCAGAGACATAAGCAGAGGGAGAAGGAGGCTCCCTGCAGGGAGACTGATGTGGTACTCGATCCCAGGACCCTGGGATCATGACCTAAGCCAAATGCAGACGCTCAACTACTGAGCCACCCAGGTGCACTGGGGCTTCACTGGTTTAGCCACCAGATTCCAGCCTGAGCAAAGAGCCTCACATGCTGAGAGTGGGGCATGGTTTCTCCTTAGGAAACTGTGAGTCAGTATTCCACAATGGCCATTTTTCTAATCTGTGTAAAGGTACAGATTTACTTATTTATTTTCAACTGTAAGATAAAGGGAGAAAGACAGTCTTTGAGCAGACCTAGGATTGCCAGTTGGACCAAGGGCTGCCAATTTGCTAGCTAGGTACCTATGAGCACTTTTCATTTGGTGTGTTGTTAATCCTCAGGATAAGCCTGTGAGGCAGGTTTCATTAAGCCAGGGTTTTCAGTGTAAGTATGTCCCAAATAGTCACAAGACATACTTACACTAAAATATTTTCTTGTTATCTGAAATTCAGATTTAAGTATGTATCCTGTACTTTTCACTTGCTTGAGCTGCCGACCTTTTATTTTATACTACAGATAAGGTTATGTGACCTGCTCAGGGTGCTTGATAAGGGTTAACTTCGTTCTCCTGCTCTTCCCCTATCTCTGCCATTCAAACAGTTGAAAGAGAAAGAAAAGAAGGGAAAAGAAAAGAGAAGAAAAGAAAGGAAAAGAGAAGAAGGAAGGGGGGGAAGAAAGAAAGAGAAAGAAAGAAAGAAAGAAAGAAAGAAAGAAAGAAAGAAAGAAAGAAAGAAAAGAAAGAAATATTATTTAAAGTGAATGAATACGCTCCAGCCTGCACCCATTTGTCATTTCATTAGACATTTTCACCTATTGTCAGGAGCTCCCTTGCAGCACTAAATTCAGTAGAGGGCACAGTGATGATCTGATACTTTGGCTGAATCCTGACCAGAATTTTGACCTTTTGCAAGGGACATGGCAAAGCAGAGAGCCCAGAGGCCTTGGCATCCAAGGCCATGAATACCTGCCCTGGCTCTGGCACCAGCTCAGTCTATGAACTAGGCCATATCTGTTAATTCTTTTGTGAGTTTTAGTTTCTTTATTCAAAAATTGAGAATGGGGGATACCCGGGTGCTCAGTGGTTGAACATCTGCCTTTGGCTCAGGGTGTGATCCTGTGGTCCTGGGAACAAGTCCTGCTTGGGCTCCCTGCAGGGAGCCCCCTTCTCCCTCTGCCTATGTCTCTGCCTCTCTCTGTGTGTCTCTCATGAATAAATAAATAAAATCTTTAAAAAAAACCCACGAAAATTGAGAATGGGACTACTGACATTCACGCTTCATGACATGTTATGCAGTGTGTGGTATAGCATCTAATACCAGATAGGCCTGGGTTTAAGTCCCAGCCCTGCCACTTACCAGCTGTATGACCTGGGGCAAGCAGCCTGATCTCACTGGGCCTTGGTTTCCTCATCTATAAATTGGAGATAATACTAGCACAAAATCGAATGAAGGCTGTGTCGTTTTGAGGCAAGGCTTACTGGTTAATTCTTTCATTCACACAAACTCTTAATTGACAACCTAGTCAGCTCCTTGTATAAACAGCTCTAATCAGGGGCTGTGAATGAATCCTAGCTCTGTTCTAGGAGCAACTAGGAACAGTTGCAGGAAACCGATCTATGCTCCAAAGAACCAGCGATCCCATAGGAGGAGACCAGATGTACCCAGGTGAAACAATAAGACAATAAAATCAAGGGCGTGATGATTCAGTGCAGATTCAGGCCTGATGCTAAGGAGGTATGAGTAGCAACAATCATGTCTTGTGCTTTTATACCTACTGCGGTTTACCAAGGGCATTCACAAGCATTTGACGTGAGGTGAAGAGTGGCCAGAACGAGGAGGGGATGGGCATGGGAACCTTCTTAGAGGAGGGGCTTCATGAAGAAGTAATAGATTTGGGTGGGAAGATGTACTTCTGATGGCACAAATCTCAAGTGTAGAGGTAGGGGAGGTGGTGACAACCAGCAGGTGAGCAGAGGAGCTGAAGTGGAGCTACAGGGAGACTGAAGTTGGGGCTTTTGCACTTGCTGTTCCCTCTGCTGGAATGCTTTTCCCTCAAATATTCGTGTGCTGGGTCCTCGACGTTCAGGACTCAGTTCAGATATTATTTCATTGAGCATACCTTCTCGGACTACCTAAAGTACCTTGCATTTCCTTACCTGTCTTCCTAGGTTACTTTACCTTATTTTATTTTTTTATTGCACTTTTTGTTTTGTGAAATTATTCTATTTGTGATATTTCATTGTTTATTCTCAGACTCCCTTAACAGAATGAAAGCCTCATGAGAACAAGAACATTGAGGCCACAGCAGGTGCTCAATAAGTATTTATTGAAGGACTATATGAGCAGTAGATAGAGGCTCCAGAGTGCTAGTCTCAGGAATTAGGATTTTACAGAAAATGATAGGTTCAATAAAACCTATAACAGTATTCTCTATGTCCCAGAAGGAGCCTTTTGTGACAAGAGTCAGTGAGTGGTCCTTTTCTTTCCTTTTTGCTTAAAATGAGTCCAGAAAGTGTTGGGAGTTTCTGGGAGTGTCCATGGGTTTCAGAGCTTCCTCAACCTGCGTTTAGCAGTGATGCTCACCTGGCCTCACATTAAAGTCCCTGGGGAAATTTTTAAATGCCAAATTCCCAGGCTGCACCCTGGTCCAAGTCCAATAAAATCCAAATTTTCGGGGGTGGAGTCCAGGCATCGGCATTCTGTAAGCTTGCCAGATTCCACTGTGCCGCCAAGGGTGGGAACCACTGTGCTAGACACTCTTCTCATCTCTTATGGGCTTCAGACATGATTAACTGGCCTATCTTATTCACAGTAAGAACAAAGTAGAAATCAATAGATTTTCTTCCTCACAGACACCCTATCCCAAGGTGAAGTGCAGCTAGTTCTTGGGTGCATTTCTGTATCTGATGACCTGTTTAGAATTAGCCAGACCTTTCCTTCCACTGAGGTGGACCATTCTGGCCAAGTCTCTGTGCCATCTTGACGACACATTATTTTGGAGCTGGTTGCTGGCAGCCCTGAGCTGGCCTCTGTTCCACTGGCCCCATGAGCAGGCTCTGTCCCAGTCTCTACTTTTGCTGCCCTTGTGGCTGTCACGTTGCCCATGTCCTCAGCCATCCTGTGAACCTACAGTGACTTAACATAGTTGGTATTATTTACATGTCACACAGAAGATGCCAAGCTGATGTCACCAGCAAATCTCATGCTCCTGCTCCCCAGCTGGCTCAGGTCAAGGGCCTGTAGAAGGCGGATGACCTGAGGTCTTCCTCCTGGAAAGGAGTTGCTGAAACTCCTTTACTCTTGGAACTTGCATTTGCAACCTGTTTTGCTGAGTGTCATCCCTTCCCCCCATCCTCCATATGCCAAAATCTATGATCATCTTCTTAGGCTGCATATGCAATGGGACCTCTGATGAAATCAAACATCTGGGCAATTATCTCTGGACCAGTCTCTAATTGGACTAATTGGAATAGAATTACTAGAGCTGCAGAGAGACTTGCTGCTCCTGTCTGGGCTCTTCATGCCAAACAAAAGAAGCAACCAAGTAGTAATTCAGACAATAGATGCCCCAGGCAGTTTGAGCCCCATTTTGCTCATTAGCCAAATCTCTATTGCCCTCTCTCCCCTCAACATGTGCTTCCTAATGTGATTTAATTTTCATGAATCACATCCATGTGTTTTGTTTTGGAAACCACGAGTAAACATAGCATTGCATCTCCTTACCTTTGAGATTTATATTGCTCATGGTGGCTAATCAATTAACTAGGACTTCACTTAACAAACAGGTTGAATGAGGCATTTGTAAAAAAATCTTTACTTAAAACACCTACTATGTGTCAACCACTGCTCCGGTCACTAGGGATAAAGGTGGAAGACAGACAATAGATAAGCAGAACAAATAAATCAGTTAATAGAGATGAGATGATTTGAGATAATGATACATGCTGTAAAGGTGGCACCATGATGGAGAAGGGGGTGGAGGGAAAGACTATTTCATATTTAGCTATCAGGGCACAGAAGGCGGTTGGAGGTGTAGAGAATTGCTCTGTGTGTTGGGCTAGAGGACTGGGCAAGATGTGGCCCCTGGTCTCAGATCTCCTGGTTTAGCTGGGGATGTGGTAAAGAGAATGATGAAGAATAACACAGTGAGTGCTCTGATGGAACTGTGTGAAAGGGAGAGGACAGAGAGAATGCCTAACTATGGCGGGGAGGGGCAAATAACTGAAAGAGCAAGTAGAAGTCAAGGGCTCAGGGTGGCCAAAGAAGGGGAGAAAGGAAACTGTTGGGTGTTGATCTATTCAACCACGTTTATTGAGCATCTGTATGTGTCAGGCATTATTGTAGGTGCTGGGGTTACATGGTAAACAATGGAGAAACAGTCTAGACCTCCTAGAATGTATCTTCTAATGGTGAAGGTGGTGGGTTAGGCAATGAATAAGTAAAGAAATAAGATACTTTCAGTTGGTGACAACTGCTATGAAGATGGTATAAGATAATGTTAAAGGGTGACTTCGGGTGTCTTCTGAGGGTGGTGGGGATGGGGCTTGGTAGGTTGGCCAATATAAGCCTCTGGAGGGGGGGGGCATGTGTGATGACATTGGCTCATGGGGCAGTCTGGAAGAAGGTTCTAGGCAGACAGAACTATAGTGCAGAAATCTTGAGGCTGAAATAGGGTGAAAAATTTGAGGAACAGAAAAAAGCCCAGCATAGTTAGTGCCTGGAAAGTGGGGAAGGGTGTGTGTGTGAGAAGGATTCAGAGGTGAAGCAACTGGAGAAGGAATAAACTAGTTATGAAGCTATATTGTAGCGGTCCAGGCTGGAGAGGACAGAGGCTTGACATGGATTGATAGCTATGGAAGTGGTGAATCATGGAAAATCCAAGACGTTTGGAGGAAGAGAGCTAGCAAGACTTCTGATACATGGTCTTTGAGGATTGAGGGATAGAAGGAATCAAAGATGACTATGGCCTAACCAGCTGTCTGACTGGGGGTGGTTACTGAGGGAAGACCAAGAAAGGAACTGGTTTTGTGTGGGAATTGAAGATTTTTCTTTGGATGCATTTAGTATGAGATGCTAATTGGACATTCCAGTGGAGGGGAAGCAGCCCTGATAAAGGCTTGCGGTCTGAGTGGCAAACCCTTTGCCTGGGGACTGTGTGGGAGAGAGCGGCAGTTAGGGATGGTAGTGCCAGCTGTAGGGTGGGAAATAGCCTGGAGGAGGATGTGACCCGGAGGTGGGGGGGGTCTGTTGTGTTAGTCCAGGTGGGGAAGGGTGGGAGGCATGAATCCATTTGGCATCCACACCTTGGATTTGCCTCATCGTGCAAGAGACTGCTTCGTGATTCCATTTCAGGGTTGGTTACCCCGGCACAGATGGGGTGACTTGGTTAGACAACCAAACAGCCGGAGTGTAGGGAGCTTTTGGCGTGGGTCCATCTTTGTACTAAGGGCTTCTGGTACTTTATTTCATCTAATCTGCACCAAGATCCTGTGAGGTAGGTATGGCTCCTCCACTTATTTGTAAATGACATGGTCTTTGAGTGGAGCCACCTGAAGCCTCTCCCTGGTCTTTCCTTCTCCTATTAGTCACTGTGCAGAGGGCTAGGTATTGGGATTTCTGGGAGTTGATGGCAGTGCCTTAGAGATCTTTGACCAGCAAAAAAGACTATGATCATCATAGACAAATCAGTGTTTCAGAAGGAAGAAAAGATGTGTGTACTCACATCTTTTGATGCACTAGGGAAAGGCAACTGGTCATTTATATTTAAACTGAAAGCAGAGAATCATTACAATAAAACATATATAGATTAATTTTATTTTTCATATAAACCATTCAAATGTACAGAGTTGTCATTTATTCTTTTTCCTTTAAATGCAACACACCTTTATCAGGTCTTTCCAAAGCGTTCAATTTAGTGCTCATAGAAGCAAGAAGTCCTTCTTTTTGCAATTATAGTTCATCAGCTTCTTTTCTATCTAATTAAATTATGTAATTAGAATAGTAAGAGCAATAGATATAAACATATTTGGGACAAATACAAGGCACTCTTGCAAAATGCATGATCCACTAGAAGGCAGAGGACTTCCCAACTAGTCCTGCACTAGCCACCAGACTTCAGAGACTGGTAGAGACTTCAATAGACTCTGTAGAGAGCATGGGACATGTTGGTTAATCTCGTTAATAGGTTAAGTGAGATTCAGTTCAAAGAGCTACAACTGAAAGAAATACATATACAGTGCAATCTGTGTATGCAGACACTTGAAGTGAATGAAATACTTTTATGGAAATGACTTTGCTTTTCTGATTCTTTTTTTCTTCTGGTTCAACCTTTTCTAAAGACTAGTTCTAATTTGAACTGGCCCAGTAGGATTTTAAAAACAATAACTTTGATTTTGTTTGCAGTGCAATAAAAAAAAAATCAATACTTGGAATGAGTTCAGAGTTCAGCCAATTAGTGTGTCCATTTTGGTTTCTGAGTCATATTATCCTGGCCCACATTACTCACAGTGAGGAATGATGCAAAACCAGTGCTTTTTGTCTTCTAACTCAGAGTTTAAAAATGCCTCAGAGCTCTTTTGCCCTAAGACATCCTTGTTCTAAGCAATCCTGAAGTGACCCTGATTGGGGGCCAAAAATCATTACCAGGAGAGACTGGCATAAGAGCCCACTGTCTCTTGATTCTGACACTGAAGATGGTCTTGCTTCCCCTTTCCCTTGTGTGGTATCAATGTTGGTTGAATACATTTTGAACTCATTAAAGGTTGGTTACCTTAGGAACATAAGATGTCAGTGTTTCTGGCTTAGTCACAAAAGAGTCATGGAACATCCTCTTCAAAACTTAAGGACAATTCCTCAAGTAGCTGGTATTGGAGGAGGTCAGAGAACCACTCAGGAAAAAGGACCAGACTTTCTCCCCAGACCTGGGCACACCTTAGCCATTCAGAATGGAAATACAACCAGTAGTACATGCAGGGCACTGTGTGGTTTGCTTTGATTTTTCCCATGGATCCTTTCTCTAGGAGCTCCTTTCCCCATATCTTGTCTTAAAAATTATACTATTTTTAAGATGTCAAAGCCCCGCTTCTAGCATGAAACACATAGTACTGGTTGAAAGTTGACATGGTATGAACTTGTGTCTAACTTAATAGAAGTATATATGGACTCTCTGTCTTTGTTTGCATCTATATCTATGTCATCCATCTACATGTATGTATACAGGTATGTGTATATACCTGGCTTAGTATATGCACTTATATTTGCTAGTGCTTCCCACCAAATGAGCCTAGAAGCAATGACACCCCGGTAGCAATGAGCACACCTAGTACTCAGATCTTGGTTTCTAACACCATTCTCCCATAGAAGGAACCAGAGCTCCTTGGAGCAAAGGCAGGTTCTAGGGTTAAGGAGGGGAATATGCAAGATGAACCTGCAGTATCTAATATGGCCAGAAATTAAAGAAGTACTCAAAAAATAAAGTGAGGGAGTATGTCAAAGGGACACAGGAACCAACTGAAAGAACTCTCAGTAGAAAAAGCTGAAACAATTTGAGCAGCAGAATAGATAATATAGTATTGGATTTGTACCTAGAGTACAAAGTAAATATTCCTAACTCTATACCAATATAAATAAATAAGTAAATAAATAAACAAACAACTAAATAAATGGGGAGAACAGACAAACCTCCTGAATAGAATAATCCCAAATAATTTATGTAGATACTCCCCATTCAAGGATGTGGAGTGTAATTCCCTACCTCTTAAGTGTGAGCCATGCACAGTGACTTTCTTTTAATGAGCACAGAGAAGATGGTCAATGTCAACATCAACAGTGATAAGTCATGTTGATAGAAGGTACCTTTGATATGACAAGGTGGGAATGGCACTTTCCTTCTGTGATCTTCCCCCCAACTCCCAGTCTAATCATGAGAAAAACATCAGATGAATCCAAATTGAGGGACAGTCTACTGTCAGGGCTGTCATGGTCTAGAGGAACCTAAAGGGACACAAAAACTAAATGCAATGTGATATTCTCATGGGAATCCATAAATTATTTGGAATTCTTCTGTTCAGGAGGTTGTCTGTTCTCCCCATTTATTTATTTATGCAATAATTTACTTATATCAGTATAGACTTAGGAATATTTATTTTGTGCTTCAGGTAACTAATCTGATACTATACATTAGGTAAAAACTACAGAAATGTAAATAACGTGGGGCACCTGGGTGGCTCAGTGGTTGAGTGTCTGCCTTTGGCTCAGGTCGTGACGCCAGGGTCCTGGGATAGAGTCCTGCATCAGGCTCCTCACAGGGAGCCTGCTTCTCCCTCTGCCTGTGTCTCTGCCTCTCTCCCTGTCTGTCTCATGAATAAATAAATAAATAAAATCTTTTTAAAAAATGTGAATAATGTATGGGCTTTATTCAATTATAATGTATCGATATTAGTTCATAAGTCATGACAAGTGTTCCATATTGATGTTAGCGATGTGAGACACTAGGAGTAGGGAATATGGAAGCTCTGTAATATAGTCACAACTTTTATGTAACTCTAAAATTTACAGAACATAAAATCATATTAAATGAAAAGTTTATTTTGAAGCACCCCCATCCCTGCCCCTGCCCCTGGCTACTTCTTTTTCCTGACCCTATGTTCTCTATTTCCAGACCCAACATACTGGTCTGCACCTTATGCCCTGATTGTGCAAGAAATTGCAGTGGAACAAACAGGCAGCCTTGACATCTCTCCGAATTCAATGTGGTAGATCTTGCTTGTTGACATGAAGAGTTGAATACCATTTCTGGTTTTCTGGCACCCTTCTTTCTTGGCTTATCTAGTTTCTGGGGGCTTATCTGAGGCATTTTTATTGCCTGTAATGTGTCTGAGAAATAGTTTGTTTGCAGCCTGAGGAGTCTTATGCATTGGTCTTTTGCCACTGGAGGGGTCATACTCTGCACTGCTGGGACAGAGACACATTGCCCTCTGTGTTGAGGATGGCAGCATCTTCCAGGGGCTGTCACATGTAATTCTGATGGGGCTTATGTCTTCCTGAAGGCAACCTGGGTAGCCTTCTTCTGCTTTCTTCTGCTTCTTCACCATCTATCACCTTGAATGTGATAAAATCTTTGTCTCATCTTCTGGACCATCATTCCCATCTCCTTTCCCTCTAATCTTTACTTTCAACATTTGTAAGGATTGGTTATATGACTATATGGGGTGCCTAGAGGAGAAGAACTTAAAACAGTTAGAATAAGAAACTGGTAACAAGGTGTTTTGTCTGGGGAAGAGCCTCTTGAATGGTCCTTCATAGGTAAAAAAGGTTACTTAGAATTCCAGGACCAGTCCCTAGGGTAGCTCTGTGCAGATTAGCAGAAGGCGCCCTCTCTAGGCAGCAACTAGCTGCCTCTCTAGCTGTAGCCCTGTAGGCAAAAGCTGATAGGGAAGTTAGGTCTGGATTTGAGGTCCTAAACAATCCCTCAGCCAGGCAGCCTTGTGCAGTAGACAATGTACACAACTATTCATTGTGACCCTGAAATGTACTGTAGGTAGTAACCCAGTGGGGGGAAGAGCATTCAAGATAATCATTTCTTATGTGAGTACCTGGAGACATGGTGCAAATTGTCTCAGGAGTCCTCTGGAAGAAATGAGTTAAGATCCTTACCAAGTGGCATGCTGGACACACTGGACCTGGCTCCTACTGATTCATGAGATTCAATTATTAATTTTTCAGGAATTTTATGAATTTGATTAAACCTAGTGGTTATTAAAAATTAAAGCATATAAACTCACAATTAAATTATATTGATACAAATGTAGCAAAAACTCAAAATTCATCACTTCCTAATTATTTGCTACGTTCTCCTATCATCTATGCTTTTGAGGTTACTCACATCTATTGTATCTGTACAGTGGGGATACTGCATCCTGGTGTGCTACTGCTCATCTTTCCAAGACTTCATGTTCAGTGACATCATGTCAATAGTTTGAAATTGACCATGGTGGGAGTATTTGTACCCTGGAAATCAACAAATGCTACATATCAGCTCCCACACCCCCAGGAAGGGGAAAAGCAGGGGATATGAACTGGGACTCACAAACGTAGGGGTGGGCCTGCATGAAGAGAACCACTTGGGACTCCCAGAGCTCCCAAGAGGAATGAGGAGGGGGCTGGAGCTCCCACGGTTGGTGAGGGGACTCCCTTTGCTCCTCAGGGGGGATCATCAGCTTCTGCTTTGGTTCACTCCGGCAAGTGCTCCAAGGTCTGTTACCCACTGTGTCCAGGTGACTCGGGCTGGGTAATCTGTGTTAGGGAGCCCAATGAGGGACTGGAAAAGAATTTCATGGGGGAAACACATGTACCCATGGGACCTACAGGTAGGGTTCAGACTCCTCTATTCAAACATCTGGGGAGGAGCTGTGGCTCAGGAGAAGGGGGATAGGGCTGCTCAGTGGGAGAGTGACCAGGTAGTGTAGCTGTCCCCTCTCTCTTCCTTCTAACTTTGTCTTCTCTTTCTCCCCTGGACCCCCTCCACAGACTGTCCCTGCCCTCTGAGCACTTGGGTAAGAGGGTGCTTGGGCAATGGTGATGTGGGACCTGTGCAGAGCTGGGGTGTGCGGAGAGGAAAAGGAGGAAATCCCTGGTCTACCATGAGGTGGGACATTCCTGGGACAGGCCAAACCAGGGTTCTCCTGAGGCAGTCTCCAGTCAAGCCCCCAGAAATGGACCTTTGCTTGTGAGCAGAGAGCAACACTCAGCAGCCATGGAAAGAGGTACCTGGTGCCTTGCCCCGTAAAGTTTTGGGGAAAGCCCTCGGGCCCTGAGCTGGTGTGGCTAAGGGCTCAGGCATTAGCGTTGGAAGAGCCTGGGTTTGAGTTCCAGCATTTCCCGTGTTGAGACCTTGAGCAAATAAATGCCTTTGCCTCTCCGTCTTGCTCAGCCTGTTTCCTCGCCTATGAAATAAGCTTCCTGCTCCTCACCGTGTGGCTGGTGGCCTTCAACAATCTCAAACAGTGGTTGTTGTTAATAGATCCCCTTTCATCCTGTCGGTTTGTTTTTCTATGCTTACTGTGAGCTCAGGTCCCAAGAACTGGTTGTCTTGTTTCTGTTTTTAAAAGCAAAGACCAGCTTTGGCAACAAATAAGTAAACTTGAGTATGATCTGTCACTGAGCTTGGCTCTAGAAAACCTTTTTCTGTGTGAGAGCTCATAATGACAACCCTGACTGTTAGATAAACCTGTGTGTGGAGGACACAGGTGTTAACATCTCAATGCGTCAGTCACCATTTCGTAGCCACTAGAAAGACACTCCATGACATACACCTTTATACCGGGAGTGTGGCCTCTTTGCTGTGTGTTGATTACACCACCAAGTCAATTGTCAAGGCCCAAATCTGATCATATTTCTCACTCACTTGAACATCTCCAGTGGGCCACCCCCCCACCGCCACTGCGCATTGCCCAAAGGACTGAGCCCACGCTTGGCAGGCAAAACCAGCGCTAATGTGATCCAAACATACTTTTCAACGGCTTCATGGCCTGCCTCCCCAGCCCTCTCCCTCTCTTCACCGCATCCATGCCCAGGAGAATGGATTTCACCACTTCCTGAACACATCCTGCTCCCTTGTGCTTCTGAGCCTTTGCTTTTGGCCTTCTTACTTACTTTGTTTCTCTGGAGAACGTTCATACATTCTTCAAAACCCGGCACAAATGCATCTCGGTGAAGCATTCCTCAGTTCCTTCAGGCAGAGTTGTGTGTTCTTTTTGCTCATGGGCAGAGAGCTGTGCCTGCATTAATTTACTTAGAGCATTCTGTCGAATATGGAGGCATGGGTCTACATTATTGGCCTAGGAGTGAACTCTTCAGTTTCCTCAACTGATAAATGGGAGTAATATTAACCTCATAGGTCTGTTGAGAGGACTAAACATGAAACTGTGCTACTGAGCAGTGCCAGGCACAAATAATCACTTGATGAATGATAAACGTAATGACTGGATCAAAGGGTCCATGTTCTGTGACAGACCCCTTATGTCTAGTAACACATGGCTATGAGACAAACATCTTGAACAGAGATCCTGTTGGTGTGGAACCAGTCCATTTGGGGGTCAGACCACTGACCTTGATCTTGTTGGCACTGTGCCCAGGCTAACTGTATTTGAAGATCAGATGTAAGAATCAAGTGGGTGAAATATCTAAGGCAGCAAGACTCGTTTGTACCAGGTAACAGATCAGTGACTTTTACCCCTACTCACATTTCACATGGATACCTCAGTTGTTTCCTTGCTGCTAGCCTTCATTGCTGTCATTGGTGATTATTAACAAAAGTTATTATTTGCATTTCACACATATATTTGAATTTCACAAGTCATATATTTCCAGGACAAGAGCCCAAACTAACCAACCCAGTCTTTGGGAAAGCAGCTGATGGGGGGCATCTCCCACTTGAATTACCATTGAGGATTTGAAATTGAACACATGGAAGGGAAAAAATTTATTGAAGATTTTATTTATTTATGTATTTATTTATTTATTTATTTATTTATTTTGGAGAAAGAGAGAGCATGTGCATGCACGCACACACACACACACAAGTGGAGTGCTAGTGGAGAGAAGGGGCAGAGGGAGAGAGAAGCCGACTCCCCGCTGAGCAGGGAGCCTGACATGGGGCTTGATCCCAGGACCCCAAGACCATGACTTGAGCTCAAGGCAGACCCTTAACCGACTGAGCCACCCAGGCCCCCCCACAGAAGGAAAATTGATCAACTGATTAATTTTGTCTTCCCTGTACCTTAACCATTCAGTCTCTACCCACTCTGTGCAATACCTATTCTTCTGAATGTTTTATTACAAGTGCAGTTTCTTTCATCAACAGCTAATCTCATTTGTGTTCAGAAAGCGTTCAGTTTGCCATGCTAGAGGCAAGCGGAGAGGCTGCTCAGGGACCTGCTTAGCCAGCATTCAGGGTGATCTGCCCAAGCGTTTTGAGGCTGCTGCCCTTCCCCTAAACAGCTTGGCCTGGCCACAGCATTCAGGCTGCCAAGAAAGGAAACCAGGATTCTTCAATACTTTTTGTGCTGGGGTCACATTTGCAAATCTAGGTTGAAATGGGCTCTTGACAAAGGTGGCTTCTCCATGTGCTTCCACCATGCTGGCTTGGTTCAGTGCAAGAGGGCCACCAGCAGTTTCTGGAAGTCCCCAGAGGTGTCTGAGCGAACCATGTCCAAGAGGGACTTCTGATACTTCTGTTGGAACTTTGCTTTTATCCCCTGAAGGTCCACCTGGAGGAGAAATGACAATAGCAACAAAGACAAGAACATTTATAGTATGTTCACAATGAATGCAGGCAGGTACGGCTCTGAATACATTATATTCATTTGTTCATTTATGCCTCAAAACAACCATTTGCAATATGGGCTATTACTATTCTTATTTTATGAATGGGAAAGGGGAAGTGGAGTCCAGCTCCCTAAAGGTTGCAGAGGTGAATCTATCTATCTATCATTTATCTATCATCTATCTATCTACGTATCTCCCAGTATAAATTTATTTATGGATACCAAAACTGGAATTTCAGGTGATTTTTCTGTTTTTTTTTTTTTTTTTTTAACCATCATCTAAAAACAAATCATTCTTAGGTAGCAAGCCTGTACACAAAAAGAGGCTGCCTGCAGGCCCGACCCTGGGTATAGGGTTAAGAAAATTATCAACACAGAGATTTGAAACGAAGTTCTTTTTTTTCCCCTCTTGTACCCGGATCAGCAAGGCTATTAGTGCCAATCAACAAAATTTAAATCAAGGGGCAGCCCGGGTGGCTCAGCGGTTTAGCGCCGCCTTAGGCCCAGGGCATGATCCTGGAGTCCTGGGATCGAGTCCCATGTTGGGCTCCCTGCGTGGAGCCTGCTTCTCCCTCTGCCTGTGTCTCTGCCTCTCCCTCTCTCTGTGTGTCTCTCATGAATAAATAAATAAAATCTTTTAAAAAATTCAAATCAATTACAATTTGTAGGACTTATTTTGAATGTAATTCATTGATAACCTGAAAGACCCAGGCACTGGAGATGGGCAGAGGACACAGACGAAAAACAAATAAAAAGATTGTTCTGCTCTGAACACCCCTAGGACCTAGTAAGGGAGACAATACCTGCACCAGAAAAGATGTAAGTACAGAGAGAACACAGTGTGTCTCATAAAAGAAGCACAGAACTCTCTTTAACAAGGAGTTGTGTTCTTAATTTTTAAAAATTTAGACTCTGTTGCGCATTCTAGACAGATCCACAGACCATCACCCAGGTTTCTGATTCTTTTTCCTCCTGTCTTGATTGGAGGGATGAACTAAGAGAGAAAGAAGATGAGAGCCCCAAAGATACAGATGCAATGAAACTCCGGGACACCTGCACCCCGATGTTTATAGCAGCAATGTCCACAATAGCTAAACTGTGGAAGGAGCCTCGGTGTCCACCAACAGATGAATGGATAAAGAAGCTGTGGTCTATGTATACAATAGAATATTCCTCAGCCATTAGAAACGACGAATACCCACCATTTGCTTCGACGTGGATGGAACTGGATGGTATGATGCTGAGTAAAATAAGTCAATCGGAGAAGGACAAACACTATATGGTCTCATTCATTTGGGGAATATAAAAAATAGTGAAAGGGAATAAAAGGGAAAGGAAAAAAATGAGTGGGAAATAGGGAGACAGAACATGAAAGACTCTTAACTTTGGGAAACGAACTAGGGGTGGTGGAAGGGGAGGTGGGCGGGGGGTGGAGGTGACTGGATGACAGGCACTGAGGGGGGCACTTGATGGGATGAGCACTGGGTATTATTCTGTATATTGGCAAATTGAACTCCAATAAAAATAAATTTATTAAAAAAATAAATAATAAATAATAAAAAAGAAGATGAGAGCAGAAGGCAGGAGAATGAAGGATTGAGCAAAATGGACGCTGAGTGGGGGGAGACTTGAGCAGGATGCTGTGTGTTCCCCGCCCCCTTGGCTCCACTACTTAGCTGGGGGAGGGGCAGGATAGTGGGGGGCAGTAAGGGGAGCAGGGACAGGGCACACTGGGGCTCCCTTCTAGTACCAAGTGGTTTTAGGAGATTAGGGGATCCAGCCAATACATCTCACTGGGCCTGAAGCATTCTGAGTGAATGGTCCACATGTGGAGATGACCCAGGACATGTGGCCAATCCTAAGATGGGACAACACATCTTGGAATGTACACTCCATGGCTCACGTTGGAGTGAACACAGAGCCCTGGTGAACCCTCCAGAGTGATCCAATCCCCTGGGGTCTTCCAGAATTCCCCATCCTGCTCCATCTTGCTCCTGCTTTCTTGAGCCTCAGGATCTCCTGAGACTTTGGTGGGGGTGCGGGTGGGGTGAGTTTCTAAGGGACAGAGAGACAGAGACTGCAGAGATCTGGGGAGAGAGGGGAGGAGAAAGAGAGAACTCAGGAGAGTGGCAGAGAGACTGGGGAAGGGAAGGATGTGGGAGCAAGAGAAATGGGCTGGAAGGGAGAAGAAAACTATGAATAGTGGAGGAGGAGGAGAAATTCCAAGAATAGGCATAAAAACGAAAGAATGACCTTGTTGCTAAATTATATTTTAAAACAGTGTCAGATGAAGGCCTTGGGCCAGGACTGGGGTTGGGACTGTCCCCTTCGATTAACAATTTTTTGAGGGCAGATGTCTGTGGTCTTTCAAGTGCTTCATTCTGCAAGTCTTCTCCTACTGTGGATGAAATGCCACTTCCCCTAAATCTTGTCCCTCCTTCTCTCTGGGGCCCCTTGTTCCAAAGAATCTGCCCTGAATCTTGACAGGTGCTCCCAAGCTTTGGGCTACTCAGCTCCCTCTTTCTTATACTCAGGCATCCCAAAGAAGGGTGACATTGCTGCTCCCAACAGGGCAAAAGTGCATTAGAGGGCAAAAAGAACCTTAATCTTTTTATGTGAAAGTATATATATAAATATACACACACGTATATATAGAACATAGCAGAATAAAGGAGGACACGTGATGGAATGAGCATGGGGTGTTCTATGCAACTGATGAATCACTAAACTATCTCTGAAATGAAATAATGCACTGTATGTTAATTAATTGAATTTAAATTTTAAAAAGAACCTAACAGAATATATATTTACAGGACAATATATACATACAGAACATAATGGAATATGCATATAGGGAGCATAAACAGACATAATAGTGTATCTGTGGTGGTAATGTTTTGGCGGGAGTGGTGATTAGGGAAAAAACTGGGTCCCAAGAGGCCCCTTAGCAGGATGATTGGTAAAAAAAAAAAAAAAAAAAAAAGGTTCAGAAATATTGTCCTGTACTGATACGCGTCTTGTGCAAAACTGGGCTTCCGTGGTGTGTTCAACTGCAGGCCCAGCCGGGGAGCTAGGCAGTCATTGGCTCATCGTCCCCTGCTGGGTGGCCTCGTCAGCTGTCAACCTTCCAGTGTCTCTGCTCTGTCCTCCTTAAAATGGGGCTGAGCGTGGTGGCACTACCCAGAAAGGCCCGGCTGGGTCCCCTCTGTGCAGGCCAGAAGAGAAGCAACTATCATTCCTGTATTTTTATAAGAAGAAACAGGTTGCAGCATGGCACAGTGTTTTCCACAAAGTCTGGGAAGGCAAGGGCTGTCTCTCTGTCTTACTTTTCTGTAAATGGGAGCTTAAGAAAAACTATTTGTGGATGACATCAGCGGTGGCCAAAGGAGAAGGGGCAGCCGGCGGCCGTCTTACCTCGGCCCTGGTCACGATGATGTGAATTAGCGTCTCCTCGTCGGTGCCCGTGCCCTTCATGGACTTGTACAGACGGTCGGCGAAATAGCCCTCCTGGTCCCGGGCACACCTCACTGGGTGGACAGGGGACAAGAGGAGGTGAGGCTTGAACCGGTTGTGGCCCGGGGAGGCCCTCCGATGGGGCCGAACTGGCCCGGGGTGTCCCCTGGCAACCCTTGAGCTATCTCAGGTGTGAGATAGAGCTTTGCAGGGTGCAGATCCACCCTCTGATGGGATCTAGAAGGTTCCCTTGGGTCAGGGCACCTGGGCTCTTCAACCAAGGACTGTCTAAACCCCTTCAGCGCACCCCCTGCTGGTCCCCGGAGACCCATGGGGGGAGGAGGAAGGCTGTGGCCTCCCTCAGGCTTTCCCTGCCGACTTTGTGATTCTTAGGGGCCAAAGCAACTTGTCTCGTCTAAATGAACTCTCTGATGCTGGCTTTAGGGGTTCAGGGGGGGACCCACAGATTGGCAGGCCACTCTGCCAGAATAAAGCTTCAGAATCTTAAAGACTCACTCTGCTGGACTGCGGCCTGCTTTCCTGTGCTTAACAACCTTTCCGTCCTTTGTTTTTCCTCACTGGCTTTGCTCTGTGAGTCTCATCTCGGAATCTTTTCCAAGTGCTCCACATTCTCTTTTAGCTCTGGATCTGGGATGCGGCGCAATGGAATGTTCGATGGTGTCCTCGGACACCTTCCTGTGCTCCTGCTAGGGTCCTCCCCTTGCTTTGATCTAATCCACAAACTAGTGAGGCATAGCTTGGACTCACCAGTCAGGCCAGAGAGTGTGTCTCTACTCCGGGGGAATAATCATCTTTCCTCTCCCCGCCTCCCAGAGCTGGGGCACGATATGCCCATGGTGACAAATGCTTTGGGGGAATGAACCATTTACTCTTTAGGTGTTGACATTTACCTAGGACACTTAATGTTTTTGATGCTTGTGATTCGTAACGAGTAATACGCTCAGTGTAAGTGTGGAACGTGCACCCTTCATATGTCCTGTGATGGGAAATTTTGTTTTCTAGGCAATTGCCTACACGATTGATTCTTACTTATGAGCACTGGGGAGGAACGGGGTTAGGGAAGCAGTGTCTAGGCTGGGGAGGAGGGGGTCTGTTTCTTTCTTTTATGGGCCATGTGGAATCCACCAAAGTCTCCGTGGAAAAGAAAAGCCCAGGCCCAGGTGTCGGACCTCTTTATCCCAAGAACAATCCAAAAGCTGTTGGATATATATATATATTACAAATTGGTATTGGAAGAAAGTTAAGGTGAAATTTCCCTTTAGTAAGTAGTCTTAATTGTATTTAATCCGATACATTTCATTTTTCTCCTCTATAGGTAGGATGTGAAATGTCAAAAAATTTTGGTGGTGGTTGTGGGCACCCTAAAATCTTCGTTGTGGGCACCCTAAAATCTTCGCACACGCAAACCTCTGTGGGGAGAACCTGTCAATTTGGGGAATAGCATACTTGAGACTCAGTTAAGAACCCCCCTCAGTGCAGGACTTGTTGATGTGGAAATGATTGTCTGCCTCATGTCAGCCTTTAGAGGTATCTTCTCCCCTGACATTCCTTCTTTTTGATATTCTAGAAGAGAATCCTCAACTTTTCTATTGTGTACAATCCATGCCTGGTGAATAACATCTGTTGTAGTGGCAGCAGGAATCCCTCAAGAGTTTGGGTGAGGGTAGCCAGGGGCAATGTGGGGATAAAGCTGTGGCACGTGGAAGGCAGGGGAGCCAGCCACCGTGAGGAGAAGACCATCCCTTGGGGGAGCTTGTGAAAGTGTGGCTTCTGGGCTCCATTTTTGGAGATCCTAATAGGTAACCTGGAATGGGGCCTGAAACTGCATTTTCACGTCCCCTGCATGGATGATTCTGATGCATGTGGTGGGGGAAGCTCGCTGGCAGAGTGCTGTCCCACAGGCCGCAACAGGTGGAGTCATTTGGTCTCAAATTTAGCTATAAACGGGCATTTTTATGAGCCAGGTATGAGCAGGGGTGGGAGAGTCTAGAAAATACAGCTGAAGTCATGCTCTAGGATTTGTGTGGTTTATACTGGAGGTTATTCTAATCACTTTTAAGTTTGCTACCACTGGGGTACACTGAAGTCCTGCATTTCATGGTCCTTGTCTCCAGGGGTGTGACTCTTTCTTGCCCTGTGCCCTCTTCCCTCCGGTGGTTTTTATCTTTACCATAACCGAATCTGTTGATTTGTGTGTATCTACCATGGACTTTAAGCTTCTTAAGAGCAGGAACTGGACCTTTTAACCTCTGATCCCTACACCTAGCACGATACCCAGCCTCGGTAAGGGCCAACTAAATGTTAGAGAATTGAATGGCTTTATTACTATTAATAATATTAATAGTGGTTTATTGCCATTAATTATTAATAGTAATGAAGATTAATATAATCCTCTGACTGCATTCTGGTATGTTCCTGATTCTCTGTGAGGCAAGCACAGAAAGGATTTGGAACCTCTGAGTTAGGCTGTTAGTGGTTCCCTCAATCTACTTAAGAGATTCCTCTTTTGAGCCCTAAGGACAGTCATCCATGTGTGTTCAGTGTGGGTCAGGAGTGACACTAAGAATGTTTAGGCCTCTGTACATCACAGTAGAGGTCTTGCTAATTTGAATGCAAAATGAGTATGGATGAAAAAAATCAATTGCTGACATTGTTCAAAAAAATTTTTTAGCACCCTCCCCAACACACACACACACACACACACACACACACACATACACACACAAAATTTGGCGGATTGAGCACATTTTTTAACTTCCAGGACTGTTTTTTCAGTTCTTTCTCTTCTGGGGAATCTGTCTTTCCATTTCTTGTGCTATTTGGGATGGTGCCCTCAATTCCTTGCCATACAAGCGTGGACAATGGACAATGCCTTCATTCCAGGGCTTGTGGAAAGGAAGAAGGAGCCTGCCAGACACAGCACCATGCCCATCTTTCTGCTATTTCCTGCCTACGGGCAACCCCTGGAGAGAAGGTCGTGGTGTTTGCTTGGCACAGGGAAGATCTGGTCTCCCTCCGCACTCTTTCTAAAGAGACCTCATTCATTCTAAATGTTGAATGAACCAAATGGAAAAGAACACATGTGCAAAAACTTGTTTGTGGATTGGAAACCTGGCTGAACCACATATTACTCTTCGAGACCAGACAATGGTCCCAGGCTATTGACAGATACTCTTGAGGACCTACCATCTTAAAGGGACTGTCCCGGATGCCGTGGTGCATTTCCCCAGATGCCCTCTTCAGGACCGAGACACCCATTCCAACTCTTGCCTACTGGCTGCCCACAGCTGAGTCGTTTCCCAGGAATGGCCCTCCAAGGAGTTGCCTTACCCCAGGTTGCAAATGCTCCTGGGACACAGCTGGTGTCCACTGGGTTGCTTGGTGTGGGGCACAAGGACCTGGTTCCATTGCCTCCCTGCTCAAGAGCTCTGTGAAAGACCAGCAAAGCTCCCACTGTAGTGGCATCATGCTCACTCTCTCCCTTACCCAATGCTGCTTATTTGTGTTATTCCCAAACTACTCCCTAAAATCTTCGCACACGCAAACCTCTGATTCCAAGTCTGGTTGCAGGGAGCCTGACCTAAGACAGGGACTCTCCCAGGTTTACTTTACCGAGAGTTAAGTAGGCCTTCTGCAGGTCTCCTGATGTTTCTGCTTCGATGGCCTCCTCGATGTCTTTATCGATGAGCTGGAGAGACAACCAAAGGCCGGCCATTATTCCAGGTTCTGCTTTTGACTTTGGTACTCTTGAGGTCAGTTCTCTACAAAAAGAACTCTTCCAGGTTTGGTCATGTGGCTTTAAGGAACGAACCTATCCTGCCCCGTGCCTTACATGGCCAGGGATGGTTGCCTCTCATGGCTGATGACTTTTGACCTCTAAGGGGTCAGACAAGACCCCAGTGAGGACCAATCCCTTGGCCTTTTTGCTTATCTGTAAAATTGGGAGTGGAAGAAACAATGAATCTACACCGTAACAATAATTCATTACATCTATATAATAGTTTAGTTTCCAGTGTGTTTTTAAAATTCTTTTCACTTCCAATTTTCTAGGAGGCTGTGGTTGTAATCATCTTACCTGTACTTTTCTCATCCCCTGTGTCCTGGGACTGGGGACTCAGCATCTCCCCACAGTTTGGGTGAAATAAGAAGTAGAGGGTGTGAAGTCCATGATAAGGACCTGGTCTCATGCCCCTGATAGAATGGGGCTGCATGGACTGGAAGCCAGAGGGCTGACTACGTCAAAATGCCACTTTCCTTTGCTCGGGGGCGATTCCAAATGATCCTATATTCACCACCAGCTCACATATGACTCTGCACAGCATTACACGTTAGGTTTCTTTCCAAATATTTACAGAAGCTGAAGTTCAGAGTGGATGGTGACTGTTTAATGCAAGTCCCGCCTAGGCCAAATGCAGGGCAGGCAAATTAAGAAAAAGGATTGCTCTTTGTGGGGTTTGGGGAAATGCAGCTAAGCATTAGGAATACTAATACTTAATACTAAGCTTCTTTCTTAGAATTATTTTTTGAGGGTATGACACAATTGTTGTTCTATAAATAATTGGCCTTTGGGGACACACCAGTGGAGTGTTTGTAGTTTATTCTGAAAACATAAGTGAACAAAATATTCTTTGCAAAATGCAAGCACAATAGCTAGGGGTGGGGGGTGGGTTGAGATTTAATGAGGCTCTGTTGCTTGATTTCCTTGTCATGGTTTGACATCTAAGGGTCTTGGGTGGGTAATGGACCTAGACGATGATGGGGATTGGCGGGAGACGTTCAGTCCTGTCCCTTCCTTAGCTGTTCTCAGCTTCTCTTGGGTTTGATGTGGGAGCTGGTGTTTTGAAAGGGACTGGTCTCACTTTCCCACGAACAGGGTTCTTGTTCTGTAGACTGAGATTGCATTTCAAGAGGACATCTTGTTCACACAGGTCTGCGCTTACTAAAAAAATAATCCTCCCGTTAAACCGCTTTCTGTTTCTATTGTTAATGCTGGGCCAGAATAGTGCATTACATTCTCTGCAGAATCTCAGTGTGCAACAGATCAAAGCAGAAAAGCAGCTGTTCTGGGAGGTGGGAGAAGGGTTCTCTACTCCAGCCCTAGGCAGTATGGCCAGGCTTCTGCTTGCTTGCTTGCTTTTTTTTTAGATTTTATTTATTTATTCATGAGAGACAGAGAGACATAGGCAGAGGGAGAAGCAGGCTCCCTGCAGGGAGCCCAATGCAGGACTTGATCCCGGGACCCCGGGATCACGACCTGAGCCAAAGGCAGATGCTCAACACTGAGTCACCCAGGCGTCCCAGGCTCCTGCTTTCTATGAGTCTTTCCATCACACAACTTCAGGGGGCACTGTTCACATTGCCTCCTCTTCTCTACCTATCTCCTGCCCACACCCCCCTCCTGGTAGCTACCGAGGCACCTCCATGGAACAGGAATGGAAAACAACGGACTGGCCCAAGCTATTGTGAATCCCCTTTGCAAATGGCAAGCTTTTCACTTCAGTTACTGGAACACTTAATACTCAGGGGGCTCTTTAGACAGATCAGGTTTTCTGATCTTAGTACAAAAAACATTGCCGGGGTAGATTCCAGACAAGCCTCAAAGGCCTCTAGTTACCAGGTAGCACTGCCTGTAGGGAGATTATGAGAAGAATAGGGGAGACATTTCTCTCTTTTAAAACTGATTCACCCAAAGTGACAGCATTCCCACAGCAGAACCTAATGCCCTCTGGCTTTGGCCTCAGTGGTTACAGAGCTAAAGGCTCTGGAACAGGCCTAGGAACACCTAAAGTTAAGGGGAGCAATGGTGACAGGTGAACGCCCAGCCTGTGGGTATGCGTACCTACAATTTATATTGAGCTCCATGTAGGGAACTTCCTTGAGCTTTAGAGCTATGCAAGCCTTTCGAGTTTGGTCAACTTTGGACTGTTGGTATTCTTGTGTAGTGTAGCAGAGCTGGGAAAGCTCTCTTGCTTGGCGAGGATTTCTGAGAGCGTCAGTAGTGAAGGCTCGGGCTTGGAGGGCAAATAAAGGGCAAACCCCCACGTTTTCATGCCAAAAATAAAAATTCAGCTCTGTGCCAGGACAACCTATGCCACATAATATACTCCTGTGATCTCATGCTAGCAGTTTATTGCTTTTAGTCAGAGACCCATGTGAAAACTCATAAGTTTTCATAAAACAGAGTCTAAAGATCAGGGTAAGCTCACAAAAATCAGTGATAAAGATCAAGACGAATGATGTTCTGGGAAAGTTTTTGGAATGATGAATAGGTAGTATTTTAGAGCTAGTTTCATGTAGAATCATTAAATCAACAAATCATCTTACTGTCCGTTTGAGCTTTATTTGATACTGTTGGTTCACGTAGGGAGACAACGGGCAGTCCTAGTGTTTAATGAGCACCTACTGTATACCAGGTACTAAGCACTTTACTTCTACGAACTCATTAATTAATTACTAACCCCATGAAGTAGGTACCATTATTTTCCCTCTCCCTTGGGGAGACTGAGGCGCAGAATCCTTAATAACTTGCCCAACGTCATATGGCTAGAAGTCTAGAGCAGACCTTTTAAACTTTAACATGCACCAGAATCACCTGGAAGATTCATTGAAAGCACATTGTAGGACCCAAACTCCAGAGAATCTGATTCAGTAGGTTGAAGGTGAGAGCTGAGAATTCTCTCTCTCTCCTCTTAATAAGAGAATTCTCATTTTTAACATGTTCTCAAGTGATACTGATGCTGCTGTTGTGGGATTAATTTTGAGAACAATTGACCTGGAGAGTATCCTTGCAGGCGGTCAGGAGTTCATGTACACACACACACACACACACACACACACACACACACACATATACATGCTCACATGTATGTGTGTTACCATAGTGATCACCAATGGCAGCCATCCCCAGAAACTCCATCCACAGCCCCAGCCATGTGGGAAGAGGGTGTCTAGGTCATGGAGAAGTCTTCCAGCCCAGAGTCTACACAGTTCCAGGAGCAGAGGCCAAGGGAGTGCAGGGTCAGCTGGCTTTGATCATGACTCTGGGCACGATTTGAAAGCAGAGGGCCCTCAAGGCTTATATACAGTAATGATAAAATTCCTAAGCTTTATTGTCTTTTCATCTGCTGGCAACACATAGGAAACACTATTTTGAGTGAGGAGCAGCCAGCTCCAGGCGAGGTAGAGGCTGGGGCTGGGGAATCTTGCAGTGCTCATCCACGCTCTGCTACCGGCTTGCTGTGTGGTCCTGATAAGTTACAGATGGCGCCTTACTCATAACAGACTCGCCTTGTCCAGCACCAGTAGGTAACAATGGTTGCTCGGCCTACACACAGTATTGTTGGGAAATTGAAACGAGATACAGGGCACGGAAGTGCTTCGAATAGTTAAAAGCACTCTGCAAATATAAAATGGGAGACAACAAATCTGATCCGCCACAAAAGGCTTGCAATTCAAGACCGATTTTCAGGGAAGGACTCACCACTAAGTGAGTGCTTTGGGATAACGAACTCATCTTCTTGGCTTAAAATTATCATTAGATAAAAAAGCAATCGTATAAAAGCAGCTTATACATCTTTTCAGGAGTTTATCTGAGGCGTATGACATCTGTCGTGGGAGGGGTAGGCACTTCGTTAGCCCAACTGTAAACTGGAATAATAGTAGGAGAGAACATTTGTGTGCTTATCACATGCCAGGTGCTTTTCTGAACCTTTTACATTTCTCTTACTCAACTCCTGAAAGAATCCTAGGAGGGGGTGATGATAAGGATCATGGTCCCTGTTTTACAAATGAGGACAGAGAAGTTAGGTCACCCACCTGCCTGCGAGAGAACCAGGATTTCAACCCGGATGCTGACGCTAAGGCTTTGCTCCACAACCTGACACTCCTCTGCTTTCCTAGCCCCTGTTGTAAAGCAGGATTTCCCAACCTTGGCACTGCATTTGGGGCTGGATAATTCTGTTGTGGGGTTTGTTGTGGTGCATTGTAGGATGTTTAGCAGCCTCCTTGGCCTTTACCCACTAGATGCTGTTAGCATTACCTCCCCAACACCCAAATGACAACCCCAAATGTTTCTGGACATTATCAGATATCAAGGGATATTTGATAATGAGAGAAGCAAAATCCCTTCTGATTAAGAACAACTGTGGTAAAAGACCCCCATTGTTCCCTATCCCCGATTGTGCCTTCTTTTAGAAATAAGCAGTTTTAGTGTGAACTCCCTTGCCCTAGTACTTGTTTACTTACAATTTGGTAAGCTTGAAAGGTAGCACGTAATTGCTTGTGGCTCCTCTTGGCCAGGACTTCATTGAAGGCAAGCTCATCAGTGCCCCAGCGGCCTTCCCCTGCCTTGTGGGCCAAATGCAAACATTTTGAAAAAAGCCTGTTGCAGAAAGACTGAATATACTATTCTGTGACCAGGCCTCACTTACAGGAAGTTATAAAATATGCACCAAGTAGTCATATTATAGGATATGCCCTGAATAGTCATATTCAAAGTGATCGACCAAGCACTTAAGGCTTCTACCTGCAAGTAAACTGCACGTATTTACTTATATTATTTATGCCCTTCCTTGTTCCAAAATGGATCTGAAGTGGTAAACTCTAGAGGGCACGAGTAGGAACAACTCTTATAGGCTCACAAAGACCGTGTATGTGAAAAGTATTTTAAAGATCATGCTTATTTCTCAAGTAACTCCCATTTTTCATGAAATAAAAATTTGTTGAAAATAGTGCTAATACATTTTTTAAAAAGGAAAAGAACTTGCTGAGACTGGCAGGTCCACACACTTACATCGTACAGATCTTTGGCATCCTGACCAGCTAGATCTTTGTCCACGTCATCTCCTTCATCACGATTAGCCTAGAAAAATTGACATCGTTATTAACCTGAGTTCCTGCTCCACCACGGAAAACAAAAAGAGAAAGTCCTGGAAAGCTGGGGGTGATTTCAGAGGGGTGGGAGGAGATGGGAGCCCAGCAAAGCCGCAATGCTGCTCTTTGCTGCCATCTTTAGGGCACATCTGATACAAAGAGTAGCTTCTGAGGCAACACAGTTTTCTTTCTTGTAGAAACCAGGGTCACTCACAAACCTTAGGGACCTTAAAGCAGGATGAAGAACCCTGAGACTTGGTCATGGAAAGGCCTGGAGTCTAACCTAAGCGCTTTGTGGCAGGCAGGATTCCAAGATGACCCCGAGCAGCCCAGCCCCTGAATGACCCCCTTCCTGAGTGTGGGTGAGACCTGCGAATAGAAGCTTTCACCCCCCGACCCATGATTGTGTTGTGTTAATATAAAAAGGATATTTCGCAGACATAATTAAGGCCTGTAATTAGTTGAGTTGATCAAAAGAGATATTCCCCTTGCTAGGCCTGATCTTACCTGTAGCAGGGACACCAGAATTGCTTTTAGGTTTCCACTTGTATCAGCTTTGACATCTGATTCAAGGCTCCTGTCAAATACTTGAGAAGAAGAAAAAGAGAGAGAAGAAAGCAGATGACTTCATTTCCCAGAGGTATTTGGAAAGGAACATTCTTTATCCAAAGTCAGAACAAAAGGTCACTTACACCTCTGGTAGGCTTCCTTAATGGCCGTGATCTCCTAGGAAGGGTGATAAAAGAAAAATCAATACTCCAAGGTGGGGTTAATCAGTAGGAGACACAGAGACACACAGAGGGAAGTGGCCGGAGCCTGTCTCTGGATGCAGGATGCCTCCCTGACTTCCTCCAGAGAGGGCCACCCCGTGGCTCAGGGCCTAGCTCTGGGGTGGGTCCCTGGAGGTGTGAAACAGCCCCCCTCGTGCAAACGCTCCAAACCACACGAGTTACCACATGTATACACTCTCCTTAGTTCAAAGCAAAGCTCCGACAGCTAAGCTAACATTGCACTACCTCCCTCACCCTATCTCACATCCCCCATCCCCCCTCAGGTGGCCAGTGTCACAAGTTCAGTGGGGACCTTCCCAGGTATTTGTCTTTGCATTTATATACAGGTAGACGTGCTACTGAAAATCTACGGAGCTGTTTTGGGAATGTGTTTGAAAAGTGGAATACTGCGTATGTTGTTCTTTGACTTAACTGTTTTCACTCACTAATGTGTCTTGGAGATCCAGCTCTGCTGATACCTAGCCGCCTAGGGTTTTTTAAGTGGACACAAAATGTTCCACCCCACAGTAAGCCACAGTTTATTTAGCCAGCCTCCCTGATGGATGGACATATAGGTTGTTTCCAATTTTTTTCTACTTGAAACAAAGCTTCATTCAGTAAACAATATGCTGCGCGCAGGAGGGCAAGCTTCTCTCTCAATTGTGTGCTGGGAAGAAGTGCTTTGTATTTCAAGGACTCGTGCTGCCTGGCCCCATCAGGAGCTGCCTCAATTTACCTTTAAACCAGCAGTGTCTAAGAGCAGGTGTTTCCCCAGAGCTTCCCCGGCAAGATGTTTAAGAGAGTCAGCGGGCAGGCCAGGGAGCAGGTGGGGGGGGGGGGCAGTGAAAGATGAGGAGCCCGGGAAGCAGGGGGACGTAGGAGCTGGTGGGGGCTGACCACTCGTGTCCATGCATCTCCTCCTGTTTTCCTTCCAACCTGCCGCCAGGATCTGCCTGAACCTGAGGCCTGCTCTCTCCCTACTTTTCTTCCCTTTACTGTTAGATCTATTTGATTAGGGGGAAACAAAAGAGCTTGTCTGTTGTTTGAGAGCAGGGCTTGAAGGAAACTAGACCAAGAGGGGAAACCACATGTCAAGTAAGATTAGAAAAATAATAATCGGAACTTTCTTGCCCAGGCAGGCTGCCGATTGCCCCAATACTAGACGTCTCCTGGCGGGACTGCAGTATTTCCAGAAGGTGGGAGATGTTGAGTAAGAACACTGACCCTTCCCTAAGGCTGGGCCCTGAATGGAAACTCCTTGAAATGGGGGGTTTGATGATCTTGTGGAAAAAAGAGAAGTCCAGGGATGCTTAGGAAAGGGGCTTTGGGGTTTAAGCTGTAGCTTGGAGCATGGTGGCGCTTTAAGAAACATGCTGGAGGGGCGCCTCAGTGGCTCAGTGGTTGAGCATCTGCCTTTGGCTCAGGGCATGATCCTGGGGTCCTGGGATCAAGCCCCCCATCAGGCTCCCCGCACGGAGCCTGCTTCTCTCTCTGTCTATGACTCTCCCTCTCTCTCTGTGTGTCTATCATGAACAAATAAATAAAACCTTAGAAAGAAAGAAAGAAAGAAAGAAAGAAAGAAAGAAAGAAAGAAAGAAGAAAGAAAGAAAGAAACAGACGCTGGATAGCACAAGCTGAGCAGAAGGAGTCAACCCAGAGTCGTCTGTTCTCAAGGCTTTTAAAATAGCATTTTAGCATCAAAGCTCTGTTGAAGCTTTTCCTTGCTGTCTGCTCCAAACACTACTTCTGTTTCCTACCTGGAGGTTCAAGAATGTTGGGACTCTCTGGCATTTTCCCTGCTGGACTTCTCATTCTACAGGACAAGTGGTTGTGGAAGAGGGAAGGGGTCTCCCAATAATGATTTGCAGACCCACTCTACTCTCGATGGATCCCTTGGGCCTCATGACTTCTGGACCCAAAGACGAATGGGCTTCTACTAAGGCCTTAACAAAGGCTCTTTTCAGCTCCTGAAATGGCAGCATGTGCCCCAGGGAACAAGGGGAGAAGTCTGCTGAGAGAAGCAGATGGAACCCTCCAGGAAGGTGCTGGCAGCCACCAGGGGAGTCACTGGGATCCCCTCTGCACCACCTGCCTCCAGGCCTCTTTGCAGTCCTTTTTGTACTCTATGCTAGATGACAGCCACGGACAAGGCAGCTGCACAAACATGCTTAGACCACTTATTGCATTACTCATGCCAGAAGACCCACAAAGTCTGGCGGGCAAGAGGAAAGTAGGATCTTGCCTCCTGCATATAAAACTATGCATTCCTTTTGGAGAAACAAAAGCGGCGTTGACACAGCTTTTCTGGAAGGATCTACTCTGTCAAGCCAGAGGCAGCAGCACCAAGATTGACAGCCAGAAGATTGGGAGAGGGATCCCAATCTTGGCACGGGCCAAGTAGACACGGTTCTGGCCAGATGCTTGCTCATCCCATGAGTGGAATGCAGGGAGTAGCTTTCCTTCTTGCTGCTGCAACTGTGTCTGATGGGCATGTGGGTGCTCCCTCAAAGGCTGGGGCTGAGGGCTTGGCTGGAACTAACCTTATTGGTTCTCGTGCACAGGATCTCAATGAGCACTGCCTCATCTGTGCCCAGACCTTTCATGGCCTTTTGCAGCTGCCGGGCATCGTACTCGCTGGGGCGGTCCAGTAGGGCCAAGGCTGTCTTCTCGAAGTTCCCACTCAGGTCACTCTTGAACACCTCCTCCAGGTCCTGTAGGAAGACGGCAAGAGCCCTGACTGGGGAATGGTCCAAAGCAGAGGGACAAGTGTTGCTCTCTCTATTGCTTGGCCTTAGGGTCAACAGGAAAACTGCACGGATACAGTGGGGGAGAGAGCTCTACTGGCATGAGTGACCTGCTCTGGAGGACGCTGGAAGTAAGTCACCTTCCTATCCATCTTCTCCCGGAACTGGCAGAGAGGCAGAGAAGATCCCTTACTCAGGGTGGGAGACCCCGAAGATGAATCACAACAACAACCAGCCTTTGCCGGACATTTTGGGATTCAGAGGGCCCTCTCACTGATCTTCAGAAGAGCCCTGGTGGAGAAGTATTGGCATCATTCCCGTTTACTGACCTCAAAAAAATGAAGGGCTTGCCTCCCAGCCCCAACCCTTGCTCAACTAGAAAGGACTGATTATCTCTAGAGGGATCAGATCATTTGTCTTCAAAATGGGAATGGTTTTGAGAGTGAAAGGGGCAATGATAAAGTAGCAATCATTGCAGGGGCATAGCAGGAGTAAATGGGGACCACCCTGGGCATGTCAGAGGTACAGCCACTTTGGTTAACTTGTTAAATCTGGAAAGGAACACACGTGGGAAAGCACTCAGGTAGGCAGAAGGAATGAAGGACACGAAATGACTGTTTTTAGCAAGTGTCCATCATCATGGATGTTTTCTGGCAAGTGCTGTCTTATTAGAGGCAAACTGCCTGCCATACCTGTGTCTCTCTGACATGGGTTAATGATGAATGGGACATGAAGTGATGTTCAGTCTAACTAGAGTTGCCAATGCCCCCAACTTCAATGAAGGAGCTCAGAGCAGGACCTTCATGTCCAGCTGGCCCTGTGTGCGTCAGACCACAGGACCCCGGAGCAGCTAGCGTCTGAAGGACCCGAATTACAGCGTGGAGTTGGTCTGGCCACTCAGCAATGCTGTATGATGGCTAATGACACGGTCACAGCAGCCGTGTGACTTTGGAAATGTACTTTCACCAGCTGTCAGTTTCCTTCTCTGAAAAATGGGGAGATAATAAGATTCATCTCTTAGGGTTTTGGGGAGAAAAAGCTGAGAAACAATCTGTTTCAAGCCCAAGCACAGTGCCTGGGACACTTAAATGTTTAATTAATGAGTATTATTATTATTATTATTTCACACCAAGAGGAATCTTCTAAGAGGCTAATCCATGTTACTCACATGAACCTCTGAGCTCTGAGCCTGGGAGAAAAACCTCAGAGATTTTGCCTTATGAGGGGGATCTGCAGTCTTATGTGGGGACATGGTATTACTGCCTCTGTCTTAAGGCAGTTACCCCATCTAGTGCTGCAATCATTACAGGGACATGAGAGGAATAAATGGGGCCCTTTGCTGAGCACTCTACAGTGTGGATCCCCCCAAATATTGGTCATGTCTCTTCAGGTCAGATGAACATTATATAGAACTGCAGAGAAGTCCCAGCTGTCTACTCTTACAAGCCACAGGCATGAAAACAAATCCTTGTATGTTTACATTCTGTTTGGACACAGAAGCTGGCTCAGGGTGTCTCAGCTCTAATCCTGGTTTTCTTGCTCACTAGTTGTGTCACCTTGGGATGTGTGTTCTCTTTGGAGCTCAGTTGACATGGGGACTTGGATTTGTCCCCTGCCAACATCTCCATGCTTCAGATGTTGTGATTCCAGATCACCTCCTTGGCAGTCTCAGCTATCTGAGACAGGTGTGAACAGGTGTGTAAGCAAAGATTGGCAGGCTGTTGGTATTGTGGTTTGATGCTAGAGCATGCCCACTTTCCTATTAGCAGAGCCCCTAAGTCCCCACCTCAAGATCAGTTACTCTGCTTTACATTCAAGCTTAAGAAGCCTGATCTGACATTCCACGTTGGTAGAGTGGGGGATAGACATGGCACTTGAGAGGCTGTTACACTTAGGCATGCTGACAACGATAAAAGTTCAATGTCATTCAATTCAGCTCCCTGCAGCTGAACTGAAGAGTCAATTATTTTCATCAATGTCATCAAGGAATGACATTGGCAAGCCCGATTGTGAGGAGAGAAGCAGAAAAACTATAAAAGCACACCCAGGTGGGCCAGGTAGTGTGGAAATAAATAGCTCCTCTTCATGGCAATGGGTTCTTCGGAAGTGGATGCTGCCCCTGGAGTTAAAAGACTGGGATTGGATGTTGGTTCTTTTGCTTATTAAGTGAGTAATTTTGCGTGAGCTTCAGGTCATACAGAGGAGCCCCAGGTTTCCTCTCTATAAAATGGAAATAGCCATACCTAGGAGTGCTTCCCTTTACTGATATGTATGCCATCAGCCATCAGCTTGATTCTCCCAAAAGCTGGGAAGTAAGCCAAATGACCATTTTCATTCTGTGTCTGAGGACACCAGGGCCTAAAGAGATTGTTGCCTGCCCAGTGTCAAATAAATAAGAAAACCCATCTCTGTATCTATTTCTACATAGTGATCGAAACTGTAAAGGTCTTATAAATATGGATTTAAAAACAGCCTAATGATTAATATTCGGTTTGCATGCTAATAATTCTAATGACATTAAGAAAAGGTTAAATTGTGTTCATCATAAATCAATAAAGAAAATAGAAAGCCTAATGCATACTTATAGATTTCTATATATAACACCATCAGCAACAACAAAAAGAAGGAAAGAAAAGACACAAGTTTGTGTTTTGTTTGTGTTTTTTCTTTTTAGTTTTCTGTCATAATCACTTATGAAGAATGTATCATTCTTGAAGGTCAGTGTATAGATGAAGAATTCTTGTATGAAGATCCACCTGTGAAAACTGGTTCTCAAGTCACTGGCCTACCAGTAGGTTAATATGTAGAATTAGACCAAAGGAGTAGAAAAATGGCAGAGGGATTAATTAGAAAAAGGAAGTCAATTTTCAAGAGGAGTTAAGGCATATTGATTTTATAGGCTATTAAGTTAACAAGGCAATTTCAGTTTCTCTGTGATCAGTTAAAATTGTCAAGAATAGTTTCATCTTGTTTTCTCTGGAGCTAACTCAGTAAAGCTTTAAAGATATTCTCCGCTGCCTTGGGAATGTAGAGAAAGCAGAGACTGCCTTGGCCAAGGCTGTGCTTGCAAGAACCCTTGGAATCACCTTGCCATACGTTGCCTTGTACTTCTGCTTGATTTTTTGCCTCTCATCTGAAGTCCTGCTTGATAAGATCTCAATGATGGCTGCTTCATCAGTTCCTAAAGTGCAAGAGAAAGAAACAAGGTCAAGAGTGAATAAGAAAGAAGATGGAGGTTGATTTTCATCAATTCTCAGGAAGCTAGGGCAGTGGTCAGAGGAACCTAGATGGACCTTTTAGCTTTAAAGTCTTGTGGAGAAGTGTATTCTCATTCACTTGACAAATATCCATGAAGGCCTCACATTGCCTGAAGCACAGTACTGGGCATTGTGGCAGAAAGAGGAATGAGTACAGCCTTAATTTCATTCCTAGGTCTATACTCAGGAGAGATGAAAACAAATGTCCACATAAAGCTTGCACACAAATGTTCATTGCTGCACCATTCATGATAGCTAAAAGGTGGAAACATCCTGAATGTCCATCAATGGACAAATGGATGAACAAATGAGGTATATCCATACAACAGAGTATTATGTGACCAGAAAAAGAATGAAGTACTTTTACATGCTACAATTTGAATGAACCTTGGAACATCATGCTAAGTGAAAGAAGCCAGTCACAGAAGACCACATATTATAATTACTCCATTCCTGTGAAAGTGTAGGATAGGGAAATCTATAGAGTAGAAAAGTAGTGTGTGGGGATGGTGTGGGTAGGGGAGTAATAGCTAAAGAGTAGGAGGTTTCTTTCTGAGCTGATGAAAGTGTTCCAAATTGACTGTGGCGATGCTTTCATGTATCTGTGAATATATTAAAAACCATTGAATTGTACACTTTAAATGGGTGACTTATATTGTATGTGAATTTATACCTCAATAAAACAGAAAATCTCAAAAAAAAAAAAAGTATAGTCTGTTCATTAGCCTCCAGGTACTTAAAACTGGGTGGAAGAGATTAAAATAGAAGCCCAAATTGCTACAAGCCCACCCATAAACTTGTCAATCTCAAGAGAGAAGTCCTAATAGGGACCATGATGGCCATTTGCCTTGTTAAACTCCTATTATGCCTTTAAATGACATTCTTTCTAAAAAATTTTCCCCCTGATCCTCAAAGCAATACATGCTCATTGTAGGCAATTTGGTCAGTACCAGAAGCCATAATGAATAAGAAAGAAGAGGGGAATATCCTTTTTAGAATATCCTTTAGAATATCCACAGAGACAGGATTGGAAAGATGATCCATGTGTAGCAGGTGTGGGAATGAGAAAGACTAAACAGCAAACTCTGATTTAGACTCTCTAGCCCAAGGGACGCCTGGGCAGCTCAGTGGTTGAGCATTTGCCTTCGGCTCAGGTCGTGATCCCAGGATCCTGGGATCAAGTCCCACATTGGGCTCCCCAGAGGGAGCCTGCTTCTCCCTATGGCTCTGCCTCTCTCTGTGTGTCTTTCATCCATAATCAAATAAAATCTTAAAAAAAAAAAAAAGATTCTTCAGCCTAGATTCAAATCGACTTATCAACTGTATGATATATGTCATATATATATATATATATATATATATATATATATATGCACACATACAACACTGACTCTTGAATAATACATGGGCTAGGAGTACCAATTCCCCTTGCAATAGAAAATTCATGTGTAACTTATGAATCCCCCCAAATTAAGGACTTAAGTAATAGTCTACTATTGACCGGAAGCCCTACTGATAACATTAACAGTCAACACATTTTTGTATGTTTTGTGTATCATATATTGTATTCTTACAATAAACTAGAGAAAAGGAAGGATTACTGAGAAAATCATAAGGAAGAGAAAAATACATTTGCAGTACTGAAAAAAACTGCATATGATGGACCCGTTCAGCTCAAACCTGTGTTGTTCAAGGGCCAACCATATATGAAGATATCATTAAGTCATTAAATGTGTGATTTTGCTGACATTTTGTAAAGGACAGGAGCTGAAGGAATTGATTAAAAGAAAAATGTTATGTTTATAGGACTCAGATTGACCAAGATCATGGAAGGTGGTATCTGAATGATTGAGGTTTGAAAGCCTGTTACAGAATTGAGGAGTTTTTGGCCACAAAGTCACAGTGAGAGTGCCATGTAAGGATGGAGGATTGGATAGATGGGTCTATAAACCCAGGAAGAGCTGGGGCCTCCAGAAGCAGGACAGAAGCCTGGGACAGGTCCCCCCTAGTGCCTTCAGTGGGGAGTATGGCCTGCCGACTCCTTGACTTCAGACCCTGGCTTCCAGGACTAGGAGACAGTAGGTTAATGTTCTAAGCCACCTGGTTTGTGGTACTTGGTTACACAACCCTTTGAAACTCATATGCCCACTATCCTCAGCAGTATCTCAAGCCTTCAAGAAAGGAACCCGGGGCACCTGGGTGCTTCAGTGGTTGAATGTCTGCCTTTGGCTCAGGGCACGATCTCGGGGTCCTGGGATTGAGTCCCACATCAGGCTCCCTGCAGGGAGCCTGCTTCTCCCTCTGCCTGTGTCTCTGCCCCTTTCTGTGTGTCTCTCATGAATAAATAAATAAAATATTTTTTTTAAAAAAAGGGAGAAACAAAGGAACCCCAAACTCTCTCTTCACAGCCAGAATCTGGAGAGTCCTGCATTGGCCTGTCCCCCTGGCCACTCCCTGGGACTAGCACATGCTTGGTCTCCTTTGAATGGAACTGAATTAGTTGAACTTGTGTGATCGCTCCTACCCAGCTGAGAGATCAGGATCCTCAAGGAACAAGAGGGGCTAGATGCATTTGATGCGTTTTGGTGGAAGGATGGGGAGGAAGAGAAATCTGGGTGGTGGGTCGGGGAAGGTGTGGAAGGAGGAGTTGCCTATAGAGACGGGGAAGGAAATAAGAAGACTCAGTGTTTCTGCTGGCGAAGGCTAGAGGTGTTTTACCTCTGTCTAGACTCTGGTGCTAGTCCTCAGGGCAGGATGTGGGGAGACAGGGATGAGAGTTGTGTGGTGGTCCTGGCACAGCCACTAGCTTTGTGTCCTCAGACTGTTCAATTAGACTGAACTAATCAGGGATTAGTTCCACCTTTACAATTCTGGGAAGACCTAGCTGTTTGATTCCAAGTGGAGAAACAGCAAATTCTAGGATGAGTTCATCTCCAAGAATAGTAGTGATTAATTGCTGCCTAGTTCTGGTTCAGTTTGAGTGCTGTTATTTATGTTGTTCTTCTTCATTTTTCCTACAGTTCCACCTTTGTGATGGGGATCCAGTTACTTCCCCTGTGATGTGTGTGTTTTTTTTTTTTTTAAACTTCTGAGTGCCAGAAATCTCACCTCAGAAGGGATTTCTTTTTCTTGTAAAACTCTCCTGAATCAGCCCCTTTCTTTCTGTGAGGGCTGCTCCTACCCAGGTCCTGGGCCTCAGCATCTCAGGCCTGGAGCCCTACAGGTGTCATCCCTGGAAGGAGCCTTCTTGCCTCCCAGATGGCCCACTCATTGTATAGTGTCAGCTAGGAATCTGGGGCTCATCCCTGGCTCCCTCTTTCCCCTCACCCCACGCCCAGTTAGTTACCATGAAGATGGCACTATTTCACTTCCTTGGTATCTCTCAGACCCATCCATTTCTCTTCACCCTCACCTCAGTCACATTACTCAGCAGAACCACCGATACCCAAATGGGGTTCCTGCGTCTCCCACACCTTTTCCAACCACATTCACTGTTCCCGGATTGTGCTCACTTATGAGCAGCTCACCTGGCCATTCTTTTCTATCAAAGCTTGTAATATTGGGCTCTTCAAGTCCAGAAAAGTTTCAAGTCTTCAGTGGGATGTCCAGGCCTTTTGGAGTGGTTCCTATTGCCTTTCAAAGTCATGTCCCTCCCACCCATCTTCTCCCAGGTTCTTCATAACCATGTGAAACTCCTAGAATAAGCAATGTTTTCTTTCTCACCTCCATATCTTTGCATGGGCTCTTCCCTCTACCTGAAACACCTTTGTCTTTGATCCTCACTTTCATTCCCGCTCTGCCTTTAGGACTCAACTCACTGCACTTTCTTAGAATAGATGAGGCCTTCTGCTTTCTGTGTCCCTCACATGGCCTGTTCTCCTCTGTCCCATCTCTGCCATGCCACACTACAAGTCCTATGGGACAGGGGGGTTCGCTTACAGCTGTATCCACATAGAAGCCTCTCAATATTCATCAGATGACTTGTTGAATGCGTGGATACAGTGGGATACTTGTTTAAATGCATGCATATATGGGTGAATGAATGAATGAGTGAATGGAGACTTTTGCATAGCATGGGATACCTTGTCTCTGCATTGGTGTAAGCTGCATGTTCCACTTGGGTGGGCTCTATGTAGCAGGGACCAATTGGAAATCTTCCACTCTGATGCCACAGTCAACACATAGCTGGATAATTCAGGAAAGTAAAAATTTTAAACATAATACTTCTTAGATTTTCCTTCCTGGAATGCTTTAGAAAGTGAGACTGGAGACCAGAGCAGTTCTGGGATGTCTCAGCAACAGCCTGGAGGTTAGAGGAGAGTCTGGAATGACCAGATTTCCCTCAAGCCCTTTGAATCTGGGTCTCGGGTTTATCCTGGGAGCCTTTCCCACTACCCAACCAAGAAGTGATTTACTGAACAATGACCTCATTTTACATTTCACAATATGTGTGTCATATAAGCAGTCTGTGCTGCTGAACAATTTCCTGTAAACATTTACAATGGTTTGAGGCACTGGGGCCAGTCCCCAGTGGTTCTGGGAAAGAGTTTTTAAAAAAACAAGAAGGAACCTCAGCCCTGCCTGTGCATCAGACACTGCAGAGTAATTATACAGTAGAGGTCAGGCCCAGGGTGATAATCAGCCTTGGGAGTGCCAGAGGGCCTCCTCGCTTTTGCTCTCCCAGCAATTTTCTGGGAGGAGACTGAGGCTGAGTTTCGGCAGGATGGAGGCCACTGGGTTTGAAGTGCCCTCCACTTCACACCAGGGGCCCATGTGCCACGTGAGTGGTCTGAGCAGTATGCTGGTGGCGGGGGCTTGGCTTCCCTCCCTGGGCTCCACATGCCAGCCCCCAGCAGCCTGGCTGAGCCAGGGGCTGTGGGCTTCCTAGTCCTTCAGTGCTTCCTTTGGAAATGGAGGTGGAGGGAAAGTAGAGGAAGCAACAAATGGGGAGAACTTTGGCTGCCAGGGAGGCTCATTGCTTTTCACTTGCTCACTGTATTCGTTTCCTGAGGCTTCTATAATGATTACCACAAACTCTGTGGCTTAAAACAGCAATATATTCCCTCACAATTCAGAGGCCAAAAGTCTGAAATCATGATGTCAGCAAGGTCACACTCCCACTAGAGGCTCTGGGGTCAAATCTCTTCCTCACCTCTTCTAACTTCCGGAGACTGCCAGCAATCCTTAGCTCTGCTTCTCAAGCATTACTCACTCTCTGCTTTGGCTCCACATGGCCTCTCCCTGGGTCTCTGCTCTTTTTCTGCCTCTCTCTCTCTCTCTCTCTCTCTCTTTTTTTTAGAAAGTTTAATTTATTTATTTAATTACTGCACCCAATGTGGAACTTGAACACAACCCCAAGATGGAGAGTCCCATGCTCCACTGACTGAGCCAGCCAGATGCTCCTCTTTTGTTTCTTTTAAGGACATTTGTCAATAGGGTCCATGCAGGTGATCCAGGTTGATCTCTTCTCAAATTCCTTAACTTAATTACATCTCCAAAGACCCTTTTCCAGATTAAGGGTCACAATCACAGGGTCACAATCACCCAGGTGGCATATCTTTGGGGGGACGCCATTCAACCTGGTATACCCTCAGTGATGAAGAATAAAGGCCACTCAAGGGTGGGCCTCCTCACTGCCCATACTGATCTAAGGGCCTTTGTGGGGATTTTGGATCTCAGCTTATTGTTCAAAAGGAGCAGAGTAGCATGTAATGAGAGCGTAAGAAGTGCCAAGCACTGTGCTGCCTCCTTATCCTCAACACCTTTCTGTAACAAGGGATTATTAACCCCACTTTGCAGTTCAGAAAACTAAGGTCACAGCATCAGTAGGTAGCAGAGCAGGGGCTCAAACCCAGGTCCAAAGTTCATTCCCATGCCTGGCGAGGGGAAAGAGAATTGGGCTCGGGGTCACAAGATCTGAGTCCTAGGCCCAGTTTGCCTCCAGTGTGTCTTGAGCAGCATTAACCTCTGTGGATCTCAGATGGTCTAGTCCTTGCTCCCCAAAGCGTGGTCGCAGGACCTGTAGCATCAGCATCCCCTGGGAACTTATTGGAAATGCAGGATCTGAGAAACCACCTAGAATTACCAGTCCGAATCTGCGTATTAACACCCTCATGACTCAAATGCACATTAAAGTTTGAGAAGTCATGAACTAGAACCAGGGTAATCGCCATGGCAGCTTTTCCTTCTGGAGCCTCTTTCTGTGTCTCTTTGAGGGAGAATGACAAGCTGCAGGTTCATTTTACAACAACGTAAAATTTCAGAAATGATAATAGGTGTTAGGTCCATGCACTCTCGGGTTTAAGGCATTCTTCTCAGAAGGCCCAGCAGAGGGTCACAGAGTCCCAAGAGGAAAGTCTGACAAAGAGTGTCAGTGTAGGGAGAAGGGTAAAAGGCTGTTCTGGGTTAACCAAGACCCAGACCATATGCATCATTAGGACCCAGGAAAGCAGGGGCAACAAATAAATAAGGAAATTTGTAACTTTTATGTTATTTGGAAAAATGAAATATCATTTTAGAATACATCATTTTTATTTTGAATTGTGTAGGAAGATGAATGGGTGGGGAGTGCTCATAATCTTTTTGATGAGTACAGCCCTTAGACCCACTGCGGCCCACACAGTGGATACGTGTGGCTATGGAGGACGTGAAGTGTGGCTGGATCAAATTGGAATGTTCTGTAAGTATAGAATACACACTGTCTTTTGAGGACTAAATGTGAAAAAAAAAGGTTGTCAAATATCTCATTAATAACTTTTATATTGTCTGTTGAGATGATATTTTTGATATAGTATTGACTTAGCTAATGCTTATTAATAAAATTACTTTCACCTGCTTTTTAAAAATTTGACTTCTCAAAAATTTAAAATGACCTACATCACTCACCTTTGTGGCTATGGGACAACATGGCCCTACACATTATAAAGCCAGCCCTGGTAGGGCTGGTATATCAATGAGATGGGTGCACGGTCTTGCAGACAAATTTTGCCAATGATGAAATTTTGCTTTGGCTTGCAATTTTTTTAAAAAAGGATTTATTTATTTATTTGAGAGGTGGGGGAGTGGGGGACGGGAAGTAGGAGAGAGAGAATCCCAAGCAAACTCTCCATTGAGCACAGAGCCTGATGTGGGGCTCAATCTCATGACCCTGAGATCATGACCTGAGCCAAAACCAAGAGTCAGATACTCAACTGATTGAGCCACCCAAGGTGCTCCTGGCTTGTACTTTTTAATAGAGATTGGAATTCTAGAATTCTAAACCTTCAACCAAATCACAGCTTTCTGAGATGGCCCTAGTTTTCAATCACCCCACCCTCATTTCCTAACTCTCTGAACTCGGGCAAGATATTTAACCTCTGATCCTCAACATTTTCATCTGTTAAGTCATTAGAAGGCAACTTTATAGCCTTGTTGAGAGGGCTACACAAGATGACATGTATGCGGTGATCAACTTAGCACTTGGCACACAGAAGGTGCTCTACAACAGTAATCAGCACAACAGTGGTCCCACCTTGAAGCCTCATCCAAAAGGGATAAAAAAACACAGATTTTGGCATTCAGTAGGTGTTCCATCTGTGCTTTTTGGACTTAACCCACTAAGTGGCTAAGAACGCAGGGATTTATCATTAACTGCAGCTGAGTTATTCCCACCCCCACAATACTCCTGTCTCCAACCCACATCCAGGTGTCAGGACCTCACTTGAGAGGCAGCAGGGAAACACCTGTGAGGCTGGCCCAGCCACTCAGCAAAACGCAGAACTATAAACATCCTGCCACTTCCAGGCAAACATGGCTCCCGGCAGCTGTTGTCTAAATACAGCATGAGCCAGGTCAGGATATGAGCGAGAAGCAGCTCCTCTCTGCTGAACTTTCCTCTGATGTCCCCCTAAACCAAGCAAGTGAGTTGTCATCCTTCATTTCCAGCTCCTTCTCCCTCTGACGTATTCAAGAACACTTACCATATAGAAATCCCTTTTACTGCTTTCCTACCAGATCTTCTCCAACCCTGACTCTCTTGGAACTTCTCCAACATTTTTTGGGGAAAGACAGGCTATTTTATTCAGATAGTTGCTTATATTGAAGCAAAATATCTCTTAGAACTTCCACTATGGATCCCAGTCCTTTCCCTGGAGTCACACAAAGAATTTATGGCCATATTTGTTCTACAACAGTACCCATTCCTAGGAAAGTAAATCTTCACTAATTTACTTTAAGTAAAAATCTAGCACTTGTTTTTGCAAAATGATGTGCTGAGTGAAAGAAGCCAGTCATAAAAGGTCACGTACTGCATGATTCCATTTATATGAAATGTCCAGAATAGGCAAATCCATAGAGACAGAAAGCAGATTTATGATTGCCTGAGCCTGAAGGGAGTAAGGGGGTGGGGAGTGGGGGATCAGCTACTAATAGAAATGGGGTTTCTTTTGGGGCCGTGAAAATAATGATGGTTACTGATCCTGTGACTATACTAAAACCCAGGTTTCTGGGACTAGAAACTTGTTTCAACAGAGACCTCCTTGGGTCTCAGAGCCTCTCCTCATGGCCTTCTTTCTGGATGCTCTCTCCCTCATCTCACCTTGTTACTGGGGTTACCTTATTCCTGATCCTGATCTCTTTCTTGGCCATACACTTACCTTAGGCATCAACATAAATGGCTCCTCTGGTTTTGACCTTTGATTCTTGGCCTTGGTCCCAGTTTTATGTTTACTTAATCTACTTCTAGATGCAATCCCCAGATTCCTAATCCAGCTTTCATTAGCCCCTATTTCCCACCACCTCTCATGAAAGGGATCAGAGGGGCTTAGATGACATTAGGATTGCATGACTACAATCCTCATGAAGTTTCTTCTACCTCAAGGTCAAATTCAACGTCACAGTATCCCATTTTTAACTATCATATTGAATATTGAAAAGCATTAGGATCTGATTATAGTTTGGGGATCTTTTACAAAGAGAACAACTAAAAGTAATTAACTTGGGTTAGCTTGGAATGCACATGGTCATCTTCCTAAGATCATGGGAAAGTTGGACATGACATCAAATTTAATCAACTTCAAAAGTAAATTAAAAAACAAAATATATCTCATACCCATTCCTTTGCAGGCTTTGTTCAGCTTTTTGGCATCCTGATCCACATTAAAACCCTGATGGCTTTTCGCTTTGGCCTGCAGAAAATAATCGAAAAGATGAGTGGACAATATAGGCATTCTTGAATTATCTCTGGCTGACATTGGCAGCTACTTGGAAGATGACTAAGTCATCCAAATGAGAGACCAGCTGCCACTTTACACGTGGCTACATGTGGAAATCAGCTGGGGAAACTCTGGCCCCAGAGAGATGACTGGTACTCCTTGGAGCCAGCTGGCCCTGGATGACCATTGAGAATGGGCCCCTCTGTTCATAAGGACAATCAGCCTGGCCATCTCTGGGATGAGATATTTTGACATCAATCCTACCTTTGTGTGACTGCCTCTGAAACAGACAATAATACAGTGGGCCAATGTCCTGGAATGCTGGTTCTCCCCTTTTGCCATGAGACACAAGTATATCTAGGGAATAGGTTTTGCCAGGCAGAGCTGAGGGTTCTAGGATCTTATCACAGATCCATTCTGTGACCTGGGCTAAAGCTTTGCCACCTACACAATGAGAGACACAATATTTAATTTGCCAGAGATACCTATGGAGCAGCAATAGCAGAGTTACTGGTTTTTACTGTTCCTTGGGGAGAGAACATTCTACTTAAACTAAACTAGTGTTTCTCAGACTTTGGTCATTGGCATAACACATACACCAATTTGTCCACAGCTATTGAAGTCTATGTTATTATTAGTTGCTTATTATTTTTCTTTCAGCTGACCTACTTGATTTTTACTTAAAGTCATTTTTAAAAGGAAATTCTCTATTAGCACTAAAATGGAAAATCAGTATTGGTTGCCTAAACAAAAGGTCAGCATAAAAATAAATACTTTTCTATTAAAAATGTAAAGATGTGAGGTTAATTGTAGTGACACAACTAGTAGCTTTGAACAGACCCCGTGTTTTCTCAGCTCTTGGCCTTTCCTCACAGAGATTCTCTTTAATGACATGTGTCACTTATTTCCCATCCTTCAGTGAAGGCTGGTTTAAGTGCTACTGTCTGCACCACCCACCCAATTCCCCTCTTTTACCTTTCATTTCCTTTGGCCCCTTTGGGGAAGGAATAGGAAACCACATAAGGCACAGACGTGTTCTGTTTGGCTGGCATTGCCATTCCTTTGGGGGGCTTCCCTGTCCTCCATTTTATGTGTGTTCATTGGGGCTGCAGTCATGAGGCTCAAGCCCCCTTGTCCTGCCCTTAGGTGGGCATAAACCCTGCCGGTCTGGCAATTGTGACTGGCTCAAGAGTGGGAGTATAACCCAAGCAGGGTCGGAGTCTTTTCTGAGATATTGAGGGAGAGAGAGAGAGAGAGAGATCTTCTGACTGGGCTTGTTCAGCTGAGAGAATGAGTCTAGGCCTGCTGCAGGCCATCTTATCCTCTGCATGAAGAGGGTATGAGTTCAGAGCAAAGCAAGGCAGAGATAAAAAGAGTGGAAATATGGAGAGAGAAACAGAAACTGAATACCACTGTATAAATCCTCAGACACAGAAATGCCTGTTTCCTAATACTTCCCAGTTTTATTAATAAACTAACACTTTCTCAAAGTTAATGAGTTGGATTTCTGCCCTTGCAAGAAAAAATGTTCTGTTTAATATCTATGGACTAGAGGAGGGCTGGCTTCTAGACCTTGGTTCAATGGAGAATCATGTAATCCTAGAGCCCAAGGGATCTTTTAGGGCCTCTGATCACCTCTCTGCTCTATGGACTCACTCCATGACATGGCCCATCTTGAAGTATCTATTTCTGAAGCATGGGACTTACATTTGTTGAGTACCTGCCACATGCCAATTTCTTGGTTTACAGAGACTTTTCTTCATTGTTAACCCAGAACAGTAGCCACTAGGAGTCTAAATTTCCAGAGAAGGACATCTGGGTTCAAGTATGTTAGGGAATGTGTCTGAAAACTTGCGGGATGTAGCACAGCACTGAGCTCAGATCCCCTCCTAACTCCCATACTATTAATCCCGTGCACCATCCTGCCTCGTGTTCTAAGTATGACTGGAGCCTTTTTGTTTGGCACAGGGATGACATATCCCATTTTTCCTTCCAAATCTCTTTTGTGGTGTGAGAAAGCTATCCGGTGTTGCAGAAGGCTTGTTGGCAGGACCAGTGACATAATTTGCAGGGCTCAGTGCAAATAAAAATGTAGGATCCATGTTCAAAATGGATTTAGAATGTTAAGATGGTGACATCAGAGCATTCAAGCACATGCAAAGCCTGTGTGGGGCCTATGTAACTGCACAGGCTGCATATGATAAGGCCTGTCCTGTCTGTTGATTGAATTCTCCAAGGGTGGGAGCATTGGGTAGTAGCAATCTCAGAAGAGTGAATGGTGTCTTTGCTTTTCGTTAGAAGTATTTTGTGGAGGGTTCAGGTAATCAAGTAGTATTGAACCAGAACAGCAGACATCTCCTCTTAAAAAGCTGATTCATAAACTGTTCTCTTAGCCTCATCAGTGCTGGGTTTGGTGGGACACTTACTATCTGCCCCACTTCACATAAATTAAAACAGAGACACAGGGCTCTGTGAACAGCTATGCAGGTGATGTCCTGGCTGAAGGCAGAGAGGCTGGATTTCAGCTGGGGTTCCGTTTGCTAAGTCCTGTGCTGGCAGGGCTGCTTCTCCCCCAGAGAGACACATTTTTTCCTCCTTTGCACAAAGATGCGTCCAGGACTTGCAGAAGCTGTGTTGGGACTTGTTTAAGATCACTGGGCCAGGTGATGGCTGAGTTGGAACCAGGGCCAGCCTGGCTCTGTGAAGTATGAAAGGGCATTCCATCCCTCATCCCCTGTTTTAGTAAGGTGGTTCCATGTAACACATAACACAGGAGCAAAAGGAAGGGGGAAAAAACCCTGTGAGCATGTCTAGATTATCCAAGGCTAAAAAAAGAATCAGGTAGTGTCATTTCATCCAAAATAACAGTGATATAGGGCGGGGTGTGTGTGGGATGGGGAGTGGGAGAATGTTGAACCACATGTTAGGAATAAAGATGACACTGAGACAACTTTTTCCTTTTTTGCTTAATTAAAAATGCAGTGTTTACTTAGTGAGACTCCCATTGGACTTCTGACCGACCTATAGAGCTGTAAGATAAATTTGTGTTCTCTTAAAAAAAATCACAGCGTAAAAGTCTCTATCGGATGCACAACCATCAGCAGGGCAGGTGGAAGTCAAGTTCCCAGGTTCCTTCTAAGACCCACTCTTAGCCATGTTGGTTATCTTTTCTAATCCAAAGAGAATTCAGTCTTGTTCCTCCTAACAGCAGGCTATTTGGTGTCTGAGTGAAGGAATCACAGGATGGGACTTATTTAAAAGGGGGGGAGGGTGGAAGGCGAGGAAGCAATCTGTTAGGAATTTCCCTCTCTGGTGGCTAGGACTGCCTCCACAATGGCCATATTCATCAGTGCCGCCCAGTGTTGATGAAAGGGATGTCCTTGGCTTGTTCTGGTGAGCTGGGTAACCACCTTCTCCGGAATGCATGTGGAGTGGACATTCCACCTCCATTGTTCATTGTTAGCAAGCCAGGCAGCTGATTATGGGGCTCGGGCTCGTCTGCCCATCACATTTTATTTTTGAAACCTGCGGCCACTGAGCAGAACGTCCACAGAAAGCAGGTCTGTAGGAATGCGAGTCAGGCGCACATGGCAGGGCAGGGGACTCCAGCATAAGGACAGACACGACTGTGAGGATTTAGGCGAGTGCATGATATTCCACTTGCTTTCTAGGCAAGAGAGAGGCAGAGCGACATTCCTTTTTTGTTTTCTTTCAATTTGTCTTTTCGCAGCGTTTGTGCTGACTCTCATGAGACACATTAAAAAGACAAGATGTTAATAAAAATGATTGCAGAAGTCTGGGCTTTGAGCCCGTGTGAATCCAAGTTTGAATGTGGTTCTGCCCCTTGGCAGCCATGGGAACTTGGGCCACTAACCTCAAACCCCTCATTTTCTCACCTGTAAAATGGGGACGATGTCTGCCTCGTAAGATTTGATTATGTGAGATAACTTTTCAAAGGGAGCCATGCCAAACTGCTAGTGTTTCCTCTGCTTCTTTGGGCCCCACATGCAAATATTAGGTTTTATGATATTAGGTCTTATGATATTAGGTTTTAAATTCTGCATATTTTGATTCTACAAGTTTGGAAGATTTATATCTGTCTATCTATCTATCTATCTATCTATCCATCTATCTATCAAGAGATATCTTCCAAACTTGATATTGCGAGATATAGATATATCTCCAATGGCCCAAACTGGATTTGAATCCCAGCATAACTTATGTGACCTTGGGCAAGTTTGGGAACCTCTCTGTGCTGTGGCTTCCTTATGGCAAAATGTGGATAATAGTAGAGTCTACTCATAGGTCTCCTATGAGAATTTAGATGAAGTCCTTCATACAAAGCATCTAAAATGAAGCCTAGCAGACAGCATGTGCTTAAAAAATATAAACAATATTTACTGAAGGCAGATCAGCAATGAACCTTCCAGAACATTTTAAACCCTCTCCTGCTTGCGAGGTTTTCATTTTGCAAACAGCACCTTAGGGATCAGTTTTTCATTGATCACCTGCGATTTGGATCTAGACACATATTTCACACCAGGCAGTGAAGTGGTTCACAATTAGGCTGTGTGGAGTCCAGGCAATCCAGAATGACACCCCAACACCACATTCTGTTAACTGCCTCATTTGGCTAGTGTGATAATTAGCACCTCCCGGAGTGTGAGGAGCTCACTGAGATACAGCCCTGGGGTGCTTGCCAAAGTGCCAGTATAGTCAAGCTCACAAACGGAAGCAAATACCAAGAACTCGACAAAAGGTACTGACTTCCTCATGCATGAATAAGCTGGGAAATTTCAGTCTTGTTTTTACCTCCTTCTAGCAGCCTCTCTGGCACTGCTCTGTGTCTCCATGTTCCTGCATCTTAAGGAAATGAATGATCCATTTTTCTGGAAGGAGGAGGCATACAAAATACACTGAGCTACTAGGAGCCTTGAAGCAGTGTCACCTGGACAGAATGCATGCTGAGAACACCCACTCTTTGAAATGACTCAGAGACAGGCCAGCTTTAGCACCTCGACTGCCCAGGAGGGAGGTTAGCTCTTATATCAGGTTCAGATGCCACCCACAGCCCCGCCAGCCATGAGGGCCTGGGTGGAGAAACAGACCCCCCGACCAAAGGCTTCTGCCCCAGTGCAGTTCACAGAAAGCTTAACTCTTCAGGACCGAAGGGAACATTCCAAGAAAACCTCCCTCCAGCTTGCAGTGAATTCCGGGGATAGAGTTTGTGAAAAAGTTGGCTGAGGGATATGAGTGGCAGACAGTTGCTATGTATTCTGTGGTAACCAGGATGTTCCAGGACCCAGCCTTAAGTGTCTTCCTATTTAAGGACACTCCCACTCATCAGTCCTGGTGACCTGATCTATTTGGAGAGCATCAAGACTGGAAACTAAGTATATGGTTCTCAAGAGAGACATGTGAGTTTAATTAAAGAGCATATGCAGCAGGCAAATTAGACTCTCTTCCTCTCCCCGCTTCCTTCTTTTTCTCTCTTCCCTCTTCCTCACTTGTGCCTCCCTCCCCTTCCTTCTGCAGAGAAGTAGTGAAGATCTGCCATGTGGCAAGTACTGCCCCAGGTGAGGGGGACGTGATCTATGAAGTCAGTCCTTTTCCCCAGGGAAATAAACACGGAAGCAGATCAGTGCCAATCGCATTTAGGAGAGGATGCACACTGCCTACAAAGAGCTGGGAGGAGGAAGAGGAATTTTTAGGGAGAAGTTGACATTTGTGCTGGTTCTTGAAAGAAGACTGGGAGTTAGGCAGGCTAAATCCATCCATACATATATAGGTACATATGTACATACATATGGAGGGGTGGAGGGGGGAGGGCAGTGCAGGGAGAGACTACAGAATGATGTTCTCTGGGTCTGTGTACCCATGTGCCTACTTATGTCCTGCCATTGAACTACTGCAGGACAGACATGACTGATTCACACAAGACATAATGATGCCACGTGGCCTTGGGAGTAGGACCTACTGTGTTCAGTTATGCTTTGACCCTCGCTGATTGTACGACCCCCCCAACCCTCACCCCTGGGCAAGCTGACCGATCTCCCTGAGCCTTTGTGGCCTCGGGTTTTGAGTGGAGGTGCACCTGTTCATGGGCAGCCTGAGGTTTGGATGCAGCTGCGTTTGGGATGTGGTGCCAGATTATAGTGAGCACTTGGTTGGTAGCACGTAGGAGGTGCTCAGTGACATAAGGATGTGGGGGTCATTTGTAAACCCTGAAGCTTTATCAAAACGTAATAGGAGTGGCATTTTGATTGTTTGCTCTTTCCAGTGCAGTTCCCCCAGAAGCCCTGGCTTGCTGCAGTTTGCTCGGTAAATATTTGAAAGTGGTTGCTTGGTATCCAGCCCCTTAGACAGGAGGGCTCTGAGGAAGTGCTGGAGAGCAGAGGGCCGAGGGCTCATTGCACATGGATCGAAATGGGGCTGCTGTTTGAGCCAACATGAAATTAGGGGCAGGCTGAATAAATAAAAAATGAGGACCAGGGTTAGAACCAGGTAGTGGCCTGGGCTTTTTAAGCAGGAAGGTAGAGGCAGGCAAGGGTTGTGCTGGAGAGAGCCTCAGACATGCCTGAATTCTCCCCCAATGTAAGCAATGACCATTGCCACTGCTGGTTAATGGTACCTTGAGCAAATGTTGGTGATCTGGGCTCACCTTGCTTAGTAGGGATTTTAAAGTGCTATGGACTGGGCAGCCCAGGTGGCTCAATGGTTTAGTGCTGGCTTCAGCCCAGGGTATGGTCCTGAAGACATGGGATCAAGTCCCACATCAGGCTCCCTGAGTGGAGTCTGCTTCTCCCTCTGCCTGTGTCTCTGCCACTCTCTCTCTCTCTCTCTGTGTGTGTCTCTCATGAATAAATAAATTAAATCTTAAAAAAAAATAAAGTGCTATGGACTTAATGGAAACTGAGGTCTAGTTTGAGAAAGGTCTAGTTTGTGGTCACATAGGTATCCATTCTCGCAAAGATATCTGCCCTTGAACCTGGCGTGATGCATTTTTCTCTCCTTATGCTTTCTAAGTCTCTGATTTCCATCTGAAAGATAACAGCGTCTTGTGGGTTGTTACAAGGGTATGCATCAAACATGCTTGGCAGGAAGCTTGGCCCGTGGTGAGTGTTCAGTGTTATTTTTATTACTTCCTTCCATCTTGACCTGCTTCCTTTTTTTTTTTTAAAGACTTTATTTTTTATTTATTAGAGACACAGAGAAAGAGCGAGAGAGAGAGGCAGAGACACAGGCAGAGGGAGAAGCAGGCTCCATGCAGGGAGCCCGACATGGGACTCGATCCCAGGTCTCCAGGATCATGCCCTGGGCTGAAGGCAGGCGCTAAATCACTGAGCCACCAGGGCTGCCTGACCTGCTTCCTATTGAGTGTCGAACAAGCCCCCTGACAGGTTGCTTTGTGCGGCACTTTTAAAATATCTGATTACATAATTTTGTCCTAAATCAGAAACCATTTTTTACTTACTGAGAAGTAGTAAGCAGGGCTGAGAGTTGAAGAGAAATTTAAGGGATTAACCCTAAAAATTGCATGAGGACAGAATATAAGCCACTTCCTTTGTGCCAGGCACTGGGCCAAATAATTCACATACAACACTCATTCAATCCTCACCAAGAACCCTATGAGATAAGTTGAGAAAACCAAGAGACAGAAAGGTTAATAAATTGTGTGCAGTCACAAAGCTACGAAGTGATGGAATTCAAATCTACATGGTCTGGATCGAGAAACTCTACCATTGACTTCTCATTAACCAAATTTTTTTTGTCCCTTTCAAAGTATTATTTTTTGATTTAATGGTAGATGATCTCAGTCCGGCTCTGAGAATGCTAGTATTTTACAGCAATAGCAGCTGAGACCTGTGATTTATCTGCAGACCAGGGAAGCCACGGGTCCCTTGCAGAGTGTGAGATCAAGAAGTGTCCTTGATGATGAGACAGTAGGAAGTCAAATGCAAATGAAGGCCAATTGCCACTATTTGCAAGGCAAAATGGACAGCCTCTCCCTGTGGGCACAGGGTAGGGGCAGGAAAGGCATTGCTGTCACTTCTGCTCTCAGTATCCTTTTGAGTCAAATGGAATCATGTTTTCTGCTTCTCACCTGTAAACTAACAGTAGGAGAATAAGTCAAAGTGATTCGTTATGGCATTATTCACAATAACCTATATAGGGAAACAACCTGAGTGTTCAGACACACACACATACACACACACACACACACACTGACACAAAATGAAATATTACTTAGCCACGAGAAACAAGGAAATACTGTCAGGGCGCCTGGGTGGCTCATCTGTTAAGCATCTGACTCCTGAATTTGGCTCAGGTCATGATCTCAGGGTTGTGAGATTGAGCCCTGCATCAGGCTTCATGCTGGGTGTGCAACCTGCTTCAGATTCTCTCTCTCCTCTCTCCCTCTCAAAAAAAAAAAAAAAAAAAAAGGAAGGAGGAAATTAGTCATTTGCAAGAACATGGATGGACTTTGAGGGCATAACGCCAAGGAAAATAAGCAAATAGAGAAAGATAAATATTGTATGATAGATATCATTTACAGGTGGAATCTAAAAAAAAAAAAAAAGCCAAACTTAATGGCACAGAGACTAGAATGGGGGTGGGGAGAAAAGGGAGGTGTTGATCAAAGGATACAAACTTCCAGTTATAAGATGAATGAGTTCTGGGGATCTGACGTGATTAGAGTTAATGATACTATATTGTATACTTGAAAGTTGCTAAGAGAGGAGATCTTAAATGTTCTCACCACAAAAGAGAAATGGTAATTATGCCTAATGCTGGTATTAGCTGAGATTATGGTGGCAATCACTTTGCAATATGCAAGCGTATCATATCAACACATTGTACATCTTGTACTTACAGAGTGTTATATGTCAATTTTATCTCAACAAAGCCATATAAAAAGATAATGGGAGACTTCTGGGCAGGGAGATTTCATTATGATGATCCAGAGCTGGCAGGGGAGAAATTGGCTTTTCTGCCTTTCTCTAACAGGCTGTCAGGACACTTCCTCCTCCATCTCCTCCTCCTCCTTTTCTTTCTCCATTTCACCCCAAACCTTCTGGTTCCCTCTTTACTAAAACATCTTGCCCTCTGAGTAGCAGAGGGATCCTAGGTATGGGGCCTTAGAGACAGTTTGAAGGCTGAAAAGCAGGGGGCCAGCAGGATGACCAAGGTTTCCAATATGTTTATTCTTGTAGGTAACTGCTTTCCGGCCTGATAAACTGCCAAACATTTTCATAGGTAAAATCTCATTTCTCCCTACTTGACAAAATCTAGATTTGTCTTATTAGGAAGGTTCCATCAGTGTTCAGTGGGGGACGAAGAAGGCGGGTTAACTGCAAGCAAATTCCTCTCCGTAACTTCCGGAATCTTCAGAGGGCCTAAGGGTTGGGAGATTGACAGCACTGGCCTCATGCTCATCCATTTCTTAAATACCTGGTTGCCCACCATTGAGTCCACTGACAACAGTGGAGAATATATATACCTGAGGGAATTTGCTGAAGCCTCATCTCCTCTCTGGAACCATTCCTGACCCTCTTGGGAAAGACGGAAAACTTTCTGCCAATTGGGCATGGGGCCCAAGGTGGCCAACGGTTTGATTGCCCAAGATTGCGGGTTTCCTAGGATGCGAGATTTTCAGTGCTAAAACATCCTGAGCAAACCAGGATGATTGGCCACCCAAGCTGTAGCTGACTTTGCAAGCTTCCAAGAGCCACTCATGTGCATTTCTTCCATGAACTCTATGTTCATGTTAGTAACTTGAAATCAGTTGTGATTTCATATTTATGCTGTGGAAATGGGCACACGGTGCAAATTGGGGTTTTGTCCTCCACCCCCCATCAAGATCTGGTGAGACATTTTCTAGCACACCAGTTTCTCCTTTGTGCTTTTACTCCATTCTAGAGATTTCTATCAGATCTCCTTAAGGTGAGGCCCGATCCGAGGGCCTCACTAAACCATCCAATCGATAGTAGCGACGGGCGGTGTGTACAAAGGGCAGGGACTTAATCAACGCAAGCTTATGACCCGCACTTACTGGGAATTCCTCGTTCATGGGGAATAATTGCAATCCCCGATCCCCATCACGAATGGGGTTCAACGGGTTACCCGCGCCTGCCGGCGTAGGGTAGGCACACGCTGAGCCAGTCAGTGTAGCGCGCGTGCAGCCCCGGACATCTAAGGGCATCACAGACCTGTTATTGCTCAATCTCGGGTGGCTGAACGCCACTTGTCCCTCTAAGAAGTGTAGTGTCCCTCTACACTTATTCATTAGTTTATCTCCCTCCCTAGACTGTAAACCTCTTGGGACCAAGAATGATGGTCATATTTCCATCACTTTAAATGGGTAGGAATATTTGCATCATTTGGCAAAAGAAAGGGCTGAAAATAGGAAAAACATTCACTTGAATCAGATCTTGATATGACTTACATATATATGCTGCCCGTGTGTTCTTAAAATAGTAAGTGAAATTTTTTTCGATTAAAAAAATGACCCTTCTTCTACTAAATTTGGGATTATTTATATGTTGGCATTTTGAGAACAGCTTTTGATGAAGATTGATATAGTCAGATCATTTCCCAGAAAAAGAAACTTTCTCAGGCTATGCCCTCTGTGTTACACCTTAAGTTGGTGTGATAGTTACCCATCAAAGGTGACTCCAGGGTTGGGACCAGATCTAGTGCCCTAAGATGGTAGGCACTATCATTTCTGAAGATACTGACAATATGATCAGAAGTACAAACCATGTGACTGACCCACTATGCACTGAACTCTGCTATAGGAAGACTAAATGGAGCTGTCCTTTTGGAGGCTATACCCAAATAGGGGAGAGATGAGCAAATAGACTCATGATTGTTTTAATTAGTGACTTTCCGGCTGAGCACTGCTCATCTGGACAGGAAAACCAGCAGCTCAACAGCTTCAGTACTGGGTATTTCTGTAGGGAAGCCCTTTTCATTGTGGCCACCAGAAATTACTAATGGGCTAACAGCCTTTTGAGGGAAACTGCTGCCTCTAAGCTGCTGTTGTCACTATCAAGAGGACCAAAGGTCAATCTTGGAGATGAGTTGGCTCTATTCTATGATAAGAAGGGCAATCATGTGAGGGACTCTCTAGGCCAGAGGGATAGGAACACACGGTTGTTGATAGAAATTCAGTCAGATGAAGGCGACCATCTCCTGCCCTATAGCCTTGCTTTTGCTAGGGTCTGTGGCTCATAAAGTCATTTCCTACCAACTAGGAGCAATTATGCTTCTCTGGGGTTATTTGGCAATGTCTAGAGACATTTTTTTGTAGTCATTATAGGGGAGTGCTACTGGAATCTAGTTATAGACATGAGGGATTCTGCTAAACATCCTACAAGGCACAGAACAGCCCCTCACAACAAAGAATTATCTGATTCTAGTATCAATCATGCCATAATCTAACATGATGAAGGTCTATGGATGGTTGTAATAATTCCATAAACATATTTCTTTAAAAGGTGTTGAGAAGGCTGGGATGCTGGTACAAATGGCACATAGGACCTGACTCAGGAAAGGTCCCCAGTGACAGAGAATGAATTACTGTAGTTACATAAAAGGGAGGATTAGAAGCGGACCATGATGTCTTTCTTCCCTTAATTTTTTTTCAAAGAAATTCCAATGACAAATCTGAAAGATGAGTACTGGGACAAGGTAACTAGGAGTAGAATCTGAGTTAAAGTTGGTCCAAAGTGAGAAGCCTGTTCTCACTCTCTGCTTCTTTGTCTGCATCACAACTGTAGGCATCATGGCCTCAACCTGCAGAGTCTGCACCCGGCAGCCTGGGCTGATTCATTCTTGGGGGCCCTCGAGTACTATGTTGGGCTGGACAACTCGGAGTTTCTCCTAGAGGTAGAATTACATGCGCTGTCTGGAAACAAGATTGTGTCCTAGGGAAAGTGACTGCCTTGAGGTTGTCCACAGATTGTTTGGGGAGTCAGAAACCTCTGAAGAGTGTTAAACCTCCAGATATCCAATTACTGCTGTATTGCATCAACGAAAGTGAACTTGGAGGAGAAGGTGGTCATGGGGAGGTGATAGCCATTCCTCAACCGTGAAAAGAATCATGCCTTCAAGAAGTTATGAAAAATGAAGCACTTTTCTCATTAGAAAAGAATTATCCATTTCCTTCTTCTGTTGCCAAAGGCTGTTTTTCTGCCAATTCAATGAGAGTATAAACTTGGGATTCATTGCTTGCAGGAAAAAAAAGAAGCAAGTGTACTCTGGGATCCTCAAGAGTCAATGATAAGTGGATAGACAGAATTGAAAAGAGAAAATGCTGGGGGCTGAGCTGGGGCATTATGGCATTGAATGGTGCTGTGTAGAGGACATAACCAACAGTATGTGAACAAGTTTTGATTTGCTAGAAAGGAAACAAGGTGAAATAGCTAAATTTGCTTTGAGCAAATTTCTGTCTCCATCAGAATCAAAACAATGGATGCCATTCTTTCCCCCTGGTAAGAGCTTAAATATGCATTGGATCCAACCCTATTAATCATTTCTTTAAAATTCTTTTAAACATTTTTAATCTTCCCACTGCAACGCTCCAAATCCCCATTCCAGGAAGGGTGAATTATTTGACTATCTTTCTACCCAATCTTTGAGTCTTCATTCTCTATTTCAGTCCATCCAATAGTAGCTGCAGGAGCAGTAGTAATATTAATAAAAATAATAGTTCTAAGAAAGCAATATCCCCGAACCCCAAGGACTGGTAAGGCCAACCTCCACTGCAGCGACATCCAAGGAGTAGGTACTTGACCCAAGCCAATCAGAATTTTTCCCTGACATATTATGGGTCCTTAGCAAAAGAAACTCTTTTCATTGGTGTTGTTAATCTGGAGCTATGTGGAACTCTCTGTGGTATCTGAACTATCTGAGGCCATGCCTCCTTCTCACCGACAACTTTTGCCTCCCACACCACTGGGAAAAAGAAAAAGTTCATTTTCAGCGGGAGAGAATGAGGCCAACATACAGAAAGAAAGAGAGAGTGAGAGAACGAGATTGAGAGAGAGCGTGCTAGCTGACAAGATGATTTCCCCAGCCCCAGGGATGAACCATGATTCATGGCTCTCCTCTCCCCCTTGGTCAGTGATTGGTCTAGGGATGGGCTTTTGACCAACTCTGGCCACTGAGCCAGAACGGGATGCCTGCTTGGGGCTTCCATAAAAGATTTTCTCATTGATAGGGGAGTGGTACATAAAAAGAAAGGCACTTTTTTCCTCTATCTCCTTCCTTCTTACTTGTGATCCTATCATGTGAGATCACGAACTTAAACACAGGCCATTATCTTGTACCTATGAGGGGAGTTGTTGCCAGCACGTCAGGGGTGGCAGGGAAAGGCAGACATGGCATGAGTCCTTCATGATGACCCCACCCCTGAAGTCCCCTCCTTTCAGACTGCGTGTGAGGGCTACTAATGAAATGTCAAGGTCATTTAAGCCACTCTTGGTTCTGTAGTCTGCTACTTGTAATCAAACACATATTGACTTGAAAACAAGATAAACAAAAAAAAAAAAAAAAAAGAAAGAAAGAAAACAAGATAAACAAAACAACTATGAATTCATACTCCAAACTACCTCGAGCCCAGACGTCTCTCTTGAGTCTCACAGCCAGCTACCTGCTAAGCATTACACCCAGGTGTCACAGGTATCTCAAATTCAACATGTCCCAAAACCAAACTCATCCTCACACAGCATGAACCTCCACTTTCCCTCATCCCCAGGAGGCACCCCCGTTCATCTGAGTACACAAGCCAGGTACCTGGGACTCACTCTCTAAGTCCTCCTTGTCCCTCACATACCTGGCAAGTTAGTCATCGAGTTACATCTCTTTGACCTTCCAATCTGTCCTCTCTCCAGTCCCATTGCCACTGTTTTAGTTGGGAGCAGGGGTTCATCATCTTTCTCCAGGGCCACTGCCTCCCAATTGTTTTAATTTGCCTTTGGTCATGTTTCTCTCCAAAACTTTTTTTTACTGGCTTCCAACATGGTCCATCCAAAGTACTGCTCTGACCTGTCCTTGCCTTGTCTGAGATCAGTTAGGGCCTGTTGCCTAAGATGCTGGTTCTCAAAGTGTGGTCCCTGGACCAGCAGCATCAGCATCACCAGGTAACTTGTGGGAAATGCAAATTCTCGGGCCCCACTCTAAAGTATCTACTGAATCAGACACTCTGGGGATAGGGGCCAGCTCTCTGTTTTAAACAAGCCTTCCAAAGGAATCTGATGAGCAAAGTTTAGAAACCACTACTGGCCTGAAGCAATAAAACCCAATTTCTTTGTTATAGTAGGTTGAATAGTATCCCCCAGATTCTTGTCTACTTGGAACCTCAGAATGTGACCTTACTTGGAAATAGAATCTTTGTTGATGTAATTAGTACAGGATCATGGATGAGATCATCCTGGATTTAGAATGGATCCTAAACCCACTGGCTGGGGTCCTTTTAAGAAGAAGAAGAGAAACAGAAATACCCACAGAGGAGAAGGCCATGTGAAGAGGGAGGCAGAGAGACTGAGCTGCTTCTGTGCCAAGCCAAGAAATGCAACGCCTAAGGCCACCAGAGACAAGAAAGAATTCTTCCCCACAGCCTTCAGAGGGAACAGTAGCCTTGCTAACACCTTGATTTCAAATCCTTATACTCCAGAACTTGGAGAGAATATATTTTCATTGTCTTAAGCCACCCTGTTTGTGGAATGCCTGGGTGGTTCAGTTGGTTAAGCGTCTGCTTTCAGCTCAGGTCATGATCCCAGTGTTCTGGGATGGAGCTCCACATTGGGCTCTCCACTCAGAGGGGTGTCTGCTTGTCCCTCTCCCTCTCCCCCTGCTCATGCTCTCTCTTGCTTGTTCTCTCTCTCTCAAATAAATAAATAAAATCTTTAAGAAAATCCACCCAGTTTGTAATACTTTGCATATTAGCCCTAGGATACTAATACACTTTGCATAGCAAACAAGGGCCTTTGGGTCTCACCCCTGTGCATCTGTGCCTTGGCCTCCTGTTCAGGGATCTTTCTATCAAAAATATGTATGGCACACCTGTTACGTGTCAAGCCCCAGAGATAGAGCCCTGAGTAAGAGGCAGTGTCTGCCTTGCAGAAGCTCCCAGCCCAGGGGGAGGGGCTAGCAGCTGCACAGGCAGGTGATGCTTAATGGATTAAGTGCTTTGTCCGGGGTGGGAGCGTGAGAGCTGTACTTCCGGCAGCACTACCCTTCTTGTGCCTCTGTGCATGTACTCCAGCACTATAAAGAATGCCCTTCTCCATGTTAGGAGCCTCTTCTACTCTCTCCTCCCACCCAGAATCAGTTCCTCTTCTGTCCAAGTTTTGGACATGTTTCTATTAATGCATCCATCACACCTCGTTTTAGCTATTTGTTTGCCTCCCTTGCTAGACTGTGAGCAATTTTAAGGGCATGGACTATGGTCTTTTATTCCTCTTTTTATCTATAGAGCCAGTACCTGACTTGTAGGAGTTTCTTTAAAAGAATATGTTGAACTGATGGGAAGGATGAAGAGTGGCTTCCTTCCTCCACTGGTGGAGGGGCTCTTGAGCTGCCTCTTCTCTGTGTAGTGCTAAGATGAGTGGTAGGAGAGTGCAGCCCCGGTTCAGGTGGGCGGAGCAGAATGGGGTAGCTCCCTGGGCTGCATTTGGTGTGCCTGGTCCCGGAGGAGGGTGTCAGACTAAGCAGGCTTTAAAGACCATCATCCGGGCATCTCTGCAGCCTGAGTGATGGGAGCGCTTTGTAAGCCAAAGCTGTGCCAGAGCTCCAGGCTACTTCCATGAGAGGCTTTTGCTTCAACACTGGATTCTCACAGTTGAGTGAACCTCAGAATCACCTGGAGGACTTGTTCAGCTGTAGTTGCAGGGTCCTAGCCCCAGAATTTCTGATTCTGTAGATGTGGAGTGGGGCCTGGTGATTTGCATTCCTAACAAGATCCTAGGGTGTCCTGATGATGGTCTGCAGACTGCATTTGGGCACTTTCCTACACTAGAGGAACACCTGACATTAGTAGGAGAACCTGACATGGTTCTCAACTTTGGGTATGTTAGAATCACTTGGGTTTTTTTTTAAAATACAGATACAGGGACCTTACTCACACATTGGTCTGGGGCTGTTCCTGGTCATAGGGATTTGGACTGCATGTGAGCAAAACATTGGTTTGAGTAAGGCTGATTTATAAATGGTAATGAATTGATGAATTCATCAAACTTTGATCAAGCATTTGCTATGTGCCAGGTTTTGTGTCAGTCATGCAGGTACAAAGATGAAAAAGATATAGTCCCACCCCCAGTGGGCCATCAGTCCAGTGTGGGGGAGATGTGTGAACAGATCGTTCTAAAAATCACATGGAAGGAGAGTAGTGCAGGGTAGCATGGAAGCACTAAGGAAGAGCATCAAATCCAGATAGGGGGTTAGGAGAGAAGAAGGAAGCTCAAGAATGGGGATAAAGAGAAGGTGATGATCCAGTTCAATCATTTTAGAAATCCCAGTTAGTTAGCTTTTAATTGGTATAATGTGAGCCCAAGGCAGTGTGTGAAGAACTTCTACCTAAATCCCAAGCTGTGCTTCACCTCTCACTAGACAAATTACCTCATCTCTCCTTGCTTCACTTTCCCCACTTTTCCAAGGGGAAAATAATACTACCTTCCTCACAGAATTGTGTGAGGACTGAAGGACACATGTACGCAGGGTGCTTGGTGGAGTGACAGGCTGCACACTTCATGTGCACAGCCCGTGCCCCCGCAGCAGCTCAGGGTCTAGCAAGCACTTGAGACATGTCAGTGATCATCAGCATCCTTTCAGGAGGCTGCCTTGAGACCTCCAGCCATGCCCCCCATCCCTGGGAGTCTTGGTTCTTGCTGCTGTGCAGCAGAGCGAGCAAGTACCAGCTTCCATCCCCTACATCATGTGGCCCCAGGCTCCCTCCGCTTTAAAGCTCTTGTGTCAGTTTCTCGGTTCCCACATTCTTCCTTCTGCCAGTGTATTTGTCCTTGGCAACCTATTTTGCACCTCTTTAAAAATGACTGCTTTTTATCTACTGTAGACAAGAAACCCCTCTCCAAAGCCAAGGCTGTGTGATGGGGTCTAGAATGCAGCCAGCTTTGAGCGGGAGGCTTGTTTTTAAATGAAGAACGTATGTTTTACTGCCTGTCATGGTTTGATATCAGAGGGGCCCTTTGTGTTTCCTCCAATGAGTCATGGTGGTGTTCCGAAGAACAAATTTTCTGGGATAAAAGATTTCCTGATAGGAGACCTGCAGGGTCTGGGCTGGTTTCTGCTTGGTTTCTCTCACTAATTCTTCTTTGGGGTCTGGAATCACACTTCAAGGCACTCTCTTGGTGAAAACCATACTTACTTTATCCCACATTCCCAGACACATTTTTCCTTGCCTCCAGAACCTACCTTCTTTTCTGAGGCATCTGGACTGAGTCCCACCTGCTGTGTGGCTCCTGGGTGTTCCTAATCCACCTGCATCTGAGCTTGCCTGTTGCCCTGTTACAAGTCCTGAACTGTTTTCCATTTTAGACAATATTGATGTTGGCTAAATATTGGCACAAGCAAGTCATAAATGTGGCATGTTCACAAACGTCGTGGCAGATCGCTGAGCAGGTGTTCTAACATTGACAAGTTGGTTTTCGCTTATGGGCACTTAAAATGACACCTGCTATCATCGGCGGTATGCCGATCTGTTCTCGGAAGAATTGTGTTATGCTCCAGTTCAGCGTTTCTCAAACTCAGCTGCACGTTTAGCACCACCCAGGAGGGATTTGCAAATCCCAGTGCCCAGCAGATCACCAGACCCGTTGATTCAGACTCGCTGGTGGTGGGGCTCAGGCTTCAGTGGTTTTTACAACTCCGCAGGTGATGCCAATGTGCAGCCAAATGTGTGAACTTGTTTCCTATTTTAGTGCTTCGCAGACTGTACTGCATATAAGAATCGCTTGGAGATCTTGTCAAAATGCAGATCTGCTTCAGGAGGTCTTCATGGGCCTGGGACTCTGCATTTCTAACAAACACCCAGGTAATGTAGATGCAGCTACTAATCCAGAGACCACACTTTGAGGAACAGGCAGATCATTCCTAGTGTCTATTCATTGGCCTTGAAAAGACTTTTCCAGAAATCATAAATCCTCCTGAGTTTGTGATTATTTCCACATTTGTCCACAGCTCCCCTAAGTCTTGCCCCCCTCCCTATTTCTCTGCCCGTACCCTACAGCCATACTCTAGTGGTGAAGGGATTTCACTATTGATCTCAATTCTATATTTTCCTCTAGAGAGTGATTCTCCTGAAAACAACCCGCACAAGAGAATAGGAAGAGTCATCTCACTAAACCTAAGCAGATTTTCCTGTGGATCTTATTTTTCTGTGGCTGCACAAAGCTCATTGAGCACAAGGACACATCCTCTAGGCTAAGCAAACTCTGAACATTGTGTGATTTACCAAGTGATAGTCACCCTCTATCTTGGTTATTTCTGCTCCAAATAGGTTAGTCACAATTACCATGTCTTCAGTTGAAAGAAATCATTAATGATGGCAAAAGGATTGGAGGAAAGCACAAAGTAAAAAAGTAATTTTCAGTTTTCAGAATTGGCTAGGAAGGCCTCTATATCACAGTTCCTAGGAAAATGTAATTTCCTGGCCAATATCCTACTGGCATTGGAGTATTGTTTGTCAAGCAGTTGTCTGCGGATCTCAGTCTATGGACTTATTTTAGGGAATTCGTAACTTTCCTGGTGGACTTTTAAAATATGTATTTACTAAATACATAAACTTAAAACTTAATTACTTAAACATGAATAAAAAGTGCATTGAATCATTAGGATGACCAAGTCCTGGCACACTACTTCAACACCTGCATTTGCGTTTCTCTTTATGATTGTATATACACCAAACAGCCATATTTTAATTGTTTGCAGGCCAGTGATAAAAGAACAGAGAACGGAGGAAGGTTTAGTACAAAAATCATGCATTTTAGCCAAGAGAAGTCCTGATTATTTTATAGGGAGTCCTACAAACAAAAGTGTCTCAGTTTTAGATAGAGAAACGTTATAGGAGAACTAAGAAGTCACACACCAGGTTATATTTTAAACATGCTGCAACACAAAAGAAACCACATTATAGCAATCAGGACCTTTTTTTTTTTTTTTTTTTTTACACTGACTGTGGCCATTTTATCTCAGCAAAATAACATTGTCTATTATACTCTATCCATTACATGCATCTGCTTGCACATTCTGATCTTGTATTTTACTAGTATCTAGTTTTCTATATTTGTTTTGGTTTTGCAGTTGCTCCAGAACTGGAAACATTGTTATTTGAAGTTTGTACATACTCAAGCTGTCTTCTAAGGCAAATGATTTAAGTCACTAGCAGGACGATTTTCTGTCCTTGAAGGTTTTGCATTTACTTATTCAGAAACACAATCTTAGAACATATTCATTCCTTGTGCCATGTTAAATTCCCATTTACATTTTCTAAAATGTCACAGTGGTCATACTGTGGTAACATGCCCTCCACTGTAGGGGCATAAGGAAGGGGACACTATTGGGCATGGAAGCTGAGCCCCTCCATTACCTTTTTACTTTAGCTGCAAACGTTGTAACAAATATTTTCCAAGGGAAGATTTCCCTGCCTGGAAGTAACACCTATTGATGACATTTTTCAGGCTGGAGGATTGTGGAGGGTCCCATATGACACGTCATTGGTGAGCAATACTGGGCCCCTGAGAGAGCCCAGTCATACCTATGATTTGGAGGGAAAATTGAGTGCTTACAGGCTGTTGGGCCTCTGGCTCTCCACTCCCTGATGGGTGGCTGAGAGGCTGCACGGCTGCTGAGGGTTGGATGTCCCCTTTGGGCAACTGTTGACTGCCTTCTGAGAGGGAGTAAGACTGGCTCTGAGGATTCAAAAAAGAAATACATAAAAATGCTAGACCACTCACAAGCCAGTTGCCCCATGGGGATGACACAAAGATGGAAACATCTTCCTAAACTGCTATGGCAGGGGCCCTCTTTAGCTATCAGAAGTACCTTCAAAGTAGGCTTTAGTATCTCCAAAAGATATAATGAATGGAAGGCTCCTAATCTTGGCTAGCAAAAAAAAAAAAAAAAAAAAAAGAAAAGAAAAAAGAAAAGAAAAGAAAAGAAAAGAAAAAGATAAAGAAAAAATGTTACCTACAGAAGATTTTAAATATGACACCTCCCTGAAGACGTTATTTGTAGGCTTACAAACACTAAGGGAAAGTTTAACTTACAGCAAAGGAAAAAAATCTCATAATCAAAGTTATAGTTTACAGAAAATTTTGGAGTTTTATTCTCTTTGTTCCTAACTTACTTAGAATAAATCATTGTTGCCGTGGGAAGCTATAGTACGTAGAGCAAGACCTTACTACAATGCTTATTGCAACAGCTTTAGATATGTATTTTTCAATGTAAAAAAAAAAAAATCAAGATTTAACTCTGACCTGCCTTGCACATTGTTGATTCCAAATGGTAGTATTTTAGTTAGTTTTGATTCGTTAATAATTTATAGACACAGTATTCACATGGGCCTAGACATTTCAGGAAAACAACAACAACAAATAAGCCCCAAACATCAAGTCCATTCCCTGGATATCTGCAAACATCTGACTGTTTGATGCTGCTTATAAAGAATACTAGAATATTTTTACCTTTCAGCCCAGATTATATAGCCTTGTAGGAATACTTTTACCTTAGTCTATGTATATTTGCAACATGAACCTGTCTTCCCCACAAAACTCTGATGGGCATAGTCTGCGAGTCTGAGTCTGCAAGGTTTTGTGCAACTTCGCCACAAGTAACACCTTTAATCATACAATCCACAAATACATATTAACCATTTGCTCTGTGCTGGGCACTATTTACTTGTTTGTCTTAAATACTTCCCTCCTAAGAGATTTTTTACTAATGGAGAAAAAGTATATTCCAAGTGCATTTTAAAAGCATGGTATGCTGTTGTGAAAACCAACAATACGTAGTAATCACAATGATAAAATATAAAATCATGATTTCATAATTTAAATTTCTCCACATGCTAACTGAAATGAAAACTTTGACTCCCAAAGCTAATAAATACTTACATGACGATTGCCCATTTTCGTTTTTCTAAGACAGTTGTTCTGTATTTCATTAGGAGATCAGTTCTCCTACAGGCCAAGTTTATAATAGTTTTCCCAGGGTGTAATATCTCTTGAGTTTAATAAGTAACTTTTGGTATTGAATTTGAATACATTGTTGGGGATGGGATGGGTAGGGAGTGGTGATAGCTACAAATGAGCTTAGCCTTCCCAAGCTGTATTTCTAGGCCATCTTTCCAAAGTAAAATATTTATTAACACGTCAAGTATAGGCTTTTTTAAGTGAATAGCTTATTCTCTACTAAACCTGTCTTACTTCCAGATTATTGAAAGAGTCCATTTATTTTTTTATTTGGGGCATTTACTTAAAATCTTATACATTGTGATAATAAAAGCATTAACCAAACAAGGCTGAAAAAATCTTACTGTTTTACTAACATCACTATTATTATTGCACAGAATCCTTTGGAGAGTGACATTGACTTATGCCAACATCATCTTTATAATCCAGCTAGTTTTTGAACTGAAAAGGTAATATGTACAGATGGTAATTTTTCCCCCTAATAGTGTGAAAGGGTATGATGAAAAATAAGCCTCCTGACTTCCCAGGCCCTTTCCTAGTGGTTTCTGGATGGTTTGCATACATAGCCATGTCTGCCTATCCCTCCATTTACCTATCTCTTTGTCTTTCTTTCTTTCTTTCTTTCTTTCTTTCTTTCTTTCTTTCTCCCTTCCTTACTCTGTTACTTTCTTTCTTTCTTTCTTTCTTTCTTTCTTTCTTTCTTTCTTTCTTTCTCTGGCCTGTGTTTTTTGTTTTGTTTCATTTTATTGTCAACAAATGGGTTTGTACAATATGTTATTTTTTTTAAAAAAAATATTTATTTGAGAGACAGAGAGAAAGAGTGAGCACAAGCATGGGCAGTGGCAGAGAGAGGGAGAAGCAGGCTCTCCACTGAGCAGGAAGCCCAATGTATGGCTCAATCCCATGACCCTGAGATCATGACCTGAGCTGAAGGCAGATGCTCAACAGACTGAGTCACCCAGGTGCCCCACAATACTTTTTTCTATACCTTTTATGCTTCATATATTAAAGAGATATATGACACTGGTACATTTCTTTTCTAGTGGTCTCCTATGAATATTAGCCAAAACGTATGTCATCAGTCCACTATTCAAGATTATTTAGGGTTTCTTTTTTTTTTTTTTTTTGCCTTTTGTATGACTATCTTCATTTCTACATCTTTGCCTGTATGTGAATGTTTATCTGTAGAATAAAATCTTAGGATGTAATTGTTGGCCAAAGAATGTGTACATTTAAAATTCTGATGGGGCACCTGGGTGGCTCAGTTGGTTAAGTGTCTGCCTTTGGCTCAGGTCTTCAGCTCAGGTCATGATCCCAGCACCCAGGGTTCAAGCACCACGTTGGGCTCTGTGCTCAGTAGAGCTTCTCTCTCTCCCTCTGCCCCTCCCCCTGCTCTCTCTCTCTCTCAAATAAATAAATAAAATCTTTAAAAAAAAAATCCTGATAGATCTTTCCCAGTTGTCCTCTGCGCAGACATCAAAATGTTGAACTACTCAAAGTCCAGCCGATCCATGAGCCTAAATTTCTTTTCCAATTTCTTTCTTTCTTTCTTTACTTATTTTTGAGCCTGACTTTCAAAAGGTAGAATATGTATCCCCCTACAATCATATGCCAGGGCTCATTTTTTCTATATATTGGCTACATTATATATTATGAGGGTTTTTCATTTCTGCCAATTTCAAAGATGAAAAATTGTTACCTCAGTGTTTGATTTATATTCCTTTCTTTTGATATTCTTAAATTATGTATCATACCCCTTGAAGGTCATTTGCATGAATTTTTCTGTGGTCTGCTTATGTCCTTTATTTTTATTTTGAGTTCTTAGCCTCTTCACTGTTTATTTGTAGCAACACTTTATAATAAGATCTAGGCCTTTGCCAAATGTAACAATTATTTCCCACCAATTTGTTGTTTGTCTTTTGTTTCTGTTTGAGTGTATTTTGAGCACATATATGTGAGTGCAGAAAGTATTAGTTTTTATGGATTCATTGGCTTGCTTAAAAAATATCTCTACATTAAGATGATTAAGACTTCTTATACCTTATCAAGGTTTTTAATGGCTTCTTTTTTATTTATATATTTTTTAATTTTTATTTTTAAGTAAGCTCTATGCCCAACATGGAGCCCATCGCAGGGCTTGAACTCATGAGCCTGAGATCAAGAAGCTGAGAACAAGAGTTGGAAGGTAACTGACTGAGCCAATCCAGGTACCCCATAATGGCTTTATTTTTTAAGACATATCTCTTTGATCCATTTGGAATTGATTGCATGTAGAATAAGGAAGGAATGGATTCAGCTTTAATTTTGGTTATTTTATAGATCCCAGATAGTTATTAAATAATTCATCTTTCCTCATCTGGTCCAAGATTCCATCTTTATTTTATGCTAATTCCCATGTAACACAGTATTCAAAATTCTCATGGATTTATTAAATTCTGATCATATGTATTCGTTCTTTATTTCTTTAACCTTTATCTGTTGAGTGCCTTGGATGTGCTAATTGCTAGGACTATAAAAGTGAATAAGATAGATTCAAATGTTCTCTTTCTAGAATGTAGTCAAGTGTACGAGGAACAAACTGTTATAAATTGTTGTTGCAACTTATGAAGAAAACCAGCAGGATGCTATGATAGAGGTGAATGTGTGTGTGTGTGAGTGTGCGTAATTTTCTTTAAGCAGTGGTAAAATTCTTCAAGGAGATAACATTTAAACTATGAACTAAAGGATGAGAAGGAGCCCATCATTTGAAAAAATAAAGTGTTCCAGATCAGATGCCCTTAGTTTGTGCAGAGACTTAGAGATTGGAAAGAGCTTTGTTAACTGGAGGAAGAGAACAATGATCAAAGGGGCTGAAATCTATTGTTTCTCAGGTGGGAGGATGGGAGTAGGAGGTGAACTCTTCCAAAACTCTCCTCCAGAAATTTGCAGTAGAATAGGGGTGGGGAATGACAAGAAGATGTAAAATAACAACTGATACTTTGGCCATTCCCTATGATGTTGGCTGATTTGGGTTCTATAAGTCTCTGCCTCCTTCTCTCCGCCCCAGGCTTCTCAGGGCCAAGTTCTCCTACTCCACATCTGTGCTGGTTTGAAACCACCCTTTGTGTCACTAACCCTTCCTAGAAGGTTTGATCAGTTACTTTCCTCTCTCTCTTCCTCTCCCACCCTCTTGAGCTGTTGAAGCTCAAAGTTCAGGAGGAACAGGGCAATTTGATGTGCTATGATCAAAGTTGAGATAAATTCTGTTCAAAGGCTCACAGGAAATACATACAGAAGAGATATAATTTATGGCTCCAGGGAGATGAGATAGAAAGCTGAGGAGCCGAGGGGGAAGTTGACATACCTTTTTATTTTTCTAGATCACCACTGCTATAGCCACCTCTTAGTAATTTCACTTTGCACATGGTCAAGTTTGCTTTTTTTTTTTTTTTTAACATCGTCAAGTTTGGATCTGACTGGAACAGAGCTGTTTCCAGTGTCAACTACTCCTTTCTGCTTCCCCAGCTGGATGGGTCCATAAGAAGGTGGCTAGAATAATTGCAAGCAATAGCAGCAGGAGAAAGGAAGTGGAATTCCTGTGACTCTAGGTCATTTCTGGGAGGCTATTCATGGTTGAGGGAGAGGAGAGGACCTGCCTGAGAAAGAAGAGTAGTAGACTGACGTTTTGGGGGAGAGAGGGTGCAGAACAGTGAGGAGAGGGTTTTTTGTTATTATTATCTTAAATATTTAGTGATTCTAAATGACTACAGGTGCTACCTCATATTTTTCTCTCCTAGACTGTGCCTGTGTTTTTTTTTTTTTTTAAGATTTTATTTATTTATTCATGAGAGACATAGAGAGAGGTAGAGACACAGGCAGAGGGATAAGCAGGTTCCCTGCAGGGAGCCTGATGGGGGACTTGATCCCAGGGTCCCGGGATCAGGGCCTGAGCCAAAGGCAGGCACTCGATAACTGAGCCACCCAGGTGCCCCCTGGGCCTGTTTATTTACATCTCTTGGATTTTTGTGGTTCTCAAAGTAGTGATGCCAGCCAGAGTTCTAATCTCCTTCTAACATTATGAGTCTCAATAGCAAGTCATGGATTAATCTTGCCAAAGAGAGTTTTTTCCTTCTGTTCCACCCACCAATGGTTAAGTTTCTAACACTTCTTAAAAATGTCATTTATGCATTTCTTATGGGCTATATTATATCCTCCAAAGGACCTGGTGAGGTCCTAATCCTCAGTACCTGTAACTTTATTTGGAAATAGAGTCTTGGCTGGTGTATCCAAGTTAAGTTGAGGTCATTAGGATGGGTTTGGACCCATTATAACTGGTGTTATAGAAGAAGAGGAAAATATCATGTGAAGACACAGGCACACAGGGAGAAGGCCACATGATGATGGAGGTTAATAAATTTTCAAGGGCAGGGACAGGCCTGTTGCTTAACAGATCCCCACAGTGTCTGCATACAATGGCTACTTAATAAAAGTTCTTATTTGACTAAGACAAGAAAGATTCACATCAGCAGGAAATGATTACAGTTGCTGCCAAAAACTATATTTCTATACTCCTATACTTTCTCAATAGTAAAAACCTTAAAAGTAACAATCATCTTGCAAACATTAAAAACAAAAATCTCATGATACCAAAAAGTCTTCTTAACTCAGTGATTGGTTAACTGGTACTTGGGTATTTGCCATGTGCAAGATACCACGTGAGGCTAAGGGCATATGAAAAATCTAGGACATAGCTCCTACCCCTGCCCTGTTAGGTGCTTATGCTTAGTTGGAGAAATCAAACATCTACATATAAGAAAAAACACTTTGATTTAATATAACATTTTTGTGGCAGAAAAACCTTAGCACCGGGAGAGCAAAGATCTGTGTTTTAGGCTGGTCTCTGCTGCAATTTAGGAATATGCTTATATTGGAGTCACACTCTCTCTAGTTCTTGGGTTTCTATTAGATAAATGTAAAAGGTGAACTTCATCTCTACATTTACTTTCAGACCTAAAATACTAAGAAGAACAATTTGGATTTAGGAAGACAGATTGGGACTCTTTTGGTTATAAGTGACTAACTCATAATCATTTAAGCAAACAAAAAGTTTGTTGTTTCACATAATTGGAAAAGATAGCTTCAGGCATAGCAGGATCTAGCTATTCAAAATATCACCCCAGAACCCATGGTCTCTCTCCATGTCTTAGTTCTGCTTTCTCCCTTCTCAAAGGGATCCCCTTTCTCAAAGGCAAGATGGCTGCCAGTGGTTCCACATTTTCATCCTCACAATTCCAAAACTAAAAGAAAATAAGAGCTTGCTTTTCTTCCAAATCCAATATACATCCTGATCTGAATCTCTGGTGGCAATTGGGACTCATAATTTCTCTGAAGTAGCCACCATAACTGGGAGGATGTAATGAGGACTGGATTTCATGTCACCTCTAGAGCTGAAAGAGGAGTCAACCCCACCAAATCATGTGGGTGGTCTGAGAGTGGGGGAAGGAATGGATACCCAGAGAAAATTGGGGTGCTTTTAACAAAAGAAGGGTGAAAGGATAGTAGGCTGGCTGAAACAAGATATGTCCACTGCAGAGGGCAAAAGGAGCAACATAAGAGAAGTAAGAGGAAGGAATGAAAGGAAAAAGGGGAGAGAGATCCTGAGGATGGGAAGAGTAGGTGGAAATGGTAGCCCAGAATATTTTTAACCCACTGAGAGACTGAGAACTGATACTAGAGCCATTGAAAGAGGAGCAAAGTGCCCTTCCCTTGGAGCTTTCACTTCTGGTCCAACTATCTGTGCATCCTGTGGGCAACCTGCCTGTGTTGGCCAGTGCCATGGACACATTCAACTGCAGCCCACCTACCCGAGCAGCATCCTCTTTCTGACAGCTCCATCCTGTGGACTTAGTCCTGGGAGTTTTGCTTCAGTGCTGGTTGATGGACAGGGCTCCACTGTCTGTCCTTCTGTGATGATATACCACCACTTCTGACCTACACTGTCGAGTTTCAGATCTCAACATTCATTCATTAAGATGTGTATTATTCGCTACATAAGGAGTGTTATAACCCTCTGCTGAGCACCATGGAGCAGAAGAAAGGAAGGGAAAAAAACAGGGTGATTGCCCTCCAAGAACATAGTATTTCTTTGCAGGGAACAAGGTATTTAAAAATACAGTTATAATCCAAGATATAACTGATATATAAAATGACTATTCTAGATATATTATGGACTATTATAGATGAATATAGACTATCACAGGCCATTCTGTAACTAGTATGTTACAGAATTTGAGAAAGAAGAAATAGTGGCCCAAGGGAATGAGGGAGGCTTCACGAGGGCCTAGGCCTTACTTTGCAACAATGGAGTGGCAAGAATTGGAAGGGCAGATAGGGGAAGAGCATGGAGGAGTTGCCAGTGGAAGTGGTGAATGTCTTTAGGGAATGAACAGAGGGTGGTCAGAGTATGCTGTGTTGAGGAGTGAAGGTGAGTAGAGGAGACTTGGAAAGTTAACCTAGATGGGAATGGCTATTCTTGAATAGCAGCAAAGAGGAAGCTATGGAAGAGAACCCAGGGTTTCAAGGGAGTGGCTGGCATTTGGTGCTGCCATCTTCAGCTATGGAGCAGTCTATGAAGGAGCTACTCTAGGAGGAATTGTGGATGCTGAGGTGCCAGACGACCCCCAGAGGGAAGAGTTTAGAGGGCAGGGGGAGGAAGAGGTGCTGGGCTTGGCTGAGAAGTTAGGGATGGAGCTATTGAGGGATCCATCCACACAGAGGGATAGTAGAGTCTTGAGAGATGTATGCAGACAAAGGGAACAGAAAGAGGAAGATCATCGAAGAAGTCAAAAGATTCATCGGAGAAAGTGATATGTGTCATCGCTGCATGCAGGCTGGCTCCCCCAGGTCAGCCCCCACCCTACTGTGTCCCTGCTTGCACCTTTTCACCCCAGAACAGGACCTCCCATGGACAGTGACTGCCTCCTCTTCGCCTCCATACATCTGAGTCTTGTGTGGCACTTGTCACATGGAAACCATGGCTGAATTACAACATGTCTTTGTGGTAAGTGGCCAAGAGCAATGATTTCTTTAGAAAGCTGTCTGTCATAGGCCAGATTTTGTGGAGACAATCTCCAAGGGATATAAAACTTTCTTGAGCAGAAATTTAGTTCATGTGAATTTTCCTTAAATAAATAATCTAGCTGGAAAAGTGTGGGTGTATACACAGGTTTCTCTCACTTTCAGCAATTCAAGGTAGGAAAGCTGAGATTTACATCCAAAGATGAATGAAGATGTGCATAGGAGTGATCCTGCAATTCTTACATTTATTCCCATTATGATTCTTTTAAAGGAGAATCATTAGCACAGTTTAACTCACTACTTATTTATTGAGCATCTACTATGTGCCAGGTATTCTGGTGGACACTGGGGATTGGTGGTGACAGGACAAGTGTGGGCTGTGGTGGAACTTACCTTCTATTGGAGAAACATAAACTAGTTCACAAAGACATAAACAAACATAGGTTGCCAGGAATGTGGTGTTGTGTTGGGAATAAACAGTGATAGGAAGGTGAGCCAGTGGGGAGGCCAATGGTGATGGGGCAGGAAGGGGCAGTCTGCATGAGGTGGGGGGGACCTAGACGAAGCATTTGAAGAACTAGGGGAGGCAGTTTAGGAAGAGAAAGGAGGCCCAGAGGTGGAAAGTCTTTAGTACATTTGAATGACACAAAAGATGGTGACTAGAGGGTAGCAGAGAGTGGAATGCTAGTGAGGAGGGGATGGAAATAGATCCAGCTGGGCCTTGCACGGGTGGGCTGTTGCAGAGGTGGAGAGTGGATTCAGAGTACATTTTCAGAGAACTATGAAATCACTAAAGAGTTTTAGATGACAGCACAGCGGGATCTTAATTAGCATTTCAAAGATCACTCTACTTGTGTAGACTATGATGGATTCCAGGGAACAGAGCAGAAGAGAAGAAACAAGAGTGTTTCACAGTGGAGCAGGTGAGAAGGGCAGGCAGCTTGGATGCAGATGTGGGGGTTAGAGATTTGGAAGTAGAGCCAAGAGGACTCGTTGGCAGGTTGGCTTGTGGATGGAGTACAAAGGAGAATCAGGGATGCCTCCTTCAGATTTGAGGCTCAGGCTCTTGGGTGGAGGTGGTGCCAATCACTGGGGTAGTGGGAAGAGATCTGAGAGTAGGGGCTGCAGGACTTTTGGGTTGGATCTTGTTAGTGTGAGATGTGTTAGTTACCCACATGGAGATGTCAAGCCTGCCGTTGGGTATGTATGCATGATGCCTGGGTTAGAGATGCCTTTGGAGTCATAGCACACATGTAAGTCAGGAGCCAGGTTGAGATTACTAAGGGAGAATGTGAGGATAGAGAGGGAAGTACAGTGAAGGAAGGAGAAGAGAAGAGAAGGCAAAGTTGGAAGAATGTGATGTCTAGAAAGGCAAGAGAGTGTTTCAAGGAGAGTAGTTGACTCTGCTGAATGCACCTGAGAGAAATATGAAGCAGGCCAAGTGTCTAAAATTTATTTTACTTATACAAATTAACCTCACAGGTTTTCAGGAATATGCATATCACATGAACAGAAGCAATCTTTTCTCAGATAATTTTATTTTTTAATTATTAACTAATAATAAAGCATTTGAAAAATATTCTTATTTAATTAAAATTTTAAAGATTAGCACATTTAATTTAATTTGTGTAAAATTTGATTACACTCAGAGTCAGCCTGGTTGGGTTGAGGTAGAGAGGTAGTTGCTCACAAGGCTACTCTTTGGCCACCTCACCCACGAGGCACTCTGCACTGTCCTGCTTCTCTTTAATAAGCTGATGACTAGAAAGTCCTTTTGTCTTTATAGGCTTATGTTTTTATAACTGTGAAGTGAGGGGGGTTAGAACAGTACCTTGTTAAAGTCCCATCCATCTTAAGACTACTTGGATTCTAAGATTCTAGATAGGACCATTTATTTAGTCCTTTCTTACTGAAATGTATTAATATCAATAAATTGGAACAATTGTTTTTGTTCCCAAAATTTGCTAATTTGTTAGCATTGCCTATGTTAACCAATGTGCAAAAGAATATTTTTATTTCTGACTTTTCATTTCATGATTCTGGGCAAAGCTGTGTCAGTAGCAAGAGGCAAGACCTACACATTTTCAGACTCCTGTTACATTTATGGCATCTTAAAGCCTGTTCCCTGTTAGAAATCAAATTTTATTTTATATGGGTACACAATGACTAAGATAATCTAAGTTAAGAGTTCTTTGCCCCCCCCCCCCCCCCCGCCCCCTTTTTGGCTCTGTTTTGCTGGCTGACTTCAAGACCTGAACTTTTTACAAAGGTACATATTGAAAGTTATTTGTTCTGAGGCCCTTTGCTCTCTCAAGGATCACAACATGTGTGGGCTCCCCTCAGGAGCTTTATAAGCTTTATTTGATGATATACACATGGCAAAAGATAGAGTACTTCAGTTCCATAAAACATCGTTTTTCAGCCTGCATTTCAGACCTCCTGAATATTCCTGAACTGTCTTTAAATAAAGGCTGTAGAAAACTGCAATATAAGTCATGCATAGCAATAATGGATAAATAATTAATAGAACGGGAAGCTAATCGCTCACCTGCTGACCAATATGCATAGTTGCCAGAGGATGAAGTGATAAAGGTTAATACATCACTTTTTAATGGATAACTAAGGCTTCCTTACCCTTTCTGAGCGTCAAGACTACTTTTAGTGATAGAATTCTCAAAGTAACAAGGGAGCCAAGGGTTACAAGGAATGTAATTAGTAATTAGGTACAGAAACTTGTTTTATTTGCCGTAGTTTAGTTTTTAAAATTCCCCCTTTTCATTCTACTCATAATTATCAACTCCATGAGAAGAGCAAGTTGAAATTTTGCATTTCACTTTTGGGGTACATGTTAAGTGGCTAGAAAACATGAAACCTTTTAAATTGTCAGTGACTGAAGATATCTAGCTGGGTGCTATGTACCCATAAGCTATTTAATAGCTAGCTGAGAAAATGAACACACAGACAAAATAATTATGTGCTAAGTAGATGCACAAAATGAACAGAGGTAAGAATTGAAAAAAGACATTTTTTCCCCTGCTAACAAATATAAAAATCCCATATGGATCTTTTCTAATATTTTTCTACATAATAATGTTCATTTGTGATTGATTTAGTGTCATCAGGGGAATTCTGGGGGATTGGAGGGAGCCCTACTGAGGCTAGTGTTTAAAACTAATTGCTACAATAAAGATTATTAAAAGGAATATTTTTATCTGAAAAGATACATAAAAACCTTCTTGTAGAAAAATCAGCTACAATAGGCATGTGGACATCACTTAATGTTGACAATAGTGAACTCCCAGGTGCCTAATTGTAGATATTGCATACACTGCAGATTTTTATATTTTGGTAGAATTTTGTCTACAACAATCAGCCAAGGTGAGATCGTACCATGGTAGCTGAAGAGAATTCAGGTGCCTGAGAGGCCCACGGGAACTGGAATGGAGAGGAAGGCCAGAAGTCAGTGCACCTTGGGTTGGAAAGTGTGCTGATTAATTTGGTTTTTTTTAAACAATTAACAAAATTTTAAAAGTAAATAACTTCCCTATCAATAATTAATTAATTAATTAATTAATTAATTTTTTAATTAATTTTTATTGGTGTTCAATTTACCAACATACAGAAAAACACCCAGTGCTGATCCCGTCAAGTGTCCACCTCAGTGCCCGTCACCCATTCCCCTCCAACACCCGCCCTCCCCCCCTTCCACCACCCCTAGTTCGTTTCCCCGAGTTAGGAGTCTTTATGTTCTGTCTCCCTTCCTGATATTTCCCAACATTTCTTTTCCCTTCCCTTATATTCCCTTTCACTATTATTTATATTCCCCAAATGAATGAGAACATACACTGTTTGTCCTTCTCCGACTGACTTATTTCACTCAGCATAATACCCTCCAGTTCCATCCACGTTGAAGCAAATGGTGGGTATTTGTCGTTTCTAATGGCTGAGGAATATTCCATTGTATACATAGACCACATCTTCTTTATCCATTCATCTTTCGATGGACACCGAGGCTCCTTCCACAGTTTGGCTATTGTGGCCATTGCTGATAGAAACATCGGGGTGCAGGTGTCCCGACGTTTCAATGCATCTGAATCTTTGGGGTAAATCCCCAACAGTGCAATTGCTGGGTTGTAGGGCAGGTCTATTTTTAACTCTTTGAGGAACCTCCACACAGTTTTCCAGAGTGGCTGCACCAGTTCACATTCCCACCAACAGTGTAAGAGGGTTCCCTTTTCTCCGCATCCTCTCCAACATTTGTGGTTTCCTGCCTTGTTAATGTTCCCCATTCTCACTGGTGTGAGGTGGTATCTCATCGTGGTTTTGATTTGTATTTCCCTGATGGCAAGTGATGCAGAGCATTTTCTCATGTGCATGTTATTAAACTCAACACCAAAGAAACAAACAATCCAATCATGAAATGGGCAAAAGACATGAAGAGAAATCTCACAGTGTGCTGATTAATTTGATGTGTCAACTTGAGTAGACTAAGGGGATGCCCAGATGGCTAGCAAAACATTACTTGTGGGTGTGTCTACAAGGGTTTTTCTGGAGGAGATTAGTGTTTGATTCAGTAGACTTGAGCAAAGATCTGCCCTCATTGATGTGAGAGGGCATCACCCAATCTGTTGGGTGTAGAACAGGAAGGGGAAAAAGAAGGACAAATTTCTTTTTTTTTTTTTAAGGACAAATTTCTACTCTCTCTTCTTGAATGAGATGTCCACCTTCTCCTGCCTTTGGCCAGTGTCGATCCTGATTCTCAGGCCCTTGGATTTGGACTGAATTACACCACTGGCTTTCCCGAGTTTCCAGCTTGTAGAGGGTAGATTGTGGGACATCTTGGCTTTCACAACTGTGTGAACCAATTAATACACTAAATAAATAAATAAATAACTCTATATTAGTGTTATGTATATCTTTTATGAGTTCTGTTTATTTGGAGAACTCTGACTCATACATAAAGTTTTTGTTAAAGCTACAGTACTGCATTGAATCATGGTTTTGGTATTTAAAAGTACTATCATTCACCCCTATGTTTCATTGTACTTAACAGCACTAGATGTTTTATAAATGTCTGCTGAACCAAAGAAAACTCACCTCCTTCCCTACTGTGTGCTGGTCATTGTGAAAATGCTAAAGATAAAGGTGATGAAGACATTACTGGTGTCATTGAGTGCACAATTGTGGAAGAGACACGCAGGTATCATTTTATATAATGGGGAAAGTGCTTCATGGAGGCCGTCCTGCTGCCAGGCCCGTGTGCACCTGGACACTCAATCTTTTTCTTTTTGAGGGGTGATACAGCATTTATGGAATTTGATTTTTCGCTTTACGACAGAGATCACATCTATATACTATTCTGCTAATCTACATGGGTACCTGAAACCTAAAAGTTTAGACTTATTATGAACGTGCTCAATCTTACAAAAATACATACACACACACTCACCTTAATTGTCTTAAAACAGTAGTGCCTACACTATATTCTTCCTCTAAAGCCAGATTTGATTAAAAACCACTAGTTTCAAAGATTGGTCTGATTTTGAAGGTGAACCAAAGTACACACTGCATGATTCTAAAATCTATTTTAGCCATTTTGTACTGTTGTTATCGGACTACAGTGTATGTTTTTTAATTGGATAATAACAAGGGGCGCCGTCTGGCCCACAGCTGGTTTCCTCCTTCTCTCCCTAGAAAACTGGCCAAGAGTTCTCCATCATAAAGACTGAAAGGACCCAGTGATACTCCAGCAACATGGAGGTAGCAGGAGCAGGCCTGGGCCATCCTTTGATTCTCCCACACTGTGCAACCTTCAAATGGGTCCAAAATTAGAACATATACCACCATCCTTAAGGGCTTAGGGACATGGAAATCAGCTAGAATAGGGGAAATCATAGGTGGGTGGGGAAGTAGGTGGGCCTGTGAAGACCCACGCTGCTCTGTCCAACACCTGTGCACATGTGCTTTAACTAAGTGAACTCAAGAGGCCACCACCAACAGCAGGCCTGCTCCATTCACCTTTTGAATCAGAACAAGGAAAAAGCTCAGGCTTGTGTTCTCGACTATGCAGAGGTTTTACCAGTAACGAGGCACTTACGAGGAGTAAGCAGGATCTCTACTCCACCTGCAAGATGGGATGCACGCACACAGCATGTTCAGCAGCTGCATTGCTGCAAATGCCAGCACTGCCCAGATAACATGCACCATGACATCTCGTAGCTTCTCTAGAGCCTCACATCCCTCCACATAGAGGTCTGAAGGGTGGGCCAGACTGCTCTTACAGCTGCTGGTGGTCTCTCTGCACAGCTAAGAGGGACACTGTGGGTTTTGGTTTCTTTGAACCAGTCTGTATTTTTCCAGTCTAAATAGCTGTGAAGTCCACAACAGTGCAGCTCTCTCTGTACGTAATCAACAGCCCAGGCTAGCAGCCTTGACGTTGGTTCCACTGTAGGCCTCACACACTTTCTGAACGCTGCCATCAACCTCAGTTTCCACCTTTGCTCTGGAAACATATCCCACTACATAAACCACTACAACAACTTCTGCAACAGAAACCAAGGGTCGGACAATGACAAACATGGCAAGTCCACAGCGGCTTTCTCTGATTGTGGCTCGGCAGCCAATTCACCCCATAATGAAGAGCAGGGCTCCTACCCTTGATCACGACAGCGGGGATGAGAGTGCACATATTTTCAAAGAAGCGATCGTAGTCATCATAAATGATAAAGACATAGGCTCCCACATGGCATAAAACACCAGCTGTGCCCCTCCACCCCCAAGAAGATGAGGTATTGGAAGAGGTGATGCCTTGCTGGCCTGTGGTTGGCCGGGAATGATCCAGCCTGTGTGGTGCTCACAGCAGCCCCCAGGGCCCTTAGGCAGCATGTGCTTTATCCATCTGTTGGCTAGAGAATTGGGGTTAAGACATTGTATTTTTTTTTTTTTAAGACATTGTATTTTAAAGGTCTGGAATATTATCCCATGGTGCTCCAGGGGGACCTAATCTAAGGTGAATGAGTAGGGGAGGAAGAAAAGGGAGAGGAAATCAGAGAAGACCTCCAGAGGAGGCTCCAAACAGAGCTTAGAAGGAAAAGTAGGATATCATCAGGCAAAGTAGGATTAATAATGGAAGATTAAACAACATGAGCAAAAGCAGAGACATGGACTGGTGTTATATTTGGGGACTAATGTTTCTCTTTGGAAGGCTTATAAAAAATCTAGAAGTTTCAAAGTCTTACTAATATTGACCAGTTATTATCGTTACTACTACTTAATGTCTAAAAGTAATAATTTTTAGTAACGTTATTAATACTTAAATAGTATTACTACTTAATAATACTCTTACTAATGATATTATTTGATATTATTAGCTACTTGAAGCCTTACTAATATTGCAGGGGTAGGGAGAGGCTACTTTCACTTCTCTCTCAATTAAACCTTTCACTGGGGAGCCAGTAAGAGGTGAGCATGTTTAAGAATACCCTGGGCTTTGTGTATGGTGGCCTGACAACCGAAGCTGACTCACAGGCATGTGCCTAGCAGTGTTGCCCCACACCATGGGTTTATGTTTAATTTAAATGAGTTGCCCATCAGATTTCCACAAAACTCTGAATTCCCATTGCTCTTGGAAAATCAGACCAGGTAACACAGAGCTTGTATCCCATGTGGATCTGAGCAGCAGGTGCCCATGTAGATGAAGTATGGTTGTCCAGGCTGGCACAGTCCCCACTACCTCCCTGACTGGGTTCATGTTTCTTTTCTACATTACTTACATAGTTTCCCTAGCATTTGAGTTTGCAATTCTGGGCATTCATGTGATACTGGATTATCTTGAACCAGTGAGAACATTTTTACCACCTTACCCTCCTAGGGCTGGATGTGCCTGTAGCCATGGGAGCTCATCTTGTTGAGACTGAGACCATGGATACCATGCCTGCTTCCTTTGATGCAGACTCAGCTGTTGATTCAGACTCAGGTGTGAGCAAGTCTGAGCACTGAAGCTGAAGGCATGTGCTCATGCCTTAGCTGCAAAGGCAGCAGAAGGAGAATATTTGGCATTTATAGCTTCTCTGATGGGAGGTGGGCTCTGCCTTCTAGTAAGATCCATAAGATGTTTAGACACTCAGCAGCCAAATGAATGATAGAAGTTTACTAAAAAGGGGTCAGCTCTCTGATTGTGGCATGTCTACCAGTGGAGCACATGAGATGATCTTATGTGAAACACATCCACAAAAAACAAAACAAAACAAAACAAAAACAACTTTGCTTATCGCATTGCATTACTTTATGTGTATTAGGACACTAGGATGAAGACATGAAATGTGTGAATGACACAAAGAGTTTATTATGTGGGGTGTGACAACTTAGAAAAATGTCAAGTAAGTAGTAGTTTAGATGATACTTGGAAATAATATTCAAATGACTGAACTTTCAGAAATTGATCCAGATAAATGCAAATTTTAAATTTCTCTTTGTGCCAAGTATTAATAATAACACAAAAATGCTTTTATTTAGTGCTGTGGGCCAGACCCTATTCTAAGCACTTTATATTTGTTTGTTTACTTAAACATCACATCAACTTTAGGAGATAGTTACTACTATTTTTACCCTTTTACAGATGGGGAACCTAAGGCACAAAGTAGTTAAATAACCACAGGTCACTCAGTAAATAGTCAAATGAGAATTTGCATACTCTCTCCCTGACAACTGTATTGTTAGGGTGACTGTGGATTCCTATATGATGGTCTCACTGAAAATCTTCAGAACTAATTGGGGATTTCACAATCTGAAATTTGGAGATAAATGCTTTTTGAGTACTTGTTTTTGTGCCGGGGGTTTGTTGTCTGGGAGATAGTTCTCAACTTTGCCATTATTGACATTTTGGGCCACATAATTCTGCAGGTGTATGCGTAGTGGGGGCTATCCTATGCATTTTAGGACAGCATTCCTGGCCTCTACCCACTAGATGCCAGTAGTATCTTCTTCACTTGTGACAACCAAAAATGTCTCCAGAAATTGCCACATGTTCCCCTGGAAACAAAACTACCCCTGGTTGAGAACTTCTGGTCTAGAGAATTCTAAAGTATCTCAGTGAGGAGCCCAGAAATAATTACCCTCAGGAGGAAATGAGGTGACTAAGCTACTGTGGTATGTTCTCTTGGGTATTGTTGTACAGTGTTGTGTCATTCTTTGTTAATAGCAGGTGTGTCTAGTTTCTCATATCAGAAATAAATACCCAGTACCAGCTTGTACCAGCTATCGTTTTTAGTGCAATATGTGAGAAACCTTTGTGTTTTACTTGCAAAATGAACAACTAGCTTCTTATTTTTCTAGAATCCAGTGGCTGCATACTTGGCAGGAAACTACAAGTTATCTCAATCTCTTTAAACATCTCTTTCCTTGACTTGGTGTTTGGAATTCTTTGAGGGGGGATTCTCTATAAAAATAGGACAGATTATAAACTAGGTCCATTTGTTTATTCATATTTAACTGATTTTTTTTGTTTTTTGTTTTTTGTTTTTTGTTTTTTTACTGGATATCCATTTCTTTTTTTTTTTAAATTAATTTTTATTGGTGTTCAATTTACCAACATACAGAAAAACACCCAGTGCTCATCCCGTCAAGTGTCCACCTCAGTACCCGTTTTTTGTTTACTAGTATTTTTAAATACATTTATTTAAATGTATTTGAATTAAATACAAAGATCAATATTATGATAATAATATATTAATATATCATAAAACATTGAAGAGTGAAAGAAGGACAACTCTTTTCTCAAATGGGGCTTCCTCGTTATTAAATCATTGACACCAGGGCCTAGTAAAAGCATCACTCAATCCTTTTTATTTTAATGTGCTCTGGCCTCCATGGTATCATCCATACCATCCCTTGCCAGCCAAAATACCTTTCCCTCCAATCCCTTAGGATCTAATTCAGGCAACAACGCTACCTCCTCTGTGATTACCTCCAGAATTCTTTTTTTTTTTTTTTACGATTTTATTTATTCATTCATGACAGACAGAGAGAGACTGGCAGAGACACAGGCAGAGGGAGAGGGAGAGAAGCAGGCTCCATGCAGGGAGCCTGACGCGGGACTTGATCCCGGGTTTCCAAGATCACACTCCGGGGCCGAAGGCAGCACCAAACCACTGAGCCACCAGGGCTGCCCACCTCCAGAATTCTTAATCAAAAGAACCACTTCCCTCCAATAGACCCTTTATCATCTTGTACTCATCATTGTATTCTCTTTTATGTTCTATCATTAATTTAATCCTTGGATTCTCTTTTTTTTTTAAATTTTTTTTTATTTATTTATTTTTAATTTTTTATATTTTTTTAATAAATTAATTTTTTATTGGTGTTCAATTTGCCAACATACAGAATAACACCCAGTGCTCATCCTGTCAAGTGTCCCCCTCAGTGCCTGTCACCCTTTCACCCCCACCCCCTGCCCTCCTCCCCTTCCACCACCCCTAGTTCATTTCCCAGAGTTAGGAATCTTTATGTTCTGTCTCCCTTTCTGATATTTCCCACACATTTCTTCTCCCTTCCCTTATATTCCCTTTCACTAATTCCTTGGATTCTCAATCCTACAAGATTGTAAATCATTTAAGGGAAAGGATCATGCTTTATTCATCTCCATCCTCAAATACTTAGCAGAGAGAGTCCTTTGCACACAGAAAGCACTTAGCATATTTCTTGAAAGAATGTATCATTTAGTTAAATTAGTATTTCTCTAGAATTGGAAATCGATATTTGGCAGTGAGACAAAATCAATTGCTAACTCTATTTCTGTCATTGGGTTGCAAGAATCAGGAGAGTGGTAAGATCTGGGTGTGGAGTCTTCCCATCTTCTTCCCTTATTTAGAGTGAGAGATTTTTCTCTGGGATTTTCTTAGTCCCACCTGTGACCTGCCCTGTGTTTCTTTTACATTTGGGAAATAATTGCAGTCTTTCATGTTAATTTCATCTATCGACTCCATGAAGCCATCTTGTCTCCTATTCTCTTTTAGCCTGGGTCAAGGTTGTCTACCTAAAGAATCACAGGAACTTAATCCTTCAAAGAATTCTCATAGTTTCCTTTAGATACAGGTCCTTGGTAAGTTGGCCCAGGGCCAGATCCTGGTTTGAGTCTTCCTATTCCACTTGGTCAGTGGCCCATGGAAACCTGCCATGCTTCCCCTCGTGCTGTTGTTTACTACCCAAGGAGTCTAACATGTGGATACTGATACTATCTTGAAGGCAGATAGGGAGGGACAATCCCTCCAACTCAGTCTTGCTCCTTCTTATGTGCCATGTGGAGAAAAGAAATTGTGGCTCAGATTAAAGCCAGCAGTTGTTTGGGAGATGAATATGTTCATATGTGACTATATAGACAAAGAAAATGTAGCTATTTTATGTTCAAAGTTAGACTTAATCATCTTCATATCCTCACCCCACTGGGTAGTGCTGGAGATGGGGAGTGTGGCTTTAAATCTCTTAATAAAGATGCTCTTAATTCAGCCTCTTCCTGATTAAATACAGTCATTTCACTGGAGGGATGGTTTCTATTCAGCAAATGTTCTACCTTGAAGATCTCATTTTCTCCCTCTGTTTCTCCTCAAGATATGCCAGTGGGAATTAAAATAATTCAGAAAACTTTTCTCAACCAAGCCTGGCTTTCAAGACTACTCTCTTGTTCAGACTAAAAAATCCTATTTTTTATTTCCAATGGTGAACCTTGACTTTCTTTTTGCATTTCTTTGGAATAATCCTTATCTCCTCAAAGGCAAAAGGATGATGTTGGCTTTTTAGTTAATTTTTTCCTGATATTTTGCTTTCTCAGAGCCTACCTTTTACCAGGTACATGGTTCAGCTGATTTCCTACTTTAAAAAAAAAAAAAAAAAGAAAGAAAGAAAGAAAGAAAGAAGAAAGAAAGAAAGAAAGAAAGAAAGAAAGAAAGAAAGAAAGAAAAGAATCACTATGTATTAAGGTATACCAAGTCTAAAAAGACATGTCACTAACCACATTTAACTATATCTTCATGAATTATGAAAGAAAGACAATCCCACATTTCTGCAAAGTGAGAGAACAAATATTTACAAAGACCTGGGCCAAGAAATAGCTAATTTATATTGTTCTGGGATCAGTTGTAGTTGTAGCCAAGAAAGTATCCTATCTCTCACTCAGATGTCATTAATATAGGTTATGAAGTAATCCCACTATATGTGAATTAATCCATGATCACAGTCTATACTAGTACATAAACTTTATTTCTTGTCAGATAGGCAAGAGATTATGTGTTGCTAAAGGTATAAAGTTTGGATGACATAATGTAGAAGGAAACACAAAATATTTCATTTCAGCCAAGCTTAAGCCACTGTGACAATGCACCCAAATAAGCTAAACAGATCTGAGATAGATCAATGTCTTATGTGTAATATGAACTCAGATAATTCCTACTGGTCCAATAGTGTGTAATTCTTTATTTTTCTCAGGGACCTCTCAACAGTTATCAAGCAGTAGAGAAATGATTTCCTTGATCTCCATGAATGTGAAATAGATGTTTCTGTATTTCTTTTTTTTAAATTTTTATTTATTTATGAGAGAGAGAGAGAGAGAGAGAGAGAGAGAGAGAGAGGCAGAGACACAGGCAGAGGGAGAAGCAGGCTCCATGCACCGGGAGCCAGACGTGGGACTTGATCCCGGGTCTCCAGGATCGCGCCCTGGGCCAAAGGCAGGTGCTAAACCGCTGCGCCACCCAGGGATCCCTGTTTCTGTATTTCTTTACAAAAAAGCCTGGGGCAGGGGTGCGAGGGTGGCTGTCATTAAAGTGACTAAGTCTTGTTTCCACTGGGGTCATGATCTCAGGGTCCTGGGATCAAGCCCCATGTCAGGCTCCATGCTCAGTGAGGAGTCTGCTTATGATTCTCTCTATCTCTCTCTCTCTCTGTCCCTCACCCCACTTGTGTGCTCTCTCTCTTTCTCAAATAAATAAATAAATCTAAAAAAAAAATCCTGGGGCAGACTGGGGGAATTATTTTGCATATGAAAAAATTATTTTAGTTGGCCATGGAATTTTTGTGTTAAAGAGTTAGAATGAATATTAGAAGTCATCTATGTTCAATTTCCTCATTTTTACAAATTCAGTAAATGCTTATTGAGTACCTGAGGCCCAACGAAAAGGGTCTGATAAGTGGTTACCAACCCTTGCTGTGTATTGAATTCCCTGGCTTCCAACTGAGGAATTCTGATGAAATTGATCTGGTATGGAGCCTCAGTATTGGTAATTTTAAAATCTTCTCAGGTCATTCTCATTCTCCTAAGACTACCCTCTTCCTTCTGTTTTTTTTTTTTTTTTTAAATCTGACATTGAAATATTTTCTTCTGTATCTTATCCACCTACTTCAATGAGGTTATTTAATGAAGTAATGGGGATGAAAAATGAGAAGAACCTCCAGATGCCTCCTCACTTCCATAGGCTTTCAGAAGCTCAACCCTTTGACCTCTTTATTTTTCCAGCTAGTCCCACCTCTTTTACAAAATAGAATTGAATAGCAACCATGGAATTCTCAAATCTCATTCACTCAAAATGTGATTTTACTCCTCATCATGGACACTATGAAAATACTTTCAATTAAGGATAAATTATGCTTTGTAGCTGATGGACTTATCTGGTTTACCTGGCCTGCCAAGAAGCAGAAACCTTTAGGCTCAATGGTCACCTTGAGATTGTGCAAACCTCAGATGGACTACTGTCCTATAGTCCTAACTATATCAATGACCAAGAAAGAACTGACAGTATTTGGTGATAACAGAAATGGGAGACAAAGCTCCAGGAAATGAAGAATTTCAAAAATTTTAAGGCCTGAGAGATTGATTTGAATAACAAGGGGCATATGCACCTTAATATTATAGCAGCAATGTCCGCAATAGCCAAGATATGGAAAGAGCCAGATGTCCATTGACAAATGAATGGATAAAGAAGATGTGAGATACATATATATATATATATATATATATATATATATATATATATAGTGTAATATTACTCAGCCATCAAAAGAATGAAGTCTTGCTATTTGCAATGACGTGAATTGAACTAGAGGGTATTATGCAAAATGAAATACGTCAGTCAAAGACAAATACCATATGATTTCACTCATATGTGGAATTTAAGAAAGAACACAGATGAACACAGAGGAAGGGAAGGAAATATAAAATAAGATAAAAACAGAGAAGGAGGCAAACCATAAGAGATGCTGAACTCTAGGAAGCAAACTGAAAGTTGCTGGAGGGGAGATGGGTGCCATCTGGATGAAGGGCATTAGGAGGGCATGTATTGGAATGAGCACTGGGTGTGCTATGCAACTGATGAATCACTAAATTCTACCTCTGAAACTAATAATACACTCTATGTTAACTAAATTGAATTTAAATAAAAAAAATTAAAAAGTCAATAGAAATGAGGAAGCGAAGAATCTGCAGGTTTTAGATATAGAAATGTTGTGTGAGATCAACCCCTAGTGGACACTTAAACTATCACAATGGGTCAGTACTTCAGTTACGTGGCTTGATATTGGAATGTTCATTTCCAATCAGAAATGTTCTTTTTTTTTTTTTAAAAAAAGATTTTATTTATTTATTCATGAGAGACACACACAGAGAGAGAGGGAGATAGAGAGAGAGGCAGAGACACAGGCAGAGGGAGAAGCAGGCTCCATGCAGGGAGCCTGACGTGGGACTCGATCCCGGGATTCCAGGATCACGCCCTGGGCTGAAGGCAGATGCTCAACCACTGAGCTACCCGGGAGCCCCCACATCAGAAATGTTCTAAACACAGAAGGACTTCAGATGGCAGAAATACATTATTTTTGATATTAGAGATAAATATTATAATATCAGTCTTTTGCAGGCTGTATGGAGAGGATCCCTCTGCCTCTCTCTAACCCACTGTCACTCTCAAGTTACATCATTTGCAGAAGAAAATCCTAGAAACTCCCTAATATAGAGAAAAATGGTCCCACATTTTTCTTGCCCCTTCCTGATTCTCCATCCCTACCCCCTGATTCTTTAGTGTTCCAGTAACAGTGTCTGGATGAGAACTTTTCCAGGTAGATAAGCAGGGAAGCACATTTAAGAGAGGCAGGTATTCTGTTTGGCATATGTAGGGAGTTACAAATGTCAATATTTCTGAAGTATATGATGCGAGAGAGCTAGGTCTTTCGATCTTTTCTTTTTAACTTTCATCGTAGAAGAATACAGAAATATTTGTCCACTCCAAAATAAATGAAGCACAAGTGGGATAGTTTTCACAATGGACAGTCTCTGTAACAGAGGTGGTAGGGAGAAGTGAAGAATATGACCCATGGGAGAGCTCACATTCTTTTTAAGCCAGATTACCTGTCCTTGGCTTCACTGACTGGTGGGGGAATGGGGGTCTAATGCTATGAGATTTTTCACATTTTTATTTTTATTTATTTATTTATTTAATTTTTTATTTTTTTAAGATTTTTATTTATTCATTCATGAGAGACACACAGAGAGAGAGAGAGAGAGAGAGAGAGAGAAAGAGAGGCAAAGACACAGAGGAAGAAGCAGGCTCCATGCAGAAGATTGACATGGGACTCGATCCCGGGTCTCCAGTATCACATTCTGGGCCAAAGGCAGGAGCCAAACCACTGAGCCACCCAGGGATCCCACATTTTTATTTTTAAATAGGTAATAGATCTGGGTTTATTTCAAAATAAGTGTTTTATTTCTGAACTCTTTCTTAAAAAAGATTTTATTTATTTGACAGAGAGAGACTGAGAGAGAGAGAGAGAGAAAGCGAGAGAGAGGGTGCACAAACAGGGGAAGTGGGAGAGGGAGAAACAGACTGCCTATTGAGCAGGGATCTGGTTGCCGGGCTTGATCCCAGGACACTGGGATTGTGACTATATCGGAAGGCAGATGCTTAACTAATGGAGCCATCCAGGCGTCCCCTGGACTCTTGCTCTCTTAAAGTATTTTCCACTAATTCCAAGAGATCAAATTCTCAGTAGACTTAAATAAGGTTTATGTCATTTAAAAAATATTGATTACTGTGCTATTGATATAATTTAATTTTTTGTAATCAAAGAAATATGGGGATTTATATTTAGCATTATTTGTAATACCCGTGAGGAGTTCCCAATGATATGTAAATGAAGAAATCTGGACATATTAAAAGCCTTTAAAAACAGGTAATATTTCTCTCTTTCTCTCTTCTTTGCTTGTGTCTAACAATGGATGTGGGATGTAAGAATAGAAAGTTAAGAAATTTGGGGATGCCTGGTTGAGCACCTGCCTTCAGCTCAGGGCATGATCCTGGAGTGCTGGGATGGAGTCCCACTTCGGGCTCCCTGCAGGGAGCCCGCTTCTCTCTCTGCCGATGTCTCTGTCTCTCTCTCTGTGTGTCTTTCATGAATAAATAAATAAAATCTTAAAAAAAAAGTTAAGACATTTTAGTGCAGTTATAATTAGATTAAGTTTTTTTCCATTGAAATATAATTGGCATATAATAGCTTATTAGTTTTAGGTGTATATCATAGTGACTCAATATTTTTATACACTACAAAACGATCCCCACCAAAAGTCTTTCTGTCTGCCTGTCTGTCGCCGAAACACAACGTGTCAGCCCCACCAAAAGTCTAGTGACCATCTGTCACAATACAAAGTCATTACAATATTGCTGACTGTATTTCCTATGTTGTACATTACAACCCACTGACTTCCTTATTTTATGACTGGAACTTTGTTTCCCTTATTCCCCTTCATCCATTTTACCCATTCACCAAAACTTTCTCCCTCTGGTAACCAACAGTTACCTGTATCTATGAGTCTGTTTCTGTTTTGTCTTGTTTGTTGATTTGTTTTGTTTTTTAGATTCCACGTATAAGTGAAATCACATGGTATTTCATTCTTTCTCTAACTTATTTCATTTAGCGTAATACCCTTTAGCTCCATTCATTTTGTCACAAATGGCAAAATTTCATTTTTTTTTATGGCTGAAAAATATTCCATATCTTGGCTGTTAAATAACACTATAATAAACATTGGGGTGTATATATCTCTTTGAGTTAGTGTTGTTAGTTTATTTAGATAAATACCCAGAAGTGAAATTGCTGGATTGCACAGTAGCTCTATTTTTAAGTTTTTGAGGAATCTCCATACTGTTTTCCATAGCGGCTGCATCAATTTATACTCCTACCAACAGTGCCCAAGGGTTCCCTTTACTCCACATCCTCACCAACACTTGTTATTTTTTGTCTTTTTGATAAGGGCCAATCTGACAGGTGTGAGGTGATAGCTCACTGTGGTGATGAGTGGTATAGAGCATTTTTCATGTGTCTTTTGACCATCTGTATCTCCTCTCTGGAAAAATGTTTATTTAAGTCCTCTGTCCATTTTTTAATCAAAATTTAAAGAAAAGTTTAATTAAATTTTTAAATTGATTTTTAATAGATAAAATAAGACAATTTAAAAAGGTTACATGTTCCAAGGTGTTTTAGATATAGTTACAACAACAACAACAACAACAAAAACACAAGGTCTGCAATGAAAGTTCATGCTACCTCAAAATAATCAGATTTCATAGTTCAGGCAATTCAAAATTAATACACTATGGTCCCAAAAATGATTAAGAAATGTTCACTAACAATGTAGAAAATCTGGAGAAGCCAGATGGGAAGAGAAAATTTAGTAGGTTTGCATGTACCTCTATCAGTTAGATAATGAGAATGAGTCTTGAGACGACAACCAAAAAGGCAGTGGTGGCTATGACACAGAACAAGTCATTCAGTAATGCCAAGGTTTGGTGTGCTTTTTCTCTTTCTTACGCTTCTATTTAACACGTAAGTCCTCGCTAATTCCAGATAATTTTTACTAAAACCTAAAATCAGAATAAATTACATAAGAACTAAAATTCTACTGAGATAGCCATAATTTTAAAATCCATCAATTAAAAAAATTACTGGAAATTCAATGAGACTCAGGCACTGAAGACAGATTAACTTTAACTGTGACTGCTCCTCTTTACCCACTGCTTTTGAGAGCCTTTAAATACAAACATGTCATGTTAACAAGGAGTTGACTGCAAATCACAGTCTACATAGATCAATTTCTATGTGACACTGTTTTGGAGTGCTAAAAAATTTTCAACTTCAGCTGCTCAACTTCATAGATATTAGTTCATCAGTAATATCTAAAGCATCATTTGAACTTCTTTGCCCTGATAGCCCTTTTATATCACAATACCAGGAAACAATCGGCAAAGGTTTCCTGAAATGAGCAAACATTTCCTCTATGCAGGTATCACATGTCTCTGGATACTCCCAACACTTAGGATCTATCTCATCTAGCAGGCAGGGAGCAAATTCATTTACGTTCTTCCTGATCCACTGATTAGATGTTTTTTATTTTTATTTTTTTTAAAGGTATTTTTTATTTATTTATGATAGTCACAGAGAGAGAGAGAGAGGCAGAGACATAGGCAGAGGGAGAAGCAGGCTCCATGCACCAGGAGCCCAATGTGGGATTCGATCCCGGGTCTCCAGGATCGCGCCCTGGGCCAAAGGCAGGCGCCAAACCGCTGCGCCACCCAGGGATCCCCGATTAGATGTTTTTTAAAAATCACTTCCTATAATGCAATGTGCCTGAAATGTAAACACTGGTCTTTCTGAGTAGGCTTTTATACTTTGGGAACAGCAGGGTCCCTCCTGATGTCTTTGACATCATTGGTTCTGCCCATCTAATAGAATTGTTTGTTGGGAACAAGACTGACAAAATGAACAAGGTTGTTGGACATGGTAAGAAAAACCTGAAATGGCAGTGATATCCTAGGCATCTTTATTGAAGCCATGTACCTCAAGCTTTTTGAAATGGTTATCTGTTATGTCATCAGCTCCGGAAATAATAAGTGCAAACTCCAGCATTGCCTTTTTCTGGAGCAGGGAGGTCAGATTTTCTCCAGTCCATGCAGACCTGGTCAGGGAGCACAGGGTTCTTCAAGTATTACTCAGCACTGTGGACCACCATGCTGTATGGACACTTGTTGGCCAGGCTGGTCACCATGATGATGAGTTCCTTGTCAACTCTGCTGACCTGGCCTGTTTCCTTGCTGCAGATGGCATTGTAATAAGCAAAGAAGTCTCTGAATTCCAATGGCCAGTGAGACAACACTTAACATTTGGTAAAACTCCGGCCAGCCGTGGCAAGACTTGGAGGCAGTGAAGCACTGATATGTTGGCACCTGCCTCAAAGCCAAGAGGCCTTCCGGCAGGCACCCTCCCCCCCCTTCTGGCAGTATTTTTTTTAAATACAAAATTGTGGAAGTTCTTTATGTATTTTGGATATTAACCCTTTATTGGATGAATGATTTGCAAATATCTTCTCCCATTCATTAGGTTGCCTTTTCGTTCTGTTGATGGTTTCCTTTGCTGTGCAGAAGCTTTTAGTTTGATGTAATCCCATTTGTTTATTTTAGCTTTTGTTGCCCTTGCCTGAAGGGACTGGCACCCAAAAAAATAAAAAAATAAATACTAAGACTGATGTTAAAGACTTACTGCCTATGTTTTCCCCTAGGCATTTTATGGTTTTGAGTCTTATAGCCTCTTATCAGTTTTGAATTTATTTTTGTGTATGGTGTAAGGTAGCGATCCAGTTTCATTCTTTTGCATGTAAGTGTCCAGTTTTCCCAACACCACTGATTAGAGATTCTTCAAGATTGGCTTTGAGGGCAGGGCTCATTGCTCTTGCACCTATTTAAGGCTGGCTATGACTTCCTCCCCAAGCCCATCATTCTTTTTTTTTTTTTTTTTTTAAGATTTTATTTATTCACGATAGACATAGGTGGGGGGGCAGAAACACAGGCAGAGGGAGAAGCAGGCTCCATGCCGGGAGCCTGACGCGGGACTCGATCCCGGGACTCCAGGATCACGCCCTGGACCAAAGGCAGGCGCTAAGTAGCTGAGCCGCCCAGGGATCCCCCAAGCCCATCATTCTTGCACAACTTACTCCAGCGCCTGAAACTGGAGAGAACTAGGACATCCAACAATGGCAATGCAAACCCGAGAATTTATCTTAACGCATTGGGGCCCGGACAGCCGGAGCCAAGCACGTGGGCAGGGGGCGGTTACCGGGTGCTCCTCACCACGTTCTGGCCCCGCCCCCAGGGCGTAGGGGGCGGGGCGGAGGCCGCTCGAAGTCCCGCCCCTCCAGCCTCGCGCCAGCGGGCGGAAGTGACGCAAGTCCAAAGCCATTTCCGGCGGGCCGAAACTAGGAAGAAACTTGGAGCTGCAGAGGCGCTGCTGCCCGGGTCTCCGCTGCCCCGGTGCCCCGTGGCTCGGCAGCGCGGAGCTGTCGGGAGCCCTGGCCATGGGGCAGCCCTTGTCCTCCGCCGTGTGAGGCCCGGGGCCTCCCGCGGGCTCCCCGAGAGGCCGAGGGCGGGCAGGCGGGGGGCGTCGTTCCGCTGTGGGCTCGGCTGCTGCCGGCCGTGCTCCCGGCATCATGAACATAGACGTGGAGTTCCACATCCGGCACAACTACCCCTGGAGCAAGTTGCCGGCCAACGTGAGGCAGGTACGGCCAGAGCCCGGGGCCGGGGCCCCGCCCTGCCGTCTCCTGCGGGCCGGGGCTGCCCCTCGCGGCGGCTCCCGCCCTTCCCCCGCCGCGGTCGCGGGGAGAGCGCCCTGCAGGTCAGGGGTTGGGAGGGGACGGCTCGGGGGCCGCAGGGGCAGGATGGGGCCGTTGCTGCACGGGACGGACTCGCCTGGCACCTTTGCCCGCAGCCTCGTTTAAACCAGGCGCTGGGGTATGTACTTGCGAAAGCTATTTCGCAGGGCCCCTGACCTCCAAGAACTCCGGGACGGCGGGGCAGAGGTGAGAAACGAACCTTACAGGATGGTAGCCGCTCACACGTACCTGCGTTACCGTCCACGTGGGCGCAGAGGGGAGTCAGCGTCTGGAGGCCGTGTGCAGGAGGCAGGGAGATTGGGCCTTAAGTTAGGACCAATGCGAGACCAAAAGGTGTAAGATTTTCCGGGGAAAGTTATTTTGAAGGGCTTGGGCGGGCGAAAGAGCGTGTTTTGAGAGTGGCGAGCAACTTCGTATCACGGGAAGTCGAGGTTCGGAGGTGGGGTTTTGCGACTGAGGGGAGGTTGGTAGCAGGTGAGGCTGGAAAAGCGGGCAGGGCCAGATTCCGAAGGGGCTTTCCTCGTTTGATTTTTTTTTTTTTTTTTTTTTTTTTGGGGCTTTATCCTCGAGACAAAACAGGTTTATTAGAGCTGTTTCAACAAGAGTGACAGAAGGTTTGTTTGTTTTTGAGGGTTCATTCTCAGTTACCTGATTGTCATTTTTACTCAGTTGCTCAACAGATATTAACTGAACACCTGCATGCTGTGCCTTGTTCTAGGTGCAGGTAGTTTGCACCGGTGGACAAGACAGAGACCCTGCCAGAGACCCTGGAGCTTACGTTTTAGTAAAGACAGTAAACAGATAAATGAAGTAGCACCTCATATGGCAGGTGGTGTTGAATCTTATAAAAGGTAGTGCTACATGCTGCGTGCATGCATAGAAGGCGCTGTTTCTCTGGCCGTAGATTGGCCGTCAAGTTCCTCCCTTCCTGCTTGGCTGAGAGTGGAATTCTGTTTGCCATTGGTGTTGGGCAGTTATATTTGGGAAATCTGGTATGGTGGTGGTGATGGTATATAGCATTATTACTTTGCTTCTTCCTTCAGCATGGGGGTGTAGTACTAGGAAATGAATAATTTAAGGTTCTGGCGATGCATCGTGTGGCAGGGAAAGTGCTTTCACTGTAAGATACGCAACAAACGAGAAAGTCGAAAAGATCAAGGAACTAAGAATTCTTAACTTGTCAGTGGCTGCCCATGTGGCATTGATCTTGACTTGGAAGAACAAAGCTCTAAACTTGAAAGAATAAGTTTCTCTTGTTCAGCCTGAATGAGGGCTTTGGTACTTCTGTCCTTTAGGGTTTTGTGATGTGTCCAAAGACAACTGGAAGAACCAACAATCCTTTACTTTGTTTCCATCTTTTCTCTGCTTTTCCTTTCACAACAATAAATGTAGCATAATGGAGGAAAGAGTGGATGATTCAGTTATGTTTAGCATGAATAATTTATTTCAATTAGTATTGGCAAAAGCCTATCTAAAATTTCGTCATGACTATTAAAAATAATTGCAGATCAGTGTTATAATTAGGTAGAAATGTGACGTTAAGTTAAAATTTGTTTTGGGAAGATCTCTTAAAAGAATAGCTGTTTTAGCTTAGGATAAGCTTCCACTTAGAGAGGGTGTTGGAAAACCCATCTGTACAAGTTACTTCCTTGGATCTTATCAAGCCTTGCTACTGTTCCGCCTAGGTCAAGCTCCACCTTTGATTACTACATCAGCTGTCTGGTCTCTCTTCTTAGTGTAGGGCTCCCTCCCATTCATTCCTCACATTTCACTGGGGTGAGATTTCTAAAATGCCAACACAATCCTGTACTACCTGTCTCCTATAGCTTACTTGTAGCTTCTTGGATGTCAGAAGTTCTCCAGGAAGGTTTCTCTGGCCTTCTACAGAAATCCGGAGTAGTTGACTCTCTGCAACACTGTGTTTCTCATCCATAGCCCTTACCCTCACTATGTTGCATTTGCTGCTTACATTGCTTGTTTTGCTTTGGTATTTTGAGCACCTATCACATGGCTGGCTTTTAGTAAATATTTTTGGAGCAGGGGATCCTTGGGTGGCTCAGCGGTTTAGCGCCTGCCTTTGGCCCAGTGCGCGATCCTGGAGTCCCGGGATGGAGTCCCACACCGGGCTCCCGGCATGGAGCCTGCTTCTCCCTCCTCCTGTGTCTCTGCCTCTCTCTCTCTATGTCTATCATGGATAAATAAATTTAAAAAAATTAAAAAAATATTTTTGGAGCAAATGAGTGATGGTATTCAGAGATATTTTTCTGGGACCTAAAGCTCAGTCACTTTAAAAGTGGGAAATAGTACTATTTCCCACATCTGAATGCTGGGGGGAAGGTGTACTATCGAGAGGAATTTGTTTTTTGCCATTATAGATAGTAAGTACTTTGATAGAGTTTCCAGTAAGCTTCGATGATTTTATTTTGGAAATGACTCATTTCCCACTTCTGAATGCTGGGGGGAAGGTGATTTCAGATTTTTTTTTTTTTTAATGTGTATCAAGCCAAAGGGGGATTTCAGATTTTTAAAAAATTTGCATAAAGCGAATAGCTTTTATATGGATGAGGTGAATGTTTTTCTGTAATGTGGGCTATGCAAGACTTAAAAAAAACATGTTAAACGTTATAGATAAGGCCATTATTTCAGAGTTTTTCTATAGTTTATCAGCATCTTGTGTTATTTTTTTCAAAAACAATTCATAGTTATTTTAAGGAAAGTCTTATAAAGTTCTGTATCATCTAAGAAAGGTCAGTTAAATTGTGCGTATCTTTTTTGTGAAGGGTTGTGATTGGGGTTTGTAGGAACAGAGGAGTCTTTAGAAAAAAATTCTTTTTGCTGTTAGCATAATCTGATGCACAGTGGTTGTTCTACCGCCAGTACCTATGTCTCTCTTGCATCAGTTACAGTGCCTTTTATATGCAATATATTGATCAGGGTCAGTCATTAGATAATTCCTGACACGAAGCCTTAGATGCTTAAACATTGTATTCTCTAGCTAGCTTACAAATAACAGGCCCTTATATTTTGTACGAGTGCCTTGATTACAGTTTTTGTTGGTCACAGTTTTTGTTCTGGAATTACCAGGAATGAAGGTAGAAAGGGAGAAAATGATTGTAAATTGGGATAAATTAAGAGATTTATTTTAAACGGGCAAAACCTCAAGTGTGAAAGTTGCTAGGGTTCTACCAAAATTGTGTGTTCTCTCTGTGTGTTTTGTGTTCCTTGAGAAAGAGACTTATTTGGCAGCAAAGCTAGAGGAGACCCTATACAGAAAGCCCAGTGTTTTAACTCCCATCAATATCTTCATTACTGACCCTGGCTGCATAGAGGATGTAGAGTAGTTTCTCTGTAATGAGCTTTGCTCCTAACCACTTGTAACAGTAAAACAATTGAAAAAAATAAAAACACATATATCCTGGCAGTAGTGTGAGTCACAGTTTAACCTGATAAACTAATTAACAAACTAATTTAGATGCAGGAAGAAAAATTTTAGTTTTCTCACATCATCACTTTTTTGTTAAAATACATCCCACCAGTGGGTCCAGTTATGTGCCAGTTTATTCAAATGTGAGTCTTACCTGTCCTGTGAAAATTGCCTTTGGTGAAAGTATCTGTATGAACATTTACCTTGGCTTTCAGACCCGTGGGTAGGAAGTATAATAACTGAATCCTTTGATCTTTTTGCTATTAGTTTCCCAAGATGTCTAATTTGATTTTACAGCATACCCAGTAATTAGAAGGGAGATAGCAGTCATATGTTCAAATAAGTTTATGGTTGGACATTGAATATAATGTTGACTGTAATCATACATACTTATTCTTTGCTTTCATGAGAGCCCAGTTTTGAATTTAAAACACCAAAGCACAGCTAGAAAGGTTTTCACTTGTTAAAAAATCTATCAGAATTCTAAAATCACCTAAATATTTTTTTAACAAAGTCATAAGGAGATGCTGTTTTTAAGAAGTCTTCTTATTGGGGTACTTGGGTGGTTCAGTCAGTTAAAGTCCAGCTTTTGATTTCAGCTCAGGTTTTGATCTCACAGTCCTGAGATTGAGCCCCAGGACAGGCTCCATTCTCAGCAGGGAGTCTACTTGAGGATTCTCTCTCCCTCTCCCTCTGCTCCTCTCTACACTTGTGTGCATGCACATGCATGCCCCTTCTCACTTTCTTTCTCAAATAAAGAAATCTTAAAAAAAAAAGTAATCTTATCATTTAGAGGTACATTTGAAGCGAACAGTCTTCAGAAATGTTAATTTTTAATGATCATAATCCTCAGATGAAATAATTAGCAGACAGGAGTCTGCCTTTAGTTGCTGCTCTTCAATTTTAAAAGATGTAGATGCAAGAAACCTTCCATTTGTCCATCCGTCTATTCATTCATCCACTCATTCAACTCACACAAATTAGAAACAGTAAAGAAAGATATCTTTATAAGTTGAACTTAGTGTTTTGTTAACTTCATGAAGTTATCCTCTCAGATTGCTCTTTTATTTGATATTAAATACTTTAGGTGATTTCAGTAAGTCCTTTTAGAAAGGCAAGCTAAAAATAAACACATTGAATTTTTGCTCTAATATTATAGAATGATAATTAGTATAAGAACATTTAAGAAAATATTCTTTGTTCTGGAAATTAGAGGTATTAGGATGAAATTAAGGGGCATGGTTTTGAAACTATATGAGAAAAAAGTACTGTTGTTTAGTTCAGAAGCTGTTTTTAAAACTATTTGAATTTTTTTTCCAGAGTCTTGGGAATTCACAGAGAGAATATGAAAAGCAGGTTGTCCTCTACAGTATCCGCAATCAGTTACGATATAGAAACAACTTAGGTAAGTAGAGACATTTTTACATCAAGGTGGAGACAACTATTGCAGTTTACCATTTTTATTAATCCTATGTTTTCAATTCATATTTCATAGAACTGAAATTATTCCCTGTATAGACTTTAAGAAGCTCTGTGTTGACCCACCTAACAACAATTTCTATTTCTATTAGCAAGTAGATTTTTCTTCTAAATCTGATTTTTTTTTTTAAGAGTATCATTTGTAGATTCATTTTACCTATAGAATATTAATCTCAATTCAGATGTACTTTTTTCCCTTTAGGTGAGAAAATAAGCCAGAAGAGAAGAAGTACACTCGTTCTTACTAGTTTTTGATTTGGGGTTTTGTAGGTGTTTTTTTTTCCTGTAAATTTTCCAGATATAAATTTAATGAAAACTCTGTAATAATTGGAACAGATTTTTTTTTTTTAATTTTTTTATTTATTTATGATAGTCACACACACACAGAGAGAGAGAGAGAGAGGCAGAGATACAGGCAGAGGGAGAAGCAGGCTCCATGCACCGGGAGCCCGACGTGGGATTCGATCCCGGGTCTCCAGGATCGCGCCCTGGGCCAAAGGCAAGCGCCAAACCACTGCGCCACCCAGGGATCCCCTAATTGGAACAGATTTTAAGCATAGTTGGTTCTGTGTTTTTTTCTTTCTTCTTTTTTTTTTTTTTTAATGTTTGCTTTTTATTTGTCAGATGACGTTGATTAGTCTGCTCTCTTGCCCTGGTAGTCTTCTCTTCCATAGGTTACTCTCATTTTAAGCACAGTGTTTCAGAGGTGGTTTTTTATTTACATCTGTTTCAGGGAAGTCGGGAGTCTTTTCACATTTAAAAAACAAACTATCAAGTAATTTTTTGAAATAGACTTCATTGAAATTCAGTTTGGCTCTCTTATGAAGTTATATAGTAAAGGATATGATAAATCCTAGCTTGTGCTTTGCATCTTTTGGAGGGGACATTCCACGATTGGTTTCTTAGCTTTCTGATTTAGTAGGAATTATTTCTCTACTTATCTGTCCTGTTACAGATTTGCTTGTGTACTCTGAAGTCTGTTTTTGTGGCATAATTGTTTCTTTGTTCCAACTCAGATCATTTTATCTGTTCTCTTCCGACTACGATGCTTTTATTTTTAATTAATGTTGGATTGTGAAGTACTTAATTATATTTATAATTCCATGTAACTGTAAGACACCTGAAACTGGAAGTTTTTTCTCTTTCCGCAGTTAAACATGTCAAGAAAGATGAACGCAAATATTATGAGGAACTGCTAAAGTATAGTCGTGATCACCTCATGCTGTACCCTTACCATCTGTCAGATATTATGGTAAAGGGCCTGAGGATAACACCGTTTTCATATTATACTGGGATCATGGAGGTGAGTGTACAGTGGACACAGGCTGTTGGGAATGGGATAGGACTACATGTTGGGAACACTTTGCCAATAATCACCAGCTGCCCATCCTAAACCCCCATGGGTATTGTTTTTGAGTTTATTTTTTAAATTGTTTTTTAAGATTTTATTTATTTTTTCATGAGAGACACACAGAGAGAAGCAGAGATAAGGCAGAGGGAGAAGTAGGCTCCCTGCAAGGAGCCAGATTCAGGACTCGATCCCAGGACCCGGGATGATGACCTGAGCCAAAGGCAGACGGTCAACCACTGAGCCACCCAGGCGTCCCTGTTTTCTGAGTTTACAGTGGAAAAAGGGGGGTTGGTTACAAGTTAACTCTTTGAGCCATACCGTGCAAACACTTTGTTATCCAGGGGTTTCACAGTGGAGAGGTACCTATTTTTCTTCCGAGGTTTTGGAAGGCATTGTTGACCTTAGTGCTGTCATATAGTTAGTCATTTATGTTAGCGGAGTCTATAAAACCGATTGCTTTTTACACGCGTGATTAAGGTTGAAAATGTGGGTGACAGAACATTGAGCTCAGAGAAACTTAATATATTTAACTATTCACTAGAGAAAGAAGAAATGATTATAAACCCAACATACATGTGTCAGAAAAAAAGAAATGTCTTTGTAGTCCTGGCTGCTAATTTCTTCCCATTTTTATTCACTTTCAGATGTTAGCCTTTTTCTAAAGGCAGTTTTTAGGCCAGTGGCTGGTAACTTTAAATACCAGTTATACTGTTTTTCAGTGAGCTATATGTAAAGATTGGAAGTGCTTCTCCCGTATCCATCTGCTACTTAATTTTGCGTGAGTGCTGCTGTTTGGGGCCCACTGGCCACTTCCAGAGGAGAAAGAAGCTGAGAACTAAGGGAGTTGGGGGCGTGTAGTTATAGTGAGGTCACTTTGCCACGTGGCTTCCTTTGCTTTTTTGCCCTGAGCCCTTTCTTCATGGCCACTTACACCGGCCTGCGTCTCTTGTGTCTCTGTGTCCCTGTCTGGGAGGAAATGTTAGGGTAAAGCTTGAGGCCTGACAGCCCTGGTTTCTGTTAGTCCTTTTTCTCTAGATCCAGGGCAGCATAAGGAAGGCGGCAGCTACCCAGTAAGTAGGATAATTGTTGCTGTCTCTTTGATTATTTCACTGGTATTGACCACAGGGTGTAGGAGGGAGAATAGGGGGAGGTTCCCCCCTTTACCAGCTTTCAGGTACGTCCATGTGCTTGCTGCTGTCTGGCTTCTGTTCTCACACCACTGGCTGTAGCTCCTAGGTTGAAAATGGGCCCTGTCCCCACAGTAAACAGTTGGTTTGTTGTTAGAGAAACAGATGGGGATTGGAAGAAGCTGGAGTCTGAGTTTAACTCTGCTGCTGGTGGGGTCTCATAGGAGACCCACTAAGTGGTTAGAATCTTTGTTGGTAGTGCGTGTCTCGGATGCATGTTGGTGGAACCATGACACATGGTGCCGTTCTTCCAAGGTCTGAGTCTAGGGTCAGGTATGAGATGTGGAGAGGCAGGAATCTGGGAGCTCTAGAAAAGGTATTCCTTGCCTAGCTTCCACAGGGTAGTAATTAGAGGGCAAATGTTTGGGATTCATAGAGAGTGCTCTGAGAAACCCAGGCCTGAAAGTCTGATCTTCAGTGACTAGGCTGGGACCATGTAGCTAGTACCATAACATGGCCTGTGTGCTTTGGATTGCAAACTCTAATCTCAGTACTCTGGGCTATAATTATTATTATCATGTTAGGCTAAATAATACATATTTATGCACATGTTTTTGTGGACATTTTGCATTTAGAATTTGTAATTGTTTTCTTTTTGAAAGGACATTATGAACAGTGAGAAAAGTTATGATTCATTGCCCAATTTTACTGCTGCTGACTGTAAGTATTTTAATTATGCTGAAGGTAATGATTAGAGTCTGTCTTTGCACGTGCGTACTGTTATCTGTATCGTCATGTGTGTTTTTAATCTAAAACACTTAAAGTGGGAGCAGCAAGCAACACTTGATGGGAATTTTATCAGGTGATGCAAGTCAAGCATAAGGTTTAGTCTAAATGTCTAAGAGAGGAATATTTTGGAGGGTAGAATGAGAAAAATGAGGCTAGTCTATATTGCTCGAAAATGCAGTTCTTTCTGATACTTGGGCTATGTTGTTTACCAAATGAAGGTAGAAAATCTGTACACGATAGTTTTACAACATGATACACAGTTGTTACTAATATAATTTGCTTTATTCTTATTTTAAGGAAGTATATATTTGACATGTGACACTATTATATTGTATAAGGAGAAACTTTTGCTGAGAAGTACGCTTTGACTTCCTAAAATTCAGAGGGCTTCTGCTTTTTAAAAATATTACCATGTGACATTGTCAGAGGTGTCAGCTTGAGTTCAACTTTCCCAATTTGGTTTTCTTTTATATTTTGAATTCCTTTTAATTTGATATTGATTGCTAATCAGTCATCAAAAGATGAACAAAAGCCAAAGTTTTTTCCTAAAAGACCTGAGTGTACTGATATTTTAAGGTGCATTAAATGTTTTTAAAGGAAAGGCTCTTTCTTTCAGGTCTAAGACTTCTTGGCATAGGAAGAAACCAGTACATTGATCTGATGAATCAGTGTCGTTCATCAAAAGTAAGTTAGTTGTTTCCCTTCCTTTTTCACTTCTTCCTTGTTACCACACATTCTGATTGTGTGAAGTGGTAGAATAATAATAAATAGAAATTTCTTTGATCAAGTAAAATATGCTTAATACAGAAATAATACCAAAACAACTCTGTATTCTCTAGGTTATGCTTATGTGATTAGTGAGTTAAAATATTTAAGGAATAAGACATTTATTTTTTAAAATTAACTTTGCTGGTCTTTTTACTTGCTCATTCCACTCCCAGTGGTCACTTGATGGGTAAAATAAGGACATTTTCTCCAAATTTGTTTTCACCTCCTAAATTTCCTTTGAGTTTCTGGATTTAGATCCAGATTTGATGATTAGTGTTGAACTAATTTACTTAGAAATAATTGAAGAATGACTTTCTCTATTTAGGATATCTAGAATTCTTCAGATTTTAAAGCATAAGAATTTAAAAAGATATTTATTTAACCTGTTAGAAAGTCTTATACTATGATCAGTAAAAAAGAAAGTAGTGATTTCAGGCTGATTGCAAATTTTCAAATGTTCTACCATTGCAGAAATTTTTCAGAAGGAAAACAGCTCGTGATCTTCTACCAGTAAAGCCAGTAGAGATTGCCATAGAGGCGTGGTGGGTGGTGCAGGCTGGATATATCACAGAAGATGACATAAAGGTAGATATATTTAGAAATTAGACATAGGATTTTTATTTTTTAAGATATCTTATAATTTTTAATTCTGAATGTTTTCTTAATTTTTCCAAAAAGTAACACTATTTGGTTTTCCTGAAGAAAATTAAACATAAATTCAGAGTTTTAAATGACCATAGTAGGCTAGAATATTGGTGGGTTTTGAAAATACTCTTTAATAATGAGGGAGGGGTACCTGGGTGGCTCATTTGGTTGAGCGTCTGACTTTTGATTTTGGCTCAGATCGTGATCTCAGGGTTGTGAGGTCAAGCCCCACATCATGGTGCATGTTCAGCAGATAGTCTGCTTGAGATTCTCTCTCCTTCTGCCCCTCTCCTTGCTTGCATGTGCACACTTGCACATTCTCTTTTTTTTTTTTTTAAATTTTTATTTATTTATGATAGTCACACACAGAGAGAGAGAGAGAGAGAGAGAGAGAGAGAGAGAGAGAGAGAGGCAGAGACACAGGCAGAGGGAGAAGCAGGCTCCATGCTCCGGGAGCCCGACGTGGGATTCGATCCCGGGTCTCCAGGATCGCGCCCTGGGCCAAAGGCAGGCGCTAAACCGCTGCGCCACTCAGGGATCCCTACACTTGCACATTCTCTTTAAAATAAATCAATAAATCTTTAAAAATAAAATGATGAGAGAGGCTTGACTTGGTTCATGTACAGTAATCTTGGGACTTTGATTAGATATAAATTTCATCTGAAGTGATGTGATGCTGCAGCTACCAGCCATAATACCGGCCAGCACTTCTTGAGCACTTGCCGCACCTTGGATGCACCGGGCTCTCTTCCAAGCACTTTTTATATTGTCTCACTTGATTCTTATAGCAGCCCCAGGGGTGTGTGTTATTTGTACTCCATCTCACATAGGAGGAAAGTAAGCACAGAGAAAGGAAGTAATGGTTCCGGTCACAGAGATAGTGAAGGTCCAGGATTTTACCTCAGGCAGTTTGCTAAGGAATTGTGCTCTTAAGTCACTCTGCTGGCCTGCTGGCGTGCTGTACTGAAGAGAGAGGTACTCTGATAGGGACAGAGTGCCAAGATCAAGGGAAATGATATTCTCAGTGGTCCGACCACATTTGAGATAAGCCTATTCATGGTAAAAGAAATGCTAATTTAGAGGGAAGGAGGTGGGCAAGTGGACCAGAGGGCCTAGAGACCAGGTCATGTCTGTGTGGTTGAAGGAATGCAAGCAAACATGGGGACTTTTTTTTAGTTTGCATTTTAATTTACTTCAGAGGGCAGATTAAATCCTGTGAGCGGAAGGCTTAGAAATTTTGCTTCAATGTAAGAACTTCCTTACAGCCGTCAGACTGTGTCATAAGATAGCAGACTTCCTGTCACTGATAATATCCGAGTGGAGTCTGAGTAAACTTCTGATCGGAGAGATTCAGACTCAGCAAATGGATCTGATTCCCACTTAAAATGATTAAATATTGGTATTTATTAGGTAACACTTAATACTTAACAGCAAATGTTGATACTTCTAATTACTTTGTCCTCCATTCTGTCGGTAGCATATTACGGCATCTTAATTGACAGTTATGTGGATAGCTTTTTCATTTGAATTCTAGAGTGATAAAAAAAATACGTGGTACATTCAGCTAATGACACATAATAATCATAATCGCATAATATATAAGATGTAATAATATGTAATCATATATAATAATCATAATCATAACAATCATTGATTTAAACATGAGAAGATTTCAGGAGACTTATGAATTAATTTGGATAGAACCTAATTGAAAATATTTTGCTTTTCTTAGATATGCACTTTGCCTGAGAAATGCGCTATTGATAAGATCATCGATGCAGGCCCTCAGCTCTCTGGATCACTAGATTACAATGTAGTACATAGTAAGTGGTTAGTAGAAATGGTCTTTTGTCAACAATAAAAACTTGTTTTAAACCATCAACACTAAAGAACAATTTTTATCAATTAGGTACACATAGTACTATTTCCTAAGGCATGTTACTGTTTGAAATGTGATTTTAGTCCATTGTTCCCCAGTGTGGCCACAGTTATTCACATACATTAGAAATTTATACAAATGAATCATAAGGTACTTTTTGTAGTTCTGAGCATAGGAAGAAAACAGATTTCAAAACTTTAATTCTTTCTTCTTCTGTTTACTATTTTTTCTCCATCTAGCATTCTTTTGTGAGAATCTTTACAGAAAATCAGGAATCTGTTTTGTTTTAAATTTGCTGATGTTTAGTATTCCTTCTAAAACAAGTATTTTTGCTTCTGTAGGCTTATATAACAAAGGATTTATTTATCTGGATGTACCGATATCTGATGACAGTTGTATAGCAGGTAAGTGTGTGCTTATATTTTCCAGTATTTTTGAATGGTTACTAGGTGCTGGGTATTGCATAGATCACCCTAATAAATTAGACACATAGCATTCTAAGACCTATGATATTAGAATTTTTCAAAGAAGGGTGTCTCCTCTTTGAAAATGTGTTACGTTGTCACACATTGCCAGTGTGTTTTATTTAAATTCCTTATTTTTATCTTCATATACAACGTTGTATATACAACGTTAAAATAATGGAAGCCTGAAATAAATTTCTCACATCCTGAATCAGCTCAATGTTTTTAGAGGTTATAGTGTCCTTTTGTCTTTGTTCAGTGCGTAACTGGTTTTGCAGATGTTCAGTCCTGCCATATCTGTTATTTTCACTCTGTGTATTTGTCTTTTTTTTTCCTGTCACTGTTGTCTTTTTTGTCTTTATCTACTCCTCCCTTCGTCCTTCACCCATTCCCCAAGTTAAACCAATATCAAAGCCCTTGTGTATTTCCTTGTGGATTGATCAGTATATTAAAACAATCCACTATTGCTGGTTATTTAGGTTGCTTATAGTTTTTCTTTTCTTTTTTTTTTTATTATAGCAGTGATGTGGTTAACATCCTTGAACCACAGTGGAGCTTTTTTCCTCTAGGTTAGATTTCTTACCAATTTATAGAAGCACTTGATTTAAGTTACGTGTTACTGGTATGTTTTCCAGCATATCTTTCAGCTTTGTTCTTGCTCATTGATATCTCTTACCATATAAACATACTATTAAATGTTTGTGTAATCAAACATGAAATGTCAAAAATTTCCAGGGCGATGACTTTGCTATTGACTATTGAGTGATAATGGGGGCTTATTACAAAAGTATTCCTTTGTATCAGTGTTGAATCCTGAGAGGTTATTGTGCTGTAGTGTGTCCTGACCTTTATTTGTGGTAGCATGTGTCTGTGATTCTTTTAATCATGGATTTTGAACCATGTGCATACCTGAATTCTATTTTAAGTTTGGAAAGACAGCCAGAAAGGAATTAAATACTAATTCTGGTTAGTATAATTGATGCTATGACAAATGAAATACTATTCTTACAATTTGAAAGGTTTTGATAAGGAAATGATTTCTGGAGGACAGGGCCAGTAGTGGCTTCCTGTCACTGTGGGAAAATTGGAATGCATTATGCATTACTGTAGTCTTTATTCTCATCGATAAAGTGATGTTGACTCATTTGAGAGTCACCTAAAAAGATTGGTTTTGGATTAGTTCATTTTGGTCCCTGTTGACTTGAGAGTTTGAACATTGACTCACATTAACACTAAGTGCATTTGAAAGGTGTAGTCAGAGAAAGGCCAAGTGAATGGCTACTCCATTACAGTGATGTGTTCTTGCCATGCTTTTCTTAGTGTCCAGCATTTTTCATGGTACAGACAGACTCCTGCTCTTCTAAGTGCTGAATGTACCCTCCTTATCACCACGGAACATGAGATGTTCTCCAATTTGGAATAACTCGTGAAAGGAAAGCAGTTTAACAGCATGAAAGCCATCACATTTAGCACAAAAGACCCCTGAAGTTGATTTCTGAGAATGCATTTCAGCTGTGTTTCAACAAAACAAGCACTCTGGAGGATAGAACAAAGAAATTGGGGGAGAGAGATACTTTGAAGAGAATAGTCACAAGAGGGTCTGTTGTTAAAACATATTTAGTCTATCATGCATCCCAACTGTATACTTGCTCAAATTATGTCTCCCCTTTCATTTATAGCTTTTAGATTTCTGTTATGCTTGAATAGAATACTTCCAGGACACATATAAAAATAGTCTAAAAATTCTTAAAAACTTTTATCATGCAAATCCAAACCTGTAGCTGGAACTTATTTTTGTATTTGATGTGAAATAGGGCCCAACCTAGAAAACAGTAACATTTGGATAAATGCTAAGACTGTTTTTTCAATAACTCATTATCACTGAATGGAAGTATAACTTTTGTCATACATTGAATTTCCCTCTACATTGGATCTAATTCTGATATCCTTTTTTTCTTCACTGATTTAATTCTTGTACTATGTTGTTTGATTATAGTGACTTAAAGTAACTTTTAATATTAGTTATGGCCAGGTCACCTTTGTGAGTTTTTTTTTTTTTTTTTTTTAAATAACTTTCTTGGCTATTTCCAGGTATTTTTCCTTTATATTTATTTATTTTTCTTAGCATGTTTAAAATACTTAGTTATTTTTCATTGACTTATAATTAAAATACACTATGTTAATTTCAGATATAAACTGTAATGTTGATAGTTGTACATTTTGTGAAATGAGCACCACCGCAAGTCTAATTAACATCCATTGCCACACATAGTTTGCAGAGAATTTTTTTCTTATGATGAGAGGAGAGCTTTTAGGATCTACTCTTTTAGCCACTTTCAGTTATTCACTGCGGCATTATTAACAATTGTTGCTATGCTGTAAGTTACATCCCCAGGACTTAATTATTTCATAATTGGAAGTTTGTACCTTTTTACTCCTTTCACCCATTTCGCCCACCCCCCCCACCTCTGGCAACCACCATGTGAGCTTGTTTGTTTGTTTTTCAACCTATTTTTGAATAAGCAATTGTTAGGATATAAAATTCTAAATTTTAGAAGAATGTAGAAACATCTCTCTCTGACCTCTGTGCCTGGGTACCCAGTTTCTCTCTCAGGTCCACTGTTAAGTTTCTTGCTTATCTTTCTAGAAGTATGCTAAGTACATAGCCTTTTTTGTGTATGTACATACCCTTTTTTGTGTGGTTTTAGTTTTAGACAGATGGTGTATTATAGTTTGTACTTTGTTTTTTTAATTTAGTATCTATTGGAGACTATATGTTACCTCTTCATGTAGAGTCACGTTATTCTTTTTACCTAGATGTAAATTGTGTTTTTAACCTCTTAAATGTCTTGGTTTTTCATTTCTAAAATGTAGAGGTGTAGTGTTGAACATCTCATGAGGTTAAGAAGGTTAGATGAAATTGTACATGTGAAGTACGTGTCAGTAGTCTGGCACTTAGTATGTGCTCAGTCAATGTTTGCTGTTATTCACACAATTGATAGTGTAGGAAGAGAATTAATTATATCAAATATGGGGTTTCTAAAGAGAAACCTATGATCCTTAAAAGTACTTGGATGACTGGAACTATAGATAACGCTAAATTAGAAAGGGACATGAGCCAGATCTGGAAAATGAGTAACCTGTCCTGAAATGTACATTGTGATTTTTTGCAGTGTCTTTGTTTTGACCACTTAAATTTTGACTGATTTCTCTTTGTTAGGATTAGTTTAAGTTTTGGGTGCAATTAGATGGTATTAGGACCAGGGGACACAGGGGTACTCAAACCCTTTGATGGCCTAGGCCCTCTTTTTTCCCAGGATATTTTCAAGGGAAACATGCACAGGGGAGAGTTTTAAAGGAAGGCATAGTGCCTCTTTGTTTTCAACTGGGCAGAGTGCTCTAGTAAAGTGGATTAGAGTTTTTGGATCAAAGAGATGGAGAGAAACGAGTATGAATACACTTTCAGGCGGACAGCCACTGCTGGGCTGCCTCCTGTGCTGAAGAAAATCTTGCCCTTCTTCCCATTGAGGCCGCTGAGGAGGACGCAGAACAGAAAGCTCTAAAGAGCAAATGATCCCAGTAATTGCTGGTAAAAGTGTTGGTCACGCAGATGAACTATCTCTCTTCTCAGGATGCAGTGGGGATGATGGGATGCAGTGGGGATGATGGGAGAAACTCTCTGTCCACCTGGTCTTTGTACAGCACAGCAACTCTGTCCTTTGCTTTTCTGCTTTAGCCTAGTCACCCCTGCTATCTGTGAGGCATTAAAACACATCCATTGCAGCCTTCCCCATTTGGAAGCAGCCCCAGCCCCCTTGCCTTTCTACCTAGTTCGTGTCCAGCACTTCCTCTGCCTCAGAAATGCTAAGAATTCCGTGGAGTTACTCTTTGTAGAATTTGTGTTCTATTATCAGAGTCCCTCTGTGTAGACAAGGTTCTTTATGGCCTTAACTTTGGGGGTTTTAGAAAACTTGCTGGGGAGTGGGTAAAATAAATCAAAAGCTGAACTTAGTCCCTAAGGTAGAGGTTTCTCTTTTTGAATAGGGATTTGAATTATGCTTTCTTGTTTTATAAAACTGTATCACTGATAAAAATCTGTTTTGTTTTAGTTCCTCCTCTTGAAGGTTTTGTAATGAATCGGGTACAAGGTGATTATTTTGAAACTCTACTCTATAAGATATTTGTTTCAATAGATGAGCATACTAATGTTGCAGAGGTAAGTATGACAATGTCTTATGAATGAACTTGACCTCAGGGTTCTAAAACAAGTGTGTGAAGTAGATAAAATTATTTAATGATATGGTTAAAATGTTTTCAGAATCTACATGGGTAGACCATAGATGATTAATATATTAAGTCACTATTCTTAAGTTACTTTTCGTATATACATAGTAACTTTCTTTTAGTAAATAACTTAGAATTTGGTAAGTAATTTTTTAAAAAAGATTTCTTGGTAAAAGGATTGTAGACTGTTGATTGACGTAAGCATTTTCTTACTTTAAATGAAACTAAAGGGTAAAGAATCTTCCATCGTTATGGTCACTATCTGGATTTATACTTCTCTGAGCATCTTAGACATAAGGGAAGAAGAAAGTTCTGATTTCAAAATTTATTCAGTCTTTCAATTACTCATAATTTAAAATTTTGTTGATTATGGGTTCAGTTGTTTATTATAACTGTGTAATACTGATAATTCTAGGAATGTAAATAATTTTTTGTTTTATTTTCTAGCTTGCAAATGTCCTTGAAATAGACTTATCCCTAGTTAAGGTATGTAGTTTTTATATTCTTTTTGTTTGTACTGTAAATACCAAGTGACTTTTATTACAGACTTTTGTCTTGATAAGCTACTGAGAAATACAGACAGTGAGATTCTTATTGGCTATCCAAGGGAGTGAGGACAGTAAAGGGGTACCTGCAAAGATATGAAAGAGCAAGATAAGGGCCCTGAAGCAATATTCTACCCCAGGGTGTGAAAGCCAGCACTCACACATGAGGTCAGTTAAAGCAACAACTTCTGCTTCACTGCAACCACTTCTGCTTCTTAGAGAGAGCGCCAGGCCACAGAACTGGAAGCACTTTCTCCTATATATGTGAAGACCTTAGGAGAAGAGTAGGCCCACTGAAGAATGTTTTTTTTAGTTATGGAATGAAAATGTTTGAGGATTGCTATAAGCGTAGTCTATGACAATATTTTATTTCTACAAATATTCTGATATCTAGTAGTTTATTTTAAATGCTCACTTTATGTTCTTTCAGAACGCTGTTTCAATGTACTGCCGATTGGGCTTTGCCCATAAGAAGGGACAAGTAATAAATTTGGATCAGCTTCATTCATCATGGAGGAATGTTCCATCTGTAAACAGATTAAAGTAACTCATTTACTCAGTATGGTATATTAGAGTTTCCTTTTGAAAAAAACATTGTTTTATGTACAAAAATTTTATCAGCTTGTCAGTTGAGGTGAACTCTATATATTAGTGGTTTTAATCCTTTTTGTGTGGTGAATCTTTAGAATCTAATGAAAACAAGAACCCTTTCCCCAGAGAAAAGGACATACAGTATTTTACATATAGCTTTAAAGAGCTCTCAAATTCCCTGAACCCAATCTGTGAGTCTTAATTAAGAACCATTGTTGTATGTAGGCAGAGCATTTTAGGGCTACATCTGAATTTTGTGCTTGCACATAAGACTGGATTTGGGTGGATATTCATAATTTGAGTACTGACATCGGTAGCTATTTGTATATAAGATAATTATATGGTTTTTAAAACATGGATGTATTCTTCGTTAATAGGAGTACTTTAGATCCACAAAAGATGCTGCTATCATGGGATGGTGGGGAAAGTAGGAGTCCTGTACAAGAAGCTTCGTCAGCTACTGACACGGATACAAATAGTCAAGAAGATCCAGGTTAGCAGTTACTCAGTTTAATTTAGAGTCTGTTTATAGATACGCCATGTGTCTATACGTACACTCACAGAGTTAACTCCAGACTTTGTTCTCGATATCATTCACTTGATATGCAGTCCTTGAGTACTTACCCATATGCTAGGCATTGACAAGAATAGGGTACCTTCCTTCTGAGAATTAAATCTAGGGAGAGAGAAGGCAGTATGAGCACAAAAATCACAACAGTGCAAGAAGTGTTTTGGTGCTTGTGGGAAGCAGAGGAAAAGCTCTCTTGTCGCCTAAAGGCTGGTGAAGCCTTCATGGAGAGGATGATAATTGGACTAAGGGTGAATAAGAGCTTGCCAGCTGGTGAGTGAGGGAAGGCCTCAGCATGGCCTAAGCACAAAGGGAAGCAAAGCATAGTTAGTACACAAGGGGGCTACATGTGGTTTTATGTTGGGGTGGGGAGGGAGCATAGGCTTCTGTTCACAGGGTCTTATCTGAGCTAGGTGACTTGTCTAAAGAGGTTTAGGCTAGCTAGTCTTATTGTTCTGACAATTATCAAGTCTTGGTTTATTACTGGCTTTTAAGAAATTTACTACAAAAGTAAGTACTTTAAAAAACTATGTTTTTTAACTTTCTTTGGTTGGAGGTAGGTAGGACTGGCCTTCTTAGGACTATAAAATTGCTTATATTGAATTATGTACTCTACAGTTATTAAATAAAGTTGAAATGAGATTTTTCTCCTTCCAAATGGTAAGCAAAGAATAATTTTCATTTACTCGATTCTAAATTAGGATTTTTTTTTTCCCAGCTGACACAGCCAGTGTAAGCAGTTTGAGTTTGTCTACAGGATACACAAAGCGTATTGCTTTTCTATTTGACTCAACTCTTACTGCCTTTTTAATGATGGGAAATCTTTCACCAGTAAGTCAAATTCTTGTTTGAATATGACAGTGTTTAAAGATCAGATGTAAAATAGTTCATGCTTTGAGACCCTTTTTTAAGTACTGGATTTATTCCTGAAAACACAAAATGTAATAGTCTTTGTTTTATATTCCTTAGAGGAGTGTAGTAACTTTAGTGAGGGTTACTTTTATAATTAGAAGAATCAGCCTCGCATCTCACTCACCTTTAAGTTTGATTATATTGGAAAGGATAATATAAATATAAAATGTTCTGTTTCATATAGAAAGAGAAAATTAGAACTTACTCATAATAGACTTGTATAAGGTTTTAAGATCCATTTTAGTTTTTGTTTTTGTTTCTTTATGCCAGAATTTAAAAAGCCATGCAGTCACGATGTTCGAAGTTGGCAAACTCTCGGATGAGTCTCTGGACAGCTTTCTTATAGAACTAGAGAAGGTAAATCCGGGTTGCTCAGTATGGGATGTCAGGGCATTTGGTACAGTTTCTTGCTTGATATTGTGTCGATTTTTGGCATATTGTTGCTCATTACTACCCCATTCTCCACCTTAATACTGCCACAGTCATTTACACTTAAAAATATTGAGTGGATGAGCAGATTTTGTGATTTACAAAGTGATTTGTGACCTTATCTATCACTTAGCATGATTTGGTTTCATGAAATGGACTATAGAAATAGTTTGTTATTTTTTAAGTTACATTTTTCTAAAATAGCCTTTAATTTTTTTTTTTGGAGGGGGGCATGACTCTAGATCTCTTCAGCAGTTTTAATTTGAAGTTTTTGTTCCTTTTATCTTAAATCTGGAACAGTGTCCCTGGCCACCATATTTATGTCCACTCTCACTTTAGCCTCTTGAAGACTTTGCAGTTATTTGCTTTTAGCCACATTGTCCATGAAGGTAGCCCTAGCTGTCTTTAGTTCTAAATCTTGATTGACCTTTTGTGGTTTTCCATTCCCTAGGTTTTTTGTCTGTTTGTTTGTGTTTTTGTTTTTGTTTTTTGGTTTTTTGTTGTCTGCTCTTTATGCAAATAGTTTGTGTCCTGAATTTCTTCCTTGACTAATAATTTTGCTACCTTTCATGCTTTAGTGATGAACTCTGTATATTAAATGTGCTGAGAGGATTTTTGATGATTCTGTTAACTTCTTTATATCTTAATAAAAAGACTATAACATTTTTTCACTCTTTCTTCATAGGATTTTTAGTTTGATAGTATAGAACTATATTTGAGATAATCCTTGCTATTAATTAGTCTCTTTTATTTTACCTTTACATATCTATTGTTCCATCAGTGCTTTTACTATCTTGTTAATTCCATTTCTAATAAATTATGTATCTTTTGCCAATAAATTTATTTTCTAGCACATTTTAAGTTCTGTTTTCCTGATTTTTATTTTTCTCACCTCAACTAGTCTTATCACAGGTAGCAAATTGGAAGATCTCTTTATTCTTTATATATCTATATCCTTTTATGCTGCATGGTCATTCATGGGAAATCTTTTTAGTCTGAAGTTTAGTTGTTAAAAATAGTTTTGTAACTGTTTTTTAAGAAGCCTCATTTTGATTAAATTTTATTGGTTGATCTTATTTCTTTTAAAGATTTTATTATTTGAGATAGAGGAAGGAGGGGCAGAGGGAGAGGAGAAAGCAGGCTCCTTACTGAGCAGGGAGCCCAACATAGGGCTAGATCCTAGGACCCCTGGTATCATGACCCAAGCCGAAGGCAGACCCCTTAACTGACTGAGTCACCCAAACACCCTGATTGATCTTATTTTTTAATGTCAATCTAATTTAGTCATTTTCCCCTGTAGACCTGTCCTTCCATTTCCTATGTTGTTTCTGTGATGTATTTTTACATGTTAAAGAAGTACTCAGTGTCAGAAAAGCATGTGTTAAAATGTAAGGCCAGTGAGCACAGGGGTTTTGTCCACTGTTGTCCCTACATCTTAGACAGGTCATACCTAGCACATAATAGGGACTTGGTGAATTCTTTTTGAATGATTTTAAGCTGTATATTTAGTAGTGTCGAAACAGCTGTGTTGAATCACATACTCCATTGTCCCTTGCAGCCAGTGGACATAATGATGAGAATTAGAGGTATAATTGGTGAGCATGGATTGGAGTACTTTTCTGGATGAAGCAGAATATAGATCTTAACTTTTTTTTTAAGCACTGTATTTGAATAATATGTGGGAGATACAACGTATAATGGTATAGTTTAGTATTATTTGGTTGTTTAAAATTGTTAGTTTTATTTGCTGGGGTAATTTCTGTCATCTTCAAGATGAATTCAAATGGAAACAATTGAGATTTAGATTAATATTTGTTTCAATGTTGCCTGGGCAAATTTTTGGCTTAGTGGTTCTAATGTCTTAATGTCACTATTGTATTATATTATTATATATTAGGATGAATGACTTGAGAGTCATATTGCACAATTTATTTTCTCTTGGTTTAGGTTCAGAGCACTGGTGAAGGAGAAGCACAGAGATATTTTGATCATGCACTTACTCTGAGAAACACAATATTGTTTCTGCGTCATAATAAAGATCTAGTTGCACAGACTGCACAGCCAGACCAACCCAATTATGGTATGATAAATGTACTTGATTTTGAAGACATAACCCTATGGACCTTCTTTCTAAGAAATTAAACAGGTCATGCTTGCTTATCTAATCATCGCTTAATACATTTTGTATAGACGTCATGTCGAATTTCCAACTAGAGGCCTGTTTTGTGAATTTCTTTGCTTGTTAACTCTTTCTTAACTTACTTTCCTTTTTCTCTCTCTTTTTTTTTTTAAGATTTAATTTATTTATTCATGAGAGACACAGATTGAGAGAGAGGCAGAGACACAGAGGGAGAAGCAGGCTCTATGCAGGGAGCCCGATGTTGGACTTGAATCCCAGGACTCCAGGATCACTCCCTGGGCCTAAGGCAGGCACTAAACCGCTGAGCCACCCAGGGATTCCCCAACTTTTTCTCTTTTCTTGTATGCCACTGACATATGTAGTATCTAAATCTGCTTAAGACCTCTAAAAATGGTTAATTTGTTTAAGTGGCTGGATGGTGTTTAGTACTGGCCTCAGTTTGAGGGGTGAACAAATGACAAAATTTAGTTGGTTCAGGAAATGTTACACTTCCTGAATGAAAGATTAGATTCTATAAAAGGAATAAACAGGAGCTTCTGATGGAAATGCTGCTGTAATATTTACAAAGGTATTTTGCTTTAAAAAAAATAAAAAAGAGAACAGAGAACCTTTTTAAAGAGTAAAAGAAAGAAGCCATGGCAGTTTTAATCTATGATGAGCCTTAACTGTGGCTCTTGCTCTGGTGTGAGCTCTCGAGTGTGGGATAGATAGAGAGTTCCCAAACTGTAGCTGAACAGACAGTTCTGAGTAGAGCAGCGTCACCCTGAAATGTATGTTTTTAAAAAGATGATGTGGCTTGGGCACCAGTGAAGAGCATTTGGCACCAGCCCTCGCTTACTCACAGGATCTGCATCTTGGAACTCTGAACTCTTAACACCCTGAGAACATTAAATTTTATCACCAGTTGCACCATTGGTTTCTTAGTCATCTTCATTCTCATTCTACTTTCACCAGCATCTGGCTTTCTTTTAGCTCAATTTAAAAATTTAAGGATGGAATCAGTTGTTACTTCATAAAAGTGGTCGCAGAGGTAAAGACAGAGATGCTGAGTAGTTGAGCTGAGTGAAGCTGCATACACTCAGTTCCTCGTGACTTGCTTCTACAGTCTTAGGGTGTGAGGGTCAGAGTTCTGCGTTAGGGATGATTCCATGCAGGGGCTCTTTTTCAGATTATTCATAAATAGTTAGAACTGAGAATATTAAGTCACCAGATGCCAAGAGGCCAAAGCACTTACTCATGAAACATTTGTTAATAGCTATTTTTTGGCTACCAAATAGATCTTGTGACCTAAACAATGAGCAGCACAATCTTGAAGATGTCTTTGAATGTAAAAATCCTGAAATTACTTTTTAGTGACTTAAGGAGATAATGGGTTAAAATATTTGAGATACTCTGTTATGGCCATCTTGCAATACACCAACCTTTCCTGCCCATCATAGCATCTACGAGAGTTAGTACCAGTGACCAGGCAAGTAACTTATTTTATAGATAAAGAATTGAAGCTTGTCTTGGTCATATCTCTTGCCCATTTAGTCATTATGGCCTGTATGATTAGTCAGTGGAAGAGATGGGACTTACGTCCGTGTTTTCTTGAAAAAAATTTTTTTTTCTTTTGCTCTATCACTTTTAAATCTTTTTTTTTTTTTTTTTTTAAGATTTTATTTATTCATTCATGAGAGACACAGAGAGAGAGGCAGGCAGAGACACAGGCAGAGGGAGAAGCAGGCTCCATGCAGGGAGCCTGATGTGGGACTCGATCCCAGGACTGTGGGATCACGCCCTGAGCCAAAGGCAGACGCTCCGCTGCTGAGCCACCCAGGCGTCCCTGCTCTATCGCTTTTATTATCTTGTCCTTAACATTAAGCTTTTCATTGATTTATTCATGAATCTATAGCTTAGTAGTCTGGACTAAACTTTGTTTTTCACCATGAATAGTCTATGTACCAAAAAGTAAGTTAAATGAAAAACCAAAACCTTATCTGTATGAAAGTAGTTAAGTGTTTTTCTAACTTTTGAGGTTAGATAGTTGACTGTTTTTGGTACTAGTTAGAGCTTTCATTGTTTAGTCTCTCCTCACTAAGATTTTTTTTATCCGACAACTTTTTCACTTGCTGTGATTTCTGTTTATTAAATTTGTTCTTGATTTATTGTACGTAATCAAGTATAAATTTCTATAGTCTTAATAGAATTCTTTCCCTTTTCTCCTTTTCCTAAGCCACCTGCTCAACTCTGATTTTACTTCAAAATTAACATCACATCTGGCTCTAGCCAGATTTGTCTTACAGCCACTTTATTCTCCTGCCTCCCTGTTTACCAGTTGTGTGGAAGAGATGTTCTTCCTGACATCTCTATGACTCTCTCCTCCATTATTAACATTTTATTTGGAAATATTTTAAATTTACAAGAAATTTAAGGATAGTATAATTACTTTTAACCCAGAATGTGGGGGCAAGTTGTATATGGTCTTTCTCCACAAAATTATTCAGGCTGTGTTTCTTAAGAACAGGGCTATTCCCTTACATCAACTTCAGAAGATTTAATATTGATACAGTAATCCTGCCATTTGTATTCCTGTTTATCAGTGACCCAATAATGTCCTGAATGGCATTTTGCCCCTCTCCAGTACAGGATCTAGTTTAAGATCTGATACTACATTAAATTGTCATGTCTCCTTTATCACCTTTATTCTGAAACAAATTTCTAACCTCTTTTTGTCCTAGAACATTCTTATTTTTTAAGACTATTGTCCCTTTTTGTTGGCCTTATGAGGAAGTTTCTCACTTAGGTGGGTGTGATGTTTTGTTGTGATTAGATTCAGATTATGCACTCAAGTTTAGTGTATTACTGAAGTAATGACATGTTCTCCTAAGGGTATGACATCTGGAGGCATGTAATTTCTGTCTGTCCATTGTGATGTTAGTTAGTTGATGTGTTTTCTGATTTTCCTACTATATAGTTAAATATTCTCCCCACTTGAAACTGCTAAGTAATCTATGGGCAGATACTTTAAGACCATGCACATATCCTGCTCCTCATCAGTATATCCGCCCCCCGGGCCCTGAGTATTGAGTATCCAGTGGTAGTCCCTGCCTGAACCATTCTTCACTGTGATGGTTGTTGTAAATTGCTCATTTTTTCCAACTCCTGTTCTTCTAGTAATAGCTGAGACTAAGCATTCTTTTATATTCTCAGTATGGATTGATAAATTTCTGTTTTTTTCCAATGGCTTATCATTAGTCATTGTTCTCCCCTAATTACGCATATGCTAGAGTGGCCTCAGATTTTGCCGGTCGGATTTCCCCTCAAGCTGGCTCCAGTTTCCTTGTGCCATGCCTCCATCTTTTAAAAAATTTTTTTACTTTTGGGGCAGTTTTTTACTTTCTGGCAAAACAGTTTCCTCTTGCACTTCTGTCTAGTCCTGGAATCAGCCTTTCTCCTGGTAGGAGCCTGATCTCTTTTTCCTGGAGTGTGATGTTGAAGACCAAAGTCCTAGTGCTAGTTGTACTCACTGCTTCTAGACCCTTTGAGCAGGCCACATGGTTTTTGATTCATTCTTGCTTGAGAGGGAGAAGGGCTGACTTGGTTTCTCTCAGTCTTACATATCTTTTTAGAGAACAAATAGGACTGGTATTTTCTGAAAGGATTACAAATGGGAACACTTAACATCTATTACATGCCGAGTGAGTTTGTGCTTTATGGACCAGCAGACTTGGGCACATATTGTTAATGAGGAACTCTTGTTCCTATACCAAATTCAGAACTTGGTGGTGAAGCTCTTTGTAGAAACCAGAAATTGAGGGAGGCCAGGACACTGTTTTTTTGTGGCACATGGGTCTTTCTAATATACCACTGCCCTGGGGTGGCTGGAGATGGAGAAGAAGGAAGATAGAGTAAATCCATACTTTTATCGTCAAAGTAGTAGCTTCATGAAACACCAGTAGACAATGATCTTCCTAGACCAGGGAATAAAGACTGTTGGCTTTAAGTCTTAAAGGGCCTGAGTTCCTGTTTCCAGGGAAATTTGACACTGTTAATAGGGATACTCTGTCTATGAAAACAATGTTTAAACACTAAGGTAGTTACCAATATTTTGTCTTAGATGTTGTGTCACATCATCAGTCTTTCATTTTGTGTGTGTGCTTGGTCATGATTCAGGTTTTCCTCTGGATCTCTTACGCTGTGAGAGCCTCCTTGGTCTGGACCCTGCAACCTGCAGCCGAGTTCTCAACAAAAATTACACACTGCTCGTGTCCATGGCTCCTCTCACCAATGAAATCCGGCCTGTGAGCAGCTGTACCCCTCAGGTAAAGAGCCATGTGAAGTATCACCAGTGCTGTCATTTCAGACGTCCTTGAGGTGACTTGATGAAGAGGTTGACTGGTTTATCATGTTATTTTTCAGTTTGCAGATGCCACATATTAAAACCAGTAACTCAGAAAGCACTTTTGTATTTTATGCTGTTGAAAGATGTTTGGTTCAGTTTGTGAGGGTAGAAATGGTGTGTTTTATTCACGTATCATCTAGCGACTTGTGATACATTGAAGTTTTCATGATGAATGTGGTGTTTTATTAATATCTTTTAAAGACTTTATGTGAATGAGAGCGCACGTGCAAGTGGGCAGAGGGGCAGAGGAAGAGAATCTCCAGCAGTCTTGGCTCTGAGCAAGGAGCCTGTCTTGGGGCTCATTCTCAGGACTCTGAGATCATGACCTGAGCTGAAACCAAGAGTCAGATGCTCAACCAACTGAACCACCCAGGCGCCACATGAAGTATTTTAAAGAGAATGTTTTGGATGCTCTTAAGGAAGCCTGGATTGCCTTGGGGGAAAAAGTCAATTTAAATTTAAAGAGAATGTTTTGGATGCTCTTAAGGAAGCCTGGATTGCCTTGAGGGAAAAAGTCAATTTAATTAGGAAAAATAAGATGCTTCTATGATTGCTAAGTAAACTGGAAAGGAAGGATTATGTTTAAAAGCTAAAACTCTGGTTATCTCTAAAATTGACTTGTGAACATTGCTGCTGGCTTTTTACTTTTTAAAAATAAATCAGTTGTGTATTTGTGTACTTAGCAAGGACATTGTGGCCTGTGCCATTTTCAGAGGGGACCATGTCACTGTTCTTCAGTGCTACATCCTGCCTGATTTTCCTAGATGTACCAGGTTAATGGTGTAGAAGAAAGGAAGGGATCCTTATACAAGGTTGATTTTATTGCTGTGTTGTTCTAGCTGCCTTGGTGAGCATACCTCCCACACCCCCAAATTTGTCCTCTATTCAGTGGGAGTGGTTATTGATTGGCATTTACCAGCCTTTTAAAAATAATTTCTTGTGTACCCCTCCCCCCAACCATCAACACCATCCCATATACATACTTCCTCCTATTCTGTAACACAGCTTCTAGGCATTAGTAGGAGTCCATGAACTAACTGAATGGTAAGGTGGATGGAAGGTTAGCCCCTTTTGTGAAAAATTGCATGTAATTAATGACAATTACTAACACTTTGGAATAGAGCTTATTGTATGACAAGTGCTGTTTTAAACCTTTCTGAACAACCTTATAGTGTCTTTATAAAGTAGATATTTTATCACCACATTACAGGAGAGTAAAGTGAGGCACAGAGAGTTTAAGTGACCTTCCTAAGATGATATAGCTGAGATGACAAAGCCAAGGTTCAAACCTTGGTGTTCTACTCGAGTTCATTCTCCCAATTGCAGTGGTAAGATGTGCTTTCTCAGTTTTAGGAAAACATTTAAACTGTTTCAATGGAGCGTTTGAAATTTATTTTCATAAGGATAGTAGCAGTTAACACGCGAGGCATTAGCTTTTGCAAAACTATCCTGGGTCCCTTTGTGAGATTTGGCTGCCTTACCTATGTATTACAACTTTCTCTTACCTGCTTTGTGATTACAGCATATTGGACCAGCTATCCCAGAAGTCAGTTCTGTCTGGTTTAAACTGTACATTTATTACATCACTGGGCAAGGACCACCATCTCTTTTATTGTCCAAAGGTACAAGACTTCGAAAACTACCAGACATATTTCAGGTACGTTGTGTGAGGTGTGGTTTGAGGAGGATAGAAATTGGTAAACAACATTATAGTGACCTTCTTAGTTTTTTTTTTTTTTTAAATTTCTAAACACCATTTTATCTTTTATTCATTTCTTTTCCATAGGGTTATGATCGATTACTAATAACATCTTGGGGTCATGATCCTGGGGTAGTTCCTACATCAAATGTGCTGACGATGTTGAATGATGCTTTGACACATTCGGCAGTTTTGATTCAGGTACTGTGGCTTTATTTGAAACAACCAATTTTGGATTTTGATTTTAAAGATGACAATTTGTCTAGCTTTCTACTGAGTTGCAGTCGGATGTCTGTAATATGACATTTGTAAAGCTGAAATGTAAGAGACCAGATGTGGGTTTTTGTCCTGGCCTTTGTCTGGCAGTGTGGGACTTGCAGAAACAACACAGACTTTGTAGTTAGACCCAGCTTTGGATTCCAGCTTCCTCTTTTGCTGCCCGTGTGGCTGTACTTAAAATAGCTCTGTTGAGCTAGAATTCAGTTAGCATACAGTTCACCATTTTAAATTGTACAACTCAGTGGTTTTCAGTGTAGGCACAGGTGTCCACAACCATCACCATGCTCATTTTAGAATATTTATATCACCTCAAAAGAGAACTCCTGAACGTTTAGTTCTCACTTCCCCAATTCCCCAGCCCTAAACAATACTAATCTACTTGTCTCTCTAGAATGCTTCTTCTGAGCCTTTCACATACGTAGAGTCATGTAATACATGGTCTTTTGTCCCTGGCCTCTTTTACTTCGCAAATGTTTTCGTGGTTCATCATGTAGCATGCATCAGCCTTTCATGATTCAGTACTGCATTCCTTTTTATGGCCAAATAAGAGTCCCTTGTATAAATATACCACATTTTGTTTTTCCATCCATTGCTGGTGGACATTTGGATTGTTTCCACTTTATGGCTCTTAGGAATAATGGTAGTCACTGCTATAAATGTTCATTTATGGGCTTTTGTGTGACCCTGTTGTCATTTCTCTTAGGTAGGTGGCTAGGACTGGAGGTGCTGGATTATATGGTAGTTCTATATGTAACTGTTTAAGGAACTTCCAGACTGTTTCCCAGAGTGGCTGCACCATTTTATATTCCCACTAGCACTTGGTATTATCTGACTTGTTTTATTATAACCCTCCTAGGGTGTGAAGCTGTATCTCATTGTGGTTTTGATTTGTATTTTCCTGATGCCTAATGATGGTGAGCCTCTTTTCATGTGCTAATGAGCTGTGTGGCATTTCAAAGATACTTATGCTTAGTTTCTGGCTTGTAAAATGGAGATGGCAATGTTTACTGTATAGCAACAAAAAGTGATAGTAGCAGCTAATGGTGAGATAAGCAATTTATAGTCCTAGGATTGTTGAATGAAACAAGACTGTGTGTGAAGTGTGCAGCACGCTTTCTGCTTCATAATAGGTTCTCAATAAGGATTTCATTAATTTATTCCACTAACAACCATTTGTGCCATATTCTGTGCTAATTAACGCGGATATACAAATAAGACACAGTCCCTGAGTTTAAGGGATTTAAGTCTGGTGGAAAATGTTGCGTTAGATGTCAGTTTCAGTTTTTTTTTCTAAGTGCTGAATAGGATTATATACAGTGCAAGCATTAGACAGAAGTACCCGATTCAGCCTTGAGGCAAGGAGAAAGGCTTAAGGGACACTTGTTAGAGAAAATGAGACTCTGTTTATGTATAGAAGGATGATACAGAAGAGAGCCAGGCCAGACAGAGGGGTTAGCAGGAATAAATCTCTGGGCAGAGATTTTTTTCTTTTTCTCCACTGCTACTTTCCTAGTACCTGAACAGTGCCTGGCTCAGAGGAGGTTCTCATGAGTATTTTAATGTAGGCAGGCCCTGGCATATAGCATACCTTGACTGTTTTGCTATAGAGCTTAGACTCTACCCTATAGATCGATGGTAGCCAGTGAAAGGTGCTAAGCAGGGGATTTATATGGTCAGTATGTTTTGGGAAGATCAGCTTGGAGAGTATGCTGAGACTGATTGGGTGGGGTAAGATACCTGGAGCAAGAGGTCCAGTTAGGATTTAGTATAGGAGCCCCGATAAGAGGTGAAGACAGCCTAGATCAGAGAAGTGGTAATAAAAATTGAAAGGAAAAAATGGATTCAAGAATTATTACAAATTAAAATTAATAGAATTGATCAGATGTCTGAGAAGGACATGAGAAGAGGAAGAGAATGTTTCCCCGGATATTGGCTTATGAAAGTGGAAGAATGGTGATATCACTACTTGAGAGAACAGAGGAGTAAGAGCCAGTTGATGTGGATCAGATGATGTGTTATGTTGGGGCCTGTTGAATATAAGGTGTCTGTGGGACGTTTGGATAGTAGAGCTACCTAATCAGTAATTGAAAATATTTTGAAATCCAAACAAAGGTTGAACAGGAGACACTGACTTAAGTGTCTGCATCAGCACATGGAGGTACTTGAAGCCATGAGGGTTGATGTGTTAGCCAGCAGGGAGGAACCCCTAGCAGGGCTTAGTGGTGGGAGATGACATCATGGAATGGGTTAGGCGTGGGCTTGAGTCAGTCTGCCTAAATTCAGATCTTGATTCTACCCTTATTAGAAGTCTTGGGCGATTTCAGTAATCTTGAATACCTTCCCTGCAAACTGGAGATTTTAACGGGATTCTGGCCTTATAAGGTTGTTGAAACGAATGACTGATTTGCATAATCTACATGGTCCTGCACTTAACACATAGGAAGATCTTAAAAGACGTTATGTATGTGTTGGTAATGGTAGTTGAAGCAGAGGAGTTTTAAAATGTTCATTACAGAGTTTTGTTTTTGCTAAAAAAGGATGCCTCCTTTATTAAGTTTTATGGAAGAAATTCACCCTGCTGGAACTTGTAGCAAAATTAAGATTTTGATTAAAACCATGCTTTCATTAAAACAGTCTTGGTTAGGATTCATATCAAAACTGTACCAATGAAGTAGAAGGGAGCTGTCCAAAGAAATAATGTTCAAGTTGTTATATGAACCATCTAAATGAGTGCAATTTTTCTCTGAAATGATTTTTTTCTTTTATGTCAGAGTACTTTGAATTTAAATGACGTGTAGAGTTTTTTTAAAGGGAAAAATATATAGCTCCCCAGTGTTAACTTAAATTTTCTATTATAACAACACTAAAGGCACATAAACATAAAATTAAATTTTTCATGCTTATTATTCTTGCACAGTTGCAAAGCCATAACAAATTTAGGGATTTAAATGCAAAAACCTTTTAAAACTAACAGAATTCAAATGAACATTAATTGAATGCAGGAGATAAAAATAAATCATTATTTGTAGCATGGGAGTGGGGTGGTGAGACTCAGATTTTTTTAAATTTAATTTTTGAATTGGTAGAACCTACACATGATTCAGAAATAAAACATTATTAAAAGATACACAGAGAAAAGTATCACTGCACTTCTAACACTGCCCCATTTTTCCCCATTTCTCCTCCAATTCAGATACATTTATTGGTTTCCACTGTACCCACCTAGAATTTCTTTATGCATGTGTGAGCCAGTGCACAGTATAGTCCCCTGCTTTTTTCACTTATCAAGTAGAGACCTTTCCATTTTGGTTCATAGGGAGCTTCTCTCTCTCTCTCTCTCTTTTCTTTTCTGCAGCTGCCTTGAAAATAACAGCCATTAAGTTATTTAACCCCTTTTGAGGGGCTTTTATAATTACATAATTTTGAATATATGTCACTGAGTGCAGGTTTTTGAGTTTTGCATTCCCAGTTCATGATATACCAGCTGATGGATGATGGGATTCTTTTACCACTTTCCTCTCTCAGAACGGCAGCTAACCCTTGTGTGAGTGTACTTGACTTCAGTCTTATAAATTAATATGCACTTAAGATGATCTTTGCTTGCTGGAGAAAAATAAAAAATTGTTGAAAGTTTTTTTAATGGAATATTAACATAGAATATATCATTACATGGCATAGTCTTATTTATTGTTTGATTACCTGTTTGTTCTTGGAAATACAGGTTTCTTGTATACCTTTCAACTGTGTTTCTTCATGTATAGGGGCATGGTTTGCATGGGATAGGAGAAACTGTCCACATACCATTTCCATTTGATGAAACAGAACTACAAGGAGGTATCTTACTTTTGAATTATATCTGTTTGACTTCTTTATCATTTTTAATCTTTACCAGCAGTTTGGTAGAAAACATAGGAAGTGAATTCTTAAAATTTTTAAGTTCTAGGGTCTTATCATGCGGCTTTTAAAGAGTATTGGCAAAGATGGGGGTGCCTGGGTGACTCAGTTGGTTAAGCATTAGACTCTTGATTTTGGCTCATGTCATGATCTCAGAGTCATGAGATCAAACCCCACATTGGGCTCCACGCTCAGCAGGGAGTCTGCTTGAGATTCTCTCCCTCTACCTCCCCCTAACCCTGCTCACTCTCACGTGCTCTCTCTCTCTCAAGTAAATAAATAAATCTGTAATAATTAAGAAAAGGAGTATTGGCAAAGGTAGTTTTCTGTCATGTGCCTTTTCCCACAAAGAACTAGTAGAATAAGACTCAACTTGGGACCTTTGAAGGAAGGCTAGGCTGCCTTTGAGATGAAGCATATCAGTGGGTCTCTGCCTACCTAGGTGGAAGACTAGGTTTTCTCTCTGTTTAGACTTTCACATGCCTTTTATTGTTTATTTATTTGGAGGCAAAGGGAGAAGATAATTTATTGGGAATATTTTATGCAGAGAATGTTGATCTCCCTCCTCCCCCCCAATGTTACATACTGTCCCTCCCACCTTCCTGCTGCTTTTTTAGGTAATTTAGAACTAGATGCCAATGAACATGTGTATACTATTTTACGGTTCACAGAGTACTTGCATGTATTTCCTCTTTCAGCATTTGATTTTGAATTTAAATGTTATTTTTGTTATTAGAGAGGATTTGAGTGGATTATAGAGTTTGAGCTAAATTAAGCTAGTTAGAATCAAGGGAGCAGGCCCTGTTTAAAGTTATCTTTTCCTAGAATTGGATGTGAGCTACTGTGCATTTGATGAAAGATGCTCACAGAATTTTTGTTAAAAGCAAATTTATTCTTTGTTTAGTATAGGGGATAACCCTTTCTGGTACTCATATAGCACTTCTGTTTCCTACTTCATGTAAAACTGCTGTTCTATAATCTTGTATTTCTGGTTCTTAAAGCCATATTGCTTGAATTTTTAGAGAGCAGTAAATGGTTCAAGTAACCTAACTTACATTATTTTTTTTCCTTTTTTTTTTTTAAATTAGCTTACATTTGTATAAGAACTTAATATTCTTCCAAAATGATAGTCCCCACCGTCCCTTAATCCACCAACGTCAGGAAAAGGAAGATTTTAAAAAGATCTTTTTCCTTCTTACATTGCTAGACTGCAGAAATCTCCCATTTGAAATTCAGTTCTCTCTTTTGCCTGTTGTGAATAAATGTTCATGAAATTTGGAGAAGAGGGACACCTAAGTGGCTCAGCAGTTGAGTGTCTGCCTTTGGCTCAGGGCGTGATCCCAGACCTGGGATCAAGTCCCACATCAGGCTCCTCACAAGGAGCCTCTCTCTATGTCTTTGCCACTCTCTGTGTGTCTCTCATGAATAAATAAAATCTTTTAAAAAAAAATTTGGAGAAGAGTTTTTCTCTTCCAAAAAAACAGCCTCTTCTCAGAAATAAGTATTTCTCTGCAATTAAACTTTGCTATTTAATCCTTTGACACTTTATAAATTCTGTGGGGGAAAATATTCACCTGAACTTATAGACTAGTGACAACAGGATCTTTAAACTATAAAATCTCAAAAGCTGATGAATAGCTCTCTTGCCTTGGAAGATTATTTTGTGAATTATAAAAGAAAGGAATCTTCATATTTGAGTATAGAGCACCTTTCAAAGTTAATCTATTTATGAGTACTTGCATAATATTTAATTTATTAAGGATATAATTTCAAGTACATTTTTAGCTTTAGTTTCAATAGGAATAATTTTACTTCTAAAATTTTTTCAAAAATATGTATTTAATACTTTCCTGGCAGAAGCCCAACAAATAAGCATTCGAGGCAGAATAAAACCACAAAGAGAAGCCTAGAGAATTTTGCCACTGACTGGTCCTATTTGCTTTTACTTAGCAGGTAATTTGTTTTGATACAATAAGTGCCTCCTGAAGGCTATAAATGTATATGTACGTCATCCTTTTACACTCACAGGTAGTTGTTTGTTGGAACCAATGTCGATAAACTATAAAAGTAATTCCCAGAATTGTTTAATAAAAGTATATTTACATGTTTGATATCATGTTATGTTATAAAACTGTTTACTTATAATGTGATGTCACTCTTTGTTCTTAGAGTTTACTCGTGTCAATATGGGCGTTCATAAAGCATTGCAGATATTGAGGAACAAAGTGGACTTACAGCATTTTTGTGGATATGTCACCATGTTGAATGCTTCTAGCCAGCTTGCAAACAGAAAACTCAGTGATGCTTCTGATGAGCGAGGTCAGCCCACAGTTGGGTTCTTTGAATTAAGATCACTGTATTGAGGGGATCCCTGGGTGGCGCAGCGGTTTGGCGCCTGCCTTTGGCCCAGGGCGCGATCCTGGAGACCCGGGATCAAGTCCCACATCGGGCTCCCGGTGCATGGACCCTGCTTCTCCCTTTGCCTGTGTCTCTGCCTCTCTCCCTCTCTCTCTCTCTCTCTCTCTCTCTCTCTCTGACTATCATAAATAAGTTTAAAAAAAAATTAAAAAAAAAAAAGATCACTGTATTGAGTTGATCACAATCTTAATACTTAAAGAAGCAGAGAGACTTTTGTGGGGATGTTGAATTATTTAATACTTGGTATTTTTTCACGAAGATGAGACACTATTCTGTGACATCCTTTGGATAAATATCATTTGTTTGGATGGAGAAAATACTAAGTGCCCAGCTAAAAGGCTATTGGCCTGGGGTTGGAGTTACAGAATGGTTGTGGGTGTGAGCCCTCTAATCTCTGCTCCATGTCTATAGGCTCTCAGTTACATTCCTTTATGCGGTGACAGCTTCAAAACTTCAGTTTCTGTGTCACAGTCTTTCCAGAGTAGAACTAACAATTTTTCCCGTTGAACCATTGTCTTTCTGTCAAAGGCACCACTGTCTCATCACCCAAGCCTAGAATCTTTGTCTATTCCTTCTTTTGCCATGCTTCCCCTTAGTTTCCACGTTCTGTGATTAGTCTCTAGATGTCATCTTCTGTCTTCCCTTCTCTCTCTTTAGATTCCTCGCGACTGTCATTCTGGTCTGTGTCTCGATCCTTTAATCATGAGTTATCACAGTCCTTTCCTGTTCATTAGCCTTCCTGGCCGTATTCTCCTTCTTTCTGTCTCCAATCCAGTCTGCACGTTGTCAACAGCTGATTTCCTTTTTTCTTCCTAATTAAAAAATGTGTTTTCCAGTCACCTTCTCTCATATACTGATTGTTGCTGCTCTGGCATAATTTTGGCTTGTATGTGGCTTTGGAGCCCATGGTTCCAGCTCTGGTCCATAACTCTAGAAAACCATACAGTTCTGACATCTGTCATTGATTGATTATATTCCCTGAGCCTTTTAGTGTGAAATCTTGAGTAAATATGATTGATTACTCCCCATCCAGTGGATTGGATTGGCTCCCTTTGAGTTGAATATTCATGCCTGGTCCTTTGCCTTTGGCCAGAGGATCTGACTTAATTTTAATAGTTGGCTGCCACGTATCAGAGGGCATTTTCCAAACAGATGTATGGATTACGCAGTCATTACAAATCATGTCTGCTACAGTCATGTTTTATTTCTTTCATCCCATAAACATTTATGCAGTATCTACTTAGGTACTGGAAATATAGGAATTGCTGAGACCTAAGGAATAAATAAAACTCTAGGAAGGGAGACAAACCAATGAATCAGCCTGCTTTGTACTGTTAAAAGTCTGTGGTGGAGCTTGGCAACAGCTTAATGTGCTAATAATGTAGGACTGAGAAGGCATATCTCAGCCCAACTGAGCCATCAGCGAAGGCTTCTTAGAGAAGGTAAAGTTTGAACTAAATTTTGAAAAATGAGGATTTGGGTACATAAGAGATGATTGTTTATTTGGAGGGTAGCAGCCTTTCAGGTGGAGGGAGTCAGATACTCAAGTAGCTCTTGATCAAAAGAAAGAATTTGTTGGTAAGTAGCAGAAAATGAGAGTTGAGAAACAGGTTAAGATCAAGAGATCTTGGAGGATCATACGTGCTGGAAGATATGAAAAGTCAAAGAATTTTGAGGGGGGATGACATCTAATTGCACATTTCTATGGGGATGGAAGTGACTTTGGGAATAATCTAAGTGAAAGGCTAACCTCATGGTCTGCCTTTTGAGTCCTCATTTCTTGGGCCAGGGTTTTACCACTTCAGCACTGTTTGCATTCTAAGCTGGGTAATTCTTTGCTGCGGGGGCCTATCCCATGCATTGTAGGACATTTAGCTTTCCTAGGTAATCAGTAGCATCCCTGTCCCCTTTCATGGCAACTACATAGGTCTCTAAATGCTGTCAGAGGTCTCTTGGGGGACAGGATTGACCCTAGTTGGAAACAGCTGCTTTAGGGTGAATCTCCATTGTCATTCTTGTTGCTTAATGGCTTTTCTTCTGTTAAGGCTATTGAATGACTTGTGCCAATTACGAGAATCCTAATATTGTGTATGTCCTTTCATTGGAAGGAGAACCTGATTTGGCTTCTGGTTCAGACGTAAATGGGAGTACAGAGTCATTTGAAATGGTCATTGAGGAAGCAGCTATAGACTCAGCAGCAAAACAAAACTCTGGTAAGGCTTTAAGAATTATTTTCAGTTTTAGACTAGTTTCTGAGATTTAACTCTTCTGTTAAATCATTTGGGTGTCATTGTTTGCTCTGATTATCCATAACCTTTTAATAAGTATTCACTAGGAAACATGCTTATATGTTTAGGATAACAATGAAAGTGTCATAAAAATACGACCTGAGAGTATTTCATTTTTCCTGTGTTAAATTCTTTCATGTTGTAGATGTCTTGCAATGTCTTTCTTGGGGTGGTGGGGGTGGGGGTGGGGGTAAAAGGCCCCAGAAGCATGTACTCACTCAAAAAAGATTCTTTACTGTTTAGAGATTCATTGACTTCTCTGAATCCTCTCCCCTATTAATAAGCCTGTTGATGGACTGTGGGGGCTGAGAGGAACCTGAAAATTCCTGGACCTCAGTTAAAAGACCCTGGTCAGTCATAATATATGTAAATACATATGTGATTAATAACTATATCATTTTGTAGTTGCTACAACAGAAGCAGATTGGGTTCCTCTTGAGCTGTGCTTTGGAATTCCATTATTTAGTTCTGAATTAAACCGGAAGGTTTGTAGAAAAATTGCTACACATGGCCTTTGCAGAAAAGAGAGGTGAGGGTTTGTATTCATTGTTATCTTTTCATCTATGAGACTTTTAGGTGCTCAGTTGCTACATCTTATTTTCTTTTACTTCACACATGAGCATGGTAATTGCCTTGTGTCTATTTGTTGATTGAATAAAGATTGCTAGTTTAAGGATTTTTCTATATTTTTCAAAATTAAACTTCAGCGCCTAAGAATTTGACACATGCAGACATTGGGGGGTACATGTTTTGGTTAATTTTAAGTATGTTAACTTAGTTACCCAGATTTGGTGAGAGTGTGATAAAAATCGCATGCTTATATGAGATTCCCTTGTGCACTTCTGTCATCCTGAGCAAACACACTCAAGTTATGTCATGTAAATAGTGATTATCTCTTTTGGTGCAATTATAGCTGAGTTTATAGATTTTCTTTAGCTTCCACGTTTTCTAAAATGAGCATGTATTACTTATCAGAGATGACCTGTAGGTTTTATCTCACATGCTGACTCTGATCCATTGGGAGGAGTTGCTAAAGAGGCAGTGTTGTAAAATTTATGTGACTGCTGAGCAGAGAGGAATATCCCTGAATCTGATTGTCGTGGTAGAGTGGCTGGGAGAGCCGATGTCCACAGGTCTCCTTGACTTCTTTATTTAAAAAAACAAAGTTGGATAATAAGTAATCCATCTAATTGGATTAATATACTTTATCAGAAGATTGAAAATACCTCAATTGACCAATGATTTCAACAGTTCTCTGAAAGTTATCTACATGAGTAAAAAAATAGAAATACTATACAGATTTAAGATTGCTACCATAATTGTTACCAGTTTACATATTTGAAAAATACTTGATTTAAGTGGGTTGATGTATATTAAATCTGTTAGACTTTTTACACGGGTGTATTTAAAAATTAATTGGGGTGTTTGAAGTTGATATTATAATGGTCATTCCTGTCTGAGTTTTCATTTTAAACATTTTCTTTCATTTAACATTTACATTTGCTGATAGTTTAAACTTTTCCTAATAGTAACTTCTCAGTTTTGGTTTTATACATGATTTTTTATTTTAAAATGGTCTTTTTATGTACTGTTTAATATTATTAAACTGGCAGAAGTTTCATTGATGAGAACCACTGAAACTTTTAAAAAAAGTTTATGTGATTAAACAATGTATTTACACATATAAATGCACTTAAGTTGTTGAAATTAAACTCTTGTCAGATATTAGTTCTTGTCATTATATTTATTTTAAACTTTTTACCCTTGTTTTTCAGCCTTCAGAACCTCTTACATTCCAGTAGAAAATTGTCTCTACAAGTCCTTAACTTTGTTCACTCATTCCAGGTAACAAAACTCAAAAAATCCAAATGGTATTTGCATAGAGCGATACAGGATGCAGAACACTTTGACACGTGTATTGGGTCTCCACAGTAATGAAATAAGCACTGATTTTAATTGATTAAGATGCTGAGATTAAAAAAAAAAAAAAAAAAAAGATGCTGAGATTTAGGAAGTTAATTTTCTTGCAATTGATTTCACTGTCCAGATGAAGAAGGTCTAAAGCTGAGACTCTGTTCTGTGCCAGTGTTTCGTTCAAGAGAAATTGTGTTAAGTATCTACCCCGTGGGCCACGCACCATGCTAGGTGCTAGTTCTTGGACATGATACGCTTCCATTAACTGCAGTGGTTCTTAGTTGCTGAGAGGAGGCTGTCTGTTTGTGGTGCAGGCCAGTGCTTTAGACCTTTTGTCTTCCCCCTTCCCCAAGAAAAGAAAGGATAGACTTGATTTGTAGATAAACTTTGGGAATGGAGTATTTCTGTTCAGAAGATGTGATCCAACATTATGAAATTGGTGTTTTGGAGTTTTGTTTCATTTATTTTAAATACTTGAGTCTACTCTATACCAGACCCTTTAAGAGGTGCAGAGGGAGACACTAGTGGAGCTTATAATGATGTTTGAGACAGTAAATAGTCAAGTAAACATTGAAATATATAAGTGATGACAGATTTCAATGGGTATTTTTGAAGGAGCCAGACTCCTTGGAATCTGATGGGATCTAAAGGGACCTAATTTAAATGGACAGAGATGATATAAAAGCTGAAACTTCTAAGAGATGGAAAAGAGTGTGCCATGCAGAGCTTGATAGGAGCAAAGGTCCTGTGTGAGGAAAGCACTTGGTGTACAAGGAAAGGAAAGAAGGCTGGTGTGGTGGAAACCTTGTGAAAGTGGGAGCGGGGGAGGAATAGTGGCAAGAGGTGGGGCTGAAGAGGAAGGGATAGCAGAGCCTTCTAGAGTATATCAAAGAATTTATATTTTATGTTCGAGTGCAAAGATAAATTATTAAAGACTTTTAAACAAGAATGATACTATTTCTGATCAGCTGTTTTTAAAAGATTAGTTACCATTTGAAGAGCAGATTAAGAAGGAACAAAGCATAGAAGCAAGACCAGTTCGGAGACCACTGTCATAGCCCAAGTGAGAGTTGCTGGTAGCTAAGCTCCCTTTTTAACCAAAAATACCCCCAAATTTTGCATGTATCCATAGTAAAGGTTTATTATACATATGTACTGTTAAATCAATAAATTATGTGTATTATAAAACATACACAAAAATAGAAATTTTGTAAGGATGCAGTAGTCAGTAGAGGATTTCTAAAATTTTTATAGCCCCGTACCCAACTTTGGAGTGAGTACACACTTTGGAGACCACTGGCCTGGAGTATATGCTGGTGGGCTACAGGGAATGAATAATGTAGGATATATGTTGGAGTTAGATTGCTAGAACCTGGTGATTAATTCAATGTGAGGAAAAGATTGAGGGTGTGGTGAAGAAGGGAGGCGTCAAGAATGATTCTCCAGTGTCTGGGCTAGCATGATGTAGGGAGTAGGGAGGGCTGGGGGAGGAACTTAACTGGAGAGTTAGGGTTTTGGGACATGGTAAGCATGGAATGGATGTCCCTGAGTAGTTGGGGTTTGTGAGGTTGATCTTTGCGTCTCCCATGGTGCTTTGTGGTCCACAAACATCTTGGGTCATCATAGTTAGTATTTATAATGAGCTGTATTAAATTATTTGGTAAAGTGTTGAATCTAGGAATTTTCTCCGGTTCCTTGGTCTTTTAGGAAGGTGCTTCAACACTGGATGTTCCCACTGAGGCCAGCTTTTCCAGTGTGCTCTCGCAGTCCTCCTGTGCTGACGCAGGAGTTCCACTTCCTGCAAAGAACTTAATCTTTAAAGATGGCATCTTATCAGAATGGAGCGGACGGTCACCTTCCTCGCTTCTTACTGCTAATCTCCATTTGCAATAATTTGGTTCCACCATTTGTTGCTCACACTTTCTGCCTTTTTTCTTTCTTAACGTTAGCTTTATAGTGCCAGCCACTAAAAAGCATCCTGCTGCTGCAGTGCAATTCACGCCCAACCGATGCTAAAAGATTGGGGAAACATGTTCGCATTTTTTCAAGTTTTCCTCATTATTGCACCTCCTAAGGCAACAAAGAGCTTTTTAGCAGCCTGCACTGTATTTTTTACCTTGAGACAATCTGCATTTCTTTTATAAAACTGAGGATATACTTTATAGGCTTTATGATGACTGTTATGTTTATAAGCAGTCACTATGAATATTGCAGTGGTAATTTTATATGTTAGTTTATCAAACATAAATCTTGTTTAATTTTATATTTTGTTACCTACTCTAGGGGATCATGGAAGAGGTGGAACTCTTCCTCTGAAAAGGCTTCTTGGTACTTAAAGTAGCAAAACTATAAAACAATAAACATCCAGTTTTGAGAGATGATATGATGGGGCATTAAGAATTTCTGTGGCTATCTGTAAATTATGTACATGAGTTGAACATTGTTGAAAGTATGTAAATCAGCATAGTTATGTATAACTTAACCTTGATTTATAAGATCTTAACTCAGACTATGACTATACATTGACATCTCATGAGAAGCTTTGGAAAACATTCTATTTTTAAACCAACATTTGTATGTGGACTTCTGTTGTCACTCACTTTGGGCTTTATATTTTCATAGAGTCTTTATGGAAAAATAGAATTTATTTTCCACTCTTGTAACTGTGGCTGCTGCACGTTTTCACCCAGACTGATTTTTTGTTTAGTAGCTTTACCAATGAATTGTTATGAAATCGAATTTGATGTTTTGAAACCAAGGATTGTGATTTTATAGGTTAGAATTACCTATTAGAGGTATTAAGGCTATGTCTTCTGATCAGAAACACTTTGGTGATAAACCTCCTTTGAAGACATTCTTAAGCAATCTGGATCTTAAATTTATGTGAATAGTTTTGGAGGAACTGATAAAGAAAAATTGAGTAATTTTAAAATGTTTCTTGAGTCATTGATTCTTTTAGATCTCAAATATTAATTAGAATAATTGGAATCACTTTCTAGATTTTTTAAGTTACCTTCCTTGGGAAGTTTGTGCAGTGTTATAGTTTAGTGTAGCTCTTCTCATAGGATAATGGTTTGCTTGTTTAAAACTGTAACCAAACTAACTGGTCAAACAACATATATCTAAAACATTTAAAGCATTAGAGAATTTGGGAATGTTATAACCTAAACATTTTTGCTGATAATTTTGTTATTTATAGAATTGGTATTTGTGTATTTAACATACTACTGGAAATATATGCCTTTCTTAAAACTGTTAACATAACCATTCATTCAATACAATGGCCTACCTATAGAATTGAATATCTTGGAGCAGGTTACCTGTGGCACACAGTCAGTGCCGTGTTTTGGGTAAGTGCAGTAACGTTTCGTTTTCTACTTTGTCTTATATGAGGTAGAAATCAAGTGTATGTTATAAATGTTTGTAAAAGGCAAAATACATACTAATATTAAAATAATTTCTTATGACTGTGAATCACTCATTTATTTTTCCAATAATTGATATTGTACATTCCTAGTACTATTAGGTATGTATGTAACTTTTATAGTTTTTCAACCGAAAGTTGTAAGTATTTCAACTTGATCAGGGCTCTTTAATCTCATTTTCATTTGCTTTGTTTATATTAACTGTAGTTATTTTATTTATTCCTGTATTAACAATCTAAGCCTACTGTAATGACATGTACACTAATAAAGAATCGAATAATTTGTAGTTGTTGGCAGTGAACCCAGCTGGTGATCAATTGAAAACTTAAAATATGGGAGTGATTTGCTGCTATATTTCCTTTGAGAGATAATGGGGAAAGAATTAGAACCTAATAATGATCATGAATTTTAGGGAAAGTACTGGAAAAACAGGTGGACAACTCTGGTTTTTCTCCTGTGAATGAGGAAAGGTTCTGATTCCCAGTTGAAAACCTCTCATACTTTTAAGGAGGGAGAATCTGCTTTTTAGAGCTGTTAGTAAAATGTGAAAGCTGCTTTTGTGCTTTGCTTTATGAATTTGGCTTTGTTTCATCCATATGTTAACTCATCTCCTAATCTTAGAAGTGTCGATCCCATTCAACAAACCGTTAAATTTTAAGAGTAGACTTTATTTGCCAAAGAAGACTTATGAAAGAATTTTAAAGTAATTTCATTTGGCTTTTGCTACCTCCCTTTCTGTTCTCCCCTTAATGTCCTTAAACCATGGGAAACATTCTTTAGAAACCAAGAGAAAAAGAAATATCAAAAAGGACACAGAATTTAGTATGATACATCTCCCAGGGGGGTCTAAAGGAATGCAACTTTATGTCGTTTAAAAACATATCTGATTTTTCTCGATTCCTTTCTTTCATTTTAAATATGTAATCAGATGATTTTATATTCATTTTCTGGAGAAATATCAGGTTTTTTTACTCGATGTTGTCAATCTTCTCTGCCATTCATTGTTTCTATTTTATGTTCAGTGTTTCAAATACAGTTTGTATTTAAAGATTTTAAAGTACCAAAACTCTGTAACTGAGTACAGTGGATTGTTTTCTGGTATGATGTTAATATTCTACAACAAAATGTATAAAGTGTTGTCAATTTGATTATTGACACATATAATATGTTTACAAATAAACTGTGGTGTTGATCAAATTTCTGCGAAAATGTGTACATAATCTGTAAGTTCCTTTCTTAATATTAAATAGAGCCATGCTTTCAGTGCTGTGGCTTTCCTATACTTTTCTTTAATGACCTTTTCATTGCAGATTTGTAGGAAGTTTCAAATTTATAGGAAAGTTGCAAAGATAATCCAGGGATGTTTCCTACACCTTTCCCCAAGCCTCCCCCAATGTTACCACCTTCTAAACTATGGCCTATTATGTGAAAACTCAAGTTAACCTTAGGATAGTACTATTTACTATACTATGGACTTTATTTGTGTTTATCTGTTTCCCACTAATGTCTTTTGCTGTTCTAGGATCCAGTCCAGGACACCACATTGCATTTATTTAGTCATGACCTTGACTCTATGAAGAGTACTGGTTAGTTCTTTTGTAGAACGTCCCTTAATAATGGGTTTGTCTGATGTTTTCTTGTGATGAGATTTGAGGTTATGCTTTTAAGGAAGGATAGCACAGACGTGATGTGCCCTTCTACACTATATCATAATCACAGGATACACAATGTCAGTAAATATTACCGGTGATATTCCTTCACTGGCTAAGTTGGTGCCTGCTGGGTATTTCTATTGTATTTTCCCACTTTCTATACTTCTTTTGCCTTTGGAATTGAGTTACTAGGTCTAGCCCACAGTCAAGGGGAGGAGGTAGTATCTATATATATTATTTAGATTTTTTTCTTAAATTTGTTCCTCTTTCCTATTTATTTGGTCCTTTGTTTATATTAGTATGTGATCATGGCTATTTTGTATTTTAGGTTAAAATCTAATCCTATTATTTATTGTGTAAATTGTTTCAACCTTGGCTATTGGGAACTCTTTGAGGTTGGCTCTTAAATTCTTTTGACATGCCTTCATCTTTTTTTTTTTTTTTTTTTTTAAGATTTTATTTTTACTTTCTGGCACTGCCAAGTTTTCCCTGGATGTAAGCCTTAGAATTAGCTATTTCTTCAAGGAGCCCTGGTTACTTTTATTGGAGATTGGTATTTAGATACCAAGATCTGGGTGTTGTGTGTGCTCACTACTACCGCTTCTAGGCTTTTTCAGTGAAGTGTGGTAGGAGATTCTAATATGCATACTAACCAGTATATAGTATACATTTCTATAATTGTTTCTAGATCTATCTGTATATATGTTAAACATTAAGTTATACTCACTGAACCAGCACTGCAAGTTTCATTCTTTGTGTTTTGCCTTTGTGTTTATTTGTAACTTACTTATCTGAGAGTGAGAACCCTGGCTTCTTTATCTACAATTTGTTTGCTTATTTGTTGAAACTTACAGTACTTATAACATGGTTTCAGAATAGTTAAGTTGTACCCCATGAGAAAAATGGCCAACTGGAGTATAGTGTCCAAGTACTTGTTTTGTCCTTAGCCTTACACTAACTATCTACTCAAAACACCATTTTCCAAAGTAACTTTAGTTCAGCTTTTATTTCCCACTTCCTTTGTTAAGGTTATGTCATACATTTGTAAAACACTTTCACACTGTGCCTTCCATCTGGGGTCTCTTACATCCCAGTTGAGTTTTCCGTATCATAAAATTCACTCTGTATGGGCTTTGATAAATGCATGGTTATGTACCCACCATCTCAGTAGTATACAGAAGAGTTCCATCACCCTAAAAACTCCTCATTTACTCACCTCCCCCACCCTGCCCTTCACAACCACTTTCCTGTTTTTTATTCCTGCAATTTTGCTTTTTCTGGGACGTCATGTAAATGGGATTGTGCAATTTGTGGCTTTGTAAATCTGGCCTCTCTTGCAATGCAGAGTGCATTTTAAATTTGTGTTATTGTGTGAATCAGTAGCTCTCCTTCCTATTGCTGAGTGTGATTGGATTGGATTAATGTATCAAGGTTTATTTTATCATTTAATGGTCATGACATGCAGGTTTTTAATATAAACATAATTAGTTTTGCTGGAAGTGGAATTGCTGACTCATTTGGTAAGTGTATATTTAACTTCATAAGAAACTACCACACTGTCTTTCAAAATGACTGCCATTCTGTATCCCACCAGCAGTGAAGCAGTGGTAACTCTTTGTGACCAAAATACTCATTTCCTTGTGAAAAATGATGTTGAGCATCTTTCTTTTCATATGCTTATTTGCCACCCATGTATCTTTGCTGAAGTGCCTATTCAGATCTGTTGTCCGTATTTTAAAAATTGGGTTTTATTGCTGAGTTTTAAGAATTCCATATGTTATTCTCCTTTGTCAGAAACATGTTTTGCAAATGTTTTCTCCCAGTCTGACTTGTCTTTTCACTCTAATAGTGTCTCTTAAAGAACAAAAATTTTTAATTTTGATGGAATATACTTTATTTTTTTTAATGGGTTGTACTTTTAATGCTATTACCTAAAGAACTCATCACAAACCCAAGGTCATGTAGATTTTTTCCTGTTTTCTTCTGAAAGTTTTACAGTTTTATGTGTAGGTCTTGGACACATGTTGAGCTAATTTTAATATATGGGGTGAGATGTTTTTCAAGGCTTGTTCTTGCATATAGACATCCAGTTGATAGAGCACATTTCTTGAGAAGAGTCTCCTTTCCTCATTGAATTGTCATTGCACCTTTATCAAAAATCAGTTGATAAATATGTAGAGAGAAGGTAGATTGGTGGTTACATGAAGTGGAGATGAGGAGTGAGTGCAAATGGACATACATGTTTTTGGAGTACTAGAAATGTTACCAAAAGATAATTGCATTGTACACTTAAAACAAGTAAATTTTATGTGTAAGTTATAGTTCAATAAAGCTGTTTTTAAAAAAATCAGTTAACATTTGTGCGCGTGTATTTCTGGGCTCCCTCTTCTGTTCACTTGATCAATGTGTCTGCCCTTTGAATACCACACTGAAAGTGAATAGTAAGAGTCCTCCTGACTTTTTTTTTTTTTTAAATCGATGGATTGATTTTGGTTCTTTCAGTTCCTTTGTCTTTCTATATAAATTTTAGAATCAGTATGTCAGTATCTACACACAAGCTTTGCAGGAATTTTAATCAGTTATTTTGAATCAGAAAATCAAACTGAGGAGAATTCACACTCTAACCAGTATCTCTCCCATTTATTTATATATAGCTTTGGGGGGAGGGTGAGCGCTGTATTGTAGTTTTCAGCATACATAAACTGAGGAGAATTCACACTCTAACCAATATCTCTCCCATTTATTTATATATAACTTGGGGGGAGGGTGAGCGCTGTATTGTAGGTTTCAGCATACATAAACTACAAATTTTATTAGATCTTTTGATAAGCACTTCACTTTTTAAGCTTTCAAGTTGAAATTATTCATTGCATATGTATAGGAATATGACTCACTTTTGGATATTTTGGTTTTACTAAGTTCCCTTAGTGAAATTTTTAGTAGATTCTTGGAGATTTTTAACATATATGATTATGTTGTCTCTGAATAAAGATACTTTATTTTTAATCCTTTGCCTTTTACTTGCATTATTTCACTGGCCAAAACTACCAGTATAACATTGAAGAGGAGTTATGAGAACAGATATCTTTGCCTTGTTCCCCCCATTTTAGGGGGAAAGTATTCAGTATCTAGCTATTAAGAATGATGTTCGCTATAGATTTTTAAATGAATGACCATTAGGTTAAAGAAGTTCCCTTTTAGTTCTACTTACTGAGAAAGTTTTTTTGTTGTTTTGTTTTTGTTTTTATCATGAATGGCTGTTGGATTTTGTCTTTGTATTCAATGAAATGATCATATGGTTTATTTTCATTTAGGCTCTTAATATGGTGAATTACAGATTACTTTTTGAATCTTTAATCAGCTTTGCATTCTTGTTATGATTTCAGCTTGATCACAATGGCTTATCCTGTCGCTGGATTTGATTGGCTAATATTGAGTATTTTTATGTCCATATTCCTGAAGGATATTGAATTGTGGTTTTGTCATATCTTGGTCTGATTTTGGTAGGATTTGCTAGTAAAACTTTCTAGGCCTAAAGTTTTCTTTTTTGGACCATTTTGAACTACAAGTTAACTTTCTTTCATCTATTTAGGTTAGCTATTTTTTTCTTGAGTGAGTTTTGGAAGTTTGCATCTTCTTCTGGTAATTCAGTATTTCAAACTTTTCCAATTATTACTATATTTGTGATGGTGATCTTTGAACAGTGGTTACAACTCACAGCTCACTTGATGGTTAGCATTTTTTAGCAACAAAGCATTTTTAAATTAAGGTATGTACCTTATTTTAGACAGTGCTATTGGACACTTACTTATGTCCAGTGTAATTTAAACATAACTTATATGTACTAGGAAACCTAAACTTTAATTGACATTACTGCATTCACTTTATTGCAATGGTCTGGCACTGAACCCACAGTGTCTCTAAGGTGTGCCTGTTCCCTTATTGTCCTTTCAGTCAGTGGGTTCAGAATAAGAAAAAAAGATGAAGTGAGGTAAATTCCAAAGAGAAAATGTTTGAGAATTGCCCAGAACAGATGAAATGTAGGAATCCAGAGGTATAGGAATCCAGGGCATATCAATTATGAATTTAGGAAATAATCACATCACAAAAGTACTTAGAGAAAATATTAGCTTACATTGTGAATCCAGCAAAACTGTCTTTCAGCCACAAAGGTGAAAAAGATATTTTCAAATACAAGTTACTAAGTTTATCATTAGATTCACCTAAAAAAAAAAAAAATCAAATAAAAGTGAATTACTCCAGAAGAAATCTCTGCAAGATAAGGAATGCTGCACAAAGATGTTGATTAAAGTGTTGATTAATTTTCTTCTGAATAAAGATAAAAATGATGTTTAATTTGGGAGAGTAAAGAACCAGGACTAAAATCCTAAAAGATAATGGTATGTGAGTCAGGAAGTGTTTTACACACAGTTAAAGCACTCTGTTTTTTAGAGAGTAAATAATATTCTTTGATTTGCACCCCTAACACTTACTGTACATTTACTACATGGCAAATGTGGTACCAGTTTTTAGGGATGGATCAGTGAATTAAAAATTCTGGACGTCATAGAGTTTACATTCTAGTTGGTGGGGACAGACAGTAAACAAAATAGTAAAACACCCTAGAGGGTGGTGATTCTATAGAAAAAAGGTCATGGTGAGAAGGGTGGGAAACGCTAAGGTTTGGGATTGCAATTCAGTAACTGGTCAGAGAAGACCTCAATGAGAGGCAGACATTTAAACAAAGACCTAATGAGAATGTGAGCCATGTAGACATCTAGGGAAGAGTGTTGAGGGAGAGGAAACCACCATTCAAAGGCTCTCAGAAGCATCCATGGCACATCCAAGGAACTTCAAGAAATGAGATGAGACTGGTTAAGGTTAGCTAGGGGGATTGCTGGGTAGATTTGGTAGCAGGGGAAGACAGAATGTTTGGTATCTTATTGGCCATTGTAAGCACTTGGACTTAGGTGTGAAATCACTAGTTTTGAGCAGAAAAGCATCCAGTGTGACATTTGGTCACTGACTAGGACGTTGAGAATAAATGAGGGACAAGCATGGAATTTGAGTATGTGCAACATCTATGTGTCAAGTATTTATTGATTGCTTTGGTAGAGATGGTTCATGGAAGTATTCCATAGAAGATGGTTCATGGAAGTAGCTAGAAATGATTTGGATCATGCATATAAAGTATGAGTAACACTACAGGAATAGAGTTTATAACTTTGAAGCCAGAAGAAGGGAAAAATGGAATTGAGAAGCAAGAAAAAAGGAAGGGGAAGAGAAGAAAAAGCAGGCCAAATAAAAAGCAAAAATATGGTGAAACAGCCCAAATTCATGGAATCATGGTACACATAAATTGACTAAATTTACAAACTTAAAAAAAAAAAAAAAAGGAACAACCAAATTGTTAGGTTGACATCTATCCTGTTTCCCTCGACCCTGTCAACTTGATGTTTACGGGAGCCACCCTAAAAACCTAGAGATATGAAAGGGTTAAAAATGCAATAATGGAAAAGAGATAAGGAAACTAGGTGCCAAAGAAATCTGATATTTACATAAGACAAAGTACACCTTAAGACAAAAGGGACTACTGATACCAGAGTGTGTCAGGGTTCCAAATGGAAGCAGATGGCACATTAAAATTAGGACCATTTAAGGAGCATTCTTTTACAAAATATAAACTGCTGATATTAATGAGTTAGAAAACAAAAATACAAACAGAAGGTCCATTGCCAAAAAACAAGTGAGATTAATCCTAAAAAATGAAAACAGCGTTAGGAATTAAAGGGGTCATCAACATAGATCTAGTAGAGTTTTAAAAGATATAAGAATATATGATGGGGCACCTGGGGGGCTCGGTTGGTTGAATGTTCGACTCTTGATTTTGGATCAGATAATGGCCTCAGGTGGGTGTCAGGCTCTGCACTCAGCTGGGGAGTTGGCTTGAGGATTCTTTTCCTCTGCCCCTCCCCCCAACTCGCATGCACGTGCTTTCTCTATCTAAAATAAATATATCTTTAAAAAATATATATGACAATTTATGCTGGTTTAGATTTGAAAGCATTGACAAAATTTTTAAAAGTATAACTTAGGGCAGCCCCAGTGGCCCAGTGGTTTAGCGCCGCCTTCAGCCTGGGGTGTGGTCCTGAAGACCTGGGATCGAGTCCCATGTCGGGCTCCCTGCATGGAGCCTGCTTCTCCCTCTGCCTGTGTCTCTGCCTCTCTCTGTGTGTCTGTCATGACTATAAAATAAAATATTTTTTAAAAAAGAATAACTTAGTAAAATTGTGATTTAGGAAGAACCCAAAAGCCTGAATAGTCCTATAATTGTTAAATCGGTGATTTAAAATCTTAGGAAGAAGACACCTAATCTAGATAATTTTATAGGTACGTTCTACCAAACTTTTAAAGAACAGATCATTTCAACTTAATGCAAATTTTTCTAGTAAATAAGGAGGCAATACTCTCAACTCTCAAGACTAGTATAACCTTGAACACAAAGCCACAGAAGAATGGACCAAGAATGGCCACCTGCAATCTCATCTCACCCATAAATATAGTTGTGAAAGTGGAAAATATTCAAAAGATAGCAAGTTGAGTTTATTCCAGGAAAGCAAGGCTATTAATCTATTAATACATCTCACCAAAATTTAAATATTGTATATGATCATCTCAATAGATGCAGAAAATTATTTTGATAAAATGCAACACCCAATTAAAGACATAAAGGGGCACCTGAGTGGCTCAGTTGGTTGAGTCTGGCTTTGGCTCATGTCATGATTTCAGGGGTCTTGGGTTGGAGCCTGGGCATTGGACTCCCTGCTGTGGGGGGCCTGCTTCTCCCTCTACCCTGCTTGTACTCGTTCACCCTTAATCAAATTAACAAAATCTTGAAAAAAAGAAAAAAGGGCAATGATGTTTTTAGTGAATTGAAAGTAGAAAGGAATTTTCTCAACCTGATAAGATCTACCTACCAAAAACCTACAACAAACATCATTTTAGCTGTAAAGTGTTAGAAGCATTCCCTTTGAATTCAGCAACTAGATTAGGATACTCATAATTCCTACTTTCATTAAGTCATATGGGAGGTTCTAACAGTAAAAAAGAAAAGATTTGGAAAGAATGAAAGAAATAGCCATTATCCACAGGTGAAATAACTTTATATAGAAAAACGAATTACATAGTAGATAATTAGAAATAAGCGCAACATGGATAGATGTATTATCACAGCTAAAAATCAGATGCCTCCCTATTCCCTGGGAATAAACAAAAATATTTTTAAAGGTACTCAATGGCAAAACATAGTTCCTAGCGATGAGGCTGTAAGAATTCATGCAGCACTGTGATGAAAACCTTTTGTCTATCAGGGTTTATGTAGAAAACAAACCACATTAGTTATTTTAACAGAAGTAAGTAAAATGGAGTCACTAAAACAGTTTTTTTGGGGAAAAAGGGAAACTGAGAAGATAGCAGAGGTAGTAACTGCAGGAACTCTACACCCCCAGGTCTGGAGTCAGCCTGGAATGAGCTTGGCATTGCCAGAACCTAGAAGCACGAAGGAGGAGCCCTCCAGAGTCGGGAAGCTGACCGCTAAGGAGCCCGTACCACCGAGCTGTGGCCAGTGCCCCAGGAGCGGGGAGGAGGGCCTGTGTGTTGCTGGGACTCGGATTCCGAGGATGGAGCACTGCCTGGCTGAGGGATGCTGCCCATGGTGTGGTAGCAATTCAGTTTCCCCTCAGCAACCAGGGTTACCTGACCAGTTCAGTGACCCCCTTGATTATTTGTTCTTTCAGTGACCTGAGAAGTCCAAGGGGGCCAAGTGGGCATCTCAACTGCTGGTCCAAAAGAAGCTTTGCTGTGCTCCCTGGAGGAAGCATTCATTCCTCCCTGGGGAGCCTAAAATCTCCAGATGGAAAGCAAAAATGCTGTAAATGCTTTATTCATGTAGTACTAAAGGGAGCCATGCCCATTCCCCCTTCTTGACTCCCAGGCCTTCGTATTCTGAATATGGGGGAGATGATGTGCTCTTGGAGAAGAGCTTTTTGGTGGGAGCTCTTGTGTACTGCTGGTGGGGTAAAAATTGGCACAAGCTTTTTTGGAAAATAATTTGATACAATCTTGCAAAGTTGTGTATTTACGTATCCCGAAATCCAGCAATTTTAGCTCTAAAAAAATCTTAGAAGACAAGTAGCATTGTTTATATTATTTTTAATAGCAATAAAAGGGGAGGAGGGTACACAGTCCAAAAGTCAATGGAAGAATCAACCAATGATGTATTACATTCCCATGTTGACCTATTATATAGAAGTGGAAATGATGGAGCTAGAACTATTAGTGCCCCTTTTAAATGATAACATCCATTTTATAGATGGATACAATATGTTCTAGTATCCCCAAGAGGATATTACTTTTAGTTTTGATATTTTCTTCTGCCCTCTACGTTGTCTCTTTTTCTCTGAGTTCCTTTTTTTCTGTTTGTGCTTCTGGAGGTTTTCCTGTAAAGACTGCGATCATGTATGTATGCAGGGGTGGCCATCGCCCAGAAGGTTACTGGGATAGTGCATGCACAGGTGGGGCTTGTTGGCTGGTGGGACTCACTGAAGGAGGGAGCCACTTGTCACTAGGGCGCTTCCAGCTGTCTGGATCTGGAGGTGTCTGCTCTGGGTCTGAACTGTGCGGTCAGTGAGAACGGTGTGGTAGGGATACTTGTGCTGTCTCTGGTTTAAGGAGAGGTTCCAGAGGAGACTTCAAGCTCTTGCCCAGATCTTAACAAACACGGCTACCAAGCTCTGGGAGCTGGGAAGGGAGGTGGAGTCAAGGTTTAAAAAAATTTTTTTTAAGATTTTATTTATTCATAAGAGACACAGAGAGAGGCAGAGACACAGGCAGAGGGAAAAGCAGGCTCCCTTGGGGAGCCTGATGCGGGACTTGATCCCAGGACCCCGAGATCCCACCCTGAGCCAAAGGCAGATGCCCAACTGCTGGACCACCCAGGCATCCCAGGGTCAAGCCTGGGAACCATTTTCTTCCATCTTGTGCCGTTCTCCTCCTGAGCCAATTTCTCCTTCCATCCTAGCTAGATGAAGATGTGTGATTTGGGGGAGTCAGTGCTGTTTCAAATGAACTCTGTTTTCCCCTGGATTCCCCTTCGTCTGCCCATCCCAACTCTGCTCATGTGCTGTGTGGTTTGGTTACAGACCTCTCTTCTTTTTATCGGCGATCATCTCTGTTTCTCATCCTCCTGTGGTTTTAGTGGGTGGTTGCTCAAAGAAGGGCAGAATGTTCTTTAACTTCTTAAAATCAGAAAGTCTCCTGGCCTGATTGTATTTTGTTTATTCCCTTAAGGGACAAGGAACTCCACCCTCAGAAGAAGCCTGTGGTGCTGGGGGTAGTGGATGGAGGTGCTGTCGATTGAAAGGGACATGTGGGCATGTCCCTGTCCCTCCATTTGGCTAGAGTGGCCATCTCGCTCTTTCTCTCTCTGTTGGATGTTCTTTTTTCTTGCCTAGTCACTGGCTGTGGGCTGCCCTGGGAAAACTGTGGCCCAGGCTGGAAAGCTGAGGCTGACCCTGAAGGAATCAACAGCCTGGGGGCTACCACATAACCACCCTGTTTGCAGCCCCACAGCTTGAAGGGTGGGGGTCAGGGGGCTGCATCTCCGTGCCTGCTACCTTTACAATACAAAACCCCTTCTGAGAAGAAAAGGCAAGCTAGGGTAGAACAATGGGCAAAACGTATGAATAGGCAGTTTGTAGAAAAATATAATAGCTAACAAAAATGAAAACAAATTAATTCATAATTAAACACAAATTAAAACTACTATGTGGTAGCATTTCCCACTCAACACACTGGCAAAAATGAAAAAAGTGGTAATCCAGAGTGTCTGTGAAAGTCTAGGGCAGGGTGGGTAGTATTAGTGGGAAGGTAAATCCTTGTTAACTTTCTTTGGAGGGAAACTTGAAAATATGTGTTAGGATTTAAAATACACTATACTTTTTGATACATTATGACACTAGGAATGTTATTTTTAAACCTACTTGGACATATGCATAGGAGGATATTCACTGTAGCTTTGTTTATAATAGCAAAAAAAAAATAGCTAAAAAATGTTAATTTGTTCACTAGAATATTGGGTAGAATAAAGGTATTTTCTACCCATTTCCAAGAAATAAGTAAAGGCAGGAAAAGATTTTTATAATATATTGTTAAGTGAAACAAGAGGTTCCAGGACAGCATTTGAGCCCATTAGAGGAGAACAAACAGGGTTATAAACTTGTTATAGGTGCGGATCCAGTAGGCAGGAGAAGATTCCAAAGAAACTAGAAGAGTGGTACTGGCACAAAAACAGACACATAGATCAATGGAACAGAATAGAGAACCCAGAAGTGGACCCTGAAATGTATGGTCATCTAATATTCGATAAAGGAGGAAAGACTATCCATTGGAAGAAAGACAGTCTCTTCAATAAATGGTGCTGGGAAAATTGGACATCCACATGCAGAAGAATGAAACTGGACCAGTCTCTTTCACCATACACAAAGATAAACTCAAAATGGATGAAAGATCTAAATGTGAGACAAGAGTCCATCAAAATCATAGAAGAGAACACAGGCAACACCCTCTTTGAACTCGGCCACAGTAACTTCTTGCAAGATACATCCACGAAGGCAAAAGAAACAAAAGCAAAAATGAACTATTGGGACTTCATCAAGATAAGAAGCTTTTGCACAGCAAAGGATACAGTCAACAAAACTAAAAGACAACCTACAGAATGGGAGAGGATATTTGCAAACGACATATCAGATAAAGGGCTAGTTTCCAAAATCTATAAAGAACTTATTAAACTCAACACCAAAGAAACAAACAATCCAATCATGAAATGGGCAAAAGACATGAACAGAAATCTCACAGAGGAAGACATGGACATGGCCAACATGCACATGAGAAAATGCTCTGCATCACTTGCCATCAGGGAAATACAAATCAAAACCACAATGAGATACCACCTCACACCAGTGAGAATGGGGAAAATTAACAAGGCAGGAAGCAACAAATGTTGGAGAGGATGCAGAGAAAAGGGAACCCTCTTACAGTGTTGGTGGGAATGTGAACTGATGCAGCCACTCTGGAGAACTGTGTGGAGGTTCCTCAAAGAGTTAAAAATAGACCTGCCCTACGACCCAGCAATTGCACTGCTGGGGATTTACCCCAAAGATTCAGATGCAATGAAACGTCAGGACACCTGCACCCCGATGTTTCTATCAGCAATGTCCACAATAGCCAAACTGTGGAAGGAGCCTCGGTGTCCATTGAAAGATGAATGGATAAAGAAGATGTGGTTTATGTATACAATGGAATATTCCTCAGCCATTAGAAACGACAAATACCCACCATTTGCTTCAACATGGATGGAACTGGAGGGTATTATGCTGAGTGAAATAAGTCAATTGGAGAAGGACAAACAGTGTATGTTCTCATTCATTTGGGGAATATAAATAATAGTGAAAGGGAATATAAAGGAAGGGAAAAGAAATGTTGGGAAATATCAGGAAGGGAGACAGAACATAAAGACTCCTAACTCAGGGAAACGAACTAGGGGTGGTGGAAGGGGAGGAGGGCGGGTGTTGGAGGGGAATGGGTGACGGGCACTGAGGTGGACACTTGACGGGATAAGCACTGGGTGTTTTTCTGTATGTTGGTAAATTGAACACCAATAAAAATTAATTTAAAAAAAAAAGAAACTAGAGGAGTTCTCTCTGGAGACAGTGTTTGATTTATCTGGGAGGGCTCTAATTTTTATCGTATCCCCTTCTACTCCGTTTGGAATTTTCTTTTTTACAGTAATAAAATGTAATTTTTAGAAGCTCATTGGAAATGCAGCTGTTGCAGTCGTCAGATCTGGTCAGCAATGATTCCCAGTGGCTGCCCTTGCTGGCTCAGTGGGGTTACAGGGGGGCATCCTTGTGTGGTTGGATGGAGCCATTTGACTTGTCTGGCCAGTGAGTAGAGGTGAATGAATTGTGTTATTTCTGGGCAGAAAATGTCATTGTCAAGGCAAGATCCTCTGGAATTCTCCTTTCCTCATGGTGAGGTGATTGGTAACATTTAAGATGGTGAGAGCTTGCTCAGCCTGGATCCCCTGTGACTACAATGAATAGAACATTTGTTTTTTTCTCTACCCATCCCTGTGTGACCAACCTGCAGTGTGCAGTGAACCCACAGCAGTGTAGTAAAAAGGCAATAATCACCATTATCTGAAAAGGCTATTAAATTACTTCCTCTCTGGGCAACTGGGTGGCTCAGTTGGTTAAGCATCCAACTCTTGATTTTTGGCTCAAGTCATGTCTCAGGATCCTGAGGTGGATCCCTGGTGTCAGGCTCTGCGCTCAGTGGGGAGTCTGCTTGAGATTCTTTCCCTTTGCCCTTACCCCCACACTTGCTCACTTTTGCTCTATAAATAATAAATCTATCTATCTTCTATCTATCATCTATCATCTATCTATCTATCATCTATCTATCTATCTATCTATCTATCTATCTATCTATCTATCATCTATCTATCATCTATCTATCATCTATCTATCATCTATCATCTTTAAATTACTTCTTCTCTTTTCCAAACATATATTTGTTGTGAGGCCAAATATTCTTAATATACTTCAATCAGAGTAACAGATGGAATGCCGAAGCATATGAGAATCCAGCTGCCTTTAGTAAGCTGGATATTAAAAGGATTTGCAAGGACATACAACAATGCTCTTTTTCTCATCGAAGTACTTTTTCTTTGGAAAATATATGGAGCACCTGGGTGGCTCAGCTGGTTAAGCATCTACCTTCAGCTCAAGTCATGATCCCAGGGTCCTGGGATCAAGCCCCATGTCGAACTCCCCGCTCAGCAGGGAATCTGCTTCTCTCTCTCCCTCTGCCTCTCCCCTGGCTTGTGTTCTCTCTCTCAAATAAATAAGTAAAATCTTACAAAAAGAAAAGATAGTTATTTTTATTTTTTTTAAAAAGAATTTATTTATTTGTTTATTTATTTATTTATTTATTTATTCATTCATTCATTCATGAGAGACACACAGAGAGGCAGAGACACAGGTAGAGGGAGAAGCAGGCTCCATGTTGGGAGCCCAACGTGGGACTCGATCCCAGGACTCCAGGATCGTGCCCTGGGCCAAAGGCAGGCGCTAAACCGCTGAGCCACCTAGGGATCCCCAGGTAGTTATTTTTCATTAAATACGTTGTTTATGCTAACATGTCATGGGTTTATTATTGTACTTTGAAATAATGAATGCTCAACACTTTTCACAGTTTTAATTTCTACTAAATGTCAACAGATATAAACATAATCCACTGAATCCACAAAAGCTCTTTGGAGGCCTCAATAATTTTTAATATTTTAAAGGAGCCCTGAGACCAAAATGTCTGAGAGCTGCTGACCTAGACTATTCCAACTGTGACAGCAATTAGGGATTGACACGCATTTTAAAATCACCAACAGCCATGGCCCATATAATTGTTTACAAATCTTACTTTATTTTTAGAAAGCTTTAGTTTTTAAAGATTTTATTTATTTGTAAGAGACACAGAGGGAGAGGCAGAGACATAGGCAGAGGGAGAAGCAGGGTCCCTGCAGGGAGCCCGATTCAGGACTCGATCCCGGGATCCCAGGATCACAACCTGAGCCAAAGGCTGACGCTCAACCACTGAATCACCCAGGTCTCCCTTAGCTTTTTAAGTCAGTTTTTTTCTGATAAGGACACAATTCACTTACGCTATGACAAATTGGAAAATGCAGACAAAAATGAGGATGACAATGTCAAACCATAATTTCACTACCCAGAGATAAACACTGGGAAGTTTTTGGTATGATTCTTTGCAGCACATTCTTCTCACTTACTCAACAACATAGAAACACATGTACAGCCATAGGTAAATGCCTGGAACAATCCAGAGCCACCCTCTACAGGAAGCTTAGTCTCTTGCCTTTTGCATTTCACATTACTTACTTAGAATTTTTTTCATCTATCAAATGTTCTCTGAAAATGTATACTTTCCATGCCAGAACTTCCTCATCGATACGCAGCATCGTTAGTTAAGTAAATTGTCTTTAAAAATTGTGAGGATCAAAAACTCAGGTGGTTCCTTATGGCCAACTGAATAAAATGAAAGTTACACTTATTTCAAATAAAGTCCACGAACAGCTAGCCCATTTTTTTCAATCCAAAAATCTCCCAATGAAAGCACAGTGAACATCAGTCCTAAGTATATCCTAAGAGGCCCCTTCTTAGGCCCAAATTATCCAGAGTGTGATTTTCCTCTCCATGCACGAGGGGAAGGACAGAGCTTTGGAAAATGCTGAGTCTGCTCTAAATTGTCTTGTTGCTTTTGTCTGCTTCTCCCATGAGAGAAAACACTGAGCACCTGCCACTCTTCCAAGCAGACACCCACCCAAAGCCAGGCAGGATTGTCCACTAGATATTTGTCTTATTTAGACCATTCCCGCTGTCATTTGAATAACACCGTTGTAACTCCAGAGTGCTCCAAGGGCACCGTTGCCCGACTAAACTTTTCTTTGAACTTGATCTCTTGATGATTTTCTTGCTGCTGTTTGGAAAGTCACTGTCCACACCCCTGGAGTGCTGGCCTTCGGGCTCGGGCAAAGCAGTGACAGTCCTGTTTATTTTTATTTTTTAATATTTTATTTAAATTCAATCTGCCAACATATAGTGTGACACCCAGTGCCCATCTCATCACCTGCCCTCCTTAATGCCTGTCACCCAGTTAGGCCATCCTCCCACCCACCTCCCCTTCTGCAACCCTCTGTTGGCCTCCCAGGGTTAGGATGGTCCTGTTCAAAGCCCAGTCTGGCGGCTGGAGTCGCCTCTGCAGGCTTTTCCCCTCCAGAGGGTGGCAGTGTTTCACTTTGCAATCCTCCTTGCTCGGCTCAAATTCTCCACTAGCCGGAGGACAGCACAGATTTTCCTTTCCGCAGAATAAGCAGGATCTGGTGGTAGTCCATCCTCACCCACCTCCCCAGTCCTGCTGACTGTCGTTGGCTTGGAGAACTACTCTGAGGACATCAGGACTGACTCCTATAGGGTGATACAAATAGAATTCCGAGGGAAGGCGTCTCGTGCTGGGACTGAGTGTGGGATGACACGGAAACATTGTTGAAAAGCCACCTGATGTATTTGGGTGGCAATGGTTGAGGTGGGTGCCCACGGCCCCTTCTTCCTGACTTTGTTCTAGCGATCACTCCTCCCCACCAAGGCCAAGCAGGAGCATCTGGTCGGGCCCCGGATCACAGAGGGACACAGAAAGGGACTTGGGGGTTCAGAGACAATAATGTAATAGTCAACCTGGTGGCCACGGCAGGGGTATGTTACTGAGTCTGAAAAGCTGACACTTGGTCAATTTTTGCGTTGAATAAAACGTTCCATGTGTGTTGGGTTTCTATTGCTGCATAATAAATTACTATACACTTAGTGGCTTAAAATGACGTCCAGTTTCTGTGGGTCTGAAGTCCGTGCACGACATAGCTGGGTTCTCAGAGTCCCATAAGGCTAGAATCAAGGTTTCTAGAAGGCTGCTTCTCCTCCAGAGCTCATGGGGTTGTGGCAGAAATCAGAATTCAAAATTGAGAACCTTGCAGTCCTGGTTTCCTTGTTGACTGTCTTGCTGGGAGCTCTTTTTGCTCCTAAAGGCTGCCTGCATTCCCTGACACATGTCCCCCTCTATCTCCAAAGCCATGGGGAACCTTCCTCGTGTTGTATCCTCACACTGTGACTCTCCCTGACTTCTCTGTATCTGATCTCTAGACTCAGATTTAAGGTCTCATGTGTTTAGGTCAGGCCCACCCACATATTCTCCTTACTTTACCTTAAGTACATCTACAAAACCCTTTCACAGCAGCACCTAAATAAGGGTTTGATCAAAGAATTAAGAGAATATATGTGACACCAGGGACAGGGGGTCTTTCTTGGAGACCATGAATTCCATCACCAAGCCAGATAATAAAACTCGCAAGCTCCCTTCTCTGATGCTGTTTCCATTCTTACCCAGGATGTTGGGCTGGGGACATACAATAAAAGAAGAAAGGAAACAACAGGACACCTTGGCTGGTGTGAATGCTTGTGAAGAACATTAACGGGGCGGTATTAGAGTGGCAGGTGGCTGGAACACCTCACATGGGCTCTTTAGCCAAGACCTCTCTGGAGAATTGACATGGAGCTGAGATACGAAAGGATGGATTGGACCAACGATGCAAAAGGCTAGAGGAAAAGCCTTCCAGGTGGACAGAATGGTAAGTGCAAAGATGGGATCTTGAGGAATAGAAAGGGAGACCGAGGTGGCATGTGTGTGTGTCACATTTTCTCGGTTGCTCTGTAAGCTGGGCAATGCAGCCTCCTCAGGGTGACCCAGGTGGGCCTGGTCTGCACACAATCAAGGGCTGGTTCTGTACATGAGGCCAGTTGGTTTTGTGGAAGAGGAAGCAGAGAGTTTCTCGAAGGCCCTCAAGGCTAGTAAGATCCTCTGTTCCACTGGACCAGAGATCCTCTGCTGGGGAGGGCTGAGAGCCATGACAGTGTGCTTGCCAGAAATCAATAAATGGTGCACATATGCTCGCTGCTTGGACAGTTCCTAGTACTGCTTTCCCCCCAAAGAGAGCCTTAGAGGAGTTTAAAGGGATTTGAGCAGGTCATGAACAATGTTTGAAAACGCTGGAGAAAAGAGACTTGAACCTGCACCCCACACCCCTGTAACCCCAGGTTCACACCCACAGGCTCTCCCAGTGGCGCCCAGTGGCCCCGGGCTCAGCATTGAGGGCTGCCCTTGCTTTTGTATTTGAACTTGTATATTTGTGTGAAGTGAAGTAGTAGAGACATCTCTGATGTCTTGTTTTTTGGGGGGGCACAAATTAAAGGTATGTTTTGGGAGTTACATCAGAATGAGACAGATTTTGGTGCAAATAGCTTGTATGAGAGCTGAACCCTGGAATCACATTGAGGGTGAGGGCAAGGAAGGGATCAAAGCCATTAAAGGGTTGGCCAATGAGAGGGTTAAGGCTGTGGACCATCAGGGCTCCATTCTGAAGGGGACCCTTTGGGAGACTGAGCAACATCCCCTGTGGGTGAGGGACTCTGGGGATTGCTTCTCTGACCCCGTCCCTCACTGGCTGGGGGTTGCTTCCATGGCTGTTAACTCCCTGGCACCTTTGACCTGCCCTACCGGGGGTCTGAGCATACTCCCCAGGTCAGAGAGACACTTTGAGGCAGAGAGACACCTGTACATGGGGTAGGGAGGCAGCAACATGCATAGGAGCTGAAGCCAGGAGCTGAGGCCACAGATGACCTTCGCTGTGGGCTGAGGGGATATCGGTGGGACTCACGACACCAGGTGTGTTGCTGGGGACAGTGAGCTGTGATTTTTGTTTGGCCCTTGCATGGAGACCCCTTGGCCGAGAGCTGCCTGAGAGGAGCGTGTACGAGGCTGTGTTGCAAGCTGGCTCTCGTCTTGGCAGCCCCTGTGCTCTCTCTGTGATACCCGTTCAACCGTTCCCTTACACCGTGGCCTCAGACAAACTCTGCCCCTTGTCTGAACCCGGGCTTCCTTGTCCTCTTCCTCACCATGATGCATTCATTAAAGATTTAAAGAGTGTGAATGGAAAGGTCCACATGAAGATGCCTTGTAAGCTTCTTCCTTTCCTGACCCCTTTGTGATTTTAGTCTTAGGAATATTCATTCACTCCTTACTGTATGGGGAGATGAATGGGCCTCTCATTTTACAAAGGGTTGGCATATTCTAAGGACTAATGAGAGATAGTAAAGTTTCCTGTTCCATGGAATGACTCAGACCCATGGGTGTCCCACTGTTCACCTGTCTTGCTGAAGCTGGTCAGTTCCATGGGTTCTGCAGACTGTGGGGGGTTGGTCACAGTTCTGTCTTCCTGATGGAGTATTTCCTTCTGTGTTGTGACAGTTCTCCAGGCTGGCCATCACCCATCTCTGATTTTCACACTGTAGCCTAGGAGTGATGGTTCTCAAAGCCATGCTTTCTTTTTTTTTTCTTTCAAGATTTTATTTATTTATTCATGAGAGATACAGAGAGAGAGAGAGAGAGAGAGAGAGGCAGAGACACAGGCAGAGGGAGAAGCAGGCTCCATGCAGGGAGCCCAATGTGGGACTCGACCCCAGGACTCCAGGATCACCCCCTGGGCCTAAGGTAGGTGCTAAACCACTGAACCACCCAGGGATCCCCAAAGCCACGCTTTCTAAAAACAAAGCAGGACATTGGCTTCAAGAATACTGGCCAAGTGACCTTGGACAGGCTGCACGATCATTCTGAACTCCACTTTCCTTAGCAGGACAATGGGGACAGCTAAGACTTACCTCACAGACTGACACAAGCATTAAATGAGGTGAAGTGAGAGCTCCTGATGCATGGAGGGTAAGCAGACTGTCACCGTCCGTGAGTCCTGCCAAAGAGGCTCGGCTCAGCATCCTGTTAGTATCACCCTGCAGCAGCAGTCACCTGCCAAAATATTCCCTTTTAGGAACCCAAAAGATCCAAGAAGTTTCAGCCTTTCTGTCATGCATCATTTCTCTCCGGTGACTGAGGAGTCATCAGATTTGCAAGGCCATGAATCACTCATAGCGCCATCAGAGCCCCCAGCAGGCTGCCAGCACGATTCTCTGGTTTGAATACGAGCAGGCTAACCCGTGGGACTCTCGGAAGAGACTCGGGTCTGCCGAACTGGGGAGCCTGGGCAGGTAGCTACATCCCCTCTGATGCTGCCCTTTAACTTGTGCCAAATGACGTCACTTAGTCCCTCTCAAAGGTTGAGAAAATTGGTGAAATTAAGTTTCTCTTGGGATCAAAATAAAAAGTGTTTCTCATGAGAAGTTACAGAGAAGATAGACTAGAAGGATCCAGGCTGGTCACTCAGTCTACGTTGTCTGCCCTTACACCTCGGTTCCTGCAGGGCTGTGTTTATGGAACTGCCTCTCAGCCCTTCCCTCTATCTGACCTTGTCATGACATTGGAGGACTCAGATGCAGTGTGTGTGTGTGTGTGTGTGTGTGTGTGTGCACGTGCACTTACAGATACCTGAAAGGAACATTTCCAGCACCCCAGGAAACTCTCTTGTGCTCCTTCCTAACTCATGCCCCCTCCAGATGTTAACTACTATGCTGACCTCTGTCACCCTACTTTTGAACTTCATATATATGGAAGCATACAGTTGGCACTGTTTTGCGTCTCAGCTTCTTTTGCTCATCGATATATCTGTTAGACTGATTTATATATTGTTGCTTGGGACAGGAAGCAAAAGTTTTGCTAGTGGCAAATCATGAGATGTGCCACTCTCATTTCTGTCCCTTGGTGCCTGTACCCATGGATCTTCGCTAAGGCGGAAACAGCCCCATATGTTGGATGCTGATTCAGACCATACACAGCCCCCTGCAGAACTTCCCTCCAGGTCTGCAAGGGGTTGACAACTAGCTAACACGGTGACTTAATCTTCTACTGTCCTGTAGAGCCAGGAGCTTGAGGATGGTGATAAGAGCAGTGAATCCCATGACCGTGGTCCCAGTGCCCGCACTTCATTTGCTGTGTTAGTGAGGGCAGTGCTAGCTGCTGTGACACAGCTGATCCACCCTGGGATCTCAGTGGCAAACACGCCAGATGCTTCTTTCTTGCTGACTTACAGTTCAGTCGCCAGTGGAGTGAGGTTGGGTCCCAGACTGATGGGCACTGAGCCACCTTCAACCTGCTGCCAGATGAGGGAAGAGAAAGCAGAGGAACAAGAGTAAATGGTGCAAGCACAGGAGCTGGCGTCGATCACTTCTCTTCGTGTACTTCGCCTACGATTCAGTTACACGCTCACAAGCAACTGCAAGGGAGGATGGGAAATACAACCAAACCAGTGCACCTCCAGGGAATGGGGGAGATAGGTCGAGAAACAGCTGACCCATCTCTGCCACGGGAGATTTCCACAATAGACCTTCCGAGCTCGCAGGAGAATGCTAGCTCTGGAAGGGATCATAGAGGTCATGTAACCTCCTTGTTTTCAACCAGGGCTGTTGCCACCCTTTTAGGGGACCACCCAACTGGAAATGTGTGGTGCCGTCTTAATGGTGACAATCAGTGACAGTCACTACTGGTGGTGACTAGGGGATGGGAATGTGGTCCCGGGCAGAAAACAACTAGCTCAACCTTTTCATTTTACAGGGGAGGTAAAGCCTAGGTGGAAAGATGCCTGTCTGTGGTCACAGTGTGACCTGCGACAGCAATTCAGGTGCCTCACTCTGGATCCAGCATCTGCACTCCTCCGACACAAGATGTGATGGTTAAAACTGCACACTCTGGAGCTGGACGTCCTGAGTTCAGATCCCGAATCCAGTATGTTCTATCTGGGTGACGCTGGGCAGATGACTTACTAAGCTTCATTTTCTTCATCTGCAAAATTGGGACAACCTTAGTACTTGCCTCATAGACTAGTTTTTTGGGGAATAAAAATGAGTTAATTTTTAACTGAGCAAAGAGCTCAGAACAAGGGACTGCTTCTGAATGTTGGGTATTAATATTTCCCACAATATCTGCCTGTAGTGGTTCTCATGAAGATGAATGGTATTTCCCTTCTGAAAAATTGTTTTAATGAGGTATAATGTATTTTTAGAAAGCTTGACATATTGTAAGTGTGCGGGTGAATGAAATTATACCAACTGGATCGACCCTCATAATCAGCATCCAGATGAGTATCTGAAACATCAACAGAACCCCCCAAACCCCCTATTGTTCCTACCAGTCACATTCCCCCCTAAAAGGGTAAATACTCTAAATTCTAACAGCATAGATTCTTTCATGCCAACTTTTGTGCTCTCTATATATGGAAACATACAGGATGCACTTTTTGTGTGTCTGGCTTGTTTCACTCAACATATCTGTGAGTTCTGTATGTACCTCCTCTTTCCTCCCCTCTCCCTCTCTCCTTGTTTACTGGGAGGGAATAAAGTGCTGGTACAAAGGGAAAATATATGGGTGGTGACTTAATAAGAATTCCTAAAAGGAAAACATACTATTTAGATTGATTAAGAGGATTTGGTGAACTTTCCTGCCTTATTTAAAATCCTGACACTTAAGAATCCCAAGTATGGTCAGAAGTTTTGATTTAGTGATTTGAGTTTTGTGGAAGGAATCAAAGAATGAGAGTAATGAAAATGAAAAAAAAATTCTTAGCATCTTTTCTAGGCTGTTGATAGATGAGATGCTGGTTCAATAGAGCTATTTCATCTCCCTCTACCATTTTTTCCCGATAATTTTATTTGTCATCACCAAAGTTTCATTTCTTTATATAATAAAATATACTCTAGGTACAGCATATTTTCCACTCCCAGAAAAATGATCTCTGCTGCCTGTACATTTTGTGAGGTGACCTTAAGTGACCCCATTGCTTCTTTCCCCTAGCATACCTCCCTGTAGGCCTGTTGGTGTGTTTGTATGAACAATAAATAAAAGTCTGGTGACCTGAATTTGACATTCATCTTTATATTCCAGGAGGAGTCAATGTCTGCTTAATTTCAGGACATTGGTAAAATAATTCCTCTCTCTTTCACCCTAGCTGCAAAACCAATTCTGAGCAAATGCTTCAACAAGGCAGGAAGTCACCAAGAGTTGCCAGACATTTCAAGAGAAGCATAATATAAAGAGTAGAGCTCCACAGAGAGATTCATAAAAAGTTCAAATTCAGCCATGGAGGGAGAGTGGTGGGTTGTAACTTGCAGCTACAACTGCATCCAGTTTGTGGCTAAATTTGGGATTGCTGCCAGGTGAGATGGAATGATTGTTTAAGGTGATTAAGATAGAGCACTGGGGTAGGTGGGGGCACCTGGGTGGCTCAGCGGTTGAGTCTTCCATGTTCTGTCTCCCTTTCTGATGCAGAAAACTTGATGAATTTGACAAAATTCAACATCCGTTCATGACAAAAACTAAGAATAGAGGGTGACATCCTCAACTTGATACAGAACATCTGCAAAAACCCTACACCTAAAATCATACTTGATGAGACTAGATGCTCCCTCGAAGATTGGCAGTGATGCAAGGAATGTCCTCTCTCCCCATTCTTATTCAACATCCTAGTGGAACTCATAGCTAGTGGAATACAAGGAAAAGAAATAAACATATACAGTTTGGATAACTTTACTTCATGTAATATGCAAAACTTCTAGAAGAAAATATAGAAGAAAATCTATATGACTTTGGCTTTGGTGGTAAGCTTTTGGGCACAACAACAAAAGTGTGATCTGTGAAAGAAAAATGGATAGGTTGAACTTGAGTAAAGTTAAAAACTTCTGTCCTGGGAAAAACATTGTTAAGAGAATAAAAATACAAGCCATGGACTGCGAAAAATATTTGCGGAACACATGCCCGATAAAAGCCTTGCATTCAAATTATACAAAGAACTTTTAAAACTCGAGGCAGCCCGGGTGGCCCAGCCATTTAGTGCTGCCTTCGGCCCAGAGCGTGATCCTGGGGACCCAGGATCGGGTCCTGCATTGGGCTCCCTGCATGGAGCCTGTTTCTCCCTCTGCCTGTGTCTCTGCCTCTCTCTGTGTGTCTCTTGTGAGTAAATAAATAAAATCTTAAAAAAAAAAACCTCAACAATTAGAAAACAAACAACCCAATTTAAAAAATAAACAAAACATCTGCACAGACCCTCACTGAAGGAGATACATAGATGGCAGGCAAGCAAAAGAAAAGATGCTCAAAGTCATTTTTCATTAGTGAAATACAAAGTAAAACAAAAATGAGATTCTGGTAGGTACCTATTAGAACGGCTAAAATCTGAAAAACTGACAAAACCAATTGCTGAGAAAGATGTGGAGCAGTAGGAACTCTCATTCATTACTGGTGGGAATGCAAGATGGTACGGTCATTTTGGGAGACAGTTTGGCAATTTCTCACAGAACTAAATATCATCGACATAGGTCATCTAGCAATCATGCTTCTAGGTATTTACTCAACAGATTTGAAAACGGATGTGCAAAGACCAGCACCTGAATGTTTATAGAAGTTTTACTAAGTTATCAAAAACTGTAAGTATTCAACGTGTCCTTAAATAGGTGAATGGATAAAGTGTACTACATCCAAATAATATTATTCAGCAATAGCAAAAGAGTGAGCTATTAAGCCATGCAAAGACACGGATACACCTCAAATAACATTTTTCTAAGTAAAATAATAATAATAATAATAATAATAATAATAATAATACACACTGTATTATTCCATTGATGTGACAGTCTGGACAAAGCAAAACCTTAGAGGTAATAAACCATTCAGGGTTGCAAGGGCTTTGAGTGGGGTAGCATTAACTAGATGAGACATAGGAATTATTTTAGAGTGGTGAAACTATTGTGTATAGTACTTCAACGATGAATACATGATAGTGCATATTTGTCAAAGCCCATAATAATTCATAGCAGAAAGAGTGGACCTTAATATATGCAAGTATTAAACAATTATTTAAGACTTGGAGGATCCCAGGATGGAATGCAGAACGTGACAAAATAATCCAACTGTAGTAAAATGTATGGCTCCACCTCACTGAAGGGGTTGGGGTAAAGGTGCTGGCCTAAGCGACTTTGGAAATGAGTAGAGTCTGTAAGACTGAAGGCAAAAGCAGCTACATGCGCAGTGTACTTTTGTGGATAGTGTCGTTCCTCACAGGGTATGCATTGGTGGTTTTAAAACCACTATACATGCATATGAGAATTAAGCAATTAAGGATGTCAAATGTCAAACTAGAGGAAGTGTAGAGCCATAGGAGATGAGAGTCCCAGGGAGGAAGAAAGATATGGGTGTCTTGGTTTGCCGGAAGTGGCCAATAGAGCCAGGGAGATGGACACAACAGATCTTGACCATCAAGACAGTTAATAGTTCTAAGGTTATATGTGTTAAAGGAGGAAAAGGGGAGGGATTTTTTTCCTCAGGATTACACAAAGCCCTCAAGTCATGTCTTCATTGCCCCTGAAAATGGCACGAGAGCTAGGCAGTAGGAGCTCTTCACAGGATGTTGTGGATCTTTGCTAGACAAATGGGGAAATGAGTTCTATGCAGAGAGAACATCGTGTCCAACAACGTGCAAGTGTGAACAGGTACAGCCCACAGGGGGAGCCCCATGAAGGTTGATATGGCTGGTGCATGGGATTTACATGGGGACTACTGAGAGACAAGAGATGTTGAGGTACATACAGAGCAGTCTCATCGGAAGGCACCTTTTACACCATGTAAGGAGTTCGTCCTACCCAGCAGGTATGGAGAGGCACCGAAGGATACCAAGCAGGGAAACGACCCTATCATTTATGCTTTGTGAAATGGAATATTTTTTTTAGTTTTTAAACTTTTAAATTGTAGAATAGTTTTAGATTTAAAGAAAACTTGCAAAGATAGTACAGTGAGTTCCTATAATTCCCATATCCAAAATCTCTAATTAGCATCTTACTGTAGTATGTTACACTTGTCACAATCAGTGAACTAATATTGATAACCATTCTCCAGAGAAGTCCATACTTTATTCAGATTTCCTTAGGTTTTTGCTAGTGTCTTTCTTCCTTCTCAGGATCCCATCCAGGATACCACATTACATTTAGTTGTCATGGCTCCTTAATCTCCTCTTGGCTGTGCTAGTTGCTCATGTGGTAATGGATTAGAGCTGGAAACATCAGAATGAACTCAGGTTTAGCTTAATGTAGACACAGATGGATCCATACAGAAATATTTTAAAATATGTGTATGCATGGATTGGTATCCATAATATATTCTGTCAGCAAGAAGGATTTGTTAGAAACAACAACACCCCAATAGGAACAAGCACATCTCTTCCCATAAGGGGAGCCGGGGATCTTTGGGCAGATGGCAGATACCAGGACTGGTGCAGAAAGGGTATAAGATTAATCTGGAACGCTTTGTAGTGCCAGGAAGTTAGGAGGTGCTCCGAAAGAAAAACATACTCACAATATTGAATGGTATGTCAATAGGAAAAAGGGTCCAAGTGGGAGAGGTTCCAATGACCAAAGTTTATTCCAAAAGTGAGAAAATAGCTCCTACCACCAACCATCCATTTCCTTAATTGCTAACTTCTCATATGCATGTATAGTGGTTTTATTTTTTTATTCATTTATTTAAGATTTTATTTATTTATTCATGAGAGACACAGAGACAGAGAGAGAGAGAGAGAGGCAGAGACACAGGCAGAGGGAGAAGCAGGCTGCATGCAGGGAGCCCGATGTGGGACTCGATCCCGGGACCCCAGGATCACGCCCTGGGCCCAAGGCCGACGCTCAACCACTGAGCCCCCCAGGGATCCCCTGTATAGTGGTTTTAAAACCACCAATGCATACCCTGTGAGGAACGACATTATCCACAAAAGTACACTGCGCATGTAGCTGCTTTTGCCTTCAGTCTTACAGACTCTATTCATTTCCAAAGTCACTTAAGCCAGCACCTTTACCCCGACCCCTTCAGTGAGGTGGAGCCATACATTTTATTACAGTTGGATTATTTTGTCACGTTCTGCATTCCATCCTGGGATCCTCCAACTCTTAAATGATTGTTTAATACTTGCATATATTAAGGTCCACTTTCTCTGCTATGAATGACAGCGACAGATTTTTATTACTCTTAGTATCTTCCATAGCACTGGGCTTTGAAATGCGACATTCGCCTTCCTTCTCACCAATGTTCTGTGCCACTGTTTCTCTCTCCTTCCTGAAATCTTCCAGCTTGAACCTATGTCATCAGATTTGAAGCACCTGCTAGCAATCTTTGTTGACATAATTTGCAATCCACCCCCTTAACTCCAGGACATCGGTCTTCATTCTTGAAGAGTTAGATCCTGGCTCATCACCATTCTCTCCAACCCTGCTCCTCCTAATGCCTGGTGATTCCCATGTCTGCATGGATCTGCAGCATCCTGAGCTCTCAGCCTCTCACCTTTATCTCATCAGGTGACCTGGCCCTCTGCTCTACATCAGCTTCCCATTCCCAAGGCCATACCCTGAACTCATCAACATCTGTACTTGCATCCCCTGTGTCTCATTCCATTCGGACCACCATCTCTGATCTTTATATTTTTGTCCTCAAATGCCCTGAATTATTCAAGCCACTGGGGCCTACAATGCCTTGGCCTGATTGTCATTTTCACTCTTCCGCTTGCCCCTCATATTATCACTTTCCTTTCTATCAGTTTCAGTTCTGTAGAGACCATCTTATAATTGCTACCTTGCACACACCCTTGGTTCTTTTACTTCCTTTTATTGCATTTACTTGGCCAAGTTCCAGCCATGGTTACTGGTGACTTTCCATCTTTCTTGCATATCATATCCAATCTATGAGCATACCCTGCAGGCTCTTCTTTCCAGATATATCCGGAAGCTAACCATCCATGTTCACCACCTCTGTCATTACCATACTGGCCTAAGCCACTCTTGTCTTTTGTCTATATTAATGGATTTCATGGCTGTCCTTATGCTTTCTCCTCTACAGTCTATTCTCCATTCAGAATCTAGAGTGATCTCTGAAAAATGTAGGTCAAATCACATCACTCTGCTCAAAGCCCTCTGGTGGCTCTATTTCACTCAGAGTAAAGACCAAAATCTGTTCAGTGGTCTTTGAGTGGCCCCCCTCAGTCTGGTCCTCATCAGCTTTCTGACTTCGTGTCATGCTGCCCTTACCACTCTCTCAACATTTTAGCTACATTCCCCCCTTGCTGTTTATTGAACATACCAAGTAAGTGCCTACCTCAGGGCCTTTGCGCTTGCTGATTCCTCTTCCTGGGATATCTTTGTCCCTATTTCCTAGATAGCTATATGGCTTGTTTCTTCCCTTCCTCAAGTTTATTCAAATGTCATTCTTTCAGAGAGCCTTTCTTTAAGGACCTTACAGAAAATAACGACCACTTCTACACTGTCACTCCATCACTCTCTAGTCCCTTTATTCTGCTTATCAGCATCTGGCATATGATATAGGTATGTGTTTTTGATATCTTTCCCAAAACTAGAATATAAGCTCCATGAGGGCAGGGATTTTTTTTTTTCACTAATATAGCTTTAGGATCTAGAAGAGTCTCTGTTAATATTTGCATAGACAAAATTTCTGGGTATCCTTCAAGTCTCAGATTATATGTCACTTCCTAAGGAAAGTCTTACCAGACTCCATGTCCTTTGGGCCTCCAAGATGAACTGGCTGTTCCCTCCTCTGTGTTCCCCAGCTCCCCACACATAAAGCTTTATAGTTGCTTGTGGGTCTCTCTGTCCCAGCCCTCACCCCACGCTGGTCTGTAAGACTTTCTTAAGCGTGGACCAGGTCTTCCTTCTCCTCCTCAGAGCCCTCGTGCCAACCACAACACTTGGCACATAGAAATGGTTACTGATAGTCTGGCTTAGTCGGTGGAACATGTGACTCTCGATCTCAGGGTTGCAAGTTTGAGCCCCATGCTGGGTGCAGAGATTACTTAAAAATAAAAAAATCTTTATAAAGTGGTTACTGATAGGACAAAATTATATAATTTAAAAGCACTTGACAATATCCGCCTTAGTCATTCTTTTATTTTTTAATCACTTATTTTTTAATATTTTATTGGACTTGTCTAGAACTGCTAGCCTTCTTTTTGTTCAGAGCCATGGTTTTATCCAACCTTTGTCTATTTAGCATATTTTTTCACATCCCATTTCCTGTCTGCTCCCAAAATAGCAGTACAATTTTCTCTGATTGACGCTGTTTCTCTGCACAAAATAGCAGAGGTTCTGGGCTCACACACCTGAGTTCTCTGGGCTGAGGTGGAGTTCAGAAGGACACTTGGGAGCTCAGCTACCAGCAGATGAATGTGCTTGGCATCAAATGAAGTGTGGGGAAATGGCAAAGCACTTTAGAATGGCAGGCATGATGAGGGCCGTTGCCCTTCTGCTGCTCTGATAGGCAGTTTCTGGACCTGTTCTGTGAGTAGCCTCACTGGCAGCCTCATTTTGTTTGAACTTAACATCTCTCAGGATTTGAATTAGCATTTTCATAAGATTTCTCCAATGACAGGAAACTCCTTCACATATTATGCAAATAATCCCCTAGAATACACATGTGAAATAAGCTTCCTTTGATTTGTTTTCTCTACTTGCCCCTGCAAAGAAAATGAAATTATTATCTCCAATGAGACTGATTCTTTCCTAACAAAGCTTTTACATTATGAAAAAGGATTACCAGATATAGTAGAAGTTGACAAATTATTTTGGTTCTTTGCTTAAGCAGATTCATCTAGGCAGAGACATTGTTTTTCCTCTTTTTTTTTTTTTTTTTTGGTTGTATCTTATATTCTAGTGGGGGGGGGGGGTCCAAGAGAAGACAAGAGAAAGTAAGAGAGAGAGAGCTCTACAGAAATCTTTTTGTATCATGAAGAATCTAAAGCTCGAGTTGTTTTATGTATTTTATTGTTATCATTTTTAATAAAGTGGAGGGAGTCCTTTAAGAAATCAGGCTTAAAATTGTTGAGCCATCTTGTTCACTCTCCCAGGGAGAGCAAGTCCTGGAGAGAATTAAAAACAGCTGGGGGTGTGGGGGCACAGCCACATGGTCTGTTCCAGCACAGGAAAGGGAAGAGGCAGCAAGAGCACTGAGAATTACATTAGGGAACTTAGGGGACTCACTGGAAGCATTTTGTCCCCAAATGTGCCTTTTAACCCTTTAATGGCCCTGCAGAAGCTAGAATTCATAACATCAAAGTCATATGGAGAGGCCTGGATCTGCTTTCAGATGGGAGAAAGTTAAATGGAGGGCAGTGATGGAGATCTGGATCTCATCACGATAACCCAAGCCTTGACCCAGCACCTCACACCACCTCAGAGAGCCACTGTCCCACCCCACCCCCAACCCCCACCCTGGGAGTGCTGGTGGCAGGCCCTCCAGCCACTAGCTCTGGGACCTTGTGTAAGGTTCATCATCCATCAGCCTTATCCCTAGGATAGATGAGTTAATGTTTGTAAAGAATTCAGAATAGTACTTGGTACATGATGAGAACTATGTGTACATTAAATAAGATGCCTATTTTTTTGCCTTGTCCAAGAACGATTTTTTTTCGTTTCCTATACACTTTTCCATTTCACCTTATGTATCTTAGAAGGAAGCTTTATGCCATTCTTGAAAATGAAGAACCATGTTATAAAAGAAGGTACCTAAAAATAAAAACAAAAAATATTATTAAATTGTAGCTATATTCTGTGCCCTGAGTCAAGCTCTGAGCCTGAAGCCTCCTTTTCTTTGTTAGAAAATGAGATTAGCTAATGCTTGGACGTTAAAGACACAGTAGCATCAAAACGAAACTTTCCCTTTGGTGTAATCACAAGGATCGTGGGAGACAGAGAGTTATGATAATTTTATTATAAATTTTAATAACATTTAATCCCACCTAAAATAATCTCAGGACCATCAATATCTTGTGGGCATATGTCCCCTACTATGGGAAACACTCAAACACACACACACACACACACACACACCCCTCTTGGTGCTCAGAAAGAGAAAATAGAATACACACAGCACTCTGTTTCTTTGCACTGATTTGTTTAAAGACTTATTTACTTTAAAGAGAGAGCATGTAAGTGTGAGTGGGAGCAGGGGGTGGGAGAGTGGGGAAGCAGGTGGGAGGAGGGAGATAAAGTCTCAAGCAGACTCCAAGCTGAGCCCCAAGCCTGACTCAAGGCTCCATCCATCTCATGCCCCTGAGATCATGACTTGAGCTGAAACCAAGAGATTCTTAATCAACTGTGCCAGGTGCCCTACACTGATTTGTTTAAAAGCAGGCGATGGTTTTGCCCTTGCCATTGAAATAGGAACCCCAGATTTCCTGCCTGACAAATCTGATGATTAATTATGAAACAGTTCTGGGCTTTGTCCACACATAAGAGGACCAAATCAACGGGTTAGAATTCCCCTTGAGCTCCTCCTCCATGCATGGAAGCTGGGCTTCATTGCCTGTCATCTGCAGTTTGATCACAAAACCCTTCCCATAGGTCAACTTCTAACACCGAGGCAAGAGCTTGTGTAAGTGATCACATCTATGAAGCAGTTAGCAAGGCTGGAGATGGGGGAGTGTTCACCTTGGGAGTCATTTTAGGGAATTACCTTTTGCTTATTTTATTAGACTCTAATTCTAAGAAATACAAATAATATCTTTCTTCCCCATTAGAATATTCATGTTTTCTCACAAAATACATTAAAACTAAAAAGAAAAATGTGAATAAGAGAAAGAAGACAATAAAAGACCCTACCACCTGCAGAGTTTTTCTCTCTGCCGCTGTCTCCCTGCTGAATCTATGACAATGGGGAGAAGATGGGGAAGGAGGTTGAGGGAAGCTGGGAAGGGGGAGGTTGATGGGAAGGTGGGAGAAGGCCAGGAAGTCAGGGATAAAAGGTAGGAATGCAGAATTAGCCTGATTCACTTAGGGCCCAAACTGGGAACTTGTTCTCTGTATTTTGATGTTACAAATCAGCTACTTTGTTTTTCTTTAAGGATTCTGAGTATAGATTTACACGATGTCATCTGTGTAAAGAGTAAGTTCCTATTTTCAAAGATGGAAATGAGAGAAGATTCTCTCTAAAGAGTGGGTCTTTTCTCGCCAAAAAAGGCTTGGCAGGGATGCCTAAAAGGAAAGTGAGCTTTATTGACACCTCCCAGCCACCCCCTGGCCACGAGGGTCTCGAGTAAAGGGCTATAGCTCTCAACATCCCGGACCCAGTGTGACTCTGCTTGATGGTGGGCCTTGACCCAGCAGTGTGAGGGTCCCTGAGGAGCTGGCTCAGCCTCATTCTGGGGAAAAGGTACAATTCATCCTACAGGATTCAGGCTGACTTGCCAGCAATGACGTGGACTGTGCCACTACCTCAACTGTATCAGAAAAAGAGTCATCGTGGGTCCTCTACTTTGTGGGGCCTGTTGAACATATTGGTGGGTCTTTTCTGCAGTTGCCAGGCACTTAGGGGCTAGCCGCTCCAGTGTCACTAACCCACTATTCCCTTCACATTATGTGCTAAAAGCCAATTATGTTTCATACCTTTTCAATCATTGCTTTTGTACCAAAATTCAAACGACTACATTATAACCCAATGACATCATCCTTCTTTTAATTTAAGGCCTATAGATTTCAACCAATTTAGGCAATCATTTGGGGATCAAATTAAGAAAATTTCATGTGAATGTGATATTTACTTAAAAGTTCCTAATGGGATTATCTTAAGACGGGCCTAATATAACCACACACTGCATTATTTTTTTCAAAGCCTCCAATGACCAAGAGTCACTAAGGTGTGTTGTTGTTTTTTTTAAGACTTTATTTTTTTTTATTTTTTATTTTTTTAAAGATTTATTTATTCATGAGAGACACACACACACACACACAGAGAGAGAGAGAGAGAGAGGCAGAGGGAGAAGCAGGCTCCCTGCAGGGAGCCCGATGTGGGACTCGATCCCTGGACTCCAGGATCACGCCCTGGGCCACAGGCAGTGCTAAACCGCTGAGCCACCCAGGGATCCCAAGACTTTATTTTTGACAGCAGTTTCAGGTTTACAGAAACATTGAGCAGAAGGTACGGAGAGTTCCCATATACCTCCAGCCCACACACATGCACAGCTCCCCCATTATCAGCATCCCCTACACTAGAGGTACATTTATTATGATTGATGAACCTACAGAGACACATCATTATGACCCAAAGTGCATAGCTTCCATTAGGGTTCACCTTTGGTGTTATACATTCAATTGGTTTAGACAAATAAGTAATGACATGAATCTTGCATTATAGTGTCATATAGTGTCATACAGAATAATTTCACTGCCCTAAAAATCCTCTCTGCTTTGCCAAGAGTGTTTTGGAATAGATTCTAGTAGATTTTTTTATTCCAGTTTTGAGCAAGGAATGAGGCAAGAGACCCCATCTTCATGAGACCCCTCAGCTGCCTGCCTCCCCAGTAGCTGCCTTGGAAGCCCTTGAGAGGACACATGGGTATGTTTAGTGAATAAAATAGAGCGGGGACCAGGTGAAGACGTGCTTACGTGCCTGGGTGTAGAGGTTCTGATCTCTCCTTGAGAACAGGGTCCATGTCCAGTTGATTCATCCATTCATTCATTCACACCACAAATGTTTATGGAGCACTGACTATATGCTAGGTGAACATAGTCATTAAACAAGATAGACAAAGTGTCTTCCCAGAGCCTATGACGTTGGAGTTGTGAGGGAACCAAACAATAAATACATAAATAAGAAAATTTCTGACGGTGCTAGGTGCTACAAAGATGACAAAAATGACAGGGAGGAAGAAGAGGGCTATTATAGTTAAGGTGATCAAAGAAAGCCTCTCTGAAAAGATGTTTAACCTGGGATGGGAACAAAGAGGGGGTGAGCCTGGGTCAGAAGACGGGGCAAGTGCTTCCCTGGCAAAGGATTTGCAAGCCCAAGAGCAAAGCGGTGGGCGCCACCAATGACAGTTGCATTCCTGGGGTCCAGCTCAGGACTGACTCTCAGGAGGTGCTCTGTGAATGTTGAACTACAGACGCTCCCTCTGAGGAAGGAAACAGGGCAAACGAGCATTGTCATGCAGGTGTGACAGGACTTCAGGTGTTCTAGCATAAGTTGGTGACCAAGGAATTGGCTGGAGCAAGGGTGACTTTTTTTTTTTTTTAAGATTTTATTTATTTATTCATGAGAGACACAGAGAGAGGGAGGCAGAGACACAGGCAGAGGGAGAAGCAGGCTCCATGCAGGGAGCCTGATGTGGGACTCGATCCTGGGTCTCCAGAATCATGTCCTGGACTGAAGGCGGCGCTAAACCACTGAGCCACCCAGGCTGCCCCAAGGGTGACTCTTAAGTGGTCTCTGAGGCATGTAAGCGTGAGACATATAAATACTCGATGGTATTTGTTGAATAAAGGAAGGCCAGATGGACATTTAGGACACTTGGTGGCACAAAATGATGGTGATTCAGATTCAAGTTGATGTTTTGTTTGGGCCCTTTTAAAACATTAAGTCATGTTTTGAGCACATTTATTGAGTTCCTATGGGATACCTGTCATGGGCAAGCCCCATGCATGCCCTTGGAGCACACGGAGAAGCCCCAGTGAGAGCTGTGTGACTTATCTGAGCAAATCAGGACAGTGCTTTCTCGGTGCTACAATGCCCCACCTGGGTGCTCTGGGTGTCCTTCACAAAGAACATGTGTGGCTGCTGGAGGTAAGCAGTGCTGTGTCCCTGGGGGAGTGTCTCAGGGGAGGCAAGACATATTATTCCTTTAAAGGGTCCTCCAGTCTTGGGATGAAAGTATGATTATCCACACTGCAGATTAGGAAGTTGAGGTGGTGAATAACTCGCTCCTGACCATGAAGGCAGGCAGGGACACATCAGGACCCACACGCAGGCCGCAAGGCCAGAGCTCTTCCCTGGGCCACACTGCTGGGCTGCGGTGGCGGCCAGGGAAGGCCAGAGAAGGGAAGGGCAGAGACGATCTGCTATGATCCACAGCCAGCTGTTCCGGCTCTCCTGGGGGTTCCAGAATTCCTCCGCAGCAGTTTGCTGCAGTTTTTCTTGACCAGAGGATCCCTGATGTTGTAACTGCTCATGTGTGTGTCAGTCAGGGCTCCAGGAGGAAGAGATGGCATGCTCAGAATGAAAAGAAATTTAGTAGAGGGACTATTTATAAAGATGCAGGCAGGCTGTAGGGAAACCCCAAGAGTTAGCTCACACCCTCTAGCATGAGTGAGGGCTCTAGAAGGTTCCGAGGAGGGAGCCATAACCACTTAGAGACAGAGAGGGGCTCCTGACAGGAGCTGTGGCCCTTGGGATGAGGACAGGACAGCCTCTGCTGACCTCACAGGGAGACAGCTGGGGACACACGTGCCTGGCCTTTCCGTCCTCCCCTGGCCTGGCCTTTCTGTCCTCCCCTGCGCCTTCTGCTCTCCTGTCCCAACTGCTGTGCCCACTTTCCCAGAATCTGAAGTTTGGACAGTGCAGTGGATTGAATAGCATCTTCCAAAAAGTCGTGTCCTCCTGGAAGCTCAGGATATGATCTTATTTGCAACTAGAGTCTTTGCAGATGTAATGAGGGAGGGTCAGGGCAGACCCTAGGCCCTCTGAGAATCCCCTTCTAGGAGACAGAAAAGAACAGAGAGAGCCAGAGGAGAAGGCCAGATGCAGATGGAGCAGAGACTGGAGCGATGCATCTCGAAGCCAAGGACGCTAAGGACTGTTAGAACCACCAGAAGCTCAGAAGAGGCCAGGAAGGATTCCGTCCAGGAGCCCTTTGGAGAGGGCTGGCCCTGCGGACACCTTGATTTTAGGCCTCTGACCTCCAGAGCCACTGAGAACATATTTCTGTGGTTTCAAGCCATACAGTTTGCTATCAGCTGATATGGCAGCTCCAGGAAATAAACACAGGCAGTGCCGTTTTCTCCTTTTTGCTCTCTTGCTCCTCTGTTTCTTCCCTAATAATAGGCAACACTGGGGCCCTGGGTGGCTCTGTCGGTTAAGCATCTGCCTTCAGCTCAGGTCATGATCCCAGGGTCCTGGGATTGAGCGCCACGTTGGGCTCCCTGCTCAGCGGGGTGTCTGCTTTTCCCTCTCCCTCTGTCTGCTGCTTCCCCTGCTTGTGCTCTCTCTCTCTCTCTCTCTGTCAAATAATAAAATCCTTTTAAAAAAAGTAGGCAACATTTTTATAGTCTGGATCTATTGATAGACACTGTTACAAGTACTCCATATGTGGATTAACTCGTTGTTATTCCCCCAACAACACTATGAGGTCAATCCTACTATTATAGCTATTTTCTGGCCAATGGACTAAGGCACAGAGTGGTTAAGGAACTTGTCAAAGGTCACACAGCAAGTAGGAGGCAGTAATGGGACAAATCAAAATTGTAGGCAACCTGATAAGATAAAATGAGACGACAATGTCACTTCTATGATATTTTGGCCAAAGACGTGTGACCCAAATTGAATCAGAGGAAAGATCAGACAAACCAAAACTGAGGGACATTCTACAGCACAAGTGACCCATAATCTTTTTCGAAAATGTGTTAAAACCCTGACATTCGGGATCCCTGGGTGGCGCAGCGGTTTGGCGCCTGCCTTTGGCCCAGGGCGCGATCCTGGAGACCCGGGATCGAATCCCACATCGGGCTCTTGGTGCATGGAGCCTGCTTCTCCCTCTGCCTGTGTCTCTGCCTCTCTCTCTCTCTCTCTCTCTCTCTGTGTGTGACTATCATAAAAAATAAAAAAAAATAAAAATTAAAAAAAAAAAAAAAAAAAAACCCTGACATTCAATGACAGACCAAGGAACTGTCCTGATTGAAGGAGAACTGAGAGACTTGACAAGAAAATGCTGAATGTGACTCTGGCCCGCGTCCTCTGGCTGCCAAGGACAGCAGTGGTACTGTTGGTGAGACTTGAATGAGGTCTAAGGATTAAGTGATGGGGATTTCCTTTCTGTATGTCTTATACATATTAACTCATTTACTCTTCACACCCATCCCGTGAGATATTGACTTACAGATGAGACATCTGAGGCCCAGAGAGGTTAAGTAACTTGCCCAAGATCACACAGCTAGGGGTAGTAGAGCTGGGATTGCCCAGACAGAGTGTGGATCTTATCACTGCACTAAACTGCCCCTCAATACAGGAACAAACAATAAGCACACAAGTAAGCTAAATATATTGTGAAGCAAAGGGTGACTGATGTTAATGGAGAATACTAAAGCAGGGAGTGCTGGGCCCTGGCTTTCGATTGAAACAAAGGGTCAGGGACGACCTCACTGAGAGAGGGAGGGTTAAAACAGAGACCTGAAGGGGCTGAAATACCATTCATCTGCTCATCAATTCAACCTTAGAAAAATTACAGGATGCATTAGCTCTGATGGATGAGCCCATTCCTGAGCTCAATGTAATAAGATACACAGAGTCAAGTTACAAAGAACATATTGATGCTTAGTGCTGGGAAATAGAAATGAGAAGATCAGGACAAACAGGATAAACAATAAGGGAAGCTTCTTAGCCTTTTTTTTTTTCCCCCAACTAACATCTTTATTTAAATTCAATTAGCAAAAAAAATAAAAATAAAAAATAAAAAAAATAAATTCAACTAGCAATAAAATCTTAAAAAAAAAAAAAAAAAAGGATACCTGGGTGGCTCAGTGGTTGAGCATCTGCCTTTGGCTCAGGACATGATCCCCAGGTCACCAGATCGAGTCCATATCAGGCTCCCCATGGGAAGCCTGTTTCTCCCTCTGTCTGTGTCTCTGCCTCTCTCTCTGCATCTCTCATGAATAAAATATATAAATAAAATCTTAAAAAATAAAAAAGAGGGCTCAATCTAGAGGCAGTAGCTCTGGGAAGAGCAAGTGCTGTCCTGGGAGGAGGAGGCAAGCGAGGCCCAAGGGCGGTGGCAGCCAGTGAAGCCAAGCAGAGGTATGACAAAGAGCCTTGGGGGCTGTCACATTCCAGGGCTAACAAACACGCTCATCTTTAAGAGCTATTCATTCAGAGTAGAGCTGTAAGTCCTTCCTCGATGAAAGACACTTATGTGTCATATTTGCAACTCGCTTATACATCTAAGAAAGCCCGGCTTCTTCCTTGCTTCTGATGAGCAGCAGAGTAAAATCAGGCCAAACACGTGGCATTTGTTTTCATGGTGGTGTTTCATTATGTGGTGTTAGGAGAAATCTGAAACTGTCCTGATTTGGCTGTTTTGCAAGGACTCTGCTTTTCTGCTTTGAATGTGGAAAGATTTTTGGAAGGATGTGTCTTGGCAGTGATTTGTTTCTTTTTTTCTTTTCTTTTTGCCTGAAAAGTCATTAGTCTCTCATTTTCTTTTCTTTCATCTTGATGTTCCCTCCACTGATCCAATTTTGCTTTTGAGTATTGCCCTGATTTGTTGGTTCTTCCTTCTTAAAGACTCACAAATGATGTTCGTGCTTCTCACTGTGTAAAAAGTGTCCGTACTAGGTAGAAAACAATGGTTTTAAACACGTGCTGCATGCTGAGGACCCAACTGCAGCCTCTCCCTGAACTCCGTGTTCATATATCCATGTGGCTGGTTGACCAAGGGCTTCTCCATCTTGGAAACTGGCATCTCCATTCAGTCCATTACTCAGATGCAAAATCCACCTGAGCATCGACTGGACTATCTCACACATCTCACAGGCGATCCATTAACAAACTCCCACCCCTCCCAACACTTCACTGCTGCTACTTGGTCCAGGTGCCTTTCTTCTCTTACCTGGGACAGCACAATCCCTCCCAGTCCTTTGTTCTCCCCTTACCCTCTTCAAATACCAACTAGAACATTCCTTTCAAAATGAGAGTTCAATCACACTCCCAATATTTTTTCTCTGTTCAGATTGTTGGAGTTTCCCCATCTGTAAAATGGGGCCAATCTCCTTTGTCTCATGAGTCTGTTCATGAAGTGAGGCACTATAGAACATGCCAGACCTTGCCAGTAGCATATGTGGGGGCTGGGATCAGTTGGCAAGTAGACACCCGCATCCCACATGTCTCAAGATTTAAAAGTTATAAATCAAGCCATCAACTGTTTAGTGAAACATTAAATCTTTATATCTTGACATATTTACCTTCATCATGATCACGGCAAAATATATGGATGAAATGATTGTTTTTATAGGACTACAATTGGCTCAATATCAAGGACGGCTGAATTTAGTGATGATTTTACATGTCCAGATGTTCTGTGGACAGGCCAGCCATGTTAGAGGGAGTAATCTATGTAAGAATGTATAACTCATAGCAAGCTATTTATTTATTCAATAACAGCTGGTTTTCTTGACTGTGTCAGCAAACTCCCTAGCTTTATTGTTATTATCAAGATTTTCACATAATTTGTGTACTATTGGCAGGTAAGCAGGAATTGGTAAACTTTCTATAAAGGATCAGACAATAAATATTTTAGGTTATATGGGTCATTTGTTTCTGTCACAACTACTCAACTCTGCTGTTGGAGCAAGAAAGGACCATGAACAAAATATAAATGAATAATTGGATTCTGTTCTAGTGAAACTTTATTTATACAAATAGGCAAGGGGCTGGATTTGGCCTGCAGGTTGTAGGGTGTGGATGCCTGACCTAAAAGATTAAAAAAATAATGTGCAGTAGTATTCAAAATACACAAATTTCAATATATATTTTAATCAAAATGTGGTTTAGAGCACTGGATGTTATACTATATGTTGGGAAATTGAATTTAAATATAAATAAATAAATAAAACAAAACCCAAAAAATGTGGTTTAAAGTAAGTGTTAGAATTTAAAAGCCTATGTTTTCTGTTTTTTTTTTTAATTAATTTTTATTGGTGTTCAATTTACCAACATACAGAAAAACACCCAGTGCTCATCCCGTCAAGTGTCCACCTCAGTGCCCGTCACCCATTCCCCTCCAACACCCGCCCTCCTCCCCCCTTCCACCACCCCTAGTTCGTTTCCCCGAGTTAGGAGTCTTTATGTTCTGTCTCCCTTTCTGATATTTCCCACACATTTCTTCTCCCTTCCTTTATATTCCCTTTCACTATTATTTATATTCCCCAAATGAATGAGAACATACACTGCTTGTCCTTCTCCGATTGACTTATTTCACTCAGCATAATACCCTCCAGCTCCATCCACGTTGAAGCAAATGGTGGGTATTTGTCGTTTCTAATTGCTGAGTAATATTCCATTGTATACATAGACCACATCTTCTTTATCCATTCATCTTTCGATGGACACCGAGGCTCCTTCCACAGTTTGGCTATTGTGGCCATTGCTGATAGAAACATCGGGGTGCAGGTGTCCCGACGTTTCGTTGCATCTGAATCTTTGGGGTAAATCCCCAACAGTGCAATTGCTGGGTCGTAGGGCAGGTTTATTTTTAACTCTTTGAGGAACCTCCACACAGTTTTCCAGAGTGGCTGTACCAGTTCACATTCCCACCAACAGTGTAAGAGGGTTCCCTTTTCTCCGCATCCTCTCCAACATTTGTTGTTTCCTGCCTTGTTAATTTTCCCCATTCTCACTGGTGTGAGGTGGTATCTCATTGTGGTTTTGATTTGTATTTCCCTGATGGCAAGTGATGCAGAGCATTTTCTCATGTGCATGTTGGCCATGTCCATGTCTTCCTCTGTGAGATTTCTCTTCATGTCTTTTGCCCATTTCATGATTGGATTGTTTGTTTCTTTGGTGTTGAGTTTAATAAGTTCTTTATAGATTTTGGAAACTAGCCCTTTATCTGATATGTCGTTTGCAAATATCCTCTCCCATTCTGTAGGCTGTCTTTTAGTTTTGTTGACTGTATCCTTTGCTGTGCAAAAGCTTCTTATCTTGATGAAGTCCCAATAGTTCATTTTTGCTTTTGTTTCTTTTGCCTTTGTGGATGTATCTTGCAAGAAGTTACTGTGGCCGAGTTCAAAAAGGGTGTTGCCTGTGTTCTCCTCTAGGATTTTGATGGACTCTTGTCTCACATTTAGATCTCTCATCCATTTTGAGTTTATCTTTGTGTATGGTGAAAGAGAGTGGTCCAGTTTCATTCTTCTGCATGTGGATGTCCAATTTTCCCAACACCATTTATTGAAGAGACTGTCTTTCTTCCAATGGACAGTCTTTCCTCCTTTATCGAATATTAGATGACCATACATTTCAGGGTCCACTTCTGGGTTCTCTATTCTGTTCCATTGATCTATGTGTCTATTTTTGTGCCAGTACCACACTGTCTTGATGACCACAGCTTTGTAGTACAACCTGAAATCTGGCATTGTGATGCCACCAGCTATGGTTTTCTTTTTTAAAATTCCCCTGGCTATTCGGGGTCTTTTCTGATTCCACACAAATCTTAAAATAATTTGTTCTAACTCTCTGAAGAAAGTCCATGGTATTTTGATAGGGATTGCATTAAACGTGTAAATTGCCCTGGGTAACATTGACATTTTCACAATATTAATTCTGCCAATCCATGAGCATGGAATATTTTTCCATCTCTTTGTGTCTTCCTCAATTTCTTTCAGAAGTGTTCTATAGTTTTTAGGGTATAGATCCTTCACCTCCTTGGTAAGGTTTATTCCTAGGTATCTTATGCTTTTGGGTGCAATTGTAAATGGGATTGACTCCTTAATTTCTCTTTCTTCAGTCTCATTGTTAGTGTATAGAAATGCCATTGATTTCTGGGCATTGATTTTGTATCCTGCCACGCTACCAAATTGCTGTATGAGTTCTAGCAATCTTGGGGTGGAGGCTTTTGGGTTTTCTATGTAGAGTATCATGTCATCGGCGAAGAGGGAGAGTTTGACTTCTTCTTTGCCAATTTGAATGCCTTTAATGTCTTTTTGTGTTTTCTGTTTTAATAGTAATTTTCTTATAAAATATCCATTACTATCAAAATTACAAAGAAGAATACAAGTATAATTAATGGCGATCCAAATTTTAAGTCAAAACTATTTAAAGCTGAAAATTTTAGATTTTTTTCAGACTATAATTATGTCTTATTATTAAATATTTGTATAAAATGGGAACTGTTGGCAATTTTAACATTCAGTGCCCATTTGGTTGCCTATGTAAAGAATTAGCATAATACGTCAGGTATATTGAGTCTGCATTTAGATATATACACATTTAAGGGCATTTGGGTTGTTTCATGTTGTGTTCTCATTAGCAACAGGAGTCACATGCTGCTCTTGGTAATATTGTGCTAATCAGCAAGTACTTCTGGGCTGGCGAATTATAGCACAAAGAAACAAGACAAGGGATGCTGGGCACCGCTGGGAAAAGATACTTATTGATGCAAGAATCTCATGTTCTCTGGGGGCAGGGATTTGACAACTTAATTAACTTACCTTTTCTCTTACTTAAGCATTTCTGCCACTCAAATGCTCTCCTCACTCCAAAGTAGTGGATATGGTCACCTTTGGTTTCAAGAATGTAGGGAGTGATGTGTAGAAGTGTTGCCCTGAGGCCTGAAATGATATGAGTGACACAAGAAAAGATATGGCACTTGAGGACATGAGTCTTGCTGCGCCAGCACTGGGTGCTGGTCTTGAATGACAGAGGCGTTCATATAATCTTTAATAAACCCTGTGTGTGTGTGTTTGGGCCATGTGGAGCTAAGCACACATCCTGTTTTGCTTGAGTCTGTAAGTGAGGTTGGAAAGCAGCACCTGTGTGAAATGTGATCAGCTCCCAGTAGATCCAGCCTACATAGCATGCCCAACTCCCACCCCTGAAGCCCCTTCCACTGTGGTGCAGAAGAGTGGATCTGAGGCAAGTGGACAAGAGCCATATTCAGCAGGAGGTGTGAAGCAAGCACTCCTAGGTCAAGAGGGAAAGCCTACCTCTAAAATGTGGAGTGCAGCAGCTGCTTCACAAAACTAAGGCTATTGCTGCTGGAGCAATCGTGTTTGTTTCAACATACAACCAGGAACCTTGGAAGATGGTGAGTTCCCAGACACTACAGTGTTGAGCAGAAGATGGATACAAAGGTAGGGATGGCCTGGAGGGATCTTCCTTGGGTGTGTGGTGAGGCTAAACATCCTCTGAGAATCCAGAAGTGGACCCTCAACTTTATGGTCAACTAATATTCGACAAAGCAGGAAAGACTATCCACTGGAAGAAAGACAGTCTCTTCAATAAATGGTGCTGGGAAAATTGGACATCCACATGCAGAAGAATGAAACTAGACCACTCTCTTTCACCATACACAAAGATAAACTCAAAATGGATGAAAGATCTAAATGTGAGACAAGATTCCATCAAAATCCTAGAGGAGAACACAGGCAACACCCTTTTTGAACTCGGCCATAGTAACTTCTTGCAAGATACATCCATGAAGGCAAGAGAAACAAAAGCAAAAATGAACTAGTGGGACTTCATCAAGATAAAAAGCTCCTGCACAGCAAAAGAAATAGTCAACAAAACTCAAAGACAACCTACAGAATGGGAGAAGATATTTGCAAATGATCTATCAGATAAAGGACTAGTATCCAAGATCTATAAAGAACTTATTAAACTCAACAGCAAAGAGACAAACAATCCAATCATGAAATGGGCAAAAGACATGAACAGAAATCTCACAGAGGAAGACCTACACATGGCCAACAAGCACATGAGAAAATGCTCCACATCAATGGCCATCAGGGAAATACAAATCAAAACCACAATGAGATCCCACCTCACACCTGTGAGAATGGGGAAAATTAACAAGGCAGGAAACAACAAATGTTGGAGAGGATGCGGAGAAAAGGGAACCCTCTTACACTGTTGGTGGGAATGTGAACTGGTGCAGCCACTCTGGAAAACTGTGTGGAGGTTCCTCAAAGAGTTAAAAATAGACCTGCCCTACGACCCAGCAATTGCACTGCTGGGGATTTACCCCAAAGATACAGATTCAGTGAAATGCCGGGACACCTGCACCCCGATGTTTCTAGCAGCAATGTCCACAATAGCTAAACTCTGGAAGGAGCCTCGGCGTCCATCGAAAGATGAATGGATAAAGAAGCTGTGGTTTATGTATACAATGGAATATTCCTCAGCCATTAGAAACGACAAATATCCACCATTTGCTTCGACGTGGATGGAACTGGAGGGTATTATGCTGAGTGAAGTAAGTCAATCAGAGAAGGACAAACATTATATGGTCTCATTCATTTGGGGACTATAAAAAACAGTGAAAGGGAATAAAGGGGAAAGGAGAAAAAAATGAGTGGGAAATATTAGAAAGGGAGACAGAAGGTGAGAGACTCCTAACTCTGGGAAACGAACAAGGAGTGGTGGAAAGGGAGGTTGGTGGGGGGTTGAGGTGACTGGGTGACAGGCACTGAGGGAGGCACTTGATGGGATGAGCACTGGGTGTTATGCTATATGTTGGCAAATTTAACTCCAATAAAAAAATATATAAGTATTTTTTAAAAAACATCCTCTGAGATCTCATCCCACTGTGAGATTCCAAGTGATGCGGACCATTTTCTCATGTGCTTGTTGGCCATGTGTAGGTCTTCCTCTGTGAGATTTCTGTTCATGTCTTTTGCCCATTTCATGATTGGATTGTTTGTCTCTTTGCTGTTGAGTTTAATAAGTTCTTTATAGATCTTGGATACTAGTCCTTTATCTGATAGATCATTTGCAAATATCTTCTCCCATTCTGTAGGTTGTCTTTGAGTTTTGTTGACTATTTCTTTTGCTGTGCAGGAGCTTTTTATCTTGATGAAGTCCCACTAGTTCATTTTTGCTTTTGTTTCTCTTGCCTTCGTGGATGTATCTTGCAAGAAGTTACTGTGGCCGAGTTCAAAAAGGGTGTTCCCTGTGTTCTCCTCTAGGATTTTGATCCATATTTAGTGTTCAAAAATAACAATAAACCAAAAACAAATATAAAACATGTTTCCATTTAATGTAATAAGACAATTCCTGGCACATCTGAGAACACTTTAACTCCCGCTTCAAAGAGAGACCAATCAGTCTTCTGAGTTAATATCTGACTCCAAGTTTTAGAGCTCTGATTCAGGCTATTTCTTCCTTTAGCTTTTGGGGATCCCAACCAATACCCTATAGTCTGTGCACTAGACCAGGAGTTAGCAAACTCTTCTGAAAGGGATCATATAATACATATTTTTGGTTTTGCAATTGTGATACTGTGATTTTTAAGAAATATGTATTTCATCTTTAGTCCCTGTTCCGGGCACAGAGCCTCTAAAATTTCTGGAATTTCCTAAGTGATGAGGGAGATGAAGGTATTTTTCATAAAATAGGATTGGGCGGGTGGGGGGTGTCAGGGAGGATGAGGGGTGGAGGGATGGGGGAGGTGGGGTTGCTGGTTGCCAGGGGAACCAACAGTATGATTTCAATCACCTATAGCCTATGACTTAATCATCATGCCGGTGTAATGAAACCTCCATAAAAGCCCCAAAGGAGTGGATTCAGAGAACCTCCAGATTGGTGAACAAATGGAGATTCAGAGAGAGTGGCATGCCTGGAGAAGGTATGGCAGCTCTGTGCCCCTTTCCCATACCTTACCCTGTGGATGTCTTCTCTCTGGATATTCATCTGTATTCTTTATCATACCCTTTAAAAATAACCTGGCAAACAGTAAGTAAACTTTTTCTGAGTTCTGTGAGACCTGCTCTAGTAAATTAATTGAATCCAAGGAGAGGGTCATGGGAACCTCTGATTTATATCCAGTCTGTCAGAAGCACAGAGAAAAACTTGGACCTGCAACTGGCATCTGAAGTAGGGGACAGGGTTCAGTCTTAGAGGACTAAGCCATTAACCTGTGGGATCTAATGCTATTTTCAAGCAGATAGTGTCAGAATTGATTTGAATTATGGGACATCTAGCTGGTGTTGGAAATTTGCTTGGTGGTGTAGAAAAAACAGACACGTGGGAACTGGTGTCAAAATTGTCAAAAACAGGGCACCTGGGTGGCTCAGTTGGTTTAACGTCTGCCTTCAGCTCAGGTCATGATCCCAAGGCTCTGGAATGGAGCCCTGAGTCAGGCTCCCTGCTCCAGGGGAGTGTGCTTCTCCCTCTGCCCTTCCCCCAACTTGTTCTCTCTCTCCCCCCTCCCTCTCTCAAATAAATAAATAAATAAATAAATAAATAAATAAATCTTTTAAAAAATGTCAAAAGCACAATCCACAGTGTCTAGGTTACTCTTCTCTGCCACTATAGCAAGAAGCAATCATTGTGGATATGTAAATGAGTGGGCGTGGCTGTGTTCCAATAAAACTTTATTCATTAAAACCTGCAGGAGCTGGATTTGGCCTGCAGTCTGCAGTTTACCAGCCCCTGGATTAGATTATAAAGTTTGCTATCGCCAGTACATTCTATATATATATATATTAATCAGGCAACATAAAAGGGCAGGGGGCTGTTCTGTATACACATACACACACATAATGCATAAGTTGAGGCACAGGGAAGGGCTATGGGCCTCACTTTATCAAGAGACCACAAGGTCATAGCTGCTGGTATCTTTTCCCTCTTTTACGGCCCATGCCGTAAGTCAGCAGCTCAACTGGTTGTGGCTCATTATCTTACGGGGTGGCCCAAGTCTGTGTTGGGTATGAACTTTTGGTAATTCTATCTGTGTGGGGTTGGAGTGGCCATACAATGACTTTCTCATAGGGCATGATTGTGTGAGAGGCAGCCAGAGGAGGTCCGAGTCTCAGCCATGCTCTTCCTACTGTGTCTGGGAAGTGGCAGCCCCTATTTCTCCTTGATACTCAAAAGCTTAGGAGAAGATCAGGTTGCTGCCAGGTGAACTGGGGAGACCTTGGGCCCTGGGGCCTCTGCCCAGCCAGACCCAGAGGAATCACCAAAGGTTCTTGGTATTGTCCCGAGAATGAATTCAAGGATAGACACGCAGCACAGCCGATGAGTGACACAAGTGGGAAACTTTATTAAAGTGGAAAGTATACTCTCAAGGTATGGGGTGGGGGGAAGCAGGAGGGTGAGAGCTCCACACCCTGGGGGGTTGGATTTCTATCTTCTATTGACAGTTGTTAACTAGAGGGTGGAATATTTATTACTTTTTTTTTTTTTTAAAGAGAGATTATATTTATGTATTTGAGACAGACAGAAAGTGAGAGTGGGGGAAGAGGAGAGGGAGAGGGAGAGAGAACCCAAGCGGACTCCTTGCTGAACGCAGAGCCCATCAGACGGCTCCATCTCACTGTGAGATCACAACCTGAGCTGAAATCAAGAGTAGGAAGCTCAGCCTACTTTGCCACGCAGGGACCCCCCATTGGAATATTGGTTACTAAGGTGGGAAGCAGGTTTCCTGTTTTTGATTCCTAATGGGGTCAGGGGTTTCCTGTCAAAGCATCCGCCATCTTGGGCCTGTCTGGTTAGACCTGGTTTCTTGTGGAGGGCTGCCAGGACAGGCCTCTGACCTTCCTGATAGCTGGCCATGAGCTCTTCATTACCTGCTGACCTCCAGGTATCCTGTTAGAACCTAACTGCCTCATCTAACAATATCGTGGGCTGAGAAGTAGGTTATAAATGCTCACTACATAAGCTGGGTGTCACAGTGGCAGTACACACACAAAGACTGCACCACACACACGTCATACACAACAAATGTGGTGGTGAGGATCTGCTCTATTTATATGTGGCGTTTGACAAAATGTCCCTGAATGATTTGTTTGTTTCCCCCATTGGGCTGTAAGCGTCCCAGGAGCTGAGAACAAAACATCCTTGTTTCTAGAACAGGGTGTATCTGTCTTACCCAGGACCAAGCACAGTGCCTGATAAACTGTTATATGCTTAGAAAATGAATGTTGAGTGAAAGGATAATGTTATTTCAAAAGTCAACATCTGAAAATATGAGGAAGTAGCTCATAAAAATGTAACTTGCATGAAATAAGAGGACAATAGGTTGTCATGGGCAAATGTATGTAAGACTATTTAATGTAAGACTATTTAAGGAAACTGAAGTTTGTGGATTTTTTGTTTTGTTTTTTAAGATTTGTTTTTAAGTAATCTCTACACCCCATGTGGGGCTCGAACTCACAAGCCTGAGATCAAGTGTTACATGCTCACCTAGGGCGGAGATTGGGTATTTCTCTCTTTCATCTTTTGTGAAGACTTTACAAAATACTCTGTGGTGGGGAGTAGTACTGGATCAGGGCCAAAGCAAATTTCCTGCTCTTGCTTTTCCTTGGAAGATAACCTATTTAAGAGCTTAAACTTTTAAATCAATAGAACTTTGAAAAATAGTTTGTTTCCTCAGTAGATAAGACCTGAGGAAAGAAGCAGGTGCTATTGGCACTAATAAAAGCTCAAGTCTAGATCAGTGATGGGAAAATGTGATCACAGAAGCTCTGACTTCTACTGGAAAATTTAAATGCCAATTGAACGAAATTAAAGTTCAAGTCAACAGATATATTTTGAACATCTATAAAGAGTAAGATATAGTATTATGCAGTGTGCGGGTATATGATAAATAAGAGATAGTTTTCGCCCTCAAATCCGTCATAATCTACTGAAGTTCTTTAGGTGCTAGAGGCATCAATTAACATGTTTAAGGAGGAAGGGATTAATTCCCATTCAGGGAATCAATATAAACTTCATGGAAGAATTATTTGAAAGATGACTCATATTTTGATAGAAGTGTATGGGGAAGAACATTTCTGTAGTGAGCACAGAAAGCAGAGGTTGCAAACTCAAATACCTAAGGGATCAAGCACATCACAATCATGTGAGTGTGAAACAACAGGGATTGTGGCCAATTGCAGAGGGTGTGCCCCATTTGAAGGGATTAACCACTTCTTAGGTTCAGTTGACTGTTACCTCGATCCATTACTTTTTCAAGAGAAGCTGGAAATTTTTGTAATGTTGCAAAATGGATAGATAAAACAACCACCACTATAACATCATGCGATCCAAATCCATCTAAATCCAGTGGATATACAGTGATTTATGTAAAAGATGCAGAGGGAGAAATTTGCAAGCCATGCTTGGGAGCTAGCATGGCTGGATGTGTGTGAACATGAGTGGTCATGAGCAGGGATTGTAAGATAAAGAGGTGGAAAAGCTGGACCTCCCAAGACACTGAATTTGCTTTGAAGGAATTCAGATTTTATTCTATGGGCAGCAGGGAGCCTGTTATCTCGGAGGTGGTGTGTTGAAAACTCTGATTTAGAAAGGCTTCTCTGGCTGCCTTTGGAGGAATGAATTGAAAGGGTTGTTGATGAGGGCAGGGAGATGGGTTAAGAGGATGCTGCAAGAATCTAGCATGAGAATGGAGGAGTGTCTGAATCTAGGCCAAAGGAGACCGGCGAGAGACAATAACTGTCAAAAACTATTCATGACTAGCTAAAAATAAAGGTTGCTTTCTATCTCTTTAGAGGTTAATTTAAGAAAAAGGTCTAAATCCCAGACAAACCACTAACTAGTTTTGTGGCCTAAAGCCAATAATTTCTCTTAAACTTTAGGTTTTCTTCCATTAAATGGTGACAATAATAACTGTCCTGTCAACTCAGGATGCTATAGCAACCAAGAGAAGCAGAGCGTGTGAAAGAGAAGCCACCACTATAAAAGACGGTATCCATGGAAGTGATTTTTATTGGTGTTATTATAGTCAGCTCTGGGATTCCGCATCAGTAAGGACTTTGTAAACATATGGAGGCATGAAAAGTTATCCAAAGTGACAATTTGTTTTTAAGATTTATATAAGACGAAAGCAATTAGAGAGGAAAAATTTTACTCTGTTGATATTAGCAGTGAAAATCATGGTACATGCTGTGGCTTACAGTAAAAAGGATTCCAAGTAAAAGTAAAAAGGATTCACCCACTACCTTAGCTGAGGGCCCAACCCCAGGCAGCCAGGTTTGATACCCCAAGCTATGCCTAACTCAGGGGCAGTAAATTCATCTGCTGATCAGTGGTCTGAAATGTGCCCTTGTGTCAAAAAGACTTCCAAATGGGAATAATGGTAATTAGTTGAGCCAAGAATGTAATTTCTGTAGGGAATTTCAGTGCAGAACCAAAGAGTAAGTCATCCAGTCTATGGTGTGAGTACAATGGGACAGATGAATAATAGGACAGGTCACTCCATGGTAAGATGGCCAATGATCGATGGAAGACCACTAGAGAGAAGATCCAGTGCCCTTTATGTACAACACTGTTCTGGTTTTCTTAGGTCAAGAACTACCCTTTTGTCCCAGCTTCCATGAAGCCATGCCAGCTTTTATTATTTTGTTCAATAAAATTCTATTCAATGGGAATCCTTAAAATAATCTTCACCTTTCACTTGAGTTAGTTCTTTCCTGCAACCAAAAGACTCCTTTAAAACACTGTTACTATTCACCAAAAATAAGAATAACCTTTTCTGAGGTATTTGAATTTAAGAACAGAGGTCATGTAAAATTTGTTTTGTGTCGTCCAGGGGGAAAAAAGTGGTTAAATTAGATGCCACATGACTGGGTAGATTCAGGAGTTAGTGTCAAACACTTAATAATGCTGTACTTCAAATTCTACATTATACAGGACAGATACTTTATAAAAGGAAGATGTTCTATAACTAGACAATGACTGGGGAAAGAGTTGAATTAATTCATAAAGTCAATGGAGTGGAATAATCATTGGCTTCAGAGTTAGAAACCATATCCAGAAGTCCAAGCTTTGTGACTTCCTGGTTGGTTGTGCATTGAGATCTCAGGTAAGTTGCTCAGCCCTATAGGATCCCAGTTGTTGATGGATGGAGATGTCATGGTCATGGTGGTGGTGGTGATGATGATGGTGGGGCAGGAATCCATGAGACAATGCATATGAAATTCCTCCTGAACTAAGCTGTATGGTTTGTTATTATTAAGGAACTAACATTAATGGGTTGGAAATGAAAAGGGTTAAGGTAACAACCTTGAAAAGCAAGAGCAGTTATACATCAGAGATGAACTGACTAATTTCAGACAAATTACTAGTGAAGAGCTGATATTCCTACAGACTCCTTAAGATTGTTGTGCAGTAAGATGTTTTTGGGCCTTTGCCTTTTAAAAGAAAGGTAATATTAATAATGATGATGATGACTGGGATAATGATGCTAATTATAATCACAGCAGCCACTACTTCCTGAACATTTCCAGTGGCTCAGTACTTGACTTTCACTATCTTTAATGCTCCAACAGCCAGGATATTATCCTCATTCTATCCATTAGAAAACCAGGGCCCAGAGAGATTAACTAGCTTGATCAGTCAACCAACTACGGATTTGAACCTGGTCTTTCTGGCTCTGCATTCTGTGCCCATCTTGCTGTTGGCCTAATTAGCTCATCTTAGAACAGTGAAACAGAGGGGCTACAGTGATTCTTGGAGAATGCCTAGTGTAGGCTCTTCTTTTGAAAGAACAGGAAAGAGGTCCAGAGCAGCAAAATGGCCTGGCAAGGGACACGTGGCTAGTTATTGGTGAGATCAAATTCTCAGACTCAGGGCTTCTGACTCTCAGGTCCTGATGTCTACACTAGGCTGCCTCTCTGTGCAGCTAGTTTGAATATCTGTGCACTCTTGCAAACAGGTTGTTGGTTTTATACCAAAGAATTACAGGTCAAATGTTCCCTTCCTGAAGGAACAGCTGGCATGTGTACTGTGGTGTCTGTTATTGCAACACACCCTGGATTTATGGTGGCTTGCTTCTAGCTTCTATTGGCAGTGGGGAAGCTCTGTCATGGAGTGAGCAAATAAGGGAGTTCACTGAAAAATCTATCCCTAGGTTCTTGTTTATTAGCCACCTCTAGCATATATGTTACATGGTGCCTTACTTAAGTGGTAGCGGGGATGACACATTAATATACTGAAAAGAGCCTTTATGAGTGTTCATTACCTCCCAAGGTCCTTTAATTCTTGCAATTAAGCTACAAGTTAATGGATCAAACTCCTTTAACAGGTGAGAAAATTGAAACCCAGAAATATCAAGAAACTTGTCAATGTTAAAAAACAACAACAACAACAACACAAAAGACAAGTAAGTCCTGGAGCCAGGTTAGAGCCCTCATCCCCAGGTATGTTTGGTGCCAAAGCTGACATTCGTGTCCAACACACACACCTGCACTGCACCTATGAGGCTTTGCATCTATGGAGGTGGGGATGGCTGGGAAACATAGGTGAAGTCTTTGCCTTCACAAATTTTATAGTCTAACATGGGACACGGCATTATTAATTATAATATTTTGTCTCAGAGACAGCATTGACTTTTTTTTCCCACCAGGCATCTTCTACGAGATTTATAAAAATCGTCTTTAATTTCTCAGCTTAGCTATGCAATGAATTTTAAGTCCCATTTTACATATAAGAAAACTGAGACTAGGGAAAACACCACAAATTGCTAAGCATTCTGTAGTTAATAAGTATTAGAGCCTTGATTCAGTCCAGGGTCATAGTCATTGTTGTCAAGTTCAAAATACATAAGTAAATAAAATGCTATGGGACTCCAAAGGGAGAAGCCTGTAAAGTGGAAAGCTAATTACACTAAATCCTTAGAACTGACTTCAGTAGATTTTCCTGCCAGCCCCAATGATGTAGAAGAACAGTCAGTGTGTGAAATTGGAGGCAGCATGGTGCAATTAAAATAGAAAGAGAATGGGAGTCAGAGAGCCGGGGTTTGAGACCATTTCTTCCTTGCTGTGAACTTGGTGGCCACTGTAACTGAAGAGAACACCTTGGTTCTTTCTTCTGCGTCGTGCCTGCTGTTCCTGAAAGGGGCTCTCAAACGTGCTTTATTTTTAAGAGGTCATTTTTGTTTTGTTGCTTGTCTCAGAAAGGATGCCCATAGATGCTAACGAAGACTGAGGAAGCTATAAAATATTCTGAAAAATCTCAAAGTTCTTGAATTTCACTGAAATAACAAGAACTAAAAAAAAAAAAAAAAAAAAAAAAAAAAAGAAATAACAAGAACTAGTTCATTTCCCTCACACCTTCTTCATAGGAATATTTATGTAATTATTCATCAGTGAATTAATTTTTTTTTAATTTATGATAGTCACAGAGAGATAGAGAGGCAGAGACACAGGCAGAGGGAGAAGCAGGCTCCATGCACCGGGAGCCCGACGTGGGACTCGATCCGGGGTCTCCAGGATCGCGCCCTGGGCCAAAGGCAGGCGCCAAACCGCTGCGCCACCCAGGGATCCCTGAATTTATTTTTAATATTGCAAAAGTCTGCTCCTTCTAGTCCTCAAAGTTCCCAAGAGAAAGAAAAGCCGAGAGGTATTTTCAGTTTAGCCAGCTCTGTCTCCCTTGTGAGTCTCCAGCTCAGCTTCTTTTCTTTGAGCTTGTGGCCAAGTGAAAAGAGCATTGATCTAGCTGTCGGGCTGACTGTTTCTTAGCTATGTGATTTGGGCAGATCTTCTCCTTTCTTGGGCTCTGTTTCTCTCTCTCTCTCTCTCTCTCTTTCTCTCTTAAACCAGGGAGTTGAACTAAGGCTTTGGTTTTCACATCGAGCTGTGCACTCCAGGGAAAGGCAGCCAGAGGCTGTGAGTTATGGGAGAGGATCTAAGGACCACATGTTGGACAAGTCTGAGGGCTGGATAAAATCATACCTCACATATATCTGTTACATGTGTATATGAGGATGCTGTTGTAAGTAATAAAGAGTAATTTAAAGTGTTGTTGAATTTTTACTAATTTTGGTCATTATGCTTTTCTTAATTAAAATGCAATTAAAACGGTTATTGAATCACTAAGTTTGATCATCATGATTTCCTTAATTAAAATGTAATTTAAAATGTTAGTGAAATTTTGCTAATTTGTCCATTATGATGTTCCTAATCAACAGATACTAAATGTTAATATGGGGAAGGTCTGAACATATCATTGATATTAAGAATGGGTCTTACAGTTGTAAAGGTTGAGAATTACAGGTCCAGTTGATTTCTTGGGTTCTTTCTAGGTCTGACATTTTGGAATTCTAAACTAAAGTGTCCAAGACAATAGCCATTAGTCACTTGTGGTTAAAAAAAATCCATTCAGGTACACTAGCCACATTTTAAATGTTCAGGAGTAGTCAGATGGGTTAGGCTACCATATTGATCAATATAGATGATGGAACATTTCATCATCACAGAAAGTTCTATTAGACAGCCAGATGAACAAAATGATTTTATTAATGCGTTTTCCTTGAGATGAGATAGTCTTACCATATAATTCTTGGAAAAATATAAGTTTGAAGCTGAAGGCATTTAGCCTTTAGTCCTGTCACTGAAGAGAGTGGGAGGGTAATTGGCTAAGAAGCCTAACATATGGACCCACTCTTCTTGCGACAGTTTGCCTTTGCACCTTTGATTATAGTAGGTAACATGATGCTCAGAACAGCCGTGCACACCAATGAGTGTTGATTCAGCCACACCCCCAAATGGTTTCACCCACTAGATTACTGTGAAACTCAGAAACTTGTGTCCAGGATCTGGATACAGCCAGACACCAGGATTTTGCTGGTTCCTAGGCCAGAGGAGCCGCTAAGAAGAGGAAGAATGGAGAAGCCATCCAAAGCCAAGTAACATATTTCCTTCTCCTAACAGGAAGGTTTCTCTGGGTGTGGCTGGAGCCAAAGGGCTGGGAGCTGGGGGTAAGGGTCTTCCTTCAAAAATCCCCAAGGGTTGTTAACTGAGACTTAAGGTTTAGTAGGCAAAGGTCATGGGCCAGAAGGAAGGATATGCTTAAGAGATGCACTTTCCCCTCTTGATGAGAAAATATATACTACTCAATGTTGAAAATTTAGACAATACAGGATCTATGGAGATTTAAAGAATCCCTCATAATACAACTGGAAATAACCCTTATTAACATTTAAGACAATTTCCTTAATTCCTTGAGCTGGACTATAAACAGTTAATGTTAAATGCTTTCATTTTCTGAAGCCAGAGCCTGTCCTTACTTAATTACACTGACCATTAAGCCAAGTGAAGTCTGGTTTCATTTCTCTCTCTGGCCATCTCCTTCTGCTCCAGACTCTCTTCTCTCTGTTTGTAAATGACAGGCGAGGTCTTTTTAGTCATTTTGCAAGAATGATGTCCACTGGCCTCATTTGTAGACTTGCTGAGGGAGCGCCTCTGGGATTCAAACTGTATCCTGGTGACCATGGTGGCCTTGGGGGTTAGTTGTGTGGTTCAGAACAGGCCTTGGCCCTTCATTTTGTTTGGGGCTAGATAAAAAGGGTCTGGGCACATTTGTATTTTTCATCTGCAAAGTGATTTGGTATAATGACATGAGCTCGTCGGCTCAGACTGGGGACAGGTTTGGGGTTCTGGTATAGGACTGCTACTGAATCATTTTAAAAATTCAATCATTTGATAAATATATCTGTTATGAGAATAGTGCTTTCCTAGGCATGGGCTCACAAAAATGCATCTAAACAGATCATTCTCTCAGAGTGCTTACAGATAAGTATATTGATCAATAACAACGTAGGTGATTGTGACTGAGGTGTTATAGGTATTAGGGTAGGGGTCTGCTCAGGGTCCTGTGGGGGCCCAGGTAGGGAAAAATATATCATCCATTTGAGGAGATAAAGGAAAGCATCTTAGAAAAAGTACATCTAAGCTGAAAAATGAAGGATAAATAGGAAAGAACATGCCTGAATGTGGAAGTAGAAGTGAAGGTGAAGGAGAATCTTCCAGATAGAAGGAACAGCTCGAGTAAAGGTTGGGACATGAGAAAGCATGACGCGTTTGGAAATGACACGGTCAGTAAAGTGTCTACAATGTCCATGTTGTATATTTTGCTGGCAAATGTCTTGGACAATAGTGTTTGCTTCAAGACTGGTCTGTGTTGATCTCTAATGGCACATTTCCCTTCCTCCCCAAGTGCAAATGCCACTGGTATTCTGAAGACCAAGGTCAAGGCCACTTTCCTCAGGAAAACTTCTTGGATTTCCTCTGTTGTTAAAAAACTCTCACTCCTCTGAGGGAGAAATTCCACAGAATTCTTATCCTCTCTGAACTTCACACTTCATACCTTACTGATGCTTCTCCTTCTGCCTTGACTATGAACAGATTGAGATCAGGGACAGCCTTCTTGCCTTCCAGAACCTTACCTGGTGCGGAGAGCAAAAATGTACTTAAACAACATGTGTGTCTTCTGAGAATTCTGGGTTCCTGACTAGAACTGGTCTTTTGTGTTGTGTCTCATGCATTGTTTTTGAGATTTTAGCGCATTTTCTCCCTCATTGCAATTATTGTATTTTTCTCCAGGCACATACCCTGATACCCTACCGTGGTTAGGCTCAGGATAATTTTCAAAAGAAAATAGTGGCATTTGATTTTGTTTATTCATGCAGATTGGATTCATTAGGATGAAGGTTTTAAGTGGCATTACAAATAGTGCCTGGAGGGCTCTGCTATGAGTGGGCAGAGAAGAGAATTTCTCACGTGGGTAGCAAGCCTTCTAGTGTTGTAGAGGGGTTGTAGCAAGGCTTATGACCAACCATTATGCCCTTGTAAGGCTGCATTTGTTGTAAAATAATGAAATGGTTCCATATCAGTAGTTAAGTAGCTCTTACCTTGAGCCCACTGAGTGCCCTTCTGCCACCCAGGACCCACTCACATCCAGCAATTAATGGGTTACTGCTTGGCATAGTGGGTGGTCTCCAGGATCCTGCACTAAGTGCCATGATTGGTGGTGTTTTGATAGGTCAATTCCCAAGCAGCTGATATTTTGACCATAACTCCCGATGATCGATTATATGTCTCAGTGATTTTGAAGTATTTCCTCCTGAAGAAAACTGATTTTGGGGGGTATTTTGGACAAAAGAGAGCTGATTAGGAAACCATATAGGGTAATGATTCCAGACACTGACTTCTTCATTTATTCACTATATCACATTAGGCACGTTACTTCACCTCTGCTTTTCTATTTTCTTGTCTATAAAAAAGGAAAATAATACATTTTATTGGGATGCATGGGTGGCTCAGTGGTTTAGAGCCTGCCTTTGGCCCAGGGCATGATCCTGGAGTCCTGGGATCGGGTCCCGCATCAGGCTCCCTGCATGGAGCCTGCTTCTCCCTCTGCCTGTGTCTCTGCCTCTCTCTGTGTGTGTCTCTCATGAATAAATAAATAAAAAATCTTAAAAAAATAATACATTTTATCCATCCACCCATCCACTCATTTATTCATCCAACAAACAACTGTGCCAACCCTAACCTGGAAATGTTGCCTAATGGTGACCAGAGAGACACTTAGCGACTTCTGTCTGGGGGACTAGTCACACAACTAGTTTTGAAGGTCAGATGAGACTTTGAAAGAGAAAGCCTTTTAAACTGTACAGGAAAAAAAAGACTGTACAGAACTTCATTAATGTGTGTTGTCACGTCAATAGCAGTATCAGTTCCTTGGTGCGTACTCAGAGAATGGGCTAGGGCATGTTTGTGCAATATAACATTTGTAAGGCCCTTTGGTTCTTCACTTTATTCATGGCATTTGTAAAAATCCTGCAAAGTTCTAAAAGGACTGTGCACCAATTTCCATTTACTGGTATTTGATGAGAGACCCCTTGTTCCACATGCTAGTTTTCTCCAAAACAAAAAGAGCTTTGCAGTTTTGGCTGAATGAAAAATAATATACAACCTTTATATAAAGGAAAGACAATATAGGAAAGGCTATAACGAAAGTAAAATTAACGCTAAATCCTACCTGACAATCTTTTTGATGAAAAATCCCTTCAGGAATCTTTCTATGCATTTTTTTTTTACATAAACTGTATCATATTATACATCCTGTTCTGTAGTCTACTTCACTCTGAACATCATCATATACACTGAGAGCTGTCTTATCAGGTGGGTGATTGAAAAGTGTTTAGCATTAAAAAGTGCTGTGACCCCTGTGGTTTGTTCCATCACAGCATTCTAGAATCCTGTGGGTTGAATCCTTTTCTTGCATTTTTCTCCCTGAACTACTAGAGCTTATGTTTAGGTCTCATCTGGTGGTATTTTCTCAGTTCAACAAATAAATACTTGTGCTGTCATTGTTGATGAGCACAAGGGATCTCATAGTATGTACAAAGTTTGTTTAGTCCACAGTTGATGGGCTTTTGAATTATTTCCCATTTTTGACTAATGTAGCAATTTCGTAATAAATATCCTTCTATACTCAACTTTGCCCATTTGCAAACTTTTGCAATCCCACCTTCAGGATAAATTCCTATAAATGAGAAGGCTGAGGTCAAATCTAAGTTCTAATTCATATTTGTATTGGGGTCTATTAAGGAACAAGAGGAGTGTACGTTCTGGACACTGGAGGTTCAGCTGGGGTGGTGTGAACGCTCACGACATAACCTGAGGACAGACTATAAAAAGTGTTTAGCATAGAGTTGAAGAGTGAATGCTGTTGAGTGAAGGGGTCACTGACCATTGAAAGCAGTTTCTGAGAAAGTGAAGGGACCCTGCTTTGGAGTCCCTGAAAATACACAATGAGTGTATCCTTAAGAGAGAGCCCTGCCTAAAAGCAGAGAGAGGGACTAGCTTCTTTTCAGCTCAACAAATATTTCAAGAGCGCCCCTTCAGTGCCGGGCATGGGATAAGGCCTGGGCATCAAGGGGCTCTCATTCAGGGCAGGACACATGGTGACTAACAGGAGTGGCAGTTCAGAGTGGATGTGTTCCAGTGGGATCCTGCTCAAGAGTCAGTGCGATGACCCTGGGTGGACAGAGGGGGCATGCAGATGGAAAGAACACTTCTCTCTAGAGCTCGGGGTTGAAGGATGAGCAGGGACTCCTCAGGCAACCAGGGAGGGCCCCCAAAACTCTCAGCTGTGTAGATGCTGGAGACTGGGAGAGTGTGTGGGGCACCGTGGTACACTCCGGCAGGAGCACAAAGCACAGAAAGGAAGGTTGGTCCTTAGAGGCTATTTTCCACACCTGGAACCACCTATCTTATCTTATCCTCTGGACTTCCTTCCTTCCTTTATCGCGCCAGGCTGGGCTTCCTTGTGGGGAGGATTTCTTTTGCATCTATTCTTTATGTAAAGTAATAGTGTCCAAGCAGCATATGGTAACTGTCAATTGTAGAACCTGGCTCTGTTTCAAGAGCAGTCAAGCACTTGCCATTTGAATAGGTCAAATACAATTGAATAGAAACAACTTCATATTCTTCAGCTTAATACCAAGGTTCCCCAAGGTCTGGGAAAAGAGTGCAGAAAAGATGAATTATGATTTTTTTTTATTTTTAATTAATTTTTATTGGTGTTCAATTTACCAACATACAGAAAAACACCCAGTGCTCATCCCGTCAAGTGTCCACCTCAGTGCCCGTCACCCATTCCCCTCCAACACCCGCCCTCCTCCCCTTCCACCACCCCTAGTTCGTTTCCCCGAGTTAGGAGTCTTTATGTTCTGTCTCCCTTCCTGATATTTCCCAACATTTCTTTTCCCTTCCTTTATATTCCCTTTCACTATTAAGATAAATTATGATTATGAGAAGCCTAATCCACTATTTTATATTCTTTTTAAAGTCAGATATCTCAGCATAATAATGATGATGGTGGTGAGGATGATGGTGGTGATAATGATGGTGATGGTGGTGGTGGTGAGGGTAGTGATGATCATGGTGACAATGAGAGCTGCTAACTCTTGTGGAACACTTAACACATGCTAGGTACTATGCTAAGCACTGCCCATGCATTGTTGCATTTAATCCTCCCAACTATAAGGTATGAAGTAGTATCATCCCCATTTTACAGATGAGGGAACTTAAATTTGAGATTAAGAAAGTGAAAGCATTCAGTTAATCAGAATGTTCAATTGATCAAGACATGCAACCAGACAACCAGGAGAGAATGAAGTCCTGGTGCTCAGAGGCAGCCATCATGTATAAAGCATTTTTTCAGCTATGCATCTACCATGGTACTAGTTATATATCATCCCTGTGAGAATTTAAAACATCACACATCACACAAATAATTTTTTGTATCTCATGGATTTGATGACAAACACTGGACAAGAAAGACAGCTAGATAGTGCAGGTACCTACCTGTCCTTTCCTCTCAGTTCTCTGTCCCATTCTAACTGTTCTCTCACTATGAAGAACTGTCAAAATTGGATGAATTGTGTGATATGGTACTTTTTAGGTTCTTTCTTTCTTTCTTTCTTTCTTTCTTCTTTCTTTCTTTCTTCTTTCTTTCTTTCTTTCTCCTCCTCCTCCTCCTCCTCCTCCTCCTCCTCCTCCTCCTCCTCCCCCTTCTTCTTCTTCTTCTTCTTCTTCTTCTTCTTCTTCTTCTTCTTCTTCTTTATGCCTATTTGTATAAGATAAACTTTTGACTTTGATTTAAAATTTAGTGAGATGTCTAAAGTTCAGTTCTCTCAAAGTAAAATCCTTAGCTCCATTACTGTTACTTGTTATTAATAAATTCTTTTCCTGTTTTAAGGTATTAATATATTATTTAGGATATTGGTTTGGCTGTGTGTAATAGACACTAAGAATGGTGGCTAATATAGATAGAAATGGACTTCTCTTACATGGAATAGTCAGGGGGGAGGCAGTCCAGGACTAGGATGGCAGCTCTGCTCCATGAGGGTTCCCAGGGACCCTGTTTTTGTCTCCCTTGTAGTTCTGACATCCTGACAGTGTTTCACTCATCTGCAGGGTCTGCTGAATAATTCATGTTCCAAGTAGCAGAATGCAAGAAAAGACAGGGCATAGCATGACCCCTGTCTTTAAGGATGGAGCCGGGTTACAACATCACATTCATGATCCTCCTATTGGCTAAAGTTATTACATAGCCGTATTCAGCTTTAAGGCAACAGGTTGCAAGGGATGCTGGGAAATATAATTTTGTAACTTCTATGGCTATAACCCTAGCTAAAAATCAATTCTATTACTATGAAATAGAAGAAAAGAATAGCAGGAGACAGTATTCAAAAATAGAGCTGAACAATGATGAGAAAAATATATATATAAATAGAAGTTTTATTATTTTTTTTCTGCACTGCAATGGATGGTTTTGCTCAAACCCTGGAGTGTATTTCCTCTTCCTTGGAAACCATTGTCCTATGGGGTTGTCTGATTTTCCAACACATTGGAATGCCCTCTCTGAAAATAATAGAATGCTGTTCTTAGTATCACAAGCTCCAGGACCAGGTACATTATTTGTGGGGTGTAATGCAAAAGAAAATATAGGATCTCTTGTTCAAAAATGATTAAGAATTTCAAGATGGCAAAACCAGAGCAATAAAGTTAGCATGGGGATCGTCTGAGAGTGTGGCACTTAGTACAATTACACAGGTCACATATCCATGATAAAGCTGGCCCTGCTCAGCTCTAATGGGGGAGGTGGTGGCAGAAAAGGTGTTAAAGTTCCAACTGACTTCTTGCCATTGCCACATAAGTTCTGGCCATCAGGAGTTACAACACAACGTGGTGTAAATCAACACTCAGAGTAGGACTTCAACAGCTAAGTGTTAGAGTTTGCTAGACTGGTGGGGTGACCACTGGTGGAAGCTTTGGGAATGTTGTCAGGTTTGGGATGCCAGTCATACATTTCTGTAATTTAGAGAGAATGTCTTGTGACTTCATTAAATGTTCTTTGCGTGACTTCCACCTGAAGGTAGGTTAGTACTATGTTTAGTAATCTAGATGACCTACTTTCCTCCGGGTTCTGGGACAAAGACTCTGTCCATATGCCTTGGGAATTGTCGGCCCATTCATTTTACCTGTTTCTGGGCCTGGTGACCGGAATGTACACTGCAGGAATGTTGAATTGGGGCCAGCTCTGGGAAGTCATCACAAGGAGGGCTAGACTGGTGGGATGTAAATTCAGGTTATGGCCAGGGAGGGAAGTCTTGCCAACTATTAGGTCAAGGCTGTAAAAGGCAATACAGGGATAGATCAGAAACCCAAGAGATCTGGAAGACTTTAGGCAGTGGAACAGATATGGAATAAGGCAAATGGTACAGAATAGAAAGTGTAAATAGTTACAACCTGGCTCACAGTACTGTATTCACATCCCTAAATCCATACAGTTCTGAAATCTGACAGTTTTATCTAGGTTTGGCCCAGAGTCTTTTGTTGTAGAACTTGACATGAGGCTATTACTTATTGTCTTTATCCCAGTTAATATGAATGGCAACATGTTTTACTATAGAAATTTTAATAAGTTTGATTATGGAATGCTGGCCCAGACTCTAATGGGAAATTATTTAATACTCTCTTTCTTTCTAAAATCAGAAGCATTTTGAATTTATGAGGGATAAAGACCCCCCCCCACACACACTGCAATCTCAAGATTCGGGGCTTATAATATATAACATTTGTTGAACATATGTTATGATATATAACATTTGTTGAATATATATTGTGCCAGACACCGTTCTGAGCACTTTATATGTCTTAATTTCTTTAATACTCATGGTGCTCTATGAGATAGATAACCAATATTTTCTCCATTTGACTGGAAAGAAATCTGGAGCCCAAATAAGTTTTGTAATCTGCCTATAGTCATTGATAATTGGTAAATGGTAAACAGTGAGAAAGGTGAGTGTCTGGGGGCCCTAGTTTTATATCATGGAAGTGAGTCAACCATCTCATCTGGGGGCAAGATGGCTTGGCTGAATGATTGGGCAAATCAGTCCCAATAGTGAATCTATTTGTTGGGGGACTTATGAAGCTTAATGAAAAAGTGTTCTTTCTATTATTTCAGCAGCAGTCAGACCTGTACTAGTCCTTTGGGAAAATCAAGTGACCTTTGAGTGGGTAAGACTTCATTGATAGAAGTCATACTTCTTTATTTAAATATCCAAAGGGCAACCCAAGTTTTATTTGTTAAACTGAATTTTTGGCTTTGATTGTAATAGATATACTGTGTTTAAAAAATCTTTGCATTGGCTTTTGTGAAAGCACTATTTGTCTTAGTAGAAATCTTACTTTAATCCTTTTCTCAAAAATTGTACTTCTGGTTAAGAGCTGGGTGGGCTGACTGATAGCATCTTAGTTTACTGAGGCCCACATTATTCAAGGCAGAATCCCAAACCCTGACAAAATAAAAACAGATGACATTTATTGTTTCTTCTAGATGTTTCACATTTGTCTTGGTAAGAGAGCTGAATTAGATTAGTTTGACAGGATTTGTTCTTTAGGAACCTTTACGGACTGCTCTTTTATACCTCTATACATCATCGTGTTTCTACCCAAAGTTTTTGTCTGATAATTTCTTTTCACTTTTTTTTGCTTTCTAGAAATGGATGCAATGTGTGTATCATAAATAGTGGATGGCTTTATTATATAATTGCTACAAATTATGATAGAAGTTAGACAGGAGTATTAATTCTTCCATCAGTACTTGAATATGAATCAAGGGTTTTGTTGATAAGTAAATTACCTTTTTTTTAAAAAAAAAAAAAGATTTTATTTATTTATTCATGAGAGACACAGAGAGAGGCAGAGACACAGGTAGAGGGAGAAGCAGGCTCCATTCAGGAAGCCCGTCGTGGGACTCGATCCCGGGTCTCCAGGATCATGCCCTGGGCTGAAGGTGGCGCTAAACCGCTGAGCCACCAGGGCTGCCCAAGTAAATTACCTTTTAATGAAATCTGGAGAAAATTTCTTATCATAGTTTCTCAACAGATTCTTAACAAATCTTTACTTTTGCTTACAAAAGCGTGAATATTCCAAGATGTTTAATGTTTTGGAGCAAAAATGATTCTTGGATTAACTGATATCACAGTAGCCTGGTAGTGATTAATCGGAATTACTTTTTAATACTGATAGAATGGGACTTTTTCTTTTTTGATTGCATCTGCATCTTTAAACTTCCTTTCTCATTTGTAAACTCTTCCCAAGTAAAAACCATAAATTTGCCTTCCCAGCTTCTCTTGGCAGCTAGGATGCAGGCATGTGACCAGGCTGCACCAGTCAGGTGCTTGCATTTGAGGTTCTGAACTGAACTTTAGTGATATGAATAAACAGGTGTGGCATAGAACCATTTTGGTGTGGAAAAGGGCAAATGGGTCTGTTTACTCAGAGAGGGCAATACTGGCAGTGCCCTCTTGTTTCCAGTGTGACAGATGAGCTGAAGTATCTGGGTCCAGAGGTGGGGTCTCCTAGGGGCCATCTGTGGTGTGAGATGGGCATAGTTCCTTGCTTTTTTGTCTTCAAATCTGGTTCCCTGAAAATCTGGAAAGTGTCATTCCTTTCCTATTTAATCTAGTGGGCAAATGGGGTTCTATAATTTGCAACTAAGAAATGTAATTGATATAGCTGTGATATGAGGATAATGACAAGGAAATGGGATTCTTTTATGTGTATCTCCTTTCAGCTGTTAAACAAGACAATTTGGCAGGCCATTCTCACTGCAGTCATCATTCATTTGAACTCATTCACTGTTAAGAACAGCAAGCTGGAGAGAGTGATGCATATGCAGGCAAGGTGTTTCTGAGGAAAATGGAGGATGACTTAATGCCAGTGCAATGATTGTCTATGAATCTGGAATTTACCTTTGGCCTTGGGAAAAAGAGTTAAAAGATGAGCCATGAAGAGGTCCTAGATAGAGATCTTCTGGAATGTTCCAGGGTCTTGGCTTCAGATGCATTAAGAGCTGGTTGGAACAAAGAATACATTTCACTGGAGGCCCATGATTTGATTTTTCCATTTGCTTATTCAACACGAATTTAATAAGCACTCTGAACTCTGCACATACAAAGTATTGGGAAGACAGTGGTGAATTAGGCAGAGCCAGACACATCTTTGTTTCGTAGGTACTCTGGGAGTTTCAAGTGCCCTCATACAGACATGAGGAAGGATAACAGGCTTTATTACTATTTGTAACCCAAGACACTGGACACTGGAGAGCTTAAGTGATTTATCCACAACCACACACAGTAAGTAGTGGAACTAAGAACTGAGTTTGAGATCCTGTATTTTTTCTAGGATACCAGCCACTTCTCACCTACCAGAGTTCATGTCAACTCTGTGAGATAGGTATCAAAATATGACGACTTCTTTCCACTTCTAGGAAGGAAGCCAGAGTCAAAGAGGGCTTAAACTGGCTAATAAAAAGGTGGATCTCCACTTTCTAGGGCTTGTAGTCCCTTTACCGTCCCTCATTTTTACTAATCCAGGCTGTCCTGTCATTTATATGTGGATTGGGAACATGTATTGAGAACTGTTCTTGTTGGATGATATGCAGGAAAGGGAAAATATCAATAGTACATCAGACATCTTGAGATGAGGGTCGAGTACCATAGGATATAGTCAAATGTGGGAAGTGGGGAGTGGGTGGTACAAGAAAGGAAACTCTACATACTTGGCCATTTTTTCCCTGATGGCTGTGGTATTATAAAAGACACAGTCCCCACCCCTACTTGATACCACAATCTAGTGGGCAAGATAAGTATGTACACAGCTGAGTCATCCCTATCATTAGACCTGTGCCTCTTGTATTACATTTATCCTACTAGATGGCATGAGTTTCTTTCTTGTTTAACTGAATATTTTATGGAGATGATTCTAGGTGATAGAGAAATATAGAGAACACACAGGTGTAAGAAATAATACAGAGATCTCCTGTACCTTTTACCCAGTTTCTCCCAATGGTAACATTTTGCAGAACAATAGTACAATATCACAACCAGGGTATGGACATTGATAACATCCACTGATCTTATTCAGATTTCCCAAATTTTACTTGTCCTCATTGTACTTGTGTGTATGTGCATATGCATGTGTGTATATTTAGTTCTACAAAGTCTTATCAGCAGTGTTGGTTTGCAAACCCAATACCATAGCCAAGGTACATACAGAACACAAGGATCCCATGTATTGTTGCCCTTTAAAAAAAAAAAGGTTTTATTTATTTATTTATTCATGAGAGACACACACACACACACAGAGAGGCTGAGACACAAGCAGAGGAAAAAGCAGGCTCCATGCAGGGAGCCCGATGTGGGACTCGGTCCCAGGTCTCCAGGATCAGGCCCTGGGCTGAAGGCAGGTGCCAAACCACTGAGACACCCAGGGATCCCCTACCCTTTTATATTTTTATGACCACACTTCCATCCCTCCCTAGTTTTATTTATTTTGTCTCATGTGTCCTTGGTATCTATAAAGTTACTTAATTTGTATCATATGAATAAAGCAACTAACAGTACCATAAGAGATTAACATACATAAATAACATCCACTGGAGGGGAGGGGAAAGAGCTATTCATTTGACCTGGACCTTATAGACAGAGAATGAGGAGAAGCAGAGTGTAACAGCGAGTGTGCTGGCAGCACTGTGGCTAATTTTGAGAGGGAGTACCTGGGTTGGAATTTCCCTTCTACCACATAACGTCCCACCTAGACCTCTTCAGTTTTCTTACCTTTTTTTTTTTTTTTTTAAAAAAGAGGGAGGTGGGGGAGGGGCAGAGGGAGAGAGAGAATCTTATTTATTTATTTATTTATTTATTTATTATTTTTATTTTTTTGAGAGAGAGAGAGAATCTTACGCAGGCTCTACACCCAGTGCGGAGACCAACTCGGAACTTGATCTCATACCTGAGATCATGACATGAGCTGAAATCAAGAGTTGGACACTTAACTGACTGAGCTACCCAGGGATCCGAATTTTCTTATCTTTAAAATAGGGATGACACTAGTGGCCACCTCAAGGGTTGCTTTGGGATGAAGGCAATAGCAGGTGTACCATCTTTGCCAGGGCCTGGCATATAGTGAGACTTACCTCAATAAACAGATGGGGCTCTGGATAGTCTTGGTTCTAGTTGAGAGGAGTCTTCACTGACCTTGGGTGGAGGTCTTATCTCATTCTGCCGTGAGGACACATGGACTGAAATCTTCTCCTCGAGGCTGCTATGGGAGAAGGGTCACTCAGCTAGTGGCCAAGCATAGCTGATACCCAGCCATGACCCCACTGTGGTTCTGTCATCCTTGCCCTTGTGGTCATTCCTACTGAGGCTCCAGAGACACTACTTGCACTTTTCACATATTTTATTATGTCCTATGGGTGAAATAATATATCAACCAGCAGTTGTGAATCTGTGGATTAGTGAAGGTTCTGGGAGGGATAGTGTTCTCCTGAATAATCAAAGTCTGGAGTACCAAAAGCCCTACCAAAACTTTGCACGATCAGTGGATGAGCTTTATCTCAGCCTGAGCTGTTCCTAAGAGGTGTATAGGAAATCATTTATAAGAATCAGCTTCCCTTTCCTTCAACTTCCTCTTTGTGAGATTGAGGGAGGGTATTTACTGTGGGTCAGATCTGCGGTGTTTGGACCTCTCTTGGGTCCACTGTAATTCCCTCACTGTTTACACACCTGTTATGAAAAAATAAATCCCTGTAGGTTACAAGGATGAAGGCAGTTAGAGCAAGATCCAAGTTAAGAAACCTTCACAAATCCCCCTGACAACTATCAAACCCCCTGCAACAGGCCACTGCAGCAAAGGCCTGTCCGGAGGGCTGCAGAGACTATATGGTTTTTTCTTTTTCAAGACTGAGGTTGAACAGAGCCTGACAAAGTTCCTTCCATCCACAAATTTCTTTTCAAGTGGTGCCATCATCAAAATGTATTGTGTCGTATCAAATATTACTATCTCCACCTTTATTTGGAGGTTTTAAAAATATTTTTATTTATTTATTCATGAGAGACACAGAGAGAGAGAGAGAAGCACAGACAGAGGCAGAGGGAGAAGCAGGCTCCATGCAGGGAGCCTGACGTGGGATTCGATCCTGGGTCTCCAGGATCATGTCCTAGGCTGAAGGTGGCAGTAAACCGCTGAGCCACCTGGGCTGCCCTATTTGGAGCTTTTTATAATCTCAACAGGCCAGGGATTTAACACGTTACATATGAGCAGTGCAGGGTGGCGCGTATAGTGAACTCTTTCCTAATTAACAAACGTAGGCCTTACACTGCTGTTCCCATAGGCAATGGTTTTACAGGGGAGGGGACACGACACTAAATAATATTGGGTCATGAAGAAAGCTATTCTCTTTAAAATTATCTTCCATTTCCACTTTTGTCAAAGAAAATGTCCTTAACAGCTCCCTGAAAATTGCCAATTCTTTTTTAAAATGAGAACAAGTCTTATACTCAGAATTAGTTACAACTATGATTTAGCAATAGTGTTTCTCTCACAAAATTTATTTTATTTATTTTTTTAAATTAACATATACTGTATTATTAATTTCAGAGATAGAATGTAGTGATTCATCAGTTGCATATAGCACTCAGTGCTCATTATATCAAGTGCCCTCCTTATTGCCTGTTACCCAGTTACCCCATCTCCCACCCATCTCCCCTCTAGCAACCCTCAGTTTGTTGCCTATAGTTGAGTCTCTTGTGGTTTGCCTTCCTCTCTGTTTTTGTCTTATTTTATTGTTCCTTCCCTTTCCCTATGTTCATCTGTAAAACTTATCAAACTCAACACCCAAAAACCCCCAAAAAAGCCAGTGAAGAAATGGGCAGAAGATATGAACTCACATTTCCAAAGAAGACATACAAATGGCCAACAGATACATGAAGAAATGCTCAATGTCACTTAGCATCAGGGAAATACAGATCAAAACCACAATGAGATACCACCTCACACTGGTCAGAAAGGCTAAAATTAACAAGATAGGAAACAACAGATGCTGGTGAGGATGCAGAGAAAGGTGAACCTTCTTACACTGTTGGTGGGAATGCAAACTTCTGCAGCCACTTGGGAAAATAGTATGAAGATTCCTCAAAAAGTTAAAAATAGAGCTACCCTGTGACCCAACAATTACACTACTAGGTATTTATCCAAAGGATACAAACATAGTAATTCGAAGGGGCACATGCACCCCAGTGTTTATATCAGCAATGTCCACAGTAGCCAAACTATGGAAAGAGCCCATCCAGTTTATTTTTGAAGTTACTTTGTGTGAAGGCATCTGTTACTAGTTTACCACTTAAAATAAAACATAGTTTTATTTTATTATAAATTTATTTGACTAACAAATGGCAAGCTAATTTTAAAAACTCAGTTAATGATAAAGGAGAGATGTGGTTTTGGCATTTTCTGAATGTGGTGTTCCAATAGCTGAAAGTGGGAAAACATTAGTGGTAGGACTGCTGAGAGGAGAACTGATTTTAGAATTAGGTCCTTCAGGGTATAATAGGACCTTGGGCAACTGAGAGTTTTGCTAGGCTTCCATTCCTTTATCTTTATCAGTTAGATAAAATGGGTTAGAGTCTCTGAAACATATTATCAAACACTTGTTGTCTGCAAAATGTTGTGCTTATGAGTGTGAAGCTACTATGATGAAAATAGGATGAATCTTGCCCTGGAGGAGTTTACAGACCAAAACAAAACACAGCATAGGTTAATGTATTAGTGGAGGAGGCAAATAGGCAACTATCAAGGAAAGTGGGATATGGCTGAGTTCTGGCCCTGGATCTGTCACTTATGACCTGATTTCCACCCATCATTCAACTTCTCTGAGCCCCAGGTTCTTTGTGATTAAACCAAAGGCTGTCCTACACCTGCTCTGGCAGAGGTTTACTTTTCTGTAAGGAAGAGGAGCATCTCCCAGTGAAGGGTGTAGGTCTGGCTGCCCCAGCCTGTTGACTTGGAGGTCTCTGGACAACTCTGAAGCCCATCACCAAAGGTTGTCCCCAGAGCCAATAATGGATCCTGTAAACACAGTATCCCAAACCAGAGCACAAAGTACTTTCTCCTCTTGTCAAAGTCTTTCAGTCCTTCAAAACAACATGAATTTCCATGGCTTTGGAGAAGCCTACTTTCTCCTCTGTGTTCTATTCTGATTGCTTGATCACTCTATCATGACATGTCATGTTGTCTATCATGTCTATCATGTCTATCATGTCTATCATGACATATCACATCATATCATATCTGTGTGTGTGAGCTTTGCACTGGCCTATGAATTGCCAGTGCGAGGGACCAGATTTTCACTCCTTCTGTCTCTGTAGCACATAACTCAGTCAGTGTCTGGCACATAGTAGGCAATACTCAGCTCTTATGTGAATATGTGCACCTGTGCATGTGTGTGTGTGTGTGTGTATGAATGTACTGGTGGTAAAAAGAGAGTCATAAAGTTTGGAAGAGAGTTGAATAAAGATGTTTTTTTAAAATCAACTTTTTATAGAACAACATGAGGAAGAGTACACAAAGCAAAAATAACAACTCAATAAATGATCACTCAGTCTGTAAATAACACTCAGATCTAGAGCTAGAACATTGTGTGCTCTGCCCGCCTCCTTTCCTCTCAATCTTATCCAAATGCAATTGCTTTCTTCACTTCTTTTTTTCAGTTTTTTTTCCTGTAAATTTTTATTTAAAAAAATTTCAAATCTACAGAAGAGTTTTAAGAACAATGTAATAAACACAGACACTTTACTTTGATAGGGTACTTAACATTTTGCCACCTGTTTTCTTTTTTCAGTTGTAGTTTCTGCCTTTTTTCCTCTTGGAACTATTTGGGAGTTAGTCGTAGACATCATTACGTATAACCATAAAATAATTTATCATTCATCATTTCCTAAGGGCAAAGGTACTCTTTTACTCAACCACAATACAACCACTACACTCAGGATATTGATACAGTACGACTGACACTATTGATATAATGCTATTGTCCAATATGCTACAAGTTCAGATTTCTGCAGTTGTCCCAGCAATGCCCTTTATATCTATTAGAGGCCTTTTGGTGGTGGTGGGGTGGGAGTAGAATGTAGGCAAGGAGTCTCACACATTGCACTTAGTCATGAAGTGTCAGTCTAAGTTTAGCATAGGGTGGTTTCCTGACCTTTTTTATTTTGTCTTTATGAAACTGACATTCATAAAGACCAATTATTCTGCATATTTTTCTCAATTTATACTTGTCTGATTACTTCTTCATGATTAGATGCAGGCTGAACTTTCTTTTCTCAGAGGAGCACACAGATGATGTGTTCTCAGTGCATCACTGGGGAAGGCACATTGTGATATCCATTGGCTCATTATTGTTGGTAAGTGCAATCGGTTTAGTGATGTCCACCAGATTCCTCCTAAAAGCCTTTCATCCAATGGTTTTATCCTCCATGGATGATTCTTAGCTAATTAAGGATCACTATAGGGATTGCAAAATGGTGATTAATGAACTTTTTTTTCTAATATTACCTCTGTATAAAGAGAGATTTCCCTCTTCCTCTTTTCTCTTCTAAACCCCTCCCCCTCTTTAGCATCAGTATGGGCTTATGGATTACTTATTTAATGTGCTATGATACATCCTTGGGTTATTTATTTTGATACTCAAATTTTCCCATACTTTGCCAGAGGGAGTTCCTTCAGGTCAGCTCCTGTGTCTTTTTGACATGCTCCCATCAGCTTTTGAGCACTTTCTTCCTTTCTGGCATAGTAAGATTGTCCAGGTTCACTATAAGAGAGGAATTGGACTGCCTATCTAACTTCTTATAACTAAGATGTTAGAAAAAACAGAAAGGTGAAAATCAATGCTCAACTTCAACACTTGCAAATATAGCCTTGAACTTTGACAAAAACCAATAGGTTCTAGACTGGTCTTACTGATCACTGAAGTTCCAGAAATGGGTTATGGGAAAGGCAGTTGTCTGTGAGAAGCTACAGGGTATAGACCCTGTTGGTGATGGGTAGGCCCATGGGCTCAGCCAAGTACAGTTTCATGAATGCCTAGTCAGCACAGTTCCTTGAGTGTATCCATGGTAATTGGAGACAGGAACCATATGGTGATTAAAATGACAAGTAATTTTAACTCTTGCTTCATGAACAATATGAGAGCAGCAAACCAATTATGAAATTATCTATTTGCTTTGCATCAATTTTAAGTTCACTTGCCCTCTCATCTATAGAGATGAGGATGCTCAGCAAAAGGGGCCAATACAAGAAAAATGGAGGTGATGAGGTTAAAGATCCTCCAAACTGGCTGATGCAAAAAACAAACAAACAAACAAACAAACAAAACACCAGATGTGAAAATGATCCACCAAAACAGAGACACTTAGGGTCAGGGACTTCTAGATGGCTTGCATTTCACTTGGCAGGTATCTCTCAAACAACTGTGCAATGCCAGATGAGTATGTGAAAAGAATTAAATATACCTATGTATTAGAAGGGGACAAAAAATAACCTCTTGGTTAGAGGTGGTCATTGGCCACATCGCCAGGATCCTGATATCACAATAGGATAAATACCACTAGGAATGTCCCCAGTGAACTATCCACATGCTTTAAGGTTGTTCTGCATCCACCCAGTTGTTTTAAGTACAGAACTCCAGAAGAGAGCCTACACTCTTTATGGGGCAAGTTCAATGAGAAGACCACATCCTGGAGATGATTTGAGGAGCAGCTGATTTCTATCCCACAGTGTGTTGCCCTACTTTTTCACCATAGATTTTCCAGGTCCTTCAGTATTATTTGCTGAGTTAATTAAGATGTTGCCCTCTGAGTTTGGAAAGTGCATTGATATTTTTAGATAAAAGATGGTTGCAGGCTGACCTTTTAAATAAACAGCGCTGAATTTTCTAAGGCAAAATAAGAGTACTGTGATATCTCATCCACTTGCACCCAACCACCCAGCATTTTCTGGTCTTCTGCTTGTTAAGAGAAGAGGGTGGTTATTAAAACAGAGGTGTAGTAGTCAGACTTTAAAAAGTGAACTTCCAGGGAATATTCAGGCATTGAGTCAGTGAATGCACATACCACTGTTCTCTACCCATTGCAGACGTAGATAATGTACTCCAGCTTCAAAAACTTCTGAGCCGCTTGTCTAGGGAGCCACTGGCAATTGATGAGAGCTTAAATTTAATGTAACCCAGACCAGAGATGAGCTCCAATGTATTCCCTTACCCTTTCTTATACCTGCTCATTGTTGGTTGAAATGATGGCCCTGGTACAAGATTCGTAACTGTCATAGGACATTTGTTAATGTTCACTCTATCCTAATTGACTGAACCAAGAAATAGTCTAATCCAAATAACAATTTTTAAAAAACACTCTTCCATTCAAGAAAAAAGGCCATATGATCAAGTAGAAGCAGTGCTAGATTGACAGGCAAGGGTCTTGGGGTCCACTCCAAGTCTGACCCAAGTTTGATCTGTGTGACTGGGGCTGACCTGGCCCTCAGCTTTCCTGCAGAGGGAAGGCGTTGGACTGAATTGCTAAGCTTTCTCCAGTGTACATTCTGCATTTTAAAAAATTTTCAGTGCATGCTGTATATTATTAATTGGATACCTACACTGGATGGGATGATGGGGGCAAGAAAAATTAAGTGTATCTTACCTGTCTCCAGGAACTTTCTGGGTGCTTGGGAAGACATTGAGGGTGATGGTGATGGTAATCCTTTCAGATGTGCCCTCAGTCTATCAGAATATTATAGCCACTTGGGATTGAAATCATCTACTTTTTGCTGTGCAACAATAGTCGCATGAGGATGTCCTGTTTCTCTGGATCTTTCACAAGATGACAGTACTTTCCAAAAAGAAACTTGTCCTGTAGCCAGTTTTTGTGATGATTCCCCTGTGTGGTTCAGTGTTAGTGTGATTTGGGTTCTTTGAGATTGCATAGACCAAAATAACATGCAGGTTAGCCCCCCCAGTAAGGGAATTTTATTCTATGGATACACTAAATATGGGAGAATGAAACAAGGAAGTGTGGAAGTCAAGAGCAAAGGTATGGGGGGCACATCTTGGCTCCATCACCTGTAGGGTGGTTGATTCCAGATAAATCACTTAACTTCTCTGTATCTGTTTCCTTGTCTGTAAAGTAAGGATAATAGTAGCTACCTTACAGAGTTGTTTTGAGGATGAAATAAAATAAGAATATAAAAATGTCACGGTTCCTGGCATCTCATTAATGTTCAAATTAATAATTACCATTTTGGTTATGATTATTGTTACATGTGGAATGGATTCCAGCAGGTAGCCTTGTAGGTGAGCGGAAACCTTAGTATAGCTCCACTCTTGGGATGGGAACATTGTATAGGAACTGGTATACTGTTCTGGATTCAACTGGTATACTACTCAAGAGGTCCGATTATCCCAGAATCCCCCTGAGTACCAGGCTTCCTTTCATTCTTTCTTGCTTGGTCATATGTAGACTCAGCCCCTTTGTCTCTTCTTTGACTACTGCTACCACTACCAATTAATTTCTTTCTACTCCTTTACTAAATAGTGACTTCTGTTGACTCATAGCTTTTGAAGCCCTATTGCTATTCCCTCCTTGTGGCCTCAGCAGGCTCTTTCCCTGTGTGAGTTTGGCCTTCTGCCCCTGCTACGAGCATCTCAACTCTGACTTGAATTTAAATCCTTTCATCCATCACTTTTATGACAAGTCACCTTCCAGACTGCTGAGCAACTAAGGGTTGAGGTCACATGGTTCTGGAATGTCCTGACCCCTGGGAAGAAGCCTATGAGGGTCACAGGCAAGCTCAGCCCAGGCTTTCCAATCCTGTGGGCACAAAGATGAGCAGATACCACCAAAGCTACAGCGCTCTTGCCACCCAAGTTGGGAAAAATATAGGAAGCAGTGTTATATGTGTTAATACATGTATTCATATAAATGTTAATAGATGTTAATAATGTTTTAATCATTAACATTTATAATACTGTAATTGTATATATATAATATAGCTTTATTAATGCTTTTCATTTTCTCTTCTAGAATATTAGCAACTTTAGGAAAGGCATTTAATTCTTTCTGGTTCTTTTGTGTCTGCTTATGGCCCAATATGGATAACTGGTCAGTAATACAAGACCAATATAACTGCCCTTTCAACAAATATTTAGTAATAATGAATTTGCCTCACTTTTCCTGTTTTAGAAAATTTTTTCTACTATCAAATTAATTTAAAGGTCTTGTTGAAAAGTTACAGAGGGAAACTTTTGGAAACTTCTTATGGGAAAGAGGAAAAGAACTAAGAGATGACAGAAACATAATTCTAAGAGATGTTAAGAAATGTCACTTGCAATGTCTATGATCTTGAGCCAGTAGCTTACCTTCCCTGGGCCTCTGTTTCTTCATCTAAAAAGAAATTGGTAATAGTCCTACTTACCTCCAAGATTAGGAGGGCTAAATGACACATTCATAAGGTGCCTGCTATGGTATTTGTCTATTACCTAGTGGGTGACAAAAAAAAGCAATTGGTTCCCCCCACTGCATCTTACCAAGAACATGTTTTCATTACTGTACATCTCAAAGAGAAGAAGGAAAACCTGTGAAGTTAAAGATTGAATCTCATATAGACTCGTTTTTAGGTTCTTGCCCCTGAAGTGACCTCAGTTTACTCTTTCAAGTGACTCTCATCTAGCTGTTTACACAAGGAACACCTCCTTGGTACACAAAAATGCATTTTTCCACTAAGCTTCAAACATGCTGAGCTTTCCCAGTACCAGGAATTTTATAGAAAAGCTGTAGAACAATTTGTATCATGGATTGTTCCCTTTTCATACAAGTATTGAATCACGAAAGTCCAACCACTGACTTTTGACATTGAGTGGAATCCTTTTCATGTGAATTCACTAAGAAATGCCTGCGGTAATAATAGGTCCAATATTAAAACCTGTAGACAATTTGTATCCATTGCTTATGTCTCAAAGTTTTTCATTTTACCCATCTCTTGAAGTTAAACCTATTTTCAGTCATTAAAATCAGGACGCCTGGGTGGCTCAGTGGTTGAGCTTCTGCCTTTGGCTCAGATAGTGATCCTGGGGACCTAGGATCGAGTCCCACAATAGGCTCCTTGTGGAGAGCCTGTTTCTCTCTCTGCTTGTGTCTCATGAATAAATAAAATAAAAAATATAAAATTATATAATTAATTAAAATCAGACCATTTTCTAAAAACAGGAATAGAACTTTAATGTAGAGGATAATTTCCTATTCTTCCAAGGAAGATTACATCATTTGAGGGTTGACTGGGTGGCTTTTTCGGCCTATTTTTTTTTACAATATTATTGCACATATATTTGAGAGTAGCAAAAGAAGAGAGATCAAACCACCATTTTGAGGCTTTTTAGCAATGCCAAGGAAAGAAGGTATTTATTTGTTGGAGAGTGGGGCTTAACAGCATTTCCCAAATTGTTGTCTGTGGAAAACCAATGTTCTAGTCTCTAATTTGGGAGAACTGGATAAAAATTCTTGTCAAATCAATTTGAGAGTCACTAGATTCTGTGGTACTTTGTATTTTTGAGAAGTCAAATACACACTAGTATTTTGTTGAATCTAGGAAGTTGGGTGAAACTGGGTTTACTCCCGTACTTTCCAAATGTATTTTATTCTTTTTTTAAAGATTTTATTTATTTATTCATTAGACACACACACACACACACACACAGAGAGAGAGAGAGAGAGAGAGAGAGAGGCAGAGACACAGGCAGAGGGAGAAGCAAGCTCCATGAAGCCTGACATGGGACTCAATCCCGGGGCCCCAGGATCACACCCTGGGCTGAAGGCAGTGCTAAACCGCCGAGCCACCTGGGCTGCCCTCCAAATGTATTTTAAAATGAAATCTTTATCGGTGGAGGTCCATTTGTGAATAACAAGGTCTGGATTCAAGTTCTGGTAGGCTGGGTCCTCCAGAAATCAGATTCCAAGGTAGCATTGGCCTGCTCAAGATTTATTTGAAGAAACACCCAGGAAGGATCAAGAGGTAGGAGTAGGAGGAAGCAAGGTCTTTGGACCACGATACAGGTGTGACATCTGTGACAGCAGAAAGGAAGGGAAATTGGAGGGAGAATCTTCTTGTGGCCCAAGTCATCCACTGGAAGAGTTCTGAGTCCTGCAGAAAGGGCCTGAATTAGTTTTCTCATTGTGATTAGTCATTAGCTGGGAGTAGTCCACAGGCAGTGTGGCCTCAGTGTGGCACAGCTGGCGCTGTCAGTTAACAACACCTCCTACAGCTGGAGCTCTGAGTGGCACTTTTTCACGACTGCCACGATTTCTAGTTGTGCTCCTTGTTAGCCAAGCAACCTTGAGTGAATCAGTCAAGGCCTCCGGAACCTAATGGGTTAATCTACTAAATGAAGTGGGGGTCGACAGATCTGTCCTTCTGCCTCAAAGAGCTGCTGTCACACATAGCCACATATGAAAGCTGTTTCCATTCTATGAAGTATTCTAGAAATAGAGAAGATATTTATTATTATTATTTATTATGGCTAATAAATATTAATATATTTATTAGCTGTAGGCTTTTCAAGTATATTAGTTGCTAGAATGTCATTGTCTTGCCATCACTGATCTGAAATTCCCACAAGCCTACTACCATGCTGGGCATCCTCAATAGATACTGAGTAAATGTTTGTTGAATCACGATAACGAGTGTTGTGAGTTCTCCAAGGAAACAGTCCATGACTCTGGCTGTACGTGGGATAATGATTGCAGACACGGCAATGTATTTCCTCTGGCAACAGACCACATGGCAGAAGGCAGAGCATGCGGGAGGGTGGGGGATGATTCCTGTTGATCTGATCTGTGCTTATATCTGGAACCAATGATAGCAGCTTCATGATCAGGGTTCTATTCTTCCCAGAGTGGAGAGGGCTGGAAGAGAGTTGCTCAACCTTCTTGCCTGGCAACATATTCTCTCTTTTGCATTTCTAAAATAACTCTGAAGCTAATTGAATTGTGAAGATAATTCCCCCGACTTCATTCTAGATAATTGTACAGCATCACTCCCCTGAAGTTCATTTCCCAGGACTGTTTACCAGTGGCATTAGTGACTGCTTTGAGTTTGGCCAACTCATCCTGTGGCAAAGTACTGGTCAGGCCTAAATGGTTAAGAAGCAAGCACAGGAAAGAGGGTCAGTGAGGTAGCAAAAGTGATTTCTTACTGGGTAATTTCTTAGAGTCGACCGTAGCTCATCTGTTTGACTCCCCTCTCCTAGGGCTGGTGGTAGTTTTCTCTCTTCCTTCTTTGCACATTTCCTTTCACTGGCTCAGCATTTTGCTCATTAAATGTTTATGGAGTGAACCAATGAATGAATTACATGTGTGTACTGTATGCAAGGTGCTGGGGAGACCATGGTGAAGCAGCTAGACAGAGTTCCTACCCTAATGGGACCTTTTATCTAATGACAGTGATAAACACTAATGAAAACGAATCACATAAAAGTAAAATTAGAAACAAGGATAAGTTATGAAAAGAAAAAGCACTAAGAACCCGGGGATCTGCTGAACCTGAGGAAAGGCCTCTGACAAAGTGACATTGTGACCCTGGAGGAGGGGACAATGTGAAACCAACAGAGGTGAGTGAAGGCATGTGGATGACAGATATGAGAGGAGCAGGTGCAGAGATCCAGAGGGAGAGGCGTGGTCCCATCAAGTCACTGAGGGAAGATGGTGTGGCTGGGGCAGACAGCAAGCAGCCGGAGATGCAGCGGAGAAATGAGGCTGCGAGCATGGGTGTTGACTCGGCATCTCCCTGCAATGAGCAACCAGCCTACCTTTGCTGCGGAGAGTCTCCTGTGCAGCCAGATGGTGTCTGCTGTCACGATGTGCTCTGCTATCCGAGTGAGACACAAGTGCCTCGGGGGAGGGTATCGGATACAGGGTATCACTCTGTATCGGATACAGGGTATCACCCTGTATCGGATACAGGGTATCACTCTGTAAACAAGGAGAGATAAGTGTAAATTTTAGGAGAAGGGATGTGAACTTCAGCTGGAGCACGCTTTGGGCTCAGGGCTGCTTAGCTCTGCTGAGAGCTGCCGCAGGACCTTTGTGAGAGGGGATCAGATGAGAGGAGGAGGTTTGCTCCCTTTGGAAGGATTAGGGGTCTGGAGACAGGTTCCAGTTCTTTTTTAAAGATTTATTTATTTATTTATTTATTTATTTATTTATTTATTTATTTATTTATTTATTATAGACATAGAGAGAGAGGGAGAGAGGCAGAGACACAGGCAGAGGGAGAAGCAGGCTCCATGCCGGGAACCCGATGTGGGACTCGATGCCAGGACTCCAGGATTGCGCCCTGGGCCAAAGACAGGTGCTAAATTGCTGAGCCACCCAGGGATCTCCCAGGTTCCAGTTCTGACAGGGCCACGACTAGCGGTGCCACCTCAGATGACTTCAGCTTTGTGGCTTTGGCTTTCCCCATCTGTGGCATGTGAGGCTGGGACTCACTGCCTTCTGATGACCGACCTTTGCTTCTGATTGGGATCAGATCTCCCATGATCCAAAATGGATGGGAGAGCTGCTCTCTGTGAGTCCCCGAGCCAAGGCTCATTTCTTTGGGGACAATGAGCCCTCAGTTGCACATTTTGAATGAGGCTGCCTTGTGAGCTCCTATTTAACCTGCTTAACCCTTACCCCCTGCCCCATATTAGGGATGGCCTTCTTCCCTCAGTGTCCACACCTTAAAGGCTCTTACACCACTGGATCGCCCACAGGCCCTAATGTCCCAGCCCTCGCCATTACATGCTCAGTGGAGTGAGCCAACATCCCTTCCTTTCCCCTGGTGCTGATATGCAAAAGAGGAAGTGACAAAGAGTAGGGTGCCAGTTTCCTAGGGCTGCCATAACAAATGGCCACACACTTGGAGGCTGAAAACTATAGAAATCTATCTTCTCATAGGTCTGGAGGCCAGAGGTCTAAAATCAAGGTGTTGATGGGACCATGCTCCCTCTGAAGGCTCCAGGGGAGGATTCTTCCTTGCCTCTCTCCACTTCCTGTGGCGCCAAGTTCCTTGCCTTGTGTCCACATCATTCCCATCTCTGTCTCTGTTTCCACATGGCCTTCTCCGTGTGTCCTTTCTGCTTCTTGTGAGGAAACTTTTCTTACTGAATTTAGGGACCACTCAGATAACCCAAAATGGCCTCCTCTCGAGATCTTTAACTTAATTTACATCTGCAAAGATTCTTTTTTGCAAATAAGGGCATATTCACATTTTCTACAATGTGGTTATGTCTTTTGGGGCGCCAACATTCAACCCACTAAAGTCAGAAGTTCCGAGGCATTTGACACCAAAATTTCTTCTTTTTTAATTTTACTCATTTTTCTTCTTTATAAACTTGACCTCTCTGAAATAGCATCGGGACACAAGTCCCAGTGAAATGCCACAGAGGCAGCAGACCAGTAGGCCTGAGAGCACAGGCTCTGAGTCAGGGTGGCTTCAGTTCAAATCCTGGGAACTACCGAACACTCCGTGGCTCAGTTTTGCCATCCACACATTCGACACAATAACAGTTTCTACCTGAGAGCTGTTGTGGGTCTTAAATAGGTTAATATTTGTAAAGGCATCTAGAACTAGCCCTAAGTAAAGTATTTAATAAATGTTAACTATTCTTCTTATATTAAGTGAACAACGGATGTATTATAAGTGAGCAGGGGGTAGTGTGAAGGATTAAAAGGCCAGGCTGGTTGGCTGGATGGTGGCTGGAAGGGACTCAGGGCTTTGGCACCGTCTGGAGCTGGAGTTCTTCTGAGTCCTGTTCCATCTGGGCTCCCTGACTTGGAACAAAACACGTCAATGGCCCCTCCTCTCAGGACCTGCTTTGAGCTGCTGTGTTTGCTGATCAGAGTCTTGGGCTCTGGCAGCCAAGCCTTAAGGAGGGCCTGAAGTTCAAACAGAGATAGGGAGCTGCTGGTGGACACACGTGGAAAGACATTTCCCAGGAGGCACCTGCCCCTCACAATGGGGCAGCCTTGTGCCTACTTGCCTTGGTCGCTGCATTCTAGAGAGAAGCTTCCCTCTTCCCAAGACTAGTGCTGGACACTGTGCCTCCTGCCCCGCTGAACTGCCTCGGGTCTGAGAAGTTAGTGAGTACGAGTTCTTCTGGGCACTGTTAGGAGCCCTCGCTGGTCAAGGTGAGGCTTGGGTTCTTATTGCTGAGCTTCACTATACCCTCTGCTGGATTCGAGCTTCTGGAAGCCCACAGGGATGCCACTGTTGTTGCTCCTCTGCTTGTTCTTAGAGAGTTGAGCCGCCAGCGGGGAGGCCCCAAACTGAGAGGGGAGAGCTCAGAGCATGAGCTTTGGTGACAAGACTGCTATGTGGCTGTAGGCAAGTTACCAAACCTCTCTGAGCTGTGTTCGGCATCTGGGAAGTGAGGATTGCACAATATTTGCCTCTTATTCAGTACTTGAAAAACTGTGGCTCTGACTGATATTTGGGTGGTAGCATAGAGTGGAGGTCGGCCAGGCCAGAATTCAATTGCAGCTTATGGCTGTGGGATCTAAGGGATACTTAACCTTTAGATAGCTTAACCTTTTAGACTTCAATTTCCGCATCCCAAAGGGAGATTGAACCTTCTATCAGATGGTTGTTGCGAAGACTAAATTTAAAAAACTGTATATAGAACCTTAACCCAATGCCTGGCTTATTCTACATACCTAAGGGACAATAGCTATTCTGACTGTTCCAGAACACTTGGAATAATGATAATAAAATGGATGAGTACACTGAATAAATTATACCTTATACAATGGGTAACCAAATATTGGCTCAATCTCGTTGTGGTCTGGAAAGAAAAACATTCAGCTAGCCATGAAGAGATAGTCTTAGAATAGCCTTAGCTCCTTTCTGTCCAATATGATACATCTTTGAAGACAGCCTAAGAACCTCCAGTGAGTTCTTAGGGAGCTTTCTGTATCTATGCTTTGTCTGTCCATCTGTCCATCCATGTGTCCAAGGGTCATCAACCCTTGGTACTCTGTACCAGGCGTTATGCCAATCACTGAAGGTACAGACATAAACTAGACATGGTTACTGGCTTCAGAATCTCAGCATGTAATGAGAGAGAATGATCTTTTTCAAGTAACTATTATGACCCATGTGATAAAGGCAATAATAAGGATAAAAACAAAGTGCTGGAAATCCAGAGGACTGAGTGACTTGTTCCTCCTTGCAAAACTGGAGAACCCATTATATAAAAGGAGGTCGCTAAGCTGGGCCTGAAAGATATGGTGTTGGTAGGTAGGTAGGTGAGAGAAATCATCTGTAATGGGTGGCCTGAATGTAGGAAAGTTTCATGGGCAAGAGTGTGATGAATTCAGGAAGTCATTTGGGCTAATGGACAGAGTTTGGGGGTGTCAAGTGCTGAATTGGCGGGCTGAGGCTGTATTGTGGAGAGCTATGGGATATTCATAGAATGTAGATCTTGTTTTTTAATTTAATTAGCATGTGCAAGTCATAGCACCTCAGGCAGAATGTTGCATTTTTTATATTATTTGATCATGACAGCCCTGTAAGAAGAGTGTAACTTATTTTATTTACAAGAGGCATCTTACAGATGAAGAAACTGAGGTGGAGAACAATTAAGGATTTGCTCGAAGTCACATGTAATTAGTAAGTGGCTGAGTTGATTCCCAAAGTGAGGATTTTGGGTCCTTCCTTGAATCAATGCTTTTTAAAAGTTAAACATTTTGTTGGAACATGACATATACACAGAAAAACACAAGTAAATCATAAATGTCTAACTCAGAAAATTTCACAGTGGAAATAATAAATAATCATCTCCAAATCAAGTTGGGGAAGTTTGGCATCTTTCCAGTATTGCATTTTCTAGTCCATGAGTATGGAATATCCTTCAATTTATCTTTTTGTGTGTGTGTGTGTGTGTGATTTCTAGTGTAGAGGTCAATTTTTAATGTTTATTTAATTTAAAAAAGTTTTAATTTTACTTAAATTTTTTTAAATAAATTAATTTTTATTGGTGTTCAATTTACCAACATACAGAATAACACCCAGTGCTCATCCCGTCAAGTGTCCCCCTCAGTGCCCGTCACCCATTCACCCCCACCCCCCGCCCTCCTCCCCTTCCACCACCCCTAGTTCGTTTCCCAGAGTTAGGAGTCTTTATGTTCTGTCTCCCTTCCTGATATTTCCCACACATTTCTTCTCCCTTCCTTTATATTCCCTTTCACTATTATTTATATTCCCCAAATGAATGAGGACATACACTGTTTGTCCTTCTCCAATTGACTTACTGAACTCAGCATAATACCCTCCAGTTCCATCCACGTTGAAGCAAATGGTGGGTATTTGTCGTTTCTAATGGCTGAGTAATATTCCATTGTATACATAGACCACATCTTCTTCATCCATTCATCTCTCGATGGACACGGAGGCTCCTTCCACAGTTTAGCTATTGTGGACATTGCTGCTAGAAACATTGGGGTGCAGGTGTCCTGGCGTTTCATTGCATCTGTATCTTTGGGGTAAATCCCCAGCAGTGCAATTGCTGGGTCGTAGGGCAGGTCTATTTTTAACTCTTTGAGGAACCTCCACACAGTTTTCCAGAGTGGCTGCACCAGTTCACATTCCCACCAACAGTGTAAGAGGGTTCCCTTTTCTCCGCATCCTCTCCAACATTTGTTGTTTCCTGCCCTGTTAATTTTCCCCATTCTCACTGGTGTGAGGTGGTATCTCATTGTGGTTTTGATTTGTATTTCCCTGATGGTAAGTGATGCAGAGCATTTTCTCATGTGCATGTTGGCCATGTCTATGTCTTCCTCTGTGAGATTTCTCTTCATGTCTTTGGCCCATTTCATGATTGGATTGTTTGTTTCTTTGGTGTTGAGTTTAATAAGTTCTTTATAGATCTTGGATACTAGCCCTTTATCTGATATGTCATTTGCAAATATCTTCTCCCATTCTGTAGGTTGTCTTTTAGTTTTGTTGACTGTATCCTTTGCTGTGCAAAAGCTTCTTATCTTGATGAAGTCCCAATAGTTCATTTTTGCTTTTGTTTCTTTTGCCTTTGTGGATGTATCTTGCAAGAAGTTACTGTGGCCAAGTTCAAAAAGGGTGTTGCCTGTGTTCTCCTCTAGGATTTTGATGGACTCTTGTCTCACATTTAGATCTCTCATCCATTTTGAGTTTATCTTTGTGTATGGTGAAAGAGAGTGGTCCAGTTTCATTCTTCTGCATGTGGATGTCCAATTTTCCCAGCACCATTTATTGAAGAGACTGTCTTTCTTCCAATGGATAGTCTTTCCTCCTTTATCGGATATTAGTTGACCATAAAGTTCAGGGTCCACTTCTGGGTTCTCTATTCTGTTCCATTGATCTATGTGTCTGTTTTTGTGCCAGGACCACACTGTCTTGATGACCACAGCTTTGTAGTACAACCTGAAATCTGGCATTGTGATGCCCCCCAGCTATGGTTTTCTTTTTTAAAATTCCCCTGGCTATTCGGGGTCTTTTCTGATTCCACACAAATCTTAAATTAATTTGTTCTAACTCTCTGAAGAAAGTCCATGGTATTTTGATAGGGATTGCATTAAATGTGTAAATTGCCCTGGATAACATTGACATTTTCACAATATTAATTCTGCCAATCCATGAGCATGGAATATTTTTCCATCTCTTTGTGTCTTCCTCAATTTCTTTCAGAAGTGTTCTATAGGGATCCCTGGGTGGCACAGCGGTTTGGCGCCGCCTTTGGCCCAGGGCGCGATCCTGGAGACCCGGGATCGAATCCCACGTCGGGCTCCTGGTGCATGGAGCCTGCTTCTCCCTCTGCCTGTGTCTCTGCCTCTCTCTCTATCTCTCTGTGACTATCGTAAATAAATAAAAATTAAAAAAAAAATTAAAAAAAAAAAAAAAGAAGTGTTCTATAGTTTTTAGGGTATAGTTCCTTTACCTCTTTGGTTAGGTTTATTCCTAGGTATCTTATACTTAAATTTTTTTTAACAAACACTCTTTTATTAGTTTCAGGTGTACAATATCGTGATTCAACAGTTCCACACAGAGGTCAATTTTTTAAAAAAGATTTTATTTATTTGTGAGAGAGAACAGAAGAGAGAGAGAGAGCACAAGTGGTGGGGAGAGGGAGAGGGAGAAGGAGAAGTAGACTCCCCACTGAGTAGGATCCCAGGATTCCCTAGATCATGACCTGAGCTGAAGGCAGATGGCTTAACTGACTGAACCACCCAGGTTCCCCCAGAGGTCAATTTTTTTTGTTTTATTTTTTGTTTTCTGTTTTTTTTTTTTAATTTTGTCTTTAATCATATATTTCAAACACTATCAAGGGAAAGGGATTTGGAGTCTTTTAGGTGGTGAACCCCCAGAGGTCATTTTTTTTTAGAATGATTCCTAAGTTTTAAATTTTTGATACTGTTATAATACTTTTTATTTACAGTTTTAGTTTATAATTCTTTGTTTTTGGCACAGAGAGGTACACTTGACTTTTTTTTATTTACCTTGTTTCTAGATACTCTGCTAAATTTGCTTAGTAATTCAAAGAGTCAAACTTTATTGACCTAGTAAAGGCCTCCAGCAGAACATTGAATAGAAAGGGTGTTAGTGAACATCCTTGTCTCATTTTTTCTTTAAATCTTAGGGAAAAGTCTGTCAATATTTGCTATTGATAGGACATGAACTCTAGGGGGTTTTGGAGGTATTCTTTATCATGTTAAGAAAGCTCTCTGCTCTTCTGTTTTGCAAAGGTGGCTATAGAATGGAGACTAGTTTGCAGGAAGGAGAGAGAATAGAAACAGGAAGACTGGTTAGCTGCTGCTCTACAACAGGAAACGTATGAATGGATGCAGAGAAGGGATGTGGTGGGCTCTCCTGTTTCCTCAGTGGTTCTTACTTAACCACTGCTCACCTCATAAGAGTTTCAAAAGAGAAGAGAGCACCAAAGATTGCCAAGGTTCTCTTCCTTTAGGTGTTGCACAGAGTATTCTTTAAGATTTTATTAGGTGTTTTGTGATAAGGGTGTGGTCAAGTCAATTTAGGAAAATCTTAATGCTGTGCCATCTCCTTGGAGAGTCACAATGAACATCGGTATTATTAAAGGCTCCGAGACCCTACAGCAAAGGCAGCTATTTAATATAGCACCCATCCATCTATCTTCAATGTCCGTGACACCAAAAAATGAGGTTCAGAAGGAATTTCTTAGGTTGTTTCTTTACCCATCATGGAATTAATGACTCTCATTTGTGACAATATCATTAAACGTCATTGTATTCGCATCCCTGAGGTTATAACCAAGCCCTTCTCTTTCCCTGTTATGTTCAAAACCCATTGAGACATAGACTTACACATCGAATAGGGATCAGAATATTACACCTATTGCTGGTAAAGCTAGATTGAAGGAAGCTGTATGGACTGGAGTCCAGATAGGTTTCCAGATCTTTGACTGAAAATCAAATGAAGTCACTGTCTAGCTGCAGGGAGGAGAAGCCCTGCCTCAGTGACTTCTTCCACTTGACATTAGGGGCAGAAAGTAGAATAAAATATTCTGTGACAAGGTAAACCCAAGACCACATGGGAATAGGAATCCTGGACCTTAACCCAACCCAAGAGAGGAAACTCAAAGAATGGATGCCATACTCTGACCATTCTGCCCAAAGGTAATCAAGTAATATATGGAAAGAGGAAGGTTCTGGAAATAAAGATAAAGAGAAAGCCTGGGAAGAGTAAGAGTTCGAAGACTCCTTAATGCTGAGACACAGGGAGAGAGAGAGAGAGCTGCTTGTTCCAAATGTTGGGAAGCTGCCAGTAGTCTATTTTTGGATTAGAAGTTGATTCTTTTATCTTTAGGAGAACTGAGATCAGGGCTCTAATTAGCCTGGATATAAAGAGGATAGAATAAGACAAATGAACATTTTCATAGGGGCCCAGGCAAGAGAAAGTTTGGGGCTGGGAAGAATTCTGCATCTCTAACTGTACCGCCTGCCAATATTTATTTCTGTCCTTCCCTGGCACTTTAACCAGGCTGGTCATGCTGATCTCAGCTATAGAGGAGGAGGAGGAGAGGTTGGAGGCCAGTGGCCACAGATTGAAAAAGGTGTCAGTATTGGGCCCTGTGGGCATGTTGCAATCGTGGGCGAGATGCATTTGAGGGAAAAGTCCCCTTTTCCTGGGGGCATTCCTACCATCTTTCTACCACCTTGCCCTTAAACATTTGGCAAAGCTGTCTGAAGGGCTGTCAGAGGCTGGCTGAACCAGTTCAGCTCTACAGGATGTGGCTCCTAATTATCCCTGAGTCATCCTTGGTCCAGAGAAACCACAGGAGGAGGGATTCATTAGCATCTTTGGAGGTGCATTTCCTAGACTCAGCTGATTCTTGCAGGTGCAATATTGAGGTTCTCAGGGACTGACTGTGGAGTCAGTAATATTTGAATCTCCTTATGATGGCCACTGAGGCTGGAATGTACAAAGGAGGGCTTAACAGAGAAACATTCATTTACTGCTGCAATGAGGTGAAAGATTGCAAATCACAGTAGGCCAGAGCAAACTGGTTCCTGTGAGATTGGGAGCCTAGGCTCAATCTATTGAGGCCATTGTCTGGGACACTTTGGACCCCAATAGAGAACTGATCCTTTTTTTTTTTTTTTTAAAGAAATTTCTTTTTTTTAAATTTATTTTTATTTATTTATTTATTTATTTATTTATTTATTTATTTATTTATGATAGTCACAAAGAGAGAGAGAGAGGCAGAGACACAGGCAGAGGGAGAAGCAGACTCCATGCACCGGGAGCCCGATGTGGGATTCGATCCCGGGTCTCCAGGATCGCGCCCCGGGCCAAAGGCAAGCGCCAAACCACTGCGCCACCCAGGGATCCCTAGAGAACTGATCCTATGCATAATAGGGAAGGCTACCAATTTGGTGGGCTAATTGCCAGGTTGAATGGAAGAGGAGCTGGGGTAGGATGATAAAGTCCAGCCTACCAAATATATTCACCAAGTGCTCTGGTGAATTTCCTAAGCTTCACCACCCTCCTTTGGGTAAAAATTTGTCTTTGAACTTCCTTTGAAAACCATACACCTTCTCTTTGGGAGGAGAGCTCTCGGGCACTAATTACTTAAGCAGAGGGATTTGCAACACTGCTGCACGCTAGAATGACCTTGGGAGTCTGAAAACTACTGAGCACTGGCCTCACTGCTGACCAGGGAAATCAGACTCTCTGGGTGTAGGATCTAGACCACAGTGTGGGAGACAGTTTTAGAAAGTGCCCCATGTGAGTCCGATGTACAAGCCAAAGTTGAGCATCATTGCCTAAAGAAATAGGGGGTAAGTACATCCTAAAGATATAGGACAGGTAAATTGTGATTGAAAGATAATGGGGAGAGAGGAAGAACCATTTCAGTCTTGGCAAGTCAGGAGGCCACACGGGTTTATATTTTAACAATCTTTAGTTAAAACCCACATTAAGGCTATTTTTATATTTGATTGTTTGCCTTTACTGAATATACCTGAGTCTTAAAAGTAAGATGAGAACAAAGATCAGATAGTCCTTAGTGGGCAGCTGGAATTTATCCAAGGCTCTCTGATGAATAACCTCAGAATGATGGTAAAGCTTGTTTTTACTTTATCTTTGAGGTAGTCCCGATTATATACAAATCCATACTTTTAAGAAGAAATTTTCAAGTTTTAAGAGTTTACCATCTAAATAAATTCATAAATTGAAATTTTTTTTGTTTTTTGTTTTTTTCCCCCCCACACTGGATGTCATGATTCTGGGTTTGGAGGTTCAAGTGTACGGATGACCTGCATTCCGTGTCCTTTTAGGTAGGAGGAGAAATGCAGAGGCTAGTCCTGGTCACACCCATTGACTCAGTTAACTTAGTGTTTGGCTGCTTGGCCTGAGCTGCTTCTATTCCACACTGAAGGTAGAAAAAGTGATTCTAGAAGGGGAATTTTGTGAGGCAACTGGAAAACCATGTGGAGACCCTAATTGTGAGTCATTTCTTAATCCTGGCTCCAATGAGCCATGGGCATGAGATGAAATTAGTTATTTGTAGAACTCCTAACAGTTCGGCATGAGCACTCAATGAGGTCATATATATAATATCCCATGAGAAAAGCAGAGTTAACTTTACTGCCACTTTCTGCAGAAGAGGCGCCCAAAGCTCCGAGAAGTCCCGTGGCCAGCCCCACTGGCATAGTTAGAGATGGCAGAGATGAGACCCAAACTCTAGTTGTTGAGCCCTTCTTTCTATGTGCCCACTGGCTGCCTCCTATGGGGCTTCCTGGAGTGACGTCACCTGGAACAGATGTACTAAAGTGAGCTTAACACGTGCACTGTTTAACACTCTCATTGTTTGGATACAGATATCGGAGTCATGGTAGCTTTCACCCTGAGGAAACCAGGTTGGTATGGGGGTTTCTGTGTGTCTTGACTTATCTTGGGGTGGCCCTGGGAGGATACTCAGGTGATCTGAAACCAGAGAGCCCCATCCGTTTTATGAAGTGAGAGGGGTTCCCGTGCTGGAATCCTCAGAGCACTGAGTAGGCGAAAGGGGTTTGATGGCCTCTGCCCTGGAAACTTCCTTCCTAATTTATTGGCTGATCCCAATATACTGGCTAGAAACCCCTTGACAACCTCTCATTTGTAAAAATGGGAAATAATAGCATCTGCATGATGGTATGTTACGAGAATCCTGGGAGGTAGCATGTGTCAAGTGGTGCTCCTGGCACATAGAGAGTTAATACAGTTTTAAAAAATAATAAACTAAAAAAAAATATTAAACTTAGGGGAATATTGTAGCACATTTCCTTATCATCAATGTTGTAATACAGCAGCTTGTAGCATGTTTTATACTTTCCAAGCCTTGTTTCCTGCTTCGATGCCTCCCTCTGAATTGGGTTAAGAAATGCCCTCGTATCACATGGTAATGAAACATGCTCATCTGGGTTAAGTATCGGGTCCTAAATTCAAGACCTAGCAAGCGGTACAAGCAGGCCTATGAGCTATCTTCTCTCGTCAGCTCACTCTCTGCTGCCCAATCTGCCAGTGGCACGGTTATTCTGGGCTAGTGAGCCATGCCTTCTCTCTACTGCAGATGTCACGGGGCTGAGGAGGAAAAATCAATTTTCATCAAGAGGCCTTTCATGCTGGGAATCATGCTGGGAGTGCCCTTGATGACTGACTCAGGGTTTCAGGCAAACAACCTTGTGTGTTTGTGGAACAAATATCAACGCATCCAGGAGAGCTGAGCTGGTGGTAAATCCATTGGGCATTACTGGAAGGCTCTCTGGCTTCCTTGGTAGCTGAGTCTGAGCTGTGCCTACAGCAGGGATTCTCAGCACTGGTTCTTCTCCAAAGCAATTACAAATCTCTGAAAATGGTTCCAGACACCAGCATCTTTTAAACTCCCTGAGTGCCCCTAATGGTCAGCAGGACAAAGAGGTCCCAGTTCCAGAGAGGCAAGGGTACCCAATTTTCTCTCTGCCTCTGCCCTCACCAGTAACCTGTTACTGGCTGCTCGATGGGAGACTCAGAATGCCGAGGCCATCCCACAAAATGATCATGGCATGGAGCCTTTGGATACTATAATGGCAAGTCAGGGTTTGGAAGGTTCTGGACTTGGCCTTCTGTTTGGTAACGGTCTTTTCAAAAAAGGAAAGTTATTGGAAGCTGCCTTTAAGAAATTTCAGAAGAGGGAAATCCTCCTTGTGTATGTTCTCCTGAGATTCTTGGGAAACTTAGAATGATTTGCATCACAGATGATGGCAAATCAGAGGGGGAAATGGTACCTCCAGAAAGGACACATTCCAGCACTTTCTATATATTAGGAACTGCCTTCAGGGCTTTGCTTACTTCACCTCATTTTATCCTCATAATTCTATAAACTAGGTGCCTTATTATTTATTTCCATAGATTTATACCCATGGGGAAACTGAGGCTCAAGGAGTACTGTGCTTTGCCCAATCCATCCATGTCTGGGGGCTTCCAGAGCCCATTATTTCCATTCTATAGTATCTTGGAGTCTTAAAAGATTTCCAAGATCTCATAAGCCAGTCCCCATCTTCTGATGTTTGTTTTCTCTACAACATCCTTTTCCCAGTGGTCCCCAAGCCTTGCTTGTACACCCCCAGGAACAGAGAGCTCACTCCCACTCAATGCAATCCATTTCACTGTTCAGACAATACCAAAGTGGAGGGCTCCTTAATTCCTCAGTTGAATTAAGGCAGGACATAAAAAGAATAAGTCAACAAATAAGGAAAGAAAGAAATGGAGTGAACTTCTGTCACCTAGTAGCTTCCACTCATTGGTCCTAATCTTACCCTTTACAATACTAACAAGAATAACTAACATTTATTGAGCAACCAGTGTGTTCCAGATACTGTGCTAAATGCTTTACATTTCTTATCTCATCTTATGCGTGAAGACCCTAACATGCAGAAGGTTAAGTCTGCATAGTTAGTACTGGGACCAGAGCCCAGATAGACTGCTATGGAGTCCCCTGGTCTTAGCCCTTCATGAGTCGTATATCTGTTGGCACACTGTATAAGTTCAATGGCCCTCCACACTTCCCTCACATTGTTCTGGGACTGCAGAATGTTCCTGGGGAGGGTTTGCTGCCCTCCCCTCTGCTCTGTCCTTGTTATTCCTTCTCCATCCTCCAAGGGCCAGCTCACCAGCTGCCTGACTCAAGGCCAGGACTTTCTTCTGAACTGGGTCCATCCATCCTTCCATCCAATGTTCAGTCCCTCAACTCCAGAAAAGGATTCTCTCAGGAGGAGTATCCAAAATGCTTCTGTTGTCTGTCAAGACAGAGGAGCAAGGCCCTTTCCTGGGGTAGAAGGAGGCCCCAAGTAGCTTTAATGACAATAATAGTACTAGTTGATATTCTGGGCACATACCACGTGTCAGCTGAGCAGTGCACTGGTGGGTCCTCAGTAAGTCCCAGGGTCTCTTGACCTCGGAAGTGGTCTGAGAGCCTGGCTCTAGAGAGGGTGTTCACTCCGCTCACAGGAACCTACTCAGGGCGTCCAGTGATTAGAGCCTAGGTTCCTGTGGTAGTTAGTTCTGACATTCAGAGCTGTGGGACCTCAGAAACACTACCTACCCTCTCTGGGTCTTGCCTTTTTATCTATATGATGGGTAAGAGAGGGTTTTTGTGCTTATTAAGTGATGTCATTAATTTTGAGTACTGGGTACAGGTAAGTGAGAAGAAACAGCAAAATTCTAGCTGGAGCTATTTGTATTCATTTTCTGGCCCATTTAAGTTCTAGGTGGGCCCCATGATTTCTGGTGGGGCTTTATGGTTTCTGCCAATGCAGAGCTATCTAAAGAGTTTGTTGGGTCATCCTGACTCTTGTCTTTTGATCCCCATCCAGGGTGGAAGAGGAGGCTGGTCAGCTTCCAGGAGAACTCAGAGAGAGAGAGAGAGAGAGAGAGAGAGAGAGGTGTGTGTGTGTGTGTGTGTGTGTGTTTATTTTCTCCTTCTATCTCTGAATGACTCAAAGTTACTATTACAGGGTTGTTTAGTTTTCTTTTTCTTTTCAGAAAAGGGATGTTTGGGCTCAAGCTGAAGAAGAGGAAGAAGAAAGCAGAGAAGGGGTTAATCCTAGCCAATAAGGCTGCCCAAGGTGAGGCTTTGGGGTTGGGGATAATCACTACCCTGGGCCTACAGGTCTCACAGAGCTAACCCCTCTTTGGCTGAGAATGGAGCTGTCCCTCTGTGGGAGTGAAGTGGGAAGTGTGCTGCCTGCTGGGTCTTCAGGGCCTGATGGTCACAGGTACAGCACCGCCCCAGTGCAGCTGGTCACCTGGTCACTGGACCCAATAGGAGTGGGGTGGATACCTGGTGGGCCATGGAAGAGGACCTCAAGGGAAGGCAGTGGCAAGGTTCAAGCTCTTGTTTCTGTCCTAATTTGCTTGGGGTCCAGGATAGTCACTACACAGTTGTGATCCTCAGCTTCTCCCTCTGTCAAGTGGGCATGATGGGGGTTGCTGGGCTAACCTCAACCTGCCACAGAGAGGATCCAGTGAGATTTTAAAAGATAAGAGTGAGGACAGCAGATGCTACAGGAGAGGCTTTACATTTATTGTCTCATTTGATCCCACCATCATCCTACCAGTGGGTGTTTTTGCAAGTGAGTTTGCTGAGATACAGAAAGAGTAAGTAAAAGGTGGGAAGGACAGCTACCAAATTAGCAGAGCACAGTGAAAAATGAAAATGCAAAGCCATTGTTATGAAATTATTAAATTTCTGGATGCCAATAGCAGAGTATTGAGCCAAGTGCAGCGAAGTCCTTTAGATCGCAGGACCCTGTGTGGCTGCATGGACCCAGAATCCCCCCCGAGACTGGGAGCACAGAGCCAGAAGGCAGTGGCATTGGGATGTGAGTCCTGGATGTCTGACTTTTTGCCCTCAGAATGGGCTACTTGCTTCTTCAAAAGAGCAAATGAATCCCCAAGTTACAGTGTGAACTGTGTCAGTGGGGCCAGGCCTGGCATCAGGTAGACACACCTGTTTGTTGAGTCAAATAGGATTAACCACTCCTGATGGGCAGTTCTGTAGTGGTCTTCTAGAGGCTTCTGCTGAGTGGCTCTGACAACAACCAGTTCAAGGCCAGCTTTCTGAACCATTTCTAAACCAAAATGGTGCAGTGGGTTTGCTTTATCTTCACCCTTCTTGTCTTCTTGCCTCCTCCACTTTTCACTGCTGTCACTATGGGTGTTTTGTAGTTACATGTCTATCTCCCCCAACTCCACTTCCTGCCCTCACAAATAACCTAGTATTACAATAAAAACCTGCGGAAACTTAGTCATACTAAAGTGTTGGTAATAACGATGATGTCATCCTTGGATGGGATGAGAGAGGCATTTTAAGTGAGGACAAGGCTTAAAGCTTAATAGAAATACTTGTCTGTTCAGTCAGATTGAAGGTATCAGGGAGTAATTGGGAAAGGCTTTTTAGGTCTCTTCTGGCATCCTTGAAATTAGGCCACTGGAGTAGATCCTGGGCAGAAGGTTGAATAAGATAGTCCTTTACTTTCAGGATGTCATGAAAAATGATGTTTATGACACACTTAATAAGTCCCTGCTACTCTTTAGTTGACATGCATCACTCATGACTCTGAAATGTAGGATCCTTTGCCCCTGTTTTACAGTAGAGGTGCAGAGAGGTTGAGTGCTTGCCCAAAGTCACGTAGCTAGTAAGTGGAGAAGGTGGCTCCTGAGCAGAAGTCAATCTTACACAAGAGCCTGAGTTTTCCTACTCCATGGGTCAGCCTCCAGTTAGGAGCCTCTAGTGACCACACAGAGGGGGAGAGTACAAGCTGGTGGAAATTTAGATCAGTCAACCTCAAGCATTTCAGAAAAGCTGGTTCCCACGGCTCATTCTGATTAGTCTTTAGCCCACAAGGCAAACAGGGCAGAGGGGAATCAGGCCCCTCCTAGAAAGTAAATAGCATTCATCCTGCTGGCCAGGGATTTCCACTGTAAGAGACTGACAAAACAAAGTCAATAGAACTGAGTACACTTTGGTCTCTCCTTTTTGGCCTGGTCTGGGAAGTTAAGGCTTAGCTGGACGAAGCATTTGGAGACTCTCAAAGTGGCTCTCATATCCACGTATCTGAGGCATAGTGGCTATGTCTTAATTTCATAAAATCCCAATGGTCCTAACCCATCCATTAATTAGTTACCTAACAAAGTTATTGGGTATCTCCCAAGATCAGTCATTCATTCATTTACTCAACAAATGCTAATGGACTGTCCACTGAGTACTGGGTCCTGTGCTAGATTCTGGTATATAATGATGAACTCAGGTAGTTTAGAGGGAGGATAGCCCTGTGTAGAACTCTTCCGTTTGCCTTTCCAAATCAATTCTCCACTCTTTTCCACCTGTTCTTGGTCCCAGGAGGCTGACCTGTATTGACACAGAACCCAAGTCCTTTCCCCAGGAAGTCCTTCCCAGCAGGAAGTATGAGGGAGGGAGGAGTGTGAGGTCAGGTCCAGTGGTTGGATATGTCCCTCCACTGAAGGGTGGTTGCTGCTCCTCATAAGGAAGCCAAATGAACCTGACTTCCTCTCTTCCCAGGTTCTGGTAACTGCTCTCTCACCTCATTTTGGAGGCCTCCAAACAAACAGCTTGGCGGCTGTGAGCCCTGGAAAGCTAGCTGCACAACCCTTTGTGATTTTCTGGCACCCACACCTTTTTAAAAAGTCCTCAGGGGCACTTGGGTGGTGCAGTCGGTTAAGCCTCTGACTCTTGATTTTTGTTCAGGTCATGATCTCAGGGTCAGGGGTTTGAGCCCTGCATCAGGCTCTGTACTCAGCAGGGAGCCTGCTTGAGAGATTCTCTCTCCCTCTCTCTTTGCCTCTCCCCACTTTCTTTTTATCAAAAAAAAAAAAAAAAAAAGGCCTCAAATCATCCTGTTCTGGCAGGAGCATCTTTTATCTCTTGGGATCTGAGATGGTAACTGCATTACAGGTTGAGAAAAGTGCCATAAAGAAAATAGGCAAAAGAAAGATAACACCTCTGTGAGGTAGGTAACATTGGCTTTGCCTGGCTTTATTGATGAGGACAAGGCTGAGAAGTTAAGTAACTTGCCCCAAGCCATAAAGCGGCAGAACTGGGATCCCCCCCTAACTTTTGGAGTCAGAGTTTTGAGCTGTACCATGCAGTCTCTTAGGGCATAAGAGTATTCCACTCACTCTTTGGTTTTTGGCAAAAACCTGACTGAGAAATGCTTCTTAGGCCTTGCTACACATTAGAATCACCTGGGGAATTAAAAAAAAAAAAAACTGACATCCAGGTGAAATCCCAGATCAATTAAATCAGGATCCCTCAGTAGAGGAAGAGGAGGTCTAAAGAATATGTTTACTATCCATTCATTTAAATTTTCTAGACACTAGTGCATTCATTTCCTGTGGCTGCCATAATAAATGACTACAAAATAACCCACATTAATTTTCTCATAGTAATGGAGACCAGAAATTCATAATCAGTATCACCGGGCCAAAATCAAAATATTGGCAGGGCTCCACGCCTTCAAGAGTATCTGATTCCTGCCTCTTCCATCTTCTGATGGCTGTGGTGGCATCTGTCCCATCTCCGTCTTGTGATCACATTGCATTCTTCTGTTCTCTGCCTCCCTCTTCTAACGATACATATGATTGCAACTAGGACCCACCTATATAATCCAGGATAATCTCCTCATTGTAAATCCTTAGTTTAATTACATCTGCAAAGACCCTTTTCCAAAGTAACATTTACAGGTTCTAGGGACTAGGACCCAAGGTCTTTGGCGAATATAATTCAACCTAGGTGTCCTAGGTTTTACTCAAAATTGGCCCTCAAACAATCAGGAACAGACCTACATGGGACATTGCTATTAGAAATGCAGATTCTTTGAGCTCCACCCCAGACCTACTGAATCAGAATCTGCATTTCAACAACTTCCCAGGTGATTCTTTTTTTCTTAATATTTTATTTATTTATTCATGAGAGACATAGAGAGAGAGAGAGAGGCAAAGACACAAGCAGAGGGAGAAGCAGGCTCCATGCAGGGAGCCCAATGTGGGACTCGATCCTGAGTCTCCAGGATCATGCCCTGAGCTGAAGGCCAATGCTCAACCACTGAGCCACCCAGGTGTCCCTTCCCAGGTGATTCTTATGCCCATTAAATTTTACCGATGAGGTTCAGAGGTAATAAATGACTTATCTCAAGGTCCACTGTGGCAAGGTCATAACTTGAAAGCCTGTCTTTAAACTCCTAATCCAGTTTTCTTTCCACAATACCATGCATATAAGTCTACTTTTCTTTGGAAGCAGATGATTTTTTTTTAAAGAAAAATTAAAGTATGTGCCTGTCTTTTCTGCCAGTGAGATATTAAGTTTCATGCTGGCAGGGATTATCTTATAGTCTCCTTGGACCCCTTATGGTCATGGCAAAGTGCTGGACAGTTGAGGCCCAGATCATCACTGTATATCATAATTGACAGAGTTTTCTTCCTGTGTTTGCTTCTCTAGATGGCGAAAGTGAAGCAGAGGCACCACAGGAGGGGCCTTCTCACCAGGAAGGACTTGGAGGAGATTTTATTTGTGATCATGAATCTGCCACTTCTATCCCTTCAGCTCCTCCAAAGAGAAGGTACAGTGTTGCTGCATGCAGCCAGCACACATTACTGAGCACCTCTCTTGTGAAGATACCCTGTGGGATCTGAGGAATAGAGAGTAAAACCTGGTCATTGTCTGCAAGGAGCCAAAGATGGGAAGACAGAAGTCTGTGTTTACTCAGTTTCCTTTATGGCAGTGCTGGCCTCTAGATACTGGTCAGCCTCCAGCAGGCCAGGGGCCCAGCTCTACCAGCTCCTGGTCTTAAATATCCTGAGTTAAGGTCCTCTTGTGCCTCATAATTCAAGAATGACAGCAACACCAGGAGACAGACTCAAGACCTGTCCCTCACCTGCTCTTTCATTCATCAAGGTGCCAGATATCTCAGCTTTGTGTTTGTCCCAAATGTTGATACTACCCAACAAAAAGCTGGAATAGACTGGCCTTATGCATGTGATTTGCTGTTATTTACCAGTGCTTGATGTGTAACAAGCCCAAACTCAGAGGCTTAATACAAGAATGTATTATTACTTATGAATCTATGAGTTAGTTGGTTAGTTTTATTGGTTCCAGACAGTTACAGACCCATCACTCATGTGTGTGTCTGGTCATTTGGTAACTATACTGATTTTAGTTTGAGGGTTGGCTGGTGGTAGGCTGGTCTAGGATTGCTCCAGTTGGAACCACTGCACTCTCCTCCATATGACATCAGATCCTCTAGCAGGCTAGTCCAAGCTTATTCCAATGGCAGTGATGGCAGAGTTCCAAGAGAAGGAAGAAGGAGTGGAAGTACACAAAGTCTCTTGAGCCTATGCTTGGAACTAGCAAAAGTCATTTCTGCTGCATTCTATTGGCCATTGCAAGTCACAAGTCCAGCCCATGTCAGAATGAGAGACTACAAGTTACAAGGCAAAGAGCATGGATCCAAGGAAGCTAATAGTTGTGGCTAGCAATGCCTCCAGTCCACCATATTTGTTTATGTCAATTTCTTACTCATGGTAATTCCTCATGCACTCCCTTCTATTTCCACTCAGAATTTTTACTATCAATAAAGCAAATTAGTGCTTCCCTCTATGGCAGACCCTGAATTGTTATAACTGGGCTGCGACAGGATGGTACATAGTAGATATGTGTAAGGGGCAGAGGGCTTGAGAAAGACCTGGAAATCAGAGATCGTGATAGCTGAGAGGTTGCCTCTTAAAAGGAGACATGAATTTGTATGCATATACTCACTGCAGTATCCCTTCCCCCTATACTGCACCATGACAATCATGGCCCCCGAAGTCCCCTGAATCAGGATTTCAATTAGTTTTAAATATCCTTGAAAGGATCCCTTGTGATTATCTCACCAGAATAACAGCACTGAATGGAGGAAGGCAGGAGAAAAAAAGGAGTAGACTTTTTATTTTTCATTCTGCATCAGTTGAAATTCTACCCACCAACTAATGCTCATGACATCCGATCACTCATAACATCCAATCTCTGCAATAAAGTCTGTTGCTTACCTGGATCTCAGGAATGTTTCTCTTCTTTGAAGCTGTATCACATTTTTTTCTACAACACATTTTACATTTTCTAGTCTTTCTTGATATGCTTTGGTCCTCTCTCTTTGGGATGGGTTGCTAGGTTTATAAGGGCCAGGTTGCTGGCCATTCATCTATACTTCCTCTGAGAACACAGGGCTTTCTCTGTGTAAATGGTCAGTATGAATTTGCCATTTTATTAATGGATATATATACCTTTTGAAATCTACACTTCCCTAGAAGCATTATCTCCTTTAATCCTTAGAGCAACCCTATATGGTAGGAATTGTTATTTCCACTTTCAGATGAAGAAATTAAGGGTGATATCATGAAATTTGGAAAAAATATTTTAATTTTTAATATTAAAAATATTTTAATTTTATTTTAATTCAGTCTGACTCCAAAGCTTTGAGATTTTTTACTAGCTTACTCTGTTCTCCACTAGACTCAATTATAATCAGAAATGGAATGAAGTCAAATTGCAAGATGGTATCATCAGAAGGCAAGAGAATAAAATTCAATAGGAACGCAAGCTCATTTATTTCCCACCCCTTGCCGCCTTGATGATGACAGAAATTCTTTACCTCTTTTTACTACTACCCAGTTTCTAAATGCCCAGGTGTTGCACATCTGTTTCCAAATAACTTATGACAGTTCAGATAAATGAAATTCCCCGGAATGTGAAATCTCACCAAAATGGCATCTTGGTCATTCTTTCCAATTTTCTCTTTTACTAATTTTTTTCATAAGCAATCACAAAACTCAGGGTTATTATATCTACTAGAAATGGCAAAGGAGGGCAGCCCGGGTGGCTCAGCGGTTTAGCGCCGCCTTCAGCCCAGGGCATGATCCTGGAGTCCTGGGATCGAGTCCCATGTCGGGCTCCCTGCATGGATCCTGCTTCTCCCTCTGCCTGTGTCTCTGCCTCTTTCTCTCTCTCTTTCTATGTCTCTCATGAATAAATAAATAAAATTAAAAAAAAAAAAGAAATGGCAAAGGAGTCTTGCGAATAGGATGAGACAAGACATAAAGGAGATCTTTATATAGACCCAGCTCTGCCACTGACTTTCTGAGGCATCTCAGTTTCTCATTCTGTAAAATAAAAAATAAATGATACTGATAATCATACTCACCATAAGACTTGACATTTATTCTTGCTAAGCACTGGGTTAAAACTTTACATGCGTTATATCATTCAATTGTACCAATTATCTCATGTAGTAAATGCTATTATTAACTCCATTTTGAGGATTGAAAAACTGAGTCATAGAGAGGTTAAGTCACTTGCTCATTTACATTTATTTCCTCCAGAGATGGAGAGAGAATATATGATACAGTATAAATAAAAGCACTTAGATGTGGGATGCCTGGGATGTGGTTCAGTGGTTGAGCGTCTGCCTTTGGCTCGGAGCATGATCCCAGGTCCGGGGATTGAGTCCCACAACTGGCTCCCTGTGAGGAGCCTGGTTCTCTCTCTGCCTGTGTCTCTGCCTCTCTCTCTCTCATGAATAAATAAATAAATCTTTAAAAAAAGCACTTAGATATACCCGGGAAAATATTATGGCTTATTGGATCTAAAACATGTTCTTACTTAATGAAACAAATATGTTAAATTTTCTTTTAATAGATCAAAACTGTCGACTAAGATCCATGATGGGGAAGTCAGATCCCAAAACTATCAAGTAAGTGAATGATTCCTCCTGCCCAACCTCCCCAGTTCTTGTGTGAATGAGCAGCAAAGTCCATAGTGCACACATGCTGCTTTGTGTTGCAGATTGCCATTACCATCACTGAGGCTCGACAGCTGGTGGGTGAGAACATTGATCCAGTTGTGATCATTGAGGTCGGGGATGAAAAGAAGCAAAGCACAGTGAAAGAAGGAACCAACAGCCCATTTTACAATGAAGTAAGTTGTAGAGGCCACTAAAATCCTCTGAACCAACACTCCCTCCTGTGGTATTCTTCAGCCAAATAGAAAAGCTGTGCTGCTCCTCACTGCTTCCCAACTCTCATCTAACCCTGGGCAAACTCTCTGAGCCTCCTTACAAACAACTCCACAGAGTTTCACAAAAAGATAAAGAAAAGTAGAGGTGATGAATTCCTACTGATTTTGAATTCATTGCTGTGTTTTCAATATACTCATTTTCCTAATTCTCGTATGCTCATCTTCATCCATTATAAGCTCTGTTTTTATATTCAATAAATGTATTCAGTGTTGGTTATGAAGAAGATAAACATATTTTTCATGAAAGAGACACTAGAAATTTAATCATTAATTTTTAAATAGGCATGCTGCATTGGAAAGTAAAGCAGGTGTATTTTTTTTAAGCAGTAAAGAAGTTGTGAACATCAAAGAGAGGAAAACATCAGACAGGAAGCTTTTAAATGTTATACACACTAAGTTCTTTTTTTAAATAAAAAATTACATAGTAAAAAGTGGTAAAAGATACAAAGAATATAGAATGATATATGATGAAAATTATGTGTCCCTCTGATCTTTGATCCCTAAGCCCTCACCGCCCCCCAACCAGTTCTCACTAGGCATTTGTATATCCTCCCAGAGATATCCTAGGTATGTACAAGAGTACAAATAAATATTATAACCAAATAGTAGCATTCTGTCCATACTGTCTTAGATCTTGATCTTTTCACAAAACAATGTATCTTAGAGATTAGTCTGTGTCAAGATACATAGTTCAATCTCACTTCCCCCTCATTGGTGTAGTTTCCCATTGTATTAATACACCATAATTTACTAAACCAGTCAATATCTCATTGATGGATATTAATTTTTCATCTTTTGGCTACTGTTTATAGTAATATGGAATAACTGGGGCAAAGAGTATGTGTACTAAAAATTTTGATATCACAAAATTGTCCTCTAAAGAGGTAACAATTTGTACTCCAATAGTGTATAAGAATGCTTGTTTCCCCACAGGCACTTTGACACCATGAATTATCAAGAAATGCAGCAAACTCTTAATTATTTTTCTAATGGGAGTAGTAATTGAAAAGGGAGACCACATAATGAAATCAACAGAAAATAACAAAATCCCATTTGAACTGTAAACTCCTTTCCTCATTATCCATCACTTCTGCCTCTGAACCTTTTACTATGAGTTTTTTCCTTCCTGTCCTACCTTTACCTCCATAACAACTTTTAGCATGGATACAATATGAAATATTGTGATGAAATGCTTTAAAACTGCAAAGATCTACAGATTTGTTAAGTGCTGTAATTAGTATTTTCTTTATGCAAACAAGTCCTGGATCTAAATGACATGACACTGAGCCCATGTGTCATCAGTAGGCACTCAAGAAAAAAAACATAGAAGTTGAACTGAAAACCTTTATTACAGCTTTTGATTTTAATTTTCAAACTCTGGGACAGTAGGGTGTTGAAGGAACCAGTTAATAGGGGCTAGGGAATATTTTCCAGCTACAAAAATGTTTTGGGCTCAAAGGTCTAGGGAGTGTGAGGCAATTGAGTTTGAAATCTGAAACTCAAGCAGAAAGCAGAAAACATTGCAACTAATTTATTGGTCCAAGGAACCCACAGCATCTCATGTATCAGGATAAGGAATTTTATGTGAGTTTTCCACATAAAAGAAATTCTGAACAATAAAACTCTTTAAAAGTTTGAACATATACATGAAAAACTTCCTGAAATGTCATGCCAATTTTCTCATTTTCTTAAACAGAAGACAATGAATGTCAGATGGCTTCTCATTGATACCCAGGGATCGACATTTTGAAGGTTTCTTTATTATAATGTATAATGGCATCTTTTGATTTCCACATTTGGTTTTTCAGTTTTGCCCTTTAAAAGCAGGATGTGAGCAGTCAGTTCTCCCCTTCCTACTGCTGTCCTGTCATCTCTAAGGTCCCTGTGTTGTTCCTCCACCTGAAGCTCAAAAACAAATCCAGGAAGCAACTTCCTGATCCTGCCTCCCCCACCCCCACCAGTCCTCCCAAAGACACAACCCACAACAAAACACCACTCCAGTGTTTTACATCTTAGGAAAATATAACTTCACATTTGTAGAATATAGAGACTGGTCTAGAGAATTTCTTCAAGTCTAAAATTCAATTCAATTTTGATTTTCTCAAAAATCCTGAGAAAACTAGATTTTAATCGAGTTCACCCTGAATTACAACGCTGACATATGATTTTCACCCATCAATATTAATAGCGAAAAAAATTAAAGGAATTGACAATATCAAGGGTTGGCAGGGATATAGAGAAATGTCTTTTTAGTGTGCTGCCAGTGAGGATGTAAAATGGCTTAGCCTCTTTGGAAAGAAATTTTGCTGTACCTACTAGAAATTTACATGCACATAAGCCATAACCCAATAATTCCACATTTTATATTCATTTTAGAGGAAAATTCACATATATCTTGTGCAAAGATGGAGATAACAGCATTTTTTTTTTTTTGCATTTGAAAAAATTGGAAAGAACTTAGGTGACCCTAAATAGGGGATGGCCAATTGATTGACGGTATATCAATGCCACCGAGGACAATGCAGCATTTGGTTAAAATGATAGAAACCTACAACTAGTCCAGTAATAAGGTTCTTAGATGGAAGCCTGTAATTTACGGTCAGAATGAATTTTATGTTTTTTAGTACTTTGTCTTTGACTTCATTGGACCCCAACTGCATCTTTTTGACAAGATCATCAAAATCTCAGTAAGTATATCATTGATGATGGGAGTGGGAAGTGATGGGAGAGATTCCAGGTATTGGGACTCCCTAAAACAACTCAGCCTGCTGAGGGGTGAATAGGTTTGGAGGGTGAGTGTCAGATGGTGAGTTCAAAACCAACAGGTTGGAACATGAAATAACTAGTGCAGAGGAATTTGGGAAAGGAAACCTCCTCAAAGAAATCTGTGCTTCCTGGAAACAAATCATAAGCTGCTCTCAAGCCATTATGAATTGAATCATGGAGTTTACTAATGTGGGAATGTGCAACATGTGCTTCAAATGCCATCTTGACAGATTGCCATTTTGAGTTGATTTATTTCTTTTTATGAGATGAAATGTGTTTCTCTTTTGGGATGATATCCACACTAATGATAATTAATTACATGGCTCATTCCTTCTAGTTGGTAAAAATAGAGAAGTAGAAAAAGGCACCAGGAAGGAACCAAATATATCAGTAATGCTGGATCAGAGAATGTGATTCGGAGCAAGTGGTTGCCATTTGGCCTCTTTATCGCTGCCTCTGAGTGCAGACCTTTGGACCTGCTCATGGGGGGTTGTGTCTGCTGCATAAACCCTTCCTCAGTCCTGCAGGTGAATTCTTGTCTCTACAGATCATGTCTGAACAGTAGAGACAGAGAAGCTTCTTGGTCTAGACAGGTTGTCTTATCTGGGTTGCCCACCATATAGAGGATAGGAACAAGGAGGGGAAATGCCCATACTGAAGCTGTACTAGCCCAAAGAGAGAGAATGGGGGCCAGACGGGAGTGATATCAAACTCACATCACTCAGTAAAAGCACAGAGAGACCAGTGGGTGACAGACTGTGTTTATTTCACCAATCTGGGAACTCACTCTTTCTCCCATGAAGAGGGTAGCGTGGCTATGCATGCCTGAGAGAGGTGGAGTGGGTGGTGGAGGGTAAGTGTTCTTCTCTTAATTGTTCTAAAAAGACAGACTCCGTACTTTATGTGCCAATATAAGACATGTGGAGAATGAGAAAATGTTTTCCTCAGCAGTGACACTAACTCTAATTAGAATTTTGAATATGGAAAAATTTGTCTTGGAGACTTCCTTACCTGCTCTTATCACCTACCCATTTCTGTTATATTAATTATATATCTTATATTACATATGTACATAGTAATATATATTATGTATAATATATAGGTCCTGCATTAAGTCCTAGGCAATAGTGTAATTTTTATATTCTCTTTCTCAAGGTCATTTGAAGAATGTGACTCTTGAAGAATGAGAAGTCATCAAGAGTCAAACATTCTTTAAAAAAAGAGCCATTCTTCCTTTCTTTTCTTTTCTCTTTCTTTCTTTCTTTCTTTCTTTCTTTCTTTCTTTCTTTCTCTTTCTTTCTTTCTTTCTTTCTTTCTCTTTCTTTCTTTCTTTCTTTCTTTCTTTCTTTCTTTCTTCCTTCCTTCCTTCCTTCCTTCCTTCCTTCCTTCCTTCCTTTCGAAAGAGAATCTTAAGTAGACTCCATACTCAGCACGGAGCCCATTGCAGGGCTTAATCTCACAATCTCATGACCTGAGATCAAGAGTCGGATGCTTAACTGACTGAGCCACCCAGGTGCCCTGAGCCAAACATTCTTAATTTGAATTTCAGGCATGATGACAAATGGTGCAGAAGGTATTTTGGGACCTGGGGCATCGTCTAGGACTTTGTTACATTGCATAGCTCTGGCAACCATCTGTTTATGAGATGGGCAGTGTAGTTGAGTCCTAAGGAACTGTCTAGATTTCAGACAAACAGTTAATAGCTAGATTTTTACACTGTAGCATAGACAAATGTCATGACTCTCTGGACAGTGGATTTTTAAACTGAGGACCAGAGCTGGTATTGCCTATCTTTCTTCCTCTAACTTGTAAAAAGAGAACAGTTTGGGCTTTCCAAATGACCCTTAGGGGCAGAGACCAAAGATTTTAAAGGGAAAATTCCCTTTGGAGGGAAATGTTTATTTATTTTTTTAAGATTTTATTTATTTATTTATGAGCGACAGAGAGCGAAAGAGAGGGGCAGAGACACAGGCAGAGGGAGAAGCAGGCTCCATGCAGAGAGCCTGACGTGGGTCTCGATCCTGGGTCTCTAGGATCATGCCCTGGGCTGCAGGTGGCGCTAAACTGCTGCACCACCGGGGCTGCCCCGGAGGGAAGTGTTTAATACAAGTTTTCTGATGGTCCATGAACTAAAAGACAATGTGCCCCAAATAAATTCAACATGGGATAAGAAGGGGGGAATACAGCAAGCAGATGCTATTAGGATAGCAAGGCTGTAGCAGACTTTGGTGGTGCCAATGATGGTGGTACTATCTCCCCTTGACAGTGGCCCCAGGCATGCAGGGCCCCTAGCTCTCTGAGTGTCATCTCCCTGAAGTTCCTATAATCAAATGCTTGCCCACACCAGAGTTACCTGGCTCTCAGACTGTGTGGATGGATGATTTGAGGAGGCCTCTTGTTTTATTTAAAGCTCAAATGGGCTCTTACGTCCCATCGTGCCCACAGGGATCCAGATGCCTTTGACCTGAGAAGAGAGCCTGAGTCAGGCTTGTGTTCTTGCTGGGGCCTTTGGGAAGCCACCTTAGCAGCCGCAAGCATGAGGAGGTTTGGAGTGAGCTTTGTATGCATGGCCTTAAATAACTCCTCACCTCAAGGCAAGCTGTCCTTACTTGCCCTCAGTTCTCTTAACTCCCTTGCAAAATTTGGGCAAGGGAGTAAGGGTAGATAGGGAAATGCAAAGGGCTGTCATTTCTTCATTTCCTGAAGTCAATTGAATTTATTTTTACTGATTGCCCCCGCCAAAAAAAGCTGTTTATAAACCACAAAAGTCTCCCCTTCATCCATCATTCAATCAACCAATCATTCATTAATTCACTGAATGTCTATTGAATACCTATTCTGAACAAGGCCATGCATGTGGTGGGTAGAAGAAAGTAGGAAACTGTCTTTGATTCAAAGAACTCATATAACGTCATAGAAGGAAGCCCAGAGACCCTCTAGTCTAACTTCCAGCTGGTGCTGGAATCCCTGTCACCACCTTCATGACATGGGGTTTTGGTGCACTGCTTGGTTATATCCAGTGATGGAAGGTTACTATCTCTAGAAAAGCCTATTCTTTGCTGGGAAGTTCTGTTATAAAACCTGTCCTTATAGTAAGTCTCTCTTCCTGTGGCTTGGATCCATACATGGAACTTACTCCCTCTTGTACAAGGCAGTGTTTCCAAGATTGGAAAACACTTAAGTTACCATTATCCCTCCTCCACACACCCAGTGTTCTCCTTTCTGAGTTAAGGGTTAAATTACTCCTGCTTCTTCAGCAATCTCATACAGTGCACTTTCTGGACCCAGTGCCAGCTCTGATGCTTTCCTTTAGAACTTCCTCGATAGCATTGCATTAAAGTGTGTTGCTATCACCAGCCAGGCACTTTGCTGATGACTTCTAATCACACAAAATATTGGGGATGACCACTTCCCTTGTTGTGACTATTGTACATTCCCAAACTGCTCAAAGCCATATGTGATGAGTCCTCTGGGTAACTTGTGAGCAGAGTGTTGTGGAAGTTTGGGAAAGAAAGGGGACTTTCAGCTGCAGGGGGCTCAGGAAAGGCTGCTTGGAGGAGGTAACATTTGCTTTAGGCATTGACGGATGGGTAGAGTTTCAATAAGCAAAGATGAGTGTTGAAGGGTGGTCTGTCCTAGAGCTCACTTTGGCTTAAAAAGGTAGTTTTTCAGACAGTGAAATTTGTTAGATGTCCTTCAATAGCTGAAAACCTGCTAGGAGGAGGAGGCATAGGTGAGATATTTCTGGTTGCCCTTTCACTTGATGACCAAATGTCATTGTGCTCTAGACAAGAGTGAAGGGCAGACAAGCATCAAGGTTTAGAACCCTTGCTGAGGTGTCATGAACCCATTTCACAGATTTATCCTCAAAGATAAATCTAGTGCAGCCAGATTCACTGTTCCATCTCTCCTCAGGTTTTTCACCACAAGCTGATAGGCAGCATACTGATTGGCTCCTTCAAAGTAGACCTGGGGACTGTATATAACCAGCCTGGTAAGAAATCATCACTTCCCAATCTCCCTTACTCATCTCTAGTTTGCCACACCTGGAGGTCACCTCATTCATTTACCCATCCACTTACCCACTCATTCAATAATATGAGCATCAACTACAATTGGAGCAACACCTGGCTCATTTCCTCAAAATTTACAATCTAATGACAAAGTTATCTTCTATGTCCATAATTCTGAGCAGTTTTTTTTCTCCCAACAAATTCTGTCTATAATTTAGTGCTGTGATGCTGTGAGACACAGGCAAGAAAGATTGCCTAGCAGTTACACATATGGACTCCAGAGCCAGCTTGCCTGGCTTCAAATTCCACCCTGCTTTTTCCTGTTATATATAATCTTGGGCAAATCATTTGACTTCTCTGCACCTCAGTTTCTTCACCCGAAAAAATGAAGATAAAATAGTATCTCCTTTCCATGGTTGTTGGAAGATTAAGTTGATAAATATATATATATATATATATATATGTATATAAAGTGCTTCATATAGAACCCAGCACAGAGTAATGACTGTGGCATGCCATCTAAGGGTTTGCTGTGATAATTCTTATTATCCCTGATATATAGGAAAGTGAAACTCAGAGAAGGCAGGTAATTTGTCCAAGGTCAGGAGCTGATAAGGAAGAGGGCCATCAACAAATATAGGTCTTCTCAGGAAAAGCTCCTTCTCTTCTAAGGAATTCTAACTTGCATGAGTCCAGGGGGCCAGGCCATGGGCATAACTGAGCACTGTGGATGGGGTTGATACACTGAGTGGTGCTGCAGGCTGTGGGGAACAGAAGAGCTCATAACCCACATGAAAGGAGCAGTGGCTACTCAGCTCCTTTGCTACTTGCTGATGGGTGGAAATGTGCTTCTTGTATTGGCAGATCTAATAATTTTTGGGGGGGTAAGCCAGAGGTCTAGATTTTCTAAGACCTTTAAAAGTTTGGACTGATTCACTTGATGGGATGAGCCCTGGGTGTTATGCTATAAGTTGGCAGATTGAACTCCAATTAAAAAAGGAAATAAAGTTTGGACTGACAGAAAGATCCATGAGCCCCATTGACAGCCTGTGAAATAGTATGTGACATCTCTACTCCATTAATGTCCTTCCAACCTGCCAAAGCTAAGATCCTATCTATGATTAGAACTGGGTTGAAGGCTTTCCAAACACCTGTGGCAGTTTGGAGAAGACTGAGAAGAGGGTGGAAATGAAAGCAGAGGAGGGAAAGAGGGGAGGAGCTGCCGCCTCCTAGGGAGCAGAGCACAGGAAGCCTGGGGTGTGGGACAGAACTGGGTGCACCTGCTAGATCCAGCTGTGCAGGGGATCTGAGCTGTCAGGACACTTTTACAGGTCATCAGTTCTGTGACAAGTGGGCCCTGCTCACAGACCCTGGCGACATCAGGACTGGCGCGAAGGGGTATCTGAAATGTGACATCAGCGTGATTGGGAAAGGCGACGTCTTGAAGTCCAGCCCCAAAACTCCTGATGCTGAGGAGCAAATAGAAAAGTGAGACAGGCCCATCCAGGGTCATGCAAGAGAAATGATATCTCCCAGGTTCTATGTCTCTTTCCTCTCTCTCCTCTTTCTTCTTCCCTTTCCTGTGGGTACATGAGAACTGCCAAATTCATGACTTGTCTACCTGGGACTCTGCTCTATCAGAGGCACCAAGATGTGTCTTATCCAAGGTGTCACGAGCCTTTGGGAGGTCAGCTCCTAGGACAAGGACAGCCTGTTTCCCTATAACAACACAAAATAGATAAGCTGTTCTTGAGCTTATCCTATTTATCTGAACTTGGCTGATTTTTCTTTGAAGGAATTATGATTTCAACCACTGGTTTGTGAAATGAGAAGAACTTAATGCACTTCTTTTAAGGTGCAGAGTGGGAGACAGTGTTTATTCTATAATTCAAGGACTTGAATGAATTTGCATTCAGTGTTATTCATACCCCTCACTGCCATTTACACCACAAAGAAAACTCATTTTAGCAATGAATCCTGATCTTTTCAGCCTTTTCCTCCTATTTTAGGATCCTCTTTCTGTCTCCAAATTGCTTCTACCTTTTCTTTCTTCTTTCAGATGAGAGAGCTTTTTTATTTTTTATTTCTTGTTCCCTCTCAAGGAACCTTTTGATCCCTCAAGGGTTTCCATCAGAGAGACCCTGGGCCAGATTCTATGTGAGACTCTATAAAGCAGAGGGGTTGCCCAAAATGAACTCCAGCATCATGGCAAACGTCACGAAAGCATTTGTGGGTGACAGTAAGGACCTCGTGGACCCCTTCGTGGAGGTGTCTTTTGCTGGGCAGATGGTAAGGAATGTCATCATCACCAATAATGGACCAGAATGCTGCTCTCTACCAGGGACATTTCTAATCAAATAATATCAAGCTAAAATAAAAATTAGGAAGTACATGAGAGAGAAAGCTTTTCAGAAAAGCTGTTGAGTCACAAGCAGGAAAGTGGGGGTGATGGTGTCCCACTCACTCTCCTTTTGAGATCATGGAGAAGAGCTATGGGGTATTGGGATTTCGGACTCAGGCAGATGGCTTCCTTCCTCACCTCTGGCTACTTCTCTGAGCTGTTACCTAGTTCTTAGGCTCTGTAGCATTGCCACCTGCCTCCTGACCTGCTCCCCAGGCTTCCCACCTGACCCTTGTCCTGTGTAGCTTGGACATCTCTGTTCCCCGCTGTTCCCTGGTCAAGAGCCATTGGAAGTACCAAGGCCTGGGCACATGGTCACAGCTTAATCCTGATTGGATGGACTTGGAAGCTTCAGCTAACGCATATTGTCTCTGCCCTTACAATGTATATGCTACTCTAACTCCTTCTCTTGGCAGAGGGGACACTGGAGTATTTTTTACTTGGACCTCTTGAGTCAGATAGAACATCAACTCCATTTTATCCTATTTATCTGAACTTGGCTGATTTTTCTTTGAAGGAATTATAATTTCAACCACTGGTTTGTGAAATGAGAAGAACTTAATGCACTTCTTTTAAGGTGCAGAGTGGGAGACCATGTTTATTCTATAATTCAGGGACTTGAATGAATTTGCATTTGGTGTTATTCATACCCCTTGCTGCCATTTACGCCACAAAGAAAACTCATTTTAGCAATGAATCCTGATCTTTTCAGTTTTTTCCTCCTATAGTAGAATCCTCTTTCTGTCTCCAAATTGCTTCTACCTTCTGCTTCTACCCCATGAAGCTGGGGTCCAGATGATGGAAGTGATTTGCCTAAGGCCCTACTTTTATAAGACACAAACTCAAGGTCTAACTATATCTGCTGTATTCCTGGAGATGCGTGAAACAACTCATGTCCACAACATGCATGTTGTGTGATTATGAGAACTTCCTGAGGGCAGGACTCATCAGTTACTCACCTTGTCCCTGTTGCCTGGCATGGTGTCTGGTGCAGAGCAGGATGTTAGTATAATATTCCTCCCTTATTTGTTGTTTTGCCATGGTTTCAGTTACTCATGATCTACTATGGCCTGAAATTATTAAATGGGAAATTCTAGGAATAAACAATCAATGACTTTTAAATTACACATTGTTCCAACTAGCAGGATGAAATCTCACACTATCTTGCTTCATTCTACCTAGATGTGAATCATCCCTTTGTCCAGCGTATGGGTACGGCCAGTGGTTAGTCACTTAGTAGTTACCTGGGTTATCAGGTGCACTGTGGTGCTATGGCAGTTCTTGTGTTCAAGTGACCCTTAGTTTACTTGATAATGTCCTCTAGATGCAGGAGCAGTGGTCCTGGCAATTTGGGTACACCAAAGAGAAGTTATAAAATGCTCCCTTTAAGTGAAAAGGTGAAAGTTCTCAATGAGAAAGGGAAAAAAAATTATACGCTGAGGTTGCTAAGATCCATGGTACTTTTATTACAGTATATTGTTTTAATTATTCTATTTTATCATTAGTTATTGTTGGTAATCTCTTACTGTGCCTTATTTATAAATTAAACTTTATCATAGGTAAGTATGTGTAGGAAAAAACAGAGTATATGTAAGGTTATTACTATCTGTGGGCTCAGGCATCCACTGGTGTCTTGGGATACATTCCCTGCAAATAAAGGGGGGCAGTTACTGTAATGCTCTTGGGTGCAACAGATTTCTATTTGTATTGGGTGGAAATAGGTTCATTACTTCTGGCAATTTACTTTCTATTTCCAGCTGGTTTGAAGAATTGTCTTTAGTCAGGTCAGGGCACCTCTTCTTTCTTTCAACAGCTCACGTCTTGCTGGCTTTGTTTTTAGGGGCGAACCGCAGTGCAGAAAAACTGTGCTGATCCTGTATGGAACGAACAGGTGGTCTTCAAGGAAATGTTCCCTCCTTTGTGTCGGAGAGTGAAAATCCAGGTGTGGGACGAAGGCAGCATGAATGATGTAGCACTGGCCACCCACTTCATCGACCTAAAGAAAATCTCCAATGAACAGGATGGAGATAAAGGTAAAGCTTCATGTGTCTGACTTGGAGATGGGGTCACAAAATGACTGGTTTGAAGCCCTCATTTTTTATAATGAGAAGATGGAGCAATGTGTTGCTCCACACATTTCCATGCTCTGTGTGGTTTGTGGTTTGGGTTGGTTCAGGGCAGTGGGTGGAGCCGGCCCGTGAGAGCTTGGGAGGCTTTGTTCTGGTCCCAGGTCTTCCATGAACATTGCCGGGTTCTTGAGGTAGTTACTCTCCCTTTCTGGGCCTTAGGTTTCTTAAATGAAAAATGAAGAGTTTAGATTAGATCAGACATTGATAGGCTATGGTCCATGGGCCACATCCAGCTGACCAAATATGTTTGTATGGCTCATAAGCCAAGAATGGTTTTTACGTGTTTAAATGGTCCAGAAAATATTGTGCCCCAACTCATTGTGAGGAGCACGTGGTCCTGAGTATTGCACGATGTGCTGCTGACTGTGCATTCAGAGAGCCAGGGAGGGAATGAGGAGTCCCAGCTAATCCACCAGTCAGGGGAAAGAGCTTTTACTCTTTCTTTATTTGAAAAACCTAAATTACCAGGTGATAACTTTCTAAATATTCCAACAAACCCTCCTTCTTTAAAAATCCCAACACAGGGATCCCTGGGTGGCGCAGTGGTTTGGCGCCTGCCTTTGGCCCAGGGCGTGATCCTGGAGACCCGGGATCGATTCCCACGTCAGGCTCCCGGTGCATGGAGCCTGCTTCTCCCTCTGCCTGTGTGTGTCTCTCTCTCTCTCTCTCTCTCTCTATCATAAATAAAAAAATTAAAAAAATATTTTAAAAAATCCCAACACAATTTTTCTCTGCACCACAAATTGGTGTTAATTGATGAATATACTTATGAATATATATGTGTGTATGTACATATACTGAAGGCTTAGCTTAAGCAGAAGACAAGATTTACATATTTTTATGCCTCTCACAGTGTGACACCACAGAAAGATCTCAATAAACACCTATTGTTTAAGTCTTTATATTGTGGAAGGGTTTGCCACAGGATTGCCTTATACAGAACACACACTCCACTCACCCTCAGAATTTCTCAACTTGATATAAGCATGTTTTACCCCAACTTTTCAGGAACATTTTGATGCTATTCAAAGAAATGTAGAAACGAGTTTTAAAAGTTAGATGTCATGGGCCATAAAATCTTTTTACCTCCTTTAACATAATATCCCTGCTTCTTAAAATTGATGCTCCTTGGGGACAGACTCTCTCTCTGTCTGACTCCTCTCCATGCCTCCTCAACTTGTTATTTTTTTTTTTTTCTGTAGCATAAGGTAAATCTCCTGCTTAGCACTTATAATGTAAATGTTTACTTGTTTAATGTTTGCTTCTGCTTCATTCTCCACTGGGCTCCATGTTTAATGTCTACAGTACTAGGAGCATTAGATGTCAATAAACATTAGATGAACAGACAAGGAGGCACGTCGGCATTCATAGTATCATCACAGCTGTGAACAAGTGTAAATGTGTGCATGCAAGAAGGACTAGAAGGAAACACAGCAAATATAGCAAAATGGCAATTCTGGCTCTTTGGGGGATGGACTATTCTGTAAATATTTTCTCTTGTCTTTTCTGTATATTTTACATTTTAAATGAATGTGAGCAATTTTCATAAAGCTAGAAATTATCAACTTGGAAATGTTACTGGGCAACTAAAACTTGGGGCTTTTGCAGGCTTTCTACCAACCTTTGGACCTGCCTGGATTAACCTGTATGGCTCACCCAGGAACCACAGTCTGATGGATGACTACCAGGAACTGAATGAAGGCTTTGGAGAAGGTGTGTCATTCAGGGGAAGAATCTTGGTGGAAATTGCTGTGGAGATCCTTTCAGGAGGGGCACAGGAATCTAAATTTTCCAAGGCACTCAAGGAACTCAAGTTGTCTTCGAAGGACAAAGACTCCAAATCTTCCAAAGGCTCCAGTAAAGACAAGGGTGACAAAACTGATGATGGAAAATCCCAGCAGGCTTCAGACAAGACCAACTCAACGGAGGTTGAAGTGGAACGCTTCGATGTGCCCCCTGAGGTAGGTCTGAGCACTGTTCCACAGCCCCTGCCAGGCAAGCCCAGAGTGGAGGCAGCACCTGCCAGCCCAGCTCCCACAGGCTCCCACAGGTGTGCAAAGGTCTTATTCCCCCTGCAAAATGTGTGTTGGCCCAGCCCTGTGTTCTGGGCTGACCTGCTGCCTCTTCCTGACATCACAGCCATCTGTTCATGATAAATCCCTCCAGTGCCACCCCAAAACACAAAGTCCCATGAGAACCAAAGTAAAAGAAAAATAAAAGTGTTCCAGGGGAGCTAGTGGAAGCGGGTGGTGGGGGGATAGACTGAGCTCTGTGTCCTAATTTTGTTTAGCTTTATTAGCTTAGTGTATGTTCTGGATGTAAGGTAATGTGGGATGAGGAATAAAGAGGGGCAAGAGTAGGTGACACGCTGAGATGAAAGAATGTGAGAAACATTCCCCTGTCCAAGCCTGAGGGGAAATCACAATTCAAAGGAATGCCTATCACTCAACATAAAACATGTTAGCATTTTTCCAGCCCAGTTCTTCTGTGTGATGGAAAAGAAATCCAGGTCTCCGAGATGGATACAAGCTGTGAATATCCCCTCAACTGTTTGTTTGAGAGAGAGAGAGAGAGAGAGAACATGAACATGACTGGGGAAGGGGCAGAGAGCAAGTGAGAGAATCCTAAGCAGGTTCCACACTCAGTGCCCAATGCGGGACTCAATCTCAGACCCTGAGATCATGACCTGAGCCAAAATCAAGAGTCAGAAGCTCAACTGACTGAGCCACCCAAGCGCCCCCCACCTCCCAACTGTTTAGATTAGCAAGACTACTTTGTAGTTAAGCAAATGAAGGAACCTGTGTTTTGTTAGTAACAGAAGTGAGTGGATTCTGGCTCTTAACTTGGATGATTCTGCCTCTGGGAGTGTGTTTCCTCAGGTCAACCAGACAATCATTTGGGGTAGGAGGTGATGGCTGGTCTGGGTCACCTTATAGCCTTGGTAGAGCCACTTATTTTTACTGATTAAGAAACAGTGTGGGGGAGAGGTGGGAGCTCTGTTTCCAAGGGCTGGAAATCTTGAGGGTTGGTTCTATTCATGGCTCTGATACTAATACCTCTCCATGTTTTAGTTTACTCATCAACAGAATGGGGGTAGTAACAGTCTCTTTGTCATAGGCATCTCCTGGGGGAAAATGAGGGAATGCCTATTAAATAGGCATTCTTTGCACATTCGTGGTAGTTAGGCAGTACATTTGCTGTTGCTATGACTGGCTGTTGCTATAATTTATTCGGAATTCTCCACTCTATGTTTTGGACCTACTTTGGATATTTTGCGGACCTCCTCAGCTCTCCTCTATGAACTTGAATATTGGGAAATATTCTCTGGAAATGTGTACTGCCAATTTGTTATGGTTAGAATTGACATTGCTTTGATGTGATTGTATTTATGTGTATTTTTTCAGAATATATGCTAACTTTGGAAACATTTTTTGGACTTTGCCAGGTACCTTAAGTAGCCACCTATGCTAATAGCTGACTGTATCTGATTCTATAGCAATCTTTCCTACTGTCAAAACAATCCAATCTTTTCTAGACAGGAATTAGCCAAGTAGAAAGGGCCTAATAGAAGATTTTATTAACTCATGTTAATATCTTCAAGATATTTTGCTGAGGCCCCTTGAAAAAAAAATTCTAGCAGAAAGCAAGGGTAGTTGGGAATATATGTAGAGTGTACATTTCTTTTTTTTCTTCTTTTTTTTTTTTTTAGAGTGTACATTTCTTACAAGACCAAGGGCCCATCTTGGCTCTTGGAAAGAAGGTGGTAGGAGAGGAAAAATGCATGTCTCATTCAAACCTTTATCTCTCCTTCTTTGTCTCTTCGTCTTGGATTCTTGTTTGTGGTCAGTTTCTTGCTGAGCTTATTAGTTATCTATTGCTCTATAACAATTACCCCCAAATTTAGCAACTTAAAATTACAACCGATTATTTTTTCTGTGGTTGAGGAATTTGGGAATACCTAGCTTGGTGGTTCTGGCTCAGAATTTTCCATGGTATTTTTTCTTTTAAGATTTTATTTATTTATTCATGAGAGACAAACACACACACACACACACACACACACACACACAGAGAGAGAGAGAGAGAGAGGCAGAGACACAGGCAGAGGGAGAAGCAGGCTGCATGCAGGGAGCCCGATGTGGGACTCTATCCCGGGACTCCAGGATCACACCCTGGGCCGAAGGCAGGCACTAAACTGCTGAGCCACCCAGGCATCCCATCCATACTGTTTAATTAAGATGTTGGTTAAGAGGCTGTAGTCATCTGACAACTTGACTGGAACTCTGGGATCTACTTCCAAGATGGTGCACTGTTATGGCTATTGCCAGGAGGACTTGGTTCCTCACCACATGGACCTTTGCTTAGTATCTTCATGGCAGTTGGCTTCTCCCTGAATGGAGTGGATGATCCAAGAGAGAATAAGGCAGAAACTTCAATGTCTTTTACGACCAAACCCTTAGTAGTCACATACTGATATTTATGCCACATTCTAATTGTTAGAAATGAGTGACTAAGCCCAGCCCACATTGAAAGGGAGGGGTATTAGGCTTCATCTTTTGAGGGAGGTTTTTCCAAGGATTTGTGGACATATTTTAAAACCACCACCCTGGGCTTCTACCTTCTTCAGAGCCTCAACAGCTCAGACGTCACCCTTACCAATATGGTAATGGTAATATCTATCCTTGCAGCATCTTCTTTTTTAGCTCTTCGGGGTCCTGAGCTCCTATCTCCCTTGCTGCAGCCATGCTTCATTGCATCCCTAGACAAGTGAGATCCCGTGACATTGGCTTTTCCAACTCACACCATCACCACTGTCAAAGCTTATCTTGCTATGCCAAGCTTTCACAGGGCATAGCTAATCTAGTAGATGTGTTCATTTTCAGATTCTGTGAACAAGTACTGACCAGCTTCTTTTTTAAACATCATCCTTAATATTGGTAGGAATACAAATAGAGTCTGACTCCATGGAAATTATGATATAGAAAGGGTGGTAAGACATACAAAATAAATGTGCAGGAAGTAAAAAGTGATATGTACAATAAGGAGCTACAGATAAAGGCTAATATTTTCTGGAGTGGGTGAAATATTATGATTAAAATGTTGGGTTCTCAAGTAAGACAGCTTGATTTTAGATGTGGCAGTGGTTACTGCCCAGCCTATAGAGAGACTTTGCCTCTGGGTCTTAGGGCAAGTGACATAAGCTCACTTATTTCCAATAATAATCTCTACTTCATAGGCTCACAGTGAGAATTTAATTAATTAACATACACAAAGTGCTAAGAACAGAGCCTGGCATATATTAGGCTTATTTAGTAACTTTGGACAGATGTTTTAAATTTTCACAGACTGCATTGTCCTCATCTTTTAAAAGGTAGAATAAAAGCATCTCCCTTCTAGGGTAGTTTTGAGAATTACATGAGATAAAGTGGGTAAAGGTCTTAATACCACATCTGACGCATAATAAGGGCTCAGGAAACATTATCATCATAATTTCTCCAACTCAGGAAGTCAAAGTATGCTCCCAAAAGAAAAGGCCATTTGAGTTAGACTGCAAAGGATGGGTAGAATTAAGAGATTAATTTTATCCATTGAAATACTTGCCACAACTACCATTCTTGTGACATTTGTATGTGTAGGCTTTATATGAGGTGCTCCACGTGGATGATCTCATTATTCCCCCCTGTAGGCCCTGCAACGATGTTTATTTCACAGATAGGGAAAGTGACACCCAGAGAGTGGACGTGATTTTCCTTAAGTCAACCAGCTTGGAAGTAGCAGCACTGGGGTTTGAAGAAAGGTCAAACTGGCTAGGAAATCTGACATCTCTCTTCCTAGTTACATTGACCACATTCCCACCAGGTCTCCAAATACTTTTTGACCTCCTCCCAGAGAGTAAACTTGGCCCCAAGAAGGCAAGATAAGTGGCTTCTTTACAGCCAGTGGATACGGTGGCAGCAGGTGGGAAGGGTGTGTGCTCTGTGACTAAGATCTAGCCCTGGGGCCCCACCCTGTCCAATATCTTCTGATCAATAGAAACATTTCCTGCTGCTGTCAACGGCAAGGAGGCTCCTGTGTGAAGGAAAAGTCACCTTTTTGAGATCTGTTGGCTCTCTGAGGGATAGGATTCAGAGCTCTTGATTGAATGGGGCCCTTAGCTCTAAAGCCACAACTACTTATTTTCCTTAAACGAACCTTATTACTTCTCCATGGAATTTAATAAATCCAACTGGGAAACCAGGAAGCACAGACTATATGTAGCTCGTTAAGCCTCTTTGCTCAGAAATGTGATGCTGTGTCAGTGTGTCAGCTACATTTCAGCTATATCTGCTTCCTGGACCATCATCAACCTGTTCCACATCAATAGGAGTCACCTACAAATAGTAGTCCTGTCTTCCACAATGTAGGCTACTTGAGAGGGCAGCCTTGATGGAAACCAAGCCTCAAATCTTGGCTGATTTCAACATGCTGTGTGACCTGGGGAAACCCCTTAGTTTCCCTGGGCTTTAGTTTATTCGGATAGAAGGAAGTTGAGGCAGATGAACTCCAAGACCCTTTTCAGTGTAAAAACAGATGTGATCCTGAGACCCTACATACTTATAGCTCATCCTGGATGCGCTGGATTGGCTGATGTTCATGCAAGTGCCTAGCCCTCCTGTCTCTTTTATCCAGGCTTGCATTGTTTCAGGAAGCAAGATCTGTCTTTGAGCAGCAGCAAGGTGTTGGGTTATGACATAGGAGCCCAAAGAGCACCGGCATGTAGTCAGAATACTTGGGAAAGTTACTAAACTCAACCTTAAGTTTAGTTTCCTTAGCTCCCTTCCCTGTAAAATGGGAATGGTCCAGATTTGACCTCTTGAGGTTTTTGAGGAACAGATATAAAGGATGTGACCATCCTGTATAATCCATAAAATAATGCTCCAATATAAGGGTTTGATCCTGTGACTGTGTTTTCTAAATGCCTGCTCACCTGAAGGTCATTCTAGATCTGTGTTTTGCCAATAGTACCATAGAAGCATACACATGCCAACCTTTGTCTTTAAAATAAATTAAAAAAAAGATTTTAATTGCAAGGTAGAAGCTTGGAAGATTGAGATTACATCATTCTAGATAAATGGCTGAATCTAGATTTGTAATTTGTAGGTCCTGGTTCCTGCCTGCCTTATTGATTAATGGGGAAATGATGTGCCATTCTAGGCTGACACCAAAACTCCAGTGCCCATAAATCATCCTGCACCAGTTAACATCACTAATTCAGCTTCCTGGTAATAAATTTTTTTAAAAAAAATAGAGCCAGGCTTGTCTAATATTTTCTTTCTTCTATAGATTATACCAGAAAAATATGAGGAATTTTTACTCTTTGGAACATTTTTTGAAGCTACCATGATTGACCGGAAGATTGGAGATAAACCTATTAGCTTTGAAGTTTCTATTGGTAAGTGCAAACAAGCACAGTACTTGACATATGGCATTGGCTTTACACCTGTTTCTTGAATGAATAAGTTAGTGTCTTGCATAGAAGTGATAGCATTCTGGCAGAGAGTTGCACCTCAGAAAGAAATGAATAATTCTTTGTTCACTTTAGTGTTAATATATGAAGGATAGATTTATTTTCATACTTCATGAAAATAGTGGTAACTCCTCATAGAGTTATTGCAAGAATGTAATGAGTTAATGCATGTGACGTCTTGTGCATATTATAAATGCTGTTATTATAACTCCCCAAAATCTTCCTGGGCTGTTGTATGACTGGGAAAACCTTTCCAAGAAATAGCATTCCATTAGAGAAGATCTTGTTTCACATCAGGAGAGTGCCTAAAGAGCAAAGGAAGTAGAGATGGAATCCAGTTAATTTGTGACTTAAATAGTTTTTACATAAGAGAACATAAGGGGTATGTAGATGATGGCTCACCATCATTGTCAATCTTATTACTTTGGTTTGATGATCACATTTCCCATATTCATACTGAGGTCTTATTTCTCTGCCCTGGGAGGATATGACCTTGGATCCCTACTGCCAAATAGCCAGATTCTGCTTGTTGACACCTACCTGGCCTCTCTCCCTTGCTGTGATCTCTATAGGTAATTTTGGGAACCTGCTTGATGGAGGTTCCCATCATGGAAGTAAGAAGAAGTCAGCTGAATCAGCTGAAGAAGACAGTCTCCCACTCCTGCAGGAAGGAGAAGGGGATACAGCCCACAATGTTGCCATCCCTATGCTCTCCACCACTCACCCAAAGAAACCACTCGTGACAGAAGGGAACAGGTAGGAGACACAGGACGGGAGAACAGCCAGGGTTCTGACAGTGAGAGTCTGATCTGTTTCTGGGACTGTTTGATTCAGATCTTCCCTAAAACAAAAAACACCATTTTTTAATCTCAGTTATGGGAGCAAGGCATGAACAGGGGCAACATGGTCAGTGACACTCTACTGAATCCTAAGTGACAAGTTGACAACTCTCCAAATGTCACATCCGGTTATTCATCTAAGGGCAGACCAATGATGATGGCTATTATTACCATATCTATAACTTTGAACATAACAAGGTAGGAAGGTCAGAATTTAACATTTCAATCCAAGCCCTATTAGCAGTTGCTATATTCATCTGAGCTCTGTACTGTTATGTAAATGGGATTATTGGATACATCATTTCTTATCTTGTTTTTGCTGCAAACTAAAGAACTCAAAAAACGACTGTCAGCCAGCAGAAAAGACCATTTTGGGAAAAATCTGGGGTGCCTCCATGCACACTCACTTACCCTTAACCCACATAAACTTCCAACATCCAAAGAAAAGTAAAATTCTAGACCTCTGTTGTAAGAAATTGATATCGAGCATCAAGCATGTGATTTACAAGAAGAAGGCAAAGCCACACACAGGAAGAGTCTTCTGTAATCTGAGCTTTGTGCTATGAGAAAAACCTTTATCTTCTCATTAGGTTCTCATAAGAGAACATAGTTCTCCCCCTTTGTATATGAAGAGATTGGAACCACACTGCTGGTGCTCTTCACTCTCTCCGCTCTTCCTGACCTAGACACTCTCTCTGGGCACAGGCCCATAGCTTACTGAGCACTGTCAGGATAATAAAGACTCCCAAACACGTTTCCCCAGAAAGCCCTCTTCTCTGAGCAGCAGATGCAAACACCCCTATTGGATGTCCCAATGTTGTAGCAGGTTCATTGTCTCCATAGACAACTTTGCTCCTCTTTCTATCTTTCCCATCTCATGGACTGGCCCTACCATTTTCTATGTCCTCTGAACCACATATTAGAAAGCTGACAGCTGCCCTCTTTTCCCTTCCTTCCCACATCCAGTCAGCAATGAAGTCTGGTCAATTTTGGTTCTCAACTATTTCTCATATTGATTGCCATTTCTTTATTTCTGGCCATTGGCATCTTTGAACTGGATTATTCTAAAAACTTCCTACCTGACTCAGATCTTCTTCAAGAAATTCACCAAACTATCTATCAGAGCCAGTTACTCTGAAATCATTCATTGGCTGCCTGTGGCTTTCAGGATTATTTTTAAAGGCCACACCTTGTTGTCTCCATCCCCATCTACTTCTCTACCATCGTCTCCAGTCACTCCCCACACTCCACCATCCCTCCAGACACTCAATGTCTCTGGTGGTTCTCCAAATGTGTCCTGCTATTTGCTGCTTCTGGGCCTTTGACTATGCTCTTCCCTCTGCCAGTCAACAAGCCTCCTTGTCAGAACTTCTGGTTCCCATCACCCTTCAAGGTTAAGCTTACATTCTCTTCCTTGAATCCCAAGTCTGATTGGACTTCTGGACTCCCCTCCACCAAGTACCAATCACACTGCATTAAGATGTTTTTATTTGTCTGTCTCCTATGAGACTCTGAGCGCTCTGAGTACAGGGACTGTGTCTTATTAACCTGTGTATCTGCTCTTCTCTAAGCCTGGAATGTAATAGGTCCTCATAGATGTTTTTGAATGAGTTAAGGAATTACCATAACTGGATTTGGAACAGGGTACTATGGGGACGGAGAGAGGAGGCGAGTAATTTACTTTCCCTGGGGAGGAGGTGAGGAGTTGAGAAAGGTTACGGAAAAAGTAATATCCTAAAGAATGGGAAGGGGTTTAAGCAGTGGAAAGAGAGTGTTTGGGACAAAGTATGAAGGAGTGAGTAAAAATAATCTTAGCTGTTTATTAGCTCATTTTTGAGTGTGTTCTATATTTTCTAAATCCTGTCCTTCCCATAGACCACCTTCCATGAGATGTTTTTTTGCTCCCTGGAAGCCATATTTGGTTGTCCATTCTTGTTTCCACACCCAACAAGGAAACCAAACTTCCAAGTCTTTTGATGGTTTCTTTGTCTATTCTCAAAACTGAGTTGATCAATGAGTCAACTTATTACAGATTAATAAGTTCATCTTATCACTGGATGTGAAAACTCAGGGAGACTTTTCTGAGACAACTCAGAGATACTGTTCATCCTTTTATTGGGACCAGGCAGGGAAAACCTCCCCTCCCTTGTTGGACTAGCCCATTTTTGATGATGGTTGAAAATGTCAGATCTAGTGTGGGAATGTTTTGCGGAGGAAATCAGAAATATCAAAGCACTCCTGGATGGACTTCATATTAGTGTTGGCCAGCTGGCTCAAGGAGACCAAAATTAATCATGCTGTTTCTTGGACTTTTCTGTCTCTCAGGAATATTTCTCAGTCACTATATTGAGGTTCTGTTGACATAGTGGCAAACCAGAGTGGCAGCAGCTGCATTGGAAGATCCTATGTCTATGATAGACACATGTGCGCATGGATACATGGACACACAGAAGCATGCACATCCATGCACACACATGCACACAATCACACAATTGAGTTGTGTGTTGCCTTCATTAAAATGCTTCCTTGAGTTTGTTCTAGGCTTTACAGTTTTACAAAGCACATGCATTCACATATGATTTATGTGTTGGGTTGGAGTTCAGAATGAGATGGAGCACAGAACACTCATAGCAGTTCATCATTTCATTCTCAGGACTCTAGGGCTACCCTTGCCCAAAGTCACAAGGCTGGTCTTGTGTCAGGGCAGCCATTCAAACTGGCAGCCTTCTTTTCCCACTGGCAGCACAGTGCCCTCATGGTGTACTCCCATCTGCTGTGCTCCATCTGTAGTGAGTTTGCCTGAGAACCACAGCATCCCAGTCCCAGATCCAGTATGACTAGGAGAACTCTGGGAATCCAAAAGACAGAGTCCCTGAACATCATTAGTACAAAATAATCTGAACCATAGAAACCTTAGAACAAAGGACAATTTTGGGCCAGAATGTATCTTGTTGGATTCTCAGTACAATAATTTTAAAAGAAATGGGAGCACAGTTTGATTTCTAACTTATTTATTTATTTATTGTTCTCCTGCTATAATAACAACCTCAGGTTCTGCCAAGAATTTATTTGGCTTCTCTTCTAAATGGATGCTTCCTGATTTATTTTTTGCAGAATAGATTATAGGACACCTTTGCTAACTTTATGGTCCCCAGAAGAAATTTGGGTTGGAGAGCTAAAAAGAACAACCACCCATTCTTTCAGGCTGAACTTCTCCTTAGTTTTCTGGAATGAAAACAAAGCTTTCTCTCTCCTTTCTCTGCCTCTACATATATGTGACTCCAAACACCATCCACATTAATAGAGCCACACATCTCACAGTGCCCATTCCAAGAACTTTGCCTTGGCTTTCCTTCCCTGTTTCTCTTCTCAGTCCCAGCTGTTTGTAGGAAAATTACAGAAGGCTTGAGGAAAACCTAGTCAAGGATATAGCTGTCATTTGACAGAGAACTTCAACTTTTTGCCACACTTCTCCCACCTTACTGTCTCACCCCATTCCCTTTTTCCAGAGGGACCAAAACTGACGAATTAATTCCTTCTTTTGTGTCTTTAATCTCACCATGTTGACTATCTTTTTCTCATCAGCTTTTAAGCATATCCAACCGTCATCCTCAAATGTTTCTTTTGGCTCCAAATCTCCCCTTTAGCTATGTTGCCATCCCTTTTGTCTCTTCTTAGCCAAGTGGGTCACCTTCATTATCAACCCCAAAGCCTGGCAGCGGTAAATTTTGGATACATGCATGAATGGATGGATGGATAGATGGATGAATGGATGGACGGATTGATGCATGGATGGACAGAGGACAAATAGACAGATGAGTGATGGATGGAGGGATGCAAGGATGCATGGATGCATGCATGCCTAGATGGCAGCATGGTTGCTCCAGTTTAGATTGCGGAACATGCTTCATCATCATTAATAATATATGACACTCTTAAAGTTCTCTAGCAATTTCATTCACATGGTATCTCAATTGATTTTCACACAGTGTGTATCTTGTAGACATTAAAGGGAAAATGTTAGTTTTTCTCCTTCTCTTCTCTTTTCAACTGCAAAGAAAAGTTCCTCCTTGCAGAAGTTTTGCCTGATAAACCCTGCCCCCTGGTGCTCAGCTCTAGGCTTTGCCTTGGGTCTGATAACTGTAGCTGTCAGTATCTCACCATTATCACTACATATCTATTCATTGTTTATTGTTCGTAGGTCCCCAGTTAGAAAGGAGTTAATAGTTTGATTGTTTTGCCACCGCCTCCTTCATCGAATTCAGAATGTAAAAAACATGAACATGTGGCTGGAATTGCCTGAAAAATACCAGTTGCCAACTAATGTCCAGACCAAACTTGTTTTCACAGGAATTACAACTATTTGCCTTTTGAGGCCAAGAAGCCCTGTGTCTATTTCATCAGTTCTTGGGGAGACCAGATCTTTAGGCTGCACTGGTCCAACATGTTGGAGAAAATGGCAGACCTACTGGTAGGTGACTCTCAAAGGTGATGGATTTGAACACTGGGTGGCTGGAGGCAAGGAGAGGGTGCCTCCTTTTCACTTAAGAGAGGGTTTTGACCTCAATTTAAATACAAATAAATTGCAGCTGCTGCATTGGAAGGCACAGAGTTCCTACCCTGTGGATGTAGGGGAATGAGAATACATTTTGACTTTAAATAGAAATATCTGGGTTAGAATTCCTGCTCTACTTCTTAACGTTATAGGACCTAGGGATAGGCTGTTTTCCTTATCTTCAGGAAAGGCAGGAGATTGACAACTTTCTCACAAAATTGTTAGATCGAGGCTTCAACTCATAAAAAATTCTAAGTCCTTAACATGGAGAATCGCCTACACGGTGAAGTCCCGCCACCTCTCCAGTCCTGCCTCTCACATACTCTCTCTTTTGTCCCAAGCACGTTGGACTTTTAGTTTCTTGAAGAACGAAGTTTCTGCACGCCTGATTTCCACCTCCACGCTGTTCCCTCATCTTGAGCTACTTTTCCCCTCCACGCTTCTCCTATATCACCCATCCACCTGCACAGCTCAGTTTCAACTACTTCCTCAGAGAAGACTTCTGGCTTCTCCCCCTTATCCTCTCTTGTAATACTCTGTGCTTTACCTTCAGAGCTCTCTGTACTTTACAATTGATTTGTGTGTTTATTTGTTCAATAGCCATTTCCCACTGTTCTTTGGCATCTGGCATAAGACCTGACACCTGAAAGGGGCCAAGAGTTATTTGAGGGATTGAATGTTTGGGAGTATTTATGACAGAGCCAATATGAGTGACTGCTGGCTTGTTCTACTCAACCCTGGGGAGGAAGTCACCCCTGGGAACTCTGCTTCTTTGGGCTCTTGAGCCTGCCTTTTGTGGCTCTGCCTCTCTCACATTTCTCTTATTGCACACACAGCTCGAAGGAGCACCCTCTGCTTTCTGTCCCGCCATGCCTCACCAGGTGACCCTCTCATTCCATGACAACCTATTCTAAGGGAAGAACAAATTTCTCTCTCTCATTTGCTTTGTCATTCTGTCTTTAGTTGTGTGAAATAGAGAATCGCCGCTGGCCTTGGGGAATCCAGGCATCATGGAGGTAGAGCCTGAAGGGGGTAGAGGACCTTGGTCTGGTGTCACATTATGTGGAGGTGTAGACTCGCTTTGTAAGGCTGATTTTGCTTCTCCTTCAGGCAAAAGAGAGTTTATTTCTAAAAGTCCTGACAAAACAAAGCAGAATATTTCCCTAGAGACCACAGCTGCCTTTTCATTCATTTCTAATTCCTTTCTCAGTGCCAGGATCCCTGCCACACTTGGCATATCGTGGCTAACGTGATTGAACGTTTACTAAGCACTAAGTAGTATTTGAAGAAGTCCACACCTCTCTATGGTGTTATAGGTAGCCGCTATTATTATCTGATTTTATGGGAAACTGGGCGTAAGGGGGTTAGTTCACTTGTAAGAATAGAGCCTGGATTTGAACAGAGGTGGTTTGACCTACACATAAATTTTTAACCACTCTGCATTTTGCCTTTCTTATAGTGAAGGGGAAAGAGGGAAATGTATGTCTCCAGACATCAAACTTTGATGTGTAGTAGATAATGTGGTTTTTGTAAATTTTAGAAAAGCAGTGATAACATATATATTTCCTTTTAAGTGTCCTATCCCTCCAAGCCACTAAATGGAATACAGCCTTTAGGCCTAAAAAAGAAAGGTATGATTATTAAATACACAAGCATATAGCAATTATCATATGCAACCTGTCCTCCTCCTCTATAACACTTCACCCCTGCTCAAACCCCTATAATCAGAAGAATTGATAACCCTTGAAATTCAGGATTATTCAGTATTACTATATTCCCATATAACCAATCAACTTAAACACTGCTTTTGAAGTTTTTTTTTTTTTTAATAATTGTATCTAATTTAGTCTATTTTGTTAGGTATTTCCTGACATTAGGTTTCCCCACAGGGTAGACTCTAAGTAAATGGTTCCCCATTAGGAAATGATCTGGGATAGAAATTATGAATTTGAACAACACGGGAGAGGACTTGTATTTGGAAGGATTCCAGTTAAGAAAAACAAGGTTCAAAGTTAGAATGCAGTAGCATTTCCCAGATAGGGCATAAGAAAATGAGGAAACTCTTCATTCATTTCTAAAACACAAAATCAGCAGAATAGTATGTCTGAGATAGTACAATCAGTGTCTCTGCTAGAGTGTCTCCTTCTGCCTCTCATCCCTCCACCTCTGTGATTTGTTTTCAGGAAGAGAGTATAGAAGAAGCAAGAGAATTGATCAAGATTTCAGAGACAGCATCAGAAGAGAAAATGAAGACAGTGCTTAGTGACTTCATCAGTCAAAGCAGGTACTGGGAGAAACAGCTGGCATATGAGTTGCTGAGCTTATATGGAATCAGCTTTTAATTACCTTAGAAAAGAGTTGATTTTCTATGCATTCAGATGGCCATTTTATAGAGCTCTATCCATCTTTACTTTGTTCAGTAATTTAGTGGCACTTCTGGCTTCACTGTTGCTTCCTGACATTTAACTAAAGCATAAAGCAAAGGGGGAAAAAAGAGAGAGAGAGAAGAAAAGAAAGACTCGCTGCAGAGACTTTTAAATGAAACAAGAAAAATGCTAGGAGTGTTATGCCCAGCATGCTTCCTCACATTTGGTAGCTACTCAGCAGCTATTTGACAATTAGATGGATAAGTTATATCAAATACCATTTTTTAAAAAAGATTTATTTATTTATTTATTTATTTATTTATTTATTCATTCATGAGATATATACAGAGAGAGGCAGAGACATAGGCAGAGGGAGAAGCAGGCTCCCTGCAGGGAACCCTATGTGGTACTCCATCCCAGGACCCCAGGATCATGCCCTGAGCTGAAGGCAGACACTGAACCACTGAGCCACCCAGAAGTCCCTCAAATGCCATTTAATAGAATTTTTTATATAGCACAATAAGCACCACATAAGGACTCTGATTCCAGGTGGCAAACAATATAACAAAAGATGTAAAAATAGAGTATATTAAATGCTTTTTAGAAAGTAACAAATAGGGGGATCCCTGGGTGGCTCAGCAGTTTAGCGCCTGCCTTTGGCCCAGGGCGTGATCCTGGAGTCCCAGGATGGAGTCCCACATCGGGCTCCCAGCATGGAGCCTGCTTCTCCCTCCTCCTGTGTCTCTGCCTTTCTCTCTCTTTCTATGTCTATCATAAATAAATAAATCTTTAAAAAAACATATTATTAAAAAAAAAGAAAGTAACAAATAATTCCCAATTTTAGTGGCTTAACATAGTATTGATCTGAGTTTGTGTGAGTCAGGAGTCCAGGTGTGGCTTAGCTGAGTCACTTGCTGAGACCCTCTCAGAGACTCCTACAGTCAAGGCATTGACTGAGGGAGGCTGCAGTTACCTTGAGGCTCCAGTGGGCAGGATTCACTGCCAAGACCACTCATATGGTTATTTGCAGAATTCAGTTCTTCACGGGCTGTTAGGTTGAGGACTTTCAGTTCCCTGCTGGCTACTGGTTGGAAGTCAGCCTCAATTCTTCACCATGTGGGCTTCCTCTCATGACATGGCAGCTGACTTCATCAGAGTGAGCAAACTGAAAGAGTCAGAGAGAACATGCCAGCAAGATAGAAATCATGGTCTTGTATAACCTAATCTTGGAAGTGACATCTCATCACTCTTGACATAACTCTACTATGAGCAAGTCACTAGGTCCAGTGCACATTCAAAGGGAGGGAATTGCCCAATGGCATGAAGAGCAGAAGAAGGAGGTCACTGGGGGCCATTGTAGGAGCTGCCTATCACATAAAGAAATGACCTAGACTAACACTTGAAATTAATTAGCTCAAGACTTAAGCAAAAATGAGAATTTGTCATAATGGCAGCAATGAAGTGGCAGAGATTTATTTGATGGAAGGCAAAAACTAGTAGATAAGGAGTAGCTAAGTAGATAAATGTTAGTGTTCTGCTTTATAAGTTCTATCCTTTCTAATTTCTCAATTACCTGTCATTTTTTGCTTTAAAAAGGAAAAAAAACCAAATAAATAAATATATATTTTTTCTTTCTATCAATCTTACTTTTTCATTTCTCATTATAGAAGCAATGTGTATCAGTGCTATTCCTTCTGTGAGCTAAATGCCACCTGCAATTCTCTTTAAGCATCTTTGAAAAGCTTCATGATCTCATATTTTTAGAAACCACTTGTGGGCAAATTATAGCTCAATAATTTTCTATATTAGGGGGTTATTTGGGATGATAATCATTGCACTTTTTCTTCAAGTTTACAAGCAACTGTCAACATATTTATGAGGGTCACACAGAGCTCAAAATGTTAGTTTTATATTTGGTAAACTTGGATTTGAGAAAGCATCTTGGATCTGAGGTCAAGGTGGGCTTCCTATTCCCTCCCCACATTTGTGGTTAACCACATTTGTGGTTGAGCAGCTGGACTTCTGAGTCCCTCCATCCTTGCCACTGCCTCTGAGGAGACAGGCCACTTGCCACATGAAGGTGAAGAGGCTGTCCACAGGCCACAGCAGGCTGAAAGATGAAGAATGAACAGAAACAGGTGTCATGGTCATTTACTCTGATTCTTATGAGGAAATCAAGGGAGAGAAATCAGAAATCAGAAGTGCCTACCTTGTCTCCTTGAGCTGGTCCATCCTGGGAGTGAAATGGGATTTCTTATGGCTCTCAGAAAGGTAGACATGTGGCAACAAGATGCCTGCCTCAAAATAGAATCCATTTTATTCTTTTTAAAAATTAAGAGAAAATATAACTTGACCAGTATGTCCACAGAGGATTTCAGGTAAGGTTTCTAATTGCTCTGACATAGGACCCCTCACTGTGAGGTCTGGCATCTTAGACTTCCCCTTTTGTTTCCTTGTTTGCTTTCATTTCTCTTTGATTTTCCTCATCACAGTATTAAATGTTCATCTTACAAAAAAAATGTAAGAATATATACAGAAAAAGTATTCTCAATTCTCTCTCTAATCCCACTCTCCAGAGACAAGTGATTTGTCATCCTGGATTTTTTTCCTGTGCATTTGCAAACCCACACATTCCTAAAAACACTACATTTTTTCGCAAATATTACACACTTTGTTCAGCAAGTTGCTTTCCCACTATACAGCCTATCACTGGCATATTCCTACAGTAGTCATGATAGTGCTCAGTATTTAATTGTGTGATATGTATGACATATTTAACCGGTCCCTGATATATTAGTTATTTCTATTTATTTTCCTACTATAAACAATGCTACAATAAGCATTACTATATGAACATCTTCTTGCAAAATTTTTCAATTGTTTTTGAAGGACAGAATTCTAGTTTAATTTATGGATCAAATTATTTTGATAATAATTCATTTTTAAGGGCAACCCAGGTGGTTCAGCGGTTTAGCGCCTGCCTTCAGCCCCGGGTGTGATCCTGGAGTCCCGGGGTCAAGTCCCACGTCGGGTTCCCTGTATGGAGCCTGCTTCTCCCTCTGCCTGTGTCTCTGCCTCTCTCTGTCTCTGTCTCTCTCTCTCTCTCTCTCAAGAATAAATAAATAAAATCTTTTTAAAAAATTCACTTTTAAGACATTTACATTTTGGCAAGTACTATCAAATTGTCTCTTGAACATTATAACAATGATTGGAGGAGAGTGACTATTTCCCCCACCAGCCTTGAATATTATCCAGTATTTAATAAGTGAAAATGGTATTGATTTTAATTTGCATTTAAGTTATCACTAATGAAGGCAATATATTATTTTCCCAAGTTTTAAAACCATTATATTTCTTCTTCAATTGCATTTATAACTTTTATCATTTTCTTATTGAGCACATTTTAAACATCATCCCTCAAAATGTTACTAATCAGTCTTTTGTAGGACTGTGAGGACATATCTCAGGATTGAGTCAAAATATTTTTTACATACAACTTTTCAGGAAACTCTTGCTGTGTGTTAAATGTGTAAAATGAAAAACTGCGTTATTTTGTGTTTGTTGTTATGATCTTGGATATCAATCATAATATATATGTATATGAAAGAAAGTAGGAAAACAAGCATCTATTCCTCCAAACTAATATAAAGTCTGGGCATCATTTCCAATCCTCACTTTGTCTCTTAGAAAAGTTAGCACACCATTTCTTAATTCTAAATGAGAAATCTTGGTTCTGCAGCTTTATCAGCTTTCCCATTGTATTGCAGAAAGTATATTTGCAAATCTCTGGAATTCCATAAATGGATTTTCACTAAGTAGATTTCAGAATTGTTATTCTTCTCTTATAGTGCCTTTATCTCTGAAGCAGAGAAGAAACCCAAGATGTTGAACCAAACCACTTTAGATAAGAAACGACTTACGCTCTGTTGGCAGGAGCTGGTATGTGAAAATCTATTTTTACTTTGAACAGAATTAAAACATGTGCTTTAAAAATAAACCTCACAGATGAGGCATAGGTCATAGACCAGATGAGGATAAGGTTCTAAAGGTTATACATTTGCATGATGTAGAAGCATGAGTGAGAAGGGTAAACTGGAAAGGAACAGCATTTATTGACCATTTATAAGAATGATCTAGAAGCCCACCAGTCCTACATCTTATTCTGATGGATTTCTCCCTTGCCCATTTTCTCGACATCTGTATTTTGTCAAAGACTATAAACTCTTTGACTTGACCTTTGCCTGACAAATGGAGAGACCAGAAAAATAACTGTTCTTCCCCTCTTCCGTTTCCTTCCATTAAGAATTCTGTTTTTAAAAAATTAAGAGAAAATTTAACTTGACTAGTATGTCCACAGAGAATTTCTGGTGAGGTTTCTAATTGTTCTGACATAGGACCCCTCATTGGGAGGTATGGCATCTTAGACTTCCCCTTTTGTTTCCTCTGTGATTGATTTTCTTCATCAGAGTATTAAATGCTTATCTTACAAAAACAGGGCAGGAGTGCTGTGTCCTGGAGAACCCACACAGCGCTGCATGCCTCACAGATCCTCAGTCCCTGTTGAATGAGTGATGGCTGAGAAATACCAGACCAAGTCAGACTCTGGATTATCTTACCTCAAAGCTTTAGTTCCAGCTGTGGCACCAAGGGATGCTTTGTATGAGGCCATGATAATTCCACAAAGAAAAATTACTCAGTGTTTGACTGGTCAGGGACATTTAAAAGATGTGAATGGGTCCCAGAGAAATTAAATGATTTTTTTAAAAAGTCACGGTTAATTAATCATAGTCTAGACACTAAAACCCAAGTCTCTAAAGTGGTTTACCTTTCTTTCCAGGATAATAAACAAAGGTTTGTGTATTCCTCCTCTGAACTCCAAGGGAGGCCAGATTTTCACTATACAGAAGATCTCCCTCCTATTTCATTTCTTCTTTAGCGTCTCTGACTGCCCTTCCCTGCCTCTACAACATCCATATACTACATATTGCCCTCAGAACGCTACTGTCTTCTCAGAATCCAGCAGTCCTTGGCCCTGAACAAGTCCATGAATTTGATATCTTGTAGTGGCCCACCTTTCCCTCCTCATCTCTGGACCTCTACTTCCACCTTTCCAATGGACACGTCACCTGCTTGTCTCACAGCACCTCCAACTCAACCCATCCTATTAAACCCATCAGCTTCCAGTCTAACCTTATTCCACATCCTGGATTAGCACCACTAGCTATACTTGCTGCTCCAGCCAGAAGCTGGAACTCAACTTTGAATCTTCATTCTTAACCCTCAACAGTCAATTCAACCACTGGCTCTATTGATTCTTCCCCTTAAAGACTCTGGAACTTGCTCCACTTCTTCATCCCCAGAATTGTTGCCTATACTGAGTTCCATAGCACCCACTAGGCTTAGACTACTGCCGTAGGCTTCCTCCAACCCATCTTCCATACTATAACAAAACGGTCTTTCAAAAACACAAACCCGATTAGATCACTATTGCTTCAAAAATCACTGGCATCTGTCAGCCCTACATACCCTCCATCTGTAACTGTTTCCTCTGTCTGGACTGTCTTATTTCTTCTTATTACCTGATGAATTCTGTTCATTGTTTAAGACTCAGCTCAAATGTCATCTATAAAACCTAGCTCTGCCTCTCTCTGGTCCCCTGGTATTTTGTACATATGTTGCTTTCAGCTCACCAAGCTATCGGAGTCTCAGGGGGAGGAAGCCCGTGTCTTACCCTGTCCCAGGCCTTGGCTCCTAGTACAGTGCCTGCTACATAGCAGGTATTCAGTCCTCCCAGTCAACACGTACATAGGGCATCCTATGTGCCAGGCCCTGTGCTAGGTCCTGGGAATGCAGAACCATGAGGACTTGGCCTTGAGGAATTTATTAATTGACTGGCTTGTTCATTCCACAAACATTTATTCAACACCTGCTATGTGCCAGGAACTCTGCCAGACACTGAGAATATAAGAACAAAGTAAGACCAAGTCAGAGGAGGTCCCTCTCCAGTGAAGTTTATATATTTGTTACCTTTAGAAAGGTATGCAACAAATAAACAAAAATGATTACAGATTATGATTGTGAAGGAAATTTTGTAAGGCTACAGTGATCAGGAGAATGTGGGGGACATCGTGTGGTAGTGACATTTAAGCTGAGTGTTGAGAAGGAATGAGCCATGCAAAGTCCAGGAAAGAATGTTTGAGCAAGAGGAAAGCCCATGCACACCAGTCTTGAGGATGGACTGAGAGAGGCACGTTTTGGGTCCCCTTGAGGACCCATGTGTCAGGGACCCAGCCTAGGAAGCAATACGAGATGAGGCAGAGAATAGGCCAGGGGCACTCATGCCATTGTCTCAGAAATCACTGGAAAGAGTTTGGGGGCTTCCTAAGCACAAAAATGTGGCTGAATGAATGAATTCAAATAAACACTTTCAGATGTTCCAAACACTTGTATGGAGCTCACTGGCAACATTTCTCAAATAATGCCCGCTTGGTCTGGAAGCAACCCCCAAGCCTCTAGAAGAGGTAGTAAGAGCAGTGAGGAAGGACGTTGGTTCTGGACCCTGCTGGGGCTCCACTCCAGCTCAGCCTCTCAGTACTGCATTACTCTCCTTCCTCTGCTATGGTACCCACCTGTCAAACAAAGGTGAGAGGACTTTCACTGCCTCCATATGCCTATGAAATTTCTATTAAATGGACAGCATGCACACTGGCAGATCCTGACTCAGGCTCATGAGTGGCTCAGGGTGGAACTTACAAGCCCCTTCAGGATCCTCAGCAACAAGATAGTCCTTGTCCGGATTTCTAGAAAGATCTACACTGACCCTTATCTTGTTTCAGGAAGCAATGGCCAAGGAGGCCAAGGGAATCATTCAGCAGCAGAAGAAAAAGTTATCTCTTGATGAAATCATCCACGAAGCAGAGAACTTTGTGGAAAAAATACGCTTCCTTGTTGATGAGGTAATCAACTCTAAAGGCAAACTTCCTTTGGGAGATTAAACCAAATGTATTCCTAGTGAGGTTTGAATGTTTGATAAGAGTGCCTGAGCTAAGCAGGCACTATTAGTTTAGGGACGGAAGGGAGATTTTTAAATTAAGCCAAATATGTACAGCTTTGTTGATTTTTAAATGAAGTCTGCGTATTCAGCAGGAATAAAAAGCACATTCCTTAATGGAATCAAGAAAAGTCAAAATAAGTATGGGACCTTTGATAAGCTTTCAACTGTCAAAGGATTTAAACTCATATTCAGCAAAAGTCCAAACAGCTTCTCATTTTAAAGTTAGTTGTAGGGATCCCTGGGTGGCGCAGCGGTTTGGCGCCTGCCTTTGGCCCAGGGCGCGATCCTGGAGACCCGGGATCGAGTCCCACGTCAGGCTCCCGGTGCATGGAGCCTGCTTCTCCCTCTGCCTGTGTCTCTGCCTCTCTCTCTCTCTGTGACTATCATAAATAAATTAAAAAATTAAAAAAAAATAAATAAAGTTAGTTGTAAACAGTATCTTCTGTGACTTCTAGAATGATCTAAAAAGAGCCTCCTATTTGCTTCTGTTAGATACCGGGTTTTGTGTCAGAAGGTTTCAAGGAGAGGTACATACCTACTGCTTCTGTCAGTCTCAAAAGTTGTATTTCTTGTTGCAAATCTATCACTCCCTGGGGACCAAATAAGCAGTGAGATAGGAAGTCATGTCAACAGAGGCAGGAATTTTATTAAGCACCTAGAAGGTTCAAACCAAGCATCAGGACTTTAGGTCTGTGCCTGACTGACCCTCTAGGAAACCTCCTCCCTGATATTTCTGTTTCCATATCAAGAGAGAAGGCATGCCCTTTTTGGGAACAAATGACACCAGAGGATTATAGGGTTAAAAGATAGAACACCTGCTTTGAGCCTAGGAAAGTCAAAGCATAGTTTATGACAATGTACCTCCCTTTTGCTTTGGGCCAGCTATGCTGGCTCAGAAATATGCATTTCAAACACTCACATCCTAATGGGCCTCTTGGCAGGGAATTCTGTAATTCCTATCTCTATTAGCTCAATTTTAAAGTAGAATTTTACGTGCAATTTAGTCAAGTTTCTCCTGAAGAACCACCTAAAATGGAGCTAAAATACTTAGCAGCCATATTTTAGGTCATAAGTCCCTTGTGGAATTGTTTTTTCCTTCCTTGACAGTAAACAGAAAGACATTCAAAGACATTCATGGATTTTTGTTTCTGCTTTTTCATTTGAATATTCTGGAATGTTACCTGGCTCTACGGAGCACCCATGTTTGAGGATAAAACATTATTATATGATTACAAAAAAAGCAAAAACAAAGGGGAAGATGTTTTGTTTTATAGGCAGACATAAGTAGGCCACCAGGGGTGCCAAATCGTGGGTACGCCTTGCATATCAGTAAAGCACAATAGCACAATTGGGTATATGGGGTTTGCACGTACTTGTAAGTCATGATATAAGACTTTCTCAAAGAAGCTGCAGTTCACTTGCTTGCTTTCATAGAAGGGTAAGTGGCTAGATGGTTCAAGTCACAGAATTTGTTTTACAGAGGGGTACTGTTTCAGGATAGGGAAAATCTGGAAGGGTACCTGTTAAACACCAACTCATCAGATCCATTCCCCTTCATTCCCACAGCCACAGCACACCATTCCCGATGTCTTCATCTGGATGCTTAGCAACAACAAGAAAGTGGCATATGCCCGCATTGCCTCCAAAGACCTGCTCTATTCCCCCATCAGGGAGCAGATGGGCAAACACTGTGGGAAGATCAAAACTCATTTCCTCAAAGTAAGTCTGCACTATTTTTGACTCAAAGACAGGAAATCTCCATTTTTCCCAAGTCTCTCAGTATTCCTAGTGTGTGTCTATATATCTGACTCTTCCCCCAAACTTTCAAATGTCTGAGAACAGGCAGCAGAAACACCTAGTCCCCTCTTGATTCAAACTGTGATTTTATAGATCATCTTGAGGCTGAATATTTTTCAGTTTTCCAATTACTATGTCAACAGACATATATAAAGGTTTTTTTTTTAACCTAGCGGGTGTACCTCAAGATTGCTTTAATTTTTATTTCTTTGATCACTAGGAGAAACAAACATTTTTTTCTGTTAGTTTTTTATCTTTTCTCTTGTGCAATTCGTCTGTGTCATGTTTTCATGTGAGTTCATCTATATTTTAAAAATAAATTACAAGAGAAAATATTTGTATTTCACAGAACTGGTAGCTTAGGATTCCTGTGGCCTTCAGTTGTTAAATTCATCTTGGGTCCATGCACCCTTCATGAAAACAGGTCACTTAATGCCTCATGAGTGGACAATCATAGATACAATCTCTGGATGGATGCTGCTGTTGACTCTAAATCAAAATTTGAGCTTTCTTAGAGACCCTGCGTAATTTATCTCTACTACAAATTTATATCCCAGAAGTAGACTTGAGCAAATCTGGAGAAAGAGTGGTCCAGAGGCTTACCACTCACCACTGATTGACAAGAATGTGTAATTTGGCTGATTAGCTCTTCCTAACTCATCATAGACTTTCCTAGCAATTCCAGTTCTGATTTCTTGCTATTATATAATTATCTTCTACTGTCTCAGAGGGAGGGTGAGAAAGCTCATGAACCATGCCATATGAAGAATGGGTGAAGAGAAGACTGCTTGACTGAGAAGAGTCTTGATGGCATGAAAGAGTTTTGAAGTGATTGTAGGGCTACCACATGGCTGATGAGTTGAGTGTGTGTGTGTGTGTGTGTGTGTGTGTGTGTGTGTGTGTGTGTTTCCATAGGATAGAAGCTGGCACCATGATAGCTGTTGTAGGCAAATAGCTCCCTATACAGAGGTCCATATTTGTTCTTTGTCCCCTTGATATAAATAGAGCAATGGGCAGCTAGGTTAGATAGCCTCTAAGCGCCATCCAAACGTTAGAGTCTACCTTAGATGTGATTGTTAAATGTTGCAGACAGAAGAGGCAATAGGGATAATGGTTTAATGCTTGGGCTTTAAAACAAGGTGAATCTGGGTTGAAACTTGAATTAGTTGGTCAGGGCTGCTGTAACAAAGGACCACTGAGTGGTTTATTTATTTTTTATTTATTTATTTTTTTAATTTTTATTTATTTATGATAGTCATACAGAGAGAGAGAAACAGGCAGAGACACAGGCAGAGGGAGAAGCAGGCTCCATGCACCGGGAGCCCGACGTGGGATTCGATCCCGGGTCTCCAGGATCGCGCCCTGGGCCAAAGGCAGGCGCCAAACCACTGCGCCACCCAGGGATCCCTTTTTTTTTTTTTTTTTAATTTTTATTTATTTATGATAGTCATACAGAGAGAGAGAAACAGGCAGAGACACAGGCAGAGGGAGATGAGTGGTTTAAACAACAGAAACATCTCTCAATTCTGAAGGTTGGAAGTCTGAGATTAAGATATCAGCAGAGCCATGCTCCCTCTGAAAGTGCTAGGGAAGCACCTGTTCTAGCTTCTGGTAGTCCCTTGGCTGGTGGAAGCATAACTCCAACCTCTGCATTATGTTCTCTCTTTGGTGTGTATTTCTTCATATGAAGTCCTTTTTGTAAGAATCATATTCCAGTTAGACTTCATGTCAACTATATCTGCCATGACCCTATTTCCAAATAAGATATCAGGGATTATGACTTTAATGTATGAATTTTAGGGAGATACAGTCTAACCTACTACAGAATTCTGGGGCTAATATTTATAAGGTGTGTGACCTTGGGCAAGTCACTTAACATCTTTGTCTTTCCTATTCTTCACCCATCGAATGGAGATGGTACTGAGGGTTAAGTGGGTAATTGCTCATAAAGAAGGCAGAGTGGAGTCATCCTGAATAATCACTCAATAAATGTTGGCATTCAAACAAATGGCATCCAACATCTAGAGAACATTTCTGGAATCGTGTTCCCATTCATATCTGGTGAAGTACCTGTGGCTCTGTATGTTATTTTCTATCATATAATCATGTCTCATGATTCTTAAACTGATCCCTGTAAAATTGTAACGGAAAAAAAAATTCACTCTAGTTATTTACCACAAATGTCAGGGTTTCTCTTCAAATTTCTCCATCCAAGGAATTCTGGGGTCACAAGAAACATTTGTCTTAAAAATAGCAAATTGTTTCAGACGGCTCTATGCTAAAAATACTAGAAAATCAGTGTAAAGTTCCTCCCTCCTAAATATTGTGATGTATGCTGTCTTTATTTAAAATTAGAACAAAGAACAGCTGTCACATGAAGCCCAAGGATGGACATAACAGAATTTAGAAGCTTCACCCTGTGGCCTTCGCTTACGTCTGCCTGTATTTTCCTTTTGCTGTTGGAATTACTTTGGGTGATAGCTTTTTAAATTTTGTTGAATTCAATTGCACTGACTTGATGAGACATCTTGATAAGATGACTCAGCAAAACTATTTTCATTTCAGTTTTGTCACCCTTTCCTTTCCTTTCCTCTCTCCACTTCTCTTTATGTCCCTTTCTCCTCACTGAAATGGTAAATCTGAGAAAAGCAAGAGTGGCACCAGGGAGGGCAAAGTGTTTACCCACCTACCAGTTGCTCTGGTTTCTTAGCTGGGAATTAAAAATGCAGGAAGACAGAGCAGAGAATGCAAAAATTTCCAAAATCTCCAGAACAGAGTTTCCTCAAAATTTATGCTGTGGAACAGTTAACCTTTGAGTGGCTCCATGAGCTTCCATGGTCAAATTCATCTAGGAGGTTGCAAGTGCCCACGAGCCAGTAGAGGGCTCCCAGAAGTTCTGCTGTCAGGAAACATCTCTAACTTTTAAGACCCACGCTTGCCAACATTATTCATCTAGAATAGTTATTTACAAATGTTAGGAAACTACTTTTACTAGGGGCCCAGTTTGGGGAATATTAATCTAGAGGAAACCAAAGTGCCTCATCTGAAGGCACATGGCCAAATAAATAGTAACAGTAAATCATGGTCCCTAGTTCCATGGTATTTCTTGTTTTCTAATTTAAATATGTTCATAATGCTTTAGTGAACAGGATAGAACTGCTGGAACAAAATTTTCTGAGCTCAGCCCCGTCCATCCTCCAAAGGAGCAGAGCTTTCCTGTTTGGCTTAGGTCTTATCACCACTGTAACCCTCATAGCTGTAGGATAGAAAAGGACATTCATGACCAAAAGGAAACTACTTGTGGGAGGAGATAGATGCAATCGGAACCCAGATAGAGGGTGGCATTTCACCTTCCTTTTCTCTTCACCTGTGTGAAGTCACCACTCCATGTGAGTCCACCCCAGCTGGACTCTAGGGAGCCCCTCCTCCATCTCTCCTCCATCTGAATCCCATCTCCTGAGTCCAGTCACTTCTCAGGACCCCAGCCTTCAATCCAGCCTTCCCCAGGATGCAGCACCAAGTGGTGGCTGGGTCGTGCCACAGACTGAAATCTCTACAAGGCAAGCACACCCTCTCTTTCTAATACCGGTTGACCAACTTCAGCACGGTTTGTGTGAATTACCATGTCTTGTCCACATAATGAGCAAGATTCCTCAGCCTTGTCTGTGTCATTCTCTTTCTCCTCTGAAGGCTTTTAGCAAATCCCTTCTTGGCCCAGAGTAAGCACTCACTAAATGTTAGCCTATATCACCACTGTTAGTTCCCAACCTTGTATCTTGGTTCTCACCTTCCCTCTTCCTGGGATGCCGTCTCTCCACTGGTCCAACTCCTGAAGTATCCATTAAAGCCCAGTGAAATATTTGACTCACAAAGAAAAGATGGAAACACCTGCTACTACTTCTCTGCTCTCTTAGCATTTTCTCCCTTACACCTGACCTTCCACTTGAATAAATGAATGAAAGTCGGCCTCCTTGTCTAGATGTGAGCTAATGATGAGGGGCCTGGAAGTGTGTCTTGGTCATTGTGTTGCCCTCCCCACCCCACTGCCTCGGGAAGGCCTAGTGGCACTTCAGGTAGTTACTAAATTCAGTTGCTGAAAATTCATTTAAGGAACCCACAGAGCAAGATAGAAAGGTAAACAACCATGCTCAATTTTGGATTCAGGTGCTCTCCACGGGTGCCCTGAAATCTGTCAGAGCAAACTGTAGCCTCTCATGTAGGATTTTGTGATTCTTTCTGGAAAAGAAGTGGTTTGGAAGGAAGGGGAAAATATGGACAGGAAATCTGAGGAAACACTAAGAGACACTTAGCCGAGTCAACAAGATCTGGAGAGATAGCTACTCTCAGAATGAAAGTCTTGCCATCAGTCCTGAACACAGCTGAGTCTGGGGTTTGGGAGTCCTTAGTTGGGGGAAGGAGTCCCCTAACCCTGGTGACTAGGAAATAAAGAAGCCATACTGCATTGAGTTATATCCTCCACATCTTGAGAGCACATGCACCTGCATATGCACATCTGTATGTGCAGACACATACTATTTACACTAAGACGCACAGATTCAAACAAACATAAATAGAAATCCAAATCGGAGTACATTCAAAGGAGAGCATGCAGGGTAAAAAGTGAACTTGAAACCACGCTGCATCAGGAAGGGATGAAGGGACTAGAGATGGTTAAGAAAGGATAACAGTAGACAGGTAGGTCTCTTCAAGCACAAGGAGGCCTGACTTTTGGAAGAAGCACATGAGTCCTTCTGAATGAAGCCAAGAGGTAGAGAAGCCGTGGTTGGAATTCCAGGTGCCCGGAAGTTCTGGGAAAGGAAGTTTCAACTCAGTGTTGGAAGAGGCAAGCAATGGGGGTACAGAAGCCAGCACCTTGCTCTGGAACTGTCTCTGGTTGAGAAGCCAGCACCTGGCTCTGGAATTATCTCCCCTGGATTTGGGTGCTGACTTTGTCACTTGAAAGCTGAGCGATCTTAGGGAACTTCTTAAACCCCTCTGAGCCTGAGTTTCCTCAAATATAAAACAGGGGGCAATAATCATACCCTCATGTTAGATTTAAATGATCTAGGGCTTGTAAATACCTACTTGAACTTCAGGCCCCACTAAACCTGGATCCTCCTCTGGAATGGTACATGGTGGCAACTGGGGTCATTGGTCTCATTTTGATATAAGATTAGGTCCTGAAAACTGTTCTTTGAATACCTACCCTGGATGTGTCCCCAGATCCACAGAACCTTTTTTCTCAAAGAGTGAGGCTCCTACTAATGAAGGGGTCTTCCTTGGAACCTTTCCCCAGCTTCCTGGAAAACGGCCAGCTGGTTGGTCAGTGCAAGCAAAAGTCGATGTGTACCTTTGGCTGGGCTCCACCAGACACTCCAGTGCCATGTTGGACAACTTGCCAGTAGGCTATGAAGCAGAAATGTCCTCCAAAGTGGCTGGCGCCAATCAACCCCCAGCCAACCTGCTCTACCAAGGTATGATGTCCACTGGGGGTCATTAGGTGTCTCTGGTGGACTTCTGAGAAAATGTGAGGAGGGTGGCATGTGTGAGCTGTTTGTACATTATTTTTGGATAAATTTATTAATCTTTTCAAAATACAGTTTCTAAATTTTCTTCCTTACTTTCCAATGTCCCATCTCAAAAGAACAAAGTGAAGCCGTTAAATACATCTGGAGTAAAAGTTTGTTTTTCTGCTAATAGAACGCAATTTGGGTTTCTTCTTTGGCAGATTATATAGATTGAGTTTACATTTGAAGCAGAAGATGTCTTTTAAAAACACATTGTAAGTTCTTGCTCTGATATGACGTGTGGAATTCCTTTATAATAGGACTAGGATTTTGTCCTATAAACAGCATTTACATTTAACAGTAATGACCTAGTGGGAACTGGTATCACTGGGATCACTTGTGTTTCTTTAGCTTGGTTCTTGATTGGTTTTAGAAATTCAGCATGCTTTATGTAATCCTTTCTTCTATGTAGATATTTTCTACTAGTGCTGTTATTTACATTTTCACATAATTTTGGATTATAAATATAATAAACTGCCTTACAGTTGCAATTTGCATTGTTTCCAAATGGCTTCAATTTGCAGGATCTTCAGACATAGTAGAATGCAGTTTCACCTTCACTTCAACTGAAGATAAATTTTGAATTGGGCCGGTGCTGGAAGCATAGGAGAGCTTCCACAAATCCAGGTTTTCTGTGTAACACAAGGCTCCTCTGATGTTGGTTGACCTTGACTGCCAGTGGAATTTAAGTGGCTCACTAGTTGGAGAAGACAAGGTTCTAGGGATATTTATCCAGTGGTTCAGCTCATGGCTTCCATGCCCAGTGTCAATGCATAAAAGCAAGGAAAGCTCACCCCTGTCTTTTTGGAAAGTGCATAACCCTTACCATGTGCCAACCATTGTGTCCTCTGCTTTATACATTAGATTGAATTTATTTGTCACATCAACCCTGGGTAGTTTCTTCATTTTACAGAGAGAAAGAGGATGTATCAGAAATGCTTAGAAATTGCCCAAGATCACATAGTTAGTAAACGTTGAAGTGAACTTCTCCCAACCCTGCTTTATTTGCACTGCTTTCCATCCTTTCTTTAAAGAGTTTTCATCTTTGAATGAAAGATACCCACATCAAGTTATCTTGTTATTTCTGTAGATACTATCTCTAGAGATCTAAGCAACCTGGACATATTTGCTGTCCCAGCTACTAACAACTCAAAGGAGAGGAAAGATTTTTTTTTTCCAAAGCTTTCTGACCCTCTGCAGTGTGTGATTTTCATGGAGTGACCTAATAAACTTTCTCTGCTGTGCACTGACTTTGATGGCTTTGGCGGCCTTCCAAGCCCACTGGAGAATTTTGCTTCTTCACTTATTTTTGTGCTTCAGAAAATATCCATCCAACCAATAATTAATTTGCACCTACATATGGCAGGCGTGGTGGGAAAACTAGCAGGGGATGCACAGATGAGACAAGGGTTGTCCTGCCGTCTAGTGGGGGTGATCAGACTTGTCTCTACTAACCACAAGTGTGAAAAGTGAACTATAACGATGGGTCACCAAATCGTAAGAGTGAAGAGGAAACTGAATTTATTAGTCTAAGGGGCAGAGCTGATAAGGGGTTTTATTTTTTTATTTTTTATTTTTTTAAGGGGTTTTAGAAAAACAAAAACCTCAACTAAATAAATGGCTCCCCTTAGAGTTGTGCGTTGTACTGCCTATGTGGCTGCAGCTGGGGGCTCTGAGGGACACCCAGGTGGCCCCCAACTGTTATTATCACAGATAATGAGTAATAGTAACAGCCACACCACTAATAAAGTTCTTCCCATATGCCAGGCATCAAATTCTTAGTGCTTTGATCTATCAATTTGACTAGCTCTACTTAGTTAAATTAATAATAGTTCTTCATAGGGTTATTATCCCCATTTTGTAGGTGAGGAAATAAAGGCACAGAGAGGGGTAGTGACTTTGTATGAGTCCATGTATAGACCTGTGTGACATAAGTCTAGGAGTGGCATGGTCGGGGGAGGGTATTTGCACCCTTAATTTAACTAAGTAGAGCTAGTCAAATTAGTATGTGAGGGTTCCTGTATCCCAGGCCCCACATCAACACAAAACACTCATATCCTGAGCACGGTATAATGTTGCCTTTGGGGAGACGGGGAACAGGAATAGGGAAGGGGATAAGAAGAAGCAAATGGACGTAAAAAACAAGAGGGGCCTTACAAAGTCCCATGAACCTAGGAATATAAGCCAACTCTCACTTGGGACTCCCCCACCAAACCCTGGTCTGCCCTCACCTGCAGCCCTCTCTCTGCTCCTGTCCTGTCAACAGATGTGCTCACTTCTGCATTTCACATCCATGTCCTCTGCTTCTATTTCTCACAGGATGTGAGTCCCTGGCCTGTCACTGGAGTGTAGGTGCTTGTCTTATCTTCTCCCCTCTCCCTGGCACTCCCTGATGGCAGAGGCTGGCTTGGCCACTTCAGAATCCTGAAACCAGACTGTACCTGGTACATAGTAGGCACTCAAGATGACATTGGGTGGCTGAATGGAAGAATGGATCAGTGGCTGACCCAAGAGTTTATTGAAGCAAAAGCTATTAGCAGGGCAGCCCCTTTCTTAAATATACACACATGAGTGAGCGCATGCACCAATGGAAACAGCAAGATCACAAAAACATAAAATGTGGTATTTTGGAAAGAGAAGGTGAGTTTGGAATCTGATAGAAGTGAAATCCAGATTCTGGCATTTGATAGTTCTGCAAACTTGGAAGACTTCTATCACCTTTTTGTGAGCCATTTTCCTCATACATATATGGGGATGATTATATATATAATCACAGGGATGTTATGAAGATTAAAACCCATGATGTGGTAAAGGTGCCAATGACAATGCCTGGCTCTGAGGTACTCATAAATGCCCCCTCCTCCTTTCTTCACTGCTTCCACTCCAGTTTCAGAGGCTGGTGATGCTCCTAGTCTTTGCCTCTGGACACACCCGCAGATGCACACGGCACAAACACCTATTCCCCCTCACTGTTGGGAAAAGCCCACTGATGCCTGTTCCTTTCCACTATTTGTCCCCAGACCGGCATGTCTTTCAGCTGAGAGCACACATGTACCAAGCCCGGGGCCTCATCGCAGCCGACAGCAGTGGACTCTCAGATCCTTTTGCCAAGGTCACGTTCCTTTCCCACTGCCAGACCACAAAGGTAACCAGGGAATCCCACCTGTCTTCTTCCGGTAGCCCACAGCTGGCCCACAGCAGAGCCCAGCAAAGGAAAAAGCAAGAGCATGTTGCAAATATCTGCGTCTCTGGGCATGCAGGTTTTCAGATTTCTGCAAGGAAGAGTTGGCATAGGGAAGGCCTCTTGTTCCAATGTGACCCATTGTCCTGCAGCTGAGAAAGCAAGTACCTGAGGTGAAGGAAGCATGTGGGGAAAGAAGGATGAGGAGGAGAAGTGAGACCTGGCACATCTAGAGGCTTATGATCCAACCTTTGTGACGGGTCTTAACGGGGAGGAACTTTTTCCAGCTTTGCAGTTAGGAAGCTCTAGACTTTGTACTGTTGCTTTCTACTTACCAGCTGCAGAGCTTTGCACACTTTTAACTGTACAATGTGGTGTCTCACTCTGGAAAACACAACTTCCTAATGGATGTTGTAAGGATTAAAGCAAATGAGTCTACACCAGTTTCCTCTGGGCTTTCCCCTCTTCCTATACACTAAGTGCTGAAAAGTAGAAAGGTCTCTGATCAGCAGGTGTCCAATTGGATATTTTTCCCATTAGATCATATTCTCCAAGGATTGACTCTGTTCTCTGAGGATTCGGTGTTCTGAGAGGGAAGAGTTCACAAGGGATTCACCATCTCTGGTTGTTAAGACAAACACCGAGGACTCAAAAAGACCTGAGTAGCTCATCTATTCTCTGGCCACGCTTACTCACTAAACCTCAATCTGTTGTCTAAAAATAGGGCTGTTGTAAAGAAGCACAAAAGTAAGTGTATAAAGTGATTGATGAATGGTGGTCATTACATAGGCTGATGTTACAAAGGCTGACATGTCTCTCCAAAGAGAGGCCCATGCTCTGGGAAATTGCATTTGATTTGTGACACACCAACCTAGATCATAATATGAATCATCATCTTGTCCATTTCTCCAGCACCTGCAGGCTGCTTGCTCTATGATGGGTCCCATGCTGGGCTCAGGGGCTGCACCCTGGAAAACCCCATAGTGCGGGGCTAGACAAAGTCTTCCGAGAGCCATGGAGAGGGAGATTAGTTCTGTCGGAGGGGGGGAGATGAGAGAGACCTCAGAAGGAAAATGACTGCATCTTCACCTAGTGAAGGAGCATGAAAACACATGAGGCATGAAGACTCCATACTACTTTCTCTTCCTTGTGTTTTGGGAGTTAGTGCATAGCTCAGTGATTAAGAGTATAGACTCTGGAGCCACATTGTTTGAGTTCTGATCCAAACTCTTGAAGCAAAGCCCTCATGATGAAGACATCATATACACTTCCCAGAGAATAAACCACTCAGGACAGTGCCTTGCTTGTAACAGTTTCTATGTGACTCCTTGTTATTATTGTCATCAAGGTTTCCCATCAGAAGCAAGGAAGATTCTCAAAGAATCCCTTGAAGCATTCCTCCACTTTCCACAAAACTGTGGGATTCTAAGCCCTGGTGATCCTGGAGCCCTGGATGGGGAAGGAGTTTGAATGAGCCCACTAGGCTGTAATTATCTTCCTATTTTGCATCTCCATCCAGTACCTTCATTTGATTTGGACTCATATCTCAAAGGAATAAATGGTATTTATCACATAATCATTTGAATGGGAAAACAGCTCCTGTTGAGCTCTGGACTTTGCCTCCATACTTTTGAACGAAGTTCTTAATTTTTGTTAGTTATAATAGCTGCCATTTATTAAGAGCTTCCCATGTGCCAGGCATAATGCTAAGCATTTTATACATGTTGTTTACTACATCTCACTAGAGCCTAAAGGTGGATGTTATTAGTGTTGCATTCTGCAGATGAGAAGGTAAGGCTTAGGGGCTATATAGGTAGAAGGTGGTAGAGCCAAGATGGAAACCCACGTTGGTCCAGTTCCAAAGCCACTTTGCTTAACTACTCTGCTTCCCTTTTGGTAAGCAAAGTTTCTGATTTCCCTGCTGTTTCAGTGCTGTGCTGCCTCGGAGCATGTGTGGGATATGCCCCACCTTCACACTCTTCATGATGAGGAAAGCTGAGCCTGGGGTCCCTGCGATCATGTTTGAGCTCCACTGTTCACCTGGTAGCACCTGCCTGAACCAACCACATGGAGCACAGAGAAAGAGTCTTAGCAGGGTTGGTCCTGCAGCCAGTCCTTTTTAAAGTGACATCATGATGAAATATCTCAGAAGGGGAATCCAGTTATTCTGGTGACCAAAGGAACAAGGGAAAGGGAGACAGCTCCTCAAAGAGAAAGGCTTTGGAGACAAAAGGGCAAAGGGAACGAGTGGCTGAGAGGAGCTTTAGAGGACAGGAGAGGACATCACGGGGGGTGGGGGTGTGGACAGTGCAGAAGCTGATGTTTTAAGGAATCAGAGTCCTGAAGACACAGACTGTCTCCTATTAGACAAGAGTACCCAATACACAGACTGCATGTGGGAGATGTTCAGTATCTGCTCACTGATAAATAGTGTGGCGGGGGTGGAGTCAGGTGGACAACAAGCACTTACTGAGCACTGACTGTGTACTAGGCACTTAATACATTTTATCTCAGACAGTGATCATCACAACTCTACAACATTGGCACTAACCCCATTTACATGAGGGAAGCGATGGTTCACAGGGGTTAAATCACCTGCCCAAGTTGAGGCAGGTGATGGAACTAAAGTTCTATCCCAGGGATATATGATTCAAAAGCCATGCATCATCCATAGTATCTCATTCCTTCTTCAAAGTGTCAGCTAAGTACTACCAGAATCTCCCAGATGGCAGCAAACACAGTCAAAATGCATAACTCCTCAAGGAAGCCCTGAAGAGGAGAAGCTAGTCATGAACACTTTGGCAGAGAAGTGCGAGAATGTATTTTTGTTTGGGTGAGCCTTTTAGTACCTTCACCTTTAGTGAAGGTGGCCACAGGGCCCTTATACTCATGGCAACAACTCTGAGGACAGGCCAATATCATTCATTTATTCTTGCAAATAGTGATTGAGCATGCAGTGTGGGTGTCTAATACCATGCCTAGCACATTGTTTGTTGAATGTGCTAAGAAATATATGTTGAGTAGATGAATGCCGGTATCTGGAATATTATTAAGTGGTATTTATAGCCCAAGGTGTCAAGAAAGCCATCAGAATATTTCTATATGAAAGATGCTGTGAGGATCATAAATCGCTTTGGTATCACGTGTCGCATGCAGACTGTGAAAGACTTCCCATTTCTATTTTTAAAACCAACGTAAAAACCCATGTTTCTTTGTGATGTCAGACACCCACCTAGGGTCATTTTTCATTGCAACTACGTAACTCCTGTTTGTAAGTTGGTTGAAGCCATTTTTTTCCTGTCCAAAAAGTTCAAAAATTTTTTTTCTGAGATTCGTGTCAAAAACATCACTGTGTCTGAAGCACGAAGTACTCTAAAAGCAAAAAGCAAGAAAGGAAGTGAAATGAGTCAGTCGGAGAAGGACAAACATTATATGTTCTCATACATTTGGGGAATATAAATAATAGTGAAAGGGAATAGAAAGGAAGGGAGAAGAAATGGGTAGGAAATATCAGAAAGGGAGACAGAACATAAAGACTCCTAACTCTGGGAAACGAACTAGGGGTGGTGGAAGGGGAGGAGGGCGGGGGTGGGGGTGAATGGGTGACGGGCACTGAGGAGGACACTTGACGGGATGAGCACTGGGTGTTAGTCTGTATGTTGGCAAATTGAACACCAATAAAAAATAAATTTATTATTCAAAAAAGGAAGGAAATGGTGAAACGCATAGTATTTTTACGACTCATATGAAGAAAAACAATAAAAAATTCTCTCCTGACCACAGTGCTAATGGTTTAATGGTGTGACTAGAGATGCCTCCTGATGTAAAACTCCTAGATGCCATTTTGATTTGTTCTTTGAAGTCCAGGAAGTAGGTCCAGGCTGGATCCCTCTCTGACCACCTCCCCGCATCCCGCATGCAGAGTGAGAAGCAAGGGTGTAGTTCAGGGGGGGTGTGGAAATTCCCCATGGCCCAGCACCCTCTGTGCTGTGACATCACCCATTTGTCTGCACAGCCTGGAAGAGAGGGAAATGTGACTCTGTGGCCTCTTCCCAGGAGTAGCCTCACACATTGACAGGCCAGTTTCGTGCCAGGTACAGAATCCACCCATCCTGCAGACAACCCCAGTGTTCAGCTCTGTGAAACTGGCAGATGTCCAAACATCTAATTGACTAGACTAGAGGAGGCAAGACATGCCCCCTTCTGAGGGTAGCCGTTGAATGGCCTGACAGAGGGGCTGTGAACCACTTCCAGGTGAAACACTCATGGTTCTAAACCAATAATGCAGACTGTTGTCCTCGGTTCTTTGGCTTATCCATCTGTGTGATGGACACAGCCAATAGCCAACGTCACAGTCTGCTATCGCAGAGAAAAAGATGTCATGCAAAATGGTGAAGGTTAGTTTGGAGACTCTGATTAGTTCAACGCAGTCAAATAAATATCCACAGAACAGTGGAATTCCATAGAAGGAATATTAGAGTTAAATCCCACTTTTGAGTATTTAATGACAAAATTTTATTTGTTCATACGTGAAGAGCCACTAGATCTTCCTCATCCTCAGTGTGCCCTTCCATAAAATATTAGCATCTACTTGGTGAGAGTGGATGAAGTTAGCAGCCTAGGCTTTGGCGCCAGAAGATTCAAGTTGAGTCCCAGTTCAGCCACTTGCTGGCTCCAGATAAGTGAGCCCTGGTTTCCTGATCTATAATACATGAGCAGGTAACTGTCCACCTCTCAGAGTGGTTGTGAAGTTTGAAGGAGACCACAAAGTGCGGCAGCTGGTATACAGTGCTCAACAAAGGGTAGCTTGCGTTACCAGCACAGCCCTTCTGGGAGGCTTGAGTGGAAATTAGGTATGCAAATAAGATGTTAATCATTACAGAGGGCTCTACTCAACATAGGAACCTATGTAAGCTCTTCAGGACAAGGAATCTGCAACCCCTAGCATCTAGCATGCTGTGGCTTGGATGTTAAATGACTGAAGGGGATGACTGGAGTGGGTTCTCTTCGTCCTCCATCAGGAACTGTTGAGTGAATGCACCCCTCCCCCTCCAGCCCTCTCCAATGATCTTTTGCTTTTCTTTTGGCCTCACCTTCCAGGTCATTTCCCAGACCCTCTCCCCTACTTGGAACCAGATGCTGCTGTTCAATGACCTGGTATTGCATGGAGACCAGAAAGAGCTAGCAGAGTCCCCGCCTTCAGTGGTGGTGGAGCTCTATGACAGTGACGCAGTGGTGAGTGTCCCAGGAGGTGCTGACTGGACTGCAGCCCATTGACCTCCTTTGTCTAGCCAGCCTGTGACTGCTCAGGACCTACAGGTGCCCACAAGCCATTCTGACCTGGGAAAACAATGAATTACAGAACCAGGAAAATGGGTGGTGGTCATTTGCTTTACTAAGGGCTTTTTCACTTAGATTTCCCATTCGATTGCACTGAGAATAGGATCCTGGCCGCAAAACTTCAGTCCATACATGCTTCTTCAGGAATAAGATACTTGTATGAAGTCACCTGCAGCTGTACCCAACCTCCAGCTATGTCCCTATTGCTGCTCAGTCAAAATGCTCAATAAGTATGTCCAGGCCTCAGGGTGCCTGGGTGGGTCTGTACGTTGAGGGTCTGCCTTTGGCTCAGGTCGTGATCCTAGGGTCCTGGGATCCAGTCCTGAATTGGGCTCCCTGCTCAGCAGGAAGTCTGCTTCTCCCTCTGTTCCTCCCCCTGCTTGTGCTCTCTTCTCTCTCTGTCTCTTTGTCTCTCTCTAAAGTAAATAAATAAAATATTCAAAAAAATGTCCAGGCCTCCTGAAAACTGCAGGTGTTTACTGACCTCACTTGCAGGGAGAGAACTGGGTGGGGACTGTCACCAGTTCAGAGACCCTTGTAGCTGGGTCTCTTTTTCCTCTTGGATTTGATTCCAAGCCCAGCAACAACACATTTGTCTCCATCCCATTTCTGTTATGATGTTAACCAAAAATTTCCTCTCCAGCGATGTTTGTGTTCCATACTAAGTAGATTCAAAAGCTTACTGGAGGATTTTTTTTTTAATTACTAAGACAAGCCTTCTTTTTTTATTTTATTTTTCTTCTCTTTTAAGTTAAAAAAAAGTCTAAGATAAGAGGCAAAGGCTTATTTCTTTTCTTTGATGTCATGGCCCCCTTGGGAAGTTGACAAAGCACAGAAATATTAAGAACAACAGTTGTTCCAGGAAGCCTTCCTATGTCTCTTCACCTCCTCAAGCATGCTGGCAGCTCTGCTCTTGGTGCAAGGTCAGGAGGAAATGAGCATGGGAGAATTGTAGAGGATGAGCAGGGACCTTGAAGAGTATGAACCCCTCTTGCTTCCTGGAGAAGGAACCAGAGACCCAGGAAAGTCAAATGCCTTGTTTAAGGTCACAGGTAGCAGGAGGCTGAGCCAGAACTTGAACCTAGCCTCTAGTGTCCATCCTTTCCTGCAAATGTGGGAGTAGCTGGTATGGCTATACCCCTTTAGACACACACATTCTGTTTTTCCATGTCATTTTCTCTGTACCTTATTCTTACAGCTGTAAATTGTATATATTTATGGAACACGAGTTCTACTCTTACGAATATAGTATAGATTTTCTGTATAGACAGCCACAAAATCGATACCTTTTCAATTTTGTTGCTAACAACACAATTCCAGGGGCGCCGGGGTGGCTCAGTGGTTGAGAGTTTGCCCTCAGCTCAGGGCGTGGTCCCAGGGTCCTGGGATCGAGTTCCGCATCAGGCTCCCCAGAGGGAGCCTGCTTTTCCCTCTGCCTATGTCTCTGCCTCTCTGTGTGTGTCTCTCATGAATAAATAAATAAAAATCTTTAAAAACAAAATGAAACAATGTGATTCCAGTCCTAAGTATGTTTTTAATTTGAAAATCAGTAACCATAATCAAGCATCTTTGCCAACTCCTAAACCAACCTACTGTGCTACGTGGATTTCCCTTTGCTGTCCCTTTGCTTTTCGGACCCCTTCTTGATCTGATCTCCATTCTATGATTGCCCTCCTGGGCCCCACCTGAACCAGACCCTTCACAGAAAAACAAAGCCTACATTTTTACCTCAAAACCAAAAGAAAATGTAGGAGAGAAAAAATAGAAAAAATATATATGAAAAGTGTATTTTCTTCCTGGAGAGATACACGTAGACATGTAGAAGGTTCTGTTTACACCTGTGGGCTGCAGCTACACCCAGGCCCACAGCCTTCTAGTGGTGATCAGATGATTACATTCCAACTCTGCCAGAATGTGCCTCCAGTCTAAAACTTTCTCTCATCACCCAGTGGCTTGTACCCTCATTAGGGCCCGCTGCTCCTCTAAGCAATGTGTTTTTATTTGGCAAATTAGCTCAGGTTTAAGTTTGCTCTTTTGTTCCAAGGCAATTTTACTTAATTATTCCCAGTTAGGGTCATGGATGAAATAGCAGACCACTTGCATCCAGTTGCCATAACTCCATCCTACGAGGGACAGTTCTGAACCCACCAGTGGATACAAGTAGGCAGATTTGTTTGTTTTAAAGTCAAAATAATCATCTAAAATAATCATAAAATCATCAAATAATCATTAGTTTAAACTAAACTCCATTTCCCCCTCAACCAAGTTTCTTACTACAGCCAGGAATGCTAGTGCTGGTGTGAGTCCCAAGGGAATGAAACAGAGCAGCGGAAGTCCTGTGCTGAATGCGGGTGCTGTCCCTGTCCCTTCAAAGTCATTAATCCAACAGCTTTCACTCAATAAATGTAATGAGTGTCTGCCCTGTGCTGGGGGACACAGCAGTGAGTAAAACAGGCAATGCTGCTACATGGAGTTTACATTCCAGCCATTCCTGAGATAAATAGCAAGGCAGCCCCATGCTCTAGCCCTATGCTGCTCCTGGAGGAAGGACATGGTGCCCTCCCATAGTTCCTAAAAAATCTCGAGGCCCACATACATACGTACATACAAAAATGCTTCAATGGCCTCTTATTACCAAGAAAAATGGGCAGAACTGCTCTATCACTTGAATATACTGACCTTTATCACCATCATCGTCATCATTATCATCTTACCACGTATTGAGCACTCACTGTATACCAGTCACTGTGCAAAGCCCATATACTATTAAGTCAATCTTCACAGCCCCATTTACAGGTATTATTTTGAATCCCTTTTAAGGCGTGAGACTCAAAAAAGTTGAGTAAATGGCCCAGGGCCATAGAGTTAGAAAGTAGCTCATGGACTCAGGGTTTGCCTGGACTCCAAAGCTCGTGTTCCTGACCACAGTGGTATTCTGCCCTGGAGAGCTTTTGGAATGTTTGGTGCCACCTATTTCTTCTTTTCCCCTTCAAGTTTACCTAGATGATTATTTAACTTAATCCACTGAGCCCCCTTTGTTAAGAAGAGAGATAATCCCTAAGAGCCTTGTGCCCAGAAGTTTTCCCTGGGAGCCCAAATGGATTCCCCTGATCCTGGCCTCTTGGTAAGGGATAAAAGGTTCTTGGCGGAAGAAGAGAGTGACTTAGTAGCAAGAGGGAGACACTGAGGCTGACAGTTTTTTAAAAGTGCATTGATGCAGGTCAGAACTAGGTAGGTAACCATCAGGGACAAATTCCTTTCTTTTCTGCCTTAGGGGAAGCCAGAATATTTGGGTGCCACAGTGGCTGCTCCTGTTGTGAAACTAGCTGACCAGGACTATGAGCCACCCAGACTGTGCTATCACCCCATCTTTTGTGGAAGCCTCTCTGGAGGGGACCTCCTTGCTGTATTTGAACTGTTACAGGTATGTGAACTGAAAGTGTCATCTGCACTGGAAATCTACTTTGTCTTCCTGGCCAGAGAAGCTGTGCTAGATCACTGGTCCTGGGTCTGAAAGTGTCTCCTTCTTGGGATCTGGGAACTGCCACTTAAGAGTTCAGGTAATACAGGCTATATCTAGAGCTCCTATAGGTCAGAGTCCCAGGATGAAACATCCTTATGGGTTTGGCCAGCACTGCTCAAGCAGCCCTATATGCAAGTCCTGGAGCTCATACAGACCATGAGAGAATAAGGGGGAAGAAGGGAGCAAACCTGTGGGCACTCACCACATGTGATGATTGCTGCCTCACATAACTTTCATCACATAGACTTCCCTCAACCCTGTTGAGGTATTATGAGTCCCATTTTCCAGAATATAAGCCCAGGATTGTCGCAGTTGACTGGCTAAACTCATCATGCAGCTAAGAGCTGAACTGAGACCTTTAAAGCCTCTTGCTTCTTACACTGTATCACATAGTTTCCTGAGGACAGGGAACTCTTAATCAGTCCCACTAAGACATAGGGGAATTTATGAACATGTGCTTCGGAAGACTTTTCCAGAAAGCAGAGGCAGGATACTGGGGAGGGAAGCTGAGATTCTTAGGTCTGACTGCCCAATGGAAAACCAAATGGGACATGGAGAAGACCTGGAAAAGAAGTGACCAGGGTAAGGCCTCTATCAGAGACCATTGCATTCATTGAGGCAGGTGGCTCTTTACCCTTGGGTCTGACCAATTCCTCTAGAGGTAAGCCTGTTTTTCAGAAATCCCATTTTAAAAAATTCACTTGGTAGAAAAACTATAAAGCAAGTACTCCTCACACATAGAGACCAGGGAGAGGAAAGGTGATAGAGTCCGATCCCATGGGTATGGATCTCATTTCCACCATGGAATAGTGTGTGACCTTGGGTAAGCTACTTAATCTCTTTGTTTCACCTGCAAAACGGGGATGATGATCAGTCTACTGAAAGTGACTGGCATGGAATTAATGCTCAACAAATACCACCTATTTTATTAGTAGTAGTATGCCACAGAATATTAAAGGAAAATGTCTAGTCCCACCTATTTATTTCACGTGAAGAAATTGAGCTGGTAATAGAGAGGTAAAGACTTGCTTAACATGGCAGGTCAGGGCCTAGAATCTGGCTATACTGATGGACTCCTTGATTACTGAGAGGCTGGAAAGTATAATGGGGCAGGGAACACCTGAAAGTGCCTTTTAAAAAGATGAATGTTACCGATAGGAACATTTCCCAAAGTGTGCTTCTTGGAACACCAGTCCAAATACAGTGCAAGGAAAGTTTAAGAAATGCTTCACGTTATATATTACAATAACCTGTTTTGTTTTCATTGGTTTCCTTTTTAAAGTTGCTTTTCATTTGTGGCAAGTGGTTCTTTTTAACTTAGCAACACAAAGTTCCCTTTTTCAAAGCAAAATGATACCTCATGAAAATGTTCACTGGATAGTAACAAATGTGGTAAAAGTGGCAGAGGATCGGCTGGCTTGGGAAAACTAGATCTGGTGCAAAGCCCCCATTTCACGTGTCAAGAAGCTGAGGCTCAGGTTAACTGACTGGGATTCAGTCAGCTGCTTTTTAAGGACTGGAAGCTGCTTGTTCTGCTCTGAGCCTGAATCCCCTAATCCCTCCATGAGGGGCTGGGTGACTGGTACTTACAGGCTTCCTGAAGGATGCTCTCTGGGTTCCATGGTCTTCCCTCCCTCCATGCTGAGGGCCCCCTTTCCTCTCGCTCCCTCCCTTCATGCTGAGTGTCTCCCCTCCCTTCATTCAAGCTGAGAGGCCCCCCTTCCTCCCACTAAGCCTACAGTCCCCCCTCCAGTCTTCCCTCCCTCCACTGCTGAGCTGAGGGTCTGGGGTAGAGGGGAGGGGGAGATCCTGCTACTTCCTGACAGCTGCATTAATTGTCAGAGGTGAGCAGCCTAGGAGATCCAATTCATTAGGGTTTCATTAGGACTTCTCATTTGATTGCTTGTTCAAAAAATAATTTGATCATCAGCGTGACAATCTTAGTATGTGGATTTCGTACGTGCTGAGAAGACGAGCTGGAAAATGCCTTCATTTGTCACCAGCTGCTCTCAGTTTTCATCTGTGGGTGGTTTGCTTCAGCCTTTCCACTTTCATTACTGAAATGCTTCCCTGTCTCAGGAAAGATTGGTAACTTGGCTTTTCCATGTCTAGCCTGAATGCACTGGCTCCACTTCCCTCCCCTACCCAAGCCAGCAGCCACCTATCTGCGCAGTCCTGGCACATGGCCCCACTATTCGCCACTGTTCTCTGCCTTGACAACTCAGACTCAGATTTAATTCTTCCCTCTGGGGCCGCACTCTTGGCCAAACCAAGCCTGTCCGTGAATGGTTACCATCTTCCCAGCTGCCATGTAACTCTTCTCTTCATGTTTCCTGGTCTTCTAACTTCTTATCCTTTTCTTGTTCACATCATCCTCTACATTCCTTCCAGATGACAGGTTGGCCTGTTCCACTCTCCTCTTCAGAAATCATCAATGGCTCCCCACTTCTTACCTCCAGAAACATGTCTCAAAGTCTATTTTGTGGAACACCCAATACAGTCTCTCTAGATACAATGAAGAGAACGTTTGAGAAATGCCTCATATTATATCCCTCCTGAGGACTTGGAATGCCCACTACCATGGTCAACACCCTGAGGAGATCTGAAATTTCCCAAATGTTGTGACTATGAAACTTTTTGTGTGTGTGATTTTCACATCTCATGAAAAGAAAGCCTCGCTCATAGGAGAATGTCAGATTTCTGCAGCTTAGCATCCAAGCTCTCCTAAAAACTCCTCTTCAGACTGCTTCTTCAGCCTCATATTTCCTCATATTACTCTGCATACTCTCTGGCCTGTGTGTGCCAGCCTGCTCCAGGTTTCCTGACTTCACCACATAGATGTGCAACTCTGCTTTTAGTCCTGCATTAGCCCATTCTGAAATGTCTCCCCATTGCACCCATCCCAACCTCCATGCTGCACTTACCTGTCTAGGATAATGGCCATCATCAAAGTTCAGAACAAGAGATGCCTCCTCCAAGAAGCTCTCCCAACCCTCACTTTGGTTAAATGAAATGTTTTCTCTTCTTCCATCCTATAGCACATTACCTTTTTTTCTTTTTAATTCTGGCTGCAGTAAGGTCAATTGTTTACAGGCTTATGTCCATTGATTTGTAAGTTTTTTGAAGGCAAGACTATTTCACTCATTCATTCATGCAATCAAACAAATATTAAAGAGTATCTGCTTTGTGTCAGGCATGTTCTTAATAATTCATCAGTGAATAAAACAGGCAAAACTACCTGCTCTCATTAAGACTTATATTCTAACGGGAAGGGGAGATAATGTAGGGTACTACATAAATTATAATGTAACAGCAGCATTATGATAAATGCTAAGAAGAAAAGGTAATGCACCATGAGGCGTGGAGTGGACATGTGTGTGTTGGGGGAGGGGGAAGTTTGAAATTTTAGGCATCCACTGAGGTCTCACTGAGAAAGTGATATTCAAGTCAAGACCTGAAGAGGAGGAACTAGTGGGCCATGCAGGTATCTGGGCAAAGAGCATTCAATGGAGAGGGAGCAGCAAATGCCAGCCCCTAAAGATTGTGTAAGGAGTTTGTAAGGAGTTTGACTTTTATTCTATAAAAAATGAGAAACCAAGAGAAGATTTTGAGCCTAATGTCTGATTTATGTTGAAAACTATGGATGCTAGATTGAGTATGTGCTGAAGGGGCGCAGGGGAAAACAAGGAGGCCAACTGAGAAGCTCTTCAGGGAATCCAGATTGGAGAACTGGGGACTTGTATCAAGAGTGTAGCCATGAAAAAGGAAGATTCTGGTAGAGTCCACAGATTAGGAAATGGATTGGAAGTGGAGATTCATCTCCATTCACACATGGAAGCCAATAACAAACATATAGTAGACTCTCAGTACAATATCTTCAAACACGCCTCACTCATTCACAAAGATATGTAGAGAAAATCTGAGTGTAGAGTGATAATACTTTCCTTGCAAGAGGATTTAAATTTGTTTCTGAGGTAGTCTGGGGCACTAGTAATCCTAGATCACCTGAATCCAAGATTAAGACGGCGTGAAGCCGAGTTTACACCTTTGTTGTTTCCAGTTGACCCATACTCCTAGGGAACTTACATGTGTTGGAAGGTGTGCCTGGTGCCTTGCATGCTGCCTCAGCCATTCTTCACAGCAATCCATGAATTAGATATCATGATCTTCACTTTACTAATGACAGAACTGAGGCTCAGAGACACTGGGCGACTCTTCCAAGTTCACACAGCCAACAAGCGATGGGGCTCTGGGTTGTGCTACCCATGGCACCAAAGAAGGGGGGTGGGTAACGCAAGTATATATGATGAGCTAAGGCACACAGAGGATACAGAAAGTCTGAGCAGCAGTGACTTTTCAGATGGGCAGGGTTGGGACCAAGGTCATACATGACCCTGAGAGTGGTACCTCCCTAAATTTTGCAGACTGCGTACTCAGCCTAGCCCTGCATCTGGACCTCTTTTGAGGTTCCAATATATTATCACCACTGGGATATTAGAGCAATCAGCTTTTGGATCAGCCTATTCAACCCACCTCTGATGCTTACCATCCTGCCTTTGTAACTATTCTTTAACCTTCCTCTGGCCCCACGCACCTTGTAAACTATACACCATGCAGTACTTTTATAAAAGCCCAGGCAGGGGCACCATCCTCTGCCACCACCACAGCTGTTTTGTGGCTTTCCCTCCAGAGCTGAAGAAACACAGCTTTCCCAGGGAGGTGAGGTTTTGCAGGCTGAATCACTTAGGCTGGGCGGTACTGGGCGGGTGTCCTCATGGCTTCCAGCACCTTTATCTGGTCTGGTTCTGCAGCTTCATTGTCTCCAGCCTTCTTGGCGCCCACAGTGTCTGCTGTCTTCTTTGTCTGAGCTTTCTTATAATTAGCTTAACCACATCTGCCGTTGCCAGCTAGAATATGCCTGTGAAAAAGAAATGGTGATGTGATTGTGCTTTGTCTGTTTTGATGAGCAATTAAGCTTTTTTGAGCATATGGAACTAATGTTTCTGTCAGTCAATAAACATTTATCAAGGACCCACTGGATGTGGAGCACTGCTTCAGGGGCTTAGCGGATGGAATGAAGTAAACAGAGGCTTCCTCTTGGCCAAGTCAAATGAACATGCCCAGTGCATCTGGCTCTCAAGGGGCTTGGAGGGCCATCTGGCCCAATATCTGAGGCCCAGGGAGGGGAAGGGCCACAAAGCGGGGCCTGGATTCCAGGCTCAGTTCACTAATTTCTGCACAAAGCTTCCACAGAAGACACACTGCATTCCAAGAACTGAAGGGTAGGAGAATCACCACAGTGACTGGATCCCTTCAAATCAGGGACAGCTTTTTGGAAGACATAGCCATGGAGCCAGGTTTGGAAGGCAATATGGGGTGGCCTTCATAGACTTGGCAAGCCTTTTGTGTGAGATCACAGTGAAGCATGGGGATTATCCTCCTACAGCTTCTGTATCTTCAGATGCACAGGAAAAGATGCCTTTTCATCCTGAGGTCTGTCTTCAAAAGTCTTTATTCCTGTTTCACTGATGAAGATGTAGTCTCTTTTTGACTAAATAGGAATCTCTTCCATAGACTTGAGTAATGGGGGGGTGTAGCCAAGTCTCAGAGCTCAGAAGCGGACCAGAGCCCTTCTCCACCCCTGTGCTGTCTGTCATTCTAGTGTTATTCCATCAGCTCCTGAGGACACGCTTGTCTTTTCTTCTCCCCTCTGTATCATGAGCTTATCGAAAACTTATTAACCTATTAACTTCATGGCACATTGTAAGTGGTCACTAAATGTTGGCCACCCCTGTGAAGATGTCAATGAATAAATATTTGTCAATGAATAAATAATTAAGTGTGGTAAAAGATACTGTCTTGTCTATACTTTAAGCTGGAAACATTACTTTTGTTAAGTTGGGGTCACGTGGACGAGGTGGTTGTGTGGCAGCGCTGGTCTTCCTCGCCTCTCTCCAACCTTCTAACCAGCAATTGTTCTGTGTGGTAGGTCCCTTCATCTGGGCTGCAAGGGCTCCCTCCCGTTGATCCACCAGATGTCGCCCAGATCTATCCAGTTCCCGCCAGCATCCGGCCTGTGCTGAGTAAATACCGAGTGGAGGTATGGTGCAGGGAGGACTGAGTTGTTCTTTGGGGCTAAGGGCAGTGATGCACTGCTGTACCTGCCTGCCTTGTCTGAGGGGATTGTGGGGTGGATATGAGGCATAGCTGATAGGATGGGGCCCTCTAGAAGCTGTAAGAACGTACTTTAGTTCCCAGGTAGCACATCTGGCTTCCCATGCCCAGGGCAGGGCCTGCATGCCAGCTCTTCCGGGGGTCTCTAAGTGACAGCTCTGCTGGTCCTCTTGTCAGGTCCTGTTCTGGGGAGTCCGAGAAATGAAGAAGGTGCAGCTACTCTCTGTGGATCGCCCTCAGGTCCTCATAGAGTGTGGGGGACGAGGAGTCAAGTCCTGCGTGATCCAGAGCTACAAGAACAACCCAAACTTCAGCGTCCAGGCAGACGCTTTCGAAGTGGTACAGCCTCTCCTTCTCCTGCCCACTCATTCCCTTCATTTCCACTAATGGGACCCTCTCCTTCATTAACTTGGCTTTGATGAGATGCTTTGGAGTTTGGGTGTCTACCACCTACAAGGGAGAACAGTCTAATTTAGTGAGAAGCAAGAATCTCAGAATAGGATATAGATTTTTGTTATTGCTGTTGTGTCGTTTTGCTTTTAAAGGTTCAGTAAATCAAAGCAGGTTGACAGTGGTTCCCAAAGTGTGCATCCCCTGGGAACTTGTTAGAAATGCAGATTCTCAGGTCCTGCCCCAGTTCTGCCCAATCAGAAAGTGCTGGGGGTTGGGGCCCAGACCCTTCTGGCTTAACAAAGCTCTCCGGTGACTCTGATGCATGCTAAAGTTTGTGAACCACTGGCCTAGAAGATTCCTTAATGAAACGTATATTAGTAGTTAGAATTTTTTTGAATTATTTGTATGTAGCATGTCAGTGGTTTGCATGCGAACTTATGCTTCTAAAGTAATGTATTTTGATGTCCGAGCTTCTGTTTATTTCAACACATATTTTGTGCTTTTACCTTGAACTAACTGTGAAGAAAGTTTACTTTGCACAACACAATCAGCTCCAATGGACACATCTAAATTAGCAGAGAGTGGAATTAGAGAAAGTGCACGGTGTTTGCAAACCTTTCACACTGGGCATTGCTGAGCTTCTGGGGTCACCAGAGGATACAAGAGGGAGGGCACTGGCCCCTTACCCTCAGTCCCACTTTTAATGTATCCACTCTCATCTGTTTTCTATCATGGACCTGGGTCATCGTTCACTTGAGTTGAGAGTTCTGGTAAATAATGACAAAATAAGATTGAAGACTATTGCCGTAAAGAGTTGGGCAGTCTGTGTGTGTGTGTGTGTGTGTGTGTGTGTGTTTTTCTTCAAGTTACACCTGGGATGACTTGTTTGTGACCTCCTCATATAATGGGTAATGATTCCCTGGCTAAGAAGGCAAAGCTCCAGACTTCTGGCCAGCTGCAGGGGTGACCTGGAGGGACAGAATGACAAGGCAGGGGCAGAGGGGGGATGGACGCCTGGCTTGCTTTGATCCTGCCCCTGAACAGGTCAGCAGGGCGCCAGCAGCTGGGCTCAGCCCAGGCAGCGCTCCCTACTTCACCCTGGTCTCTTCTCCTAGGAGCTGCCTGAGAATGAGCTTCTACACCCACCTCTGAGCATCTGTGTGGTGGACTGGAGAGCTTTTGGGAGGAGCACCCTGGTGGGCACCTACACCATCAACTGCTTGAAGCAGTTTTTGTGTAAATCCAAGGAGCCACTGGCCCTCAGCTCACAAGTAGATGGAACCCAAGTTGAGCAAGGTAGGAAGCATCTTCTAGATTCTGGAGCTTCAGACTACAAAGCTGTAGTGCCTGCAGGGGCCTGCTAAGGGACCCCACATCAAGACGTGCCCCACAGACAGGTGGAGCTTTCTGAAGAATTTGCTGCTACAGTGCCCTCAGCTTCTTTAGCTGCCAGACTATGACTCTAGGACTGACATCCAGGTCAGCTCCTCTAAGTTGGCTTCCACAAATGTGACTCCAGCTCCTTCTACCTCCACTCGCTGACATTTTTCTTTTTGATGTTAACTTTGATTTGTTCCATTTTGGATCTCAGGTGCCGAGTTAGCTTCTCTGTTCATGCTGTGCAGTCATCACTGGTCTGGTCAAGGCTTCTGGCTTATGCCCCCACCCTTCCATACCTCATTTCCCATTCCCATGCCCGGCCCCCTCCCCACTGTAGACCCCACACTGCCCTTCTTTGTAAAATCTCAATCCATTTCAGGGACATATATAATATGACACACACTGAAATCTTTATCTGGTTTCCAACTTTTTTGCTCAAAGCTATGCTCTTAGATCTAACCCTATTGCTGGGTGTACACTACCTACTGATCTATCCCACTTTGCTTTTCCTTTTCCTTTATATTAGACCCCTAGACTGCCTCCAACTCCTCACTTCCACAAATGATGTTGTTAGGAATATCCTTGCGAGTGCTGCCAGAGGGAGAATCCTGCAAGGGATTTTCTTTGCCATATACTGGCTCACTGGGAATGTGCACATGCAATTCCACTGAGTATTGCTAAAGGGTGCTCTAGAGAGCTTTACTGGTTCATACCAGTCTACACCAGTCTATACCAGTCTATACCTGTTTACATTCCTACCATTACAGCATCTGGAGTACCCTCTTCTTCTTCCTCCATACCACATGATTTTATCCAACTTCCTGAATTTTTGTTTTGTTTTGGTTTTTGCCACTCTGCTGCATATAAAGTAGTATCTCATTTTTGTTTTAGCTTGGTTGTCTCTGATTACTACTGAATTTACACATCTCTTCACATGCTTGTGCCATCTTGATGTCCCTCCTGTGATTTGCCTGCTTGTATCACTTCTCCATGTTTTTATGTGTTTCTTTTTAAATTTTCTTTATCTTTTCTTCTAGGCATGCTGTAGATTGTATCTTCTCCTAGTCTGATAACTGCTAACCTGTCTGTGATCCCCATCTTTGAACAGAAATTCTTAATTTTAATGTAATCGTATCCATTTGAATTTTAAACTTAATGGTTTGTTCTTTCAGAATTTTGTTAGAAAACCCTTTCTCAATTCTTGGCCACAAAAAATGTTGTTTTGTATTTTTTTTCTATAAGTGTTATGTTTTTAACTTTTACATTTAGATCTGCCATTTTTCTGTGTTTGTATGTGATTTAAGATAGGGATCCTACTACATTTTTCTCCATAGAGTACATCATTTTTCCCCTAAAGAGCCTATTTTCCCTATTGTTTTGTGCTGCCAGAGTTTTCATAAATCAAGTAGCTTACATCCCTAGTCTATTTTTGAGCTTTCTATTCTGACCCCCGATCTTCTCATCTCTGTGCTAAGCACAGAAAATGCCTATTGAGTGTATATGAAGCTGAATTTGCTGTTGAAAACAAACTCTGGAGGCCATGCACCCATGGAGGCTCCCAGCTGGGAAATGTTTCGAAGTACTGGATTCTACAGCACAAAATGGAGAGAAGAGGACCCTTGGCAAGAGAGGGCAGTGTTATGATGTTTTTACTGAATCAACAATCCAGTCAAATATCTCACAAAGTCCAGGAACCTATCCCTGCTTCATGAAAAGCATATGTAATATGTACCCAGAGTCTAGCCTGGAGTTGGGAGCTCATAGACCTCTGGAGCCTCCAAAGTTTCTCTGAATTAACTGGGACTGGGAAAAGACAATCCACGCAGTGGACCTGTGCTCTAAACCTTGATATGCATTTTCCTTATGACCAGTTTTTAAAAATGGCTCTCAAGGATCAATAATAAGTACAACCATTTATTGATTCCTGATTATGGACCAGCTGCCTTATATCATGATCTCATTTATCTCCCAATGAGATGGGGTTTTTTTTTTTTTTTGCTGTCATTTTATAAATAAGGAAAATGAGGGTCAGAGATGTTAGGAACTTGCCATATTTGAATCCAGATCTGTCTGATTCCCAGTACTGGGTGTTTGAAATGACCTCCCTGTTTTGCAGCCCTGTTTCCTGACCTGTTGTACTTCCATTTTAGCTCTTTCAGATTCACCAGTAGCCACTGAGCCCTCTGGATCCCTCAGCTCCTCCCAGGAGCCATCAACAGATCATATCTATGTGGATGTGGAGCCACCTCCCACAGTGGTACCTGACTCTGCTCAGATTCAACTAACCAGCATGGTTGATGTCCCTGACTCATCTCCTATGCTTGAGCCTGAACCCAAACCTGCAGGCCAGGAGCCACCAAAAGGTGGTAAAGCTAAGGTCAGAATGTAATCCTCCTTCATATTCACAAGGCTTTGCACTGAAAGCTGTAGATACTAATCCTGCCACCTACTAAGCTGTGTGACCATGAGCAAGCAACTTCATGTTTCTGAAACTCAGTTTCCTCATCTGTAGAATGAGTATACTGATACCCACTTCACAGCATTTCTGAGGAATCAGATAAGCCAATATATATATGAAATTCAAGTGTTAGATAACTGTGGCAGTCATATTTAATTGAACAGAAACTCTTCTTAATTTATTAGCTTGGAAAGACAATTGTTTCTTTATTTAGATCTATCCCACAAATATTTAGAATCCACTTTGCACAAGGACAAGTAAGACACACACACAAAAAAGTATTCTCTGGAGCCTAAAGAGAAATGAGACTTCTCATCCTCAGCTGAGATTCTGGAAGACAAGATGGACAAGTACACAAAGATCCATAAAGCATAAATGTGATGAATCTAAGTCATAAATTCGATTGCAAAATCCTGGTGTATCAACCCATTGAAGAACCAGCCAACTTTTTAAAAGTCCTGAGGGATTGCCTACCCAGCACATGGTAAAGGCTGAAATAAAAAGTGGAGTAATACAGAGTTTTATTTGTTTATTTAAGAGAGAGAGAGAGAGCAGGAGTAATAGGGAGGGACAGAGGGAGAAGCAGACTCCTCACTGAGCAAGGAGCACAAGACATAGGGCTTGATCCCAGGACCCTGAGATCAGGACCTGAGCTAAAGGTAGACTGTTAACCAACTGGGCCACCCAGGTGCCCTCTGAGTTAGACAGATTAATGGATATTTGCTCAGGCTGCTCCTATGTTATGTTATGTTATGTTATGTGTGCTCAGTGTGGCCCTCCATGGCTCAAGGGGTTCTCTGCATCCCGCCAGCAGTGAATTTGCCACTTCATGTTAGAATTACCAGTTTAAGTGTATGTTACCACCATAAAATTGTGAGCCCCATCAGATTACAGATGATTTTTTAAAGATCTCTGTATCTCCTGTTCTTAATAGAGTGCCTGGCACATTGTAGGTACTCCAGAGATGTCTGAGAGCAGACAGATGATGAGTCTGTCATGGGACCACTGTCTTCTCCCAAAATGCCTCCTCTCTGTTGTCCATGTATCACTGCCACTCCTGTCTCTCTATCCCTTATGTTGTTGGTGTCATTGATTTGTACCCATTCAAATCAGAAATGATGCTAAAAGGAAATTGTCTACATTACATCACTTAATCCTGCAACAGTGAAGTAGGCAGATATGATTGCCCCCACTTGAGGAAACTGAGAATTACAAAATTTATATTAATTGTTTGTCAACTAATGCCTTGTCTGCCAAAGCACACTGTATCATGCAGCCTGCCTATCTTCTCTACTGAACTAACCTTCCCAAATGCAGGGATTGTTTCTCATTCCCCTTACATCCCCAGTGTCAGGCACAATATCTCACATCTGTGTGTTTAAATAATAATAAACATTTGCTGAATAAATGAGTGAATGGGTGGATGGATGACTAACATGTCATTTATTGAAATGATACAGAGAGCTGCAGCCACAAAAGCTGCGCATACCCTCATCTGCTTCCAAAGATCTATGTGTTCCCTTCCTCAGGAAACCAGCCAGACACCAGCAGGCAGATCCATGAGGCCTCACTAATAATGCATCTCTCATCCCTTGCCAGGATGCCAGGAAACCTACTCGAAGGTCAACCAAAAAGAAAAAGAGAACCATAGCAGATGAATCTGCTGAAAACGTCATTGACTGGTGGTCCAAATATTATGCCTCCCTCAAGAAAGCACAGAAGGTAGAGTCTTTCCTGGCTATGACAGCCAAGGGATTTGATAAGAAAACACAGCACCTTTCACAATACCACCTCCCATCTCACATTATCCCCTTCTAGATTCTACTATAGGTAAGCCCTTCTCAGGTGCTGTTCTGTTAACTGCAGAAAGATTCAAATCCTGGAAGGACCAGGGATCCAGAATTGCAAAATCCTCACCCTCTGGCTAGAGCTGACACTAGGACATGGCTCTGTTGTAAGTGCTGGAAGGACGTTCAGTTCAGCATGCCATCATAGAGATCTGCCCCCCAGTCAGACACAGAAAGGTCCATCCATGAGAAAAGGTGTCTCTGGATAGATGGGCATAACAATGAGGGCTTCAGGTGTACCTGGAGATATCTAGATTGAAGGGCCCCTGGTCTCCAGCAGGATTCTAAGTTTGTACGGGAAGCTATCAAAGTAAAGGCAGAGGAGTTGGCCTTAGCAAATGGGAGTTATCAACAGGTTGCCAGAGCAGGGCCTCATGCACATGAAACAAAAAAAGGATTGAGTTATAAAACTGGAGACCCACTGGAAATTGGGTCAAGAGATTCAGGCAAAAGCTCAGTGGTTGAAATTAGTAAAACTTCTCATCCTCAAGTAAAACAAGGAAGGGAAAATTAGTTGTATGTTATCATCACATTCAATTGAATAGAAACTCTTCTGATTATTTCATTTGGAAAGAGCATAGCTTCTTCATCTAGGAATAGCCATGAATATTAACATATAGGTAAAGAAACAAACCTAACAGTGATATCTGCCTCCAAACTCCCTCCTGTTGCTGCAGTGGACACTTCCATTCCTAGTGATGGTTCAGCTCTTTCCCCTTGCTCTTCTAACCTCCCAGTCCCTGGGACCAAACCAAAGATCCAATGACCTTTCATGACAGCAGATAGAACTCATGGTGCCAACTAGGTGATGCTCTGGGGAGGTGGGAAAATAGGGGAGAGAGGTAGTGGCCAAGAGGGGGCTGTGCACACAGGGCAGGGAAGTCTGCTGCTTGCTGACACTTTTCTTGGACACATGGGCGCCTCTTCTGTAGGGCCAGGCATTTTGCTGATAGTCCCTGGTCAATCAGCAAGGCTTCACTTGGGGGCTTTCTGGGCACAGTTTGCAGTCTTTTAAAATGGCATCTCCAAGAATGATGAAGCCTGAGATAATGGAATTGGGACTATTGGCTGTCAGGACTCATATATGAGGCATAGTAGGGTCAATGCCTAATCTTATCTCCCTCTTTTCTCGAAGGAAAAAGAAAGCAATTCCAAGGAGAAAAGAAGCAATGCAGGTAAGTTATTTGGGCATGGAAACAGACCATTTGGCAGAGAAAATACTAAAAGGAAGTGGTGGGAGGCACGCTAGGTCTCCGCTCCCTCATTTCCCATGTGAGAAACAATATCACGAACATGACAACATTCTAAAAAGATCACATAGATTATTTAAGCTGGACTGGGACCAGATCCCAGGTCTCCTGAACCCAGTTCAATGCTGGAACTGCCCCTCTGGCTCATGGCCTAATGTAGAAAGAGCAGAGCAAAAGCAGGAGGAAGATGGCATGATGGCCCAGATCCAGGGTTGTGAACTTTAATTTGGGTGACCTGGATTTTAGGTTCCTGACTTGATTTATAAGATTAGGTAGATCTGGCTTGGCAGAAGTTCAAATGGAAGAGGCCAGGGATTTGAAGTGACCACAAACTCAATTCAGGCCAACAGTAGGTCTTGACCTAAAATCAACAGTGACCACTAGTGGCCGGTACTGTTTCAGGTGAGAAGTGGGAAAACCAGAACCAGGCACTCAGTTCCTTGGATCACTCCTAATTGGCAGGCTTAATCCCAAAACCAGCCCCATGACATTAGCAACAGTATCTTCCTTCACTTTGCAGATGGTGAAACAGAGGTACAAAGAGATTGAGTAGTTACCTCAAGTTTACATAGCTGGAAATGAGCAGAACTAGAGGTCTGTCTCAGATGGCATTTTCCTAGAGGCTGCTGGAAAACTCCTAAGCAATCTCTCTAACTACATTTGTGAATTGGTGCAAGACCCTTAACATATCTGAGCCTCAGTTTCCTGAACTAGATGAATCTCAAGTCCCTAAGCATATCCATGAGGAAATGCAACTAAAAGCTTCAGAGTCTGTCCATCTTGGGTCTGTTCTTGGCTAGTTGGATGACAAGGCAACTTCCTTCCTTCCATCTCTGTGCCTAGTCTAATGAATTCTTACATATCCCAGGACAGGCTAGCACATTGCCTGGCCCTGGGGGTCTGCTGTCATTGCATTGCTCTGTGAGCTGCATCTCCTACCATCCTGCAGCACACAGACTATACAGGGCTGTATGTAGCAACCCTGTGGGGAAGTGTTACGATTTCTTTTTGAAAATAAAACTCCTAACTCTGGGAAATGAACTAGGGGTGGTGGAAGGGGAGGAGGGCGGGGGGTGGGGGGGAATGGGTGACGGGCACTGAGGGGGACACTTGACGGGATGAGCACTGGGTGTTTTTCTGTATGTTGGTAAATTGAACACCAATAAAAATTAATTTATTAAAAAAATAAAAATAAAAGTCCTAAAATGTGATGGAGCAGAGGGAAACAAGGAGCTTGACTTTGTTTCTTCTCATCTGAATGACACTGAGGAGTCTAACAGTTTCCACTATCCATCCACAGAGGGGAAACCAGATGAGGTGGTGGTAAATATAGAAGATGGGCCAAAGAAGAAGAAGGACAAGATGCTCAAGAAGAAACCCAAAGAAGATGAAATCCCCAACCTGGCTGTCTTACAGGTGTGTGGACACGGCCATCTTGACCATGGATGGGGTGGAAGTTCTGGAGGCAGATTCTATTAGTGCCTCAGTCAACCCTAGTAATGCCTCTGTCTGAACAAACTTACTTTGTCTTCATTATGATCATCGATGCAGAGAAATGAACCTTAACAAGCATGCAGGCCCAGACAATGAAGCTTGCTAATTTTCTATTTTCCATGTCCTCACACTGAGAAGGGGCAGAGCTTACATTGGTTAGCCTGGATCCAGCAAAGTAATTTGCAGTGGATGAGTTCCCCTTGGCTCACCTCTCAGAACTTGTCCTCAGCATCTCAAAATATGATCAAAATAGCAGGAGTTTTGATTTTTTAAACAAGATATATTTATTTGTTTTTAAGAGAAAGCGTGAGTGCAGGGAGGGGCAGAGGGAAAGAGAATCCTCAGGCAGACTCCCAGCTGAATGTGGAGCCCAACACTGGGTTTCATCCCAGGACCTGAGATCATGACCTGAGCCAAAATCAGGAGCTGGCTACTTAACTGACAAAGCCACCCAGGTGTCCCCAAAATAGTTGGAGTTTGAACTCTCACTGAAGTCAGCTCCATCACACAATCTTAACATTAGTCAGAGGCTATTAGCTAGAGGCATATTTATGGGTATGAAAATTGAGATTATGAAACTTACATATAAGAAATTTAGATAAGTAATTTTGATAGGAAATTTGCATAAGTGATTTAATTATATTACCAAACCTGAAACTCAATTCGATTTTGCATTTCTCAAGTATATATACACATATAACTATGCACTTGGAAAATTCATGTCTATATGCATGATAATAAAAATAAATTATCCATCACTTCATATGTGTTAAGAATTAGATGCTTAATGGACATTTATTGATTTGAATGTTCTCAGAATATTATAGATTGGATCCAACAACCAAATGATATCAATTGCTATAAAAAGTTTCCTCATAGCTATAATCATATATATATATACATATATATTTTTTAATTTTGGTTTAACTATACTTCTTGGAACTTCAAAGTTTATCCAAAAGACTTTATGAATTTCCAAGTGGTAGCTAGTTCTAGAGGTACTGAGTCAATCATATTCCTTATTTTGCTAAAAATAAATGAACCATGCCTCTTAGATTTTTCCGATGGGCATATATCAAGGCTGGTTTTGAGAATCTTGGCATTCTTCTTGGTCCTTCCTTCCTTTGAGCGCTCTCTTCTCTTTTTTCCCTAAAGATATACGATGGTGATCTCGAGAGTGAATTCAACAATTTTGAAGACTGGGTGAAAACCTTTGGGCTCTTCAGAGGCAAGTCTACAGAGGATGACCATGGCCTCGATGGGGACCGAGTCATAGGGAAGTTTAAGGCAAGTTCCACAGTTAACCCTTTTATTTGGCTCTCTGGTCTGTAAATGCCAGATATGACTCAATCCCATTAATGAGATTGTAGTGTAGGATGTATATAAGAAAATTCCCTAGTCTTTACACAAGAGCCTCTCTAGAACCCCACAAGGCATAGCCTTGGTCCTTTGAGATATTAGGTTTGTGGCCAATGAAATGGGTTGGAACTCAGTCTGATGGGATATAAGGAGACAGAGTTGTTACCTAAAAGGATCACTGAATTTTAATTTGCGTCTCCCATCTCTGATCTACGAAATATATGATCTGATCTGTACAGACCTACCAATTGGATGATTAAACTAATCAAACACTAACCCTTCATCCCGGCAGAGTCGTGGTGTCAACATCACAAAGCTGTAGTTGACACTTGACTCTGAACTGTGCGCTGGGCCATTTGGTGCAGGGCAGTGTGTTGGAAATAGCACAAGGACTGAAATTCACCACTCAATGATATTGTAATACTAACTAGCTTCCTGATCCTGTACTTGACCTCCCTGAGACTCACAGGCAGCATCTGAAAATAGGAATACTGCAGTCAGGCTAGAAGGAGATACTGGGGGAAAAAAACCAGCTCAGCTTCCTGTGTATTAAAGGTACTATCCCATCTGATGCTCCTATCTACATCCTCCCCTAACAGCCCTGTGAGGAGGCTGTTACTGTACCAACACAGATTCACGGACACACCGTAAAGAAGCTCAGATGCAAGCAAGTTATGTGAACTGCCTGAGGACACCCAGACACAAGGGTAGTGCCACAAGGGTAGTGCCAAGTCCTGCTGGGTCCCAGGCTATGATCAGTTTCCTAGCACTATGCCCTCCCTGGCTTTTGGTAGAGCATATGACTGTCTTGTTTCACTGGGTTGTACTTTGTGGTTCTAGGGCTCCTTCTGCATCTACAAAAGCCCCCAGGATTCTGGCATTGAGGACAGTGGGCAGCTGAGAATCCAGCAAGGGGTTCCACCCAACTACCCGGTCAAAGTCCTGATTAGGGTGTACATCGTTGCGGTAAGCCATCCTTGTTTTCTCTGAGGAATTGTCTTGGTCTGCTCAGGTTGTTTAATCTGGGTGACATAAACAACAGACTTGTATTTCCTCACTGTTCTGGAGGCTGGAAGTCCATGATCCAGGTGCCAGCAGAGTTGGTTTCTGGTGAGGCCCCTCTTCCTGTCTTGTCAGTGACCACCTTCTTACCATGTACTCACATGGCCTTTTCTCTGTGAGCACACATGCACTTGTACACACACACACACCAAGAGTGTGTGAATGAACAGAAGAGAAAGATAGAGAGAGAGAGACAGGGAGGGGGAAAGCTTGTGTCTCTTCCTCTTATTTTTTTTTAAGATTTTATTTATTTATTCATGAGAGACATAGAGAGTCAGAGACACAGACAGAGGGAGAAGCAGGCTCCATGCAGAAAGCCTGATGTGAGACTTGATCCCAGGACCCCAAGATCATGCCCTGGGCCGAAGGCAGGCGCTAAACCCCTGAGCCACCTGGGGATCCCCTCTTCCTCTTCTTATAAGGACACCAGTCCTTTTGGATTAAGGCATCACCCTTATGACCTCATTTAACCTTAAACTAGCAGCCTAAAAGCCTTGTCTCCAAATACAGTCAATTAGGGTTAAGGGCTTAGACATAGAATTCTGAAAATGCACACTGCAGTCCATAGCAGGAGGTATGAAGTTTGGTTGATAACATGCACATTTGCTGGCTTTTCACTTAAGAAAAATACTTCCCAGGCATATTAGACTGCTCTCGGTAGCTTCATTTGCTGTCTTGTGGTTGCCTGATAGCTGGAAAGAAAACCAAATAGGACTAGAGCAGGAAGCTCACTGGCAAAAGAGCAAAACCAGGGCAGAACAGGGCCGGGATCACTGTGAAATCCTCCCTCGTGGCTCTGCCTCTGCATTGTCACAGTCAGAAATTTCATTTCAAATGTATTTCCAAGAAAAATCTTGCTTTTGTTCTAAGCTTCCTACTTTCTGATGAGAGCACTACACTTTTTTCTCTTTTTTTTTAAGTTTTTGTTTCCTTTTTTTAAATCAATTCATTTGTTTATTTAATTTACATTTTACCTAGTGAGTATACAGTAAACAACTGGTTTCTGGGGTAGAATTCAATGATTCATCACTTACATACAACAGCCAGTGTTTATCACAATAAGTGCCCACCTCAACATCTTTCACCCATCTAGCCTATCCCCCCACCGACCTCTGTCCTTCAGCCCTCTATTCTCTATGGTTAAGAGCCTCTTGTGTTTTATTTCCTTCTCCCCTTCCCCCCCACCCATATGTTCATATATTTTGATTCTTAAATTCCAAAATTATGTAAAATCAGTAGGTATTGTTCTCTGACTATATATTCTTTGACTTATTTAACTTAGCATTATATACTCTACCTCTATCCATGTAGTTGCAAATGGCATTATTTCTTTCTCTTTTTTTAATAAATTAATTTTTTATTGGTGTTCAATTTACCAACATACAGAATAACACCCAGTGCTCATCCCGTCAAGTGCCCCCCTCGGTGCCCGTCACCCATTCACCCCCACCCCCCGCCCTCCTTCCCTTCCACCTCCCCTAGTTCGTTTCCCAAAGTTAGGAGTCTTTATGTTCTGTCTCCCTTTCTGATATTTCCCACACATTTCTTCTCCCTTCCCTTATATTCCCTTTCACTATTATTTATATTCCCCAAATGAATGAGAACATACACTGTTTGTCCTTCTCTGATTGACTTTCTTCACTCTGCATAATACCCTCCAGTTCCATCCACGTTGAAGCAAATGGTGGGTATTTGTCGTTTCTAATGGCTGAGAAAGATGAATGGATAAAGAAGATGTGGTTTATGTATACAATGGAATAAGTTTTTGTTTCAATTCCAGTTAGTTACCATACAGTATAATGTTGTTTCAGGTGCACAACATGGTGATTCAACACTTCCATACATCACCAGGTGCTCATCACAACAGGTGCATCCTTTTTTAAAAAATATTTTATTTATTCATGAAAGACACACAGAGAGAGGAAGAGACATAAGCAGAGGGAGAATCAGGCTCCCTGTGGGGAGCCTGATGTGGGACTCAAGGCCAGGACCCCAGGATCATGACCTGAACCAAAGGCAGATGCTCAACCACTGAGCCACTCAGGTGCCCCACAACAAGTGCATCCTTAATCCCAATCACCTATTTCCCCCATCCCTCCACCCACCTGCACTCTGGTAACTATCTGCTTTTTCTCTATAGTTAAGAGTCTGATACTTGGTTGAGAGCACTACACTTTAATTATGAAACTTTTTGGCCTGATTGCTTGGAAGCTTGTGGCCAAATTTGATGTTCAGTCAAAGCAAATCCCTGCCAAACCTTTATGGTTCATGTATTTGTTCTCAGGATACTGCCCTTGGAGTTGATTTTCATATCCTATTTGATTGCAGTAATCTTATTTTATACAAAATTCCTTGTTTAAATTGCCTATATCATTTTTTAGAAACATAAATGAAGCATAAAGCAAAGATGAATTATTCTTTAATACTCAGGGAAAATTAAAATGTTCCCATTCCATGATGCAATTCCCATGTGTCCTGAGCAGCAGCATTGCCCCTACCACCATGGTCCTGGCATGTTATAATCACCAGGGATGTGATGATGAAAAAAAGCAGTTTCTGCCCTCAAGAAAGTGGCCATCTAGTTGGAAAGATTACAAGTGCTTATAAAGAATCACTGGCAGTTCCGGGTAACCTATATTAAACACCCACTCAGGGCACTTGGGTGGTACAGTCCGTTAAGCATCCCACTGTTAGTTTTTGGCTCAGGTCATGATCTCAGGATTATGATCTCAGGGTTATGGGATCGAGGCCTGCATCGGGCTCCACACTCTGCATGGAGTCTGCTTAAGATTCTCTCTCCTTCTCCTTCTGTCCCTCTCCATTGTGTGCTCTCTTCATTTTCTCTCTCTCAACTAAAGAAATAAACCTTTAAAAAACCCTACCCAACCACAGGATAGTTTAGACTACCTTTTTCAAAATTTTGTCCAAGAGGTCACTCATGTCATGGGAGAGACCATTAATAGGCATTCCTCAGGAAGTGGACCATGTGTTCAAATACGTTTGAGAAATAGTGCATATAATATTTTTTCCCTTTACTATCCTCTGGGATTCACAAAGCTCTTTAGCACATTCATGGTGTGAGAAGTCCAGAAGCAAAGAAACCTATTTAACTGTGGAATCTTTAACAGCACTTTCTAAACTTCTTGCCCATACCTTTCTCCCCCCATCTACAGAAAACCTTGCAGAACTATGGCTCTTTGGGACATAGTTTAAAGGAACCCAGAAATAGAGGGTATGAACAGCAGGAAGGAGGTTGGAGACAATTACTATTTATTTGTTCATTCAGCAAATATCTACAACATACCTTTGATGTGTCTGGGATCCTTTCCACAAAGGCCAGGAATACAAATTGTGCTCCTGCTCAGGAAGTGGGGGAGGTGGGAGGACTGCTCCAACAAACGAAGATTCAGTGGGTGGCAGCCCTGGTTGTGGAGAGGATAGGCTCCCTATGATTAGGGACAGGTGGCACCTTGCATCAACATTTCCAGTAATAGTGATTGTGTGGTTTGCTCTCTCATGCTAAGATGTAACCAATTGACTAAATAATGAGTTATTTTTAAAAATCTTTTAATTTAATAGAACATCCAAAAATGTAAAAAAAAAAAAATACTACTACTTAAAAGTTGTTCCAAGAAAGAAATAAAATCTCCCTGCCTCTACAATTCTATCCCCAGAAATGACTCATTTTTCTTAAGAATGTATACATACATCCATATCTATAGTTGACTATTGAACCATGATGTGGGGGTGAGCGGTGTCAACTCCCCCTCAGTTGAAAGTCCATGTCTAACGTTTGACTCCCCCCAAACTTAACTATTACTAGCTTACTGTTGATTTGAAGCCTTACTGATACCATACCCAGTTGATTAACACATATTTGCTGTATTATATGTATTATACACTGTGTTCTTAGTAAAATAAGCTAGAGAACAGAAAATGTTACTAAGAAAATCCTAAGGAAAATACATTTATAGTACTGTATTGTATTTATTGGAAAAAAAAACATATAGAAGGGGACCTGCACAGTTGAAACCCGTGTTTTCAAGAGTCAACTGTATTTACACTTGTCTACAACTACATCTAAGTAGTTATTTAATGAATCCTGCTTCATGCATTATATATTGATCTCTTTTTTTCTTACTTAGTATAACTTGGACATTTTCCAGGTCAATCCATATGGGTGTTCCCTTCTTTGTAGTAGACACCTAGTGTTTTATTGAATTAATATAGTACCCATTTATTCATTTGTTCAACAAATATCAAGAAGACCCTGTTCTAGGTCTGGAGATAATGTAATGAATAAGATAGACAGCACTCTTGCTCTGATGGGGATCCCATACTAGCCAGGGGTGATGTGGAGATCAAGAAAGGACAAAAATAAGCAGAGGAACAGTTCAATGAGATGAATGTCAGAGATAACTGCTATGTCAGGGATTAAAATCGAGGGATGAAGGATGCCTGGGGGGCTCAGTGGTTGAGCATCTGCCTTTGGCTCAGGTCATGATCCTGGGGTCCTGGGATTGAGTCCCACATCAGGCTCCTCAAAGGGAGCCTGCTTCTCCCTCTGCCTATGTCTCTGCCTCTCTCTGTGTCTCTCATGAATAAATGCATAAAATGTTTTTAAAAACTGAGTGATGAAAAAAAAAACTGAGTGATGAAAAAAAATAAAATAAAATAAAAACTGAGTGATGAGATGAGAACAAATGGGGAAAGGATCTTTTGGATTCAGTTTCTAAGTAATTGACAGGTTATTTACAAATTTGCTATTAAACAATGATCTGATGAGCATCCTTAAAAACAGAGCCTTGTGTGCTTATGAATTCCATTTGGAGGACAGAATATTAAAAATAGCATAGTTTCTTACCCAGCTGTCATTTCTGCAGTTTCTCTGTCTTATCATTCCTCACCAGCCCCCTACCTGGGACATCACCTAGAAAGCCTGTCTTTGGGGTGGGTTAAGCCAGGTTCTCTGGAAGCAGACCTCACGCGGAGATGCAGACCATTACTCAGGTGGCCAGTGCTAAATGCCAGCCTGATGGAGTCATGGATTCAGAGCCCATCAGGTGTGGGATAGGCTTTCAGCCCCCGCCCCGCCCCCCGTGATTTTACAGATAGATCTCAGAGAGGAGACATAGCATGCCCCAGATCACATAAGACATAGGACTAGAATCCAAAGTCATGCCTTCGGGCTCATGTCCAGCTCAGTGCTCACTACTCTGTGCCAAGTGCTGCTTTCCCCTGAGGACATGACTTCAGAGAAAGTTCAACCTAAGATGATAACTTTTCTTTCAGCATCAAAATGGACAGGCTGAAGGGGTGGTTCTTAACCTTGGCTGCACCATGGAATCATCTAGGGAGCTTCTAAAAGTCCCAAAGCTAGGGGCCAATTTAAATTAGAATCTGGGGATGGAATTCAGGCATCCATATATATTTTTATATCCCAGGTGATCTGAGTGTGCAGCCAATGTTGGGAACCACTGGACCAAAAGGATTTTCTTTCTCCTCTCCAGGCATTTAATCTCAGCCCTGCTGATCCGGATGGCAAAGCGGATCCCTACATTGTGGTCAAGCTTGGACAAACGGAAATCAAAGACCGGGACAAATACATCCCCAAACAACTGAACCCAGTATTTGGAAGGTCAGTGGCCATGTGGGTCATGAGATGCTGTCCTGTGTGCGTTTGCTCCTGCTGTGTTTCCATGGAGGGGCTGGTGTATGTTCGTGCGTGTCTGAGTAAGTGTGGCAGAAAGTTAAGAGCTGGACTCTGCCTGTGGTAATAGCCAATCAAACTAACCTTCGTGGAGAGCACCTGGGTGGCTCAGCTGGCCACATGCCTACCTTCACCTTGGGTCATGATCTCAGAACCCTGGGATCAAGCCCTGTGTCAGGCTTCCTGCTCAGCAGGGAGACTGCTTCTGGCTTTGCCACTCCCCCCACTCGCTCACTCTCTCTCAAATAAATAAATAACATCTTAAAAATCCAAAAACTAAGCAAAATTAACCTTCATGGAGAAGCGCTAAGTTCTTTCCTTGGTCCCTTCAGGAATTTGGTGGTACATGGTGATTTTCATGCCCATAGTTTTCCAAGAATGATTTTCTTAGGTCTTAAATTTAAAATAGTCATCTTCAGCCTCCTGCCTTTGAACAGAGAGATTTCCTTCTTATAAACAAGGCAAGTGCCACCCAGAGAGGTTGAGAAACTTATTTAAGTTCACATAGCTCATGATTGGGGGAGAAGGGGCCATACCTTTGGTCTTTTGTCTCCCATCAAAGGGGTTTTTGCATCAGATCATTTTGCAGCTCGTTTGAGGTGACCCCTGAAGTAAACAAATTGAATTGTGTCCTCTGCTTGTGTTTTGCAGAGTGTTTCAACGCACATTGCATTTGTGCATGTTTAGGTGCATGAGGTGTTCTCCAGCTCACAGCAACCTTGTGGGCCCCCCTGGTCCTCTAACACATTTGTGTTCCCTGCTTGGGGTTGTGTACGTGGTAGCTGTTGACTTTGGAGTCTGTTAAACATGGGTTACATTTTGCTGCAAGTAAGCTGTGTAGCTTTATGAAGGTGCCTTAATGGCTCTGATCCCAGTTTTTCTACCAAACAATAATAACTCTTGACTCTCAGTGGCCTTTAAAAGAGTAAACACAAGCACTTGGCACATGGTCTATGCAAGCATGTAGTTGACACTCAGAACACATTCACTTCCTCCCTCTCTCCCATGATAACCATTTTAGCAATGGAGATGTCCTAAGTGTATTTAATTTCTTTTTTTCTGGAGTAACAAGAAGCATATGAGAGGAACTCTCCATCAGCCTCATTTAAATTCATTTACACTTTCGTGATCACTGTGGACCCTCTGACATTTGATCAGAATGAACCTCTTAACACTTTATAGCTCCGAGGGAAATGAAGAAATAAGTGATCTTGCCTGTTCAGATTAATGAGAATGATTAAAACAATGGTGCCAGGGAGACTTACCCTTGCTTCCCTGATCCAGAGATGACCTTTATTATTGCTTGCCATTTATATAACCGGCACTTCATTTTGCCAAGTGCTTTGTAGTCACTTTTTATTAGGTACTTCCACCGCAGTGCCATGAGTTAGACTGGTTTTATTACCTCCTGTATGGCTATGGTAAACAAAAGAGGAGGATGATGGAATATTCCCTCCAGCTTCTAGCATCGTAGAGCTTCTGCTAGAAGCTAGCAGTATGTAGATGCTTTCTTCAGTGTGTTTTTAATTGCTACTCAGGGACAGAATTTGCTGGCTCAATCCTTCATGTTCTAGTAGGCAAAGTAGAGGGCTCCAGTCCCCAAGCAGGGGTCTGGGGAATCCCTCTCTGAGACATCATTGTATGAGGATGTCCCTGATGTCCTGGAGCCTTGCCTGCTATTACTCCTCCTTGCTTCTGACATAAATTGATACATTTCTTTGTTAATTGGCTGTCTCTCATCTCCCCACAAGAAGCTAAGCTCCCTTTGAGCAGGGACTTGGTCTAGTATGTCCAATGCTGCATCCTCAGAACCTACAACAAGGCCTGGCACAGAGCAGAAAGATGCTCAGCAAGTATTTGTAGAGTGAATGAATGAAAAGATGGATAAACAAACCTGTCAATTTCCAGGCAGATTTAATGGGCCCTGGTCACTCTGCATCATCTTGAGGTGGTATATGTCCACAGACTTTGGCATTTCCTCATTTTCTTAATTCACAGCACCTGGCACACAGAAAATGTATAATAAATGTCATATGGCACACAGAAAATGTATATAATAAATGTCATATAAACAAATGAATACATAAAAGAATGAATGAATGAACAAAGAAACAATGGGACATCTTGGCTCTGAATCTTAGAGGTACTGAGTGTTTCAACAAGGCTCAATTTTAACCATTTCATGATGCTTTCTTTCTCTTTTTTAAAGTAATCTCTACATTCAACATGGGGCTCAAACTCACAATCCTAAGATCAAGAGTCATATGCTCTGCTGACCTAGCTCATCAAACACCCCAATGCTTTCTTTTTCTCAACCATCATTGTATTTAGAGGTAGTATCCCACTGACTCCCAAGTTGGTATAAGCCTACTGTCTCCCTAAGTGACTGGAAATCCAACAATGGTGAATTGTTCCTGGTAGTTCTTTTATGATGGCTCCAGTGAAAATTCAGGAGAGGTTCATCTGTGAACACTCCTCTTGGGAAGATGGGCCAAAGCAACTGAGTCTTCTGTCACAGTTGCCAGAGTAGTTAAGCACTTAATAAATCCTTCTTCGGTGACAGCAGCCTTGTGATGGCCAACCTCAGAGATAGTGGATGGAGCCTTCCTTGTGAAACACCTCCAGAATATTAAGCCCGGTTTGGAATCTACATCTTGGAGCTCCAGGCAATACTATGCCATCTGATGGAAGACATACAGATTTCTTCCCCACACGGCCATATCTCCAGCCTGTTAGAGGTGTTTCAGTCCATTCGTTACAGGCAGTGGAGCTGTGGTGCCTCTCTGCCTCTCCCTTGGGGAGGTTTAATTGACTGGGGGTGCTGTGCTGGGATGTCTGAGGCTGCCACACTGGATAGTGAAAGCCAGGGCTAAGTGAATCTGACCACAAGGGCAGCAAACCAGACAGGCCTGTGGACACAGAGGGAAATAATGAGCATTCCATCTCCCTTTCTTCCCACCCCCTCTTGGTCCCTCGATCACCAACTGGGTCACTGCACCTGTCCCAGGGCAGCCAGAGTTGGGAACAGCTGGAGAACCCTCATGTGTTTTTTATTTTGTTTTCAAGACACTTCCCTAAATTCACTCCAAATTTACTTCTTTTTTCTTTTCCACCAACTTTTAATTTAAATTCTGGCAAGTTAACATACAGTGCAATATTAGCTTCAGGTATAGAATTCAGTGATTCGTCCCTTATATACAACACTCAGTACTCATCAGTGCAAGTACCCTCCTTAATTATCTTTTGTAATGCTCATCAGCATGGATAATGCATCATTCCAGGAAATCCCACGGCACTGCTTTTCCTTTGAACACATCTCATTGGTGTGGTATCATGGAAAGAGCTCAGAACTAGCAGTCAAGGAACTGGTCCTTACCCTACTGTGACCTGACTTATGGTCTAGGAAAGTCACTTCCATTCTCTGGATTTCAATTTCCTTATCTGTAAAATGAAGGGATTGAATATGGTGATTCCTGAGATCCCTTCCTGTTCCAGAAGACATTTATTGCTTACTCTCTGCAGTTGAAGCCAGGCCTCTCAGCAATGCAGAGATGGAGGAAGGTCCTGTGTCTCAGAATTTTGCAGAGATGGCATTGTAGTCCTGCGACTCTGTTTTCAGAATTTTCCATCTTCAAAAGCCTTTTCATTTAAAACAAACTCAGCTGGAATTGCTTCATGAAGCAGCAATGGAGGGGAAAAGAAATGGCAATTCATTGGGTACCAGTTGAATACCTGCAAACTAAATGTGCACTTTGTATAAACAGTATCACATTTAACTACCATGGTATATTATAAAGAAGATACATTGATCCTCATTTACACATAGCGAGGCCAAGAGGGATGAAATAATTTTCCCAGCATTTTACACCTGGAAGGTTGCAGATTCAAATCTAAAAATGGAAATCAGTTCTGTTTGAGACCAAACCCCCAGGTTTTTCATGCCCATCCTGCTGTCACCCAAAACAAAGACCGTAGGACATGACCCATGGAAAGGAAGATTATTGGCTGCTGGAAATTCATGGTGGAATTGGAAACTGATTAAGTCTCAATGAAACACTAAACCAAATAAATACCTACTGAGTATTTGCTGAGTGTTTAGTGAGTTCCTATGAACCACAGGCTAGCTAGGAGCAAAGTGGGGAGACGTCCCCTATATAGCCAGATATTGTTGGACTCCTAATGCCTTTCCTCGGACCACAGGTCGTTTGAGATCCAGGCCACATTCCCAAAGGACTCCCTGCTCTCCATCCTGATCTACGACCATGACATGATCGGGACAGATGACCTAATTGGGGAGACCAAGATTGACCTGGAGAACCGTTTCTACAGCAGACACCGAGCCATTTGTGGCTTGCAGAGCCAGTATGAGATGTAAGTTCTTCCTGCAAGGGGCAGGGGAGGGAGACACAGCTGGGTCCGGCCAAAGCTCAGCTTGAATGTCTCAGAGGGGTTCCACCTCAGCAGAGCTGGTTGGGGAAACCATGCGCTGCCCTTGAGGGTGGTTGGGGCTGGGGAGGCAGCACTGATTTAGAATCCAGGGGAGGTTCTTCAAGAGTCAAGAGCTGAATCAACATGTTCACTCAATCAGCTGGGCCTGGTGGGCAGAGTTGCAGGTGAAGAATGATGTTAGAGGAAGAATAATAGAACACAAATGCCAATATCCCAGTTAAGTATAACGAACATTTATGAGTGCTTATGATATACCAGACACTGTATCTCATTCAGTTCTCTCAAAACCCATTGAGGTGTTATCCCTACCTTACCATGAGGCAGGAATGGACCAGCTCTTTACAATGATTTTAGACTCTACTTCATTAAAAATTTTTTTCCAAAAAATTTTATTCACATATTTGAGAGAGAGAGAGATTGAAAGAGAGAGCATGCACATGAGCAGAAGGAAAGGCAGAGGGAAAGGGAGAAGCAGACTCGCCACTGAGCAGGGAGTCCAATGAAGGACTCTCAGATCAGGACCTGAGCCAGACACTTAACCGACTGAGCCATCCAGGTGCCCCTCTGCTTTATTTTATTATGTTTTATTTTTTTAAGATTTATTTATTTATTTATTCATGAGAGACAGAGAGAGAAAGAGAGAGGCAGAGATATAGGCAGAGGGAGAAGCAGGCTCCATGCAGGTAGCCTGACGTGGGACTCAATCCCAGGTCTCCAGGATCACGCCCTGGGCTGAAGGCGGCGCTAAACCACTGGGCCACCCGGGCGGCCCTGCTTTATTTTAAAATACAGACTATGAGCTTAATTTTTTAAGTGTGTTTTATCTTAAGAAAAATCTTAAGAATTTCAGCCAGAAAAATATAAGAACATTCATTAGATTTCCATGGTGTAATTTTAGAAATGTTTTTCTTGAATGTAAAAGAATGTAAAATAATATATATTCATTGCAGAAAATTGAGAAAATACTGAAAGTACAAAATTATGCTCAAATTATTCCACCCAGACATAACTTATGTAAAAAATTAACTATTTCCTTTTAGTATCTTTCCTATGTTGTTTTTCCCTGAAGTTGGCCTCACACTATCCATGTCATTTTATAAGCTGCTAGTGGCACCTACTCTTATATCTTAAGCATTCTGTAGGGTCTTTCACTATTTTTAAAAATCATTATTTTTTTAATATTTAATTTATTTATTCATGAGAGACACAGAGAGAGAGAGGTAGAAACACAGGCAGAGGGAGAAGCAGGTTCCATACAGGGAGCCTGACATGGGACTCGATCCCGGGTCTCCAGGATCACGTCCTGGGCTGGAGGCAGGCACCAAACTGCTGAGCCACCCAGGGACCCCCGAAATCATTATTTTGATAGCCTAGAAATCCAGTTCAGTTTTGGGCCCTTGTAAACCCTGAGGTATTTACAATCCCAAGTACCTGAAAAGGTGCCATTCAAAGAATGATTAGTTGTTCTCCCTCTGAAATCAGGAAAGGAAGCCACAGGCCAAGATGGTGCCTCTTCTGTTCCTGACAGTGGAACCACCAAGGAGCAGAAGAGATGGCTCTTCTGTAAGGGACAGAACAAAAGTACACAAGAACCTCATGCAAAGAAATCCAGACAGAATGCAGATGGCTGACTGCCAAAGCCTAGGTTGGGAGGGGAAGCAAGGAGCAACCACTTAATGAGGACAGGGTTTTCTTTTCGGGTGATGAAAAGTTTGGGGAACTAGGTAGAGGTAGTGGTGGTACAAGATTATGAATGTACTACATGCCACTGAATTGGTCCATTTTATATTTATGTGAATGCCACTTCAGTTTTTTTTAAGGTACATGTCTTAAAAAACACAACCAAACAAAAACTATCTGCAAAGGATTTTTATGTCAAGCTGCTCAGAAGTCCTGCCTTTCATACAAGTATGCAGATGCAGAGATATGAACTAGAAAAGAGAGAAAACAAAACAACTAATATTACCCCAAGTGCATAGAATGGCAAGAAATCTGAAGGAAACCACAGATCATACTTAGGTGGTCTTTTTACTAGATACGTTGAGTATGTCCTCCCAGAAGAAGGCAGGCCTCGCCCTACCCATCCTTCCCCTTCTTTTCAGAGAAGGATACAACGCCTGGAGAGACACATCCAAACCCACTGAAATCCTCACAAAGCTCTGCAAAGACAACAAACTAGATGGACCCTACTTTTGTCCTGGGAAGATACAGATAGGAAATCAGGTCTTTTCTGGAAAAACAGTCTTCATGGAGGAGGACACTGGTAATTCCCACAATGTATCCTGCTGACATGCCCTTCTTTCGAAATGCCTGTTTCTGGTGGTATTTGTGGCTGGGGATAGTGGCCATCTATTGTAAACTAATCACGCTCATGGGTAGGGACTTCGGAAAAGTAAGGAGGATAAAGAAAATCACTCAGAATCCCCAAATTCGGAGATAAGCATGCTGCATGCTGGTGTATTTCCACAGTCTGTGTGTGTGTGTGTGTCTGATATTTTCATAGACTTGGAAGTGTACCATATATAGTTTTGTATCCTGCTTTTTCTATTTCTAATGGATTGTGATGCTTTTCCTTTGTTCTTTGAGACTGTCATTGATAATACTCCTTTTTATGGTTGTGTCATTTAGTTGCATTCTGTCCATTGTTTTTTGTAGTGACACGATGCCACCTTGAACTTCCTTATACATATTTTTGCATATTTCTGATATTTCTATAGCATGTATCACACAAATGGGATTGTCGTGTTCAAAGGTAGGCAGAACCTTAAAATGAATATTATATAAAAATAAATCATTGGACACATACCAAATTACCCCAAGAAATAGTATGCCAACAACTCTCTTATTTCAGCACCAGGAAGCAGATTTTCCATATAAGCATCAGGAGGATATACCAGGAAGATCCCAGAGAGGCTTTCATAAATTTAGGATGAGAAAAAAACCACCTTTACTTTACTTAATGATACAAAACAATTCTCGTAATAACATTCCCGTCCATTTGATGCAAATCAATAAGTGCAGACCTATAAGTATGCATAGGTTCAGAATTTCTGATGCAAAGCACCAAATTAAGGACATATCACTGGGTGTTTTCACAGTGTTATGGTGATCCCACCACTTTGATGCCTAAATTTCTTTCACCTTGTTATTTTTACCCTAAGAACCTCTTGAAGGTTTTTGCATGTAGAGTAATTGACATTTAGATAAGATATTAATGACCTATTAATGAATTTCTCTTGAGAAAAATATTTTTTCACAATATACTCTCTTAGGCCAATTTAATTCCTTGGTCAGTATTCTACATTTCATGATGAAACCATATATATGTGTATATATATATATATATATTTTTTTTTTCCCCAACAAAAATCTGAAATGATGTTCCTTTTAGTTGGTCAAGAACCAATGAAACTTTATGTCCACAGATTATGTTTACAGATTTTAGTTCACAGATCATGTGTTTATACCCATCAACTTTTACTGATTGTAATTATTGCTATTGGGAGATTGTGTGTGTGTGTGTGTGTGTGTGTGTGTGTCCTTTTAAAAAAACTGAATTCAACTTCCCTGTGTCAAATTTGGCCATTCTAAACTTTATCAAAAAGATTTGATTTTTTCCCAACATCTTTTGTGTTATTTTTGCAAGTACTTTTTCTATCAGTAGTTTTTATTATGTATCACCTTCTTTGGTAAGATAACCAATTCGAGAATCTTCCCTATGAGTAGGTGTGTTGGTGGGAAGACCTCCACGAACAGATACTGTGCGACCTTCACTACCTTATTCAGGACCACCCTGGTCCACAATGCCCTCTCCTACTATGGTGTTAGCAGTCTTATATCTCCAGGAAATATATCCTTTCTAGTACCTCAAAGCCAAGCTTGCGGTTCTTAGGCTCTTTAGGAATCAGATTCAAGGGGCAGATGGAGCCCCTAACTCAGACCTTGACTGCTCTCTGGTCTTCTTGTCGACCCGTCTCACTTTCAGCTCTCTAAACCTCCTGTCTCCTTCTCATCCCCTCCCCCCATCTCTTTCCATTTTCTTTTTGTCCTTTTTGTCTTTTTTCAGTTTTAATCTCTCCCTGTGCCTCGGTTCATTTAAATTTAACCTTTAAGGGAGCATTTAAAAGTGTGCCCGACAGCCCATCACTGTTCCATTACGGGAACCTATATCTGACAAATATCTTTATTTTTCTCTCTTCCTTGCAGAGCAAATGGTGGAGTCTTATGAGCACCTGGCCCTCAGGGTTTTACACTCATGGGAGGATATGCCAGAGGTTGGGTGTAGACTGGTTCCTGAGCACATAGAAAGTCGGCCGCTGTACCACAAGGATAAGCCAGGAATGGAGCAGGTAGTGGCCGAGATGGTTCTGGCTCCAGTAGGAGTGTTCATCCCCAAGGAACAGTACTTTATCCCTAAAAGTTAATTTCATGTGCCCTAGAATAGTGGTTCTCAACCAGAGACAATTTTGCCTCCCTGCCCCCGACTTTAGCAATGGCTGGAAATGTTTTTGGTTGTCTCAAGTGTGTGGGGGTGCTACTGGCGTCTAGTGGGTAGAAGTCAGACATACAACCAAACATCCCTTACTGCACAGACAGCCTCCCACACCAAAGAATTATTCAGCCCAAAATGTCAGTAATGTTGAGATTGAGAAATTCTGCCCTAAAGCAAGAGTTGGGTTTAGTGCTTTTTGCCTTTTTAATGGATTTGAGTTATCACACTCTTTTGAAAGAATGCTGATATTTGAGAAACTTCAAAACCCATCTGACATGCCCCAGACCTTGTCCAAAATCTATCAGTAACGCCACAGGCCATTAGTTTTCTAAGAGAAGCAATAGATGGTGACTTATTTTGAAGAACTGGCAAGAGAAAGCTCTGTGGAAAAAATAACCAGAGATCCGGGTTATGAGTTACAAGGGAAGATCAACTTTATTAAGAGCCTTCCTGATACGTACTTATTAATTATATTACATAATTAATAGTATGTAATATTATTCATCTTAATATAATTGATATTAATATGCAATATTAATAATATGTACTAGACTCTTTATGTAGATTATCTCACCTAGTTAGGATCACTATAAATTTGTTTATCCAAATGATGGCCATTTTGAGAATTGAAGAGGTTGCTGTTAATAACTAAGCTGGTACAAAGGGCACCACCAGAATTTTCCTAGACAAAGAGGGGTGTATGGGTCACCTTACCTTTATTTCCTTATACAGCCTCATTGTGTACTTGCTATGATCCTTTTAAGATGAAGAAATTGAGGTTCAAAGAGTTAAAGTAACTTGCTCAAAGTCACTCAGCTATTAAGTAGTAGAGCGGGATTTCACCCAGGCTGTTTGAGTCTTAGTCCTATCCCATCTCTGGACTCATTCACTGTGTTGCTTGGGCAAAACACATGAGCTTGACTTTGATGGAGCAGGAACACCCACACTGCCATCTCAGCAGTGGTGGGCTATAAAACTAGTGATAGCATGTGTGGGAGAGTGTCTTGAAAGGATAAGCTTTTATCAGATATAGAAGCCTGTGATTGGTTCCTGAAGTTTACTACCAGATGTTTAAAATCATTTGGTTGGGGATCCCTGGGTGGCGCAGCGGTTTGGCGCCTGCCTTTGGCCCAGGGCGCGATCCTAGAGACCCGGGATCGAATCCCACGTCAGGCTCCCGGTGCATGGAGCCTGCTTCTCCCTCTGCCTGTGTTTCTACCTCTCTCTCTCTTTCTCTCTGTGACTATCATAAATAAATAAAAAAAAATTAAAATCATTTGGTTACTGGTATCCATCATTTTGCCATGTGCCTCTTTGGTTACAAGTGAACGTTAAGGTCTCCTTAGAGACCCTAGGATTGTAACCTCCATTAATTGGTTCTTCTCTTCCCAAATACTAAACGTTTTGCTTACATTGTCCCTTCCCCAAGAAAGCCATTTTCTTTTCTAGCCAAAGCCACTCCTTCACCCAGATCCTCCCTTCTCTGTTGAAAACGCCACTTCCTTCATAGAAAATCTCCCCTTACCATCCCAGCCCTCTTGATCACTCACCTTTGTCCGAGCTGATAGAGTACTGAGAATATATATAACACAGCTGAGCATTAAATCCACTGGGCCTTCTCCCCACACAGGCACTCAGATCCCTTACAACAAGGTAAATTCTGATGTATGGGGTTCAAAGCAATGGATGGGAGGCCTCATTCTGCTACTAATTAGCCACAGGACTCATATCATTTCTTTGCCTGCTCTAAGCCTTGGATTTTTTTTTTTTTTTTTATGTTTAATACAGAAATGTAGCTGGGGTAAGCATGTATGGAGATAATGATGTTAAAGCACAATGGAAACAATGAGGCATGATACCTCTGACAGACAGCATTATCTTTTTAATCCTTAGGAATTTATAGAAAAAGCAGAGTCTCTGGAGTCAACAGACAAGGGTTCAATCCAGACTCTGCTACATATTTCTCATCTGTCAAGTAGAAATAATAACATCTACCCATTGGGGATATTGGAAGAATTCATGTAATGTTTTTTTTTAAAAAAGATTTTATTTATTCATGATAGTCATGCAGAGAGAGAGAGAGAGAGGCAGAGACACAGGCAGAGGGAGAAGCAGGCTCCATGCAGGGAGCCCGACGTGGGATTCGATCCCGGGTCTCCAGGATCGCGCCCTGGGCCAAAGGCAGGCACCAAACCGCTGCGCCACCCAGGGATCCCCCATGTAATGTTTTGTTGAATGCATTGCACTGTGTCTACCACATAGTAGGTGCTCAATAAGGATTTGCCTGCCCTTCACCTGCTCTTAATATATGCTCTAATTCTTAATAAAAATGTAAGTTTTATTTTTGTCAACAAATATCCTAAACATGTATAATAAGAATAATATACATATGATAAGATATGATATATAATTAACATCTATTTCTAGTAAAGGGGTCTGTTAAAACCATGAATGAGCAGTTGCCCATGTGACACCCCACCTAAGTTAAAGGATATCTTCTTTTCTTAACAAGGGCCGCCTGCAGATGTGGGTGGACATGTTTCCCAAAGATATGCCTCAACCTGGACCACCTGTTGACATTTCACCAAGGAAACCAAGAGGGTACGTCAGCTGCAGCCCAGCTTTCAGGGGAAGAGACTATGGTAGCCTACCAAAAGATCTTGACATTTGATAAATTATATTGATTGTTGCATTGTAACAGCAGTTACATTGATCAGTCAACGCTTGATAATCACATTTCACTTTCCATCTGGCCGTTTACCACAGGGATGAGTGGTAATAATGGTAGCAGTGGTGATGGTTGAAATGCTGGCCTCTGCTTTACATAGGGGCTACTGCACCTCAGCATTTTCCAACATTCTGAAAACTGTCAGCTAATGGAAGCAATTTCTGCTCAGAGAACTTCATGTCCTTGGTGATTCCAGCTGGGACACTTGGTTTTGATGGAACCAAGATCCTGAGTGTTGATATGTTTGAACTTGGTCAGGTTGAGGAGGCCTATTGACTCACAGTAATACCAGAATCCCATAGACACCAGCTGACTCGGCTTTCAAGGTCGTCAACCTGATGCTCCCTTCTCTTATCCCAGGTACGAACTGAGAGTAACCATCTGGAACACTGCAGATGTCATTTTAGAGGATGAGAATATCTTCACAGGACAAAAATCAAGTGATATTTATGTTAAAGGGTAAGGTCATCAACAACCCCCCCCTCTTCCCCTCTTTGACCCCTAGCCAAACCTATGCCTCATGGAAGATCACCCACTTCCTACAGAAAGAGTCCATCTAGTCACCTTGTTAGATAAAGTCACTTCCTTTGTCAAATACTATTTAGTCATTTTGCTACGAATTATCTTATGAAAATATTTTTGTGAGAAAATCTTACTTTTTAAAAGATTTTATTTATTTATTCATAAGAGACAAAGAGAGCAAGAGGCAGAGACATAGGCAGAGAGAGAAGCAGGCTCCCTGCAAGGAACCCGATGTAGGACCGATCCCAGACTCCAGGATCACGCCCTGAGCCAAAGGCAGATGCTCAACTGCTGAGCCACCCAGGCGTCCCTGTGAGAAAATCTTATTATGTAAACATCTCTTTCAGTTAAATGTTGTATACCTAAGCTTCTTGAGTGACATTCAAAATACCTTTACACCTGAAGCATGTAGAGACATAGTGTAACTGATGAGAGATTCATTGTTAAGAAGATTATAAGACTAATACAAAGCTAAAAGTTGCACCTTACCCTATGCTAGTTTTACTGGTAGGAAAGACGCCAACCTAGGAAACTACACGTGCTTGTGCGCGCTCTCTCTCTCTCTCTCTCTCTCTCTCTTTCTTCCTCTCTCAGCTGTGACACAAATGCCTTGGCAAGCTTCCCTTGAGCCCCTAGGCATGGAGGCAGATGAGGTGGTAGAGAATCAGAAGCGAAAGTGACTCAAAGATGTCCCCCCTTGGATAAAACCCATTTCAGAAGTAGTGAGCTCATCTCAGCCTCATTTTAGTATCTCTTTGCCTTCCCCAAACAAGGAACCTTCTTCACTGGCTCCATTTCTAATATGCCATTGATTCCTGTCCATTTTGCTTCCCAAATAGCCGTCATCACTGTCCCTTTCCATCCTCACCATTCCACCACCATAGTCTTTCTCTCCATCATTTCTTGCTGAGGCCACTGAAGTACCAATACCATGTGGCTTGGCCTCTTTGTATTCACTCTTGCCTCCCTACAACTTGTTCTTTATGCTGAAACATGGGTTATCCTTTCAAAATACAATCTGATCAAATCAGTCCTGTACTTTAAACCCTTTAATGACATCCTATTTTGTCTGGACACAGATTCAGATCCCTAATATGTTCTAAAATATCCCATCTGACTGTCCCCCCTATCTCTTCAGCTCCATCTCACTCCTTGCTTTGTGCTCTCTAGTCATTCTAAGCTTCTTTCTCTCATCAGAATATGCCACCACAGGGCCTTTGCACATGTCTCCTGGTGACTTCTACCACCGCCTCATCTCTCCAGCCCCTTTCTTCTGTGGTGGTATCTCTATGAAGGCAAGGACCATCTCTGTGTGCTTCCATTACTCCTCTAGCAACTAGCTCACTCCTTGCCTCATAACAGATACCACATATATATTGGTTGAGCGAGCACCATCTTTACCTAAATAATTGCATCTGTACACTAAGTGGTACCACTCCTCTGGGATGAAGAAGATCTTTATCCTTCCGTGACCTGTGGGGAAGGGATATCTGCTTTCAGAAAACAAGTGGTTTGGAATTACCAGTTAGTTTGAATTAAAAGCACCTATTTTCTCAATAATTCACCAGGGATAAAGTACTGGGGAAAGATGTATTAATGGTAGCTTACTTTATACTAGAGATGGAGGAGGATAACTAGGTAATACTAAAAGGAAATAACATTATATGTAACTTGGAGTACACAAAGCCCTGTGCAGCTATTATCTCTTGTAATTCTTCAGAGCAACCCTATCAACTAGGTCCTGTCATGGCCTCCATTTGCCAGATGAAATAGAGGCACAGGGCTTCTCCAGGGCTTTCTAGTTAGTAATGACAGAGCCAGGATTACAATCCAGGTGGGTTCAGACAGGCTTATACCCTCCATGCCACGTCGATGCAGGCCTGCTGGGTTTTGAGATATACTCTCAGAACCAGAGAGGAGGGAGCCAACCATAGACTTGATACTGAGAGTCTAAACCAGGCCAATTGTAGAGGCCCCAGGCTAGTGGGTATAGAGGTGGCCCCAGGGAGAGAGGAAACTGATTACTTTCTCTTCACATTTCCTGAGTCTTCCCTCTTTACTGGGGAATTTACATGGGGATTCAGGTCTACCCCAGAACAACTGGAGACATCTCTCAGACCTGGCTTAGAATTAGAGTCTTGTTTCTGTTTCAGACCCTTTTATTCCTGTTTCTCTCTTTCAGATTCAATGGAAAGAAAGTTCCATCTGAATCTAACTCTATCATAATTTAAAAACTACAATCTGTGACCACACTGAAATGAGTCAAATCACTCTTGATTATAGTGATGCCTGAATAATGTACTCAGGGACTCGGGATGTCTAATTCTTTTTCTTTTTTTTTAAGATTTTATTTATTTATTCATGAGAAAGGCACAGAGAGAGGCAGGACATAGGCAGAGGGAGAAGCAGGCTCCCCATAGAGAGCCTGATGTAGGACTTGATTCCAGGACCAGGATCATGCCCTGAGGCAGACACTCAACCCCTGAGCCACCCAGGCACCCTCTAATTCTTTCTCCATCTTTATTCAGGTGGATAAAGGGTCTGGAGGATGACAAGCAGGAAACAGACGTGCATTACAACAGCCTGACTGGTGAGGGGAACTTCAACTGGCGCTTCCTGTTTCCGTTTCAGTATCTCCCAGCTGAGAAGCAAATGGTCATTACCAAGAGGGAGAACATCTTTTCCTTAGAGAAGATGGAGTGTAAGACACCAGCCGTCCTAGTGCTCCAGGTTTGGGATTTTGAAAGGCTGTCCTCGGATGACTTTCTGGGTAAGCCAGTGGCTTCATAAAGTTCATATTAATGTTAGGATTTTGTCCCAGTTTTTGGAGAGCTTGGTCTGATTTAGTTACAAAGATAATAATTTCAGTGCTATTTATGAATAGCAAAAAATTAGAAACACTTCAAACAGCCATTAGTAGGGGATTGGCTGAATAAGTTACGGCGTATCCTTATAGTGGAAGACACGTTTTCAAATAGACTTAAATTCATCTTTGCTCTACTGCTAAAAAGCTGTTAAATTGTGAGCTAGTTACTAGTCCCCTCTATGCCTCATTTTTCTTCAGTTATAAAACAGAGATAGTAATATTACATACCTCAGAGAGTGTTTGGAGCTGTACATTTAAAGTACAGCCTCAAATCTAATTTTAAAATCTAATTTAATATAATTAAATATAAAATTAATATAACTTAATATAAAATATAACTTGATTTAATAACTTAAAAATATAATTTAAAAACACACATAACACTCAATAATGATAGTCCTGTAGCCATTAAAATATTTGAATATTTAATAAGTTGGATAGTTGTACAGGATGCAATTAAGTGGAAAAAAGAGTATAGAAAAAAAATCCCCTTTCTGCAAAATACATGTTTATATGTATCAGAGTCAGAGATAGAGACAGGTAAAAAAACAATAACTGACAGGATAAGAACTAATGTGTCGAGAAGTGGTCAACTTTTGGGGGATGGCATTATGGAAAACTTTTCCATTAATTTCTGGTTTCTGTACATGTTCTAAATGCTCACCACTAACAAATATTCTGAATAGGGAAAGGTTATTAAAGAGAGAGAGATAAAATAAATACTCTTATTCTCCATAATAGTCACTCATTGGAAATACTTTGTTGAGAACCCACTAAGGTCTTGGAGAGTAACTATGAAGACAGTAAGACTTAGTCCTCCAACTGGATATGCTTAGGGGACTCAAAGAGAGAGGTGAGTTGGGGGAGAAGCAGGTCCATGCTAAAGCACAGGAAAGCTCAGAGAACAGGCACAGAATCCCCGTGCACTCAGGGAGTTGACAAGATGCCCAATAGTGACAACACCTGAAACTGAGGCTTGGAGGTTATATCTTGTAGCCCTGCCCTGTCTTCTACCTGCTACCACACTGGGTACCTTGAGGACACCAAACATATCTTGGTCATATTGTATCCCTCAAATCCTAGTACATACTAATGATCCAATGTGGTGCTGGTTGAAGGACTAATGAATGAATGAATGAATGAACAGGTGGGTGAATGATTGGTGGTGATGGATACTGAAGCTCTTCCATAACTGTAAAGGGTATCTCTTCACAGGCTCCTTGGAAATGAACCTCAATAGTTTCCCCCGAGCAGCCAAGTCTGCCAAAGATTGCCAACTCACCAAGTTTGAAAATGCAAGTGAGGAGAGCAAGATCTCCATATTCCAGCAAAAGCGTGTGCGGGGCTGGTGGCCTTTTGCTAAAAGCAAGGAACTCACGGTAAGTGGCTGCTGTACGAGACAGGGCTTGGGGGGGTGGGCAGGCAGGCAGGGGACATCATGCTCTTTAAATGAGTCACTTTGTAAACGTCAAGCCAAGTGCCTTGAAGTGACACAGAGCACTTTAGGGCAAAAATTCTGTTGAGAAGCAAGAATTTTGAAAATGTTATAAATGCATTAAGCTTCTGTGTTTCAGCGTGCTTGATTTAATAGCCATGTCAGGGTGGTTTTCTAACCTCTGGCTTGAATTTGTGCCCCTGGCATTATTTTTTTCCCACATTTCTTGAAATTATGCATTAGGTCTTCACTAATGTACAATCTTAATGGAGCCACTTCATCCCTTCACCCTCAAATGCGGGACTCAATTTTGAAAGTGATCCAGACTTTAAAACTTGGAGAGAGCCATTTCCCCTTCCCCCGCATCACCAGCCTGGTCTGTACTTTGTGGTACCTGCTGTGGGCGCTCAGTCCTTTTGCAAACATTAGGAAGGAAATTCTCGCAGCCTTCTGAATATCCCTCCATAAAGGAGGGTGGATGACCCATGTGATGGGCAGGGTTGAGGAAAGGGAGTGCATTGGTGGCACCTTTCCATGCTGTGTCCTCCTCTTGGTAGAGAGCATATTGTCCCCTCAGCTCCTGCATCCAGTGGCAAAAGCACACCTGGATTGGAACCTTCTGGTCACACCTGGTTCTCTCTTGCTGCTATAGGGGCCTAATGTATGTGAAAGGCAGGGATTCCTTTTGCACCTGATTGGCCTGACTCCATGGCGTCTAGTTTTATTATGTTTTCTGGAAGATTTTCCCTTCTCGTCATTCTCACTTGCACCCCCTCTGATGGACAAGGTTTGGTCAAGAGAATGAGGCTGCAGGCCTCACAGGCTTAGTACATAACAGAAGCTCAGTCAGTGAATTAATTGATGAATGAATGAACTCAGAAATGAAGTAAGCATGGTCTCTCCCCTCAACCAGCTCAGAGTCCAGTGAGAGGGACAGATGTGTCAACAACCCTGTTGCATGCATCCAATAGTCAACGTATAAGTGACACAGGGAGGAAACAAGAGGAGGGAGAAACCTAATTCTCTCTGAGGGTGTTGAGGAGTGAAGCAGAGCAGAGCAGCATTTTTTTCAAGAGCAAAGGATGACAAAAAAAGCATTTTCTAGATGAAGAAGAGGGTGGCTATCTACTTCAAGCAGAAAGAACCCTGAGAGCACAGCATGGAGGCATGACGCATCCCTAAGAGAAGGGCTGATGGCCCGCTGGTCAGTTGCCAGAGTTCAGCATGAGGTCGAGAAATGGGGACTGCCAAGTCCTAAAATCCAAATTCATGTCTTTTGACATAATTCCTGTTTCTATAAATTTGACAGTAATTATGTATGCATGATGACATACTGGCAGTCATCATTTATTACATTTTTATAGCCCTTTAGAGTCTGCCAATTATGTTCAGACCTCTGTTTTTTCATTTGATCTTAGTTGACCCTTTATTTCTGTCACATTTCTTTCTTCATTTCATACAACATATATTTATTGAGCATCCATTAAGTGATAGGCCCTGGGAATAAAATTTGAGTTGTAACAGACATACGTCTCTGCCAGCATGGAACTTACAGTCCAACATCAAAGACAGACAAGCACAAATGCAGAATCACACATGCACACCAAGAACCCAAATACTTAAAACAAGGGCTGGGGAGGAAACAACGTGCTGAATTAAAGCATATCCAGTGCAGATATTCTCATTCCATAGGGTGGTGGGAGGCCTTTCTGTGACTGTGGAACTTTTGAGTCCTGAAGAATGAGAAGTAGGGAGCCATCAGAGAGAGACAAGAGGAAGTGTGTCACCAAGCAAACACTACAGGCAAAGGCCCTTGGGTAGGGGAGGAATGAAAATACAACGCCCCCCTACAACAAGCAAATGATGAATGAGGGTGATGCCAATGAAGTGGAAAGGAAACCAGAGCCAAATCACACAGGCCGCAGACTCCATGTTGAAGAGTTTGGATTTTATCCTCAAAGCAAGGAAGCCACTGAATGGTCTCCAGCAGGGAGGTGAGGGGATCTGACTCACATAGGAAACACAATCCCTCATTGCTTATGTGGACAATGAGTGGGAGAGGGTCACAATCGAAGAAGGGGAAGAATTAGGTAGAAATGTGGGAAGAAAATGATTAAAATGTGTCTGAAACATAAACCTAGAGAAGAGTATCTTTGGAGAAGGACAGTTGGGGCACTGTGTCAGATGCCCCTGAGTGGTCATAAAAGAAGCAGAGAAGTGTCCTTTGGATTTAGCAATATGGAGGTGACCTTTTGAAAAGTAGTATTGCAAAGGCTCATAGCAGCACTCTTCATTAGTGCTGCTATTCACTATTCACTATTCATTCATTCAATAGCAGCACTATTTCCCAAAGTGGAAAATCCAAACATCCATCAACTGATAAATGGATAAACAAAAGATGATATATCCATATGATGGAATATAATTCAGCCATAAAAAGGAATAAAGTGCTGATACAGGCTCCATCATGGATGGACCTTGAAAACATTCAAGTGAAAGAAGCCAGTCACAAAAGACCACATACTATATGATACCATTTATAGGAAATGTCCAGAATAGGCAACCCCCCAGAAAGTAGATTGGTGGTTGCCAGGTGCTGGAGGGAAGGGAGATGGGGAGTGACTCCTAACAAGTACAGGATGTCTTTTTGGAGTGATAAAATTCTTCTGGAATTAGACAGTGCTGATGACTGTACAACTTTGTGGATATACTGAAATCTATTGTGCACTTTAAAAGGAGGGACTTTTTTCTAAAGATTTTATTTATTTATTCATGATAGACACACACAGAGAGAGAGAGACAGAGACAGAGACAGAGACAGAGACACAGGCAGAGGGAGAAGCAGGCTCCACGCAGGGGGCCCGATGCGGGACCGGATCCTGGGACCCCAGGATCATGCCCGGGGCCAAAGGCAGGTGCCAAACTGCTGAGCCACCCAGGGATCCCTAAAAGGAGGGACTTTATGTATGGAAATTATAGCTCAATATTTAAAAAGCAGTTCAAAGGGATGGTGAAGACAGACATAGGCTAGCATACACTGCAAAGTGAGTGGGGAATAAGCTAGTAGAGACATGTAAAGACGCTAAAAGCCTTCATGGTTCCACCTTTCATTCCTCCTCTCAAACCACACTAGCCATCCTTAGCTACTCATCCCCAGCCACTGCCTGTTCCATCCCACACCCCTGCTTTTCCATGGACTGGTACTTCTGCCTGGAATGCCTTGACTCGCATCTTCTCTGGGAAAACTCCTCCCCCTTAAGTATTTTGAGATTCTTTTCAGCAGTCACCTCCTCTGGGAATCCTCCCTGATACCCTAGTCTGGAACAGGCTGGCTTGCCTTCATGCTTCCATAGCTCTAGTCATCCTGATTTATAATTGTCTGTATATGTCATGGTTCTGCTGTGAGCGACCTGAGTCCAGAGAGTGCACTTTCTCTTTCAGTTCCTTTTCTGAATTTTTAGTATCTAACATGGTGTCTGGCACATAGTGTATGCTCAATAAATTTTTACTGAATGGCTCATTAAATTCAGGGACAATTAAGACATTGACCCTACCATTAAAGAGATTATATGATTTCCTTCTCTTTTTATTCAGTGTACTGAGCACATAGGAAGTGTCCAACAAATATTCTTTGAGAACAAACACATCAACACACATTTATTTATAAGACTAAGTGTCACGGTAGAAACCAGAGAACAACATGCCAAAGAAATAAGAGAGGGGACAAATAGATTTTAATGGTGGGAGATTCAGAGGATACACAGGTTGTTTGGGGACATTTTAAAAAAGATTTTATCTATCTATTCATGAGAGAACAGAAAGAGAGGCAGGGGGCAGGCCCAGTGGCACAGCGGTTTAGCAGGTTTAGCACTGCCTGCAGCCCGGGATGTGATCCTGGAGACCCGGGATCGAGTCCTGCGTCGGGCTCCCTGTGTGAAGCCTGCTTCTCCCTCTGCCTGTATCTCTGCCTCTCTCTCTCTCTCTCTCTTTCTGTGTGTGTGTGTGTGTCTCTATGAATAAATAAAAATAAAAAAAAACTTTATTAAGAAAAAGGAGAGAGAAGAGGCAGGGACATAGACAGGGGGAGAAGCAGACTCCCTGTGGAGAACCTGATGTGGGACTCGATCCTAGAACCCCAGGATCACAACCTGAGCCAAAGGCAGATGCTCAACCACTCAGCCACCCAGGTGCCCCATTTTTTTAATCAAAAAGAGTATTTTAATAAATCACATGAGCAAGGGTTGTACTTGTTCAACAGAATATTAAATTGATACTACCATGTTAACACATCTTCATACATAATTATCTCTTATACCAAGTCACTATAACCATGTGAGCAAAGTATAGACAGCCAATCAAAATACAAAAGCTATAAAACCACAGATGCCTGGACATTAACGTGAATTCACTTTATAATTAGCTCGCGGTAAGTATATTTAGCATAGCACATAGTGTGCTTTCCTAGACTGCATTAAGTATTAGGCAGTGGTTAAAACCAAAGGATGTAGACGTAGACAGCTTGGGTTTGAACCCTGTCCTCTCCCGATGAACGGTGTGACATGAGGCAAGTTTCTTAGCCTCTCTGTGCCTCAGTTTCCATATCTATAAAATGGGGATTGATAATAGATACGTATCTTACCAAGTTTTAGCACATAGATGAGTTAATATATGTTAAGTGTTTAGGATCATGAAAGGAAATGAAGACCACCTAGATGCCAACAGGCTGTGTATTTAGAGCTTGCTATGACAAGAGGGTCAGCTGCCATCACTCGGTAGAGATTCAAAGACAGGGGAGTAGGGAAGCTTTATAAAGAAAAAACAAAGGGAAGACTTCAGGTTTGTTCTGATTGGAGGTTGTTGGCAGGCAGAGTAACTAGAGGGGGGCATCCGAAGTGACTGGTTAAGGGAGAGTACTGGAATACTGGGGTGAGGGGCACACAAAATTAGGGACTCGGCCTCAGATAGGCAGCTTGGAGCCCGGCACCCACAGAAACTGGGAGAGAGGGGTGGTCTTTCTCTGGTTGCTTACATTGCAAAGAGACGGCTCCTGGGTCTTTGGGAAAGGTGGGTCCTGGGTATTGAGACAAAGGACCTATCTAGTATTCAAAGGGATTTAAATGCTCTTCAAAGAGAAACCAAAGGGTTTGCAATTACATTTTCTAAAGTGTCCAATCTTACAGAAAGGAGATGGAAATCTCTTCCTTTATTTGCCACCAGAAAAGTTAAGCCTCTTGTTTTTAATCTGGTTTTGTCCTTACACATCCTAAAGGGAAAATGAGAATTTACTTCATCCCCAACCAGCTGGCAACCCCCGAATCCCTTGTTTGGCCTGCAGTAGCAGGGGTATAACCCAGCTGACCCTCGTCCATCCTCCTTCTCCCGCCCAAAGGAAGCAGTAACTGCACCAGGGAAGCCAAACCAGTAGCCTTCTCTGGGCTGGCAGCGAGTGGATGAGTTGGATGAGCCAGGAGTAAAGTAGTATAACGTGAAACCTCAGTCAGGGTCCACCACCTCCTAGTCCTGCCATCTCCAAGTCTCAGTTTCCATGTCTGTATAAGGAATGGTTGGACTGGGTGCCCCCAAGGTGCCTTTCCAGCACGGACACCCTCTGCTTCCGAGCTCCCACACCCTCCCTCCTGAAGCCAGTAGTCAAGAGGTCACCATCCCGTTCCAGGCACCAGCTGGCCAGCAGGGATTTGCTTACAGCCACTGCTATGTGCCAGGCTTCTATTTAAAGCTGCTTATCTGTACACCCAGGCAGTGCAGTTTAGACATCTGGATCACAGAGCTCCTAGTGTGGAATGTGGCTGGGCTTACAGTCAGTGGAAAACAGCTCCAGGTGAGATTTGCAAAGAACGGGTACCCTCGGGGACAAAGGGAATGTGTATTGAGCAGGTGCTTCATGGGACACATTGCACTTTGTATTTTATATGTGTTACCCTATGAAAAGCAACCCTTTAAAGATCACTGCTTTAGAAGATGAAGAACCAGAGGTTTCCTTTACAGGTGAATCCCATAAATTGACTGTCCAGCTAAGTCTCCAGAACATCAGCAACTAAAATTAAAAGGGAGGTTTCTTTTTAAATTTTTTAAATTAAAAAAAAATTTTATTGGAGTTCAATTTGCCAACACTTAGCATAACACCCAGTGCTCATCCCGCAAAGTGCCCCCCTCAGTGCCCATCACCAGGTCACCCCAACCCCTTTCCACTACCCCTTGTTCATTTCCCAGAGTTAGGTGTCTCTCCTGTTTTGTCACCCTCACTGATATTTTCACTCATTTTCTCTCCTTTCCCTTTATTGCCTTTCACTAATTTTTATATTCCTCAAATGAATGAGACCATATAATGTTTGTCCCTCTCCGATTGACTTATTTCACTCAGCATAATACTCTCCAGTTCCATCCATATTGAAGCAAACGGTGGGTGTTTGTTGTTTCTAATGGCTGAGGAATATTCCATTGTATACGTAGACCACATCTTCTTTATCCATTCATCTTTCGATGGACACTGAGGCTCCTTCCACAGTTTGGCTATTGTAGACATTGCGGCTATAAACATCGGGGTGCAGGTGTCCTGGCGTTTCATTGCATCTGTATCTTTGGGGTAAATCCCCAGCAGTGCAATTGCTGGGTTGTAGAGTAGCTCTATTTTTTAACTCTTTGAGGAACCTCCACACAGTTTTCCAGAGTGGCTGCACCAGTTCACATTCCCACCAACAGTGCAAGAGGGTTCCCCTTTCTTCACATCCTCTCCAGCATTTGTTGTTTCCTGTCTTGTTAATTTTCTTTTTTTTTTTTTTTGTCTTGTTAATTTTCTCCATCTCACTGATGTGAGGTGGTATCTCATGGTGGTTTTGATTTGTATTTCCCTGATGGCCAGTGATGCAGAGCATTTTCCCATGTGCTTGTTGGCCATGTCTACGTCTTCCTCTGTGAAATTTCTGTTCATGTCTTTTGCCCATTTCATGATTGGATTGTTTGTTTCTTTGCTGTTGAGTTTAAGAAGTTCTTTATAGATCTTGGAAACTAGCCCTTTATCTGATAGATCATTTGCAGATATCTTCTCCCATTCTGTAGGTTGTCTTTTAGTTTTGTTGACTGTTTCTTTTGCTGTGCAGGAGCTTCTTATCTTGATGAAGTTCCAATAATTCATTTTTGCTTTTGTTTCTCTTGCCTTCATGGATGTATCTTGCAAGAAGTTACTGCGGCCAAGTTCAAAAAGGGTGTTGCCTGTGTTCTCCTCTAGGATTTTGATGGAATCTTGTCTCACATTTAGATCTTTCATCCATTTTGAGTTTATCTTTGTGTATGATGTAAGAAAATGGTCTAGTTTCATTCTTCTGCATGTGGATGTCCAATTTTCCCAGCACATTTATTGAAGAGACTGTCTTTTTTCCAGTGGATAGTCTTTCCTCCTTTATCGAATATTAGTTGACCATAAAGTTCAGGGTCCACTTCTGGGTTCTCTATTCTGTTCCATTGATCTATGTGTTTGTTTTGTGTCAGTACCACACTGTCTTGATGACCACAGCTTTGTAGTACAACCTGAAATCTGGCATTGTGATGCCCCCAGATATGGTTTTCTTTTTCAATATTCCCCTGGCTATTCGGGGTCTTTTCTGATTCCACACAAATCCTAAGATGATTTGTTCCAACTCTCTGAAGAAAGTCCATTGTATTTTGATAAGGATTGCATTAAATGTGTAAATTGCCCTGGGTAACATTGACATTTTCTCAATATTAATTAAAAGGGAGGTTTCTGTGCTTCCAGTTTAATGTGAAAAACAATCATCAGTAGCTACTGTGGCTACACACTCATACACCAGGCAGTAAAGTTTTAACAGTGAATAAGACAAATTTCTGGCATGAAGAAGTTCACAGCTTAGCTGAGGAGGTGGTAGACACATAGATGGTCTAAATAGTAAGTACGTGGCAAATTCAGATTCTCTAGGAGCAGAGTGGGTAAGTATTTTCATGTGAAGATTATTTAAAGAAAGTGTAGGTAATATACATTTACAGGAAATTAAAAAGACACAAGATTATAGAAGGAAAGAAATAGCACCCACATGCGCACCATCCAAAGCAAGCCATTGCAAATGTTTTGGTTATGCCCAATTTGCGTAAATTTTGGTTAATTTTGCATAGTAGTGATCATTCCATATTAAACAGTGCTTCTGTGTGTGGGGGGGTGTTCTAAAGAGCATTTCCCTGTGTTATATTATCAATGTTATTATCAATCTTTGTATTCTCAAAACAGAAATGCCAGTTTAATCATCGTTTTGTTCCTTAAACATTTATTCACTTAAAAAAGTTAAGATGGAAAAGTTGAAAGAATAGGGCAATGGTCAACCATTTTCCACCATCTAGATTCAACACTTGTTAATATTTTGCTATACTGATTTTGTCTATATATGTGAGTATATGGTCTCACCTCCCCCTGCACACATACTCATTGGCTGAACTGTTTAAGAATAAACTATACACAGTCTAAATACTATACCTTGCTAAAAAATAAAAAAGTAATTTTGAGTAAATTTGAGGATCTAATTGGCTTTATTAAACAATTCATAAATAGGGTAACATCCCATCTAGCAAGTAAAGGGGAACTCCCCCAAGGTAAACAAAAGGAAAGCTTTTAAAGGCAAAAAGAGGGCATAAAGAAAATAATTTATTAGCAAGGAATGCATTATTTGGGTAAGGTGCTCTCCTAAGAGGAATGAAAGGGTGCCTATATGTAAATTTCCAGGTTGAAATTCCATGTTGGCTGCCTAAAGGTTAAATTAGGGTAGGTATTAAATCTTGGTTTGTTGACATGAGGCCTTAACCTGAGTAACTCCATCATGAGCCTGTTTTAACAATTTCTTTTAACAATTTCTGAATACTTTAGCACGCATCTTTTTTTTTAACAATTTCTTCTTTTTAACAATTTCTGAATACTTTAGCACGCATCTCCTAAGAATATGGACACTCTTGTACATAACAACAGAGCCATCATCACATATAAGAATTTAATAATGATTACCTAATCTGATATCCCTGCCATATTCATTTCTCAGCTATAAGAACGGTACCCTATTACCCTCATATAAAAATGTATTTTATAGCTGTTTCTTTTTTCAAAACAAGATTCCGTCTTATAGTTCATGAGTTACCTTTGGTTATTTTGTGTCTTTGGTCTATTTTGTTTTAGAATGGTCTTCCACCATTTTTTCCCCTATGATAATACCTCTCTGATGAAACTGGCCTGGCTTGTCCAGTTGTTTTCTCATGATGTAGCTTATCTTATTCTCTGGACCCTGTATTTCTTGTGAACTAGAAGTTAGGTATAACAACATTATCAGGATCAGTTAAGCAGTTTCGGTAAGAATACTTAAGACCTGATCCTGTTTATTTCATATTGAATTATGGCAGGAGGCACATGTCCTCAGACGGCCTCACTAGGGTGATGTTGTTTTTACTCACTTGATCATGTCGGTGACCATGAGGTCTCTTCATTGTAGAGGCACATTTTCCTCTTTGTAATTAACAAGTAACCAGTGGGTGACACTTTGGCACTCTGGGAAATTCCTATCCCGCGACAACTTTTTACCTAATGGTGATCATTAATTATTTCATTGGTGTTGCAAAATGATTTTTCTAATCATTTCTTTCTTCTTTACCCATTCTTCTGTCCTTCTTTCCTGCCATCCATCTATCTCTATCCATTTATCTGCCTGTCATCTAGCTAGCTAGCTATCCATCCATCCATTCATCTATCTATATATCCCCATCATCTATCTATGTCTATCATTCTTTCTCCATCTATTAATAAGAATTTATCAGTTAAAAAGAGCTTCCTCTCAACAAATGGAAATAAATTATGGTCACCACTTCCTCAAAAAAAAAAAAAAAAAAAAAGACAAGATAAATGTCTAATTCTCTCTATCAATTACCGCACTGTAGAATCAAGAATTTGTATGAGAGGTACCTCCAATGGTGTAAATGAGATTTTTTTCTCTTGCATTTTTTCCCCAGTATCACTATAGACTTATGGATTTAAAAAATATTTTTTCTATCTCTGTTCACTTGAAAGGACCTAGAAGTAAAAATCACCAAGTAGCAAGAAGACTCCTAGCATCTGGATCCTTATATCTAAATACCGATCTCTACTCAAAGAACCAAGTGTCTTTGGCTGACTCCAGGTCTAGGACAGATAGAACCCAAGATAAGCCTGGGACTTATCATTGTGACAAATAAGACAATTTGAACATCTGACAGAATGACTGATTTGCATATTAAGCTTTTTATGAATTTTGAATTATTTCCTTAATTTATCTGCTCAGAAATGACATGTCTAGGTCATGCCTACATCTAGAGTATAAAAGGTAATACACATACACTTACATGGACATTATGTGTATGCATGCATAATATGTGCACATATACATGTATGTATACCTATGTGTGTCCCTCCTCCTAAAAGACTTTACCAGCACATATCCCTACCACTGATGTATGAGAATACCTTATACCAGTGACAGTTGTGTTTTAATAAGCAATAATTATCTCTGAAGGAGGCATATCTGACCTAAAGGACCTATACCCCTCCCCAGAACATCCACTCTCTGAGCATAGTGATGTTCAAAGCCCATTAATACCACACTTAATGCAACAAATCTAGTTCTTTCAGGACCTTCCCTGGTCATTTTCTTCCATCCACAGATGTCATCAGGTTAATAGATAGTCTCTCAAACTGTCTGGGTTTTTTTCTTCTAGCTCTGATTTAATATTACATTTGGAGGATATTATTAGCTTTAAGACCTCACCTTGGTGCTTGGTTGAATATCAATAATTAAAATAAAGCTAGAAACCCTCTGTGTGGAGAGATATGGAAAGAAGAGTGGTATTTATCAGAATATGTCAGTAAATATTTCCTTGCTGCTGCCTGAGTGCTATCAGAAAAAATGCTTTGCAACCACTCAAGCAAGGCAGTGAGGTAGGGGCAAGGCTCTTCATGGTAATAATCAATGATTCCTGTGCCTAGGGTGGAATTAATTTCATATTCCCTGCTTCCCTTTTCTTTGCATTTTTTTTTCCTGTGGGAAGTGGGTTTTCCCTGGGTATTTTCTATATGGGCAGATTTTTCCTATCAAATTATGTGTTTCCATCCATGAAATAGTGTGGAAGGTAGCACTATAAACTCTTAAGACTTTACTATTTACAAGGCACCAGGCTGAGCACTGTATATATGTTATTTTATTTATTTGTCAAAGCAAATCTGTGGGGTGCATGCTGTTAACATCTCCAGGACAGAAAGACTGAGGTAACTCACCCAAGGCCACACAGTTAATAAGAAGTAGAGCCCAGTTTCAAATGCAGATCTTTCTGCACCAAATCCTATTCACCTGACTCTTACCCTATGCTATGCTACCTGATAGCAATCCATAAGCTACCCTTGGATGAAAGCCAAAAACATATCATACTGCCAGGGCCATGGCAAGGATTTTGGAGCTTCTCTTGAACATTTTAAAAAAGGTGCATTTCCTCACTGTTAAATGTATAGCTTGCTTCTTTTCTTCCACAAAGAAGGGCCCCCTGGGTATAGTGAATAGCAGATGATGTGGTTTGGTGTCATAGTATCTCAATACAAATCCTGGTTTTGTAACACAAGTTGGCAAACATCATCAAGCCTTGTTTTCCTCAGCTATAAAATGGGAATAAAAGTATTGTCCATTTTGCTGGTTGTCAGAAGGTTTAAATGGAGTGATGTATGTGTGAAGCACATGCAAGTTATACAGAACTGTGGCTGAGCTTATTGTCAAGGAGTGGACAACAAAGAGGCAGCTGTGATCCTCTTACTCTGCTCCTAACTATTGTCCTCTAACATTCTCGAGCCCAACAATTGGTTAGCAGCCCTTCAGATGACTTTTTTAAATACAAAGGATTTGGATGAGGCTGCTAGCTTATAAATATACTACTCAGTAGAGATTAGGTTATTTCTGGAAGACCTCTTGGAATAAGCCCTTTTTGCATATTGGAAGCCCCTCTGCCATGAGTTGTAGGCTGCCTCTTGGGTTTCTTCCATCCCTCAAGCTTTGCAGGATCTCCTGCCTTTCATGAAACCTAGAAGTTAGAGCCATAAGTTGCCTTAAAGCACATCTGGCCATTTAACAGGTATGGAATCTGAGGCGCAAGAAGACAAATGCCTTCAAGTGGTAATTATGATGACAATAAGCCAATCATCTCATGTTAGAGTTAGGAAGGTCCTTGCAAATCTTCTAATCTGACTATCTGGCAAATGCATGAATGAGTTGGGAGGCAGCCCGCTATCATGGAAAAAGCTTGAGCTTTGGCATCATACAGACCTCAGTTCAAGTTCCAGTTGGATGGCTTACTCCCTGTGTGACCCTGGGGAAGTTATTTAACTTCCCCTGCTTAATTTTTCCATCAAAAAGAGGTGACCTAACTTGCTTGTCGCTATGATTTATTGATAGGTCAATTGAAGGAACGTAGGCAAAGCAGGAATTCAATAAATATTGCAGTTACAGTTAGAGTTATAGTACTGTGACTCCACTGTTGGTAGAGGTGGAATGGAGTGGACAACAGCTTTATATTCCTTCTTTCCTGATTTCCAAATATTTACTGAATACTTATATATGTAAGTCATTACCCATAGGGCCAAGATTTGTCAATAGGAATAAGAGACTATATATATATATATATATATATACATGTATATATGTGTGTGTATATATATATATATATATATATATATATATACATTTCTTTAAAAATATGTGTGTGTATATTTGTGTATGGATAAAATAGAAATAAGAGAATATATATATATATATATATATATATATATATATATATTTTAAAAGAATGTTTCTAGACCATAGGACATGTAATGCATTCTTAATTGGGCCAGAATTGTAGTCTAAAGAATGGATGGGACTCTCTAGATTTGAACTCATGACTTCACTGCATTGTAGTAATAAGCCCACTGTATTTCTTTACTAATTCAGACAACCATGCCACTGTGTCTATTCTCTGGCTTCAACCACACCCCAGATACACTGCTCTTTTTCACTTTCTCCCATAATTACATTTTCATGGTTGCCAGCAACCATCCTCTTGTTAAGAAGTCCTAGCTTTTGGGGCATGAATGGATAAGTTAACACAGGCCCATTGGTTCATCAGAACCTTTCATCTTTTCACCAGGATAGGAAATCAGATTATGCCCCATCCACATGTAATTTTAAAAGACAAGCTTTAATGACAATCATCAGTCTAAAATACTTCCGTGATGCTCTAGTCCTCCACCGGTTCTATCCCTCTCCTATTACCTCGAATCTCAATCCATAAAACCAAATAAGCAGAGAGAGGGCCTTCTTCACCAAGAACTGGAGCTCCAGGAGATCAAGGATCCCATTTTTCTTAATCATTAAGTCCCCAGGATCTAGAATAGTACCCAGCATACAGGGGGTCTCCAAAAGTAGTGAATGAGTGAATGAACAAGAAACAGCAACCCTTACCTTTTGCAGTGGTCCTGTCTCCCCCTTTGAAACCCCAAGGCTTACATCAGTGCTAATAACTGGCACAGCACTCTGAAGAAGCACATGACACCATTTTCAAACCAGAGGGGCTACTGCTTATTGAAGGAGAAGGAAAGAGGAAGTGCAAGAATAGAAGAATAATTTTGAAGCAATTTGTGGAGACAACAGAAACAAAGAAGGGTGACAGAAAAGCCATTTGGCAAATGTAGGGCCCCACCCACCAATTTCCTCTGGAGAATCATTGGCAGAGAAAAAAGACTGTAGCAGATTCAAAAGGGTTCTATCACTCAGGTAATTAGTACCTTTTTTAATTGCTATTGAGTTTCTATATAATCAGGTTTTGATTGAACGAGTACAGACAAAATAGCACAGGCAACCAAGGACATGTGTGTCTATGTATGAGACCTCTTCCTTCAGAAAACTCAACAGCAACATCATTTCAGAGCTTTTACAATTGGTCATAAAAAATGGCTTCTCCCAGAACCAAAAAGGTAACAGTTTTTCTCAAAATAAAGCAGCAGGATAGCCAAAATACTCCCTGGCATTCCCCCACACTGTACACTTCTAGAAGGTTAGCATTGCTCCCAGCAGGTCTTCATGACTTAGAAACGGAAACTTTTGTCTTTGTACAGGGCAAGGTTGAAGCCGAGTTCCACTTAGTGACAGCAGAAGAAGCGGAGAAAAATCCTGTTGGAAAAGCCCGGAAAGAGCCAGAGCCCCTGGCCAAGCCCAAGTGAGTGGGGTTGTGGGTAAAAGCATGGGAAAGGCCCTTTGTAGTCGCCGTAGCAGAGGACAGGTTATTTGTCTAGAGGGCCCCTCTGGGAGAACTGAGTCACAAGGAGGCAGCTAACAGGTATATTCCAATCCAGGTAGCTTTTTGTTGCTAGAATTGAGAAATCTTCTCAAAACAATATAGACTGTTTGGAAAATGGAGGGAGTACTTTTCTGTAATACTGCCACATGAGCATTTCTAGAATAATTTTGTATATTTTTTCTACTTTTTTTTATGTGAATATGAATTCCACGTGAATTATTTTCTACTTGTTTTTGTATCATGCATACAGGATTATCTTAATGTTTCATTTATCCTGTGCTGCAAAGTTTTGTTTTGTTGCCACAGTGGTCATAATTAGGATTTTTTTAATGCCTGTGGAATATTCCATAGACTTGGTGCCCAGAATTGACTTGGTCACCTCACTAGAATTGGATATTTAACTTACTTCTACCTTTTTCCATTATTGCAATATAATGAAAATATTTCCCTTTTATAAGTTATTTATTTATTTATTTATTTATTTATTTATGATTTTATTTATTTATTCATGATTGACACAGAGAGAGAGGCAGAGACATAGGCAGAGGGAGAAGCAGGCTCCATGCAGAGAGCTCGATGTGGGACTCCATCCCGGGTCTCCAGGATCACTCCCTGAGCCAAAGGCAGACACTTAACCTCTGAGCCACCCAAGTGTCCCTAGAAGTTATTACTTTAAAATAAATTCCCAGAAGTAGAATTACTAGAAGAAAGGGTTGCCCAAATTAGTTTAATCTATGGTTATATATCAATTAAAAAGTAAATATATGTGGATATGAAGTATGTGTACAAAATACTCTTTCAAATTGTGTTGGTCTTATCCTTCCTGAGATCCCAAATGTCTCAAGATGAGTGGTCCCTTCTCTACCTACTTTTCATCTAGTGTTAGAAACATAATGGAGGGACACCTGGGTGGCTCAGTGGTTAAGTGTCTGCCTTCAGCACAGGCCATGATCCCGGTGTCCTAGGATCCAGTCCCACATCGGGCTCCCCACAGGGGGCCTGCTTCTCCCTCTGCCTTTGTCTCTGCCTCTCTCTCTGTGTCTCTCATGAATAAATAAATAAAGAACCTTAAAAAAAAAGGAACATAATGGATACTTACTTATTCATTATTTCAAAATTATTCATTAAGCTCCTACAATGTGAGCCTACTTAAAAAACAACTACAACACTTTGAAGAACACCGAAGAACTTGTAAGATACAAGTTCTACCTTCTAAGAGCTTCCAATCTGTTTAGGGAGAACACAGACTCGTAAAACAGTTAACGGAATATGGAAGACCAGCATGTTAGGTTCAAAAGGGAGCTAACGTCAAGTGATAGATGAGATAGGAACTTGGAAGGAGTGACTATCATAAATAAATAAAAATTTTAAAAAAAGGAACTTGGTAGGAGGGGGATCTTTATGGGCAAGATGGTCAAGAACGAACTCATGGAAGAAGTGAGGCTTGAGGTGGTCGGGGTTGGACTAACATAGAGCAGTCAGACTCTTGCCCTCCTCCAGACCAAGCTTTAAAATGGTGTAGGAATCATCACCCAAAATGTTGGATCGTTTTTGCTTCAAGGCAATATGGACTTCTCCCATTCCCAGGCATCCCCTTATGGGCCTCTAGAAAGAGGGAATAGAAATATTTCCTGAGGTCTGAAGAATCCCAAAGGTTGAATCATGGTTCCTTTCCTGATTTTCTCTTGCTTCCCTTGTAGCCGCCCAGATACCTCCTTCTCCTGGTTCGTGAGCCCCTTCAAGTGCCTGTACCACCTCATCTGGAAGAACTACAAAAAATACATCATCATTGGTTTCATTCTGATCATCCTCATCATCTTCCTGGTCCTCTTCATCTATACCTTGCCCGGAGCCATCAGCCGAAAGATCGTCGTGGGCTCCTAGAGAATCATAGAGGACCCAGCCCCTCCTGTTCCACTTATCCTCTCTTCTTCCTCATCTCTAAATATTTAAGAGCATGTGCTATGTGCAGGCACTGTGCTGGGTCCTAAGGGGATGAGCCCAAAAGGCTGAAGAACCAGCCCCTCTAAGGACAGAGCAACCCTTCTTGGAGGAAATGGGAAATGAGCCTCACCAACTTGCCCCAAACCCTGCCACCACCTTTCAAACTAAAAAGCCTTAAGCCATGTTTTCACCCATGGACAGCATGAAATGATGACTCCTTTGCCTCAGAGTAATCAATGGTGACCTCAAATTGACTTAGGTGACTGTTTTCTTTATGTAATCGGTTTTATTCTGAGAGGTCTAATTCTTGGTCTGAGATTTATTGGAAGCACTTTCTTTTAAATAAAATTTGTACAGCAAATAAACTGAAAACATTTTAGCAAATTGCTAGACATTCAACCTGCCCCATATATCTTTTTTTTTTTTCCTGCCCCATATATCTTAACCTTGTTTAAGCCTTACAGTATAGAGAACACACTCACTTATTCAGGCTATGAAACTGGTTTGAAGGAAACTTTTATCACCTAAAATATGTCTTTTTGTTGGTTTTCCATTAAAGTCACCACTTATAGAACATGTTCAATAATAGTAATGAGTTCTGGAGAAATCCATTTGGATTTATGCTCATTAATATAATTCCCAAGTGGGAATTTTATAAATATGAAATATAATTTGTGTATGTGTGTATTGGGGGGGTCCCCCATGATATCAGTAGGAACTCTCTTTACCCAGATATGTAAGCCCCACCAAATATGGTGTTCCCATGCTATGAATGACCACCATCCTTAGGACAATTCAGCACTTAGCCTTACCACTGTATGTAGTAGGTACTATCATAACTCTTAAGCACAAATTAATGTAAAAGCAGTCCCAGAAATAATAACCTATGTACTTGTCGGACGGGGTCAAGTTTTTTTTGTGAAAACCTTTGATTTCAAAGTACACTATCTAGATCCTCCTCCCCATCTAAAGCAGAGAGTGGAAGTGAGGGCTGGTGTTCTCAGTCAAAATAAGGAAACAAAAGAATTGAAGTGTGTAGTCTCATACATAAATAAATATGGCAACCATTTGTTCTTTCAAACATGAGGGGCCATTGGGCAGTATTGAGGAGACTGGATTGGGGTTCCCTCCTCAACACCAGAAGCACCTGGGCAACGGCTTTCTTTAGATCATCTTGCACATATATAACTCCTCTAAAATGAAGGATATTTACTTCCACATGGAAAGTCATTGTAGAATGTTTCTTGCTGATCAAAATAAGATTGAAGCATGTTCTGTGTGATTTTAGACTCAGTGTTGTTCATTGAATTCTGGTCCTAGGTACTCACTGCCTCGTAACTATAATGCCCTATTTTCCTGAAGTGATGAAAAATAGAGCATTTTTTGGCATTGGCCACGTTCCTAGCAGGATTAGTTACATAAACTATGCTTATTCTTGCTGTAGAATAACACAGGCACCAGTAATGGTGGAGTCAAAATCACTTGATGGCATGAAATGTATACATTGAGTACACTGTAAGTAAAAAAATACGTGCTAGAAAACTATGTACAGTATGATATAAAAAGAAAATATGTATACATGCATAGGTAAAGCCTGGGGGGATATGCCAAAATGTTAATAGTGATTATCTCTAGGTAGCAGTATCTTTTTTTTTCTTGTTTTTCCTAAAACTTCTAAAATAAATGTTACTTTTAATGTAAGAATTTAATAAGCATAGAATATGTTCATTTAAAAATTTTTATCGAGTGTCTCTTATGTGTTGGGCAGTGGAGATGCAGCAGAGATAAGACAAACCTAGCCCCTTCTCCATGGATTTTACATTCTGGTAGCTCCTCAAGGTATGGTTTTTACATTTATTTACGGGGCATCCAAGAAGGGCACTGAGTAAGAAATGTGTTTCATGCATGAGGTTTAAGAAAAAGGACAACATACATCTGTGGTGTCATTTAAGAGGAGATGAACACTCTTATTTTAGGATAGAATTAGAAATAAGGTATTATACTTTCTGCTGGATTCTGAATAGTAAAATGATAAATTTTGACAAAATAATGCATATTGTTCAAATCCGCAAAATAAAAAGCTAAAAATTGAAAATCCTTCAAAGTTAAATAGAATTCATCAACTTTGCTTTGGTTCCAAAAGATGTCCGAATGCTGAAAAGCCTTTAGCAGAAGTATTTGAAACACTTTCAGATCAGATGGCATCATACGAAATGTGTGAGAAGAAGTGGCAAGCAAGGATAATTTTGGAATCAGCTATGTCTGGTGTTCTATACATAGGTTATCACTTATGGTCCGTCCTGCATGTAAAAAAATAAATAAAATAATGTTCTGGGCCTAATTTTGCAGTCTTGTCCCTAAAGATAATACAGATTAAAAACTTTTTTAAATTAAAAAGCAAAAACCCATTTCCCAAGAAGTTGCTGTGAGCCCCTACTCATGTTCTTGAAAAATATTAAATTTGTTCATTGACAGGTTAGAGTTTTTCTTCCAGCTTAAATCTGTTTCAGAGCAGTTTTATTTTGTTATTATTATTATTTTACAATATTTGAATCCTTTCCTCCAAACTAAGCAAAACAAAGTCAATACCAGCAACACCACCATCACCAAACAAACAACCCAGAGGAAGATATCCAATTCCATGTCTCCAGTAGTTAAAACATTTGGTAACTTCCTTGCTCTTTCCCTTAGAACACACATAACTGGAAATCAAGGGATTGACTTCACAGCTGGGGTCATTGGTATTTATTCATCCAAAGGATAATTATTGATAATTATGAGGAATTATCCTCATTCCTGGTGCTGTGATCAACACTGGCTACACAAAAGTACACAATCATATAAAGTAAATCCCTGCTGTAGTGGAGCGTAGAGTTTCGTGGAGAGAAGACATTGATCAAATAATCACATACATAGATAATTACTGACTGAGGAAAGTGTTAGGAATAGAAAGAGCATCTCATGGAGGGCCCACATTCAGTTTGGCAGTCAGGGGGACTTCCTGGGGAAGGAATGGCTGGAGGGAGAAGGATAAGGAAGATGGAGAAGAAGAGCAGTCCTGACAGAGAAGATAGCACATGCAAAGGCCCCGAGGTGTCAGACAGTGAGGCACAGGAAGGAGTCTGAAAGAGGGTGGATCTTATAGTAAGAGACAGAGGGTGCAGTGGTGGAGCTGTAAAGTCATGTAAGGTCACATCCTTAAGAGTCTGGGTCTTTGTTTTAAAAGCAATGGGTGGCAAAGGATTTTTAAGCAGTGGAGAGACATGATTGGATTTTTTTTTTTCATATGAAGTGCAGATTGGAGGTACTCTAGTCTTTCCTACAAGACAGGATAGCTGTTTTCACTCAGTAATGAGGTCAGAGGAGGGAAGTGGAGGGATCAAAGATTACCTCTTTAAAGCTCTAGGGTGGTCTACTAGGGAATTTGAAGTCTAGTATTGACTCAGCTTCATACAAGCTGTGTGACCTGAAGCAGATAACTTCACATCCTTGTCTATCATGATGGCATTTGTATATACAGTGATGAAAAGTCCATGGCATATTCTGGTGCAAAATTAACATGTTAATTTGGTGGATCTGTTCTGTAGAGAGTTTGAAGGGATGGGTTGACCTCAGAGCCAAATTGTGAGGGACTTTGAATGCCGTGCTAAGAAGCTGAACTTTATGTAGCACAAAGTGGGGTCCCCAAGGAGGGTTTGGGCAGAGAAGTCTCAAGAACAGGTCTGCATATTAGAGAAGTTATTCCATATATGATGCATTGGATGGATTCATCAGGATGAGATCCAGGGGTGAGGGGGATGTCTTAGGAAGCAGTGGCCAAAACCCTGGAGGAAGGCAAGAACCCGTGCCAGAGATAAGTCCAAGGGGCCAGAGAGGAAAAGCCAGATTCTCTAGTATGTTGGTGAGAATCTGTCTACCACCCAGGTGCCTGCCAGAGAGGACAAGGAAGTTTGAATACTAGATGCACCATTTCTATCTGGGCAGTTCACTCTGAGTCCTAATTTCTCACCTAATACAAAGGAATCACCACTATTTGACAAGAACCATGAAGTTTGCAGGAAAGGTATGTGAAGACTGTCTCACATGTGCCTGGCATGAAGCCAGTTCTCAAAAGGATTGCCCCTAGGGGCACAGGCATCATTTCTATGGGTAGAATCAACAGAATGTGGAGTCTAATTGGATATGGGAAGTGAGGGAAGAGGATCAGACCTATGCTTTAGGAATGTTCTCGCACATAGGCTAAGACACTTCTCAGCCAGGAATACTCCTGAGTGTCCTTGTTTCCTATTGCTGCTGTAACCAATTATAACAAACTCCATGGATTGAATGCATCATACAGTTCTATCAGTCAGAAGTTCAGAACGGATCACTGAACAAAAAAATCAGAGCTGCCTTCCCTCCTGGAGGCTTTGCGGGGGTTGGGGGGTTGCATCTGTTTCCTCGCCTCCTCCCGCTTCTAGAGGCTGTCTGCACTCCTTGGCTCGTGGCTCCTTCTTCCACCTTCAATGTTACATCTCTGTTAGATCAGTCTCTCTCCTGTAGTCCCAGGCCCCTCTGACTATAGCTTGCTTTTGTTTTGTTTTGGGTTTTTTTTTAGATTTTATTTATTTATTCATGAGAGACACAGAAAGAGAGAGGCAGAGGCACAGGCAGAGGGAGAAGCAGGCTCCCTACAGGAAGCCGGATATGGGACTCGATCCCAGCACTCCAGGATCACGTCCTGAGCGAAAGGCACATGTGCTCAACCACTGCACCATCCAGGCGGCCCAAGGTTCTAGCTTTTAAAGATGCATGAGATTACACTGGACTCACCCAGGCAATCCAGGAAAATCTATCCCCCATCTCAAGGTCCTTAACCACATCTGCAAAGTGGTTTTGCCTTGTAAAGTAACATATTCCCAGGCTCTGGGGATGAGGACGTGAACTTTGTTTTGGGAGTGGGAGGCCTTATTTTGGCTACCACATGAGCATCACCCAGGCATTGTGATTCGGCCCAATTTGGAAGCCATTTCAGCAGAGCTTTGAAAGCTGGGATGATTACTAATTATGGTACATGAAAGAAGGAGGCTCCGCAGACACTATTCTCTCTGGAACAAGATGTTTCCATTTGTTGTTTAGCCTCTCAAGTGACAAGTGTCTCAGGGAAAAGGAAGGGCTGTGCTCCATCCCTCCCTGACTCATTAAAATCCTCTCAAGCATGGTGGATGGATGAAGGGCTTCAGAGCTGGTAGGGGAAAGACTCCCAGTTCCTCCTCCACGTCTGCCCTAGGAGTTTCTAGACCGGCCTCTGAAGTTCAGCTTTCCTTGAAGGCAGCACTAGCTCCTCCCAAATCAAGAGATAACATGTGTCTCTGCTCTTCCTCATTTATGAAGGGCCATTTGAGAAAAGAGCATCCTATTTTTCTCTGAATCTCACCAGGAGAAAGAAAATGGGCTTTGGAGGCTGAGATAGTGCCATAGAAGCCAGAGCACAGACATTAGCTGTGTGACCTTGGCCGAGTTGCTCAACAACTCTGAATCTCCTATGTATAAGATGAAGATGATGTTCATCTTGTAGGATTGTGGGAGTTTGGGCGTGCAGAGTGGTGGCTGGTGGGTCTCTAATGGAGATGAAACGAGCGGAACATTTTTTTAAGTCCAGTATTTTCTTCTATATCATAGTATCCAAATGAATCATCACTTACTACATGAGTAACAAACACCGAATGTTCCCTGAGCGCTCTTACAGATTACAAAGTAATACATCTGCTTTCCCACTCACTCTCCCAAAGGTCCCATTGGGCAGACAAGGAAACAGCTCCGGGGGCTTCAGAGATGACCAAGCTCCTTTGTAGCAGATCTAAACTCCGAAGCCTCCCCACCTCCCTCCTGTCCCTCTGCACTGTGCTCTCCTACAGAGGCTGCCTAATGATTAACTCAAGGCGAGTGAGCCTGACCCTAGTCAGAAAATTTTTTGATGATTTTTTGAAGGGTCAAACATGCCCCGGGGGTTCAGCCACAACCCCTGAAATATTTCTAGTGTGTTTTGCACAACATCATGGATGCAGGTTGGAGTCTCTTTTTCTGCTTACTCAAAGCACGGAGTTTGATGGTGAGAGAATATAAAGGCAGCTCTCCTTCGTGCTACCCCAGATCTTTTCCATGTTCTTGTCTCATCTTGCTGCTTCTTGTGGTGGGAATCCCCACACCCCCAATGCAGAAAACGATGCAGACATTTAACTGAGCTCTTTCTAAGTCAGGCATAGAACTTATTTGGAGGTTAGGGATGTGAAGAAACAAGCATGGTAGAAACTTCTAGCTGCATACCAAATATCCATTTTCTGCTTCCTTTTTGGTAACCGAAGGCCAGCTGTATGAGGGCAGCAATGTGCTAAGCTCAAGCAGCATGTCATGCCTTGCTCTTAGCAGTAGCCTCGGCTATGTGAGCATAGCTCGGTGGGAAGAGCATACAGGAAATCTCACTAAAGGGAGTTGACTCAGCTGACAAACCCATTGTGCCTTTTCTTCCTCCTTCATCCCACCTGAACTGTAGATGTGATGGCTGGGGCTCCACCAGTTATCTAGGATCTTGAGGCAACCTTGACAGTGGAAGCTACCATAGGTAGTAGGGCAGAAAGATAGAAGGGGTACAGATCCCTGCTGATTGTGGAGTCACCAAACCATTCCCACAGGGACTATCTCCAGACTTTTCTACATGAAAGCAAAACTAACCTCTATCGTTCTAAAGCCACAGTTATTTGGGGGTGGTAGTTGTTGCTTTCACCGTTCTATGCCGCTGAACCGAATCCTGATCGAGACAGAGATGCTTTTCTGGACCTTACAGAATTGGCAATGTTTTTGTTTTTTTGTTTTTTTTCCCAGTCCCTTATCTGAATCTCTCCACCTCTGGCCAGTGAAGGACCAGGCATCACAAGTCCCTTTGTGAGGACGTATCTTCCTTCAGGCTGGACCTGAAACCCAGGGAGAATTTCATGCCCTGACAAGGCCTCTGCATTTGAGAACCAAATCAAGCAGTGAGCATCTCCAGGTGCAAGTTCTCTATTTTGCTTCCTCAGGTCTCTTAAATTTCGCTTTTAAAAAAACTTTTTATTTTTAATATCAGTGAAACACACATAACCTAAAATTTACCATTTTAACCATTTTTAAGTGGACAGTTTTGTGGCATTAAGTACATTCACCTTGTTCTACAATAATCACCATCCTCTATCTTCAGAACATTTTTCATCTTGCAAAACTAAAACTCTGTCCCCTTTACCAGATAACTTCCCATGCCCTTCTGCTACCCCCAGCAACCACCATTCTACTTTCTATGAATCTGACAACTCTAAGTACCTCATGTGGGTGGAATCATACAGTATGTGCCTTTTGTTTCACTTAGAGTAACGTCTGCAAGGCTCATCCGTGTTGTAGCATGTGCCAGGATTCCCTTCCTCTGTGAGGCTGAATAACACCCCATTGGATGTGTGCACCACCTTTTGTTTACCCATTCATGGACACTCGGGTTGCTTTCACCTGTTGACTATTGCAAACAATCGCTGCTATAAATGAGTGTACAAATATCTCTTCGAGACCTCTTTGAGACCCTACTTTCAATTTTTTTTTTGAAGAGATAGACACAGTGATGGAATTGCTGGATCATATAGTAATGCAATGTTTAATTTTTTTGAGGAATTATCATACCACTTTCCATAAGGACTGCACCATTTTATCTTCCCACCAGCTGTGGGCAAAGGCTCTACTTTCTCCATATCCTCAACAGTACTTGTTACTTTTCTGTTTCTTTTTTTCTTCCTAAAAGCCAACCTAGTGGGTGTGAAGTGGTATCTCACAGTTTTGATTTGCATTTCCTTAATGATTAGTGATGTTGAGTATCTTTTTGATGCAGGGAGGCCAGTGTGAGGACCCAGAGTGGGGTCTTGCGGGACCGCCAACAGGGTCTGTGGCTTTGCGTGAGGTAGAAAGCAAACACAAGCCAGAGAAAGTGAAAGCAGAGTTTAGAGAGTAGCATGCATAACAGCAAATAGTAGACAGAATGTCTGGGAGACTCAGAAAGGAAAAGAGAACAAGTCTCGTCATTGCTTGGGTTTAGGAGTTTATGTTGGAAAGGGGTCCAGGGAACGTGTTCTTCCCGGAAGCCAGGATAGGGCCCAATCAAAGGGGAGAGATGGGTGAGTAATAGGTGTTATTTTATAAATCACTGAAGTAGTGGGTGTTGATGCCAGTGTCAACCGAGGTTTGTTCAAAGCTAAATGTCCCAGAACATGTTTGGGATCCGGTTCTTAGACGTTATCAGGTATTTGGGGATCTAGGAGAAACTCAGAGAATGATTAACTCTCTTGCCTCCCCCTTAGAGTTTACTCTGATGTAAAATACAGGACATGAGTAAATGGGGGCTAGCAGAGAAACAGCAGAGATGGAGCCTTTCTAAACTGGAGTGCCTCTGGCTTTTCTACCTCATTTCACATGCTTATTTGGTCCTTTGTGTATTTTCTTTGGAGAAATGTCTGTTCACATTCTGTGCTCGCTTTTAAGCTGGGTTGTTTGGTTTTTGTTGTTGTTGGGTTTTAGACATCCTCTATACATTCTCAGTGTGAATCCTTTATCAGATATGTGACTTGCAATAGTTTCTTTCATTCTGTGGCTTGCCTTTTCACTCTGTTGATGGGATCCTTTGCTAAACAATTTTTAACATTTGATGAGTCCAACCTGCCTTGCTTTTCTTTTGTTGCCCATGCCTTTGGTGTCATATCCAAGAAATCACAATCATATCCAGTGCCCTGAAGATTTCCACTGAATTTTCTCCTGGGAGTTTTATAGTTGCAGCTCTTATACTTAGGGCTCTGCTACATGTGCAGTTAACTTTTGTATATGGTGTTAGGTAAGGGATTACCATCATTCCTTTGCATGTGGATATCCAGTTTTCCCAGCACCATGTGTAGTAATTCTACATGTGGCTATGATTATTCCCAATTCACAGATCAGAAATTGAGGTGTCATAGAAATTCTATCTGGCTTTAAAACCATCTTCTCTTTCTGTTCCCAGTACAGCCAGGAGTCTGCTGGCTGGTCTTTTTGAAATGCTGTGCTTTACATGACAAAAGCTGTGGCACAGCTTTTTCCCTTTATCCTATCCCCTGATTCCTTCTTGGAATATAGATGTGATGCTTGGAGGTACGGCACTCATCTCTAGACATAAGGACTGAAGCCAAGGCCAATGCAATGATAGTGCATCAAGAAGCCTTAGTGCCTCACTGCTCCCCTTCAGACTTCCTGCTACATGGGAGAAAACAACCCCCAACCTGTTAGGTTTTCTGTTGCTTGGCAATCAGTAGCAATCCTAACTAGTAGAGATTGGCAAGGTACATGTCTCCAAAACTACAGGGGAAAACACACCCATCTGATTCAAAATGGTGGAGGAAGGGCAGGGCAAGAGGCAGGGACAGGTCAGATTCAGGTGCAAGAGTCGGCACAGAAATCCACAAAAATATAGACTGTGGTGGCCCACGTTCATGAACAACCCCTCTCCCCGTCCCCACCACCAGTACCACTCACATATAAGCAGAGGACAGGGCCGGGGCAGGAATAAGAGAGAAACTAAAACTTCATAAAAACTCAGGAATTCAGTGACTTGGTCATTTGGCAAATTGGCTTTTAGTAAATTAGCTTTCAGAGAATGGATTTTCATCAAAGTGACTTACAACCTGTGTTTTCAGCTGGAACCACTGCCATTCCCAGGGCTGCCATGCCTTTCACGATAGCCAGAGCTGAGAGGCACAGTGCCCTCCCCCACTGACTGATGCTCAGGAAGGGTCTGGCCAAGGGCTGCTCTGTCCCAGAGGCCTTCCGGGTGTCTCAGCCCTGCAGCAACTTTACCTCCCGAGGGTGGGGCACAGATGCAAACCCATGTGGGTTTCGCTCATACCCAGCCTCTCCTCGGAGGACTGGAGTTTTGATGTTGGCCAAGCTCAGGGTGCCTGTTTCTCCTCATCCAGTATTAATTCTCTCCCAGAAGGCTCCGCTCCAAAGTCCTCTTAGGAAGAACTCTGTGCAGGTATGAGCCACAATTTTCCAGACAGGCCTCATATGACTGACCCCTAGCTGAGGCTCGAGCTGAGGTCCCAGGTTTCCAGGGCTTGTCTTGCGTGTGACAGGAGGTCAGTAGACACTTGTCCAATAAATGATTATAATAATTATTGCCCTCTATGGAGAGCCTACTGTGTGCCTTGGCACTGAGCCAGATTCTTCATTTATATATACCTCAGTTCCCTGAAGCTACAGCGAGCCCTCTTTCTAGAAAAAGCAGGAATAAGGGAAATAAAACTGACCTTCAAGAACTATACTATGAGATCATCCTCTGGAGGAAACGGGTCAGTGTGAGAAGCAGGTCAGCTTCAGCTAAAGCTTAGAAATAGGGGGGGAATCCCTGGGATGAAACAAAATAATGTCAATCTTTACCCAAGGCATGGTGTAACATGGTCATAGTCACCTATTGCTGTTTTTATCCACTCAGGATCACTTGCTTTAGGGGACTATGTCTTTCCCACTTTTAGTCCAGGTGTTTTTAGGTGGGTATAGCTACCTCCCTTCCTCAGATATATATCCCAGATTCAGCCCGTAAGTGTTCAAGCCCAAGGGTGCAGAGATTCAGTGGGTCATTCGGGGTTGCTCATGGAACCCATGTCAAATGAAGAAGAGTCATTCTTAGGAATATCACAGCCCCTCACTATATTTGTGTAACAGGGAGGAAAATTTATGGTAAGTGCCTGCCTGAGGATAAAATCAGCTCTAGAAGAAGGCATCTCAGAGAAGAGACAGAAAGAGGGAGAAAAAAAAGCAAGCTGGATCCAGCCATGCCTGAAGCACACACCTAACCCTGAGCTTCCCAGTTATTTTAGCCAATATATTTTATATTAAGCTAGTTTGAACTGGATATGAGGACCCAGAGAATTCTTCAGGGAGAAGACTTGTTCATGGACTTCACAGACTCTGATCCCACTAGCCCAGTCACTTCTGTGCTTAACAGATATCACACAGAACCTTTGATTTCCTGGTTTTCCAACCTCAGATCCATCCATCTCCCAGGTTCCTCAACTAGATAAATCCATGTACACATTTGCCAAAATCCTGAGAGCTGTCACTGATTCTACTCTTTCCTATATCTACCTAGTTCCATTTATCAGTGACTGTCAATATGGGGTAGACACCAAAATACTCCACACCCTTCTACTCCTCTCCGATTCTTCTACCACTGTCATGGCTGGCCTGACTGCTGCAAAACCCTCTCAATTGGTGTCCATGTGGCAGCTCTGCATGCTCTGGCCCTGCAGCCTGGGAGACCTTCCCCTGGCCCCTCATGCCCCTGCTCATCTGCTTGGGCTCCCCTGCTTATTTCCTGTTCCTTGACCTTGCCCAGGGTCCCGCAGCCTTTGCCCTTGCAGCTCTGTCTTCCTAGAATATTTGTCTCCTGGCTTCCCCCATGCCTGGTTCATTCTCATTTCTCTGGTCTCAGCTCTTCAGTCATGTCTCTTCTCAGAGGGACTCTCTGGCTTACTTGCTTTGGGCTTGTTTCCCTCGTGGGAATGGCAGCTCCAGGAGGGTAAATGCTACCCCACCCCCACAGTCTCTACACCAGTGTCTGGCATTGCATGAGTCAGCTCCAGCTCTACCACAAATACCACGGTCTGGGGGGCTGAACAACAGGAAGTAGTTTTCTCACAGTTCTAGAGGCTGGACTTCTGAAAGCGAGATGTCAGCAGGCTGGCGGGGCTGTTTTCCTCTGAGGCCTCTCCCCTTGGCTTGCAGATGGCCATCTTCTCCCTGTGTCCTCATGTGGTCTTCCCTCTATGTCCATCTGTGTCTAAATCTCCTTATAAGGACACAAGTCACACTGGATGAGGGCCACCCAAATGGCCTCATGTTAATTTTTTTTTTTTTTTTGCCTCATGTTAATTTAATTACTTACCTCTTTAAAGGCTCTGTCTCCAAATAGAGTCCCACTCTCAGTTCCTGGGGGTTAGGACTTCAACATACGAATTTTAGGGGAAACGATTCAGCCCATAGCAGGCATACAGTATTTATTTATTATGTATTTATTACATTAGTGCAAAGTCTGTTTTCTCTGCTTCGCACTCCCTCCAGTAATCTCTTGTTGGAGATCTGGCTTTCCGAGTGACTTGTTGATCCTATCAAATGTGAGCCTTCCAGTCCATGTGACAAATCTATTTTTCATTGTAAACTAATACATCAGAATTCTGGTGTTTGGCTCTGTCTACTGTGTACTTTAATCAGTGTCAGGCAGTCTCCAAGGCCTCTTTACCCTGGCACCAATGACTCCATCCTCAGCCTTCAAAACCAACACTCAAGTCCTGGGATGCAGTGGATGATGGTGGTACCACTGGTGCGGTCTTCATCCACCCCCCCTTCCCTCATTAATCCTATTTTACAGATGTTCAGAGATGTTAGGTAAACTATACAGAGTGGCCCAGCTAGACAGTGGTGATAGAATCAGAGTTCCCATCTGGTCTTCTCTGGCCCCAAAGCCTGTGTGTTGTCAAGGTTCTTCCTTCTGCAAATGAATATGCAAACACAGGTGGCTACCGATCACCCAGTTCCCCGGGTGGGGAAACACTTGCTTCCTTGAAAACAAGAGAGGGAGGATGGCAACAGTGAAACCTGAACAGCCCGACAGAAGCAAGGAGCAGATGGCACCATGGAGCAGTGTCTGGTGGGGCTTCAACTCCAGCCACCCTCCTCACATCTGGGGCCTGAGCCACAGGACCCCAATCTTGACAGCCATACTTTGGCACTCTCCCCAGACCTGGATCTTGTCAACCAGAGATTCCAGATCCTTCCGAAGCAGCTCTTGCCACTTCCCCTGGCCTTCAGCTCCACCGTTGGACCAGGTTTCTATCTCCTCCCATGTTTAGTCTCATTTTGTTGCTTTGCCTCATAAGCCCTGCCAGGACCAGACCCTGGGCCCATGAGTGGGGGGGACCATACAGCCCCATGATTAAGAAGAAGCCTAGGCATTGACATCACAGAAATCTGACCGAAATCCAGATTCAAGCACTTGCCTTCCTGGTGAGATCTAAGATGGGGTCAGTAGTGTAGGCCAGCTATGAAGTCAAATGTGATCAGAAAGTCAAATTCTTGGGCACCTGGGTAGCTCAGTGGTTGAGAATCTACCTTTGGCTCAGGGCATGACCAGGGTCCCAGGATTGAGTCCTGTATCGGGCTCCCGCAGGGAGCTGCTTCTCCTTTGCCTGTGTCTCTACCTCTTTCACTGTGTCTCTCATGAATAAATAAATAAAAATCTTTTTAAAAATAAAGTCAAATTCTTGGTACACGGTGAACGCTCAATAAAGAATATTAAAACCTAGACTTGTAGTTTGGGTCTTGTATAATGATCTCTTGGATATTGATAGCTACTTTCAGGAGTTTAATACTCACATGTCTTCCTTCCTTCCTTCCTTCCTTCCTTCCTTCCTTCCTTCCTTCCTTCCCTCCTTCCCTCCCTCCCTTCTTTCTTTTTTTAAGAATATAAGACATTTGTAGACAAGGGTTTGAATTCCAGTTTAACTGCCAACTGCCTTATGTGACCTTGGACAGTGACTTTACCTCTTAAAGATTCAATTTATTTTTCTGAAAAATAGAAGTAAGAGCTATTATTTAATGAGCCACACACTCTGCTGGAGGGGGCAGGCATTGACTCAGTATGTAATTTGATCTTCTTAACCCAATTGAGATGAAGATGTTTTTCCCTGATTTAGAGATGAGAGGCTCAGAGCCGGAGGTTACTCCACTAGTGTAGAAGAGCTCAGTCAGGATTTGAATCCTGAACTTCCAGGCTTCAAAAGTGCTGCTCTTTTGCCCGTCTCCCCCTCTTCCCCAGGAGGCTGACCATGCTGTCCCTCCCACATGGCTCTGGTGTGAACACAGGAACAGGGGAGGTGATACTGCTTTCTGCATCGTAGAAAGGCAAAGAAAATGCCAGTTGTTATTCCATCTCAGAGGCTGGCTTCACATCCCTTCCGGACCTGTCTCTGAACCCACAACATCTTCAGTGGGAGGAAATTGCCTGCAAAGCCTACTGCACTGTCCCTAAACAGCTTCCTCCTCTGAACCCAGGGATGGTTGCCTTGGGAACCAAGCAATTTTCTTGCTGTCTGCTCTGAAGACAGACTCACTGAGAAAGCTGCCAAAGATGGGCTTCTGTCAGATTATCTGGTGCAGGGGCTATTGACTTTGCTGGTCTAAGACACCTGCTGCTTGGGCAGAAGCCAGGAGGTGTGGGGTGGAAAAAAAGACTTGTAGAAACTCGGGTAGGGACCAAAACTGAAGTCAGGAAGACCATCCAACTGAATCCTGAATCTGAAGGGTACCCAGGGAGAAAAGGAGATGAGAATATGGAATATAGGGAGACCAGAAAGAGGAAGGAGGGTCGAAGAAGTTTAGAGTGGGAGTCAGAATCCAGGGAAATCACCACTATTCTTTGAGGAGGGTAGGAACCATGGGTAGAAGCAGAAGGAGCTGTCAGGATCCTGAGCCTCCCCAGATGGGCAGGTTCAATCTGTCCTTGCCTTTTGTCTCACAACCCTGAGGGAAGGAACTGCAGGATAGGTCAGTTTTCCTTGTTTTTTATAGACTTTATTTTTTTTTTTAAGAGCAATTTTGTGTTCATAGTAGAATCAAGTGGGAAATACGGAATTCTCATGTACCCCTGACTTCACACAGGAACAGCCACCCCTCCTATCAACACTCCCACCACATTTATTACAACCAATGAACCTTTGCTGACATATCATTATCACTCAGAACCCATAGTTTATATTAGGGATTGTTCCTGGTGTTGTACGTTCTACAGGTTTAGACAAATATATAGTGACATGTCTCCATCATTATAGTATCATATGGAATAGCTTCACTGCCCTAAAAACCCTCTGTGCTCCACTAGTCATCCCATAGAACCACTGATTTTTTTTTTTTTACTGTCTCCATGGTTTTGCCTCTTCCAGAATATCATATGGCTGCAATTATAAAGTATATAGCCTTTTCAGCCTTTCCATTCATATAGTAACATGTTTTTAAGGCTCCTCCTTGTCTTTTCATGGCTTAATAGCTCATTTCCTTTTAGCACCAAATATATTCCATTATCTGGATGTACCACAATTTATTTATCTGTTCACTAACTGAAGGACATCTTGGTTGCCTCCAAGCTTTGGCCATTACAAATAAAGATGCTGTAAACCTCCGCGTGTAGGTTTTTGTGCAGATAGGAGCAAATACCAAAGGACACAATAGCTGAATCATATGGTAAGGATATGTTTAGTTTTGTAAGAAACTGCCAGAAATGAGTCAATTTTGATGGTAGGAGTAGACATGAGGGAGCTCCTCAAAAGATGGTGCCTGGTGTCTAGATAAATGGTAGGGTAAAGAAAGGATGGTGGAATCAGAGATGCAAAAGAAGGGCAAGTAGAACATGAAGACAGTAAAGATTGATAAACCTGCTTCACAATTGCCAAGGCTGGGTGTAGTTAGAGACCTCTTCTTTGCCTGACCTTGATTCAGCCTTCACTGAGCCAGAGCTGCCAACTTGAGTCACACCTGCCCTCAGGAAATTCACCAACTGGTTGTAAGAATCACAAATCATTATTCTAATTCACTGCTTTTCCATTTGGCCTCCTCAACAAAGAAAAATGTTTCTTGTATTTCCTATTTCACAGTGACCAACACACCCTGTTCATACTCAGGAATACCAGCTGTGGGTAATAATACAATGAACCAAATTATGCTAAAGGCCATCCTCGCATTCACACCCAAACCCTGGACTTTTCCTTACTTTAAAGGGATCCATCTGCCAAAGCACTGGTATGTTGGAGATTGGGACTATAAATTACTCATTTGTGGGGGCACCTGGGTGGCTCAGTCAGTTAAGGGTCCTGAGATCAAGCCCCATGGCAAGCTCCCTGCTGAGTGAGGAGTCTGCTTCTCCCTCTCCCTCTGCTCCTCCCCACAACTCATCCCCCTCCCCCCCAATAACAAATAAAATCTTTTAAAAAAAATTACTCATTTGCCTCCCTTCTGGGCTATAACCAGTTGACAGTAGATGCAAGGATTCATAGACCAGAGAATCAACTTTATCAATGGCAGCAATGTCCCCTTAACTCAGTCTTCTAGTATACCATGCCCTGCCCTTGTCCTGCATGGAAGGTCTATGGACCAGCAGAACAGGACTAACTTATCCACCACTTTGCTTTTTTGCTTTGGGTTCTGCTAAGGAAGACAGAGAATGATGAGCTCATGAGGCTTACTGTGTCTGGGCACAAATCCAAGAAGACACAAGAGCCCTGCCATGAATGAGCAGTGACTTGAACACATTAACTTTGCCCAAAAGAGCAATGGCTGAGTGTCAGCCTCTCACCAGCCCTCCGGTGGATGAGTCAGTAATCTTCCTTTCTGCTACTGGGACTGAAGCATTGCCATCATGTGGGATTTTTAATGCTAAAACCTGGAAGTCCCTGGCAAATCAGGACAGTTGGTCACGTTATATCCTCCTCAAGCCTTAGCATATGTGTTCTCTCTTAACGAGGAACAACAATGGAACAACCATGCGGAGAGAGGAAGAGGAGGGTTTTTCCCTACAGTGGCTCTAGCAGAACCCCCAGGCTGATAAGACTGGTGTCGTTAGTGGACTACTATGGGAGTAGGGGTGAAATTTGGGATGTAAATACAACACCCCCTTACCAACACTGCTCTCTGTGTGGTGAGACTACGGGTGATTTTTATGTTCTTTATGGTTTTCTATTTGTTCCAAACTTTCTGCAATAACCATCAGTAGCATGGGAATCAGGAAAACAAAAAGAATTAAATTATAATAAAGCAATAGGAATAAAAAGAGAAAACCAGTAATGTAAATAATAAACCCGTTTTTAAAGTGTGATCTTTTGATCATTTTCTCCTCCACCCAGATGGGGTATGTTCTGAGAAGCAAAGATACACTGATCAACTGGAGCAGAACAATGAGGAAAATGAGAAATGTGTTCCACGTTTACTCTGGATGACCTTAGATTATCCAGTGGTCATGTTGCAATTTTTAGGAAGTTTCTGTTTCCCTATTCTTCCCTTCTCAATCATAATCAACTGTAAGTACTGGATTCTCCCAAAACACAAACTATATTTCCCTATTCCTCCCCAAATACCTTCTCTAAACTGAAATTGTGATTTAACCTTATGCTTTGTTTAAATAGCATTTCGCCTTTTAAGCAAGTATGGCTGAAGATACAAATTTGCTCTATTACCTGCTTAACTAGATGGATTTTTGGTCTCAATTCAATTACTTCCTGAATGTATGGCCTTATGTGTCCCCAAGACTCGGGTTCTTCATCCAAAGAGCGTAGCTGGAAGGCACTTTTCTCCCAAGCTTGCATGCCTCTGGGGATCTCCATCAAAATCTATGAGCACAGAATTGCTCTATACACTGCAGAATAGTGTCCAAAGATTTGCAACTACATATCAAGAGATTGACCTTTTTGCCTTAGGGGCCAGGAAACATAGAAACCAATTCAAATGGAAAAGAAAACCATTCATTCATTCATTCATCCATCCATCCATCCATCCATCCATCCGAAAAGCAGTTCCTAATCACCTCTGTGCTTTAGATACCCAAAGATGAATAGGTCATCTCTAGCCAGGGACCAAGTCTGAGAGATATACTATTCAGTGGTGCTGTAGGATTCCACACCACCTTCTACCCACTCATCTTATTTCGGCCCTGGAGCCATAATGAGGCCATAATGGGACCATAAGGAGACAAATCTCACTGAAAAGCAAAGCTTCCAACCACATCTCCACTGGTGACTGATAGAAACTCGTGTTTTTCTTTCCTTTTACCCAAAGGGAAAAATAAACACTTTAAAAATGATGAAAACAAAAAAAAAGAAAATGATGAAAGCCCTTTAATCAGTAGCCTGGACTCAGACCTAGAAAAACCAGACAATTAACACTTGAATTAGCAGAGAGAAAAGATCTTTCCTAAAAAGCTTCCATGGGGCATGCACTGGAGAAGTTGAAAATAAACCCTTTGAAAAACAGAACAGGTGGGTCTCAGCCCCTTCATAACAGTTTATTGCAAACTCTATTTCAAGCTCTATCTTGGAGCAAAGAAGTAATTAAACACACAAAAGTAGACTCACTCAGACGGAGGAACGCCCACTCCCAGAGTACTAGGCCGAGGGCAGACAAGGATGGCTTGCTTTCCCTGGACCAGATCTGCTTCACCATTAGGCAACACTCTATGTAATAAGGTGGCTATTGGAAGCCACCCAGCTCCCCAAATACCACATCCCACTCCAACTTGCCTTACGGGTATCTAAAACCCCACCCCACTGTAATTGCATCCTTTTAGGTTAAAATAGTGTCCAATAGTGTCCCTGTTATACAACCAATACCAGGTGTTGGTTAAAGTGGGCAAAATCAGGCAAGTCGAGTTCTAGATATTTGCAGGAAGAAAGGAGGTAGCTGGAAGTTGTTCGAAATGGAGAAGGTTTCTCCAGGATGCCTATAAAGAAAATGCTCAAGCTTGTAGGTTCTCAAACTTTAGTGTGCCTCAGAACCACCTGAAAGGCTTGTAAAACAGACTGTTACCCCATTTACCCCATGCCCCACATATACTTGGCTAGATAAAGAATTCCAGATTCAGGGTGCCTGGGTGGCTCAGTTGGTTAAGCATCTGCCTTCGGCTCGGTTCATGATCCAAGGTCCTGGGATCCAGCACCTCATGGGGCTCCCTGCTCAGTGGGGAGTCTGCTTTTCCCTTTGCCCACTCTTGAGCATGCGCGCACGTACACACACACACACACACACACACCCTCTTTTTCTCTCTCTCAAATAAATAAAATCTTAAAAAAAAGAACTCCAGGTTCAAAGGCACATATCCTTGACACTTTGAGGCTGACCCTCTATTATCTGCTGGTATCTGATGTGGCTGAGATTTCTTTTATTCTAGTATGCTGTTACATAATTTTATTTTTATTTTTATTAATTCTATGTGATTTTGACTATTTTTAAAGTATTTTTTAGGGGATCCCTGGGTGGCTCAGCAGTATGGCACCTGCCTTCGGCCCAGGGCGTGATCCTGGAATCCCTGGATCGAATCCCACATCAGGCTCCTTGCACTGAGCCTGCCTCTCCCTCTACCTCTCTCTCTCTCTCTCTCTCTCTCTCTCTCAATCTGTGTCTCTCATGAATAGATGAATAAAATCTTCTAAAAAATAATAAAGTATTTTTTATTATTTCTATGTCTTTTGAAATGAGGGCCATTTTTTTCCATGCTCAATCTATCATCTTGAGTGAGAAGTCTGAGCACGTGTTTTCAATCCTTTTCAATTCCAGGAAACCAGCCCCAGAACATCTCCAAAAGCCCAGAGATCAATTTGTAAAACTCACATTGCTCAATCTTAGAGAAATAGTTACCATTTCTGGTATCTCTCTGTATTCAGGAAGCATCATATATATGTGGTTTGTCTAGATGCTTCCTGATTCACTTGGCTCAACTTAATATTTAAAGAAGAAAAGAAGGGGAAACAAAGCCACCTGCTTAGGTTCTGATCTGAAGGGAATAATGTATACATTTCCCACTTATCAACCCTACTGTAGCATATGTGTCCCAGGAAAATCAAATCCGTAGCTTACCAACTAGTCTGTTGTTTCATAGGAGCAGGTTGTCATGTCATTTGTAGCTGTATCCTTTGTACCTAGCACAGTGCCTGATATAGAGGGCCATATGCGATCTGTTTATTAACTGAATGAATAACCATAAGGAGTAAGTAGGATGTATGTGATAAAAACTATATCTCGCTTGGAAAACTGGGAGTCAGAGTCACAGCCAGGCACCAGAGTTAGGACAAGAACCTTGAATTTCTGACATTAACCCTATTCAGCACATCCCAGGAGAAACAACACAACTTTGTTGATGATTTACTGACTAAACATTTCTCCAAAATGTGTCTTGTTCATATGCGCTCATATAAACACATAAAAGATACTCAGTAAGATGCTTGTTAGATTATCATGATGAAATGAATTAGTATAATTAAGTATTCATTTGTTTCTTAATACTTTTGCACTCATGGAACATCCTAGAATTGAATAAAAGCATTACAAAACCTCTCTCTGGAAAAATGCACACCTGTACACAAGCACACAAACACGTGAAATTTTGCACCAATTTCAAAAGATTCCCAGAGCTCCTAAGGCTGAGTTAAACCTTAAAAGTCCCTTTCAAAATCTTGAAATATTAGGGCTTAGAAGGGGCTTACAGATGATTGATTTCAATGCCCTCACTTTACAAACACAGAACTGAAGACTAGAGACAGGGAATTTTTGGTAGATTGACTTCAGAGTGCCTTAAGGGAAGGCATGGGGTGTCTCCTATGCAGAAGTCCCCCTAGGAGCTAGCTGGGGAAAGACAAATACCACCTCCCTTACCTCCCTGAGCTTCCTGGAGGCAGAAGTGACTTACTTTAAGCTTCATAGCCAGTTAGGAAAAGCCCTGAGACCAGAATTTCCCTCCCATTGCCCTTTCTATGACTAGTGCTGCCCCCACAAAGTCTCTTGCTGTGTTTTCATTTTCTTTTTCTAAAAAAAAAAAAAGTATTTTTATTTATTTATTTATTTATTTATTTATTTATTTATTTATTTATTTTAGAGGGAGAGAGAGACTGAGCAGGGTTGGTGGGAAGGGGCAGATGGCAGAGGGAGAAGGGGAGAGAGAGAGAGAATCTCAAGTAGACTCCCTGCTGAGTGCAAGGCTCAATCCCAGGACTCTGAGATAATGACCTGAGCTGAAACCAAGAAGGATGTTCAAAGGACTGAGCTACTCAGGTGCCCCTCCTCTTCTTTTTCTTTTAATTGAAGTCTAGTTGACATACCACATTATATTCGTTTCAGGAGTATAATAGAATGATTCCATATTTGTACATATTGCAAAGTGATCACCATGAAGTCTAGTTAACATCTGTCACCATATCTAGTTACAGAGATTTTTCTTTCGTTGAGATGAGAACTTTTAAGATGTGTTCTCTTAGCAACAGCAGAGTCCCGTCCAACCTTTTCCTCTACCTTCCCAGCCACCTGTTCTCCTCCCATCCTTCCCTCTGGGCTCTGTTCTCATTGACTGCTTTCTTGTATTACATTCTTCTTCTTCTTCTTCTTCTTCTTCTTCTTCTTCTTCTTCTTCTTCTTCAAGATTTTATTTATTTATTCATGAGAGACACAGAGAGAGAGGCAGAGACATAGGCAGAGGGAGAAGCAGGCTCCCCATGGGGAGCCCAAGGCGGGACTGTATCCCAGGACCCCGGGATCATGACCTGAGCCAAAGGAAGATGCTCAACCACTGAGCCACCCAGGCACCCCACATCCTTCTTTTTTTAACTAAAAATTTCAGCCTATAAAGTGATAGTTACATTAGGATGATCGAAACCAAAAATTACTTGTGTATGTACAGTGTGAGGTTCTCCAACCAAACTCTTTAAATATCAACCAATTAATCAAACATGAATCTCACTCCTTCCAACCCTGGGGAAACAGCATCATAAATATAACAAGTGGATAGGGCAAGATAAAAGGTGACATAAAATTGTGTACTGAAATGTCATGAGAAGCTTGAGTAAATCTTTATTATACTAAAAAATAAAAATAAAAAAATAAAGAAATAAATGAGATCTGTGGAGAGAGATGGGACCTGAGCAGAACTGAGTTTTGTTGTTGATACCACACTGTGATGAAACCAAATGAATTGACCCTTCTAGATAATAAAAATTGTTAGCTGCTTTAGAAATTTAATTACATAATGACTGATGAAACAGATTCATTGCACAGAATTGAAAAAAATCAAATGACAAAAACAAACTCTTATCAGGGTTAACCCCTGCAAGGCCCTCCAGAACATACAAAAAACATATATTTCTGAGTGTTTGGCCACCAGTGGAACCTAGATCTCAGGGCAGGGCAGTAAATTACCAAATTATACCAGCAGTAAGTCATACAGGCTAGATTTCCAGATAATGTATGATGTCTCTGAACTGGGTTTTTAAAAATAAATATTAATGGTAAGTTTTGTTTTCAGCAATAACTGACTAGGTTGTGTTGGACCAACCATCCTGCTGAGGACCATAAGAAAACCCAGACAAAATATAAAGAATGCCTATTTGACAGCATCAGGAAGCTACCACGTCAGAGAATTTAGGGCCAAAGTCTGGCCAAGTCAAGGGAAGTGAAGTGAGGAAATAGAGGTCCTTTACTACTCAGTTCAATTGTTCCAAAAATAAAAGCTGCACTTAAGAGGCTGAGCGGAGCTTTTGAGATTCTCATAAGACTAGAGGGAAACAAAATGGCATTCTCAGTGCTTCAAAAAGGAGGGGTTTTAAAAAATATGCAAGGCTTTTCAATGGACAGTAGGAAGGGTACCTCCTAGGAGTAATAAATAATAGTGAAAGGGAATAGAGGGGAAGAGAGAAGAAATGGGTAGGAAATATCAGAAAGGGAGACAGAACATGGAAGACTCCTAACTCTGGGAAACGAACTAGGGGTGGTGGAAGGGGAGGGGGGTGGGGGGTGGGGGTGACTGGGTGACGGGCACTGAGGGGAGCACTTGACGGGATGAGCACTGGGTGTTATTCTGTATGTTGGCAAATTGAACACCAATAAAAAATAAATTTATTATTAAAAAAATAAGTGAGAAATAGAATATCCCTCCCAAGGTTGGAGGCTTCTAATAATCTCAATCCCTGATTTGATAAGGTGATCTGCCCTTAGTTTATTTAGGTCAGTTTAGGAAAGTTCTGAGGAACAACAACAACAAAAATATGACAGAGAAAACAAATAGCAAAATGTCAGACTTTAACACAGTCATATAAATAATTATATTCAATAAAAATGGATTGAACACTGCAATTAAAAAGCAGGTATAGTCAAACTGGATTACAAAGCAAGATCCACAGGGTGCCTGAGTGGCTTAGATGGTTAAGCCTCCAACTCTTGATCTCAGTTCAGGTCTTGATCTCAGAGTCAGGAGTTCAAGCCCTGTGGTGGGCTCCACACTGGGTGTAGAGCTTACTTTAAAAGAATGTCTTAAAAGCAATATCCTATGTGCTGTCTATAGAGATGTATTTTAATACAAAGGCACAGACAAATAAGCAAAAGAATAGAAGAAATACACTATGAAAAAACTAAGCTACATTTTTGAAAAATGTGAATGTGTGATAGAATCACAAGTTTGCAGATACCTCTACAAGTTAGTAATTATTGACACTTCAATTGACCAGTTTATATCTTTCTCAAAAGTGAAGTTAACATTAATTTTTTCAAAGTGTAACAATAGGCAGGCTTCTCAGAGAAGAGGAATCATAACATCCCAGAACTAGGAGCTCTGGCATTTACATTTTAGCTTTGGATTTTATATATAGCATATTATATTTATATTATAGATATAGATATAGATGATAGATAGATAGATGATATATAGATACTATATGATATCTATGATTAGATAGATTATATTAGGATCTTTTTTTTAAGATTTATTTATTTTATTTGAGAGAGAGAGCACGCATGCACAAATTCGAGCAAGGGGAGGGGCAGAGGGAGATTGAGATTGAGAGTTGACTCTGCACTGAGTACCCAGGAGCCCCAGGATCTTTTTTACTCTTAAAACATATATGTCAGGACACTGGGGTGGCTCAGTGGTTAAACATCTGCCTTTGGCTCAAGTCGTGATCTAGGGTCCTGGGATTGAGTCCTGCATCAGGCTCCCGGCAGGGAGCCTGCTTCTCCCTCTACCTATGTCTCTGCCTCTCTCTCTGCATCTTTCATGAATGAATAAATAAAATTTTTTTTTTAAAAGTATATGTCAAAGTTGAAATTTTATATATATAAATTATATATGTGTAATGTATATTTATACATAAATAAATTATATATGTATGTGTATACATAAAATTTCAACTGACATGCAAATTTTTCTACTTTATTTTTTAAATTCAAGTATAATTAACATACAGTGTTATATTTCAAACCTATATTATAATGATTCAACAATCTTATATGTTATTCAGTACAAAACGAACACACTTGTAAATGATAAAAAACACTACATATCAAAGTGTGTGAGATTCAGCTAAAACAGTGCGTAGGGAAAAATATATACAGCTTTAATTACTTGTATTAAGAAAAAGGAGAAGGAAATTAACTCAAAGGGGATTAGAGATGTAAGCCTAAGACCTGATACATAAAAATCCTAGAAGAAAACACAGAGAAGAAGCTCCTTGACATTAGTCTTGGCAATGCTATTTTGGATATGACACCAAAAGTAGAAACAATAGAAGCAAAAATCAACAAGTGGGACATCAAACTAAAAAGCCTCTGCACAGCAAAAGAAAAGATGTACAAAATAAAAAGGCAATCTACATAAACTGGATATGTGGTTAATACCTAAAGACCTCATCCACCTCAATAAACAAAAACAACAACACACAACTCTAAGTAAATCTACTAGTATCTAAGATAAATTTTAATTTGGGGCACCTGGGTGGCTCAGTGGGTTAAGTGACTTCAGCTCAGGTCATCTCAGGATCCTGAGATTCAGCCCTGCATAGGCTCTGCACTCAGCAGGGAGTCTCTCTCTCTCTCTCTCTCTCTCTCTCTATCTATCTATCTATCTTTCCCTCTGCCCCTCCCCCCAGGTCCCCACTCACACACTCTTTCTCAAATAAATAAACAAATCTTTAAAAAAATAATAAAATAAAATACTTTAATTAAAAAAAAATAAAAAGATTCTGATTAAACAATGGGCAAAGGAACTAAATACCTTTTTCCAAAAAAGACATCCAAATGGCCAGCAGGTTCACAGAAAGATGCTCACCATCACTAATCATCAGGAAAATGCAAGTCTAACCTGCAATGAGGTATCAGCTCACACCTGTTAGAATGACTACCATGAAAAAGCCAAGAGCCAAGAGACAAGTGTTGGCTAGGATGTGGAGAAGAGAGAACCCCAATACACTGCTCGTGGGAATGCAAACTGGTGCAGCCACCATGGGAAATGGTATGAAATTACCTCAAAAAATAAAAAATAAGGGCAGCCCGGGTGGCTCAGTGGTTTAGCACCTGCCTTCAGCCCAGGCCGTGATCCTGGAGACCCAGGATCGAGTCCCACGTCGGGCTCCCTGCATGGAGCCTGCTTCTCCCTCTGCCTGTGTCTCTGCCTCTCTCTCTCTCTGTGTCTCATGAATAAATAAATAAAATCTTAAAAAAAAATTAAATTAAAAAATTAAAAATAGAGCTACCATGTGATCTAGCAATCTCACTTCTAGGTACAGATCCAGAGGATATATATAGGATAAAAAAACAGGGTATTAAAAAGATATTGCATTTTCATGTTTACTGCAGCATTATTGGTAATAACCATGATATTGACATGACTTAAGTGTCCATCAATGATGAATGGAGATATGTACACATATCAGAGGGTATTATTTAACTATGAGAATAAAGGAAATCCTGCACTTGGCAACAACATGGATGGCCCTTGAGTGCTTTATACTAGGTGAGCTAAGTCAGACAGAGAAAGACAAATACTGTATGATACCACTTTTGGTGGAATATAAAAAAGCCAAATTTGTAAAAAACCCCATGATGGTGGTTACTGGGGCTGGAGGGATGAGAGAATTGGGAGATGTTGTTTAAGGGTACTATAAACTGGCAACTAGTAGATAAGTAAGTCTTGGGAGACCTAATCCACAATAACAATAATCATATTATAATAACTATAAAGTTGCTAAGAGACTAGAACTTAATTGTTCACATAAAAAAAGAAATAACAATTATGTAATGGGAAAGAAGTGTTAGCTAATGCTATGGTCTTAATTATACTGCAACATATAAATGTATCAAAATGTTGTACTCCTTAAATTTACATAATGTTATATATCAATTATATTTCAATTTAAAAAAAGGAGACGGGTTTAAAATAAATCATCCCAATTCCACCTTAAAAAGTAAAAAGATGGAGGGGGAGGGGCAAGATGGCGGAGGAGTAGGGTCCCCAAGTCACCTGTCCTCAACAAATTACCTAGAAAACCATCCAATCATCCTGAAAATCTACGAATTCGGCCTGAGATTTAAAGAGAGACCAGCTGGAACGCCACAGTGAGAAGAGTTCGCGCTTCTATCAAGGTAGGAAGACGGGGAAAAAGGAATAAAGACACAAAAGGCCTCCAAGGGGGAGGGGCCCCGCGAGGAGCCGGGCTGAGGCCGGGGCGAGTGTCCCCAGGACAGGAGAGCCCCGTCCCGGAGGAGCAGGAGCTGCACCGACCTTCCCGGGGGAAAGGCCTCCCGGGGAATTGGAGCAGGATCCCCAGAAAGGCGGGGATGCCCTCGGGCTCCCTGGGGCAGTAACAGAGGAACTGCGCCCCGGAGAGTGCGCCGAGCTCCCTAAGGGCTGCAGCGCTCGGCGGGACCCGGAGCAGCTCGGAGGGGCTCGGGCGGCGGCTCCGCGGAGGGGGCTGCGGGGCTCCGGGAACAGCTCGGAGGGGCTCGGGCGGCGGCTCCACGGAGGGGGCTGCGGGGCTCCGGGAACAGCTCGGCGGCGGCGGCTCGGGCGGAGGAAGAAGCTCCGCGGAGGGGGCGGCGCGGCCCCGGGAACAGCTCGGAGGGGCTCGGGCGGCGGCTCCGCAGAGGGGGCTGCACCGCCGGGAGCGCGAATCCAACAGCGCAGGCCCCAGAGCACAGGGCGCCGGGACACAGCCCAGGATCCGGCCTCCCCCGGGGACAGGCAGAGGCCGGGAGGGCCCAGGACAGCGAGGACGCTCCTGCCTGGAACTGAGCAGATCAGCGGCCCCGCCTGGGAGCCTCCAGGCCCTGCAGACGGAGAGCCCCGGAGCTACTGCGGGAGCTGACTCCAGGGTCCCAGAGCTGCCCCCGCCACTGTGGCTTCTTCCCGGGGCCTCACGGGGTGAACAACCCCCACTGAGCCCTGCACCAGGCAGGGGCAGAGCAGCTCCCCCAAGTGCTAACACCTGAGAATCAGCACAGCAGGCCCCTCCCCCAGAAGACCAGAGAGACGGACCAGTTCCAAGGGAAGTCAAGGGACTTAAAAGTACACAGAATCGGAAGATACTCCCCCGTGGTTTTTTTTGTTTTGTTTTGTTTTCTTTTGTTTTGTTTTGTGCTTTTTTTTTCTTTCTTTCTTCTTGATTTCTGATTGCTTCCCCCACCCCACCCCCTTTTTTTTTTCTTTTTTCTCCTTTCTTTCTCTTTCTCTTTTTCTTCTCTTCCCCCCCTTTTTTTTCTTATTTCTCTTTTTTCTTTTTCTCTTTTCTTTCCTTCTCTCTCTTTTTCTCCTTTTCCCAATACAACTTGTTTTTGGCCACTCTGCACTGAGCAAAATGACTAGAAGGAAAACCTCACCTCAAGAAAAAGAATCAGGAACAGCCCTCTCTCCCACAGGGTTACAAAATCTGGATTACAATTCAATGTCAGAAAGCCAATTCAGAAGCACTATTATACAGCTACTGGTGGCTCTAGAAAAAAGCATAAAGGACTCAAGAGACTTCATGACTGCAGAATTTCGATCCAATCAGGCAGACATTAAAAATCAATTAAATGAGATGCAATCCAAGCTAGAAGTCCTAACAACGAGGGTTAACGAGGTGGAAGAACGAGTGAGTGACATAGAAGACAAGTTGATGGCAAAGAGGGAAACTGAGGAAAAAAGAGACAAGCAATTAAAAGACCATGAGGATAGATTAAGGGAAATAAATCACAGCCTGAGGAAGAAAAACCTACGTTTAATTGGGGTTCCCGAGGGCGCCGAAAGGGACAGAGGGCCAGAATACGTATTTGAACAAATCCTAGCTGAAAACTTTCCAAATCTGGGAAGGGAAACAGGCATTCAGATCCAGGAAATAGAGAGATCCCCCCCTAAAATCAACAAAAACCGTTCAACACCTCGACATTTAATAGTGAAGCTTGCAAATTCCAAAGATAAGGAGAAGATCCTTAAAGCAGCAAGAGAAAAAAAGTCCCTGACTTTTATGGGGAGGAATATTAGGGTAACAGCAGACCTCTCCACAGAGACCTGGCAGGCCAGAAAGGGCTGGCAGGATATATTCAGGGTCCTAAATGAAAAAAACATGCAACCAAGAATACTTTATCCAGCAAGGCTTTCATTCAAAATGGAAGGAGAGATAAAGAGCCTCCAAGACAGGCAGGAACTGAAAGAATATGTGACCTCCAAACCAGCTCTGCAAGAAATTTTAAGGGGGACTCTTAAAATTCCCCTTTAAGAAGAAGTTCAGTGGAACAATCCACAAAAACAAGGACTGAATAGATATGATGACACTAAACTCATATCTATCAATAGTAACACTGAAAGTGAACAGGCTTAATGACCCCATCAAAAGGCGCAGGGTTTCAGACTGGATAAAAAAGCAGGACCCATCTATTTTCTGTCTACAAGAGACTCATTTTAGACAGAAGGACACCTACAACCTGAAAATAAAAGGTTGGAGAACCATTTACCATTCAAATGGTCCTCAAAAGAAAGCAGGGGTTGCCATCCTTATATCAGATAAATTAAAATTTACCCCGAAGACTATAGTGAGAGATGAAGAGGGACACTATCTCATACTCAAAGGATCTATCCAGCAAGAGGACTTAACAATCCTCAATATATATGCCCCAAATGTGGGAGCTGCCAAATATTTAAACCAATTAATAACCAAACTGAAGAAATACTTTGATAATAATACACTTATACTTGGTGACTTCAATCTAGCTCTCTCTATACTAGATAGGTCTTCCAAGCACAACATCTCCAAAGAAACGAGAGCTTTAAATGATACACTGGACCAGATGGATTTCACAGATATCTCCAGAATTTACATCCAAACTCAACTGAATACACATTCTTCTCAAGTGCACATGGAACTTTCTCCCAGAATAGACCACACTGGGTCACAAATCGGGTCCGAACCGATACCAAAAGATCGGGATAGTCCCCTGTATATTCTCCGACCATAATGCCTTGAAATTAGAACTCAATCACAACAAGAAGTTTGGAAGGACCACAAACATGTGGAGGTTAAGGACCATCCTGCTAAAAGATGAAAAGGTCAACCAGGAAATTAAGGAAGAATTAAAAAGATTCATGGAAACTAATGAGAATGAAGATACAACCGTTCAAAATCTTTGGGATGCAGCAAAAGAAGTCCTGAGGGGGAAATACATCGCAATACAAGCATCCATTCAAAAACTGGAAAGAACTCAAATTCAAAAGCTCACCTTACACATAAAGGAACTAGAGAAAAAGCAACAAATAGACCCCACCCCCAGCAGAAGAAGACAGTTAATTAAAATTCGAGCAGAACTAAATGATATCGAACCAAAAGAACTGTGGAACAGATCAACAGAACCAGGAGTTGGTTCTTTGAAAGAATTAATAAGATAGATAAACCATTAGCCAACCTTATTAAAAAGAAGAGAGAGAAGACTCAAATTAATAAAATCATGAATGAGAAAGGAGAGATCACTACCAACACCAAGGAAATACAAACGATTTTAAAAACATATTATGAACAGCTGTACGCCAATAAATTAGGAAATCTAGAAGAAATGGACGCATTCCTGGAAAGCCACAAACTACCAAAACTGAAGCAGAAAGAAATAGAAAACCTGAACAGGCCAATAACCAGGGAGGAAATTGAAGCAGTCATCAAAAACCTCCCAAGACACAAGAGTCCAGGGCCAGATGGCTTCCCAGGGGAATTCTATCAAACGTTTAAAGAAGAAATCATACCTATTCTACTAAAGCTGTTTGGAAAGATAGAAAGAGATGGAGTACTTCCAAATTCGTTCTATGAGGCCAGCATCACCTTAATTCCGAAACCAGACAAAGACCCCACCAAAAAGGAGAATTACAGACCAATATCCCTGATGAACATGGATGCAAAAATTCTCAACAAGATACTAGCTAATAGGATCCAACAACACATTAAGAAAATTATTCACCATGACCAAGTAGGATTTATCCCTGGGACACAAGGCTGGTTCAACACTCGTAAAACCATCAATGTGATTCATCATATCAGCAAGAGAAAAACCAAGAACCATATGATACTCTCATTAGATGCAGAGAAAGCATTTGACAAAATACAGCATCCATTCCTGATCAAAACCCTTCAGAGTGCTGGGATAGAGGGAACTTTCCTCGACATCTTAAAAGCCATTTACGAAAATCCCACAGCAAATATCATTCTCAATGGGGAAGCACTGGGAGCCTTTCCCCTAAGATCAGGAACAAGACAGGGATGTCCACTCTCACCACTGCTGTTCAACATAGTTCTGGAAGTCCTCGCCTCAGCAATCAGACAACAAAAAGACATTAAAGGCATTCAAATTGGCAAAGAAGAAGTCAAACTCTCCCTCTTCGCCGATGACATGATACTCTACATAGAAAACCCAAAAGCCTCCACCCCAAGATTGCTAGAACTCATACAGCAATTTGGTAGCGTGGCAGGATACAAAATCAATGCCCAGAAATCAATGGCATTTCTATACACTAACAATGAGACTGAAGAAAGAGAAATTAAGGAGTCAATCCCATTTACAATTGCACCCAAAAGCATAAGATACCTAGGAATAAACCTAACCAAAGAGGTAAAAGATCTATACCCTAAAAACTATAGAACACTTCTGAAAGAAATTGAGGAAGACACAAAGAGATGGAAAAATATTCCATGCTCATGGATTGGCAGAATTAATATTGTAAAAATGTCAATGTTACCCGGGGCAATTTACACATTTAATGCAATCCCTATCAAAATACCATGGACTTTCTTCAGAGAGCTAGAACAAATTATTTTAAGATTTGTGTGGAATCAGAAAAGACCCCGAATAGCCAGGGGAATTTTAAAAAAGAAAACCATAGCTGGGGGCATCACAATGCCAGATTTCAGGTTGTACTACAAAGCTGTGGTCATCAAGACAGTGTGGTACTGGCACAAAAACAGACACATAGATCAATGGAACAGAATAGAGAACCCAGAAGTGGATCCTAAAATGTATGGTCAACTAATATTTGATAAAGGAGGAAAGACTATCCATTGGAAGAAAGACAGTCTCTTCAATAAATGGTGCTGGGAAAATTGGACATCCACATGCAGAAGAATGAAACTGGACCACTCTCTTTCACCATACACAAAGATAAACTCAAAATGGATGAGAGATCTAAATGTGAGACAAGAGTCCATCAAAATCATAGAAGAGAACACAGGCAACACCCTTTTTGAGCTCGGCCACAGTAACTTCTTGCAAGATACATCCACAAAGGCAAAAGAAACAAAAGCAAAAATGAACTATTGGGACTTCATCAAGATAAGAAGCTTTCGCACAGCAAAGGATACAGTCAACAAAACTAAAAGACAACCTACAGAATGGGAGAAGATATTTGCAAATGACGTATCAGATAAAGGGCTAGTTTCCAAAATCTATAAAGAACTTATTAAACTCAACACCAAAGAAGCAAACAATCCAATCATGAAATGGGCAAAAGACATGAAGAGAAATCTCACAGAGGAAGACATAGACATGGCCAACATGCACATGAGAAAATGCTCCGCATCACTTGCCCTCAGGGAAATACAAATCAAAACCACAATGAGATACCACCTTACACCAGTGAGAATGGGGAAAATTAACAAGGCAGGAAACCACAAATGTTGGAGAGGATGCGGAGAAAAGGGAACCCTCTTACACTGTTGGTGGGAATGTGAACTGGTGCAGCCACTCTGGAAAACTGTGTGGAGGTTCCTCAAAGAGTTAAAAGTAGACCTGCCCTACGACCCAGCAATTGCACTGTTGGGGATTTACCCCAAAGATTCAGATGCAATGAAACGTCGGGACACCTGCACCCCGATGTTTCTGTCAGCAATGGCCGCAATAGCCAAACTGTGGAAGGAGCCTCGGTGTCCATCGAAAGATGAATGGATAAAGAAGATGTGGTTTATGTATACAATGGAATATTACTCAGCAATTAGAAACGACAAATACCCACCATTTGCTTCTACGTGGATGGAACTGGAGGGTATTATGCTGAGTGCAGTAAGTCAATCGGAGAAGGACAAACAGTGTATGTCCTCATTCATTTGGGGAATATAAATAATAGTGAAAGGGAATATAAAGGAAGGGAGAAGAAATGTGTGGGAAATATCAGGAAGGGAGACAGAACATAAAGACTCCTAACTCGGGGAAACGAACTAAGGGTGGTGGAAGGGGAGGAGGGCGGGTGTTGGAGGGGAATGGGTGACGGGCACTGAGGTGGACACTTGACGGGATGAGCACTGGGTGTTTTTCTGTATGTTGGTAAATTGAACACCAATAAAAATTAATTAAAATAAAATAAAATAAAATAAAATAGGAAGCCCAGAAAAAAAAAATAAAAGTAAAAAGATGTAAAAGCAATTAAACTCAATGTACAAGGAAGGGAAATAAAAGGCCAGAAATCAATGAAATAGTTAACAACAAGGAAAATAAATGATAGAAAAATTAACAAAACCAAAAATAGTAAAGAAAAGGCCAGGAAAACAAAGTTGCTAATATTAGGAATAAAAGAGCACCATAACTACATATCCTACAGATATTAGGAGGATAATAAGTCAATATCATAAACAACTTGGCCAGTAATTTTGGCACCTAGACAAATTCTTTGGGCAACACGACTGCCAGAAATGAACAAGAGAGGAATGACTCAAATACTGCTACATCTATTTTTAAAATTGAATTCATAATCAAAAGAAATGTCTTCACAAAGTCAGATGGGGTCACTGGTAAATTCCATCAAGCACTTAAGTAAGAAACAACAGCAGAGTATGTCAACAGATGAAGGGTCAGCATCTCAGCAGCAGGTCACCGACCTTGGTTGCTGGTGCTACCATGCACATGAGTCCCAATCTCTGTCCTTTTCTTCTGAATTTCAAATTCCAGGGAATAAATTTAATTAGTTTGGCATGGGCAGGTAGACACGACTAGAAAAACCAAATTGTTGATGGCCAGTACGGGTGGGGATCATGGGTACTTATATAGTACTGACCAGGGCACAGGGACTGACTCAGTTCTGATCATGCTCTTCAAAAAGAGGGGGTCTTCCCCAGTCACTCACCCCAGAGCACCTACTGCCCCACTGCAGCCCAGGGTGAGAAATACCCAACTCCTGCAACTGGACAAACATAGTATTGGAAAAAACAACTAGTATCCAAACTCCATACATTCATTGTATTGTCATCTGAAAAACCAGTCCCAGTCACCGTGAGGCTTCAACAAAAAAGATAGTATTGATCTAGTAACACATGAGAAGATCAAGTAGTGAAACAAGCCCAAGGAGTACAACCCATAAGGTTGTACCAGGTTTTCTTAACCAGTCCCTAAGCTTATACAATCCTAAAACAAGCAAACAACTTCCTCCCAACCCCTACTGCAACCAAAAAAAATTAACAACAAAACCACTCCCCCCCAAAAAAAACCAATGATCCTTTGGGATCACTACAGCAGTATCTATATTATAATCCCCACTTTCCAGATGGGAAAGGTCACAGTTAGAAAGGGGCAGAGGCCTGACCTGTCTTGCTATAACATTCTGGTATATTGTACCGTACGATTTCTGCCTGCATAGTTTTACTCCTTAAAAGATAATTTTGAGCCCCCTGTGATTTATGTTGGTCTAATCTGGGTGCCATCTGGATGAGAAAGCAATGGGGTGTAGCCAAAGACCAAGAGGTTCCTGCTTTTCCTGTGTTCTTTCATTCCTGGATCCCCCAGATTTTCCTGCTTTGCCTGCCTCACCATTTTGTTGTGATTTGTTGCATTTACTAATGTTGAAACAAGAACAAAGATCATAAGTAGAATCGCTGTTCAGTTTGCAAAAGGTGACAGAAAAGGGCAAAAATACATATTTAAAGAGGCTCCTTTTTTTTTAAGTTGAGTGATTATTTCCTCTCAGAATAAAATTATGTAAAATCATTCTCTGCAAGGAGGGGGAAAGACGGCCTTTGGAGAATGAAGCTAAACTAATTTTAGCTCAATTTGCATTTCTAGTACATTAACAACTTCAATTGTGTGGAGGGGAGGAGAGAGGCTGACCCAATTATGCATCTTAAGAGGGGCAGGCCAGACAGAGCTATGCCTGCAGATGCTTACTCAGGCCAGACAGGTATGCTTCTGGTGCACAGCTTGCAGACAGGTGACATTCCTCCCTCCTCTTCACCCCTCAACTCTGGAGTCAGCCAACCTTCAACTTGAATGTCATGAAGACTCACTTGAGCAGCATGATTCGGTGGACAGAGTGAGGGACTATTCCTTGCCTTGGGCAAGTCACAGCCTCGTCGCTTCCTATTCTTTTCTGTGAAATGGAAACAACTGGTGGTTCTTGTGGAGATTCTAGATAATCATGTATGCAAAGCACCTGGCACAAGTAGACTTTCAAGAAAGGGAGTATGAGATCATAGAAGATACATACTGATCTCTGCATTCACAGAGCTCTGGAAACCCTTGTCATTTCCTAAGTGATAGAAGCACAAGAAAAATCTTTTGTCCTAATATTTGATCTTTACTCAGCTTCCTGACACAGGGCTCTTAAAACCCTCACCATATTCTGGGTAATAGGAGTGTCTTTTGTTCTATGAAGTGACTCTAGGTGGACTCTTGGATGGGGCTGGTCAGCAGGAAGACAAAGCCATGATTATAGGTTTGGAATTTTCAGCCCTGCCTCTCATTCTCTTAGTAGGGAGAAGGGCTGAAAATGGAAATAATGATCTATCATACCTACGTGATGAAGCCTCCCTTAAAATCCTGAAAGTGGGGTGCCTGGGTGGTTCTGTGGTTGAGCATCTGCCTTTGGCTCAGGGCATGATCCTGGGGTCCTGATGGAGTCCCACATCTAGCTCCCTGCAGAGAGCCTGCATCTCCCTCTGCCTATGTCTCTGCCTCTCTCTGTGTCTCTCATGAATAAATAAATAAAATCTTTAAAAAATAAAATAAAATCCTAAAAGTATGGTGTACCAAGAGCCTCCAGGTTGGTGAACACATTCACATACTGGGAGGTGATGCACCCCCACTGCACAGGGACAAGGCACCTGTGCTCAGGACCCTCCCAGGCCTCACCCTATATATCTTTTTATCTGGCTGTTCACACAGAAGCTGTCAGTAACTGTGACCCGGGTGGCTCAGCGGTTGAATGCCTGCCTTGGGCTCAGGTGGTAATCCTGGTGTTCAGGATCGAGTCCCACGTCGGGCTCCCTGCAAGGAGCCTGTTTCTCCCTCTGCCTATGTCTCTGCCTCTCTCGCTCTCCCTGTGTCTCTCATGAATAAATAAATAATAAAATAAAATAAAATAAAATAAAATAAAATAAAATAAAATAAAATAAAATAAAAAGAAGCTGTAGGTAGCCTAGGGACCCACTACTTGCAATTGACATCTGAGGTGGGGTGGGAGCAGTCTTTTGGAACTGAACCCTTAACCTGTAGGATTTGATGTTATTTCCAGGTAAATAGTATCTGAATTGAGTTAAATTATAGGACACCAAGTTGGCAGCATGAAGGATTGCTTGGTGCAGGAAAAATTCCTCATACTTGGTGAGCAGAAATGTCAGATGTTAAGTGTTGTCTGTGAGTAGTAAAGAAAAACTCACAGGAGGAAACTGTAGGTTTTCCCCTATACAGGTAGTTCTGACTATAGCTGAGCCCTACTCATCATCCCATTATCCATCCATCCATCCATCCATCCATCCAGAGATATTGTCAATGGGAAGTGGTTTGAAACAGATGACAGGTATAACCTGAAGTTCTAGAAGTTGATGGGTTACTGGAAAGTCTTTCTTACTCCCAAGTTGTGTAAATCAAGGGAAATGCAAGATGCACCTGGTACTCTTGCTATTTGTAAAAAGATACATAAAGAAAACCATAAAGCAAAGACTTGGGTCTTCAAATCTCTGATTTATAAGCAGGCTTTCACACAGAATAAAAGGCCCTCAAAATGGAAAGGAACTCAGTGCTCTGTTCTCCTGAGAGGCTGTGGATGCAGAGGAAAAAATATACCCGTTATGTGGTTTCACATAGACTGAAATGAAACAAATAAATACCCCTCATTTTTTTACCCCTAGTTTTTATTAGTCCCTTCTACCTTTTTAATAGTGAACTTTGTCAAAGTGATTTAAAACTATGCACAACACCAAAAATCAATAATTAGGGGAAAGTTTTCCTCCTTCAAAATTTATTTCTTCCTTATTTCTAATCTTTAGCATAACATTTTTCCTCTCTGGGTCTAATAACCAAACGTATGATATAATGCAAACTCAAAAGATGGGGAAATCTGAATCTGATTCCCAGCTCCACTATTTAACTTCTCTGGCCTTTATTTTCCTATCTACAGAATGGGGGACCTAATCCCACATAGTTGGTGGTGCTGTTGGTGTAACTGGTGTGCCAAGCAAGCATGATGGTGCACTGTGATCAAAAGGCACTTGGTTATTCTTACACCCTTTAAACTTGATTCCCAGGGCTAGGGGTGGGGTGAGGGGGAGAGACGGTGCTGTCCCCCACATGTGACTGACAAATCCCACAGGCCCAGGCCTACTTTGCTCACACTTAGTTGACAATCTAAAGGCTATGAATAGAGCTGCAATTCAGCAATGACACAGTGCAGTTCTTTCTAATGATCCAGAACACTGAATGTGACTTAGCTTTGCATCTTCGCTTTCCAAGCTCAGGCCTACTTCCATGAACAGTGGGGAGGGAAAGGCTGTCTTTCTGCTCTTTCTTCTCTCCCAGTTCACCTACTCAGGAGCTGCTCTATGGGATCTGCTGGGCAGGTTCAGAGAAGGACAAGTGGGACCTAGGTAAGAGAAGAGGACAGTTCTCACTTAACACATGACTTTGCACTCCAGCCCTGGAGCTGGGTAAGACATCAGGAAAAATATCCTGAAGGTCTAAGAGTCCCTCTACACCCTCCTCATTAGGCTTGAGGCTAGAAGGTGACACCCCACTCTCTTTATGAATCTTCTATCAATTTTTCATAATTTCAAACCAGATAAGGGGGCTGGTAGACATAGAATAGGTTCTCCTTCATTCCTTTTTACATCCTGGATGTCCAGAAATCTCTCTCACACTGGCTTATAACCAGCATATGGATACCTTTGAAAACTGCACCAAAAGAGTCTCCTTTTAACATCTTGTCAAGTAAAGATAAAAATAATATGTCTCACATGTATGGCTTATAGTAGGTGCTCAATAAATTATTGACAATGTAGAATCCTTATTAATAAATTGTTTCTCCCATCTGGCAGATGAGAAGGGACTTTCTGAGAAAATCTCAACAGGTGCTTATTTTCAATGTATCAGAATGCTTCTCTAAAAATGCTCTGTATCAACCAATTTACATTTCCCAAAGCCAAATTCTTGTTAATTATTCAACGTTTTAATATATGCCACAAGTAAAACCACACGCTTTAGAATTAAAAACTCTGTTCAAAAACATCCTGGGGTTGGCACATCCAATGGTTGTTGGTAATGTTCCAGAACCAGAATTAAAACAAAACACTCCACTGTGGGTTTGAGGTTCCTTTAAAAAAAAAAGTGTCACTTTCTCAAGCTTGAAAATATTTATTCTGCAGATTTAAATAATGGTTCAGAAATCTCACTGAAAATCTACCTCCATCAGCTCTTTGGAAAAATATAGATATAATTCTGGTTTTATCACCTTTGAGCTTGGCAGAAAAACAAGCTGGACTATTTTTCCAGGCAACCAAATCAATCAAAAAACATGAACCTTCCAGGAAACCTGAGACTTCTAATTACCCAGACCCTGTGTTTGTGCATATACCATGTGTGCGTGGTTTGTTTGCATCCTGCCCTCTGTGAGCTGTGGGCATTGAGGTTCCCCTGCTGAGAAAGCTGGATGTTTTGTTTTTCTCCTGGCAACTTCATGCAAAGCCCATTGCAATCTGGCTGACTCCCACAGAAAACAGCACCTCTTCCAAAGCTGGAGGCCCTTCAGTAGTCAAAGGGAACTGTGATGCAAATGCCTTCTTCTCAGCTGAGCAGGACCCTTTTGTTAACCCTCTGAGGACTTGGGTAATTCCCTTAGGTTATTTGGCTCTGAAACTCACTTTCCTATGTCAGGTCAACTGCAACCTCAGCCCCCTCCTCCGCCCCTGCCCCCTCTCCCTGCTTCCTTACCCCCATCTCCAGTGGTGCTCTTTGCTCCTTGTCTGACACACTTGGCAGCCTCCTTGGCCTCTGCCTGTTCTCACTGATCTTGCCAGCACCACCCCACTCCACCACCAATACTAGCTATTTTCTAAACTATTGAAGCCCTCATTCCCCTCCTTATCCCCACCAACTTCCCACCACTGCAGGATTCAAGCAGAGACTAGGTGACTACTTAAAGGGATTGTCACACAGAAAGGAGGTTGCTTAAAGCCTCATGGAGAATCTGTGTATTGAGTGATGAATGCCTGCACCATGAGGCTCAAAGAGATGGATTAATTTGCCTCAATGAACATGGCTAGGACAAAGCCCTCTGACCCAGCTTTCCTGCCTTGGGCAAGTGCTCTTCATTCTGCGTATCACCAGCCTAGGAGTCAAGAGGGTCTCCTTCACATGGGTCATTTCTCCCCTAAGGAGTTTTTACACACATCTATCACTACTGTTCTCAAGGGGACCTTCTAGACTAGACTGGGTGCCCTCACATCCTTCCATCAGAACTCACTCTGAAGTAGACCCTCACGGAAGAAACCTAGTAATGTTGGGTGAAGAAATATAAGGAGGGTGCCAAAAAATACACAGAAGCTGATCCTACTCCAGTGCATCCCAGAGAATGCACATCAGATTACTAGTAGCAGGTACTCTTCAGAAATAGTGCTATGATATGTAGAGGAAGGCGTGTTTAACTCTTACTTTTTGCAATTCCATTATTTAATTTTTTTTAATTTAGTGGTTACTCTAGACTTTACAATATGCATTTATAACCAATCTCAGTCCATCTTCAAATAACACAATATTGCTATCAATACCGTATAACAAAATATTGCCAATACCCTCCTCTGATCCCTCATAATACTGCTGTTATTCATTTCACTTATCCACATGCTATAATCATCCAATACATTTTTGCTACTATTACATTAAACGGTTATCTCTAGCTCAATTAAGGATAATAAAATATTTTATTTTAATCTTTATTCTTTCTCTGATGCTCTACTTTTCTTTATGTAGACCCAAATTTATGACCTGAATAATTTTCTTTCTCCCTGAAGGATTTCTTTTAACATTTCTTACAGGACTGTTCCGCTGGTGATTAATTCCCCAGTATTTTTGTTTGTCTGTAAGCCTTTATTTCTCTTTCATTTTTGAAGGATAATCTTGCTGGGTATAGAATTCCAGGTTGGTGGGATTTTTTTTCTCAAGACTTTAGATATTTCAATACATTCTCTTTTCTCTTGCATGGTTGCATCGTTTCTGATGAGAAGTCTACTGTAATTTTTATTCTTGTCCCTTTATAAGTAAGAGGTGTCCCTCTCCTGGCTTGCTTCAAGAATTTCTTACTGAAAAAAAAATTCTTTTTGTCCTTGGTCATTTGAAGTTTGAATATGATAGCATTAATAATGTATATTTTTAAGTATTATTCCACCTGGTATTCTCTCAGCTTCCTGTATCTGTGTTTCGGGTGTGTTATTAACATTGGAAAGTGTTGGTCATTGTTCAATTATTTCTTCTGCTATATTATTTATCTCTTCTCCAGGTATTCCAGTTATGTGTTATCCGGCATATCCAATTAGGTCATGTCTTTTGATATCCTGCAATTTTAAGGTGTTCTGTGAGGGTTATTTTTTCCCTCTTTCTGCTATTTTTCTCCTTGCATTTCAGTTTGGGAAATTTTTATTAACCTATCTTTGAGTTCACTGATTCTTTTCTCAACCATATCTAATTGGTTAAAGTTATTAGAAGCATTCTTCAGTACTATTATGGTTGGTTTTTTTCTTATGTTTCATTTGATTATTTCTTAGGATTTCCATCTCTCTGCTTACCTTACCCATCTGTTCTTGTACGTTGTCTACTTTTTCCATTACAACCTCTAACATATTAATCATAGTTATTTTAAATTGGTGCTTTGATAATTCCAACATCTGTAACATATCTGAATCTGGTTTTGATGATTACTTTGGCTCTGCAGACTGTTTTTTTCTTGACTTTTGTCATGCCTGACTATTTTTTTTTTTTTTTTTTTTGTCAAAGGCTGGACATGATGTATTGAGTAATAGGAACGGAAGGAAAATAGGGTTTTAGTGTGATGTTTTACATTAATCTGTCTAGGAATTGGCCTCCGTTTAATATTTGTTGTAGCAATAAGTGCCAGCACCTTCAAACCCTCTAGGGTCCCTGTGCTTGTCTTTAGGTTTCCCTAAAAACTCCTCCTTCAATCGAATCCGTATATTGCCATTCTTTCAGATGTATTTCACTGTCATTACACTGGTATCGTGTTAATGAGGCAGTAAGATGTGGTAAGGATGTGGTAAAGAAGGGAAGCATTCTAATCTTATAATTAAATTTCAGTCATTTAGCAAGCCCTTATCCCTGGACTGTGACCTTCACAAGTGCTTCTTAGTCTCTTTCCATCCCCCCACCACCCTGAGTAACATAGGAAGGCTACAGCAAGCTGGAGGCTAAAAATGACCTTCCCTCAGGTGGAATAAGGGCCTGGTAAAGTCTATTTCCTTTTTGGGTAGGCCTTTATGATGCAGGATACCCTGGCATATTTCTAAATGGTTACTTTTCTCCTTCCCCTGCCAGAGCTACAAGGAGATAATTCTTGGATTTTCACTGAGAGAAGCTGCTGGAGTTACTAGAGGTAAGACCCATGAAAATGTGACACTCCACCAAAACTCTGGACACCAGGAGTTTCTCACTCGCTCTCTCTCTCTTTTTAAAGATTTTATTCATTTACTCATAAGAGACACAGATAGAGAGTGAAACAGAGACAGAGGCAGAGGGAGAAGAAGCAGGCTCCATGCAGGGAGCCCGATGTGGGACTCAATCCCAGGTCTCCAAGATCATGCCCTGGGCTGAAGGCAGGTGCTAAACTGCTGAGCCACCCAGGGATCCCAGAGTTTCTCACTCTCAAACTACCCCACATTCAGCCATCAGAAATAAATCAAAATTACCATTTAATGTTCTCATTAGTTTTTAGCCGCAGGGGGTTTCCTGCTTCAGGTAAATAGATCTTGGCTCTGACTCTGAATTTATCTGTCTCTCTACATTTCAGGGCGGCAGTTTGCCTTGTGACCTCAATATTCTAGTGGGGCCAGGAAAAATCATTGATTTCAGTTTGTGTAGCTTTTATCCTATCATAAAGATGGGAACAACAACCTCTCAGTTCTTTACATGTTGGAGCTGAAGCTGGAAATCTATTATATAATTTTTAACAAAGAGTTTCATTGTTGTAATTAAAGAAAAACTTGAAAAATAAGACATCCTTTTTTAGGGCTCTATCTTTGGCCTTGAGTAATTTTCTTCTTAGTTTAACAAGGAGTTATATCCGCAAATCTTTTTATTTTATTTTTTTAAACCTTTTTAATCCTAATAGAAATTACCAATAAAATCATTGTCTCACATAGGAGTAAAGACTATCCTCCTTGCTAAGCCCTTGGGCAGCCAAATCTAGCCTTAGCTTCCTGCATACAGTTGCATACAGTTGGCAAGCCAACACGAAGGCAAGAGATTATAGAAATTCAAGAATTGTCTCCCAATCTTCCCTTCTCCCCGTAGATCCCAATCCCTATAATGGGGAACATGGTCCTTCCTAATAGAAGGACAGCTATGATTTCATTTCCAAAGGCCCATGGATGAGAGAGCTCAGTGACAAGTCTACACTGAGGTATAAATGATTGATAGTCGATATCTTCCTAAAAGCAGTCTCTTCTAAGATGGAAGAAGCCCATGGAGGGCTTGCATAAAGAGGGGTGATGCAGTCACGTGGAGGACAGGAGAGGGAGAAAGCCACAGCACCTTCCCTCACCCCATCCTACTGCTAGCTCTGAGGACTCCACTCTTCCCTCTCCCTGAGCTAAACTTGGCCAAGGCCAGCAAAATAGTACAGATTACATGACAGTACACTGAGAACAGTCATATAGCACTAGGGTACTGTAACAGCTGTGACGCTTGGGAAACTCCTTGGTGCTGCTGGGTATGGGCATCCTGGTGGGGGTACTGGGTGCCTCTATACAACTGGATGAGTGTGGAAGTCTAAGCATCTCACTTGACCTTGCTATTGGCAGTGGGTCTGCAGTTTTCTCTGTCGTATTTAGCTGGAATAGAGAAGCTGCTGTCTAAAAGTTTTCTGTCTTGCTAGGCTCCCACTCCTCTGGTGCCTAGGCTTCCTTGGGGCTTTTGATGTCTATGCTCAGTGATGTTTCCAAATTGCTGATCTCATCAGCTCAAGTCTGGGATGTATGAGGCAAACAAAACAAAACCCTAGGGGACTCTCTACCCAGGCTATTCCTTGGGTCCTGAGGTTCCTTGCCAGTCTGCCTTCTTCTCTCCATTTTTTAGGAGTTTTTTAGAAGTCTTTCTAGGCTTGTTTTATATACCATATCTAGGGGTTTTAATTGTATTTTGTGGGAGAAATAAGCAAAGTGTATCTATTCCATCCTCTCAGAAGCAGAACTCTGCCCTCTTTGTTTTGTCACCTGCTTTCAATGCAACATCTTTTCATGCAAATAAATATATTTCATATTATCATTTTGATGGTGGTGTCTTATTCCATGGCACCGATATATATTGTTTTAATTAAGTCAACTATCTGTGGTTGGACTTGCAGAGTTTCTGCTCCCCTAACACATTTCTTCTATATGAATAGCACCAAGTAGCTAAACATTTGTCCTTATTCTTTTTTTTTTTTAATTTTTATTTACTTATGATAGTCACAGAAAGAGAGAGAGAGAGAGAGAGAGGCAGAGACACAGGCAGAGGGAGAAGCAGGCTCCATGCACGGGGAGCCCGATGTGGGACTCGATCCCAGGTCTCCAGGATCACGCCCTGGGCCAAAGGCAGGCGCCAAACCGCTGAGCCACCCAGGGATCCCACATTTGTCCTTATTCTTAACTATTCCTATTGGCTAAATTTCTGAGCACTGGCATTGTAGCCTAAAGTGTACATACATGTTAACACTTCTAAAAAGTGCAACTGATTCTCTCCAGAGAGCAGAAAGTTTACAGCAGATTATGCAACTGTTTGTACCTGGTTTGTATATGTAGCCCTCCATACCTTCAATATCACTGAGTATTATTTTTTTAATTGGCAATCTAGTAAGTTATAAATGGTGTATCACATTTCAAAAATTACCTTTATTTAGTTACTTGTGAGACTTGAGAGCAATAAAGGTGTCTATTGGTACATCTCTAGGCAGTATGAGGAAAGATTGAAAGCTTAAAAGGGTTCCTTAAAAGGGTAGAGTCAAGTTAGGGCAGCTTGTGAACACCACTGCAGTGTAGCAGCCAGTGGGCAGGACCAGTGACCAGGCCAAATTGAGAGGGGCAGAGGATAGGGAAGTAGGAAGACAGCTCTCATTTGATAGGGCAACAGAGCAGATTTTCTCTGTAATTCAAGAGGTCATTTAATTTCTCAGGAATTCTTGGGCCTGTTTCCTAATGACCTGCCATCTATCAGAAATGGGTAGTTGTTATCACAGTGAATGGATTGAAAGCCCGATGTAATTGTTGCTCTGTAACTACTGGCCTTATAATCTATAAATGAGTACAAGCACACACGCACACACACACAGCCCTGGCCTGTTTTAATCCTGGTCTTCTGATCCATGCCACATTTAGTCTCTATCAGACTATAATTAGCTTATGTTACAGTTGGGCTGTAATGACAGTCACATAGTATGAGTGCAAGATGATAGGGTTTGAGCCTAATAGAAAGAGGGAGAGTTTTCTTCTTAGCAGGTCTCAAAAACTGCTTAGATTTCACCACTGATCATTCTGCTGCTCAATAACTGAATGTGAACAATAATGATTTGCATTTGTTTGCAAGGGATTTTTTTTTATTATTATTTGAGAGAGAAAGAAAGAGCTGGGGGATGGTCAGTTGACTGCCAGAGCCTTCTGTTTCAGTTCAGAGTTGATGAGGAGTCCAAACTGGCAGATTTAGCACTCTGATCCCTTATATTTAATTATTCTTTTATTTCTGTAGGTAATTATGGCCTTTTACGCCTGATAGTTTATTCTCTAATGAAGGGGTAGGAGAGGGAGAGAGAATCCCAAGCAGACTCCTTGTCCAGTGCAGAGCCTGACTTGGGGCTGGATCCAATGATTCTGAGATCACCACCTGAGCCGAAACCAAGAGTAGGCCACCCAACCAACTGTGCTGCCCAGGCACCCCTGTTTGCAAGGTATTTCTAACTGTACGTCCTAAAAGGCAGGAACTCTGCAGATACCCTACTCGCCAAAATCTGAACTAATGACCACCTCAAGTCACTGCTCCATTTCAATTTCTGAATTGGTATACACTGAATTGTATTTCATTAAGTTGATTTGTCTAGAATCTGGCAGAAAGGAGACCCCCCCTGTGCTGGTGATGGAAGGCATTCCAGGATAACTAGTACCCAGTGCCTTAAAAGCACACTTGCTTCTTCAGGCTGTTTCATCTGGAGCCATAGGATTTCATCAAACAGATTAGGTCTGGCGTGCTGAGGGGCAATCTGATACTTAGGAGTACAGAACATGAGACTTCACACAAAGATGCACTCACTCCTCAACTTACTGCCACAGAATTGGATCCCGCACACACAGACATTTTCATTAATTCCATTTTGTCCAACTCCCATCAATAAAAGGGAAAGGTGCCTTTATAGTTGTATGCATTGCATCATATAATTTATTCCTGACAGGAAAATACTTCCATTTTGATGAGGCAATAATGAAAACAGAATATGACAGATACAATTACACCTTTGATGACACCTTTGGAGTAATTGTACACAGAGTAGTTTCTGGTAGCTTCTGGCTTGGTTTCAAAGCTCCTTTACCACTCACACACTGCCAGTGCCAAGCACAGGAATGCATGTTCCTATAATGATACAACCTCTAGCTCTGCCTCTCTGTGTCTCTGCAGCTGAGCTGGCACAGGGCCAGCTGAAGGATTCCTGAAGGCATTGTGACCTGCTTTTCAAGGCTGGCACCTAGGTGCAGTGGGAGCTCATGTTTCCTGATTCCTGCCCAAATAAGGCCAGCCATGGGACCCAGAATATTCATTCTGCAAGCAAAGTATGCAGAACACTGAGGTATGCAGCCCCACCCCATTCGTCATTCTAGAAGTTACCAGAGATTTGCACTTGGGGTTGCTGATCACTGCTCAGCTGTCATTTCTAAAGCTGGCACTGGAACCCCAGAACCCAGATGAGGGGGAAATAGATTCTTTATCCCATGACCTCCACCTCTACCAGGTATTGATCATTTTACAGCTATGGACACTAAGTTCAGCGGGATCTAGCTCACAGTGGCACAGCCAGTGAATGTCAGGGGAGGGAACTAGGTATAGGCATTTGCCACTGTGGTCTCCCCAACTCCCTTGTCTGCACCTTGACAATTTTTCAGGTTACCAGCCCCTGCCATTCCCAAACTTCTCACATTACTACATTCCTTTCCAGCTAATGGCACACATGGGACTCAGATCCCACCACCTGGATGCGCACAAGCCTAGATTCAGAAGTGCATGCACTAAGAAGTCCTCAAGCCAATGTGTGGGCACTGCAATGGTGGACATTCTGGGGTCTCGTCCTGAGCGAGGATAGCCGTGGTTGTGGTGCTTTCACTGTGGCAGCTCCTTGGAGCTGATCTGGACTGTGCAGCCTCAGAGCTTGCTGAGACTTTCCAGATTCTGGAACCCACCTAATACCTTTAAATAAATTCCTTTCTTGCTTAAAATAGCAAGAGTTTACTTCGTTGTTTGCAACAAAAAACCTGACCAATGTTAACTGAAACCCAAGATTAATGATTCCCAAAGTCAGAGCTTTTTTTCTTGATGCATAATCAGGTATTAACTTTAAAGTCACAGCTTATTAACCCTCTCCCTTTTTCCATACATAACCAAAAGTAAAGAACTGAGGGCACCTGGAAAGAGAAGCTTGGATCCTGGGACTGTCAGAATGGATAGCGGCAGGTGGGTGACAGAAAAGTCCAGGGGACTGCATCCCACAATGGGGAAGCAGGAGAGGTGGAAAGCCAAACAGAATCGGGAGGGGCAACAGACAAGAACACACATTTACTGAGCAACAACTTCGTGCCAGGACACATTATCAACAACAGCAAAATCAAAAACAAGTATCTAAGATAGGTATTCACACCATTTCTTATCTCCTGCTTTCTAAGGAGGGTTCTTTGAGTTCTTCAGCTCCTAAGTTCTTTTTGTGGGAACAGGTCTAATGAAAAAGCCAAAGAAATGCCTCAGAGTTATGCGTGGAAGAAAGAAGAGGTACAGAAAGGGAAAGGAGCAGATTACAGGCTGGTAGTAGGAGGGAGGGCAACAGAAGTGAGAAGTTAAAGAGAGAAGTACCATGACGAGGGAGACGCTGGGGGAAGGTGACATTTTAGGAAGGTTAGGGCAGATTTGCTCCCCCTGTCTGATATAAAACCCCTCCCCTTGCTCTTTCTTTCAAGAGCCTTCAGAAAGTCTCCCACTACTCTTCAAGAGTTTTTTTTTGTTTGTTTGTTTGTTTTGTTTTTTTTTTATGATAGTCACAGAGAGAGAGAGAGAGGCAGAGACACAGACAGAGGGAGAAGCAGGCTCCATGCACCTGGAGCCTGATGTGGGATTCGATCCCAGGTCTCCAGGATCACGCCCGGGCCAAAGGCAGGCGCCAAACCGCTGCGCCACCCAGGGATCCCCCTCTTCAAGAGTTTTAGTGTGCATTTGCTACTCTTTTGGAAGCATTACTATTTTGGGACCAGTCTTAAGAAGTAACAGATGCATTATCTCGTTTGACCTTCATTAATAGCCTGTGAGAGGAACACTATTATTATTTTATTTCTCAGCTCCAGAACCTGAAGATCAGAGAGGTTGTATGGCTTATTCAGAGTCACACAGCTCTCTAAGTGGTAAGACTGGGATTTGAATCCAGACCAAAAGGATTCCAATACTCTTGCAGACAGGAAGGTGGAAGTGACAATATGTTGACATCACAATCCGTCCATTTGCTTGCTGGGGCTGGTCACATGGATTTGGGAATTCCTGCACTAATACAGGGGTCTGCCAATTACTTAGATCCATAACTTTAAATAAACCCAAAAAACTATGAAGTCCTACACAACAACTATTCCCACAGCCTAAGGACAAGCCTAAATTATTCAGAAAATAGAAATTAACTAAATAGCAAGGATATGGGGATCCCTGGGTGGCTCAGCGGTTTGGCGCCTGCCTTTGGCCCAGGGCGTGATCCTGGAGTCCCGGGACCGAGTCCCACGTCAGGCTCACGGCATGGAGCCCGCTTCTCCCTCCTCCTGTGTCTCTGCCCCCCCCCCCTCTCTCTCTCTCTCTCTCTCTATGTCTATCATATATAAATAAATAAATCTTTAAAATAAATAAATAAATAAATAAATAGCAAGGATAAAACAGGTATGCTATACCCCCTTGGTCTGCTAGGAATACAACTCATTTCTGAAGATAATTCAGTTAGTATGCACTTTTTAAAAGTTTAAATGCAATTACCACATGCTTGTTTATATCCATACAGACCACAAATTGACGACACGGCAGGAAAGTCACCATTGTGTCATAATTTTCATCTAATGTGCTAGTACCAGGCCTGGGAGAAACTAATCGCTTTGCACTGTGTAAGAGCATCACAGAGCCTTGCTTTTACCCTGGCCACACCCCTAAGAGGTGAATACCGTTAGTCACAGCTTATAAATGATTCACTGGGGCTGCAGATGTCTAAGTGATCAGCTCACTCACTCATCTTTTGGTTTTAGTGAGGAGACCATAGGTCCCAGCCCTAAAGATGGGCTCAGTTTATACTTGTTATTGCAGAGTAACTAATTAAAGTGCCTCCCTTCGTTCTCATAAGTCTCCCCTTTTATGTGACAATTTGTAAGGTCAGTAGTGGCAACACTGCAGTGAACCCAGGTCAGACTGACCATGGCTCGTGGTCACGGGGCTCTACAGGTCGACACAGGGCACATTTGCATGAAGCAGGGCCTGACCATATAGACCCTTACTCAGTGAGTCTCGAGTGGTCCCAAAAGTCCATTTTAACTGAGATCCCCCAGGTGATTCCATTGCTGATGGTTGGAGGGCTGTGTTTTGCGAGAGACTCTCCTTTTACCTTATAGATTAGTTTGTGGGGGCTGCCATAACAAGATACTACAGGCTGGTTGGCTTCAACAACAGAGGTTTATTTTCTCAGTTTCCGATGCTGGAAGTCCAAGATCAAGGTGTTGGCAGGGTTGAGTCTTCTGAGACCTCTCTTCTTGGCTTGCAGATGGCCTTCTCACCATGTCCTTACGTGGCCTTTCCTCTGAGCATCAGCATCCCTGGTGTCTCTCTGTGTCCAAATTTCCTCTTCTCATGAGGACACCAGACTGATTGGATTAGAGCCCACCCCAAAGGCCTATTTTTAACTTCATGACTTCTTAAAGTCCCCATCTCTAAATATACTCACATTCTGAGGTCCTGGGAGTTCGGACTTCAACATACAAGTTTAGGGGGAAACAATTCATCCCATAACACCTTACTAGGTACAGAAAATGGTAATGGAGGAAAACTGTAAGATCTTCTTTTCTGGGGGCCTTTAGAAGTAAAGCAAAATCACACCTGTGAGAAACAGGTATGAGCCAGGTACAAGGAGAGACCCTGTTAATTCCATCACTGCCACTGGTTTGGAACAGCATCTGAAGCTGTGAACATACTTTGGCCAACTAGTGTGAATTCCAGAGGCAGCTGGGAAGAGATTTTTTTTTTGGCCCTGACCACCTCCACCCTGCCTTCCTCATCCCCAACTCTGGTAAAACAGAGTAGGAAAATCGACTTCCAATGCTAGAAGGTGTGAATGGGTGGCAAGTCAGATGCAATTTGGATTAGCCTGCATGGCAGACGATGCTATTTTTGTACCCCAATGAGATTTCAACTCTTCCTTCCTGACAGAGGTTACCAGAACTACAAAGGCAAGAGGCCTCTTGTGTAGTTGGGATTTGGGCAAAAGGCTGAATTCTGGTCAACAGGAACCAAAGAGAAATGTGTTAGCTGGTTTCTGGAAAAGAATCTTCCTCTGGTTAACACAGAATATTAAATAGAAGCCCCATGCTGCCTGCCTAGGACATGATTATCTGTAGATGCAATGCATGGCACTATGGCTGCCATCTGTGACCTCAGGAAGAAGTGCCCTTAAGAGGCTGACCCGGAGCCCTCACCCGTGAACCAACGCTGGAACCACCCACCTCCAAACTTACCAGGTGAAGCAGTGAATAGTCTAGTTGCTGAACATCTTTTAGTAGCGTTTCTGTTACTTGTAAGCAAACTCTCTTATCTGATACAAGGAAAAGGACTCCAGACTTTATGTTTTAAAGTGATAATAGTTATTTGAAAATTAGCATATATTGCGTTTATGACAAAAACCATAAGCAGAGATAAAACTGTATACAGAAATCAATCTTAGAAGATTGTACTCAATATAATTATTTTTAATAATCCCGGTTTATGTTCTAGTTTATATCCTTTTTCCAGGCATATATACATATGCTTATTCTACAAAAATGGCATCATATTCTGCTCCTTGTTTCATAATCTGTTTTGTGTCTGTGCCTAATAGTATATGATGATGTTCTTTTCACATTTTTGATGGTGGCAAAGCATTGCATGTATGTACCATAATTTAAGTGATCTTACAAGGACATCATTTATAGTTTTTAATCAATATAACTGCTACTATAAATATTATGATAAACGTCTTATGTATATAAATTTGCTCATTTGACTGAGTACTTTCATAGGATAAATTCAGAAAATGCTACCTGAATCAAAAGGTACCGTATAATACCTTTAAGGATTTGGGTCTGAATGATAAAATTGCTCTCCAGGAAGGCTGTAGCACTGTCTTCTCTCACAAAATAAGACACCTTCTCCAATGTGGGATGCTATCCTTTGAAGTACTGCCAATCTGATAAACCGAAAAAGAAAATTTATCTGATTTTTTGGTAGGCTTTTGATTGCCAAATAAAGGTGGACCTTTTGGCTTCTTGTTGAATTCTTGGCTATCTCACAGCAAAGGAAATTTCTTTCTATTTTAGTCAAACACAGGCTCAAGAGGCCCCTGAGCACCTGCCATGACAGCCAGCAGCCCTCACTCACTCTCCTCAGTTGATTACAGGACTCCGTATGTCTGGTGGAGGAAATTCCTCTCCTAGTCTCCCTTGGTGACAGCCCATTATTCAAGCAATAGCGTGGCCCCACCCCGGCCTCTTTTTGAACATAGCAACTTGTCCTCCATTGGCTAATTTCAACCCTGGCTGCACATCAGAATTATCTAGGCAGGTGTTTTTTGTTTTTTTTTTTTCTTTTTTTACTTTAATATACATTTTATTTTCCTTCATAAGTAGGTAACATATGACTCACAACAAAAAAAATTCAAAGGGGTATTCAGTTAAGTCTTCCTCTGTAGTCCGAGACACTCTGTTATCTTCCCCAGGTGCAACCCATGTCACGAGATTTTTGTGGATGCTTCCAGAGATATGAGTAGATTTTAAGAAGCACCCCTTCTGGGTCCCCATGCAAGACATTCTTTATCAGAATTTCCAGGATGGAGACTCTGAAAACTTAAAATTCTCTCTTTAAACCCCGCAATATTGTTGGGTTATAGTCAGCATTTAAAACCACTACCTTGGGCAGCCCTGGTGGCGCAGCGGTTTAGTGCCACCTGCAGCCCGGGGCGTGATCCTGGACCCGGGATCGAGTCCCACATCAGGCTCCCTGCATGGAGCCTGCTTCTCCCTCTGCCTGTGTCTCTGCCTCTCTCTTTCTGTGTCTCTATGAATAAATAAAATAAAAAATATTTAAAAAATAAATAAATAAAACCACTACATTAATATGTCATTTGTTCATTCATTGAACACATTTATTGAGCATGCTTTTTTTTGTCACACTATGCTTGGTGCCCAGGGCCAGCCATGAACCAAAGTCATTACTCTTGTGGAGCTTAAATAATAATATTGGAGAAAGACAGAAATTATCAGAATTATCTGTAATTATCAGAAAATGAGACATTCCATGATGAAAACAAGTCTTTCAATGGCTTGTATCTCAACCTGAACCTCCTTTGTCCCCTTGGAGATTTTTCTTAGTCCCTCCACTGGAAAGCAGGGAGAAGATAGGAAGAAAAAGGAAGCAAAATGTGTCAGGCAACTCAATTACTCCCAGAGCCCAAATTCTGAATGAGCTTGAAGCTTCTGCCCAAAGTCCTTCCTGTGTATGTTCACTTCTCTTCATTAGCACAGGACATTGAATTCCTCATAAAGGCTTAGAAATAATTCTGAGAAATGTCAACTTGCCATTACTCTAAAATAAAAAGTCTGATTCCTTCTTTTTTCTTGCAATCCACTAAGGCCTACACTAAAGCATTGCAGAGCCCCCACACAGCCAGCTGACTTCTGAGAACTGGGGGTGCCTCTTTCAGAGCTAGAGTAATACCAAATGCCTCTCAAAGAGAAAGGTGGTTAGAAGTCTCCTTGACCTTGACACTTAAAATATTCAGTTCAGTTCAGTTCAAAAAAAAAAATACTGTTATTGACATGTTTCATGTCCTGTGGTAGGTACCATCATTATCCTGTTTAAAATACAGGGAAGAAGGGACACCTGGGTGGCTCAGCAGTTGGGCATCTGCCTTGGGCTCAGATCATTGATCCTGAGATCTGGGATCGAGTCCTGCATCGGATGGGCCCCTGGCGAGGAGCCTGGCCTGCTTCTCCCTCTGCCTGTGTCTCTTTCTCTCTCTCTCAGTCTGTGTCTCTCATGAATGGATAAATAAATCTTTAAAAAATAAATAAAAATAAATCTTTTAAAAATAAAATAAAATAAAATAAAATAAAATAAAATAAAATAAAATAAAGGGGAGAAACCCAGGCTCAGAGAGGTTAGGTAACTTATCGAAGTCACCCTGAATTCAGATCTAGGTTTGCTGATGTTCCCCAAAGGTTTACCTCAAAAGTTAAATGAGTTGATCCATGAGTACCTGGCTGGCTCAGTCAGGAGACCATGTGCCTCGATTTTCGAGTTCGAGCCCTATGTTGGGGGTAGATTTATTTTTTAAAAAATCACAAAGCCTCATTTCAAATCTCTGTATCCTGTACCACCCCCACAGTACCTACACCTAAAAGGGAATAAATCTTTTTAAAAAATTGAATAAGATGATCCATATATTGTGTTTGACATAATATCTGATAAATGGTTAAGACCTATTTCATTCTGTGGAAGCTTTCCTTCTTCTTTTTCTTTTTCCTCTTCTTCTCCCCCATCCTCCTACCTCCCTCCTTCTCCTCCTTCTTGTTAATTGACTAGACTCTCAAGATGGAAGCTATGGGCTCAAGCCCTCCATACTTTTTCTTTTTTGAACCAAACTAATGAGAAGGAATGAGGCAGGGAAGAATGAAAACACATGGTGGGGGCTGGAATTCACCTGCCTCCTGCAAGCTGAGGATTCAGAGAACCTTTCTGGTACCCTGGAGCCATATCATGAGAAGTTCCTGATTCAGCCTGCATTATCGGTGTCTCAAAAACCTGCTTCATTTTCTCCTCCAATTGACCATGAAGCCCTGGAGGACTTACTCCTATTTGTATTCTGAGTACCTGGAATGATGTCTGGCTCATAGCAGGTACTATAAATTGAATGAAGAAACAACTGGATGAGCTGCTTGACTATCCAGCTTCCTCTTCTCCAAATCTGGACTCAATCCTTGTGTCTTCAGTCACTATTCATTTTGCATTTTTCCCTGCCAGATGCTGTATTGGATGTTTTAGACTTATTTTTGTCCTTAATTCTCACACTAGTCATTGAGGTTGGAAATATTACCCTCACTTTACACCTGTGGAAAGTGAGGCTCGTGGTGTGTAAGTGGCGGTAGCACTGTTCTGAAGCATTGAGGCAGCTCTGGTATTGCCCCATCTTCTTAACCCCACATGTCCCTTTTTCTCTCAAATAGCATGAAATAAGCACAGGCTGAGCACTGTGCCAGGCAAAGCTTAGCACATGGAGAAGTCATGAGGCCCTTGTCCTTATGGGGTTTATAGTCCTATGAATAACAGAGAACAGTGAGCAGTTAAATTGCAGGATGCTGGGTCCTGAGTGTAAGAAGAAACATGCAGGGACTATAGGAGACAGAGGATGGGCACCCAACTCACTGGTGGATCATAAGGCCTCCCGGAGGAAGTGGCATCCAGGTAGAGTCCTGAAGGATGCTCATTACCAGGATGGAAAGGGGAAAGGGCCTTCCTAACAGAGGGAACAATGTATTCAACAATATTTCAAAAGGTCAGGCAGAAAGGTGTCAGGACTTGCATGGGGCTTTGGTGGGGCTTATAGTGTGCTGGGGTGGGTAGAAGGGAGTAAACAACACAGCTACCAAATAACTGAGCCAGATTGTGAAGGGCCTTGCAGACCAAGATAGTTAAAGACTGAGGGCTCTAATTTGTAGAGAAGCCCTGCTTAAAATGGGAACAAGGTTATGTGATTTGATTTGCACTTTAAAAAATTCTCTCTAGACTATGTAGACAATGAATCAGAGGGGAGCAAGGATGGGTGCTTGAGAGGGTTAATGTACATGCACGGTGGGGGAGATGGTAGACTGCATTAAGGTAATAGAATACCATGGGATGAAGAATGGATGGACTTCAGAGGCCTGTGCAAGCTCCTGCCAATGGACTTAATCGTTGAGTGGGATGTGGTGGGTGGGTGGGAGTGTCTGGGTGGAGCAGTGCTAGAGGCAAGGGTGGGAAGCCTGTGCTCAGAAAGGGAGTTTGTGCTATTAACATAGTGCTGGAAAGGCATTTTCTTACCCTGTTTTTTGTGCAGCATCCCCAACTGTGCCTTGTAACTGCACCTCTGCTGTTTCTTTCTCCCTGAGCCACTGATGCTTAAACTTTCATCCCCCATTAAGCAATTACGATGCTGTGTGCTAATATTTCGTTGTGCATCTAGTTCCTCCAGTTGGGCTGTGGGTTCTCAAGGCAGGGATGTGGCCTGGGGGAAGTGCTATTCCAGTAATCACTAACCATGGTCTTGAGACCACTGGAATTAGAAGCACTGGGGGCTTATCATTGAACAGACAAATTCTGGGACCCAACTCCAGACTTCCAGAATCCATAACCTCTTGGAGGCAGAACCGGGGTATCCGCCTTTCAATCAACTTAAATGTATCCAATGTCCACTGAAGTGTAAGAACCCTTGGACTATAAAGTTGAGATATAGTCAAGAAGACAATCTCTAGAGTCAGAAGTCTGAGACCTAATTCAGGTCTTCATTGAAACTCAGTGTTCTTTTCTCTACAATAGAATAGAATAGTGTTCTTTTCTCTACCTGTTTACTCCTCAGGGATGAGGGAGATAGTGTCTATAACATACAAATATGGAGTGTGACAAAGGCACTCACTCCATGAACGCTGGTTGAATAAACTTGCAAAATTTGCATGCAACATGCAAGCCTCTCAAAATCTTGCTATTTCATAGTCACTGAATGCCCCTTTGACATTAGCTGCAGCTACACGCTAATAGCAAAAAGCAATGGAGTGTTTGTTCTCAGGAACCTACGACTCCACTGGCTCTGATAAAAATGAAACTGTGATAAATTGATGACAACAAGGACATTTCCCTGTTCCCATAAGAAGACTCATCTAAATCAAGTGGCACCTTATTCTTTGCCTGAATAAGAAGAGTAGCTTCCACATTATTTCTTATTCAATGTGTGTCTTCCCATTTGGCCTCTTTGAAGAACCATCACTCCATTTTTCCAGAATGAAAATGATTGCTTCTCAGAATCTTAGGTGCTATTTCTCTGTGGCAGTGGGCTTGGGAGTCAGCAGGAGGCCTGGGTTGGAAGGCCAGCTCCAGCCCTTTCCAGTTGAGCAACCTGAACTCTTCAGAGCCTCAGTAATAACCTCCATAAAGTGGGTATGATAGTGGTTCCTACGTTGGAGACTATTGTGAGGATTAATTCTTACAAACCCTTTAGAGCAATGATCAGTCCTGGGTCAACATGTGGGTTGGCTGCTCTCAAATGTTTCCAGCAGCAAATATTTGGCTGGCACCTGATACTCTGCTTTTTAGTCTTACACACTTTCTAAGCCCACTCAGTGAGGTCTATCTCTCTCTCCTGGGTCCAGTATTTCCTTATTCGATTGATAACCTATAGCAGAAAGAGAAGAGAAAATGTATCCCTTGTCTGGTTGACAGAAAGTAGCTTTTCCTCTGACTTCTTCTGGAAGGATTTGTAGTTTCTGGAAACTTCAAGAAAGATTAGTAGCTCTGTGCCTAAAACTTACCTAAATCCTGCCTGACATACCCCCATGGGTCAGCCAACTCAAGACCTCAATAGGAAGCTTTTAAACATTGGAAAATGGACCTACTGGCTGGGTATAGTGGACAATGGCAGAAGTAGAAGGAACATTCCTTCATTCCAAGTCTCTGCCTGTGCTTTAGGGTAAGGTGGTCCAGGCGTTCTGCAAAATAGTGGTGGCTAGTGGCAAAAGGCACTTTAGTGGTCCAGCTGGACCAGTGCAAGAATGTGCTGAGTGTCTCCAATGAGACGTCTGAAGTTCTCAGCCAGATCACAATATGCCGTAATGACTGATAAGCCAACAATATGCTGGGCCTCTTCTCCTGGACTTGTCTCTTTAGAAGCATCTGGGGAGCTTCAAAAAATCCTAATGTCAGACCACCTTCCATACCAATTACTTTAAACTTTCAGGAGTAAGACTCAGGCACCAACATTATGGCAATGCTTCTCAAATGTTAAAAGTGCATTTGAATTACCTGGAAACTTATTAAAACATGGGTCTGGAGTGAAGCCTGAGATTTTGCATTGCTAACAAACTTAGTAGTGTAGGTCATGCCTGCACTTCTGGATGAAGAACCAGAATTGGGGTAGCAGAGTCTTAGGCTGTTCCTCCTCCCATCCCTCTTGCCCATCAAAATCAGTGCCTGACCCTCACCGATCTCTTTTCCTCAAGGTTGAAACACCAGAAATGCAGGCTTTCTTCTAGCTAGTTTATTTACTTCTGGAAGCTGGTCTGAGGAAAGGGAACTAATTATTATTGATTCACCTACATTATCTTGTTTAAGGAGAACATGCTTAGAAAAATGGGAATTTAAAACATTCTTGCGGTCAGATCTTTCTGACCAAGGCAATGTGGTCATCTTCACTCTTCCTGCCATGGGACTTTCAGTTTTGAATAGCCACACAGGGTTTCTCTCTCCCTCCAACTCTCAGTTCTAGCAATTTTCTTTAGGGACATGCACACACAGGATGAGGCAGATGGTGCAGCTGTTTGTTCAGAGCCGATAGGCCTGGATTTGTATTCCGGCTCTACCACCTAGTGGCTGTGTGACCTTGGACAATTTATTTAGCCACTCTGTGCCTCAGCTCTCCCACCTATAAGTTGGCAATTATAAAAAATATCTACAAATAATGGCTTACTTCTGTTGCTAGAACCTTATATGAATTTACCTTTAGTCCCTATAATGAGCCAGCCTCCTGTATCATCCCATTTTGTGGTTGGGTTGAGGTCACACAGCTAGTAGTTAGTGTCAGGGGCAAGATGTGAACACAGGTAGACTGGCTCCAATGGTCATTGTCTTGACCACCATAGTAAACTACCTTTCACTTGCATGTGCTAGATGTCTAACAGAGGGTGGAGGCCTGTTGACCGCAGTCATGGCTCTGGGGTAGGGCCATGCTGCCATTGTTTGCCATGGTCAGCCACAAGCTCTCAGCCCCTCAGTCCCTCTGCAGCCTCTTGTGCAACTGAAGCCCTGATGCCTACGTACCCAGTGTGCCAAAACCATTCTATCTTGAGGCTGGCAACCAGAATACTGCAAGCAAGCTTTTCTGCATTGATCAATTCAACAAATCATGCACACACAGTCCTTCACTTCTGGAGCACCTTCTGAGCTCTGAATCTACCTCCTGTGTTAGGCTCTGGAGCTTTGTAAAAAGATAAAAGCCAGCTCTGCTCTACAAGAGCTCACAAGGGGCCACATGGAGGAGACAGACCTGTGAGAGATGATTTGTGATAACTTGCAGGAAGTGCTCAAAAAGAGGAATGAGCAAAGAGAGGAAAGCTCTTACTGGGGACACCAAGGAAAGCTTCTAAGAGGAGATGGTATTTCAGCTCAGAAATGAATCCGGTGGATTAATGAATTAATCATTTCACTGACAACACTGTGCTGAGTGCTAAAGATGTAAGAGTGTACTGGATAATTTCCATTTCCTCCTACAGATCCCCTGGCCACCTTCTCTCTGCCTGCTCTGTGCCCCAGGAGGTGGACCCATATTGATTGGATGAACAGGCTGCTTTGCCCTCTGGTGTCTGGTTGGGTTTGGCCAGTGAGAAGCACCAAGGGGAGATTAGCAGGTAGATTAGGAATGAGGTCAGATATTTTTTTTTTTTTTTTGCCACAGCAATGGCTATTTAAGTCAGTTCTGGCTTCTATAACAACATACCATAAACTAAGTGGCTTATAAACCATAGAAATGTAATGCGGCTCTGGAGGCTGGAAGTCTGAGAGCAGGGTGACAGCATGGTCAGCTTCTGCTGAGAGCCCTAATCCAGGTTGCAAGTTACCACCTGCATTGTCCTCATATGGTGGAATAACAGAATGGAAGCAGGCTCTCTCCTGACTCTTACAAGGGCACTAACCCCATTGTGAGGCCCCACTCACAATGACCTCATCTATCCCCAATCACCTCCCAAAGGCCCACCTCCTAACACCACTGCATTAGAGGTCAGATTTCAATGTATGAATTTGGCCAAGGTGGGGGGACACAAACACCAGCCCATACAATGCCCCAGTGAGGTTGCCTCTGGTTGATTTCATCCCTCCACCAAAATTCATGGTTCCTGCAGGTGGCTCCCTCCACATGGCTCTCCCTTTGAGTTCCAGATACCTTCAGTTGTCCTTTCAGGCCCAGTTGGGTAGAAAGGCTTCCGGGGCACAGCACTATTCCTCGCTAGCTCCCCTAAATCCTGCCCATGCCTGGCAAATAGTCTCTTTATTAAACTCACCCCAAGCCATTTTATTTGACTGTGCCATCCATTCCTACCAGAACACTGAGCAATATGTAGGATAAACAAGAAAGACTTGGTCCCCACTTTCAGGGAGCTTAGGTATGTTGAAGAAGATGGGAGATATTTTGGATAGAGGCAATGCAGCTTGGCATAGATTAAGAGTCTCTGGGGTTTTGAGAATGGTGGGACCTCCAGCGCGGACAGCACAGGGTATGGGGGTGAGAATAGCAGCAGAAGAGGCAGAGAAGGGTTCTCAGCAAGGCACTCACTGGGCACCCACATTGTGAGAAGCACAAAGCTACATGCTGGGTGAACCCCAAGATAAACAAGGCCTTGTCCCTGCCTACAAGGACTGACTAGAAATAACAGAACATCCTTCATAAAATAAGAATTCCTTCAGATTGAATAAGAAAGAAAACCATTACTTATTTACTCAATAATGCATAGGTATTGAATATCAGCTACCAGGTGTCAGCCCTGCCAACATGTCAGAAATCAGACCTGTTGGAATGAACACTGGACTTGGAAGCTTTGATGGTGGAAAGCCAGGGCAGGAATAAGTCAGGGTCACAATGTCATCAAAAACAAAAACAAAAACAAAACAACAAAAAAACAGTGGGTGCATGAATAGCTGTTGTTTATCTACCATTCATCCCTTTCCTTCTTCTGGTTATATCCTCCTTTCCTATTTGAATAAATTCTGTGAACGCTGAACCCCATTTCCATGCAATCCTGAAAGGGATAGATGGGTGACCTGGGCTCATCTAATCAGAAGACCACACTCTCCAAACCACTGAGAGGTAGTTTGCACTGTGACCCATGCAAGACCAAATAGTGCCCTCCTACTATTTGATTTGCTAAAGGCATCCCTCTTTCTCTGAGATCACTCAGAGTAGTAATGACCAATTAAACCCTGAATTTCTAGAGTCTAAGTTTTCTCCATGGAATGAGAGCTTGTCTGAGAATGAGAGGAAGCTGAGAACAGGAGAGAGTGATGACAGAAAGAGAGAGATGGAATTGTGGAACACCTGGATCCAGCCATACCTAAACCCAGAGCATTCCTTGGACTCCAATTATGATCCAATAATGTCTCCTTTCTTGCTTGAGCTAGGATTTCTAACCTTTATATCATGAGGTGTTTTACACAAAGACCACCAGAGAGATCCTTGACAGCAGTGGAGAATGGTCTCTGAAATAGAGAAAGGGCCTAGAAAACAGGAAAAGAGGGAAGGCAGACTTCTTGCCCTTGCTAGGGTTGCCTTGACAATCAAAACAAAAGAGCATCTTCTTTACTGCAGTCTTATGTGAATAAGACTGGAGCTCAAAGGGCCTGAGCTCTACCCTCTACTTTGTCACATACTCTGTGACCTCAGGCAAGTCACCTTCCCATTTTGAGCCACAATGTCATCATTTACAAAACGAATAGACAAAAGTCCAACTCTTTTGGATTAAACTCCAACCCAGGGAGCTGCCATGATTGTTTTTTCAATCTTACCATTGTTAGGGTTTCGTGTTATCCCATTATTTCTTGATTCCCTCCACACCTTCCCACATTTTGAAGCCCAGGCTGCCCAGTTCAGCTGGAACATTCTACTACGTTCCTGTTACCACTATCACGAATTACCACAAACTCTGTGGTTTAAGACAACAGAAATTTATCCTTTAATTGTTCTGAAGTCTACAAGAGTTGAAGAATTCCAAAATGAGGCCTTTAAGGATAAAATCAAGATGTTGTTAGGGTTGGTTCCTTCTTGATATGCCAGGGGAGAATCTGCTCTTTGCCTCTTCTAGCTTCTAGCAGCTGCAACGTATGGCTTGTGCTGGCACTTTCCCATTCTCTGCTACAGTCATCACATTGCCTTCCCCTCTTCTGTAGTCAAATCTCTCTGGTTCCTGGTGATAGGAACCCATATGATTTAGGACCCACTGAGGTATCCAAAATCGTCTCCCCATCTCAAAATCATTTATCACATCTACAAAGTCCTTTTCTGCCATGTAAGGTGACAAGCACGGATTCCAGGCATTATAACATGGATATCTTCTTTTTTTTTTAAGATTTATTTATTTATTTGAGAAAGAGAGAAAATGAGAGCTCACATTGAGTGGGGGGAGAGGCAGAGGGAGAGGGAAAGAGAGAATCCCTAAGCAGACTCCCCACTGAGTGCAGAGCCTGACATGGCGCTTGATCCCAGGACCCTGAGATCATGACCTGAGCCAAAATCAAGAGCCGGACACTTAGCTGACTGAGCCACCTAGGAGCCCCAGGACATGGATATCTTTTAGGAGTCCATTAATCAGGCTGCTACAAAGATCTCAGGGTCTCAGATCTCATCCTCAGATCAGATTCTCCCCTGAAGCTAGCTTTTTCCTTGCTCTCCAGCTTCTGCTCTCCTTGACCTTCAGGCCTCCTAAATCTTCCTCTCGCTGTAAATCATTAGGGCTGGAAGGACCACACTAACCACATGGTCCATCCCTCTCATTTTATAGTTAAGAAAACTGAGGCCCAGGGAGCAACTGCATGCTCTAGGTCACACAGTTGGCAGAGCGGTGCTAATATCTGGGCCTTCAGCCTCCCAGGCCAAGGCACCTTCCAATGTCTTATCTCTTCCACACCCACTGGACCTGACCTCCTGGCTCCTAGATCTGCTTCTTTGTGGAGATAACAGTCTCTTCTTACCACTCCTGGCTTCCTAAAAGCCAAACTTTTTTGGATTAAACCCCAAAGAACCTGGACCAAGCTCAGGCTTAGGGCTCAATGTCCTCCACACTTCAGAGTTGCCCAAAGGGCTGTGACATGGCACTGGCACAGCAGAATAGTCCCTAAGAAGTGATACAGCCCTGCCATCAGTTCCACCTGAGCTGGAACTGCCAGGACTTTCAGAGTGTTTCATCTTCCAGCCTCATAGATTTCACCTCATGCCCACCCTACCATGGCCACATGGGGCCTGGTTTATGGCCAGTCCAATGTACTATGGAGTTGATTTATACTTTTCTCAAGTAAGACAGTCTTAAGGGATCTTGGAAAGGCACCCAACATGGATGTCACCAGAAAACCCGAACTTCTGGAGAAACCCCAAGTTCTCTGAGCCTGTAGTGATTGAAAATGAAGGTGAGGCTTTCTCCGAGGGCAAATGGAGACTCCAAACAGTGAAGGACATCCAGGCAGAGGATGCTGCCCTCTGAATATATGCTTAAGGTCTGGGATTGTCCCTAAGGATGTGGGACAGAGACAGTCACATTGTATGACCCCCTTACTGTGAAAAGCTTTTTAAGAGTCTTGAGTTCAAATTCAGATCTTCCCTTCCTCTTGCAAATGGATGATGTTGGGTATGTTACAGTGAAATAGAGTTCGTAAATTCTATCTCCTCACTTTGTTGTAGGGGTTAAATGAGATAATATCTGTATGGACCGGTATGATACCCTGACATACAGTAGGTGCTAAATTGATGTTTGTTTCTCATTCTCCCACTCCACATTTTGATGGATGAAGATGGGATTGGAGTAAAAATCAGTTTAAAGTAGGATTTCTCAACAGTGGCACTATTGACCTTTGGGGCTGGATAATTAATTCTTTGTTGTAGGAAGCTGTTCTGCATGTTGTAGGATGGTTAACAGTATCCCCAGCCTCTACCCACTAGATGCCAGTAACACCGAACATTCATGACAACAAAAAATGTCTCCAGACATTGCCAGATACCCCCACAGGGGCAAAATCTCCCCCAGCTGAGAACTACTGGTTTCAAGGGTACAGCATCAGCCTGAAGGAGAAAAGATATCAGAGAACAGAACATATGTCCCAAGGGGCTCTCATCTCCTTAGCTTCAGTGGAAGAAGGCTTAGTGGACATTGCCCCCTCCCTGTCCCAAATTCCTCTGAAAGACTGCCTAGGATTGTCCGGTATGAGATGTTCAGTCCTTCCAACATTCTAATCTAGAAAAATGAATGTATTTGGAGATACAAAAGGAAAAATACTTTAATCCTCCTTTGCAAATGTCTCCTGAAAATCTAAAAAGGCAACTGTGCTTACAGAGGGAGATAGGAGAGGAGGAGGAGGGAAGGACAAAAAGGGAGAAGGAAGGACGGGCAGGAGGGGGAAAGAGGAGGCAAAGAAGAAACCAATGTTAACAAGACTATGTACTAGGTGCTTTTTTAAGTTTATAATAGAGATTTCCTCACAATGTCTTTTCAAGATAGGTGTTTACTGTGCCTATTTTGCAAATGAGGAGACCAAGGCTCAGAGATACTAAATATCTTGCCCAAAGACACGTAGCTAGGAACTGTGGGAATCAGGATTCTACAAACCAAACATCCTTCCCCCACCCCATTCTGTTGCTTGGAATACATTTATGGCTACAGAGAGATTCACTTTCTAGTAATTTGCCAATTAACTTCTTTAAAGTCCATCCAAACCCCAACCCAGCCTAAGTCTGGGGCATGGGAATGATCACAGAGAAGTCTGAAGCAGAGCACAGACAAAGCCTTTGGAAATCCAGGCAGCAGGGGGAGGATGAGGTGTGTGTGTGTATGTGACATGTTCACTGATGTCCTGACAATGACCTCACCCTTGATTGAGGAGCCCTTTGATGACAGACACAGAGAGCTGGTTGATAGGTCTCTGGCCAAAGAGTCAGAAACCTTGTACCCCATTTTATAAACTCTGTTCAAGTGTCCCAGAACATCCAGCTCCAGGGCAGGTGGGGGAGGGAATAGGGAGAGACTCAGGGACAAAAAGTTGTGAGAAAGCTACTACTGCCTGATGTTCTTATTGTGCTGTGTTCTTATTGTAGGCTGTGTTCTCATTGTTCTTATTGTAATTGTGCTGTGTTCTCATTGTTCTTATTGTAGGCTGTTGTCAGCCTACAACATCTCAATGGGCCAGCAAGTATGAAAGATTTGAGGAACAATGGGAATCTGTCAAAATGACATAGAGGCAGCTTGAAAGGGCGCTGCTGGCCAAATCTGAGACAGTTTGCGCATTACCACAAGTAGTGGTAGTATTGTATTATTAAACCATAGAATAAAATAAGGATCCTTGAGTCCATACTGATTTAAACAAAAAAAAAAAAATTGGGAAAGAAGGTGAATCTCCTTCTTTTTTTTTTTAAATTAATTTTTATTGGTGTTCAATTTACCAACATACTGAATCTCCTTCTTAAACTAGAAAGCCAACTGATGAGTGTAGAAGGAATGATGGAGATGGAAAACCACCATTTGGCTACTATCGTCATAATTATTGATTTAGGCATCTATTGATATGGGATATTGAAACTTGTGGGTAGAAATTTTGGTGAATGAGAGGAGATGTATAAATAGCCTTGAAGAACCTCCCTCCAAGACAATTATTCCTTACATAGGGGAAAAAAGTGTAGCTTTATAGTAGATAAAATGACACCACCTTCACCAATTTAATGTCACCAGGAATGGGAGAAATAGACATCATGTGCCTCCTGAGATCATTCAGTAAACAGAGCGCAATGTACTTCTGTGTATTCCTATCAAAAGTCTATATAGCCTGTGTCTAAGCTTAAGAAAACATCAGATAAACCTACTCAACCATGAGGGGCTTTATACTAAATGGCCTGTACTATTCAAAAATGTCAATGTCCGTGGATAGAACTGGAGGGTATTATGCTGAGTGAAATAAGTCAATCAGAGAAGGGCAAACATTATATGGTCTCATTATATGGTCTCATTCATTTGGGGAATATAAAAAATAGTGAAAGGGAATAAAGGGGAAAGAAGAGAAAATGAGTGGGAAATATCAGAGAGGGAGACAGAACATGAGAGACACCTAACTCTGGGAAACGAACAAGGGGTGGTGGAAAAGGAGGTGGGCGGGGGGTGGGGGTGACTGGGTGACGGGCACTGAGGGGGGCACTTGATGGGATGAGCACTGGGTGTTATGCTATATGTTGGCAAATTGAACACCAATGAAAATAAATTTATTAAAAAAATAAAAAATAAATAAAACAAATTAGGCAAAAAACTAGGCAATAATTATTACTAATGACTGCAACTTTGTTCAAATCTAGTACTGAATCAATGACACATACATAGTATAAAACAGCCCTAAAATTAAATATGTAAAGTCATTACAGAGGTATCTATATTTATTGACAGAGAAGAACTATGCAAGGTAATATTGCATAAAGAAAATGGAATCAAAAAAAGAAAGAAAAAAAGAAAACCAAACCAGAACAAAACCCAAATGGCAGAGCAATTAGTGTAAATCTATTTTTCAAATACATGCGTTTGTATATTTGCTTGGGGAAAACAGCGAGATGGATTTACATGATAGGCATATATAGTGTCTAACTATGCATGACAGGATTTCCAGTTTTATTTTATAAATGTTTATCAAATAGGGGCTCCTGGGTGGCTCAACTGTTTAAGCATCTGACTCTTGGTTGCAGCTCAGGTCATGATATCAGGGTCCTGGGATCGAGCCTCACATCGGACTCTGCACCTGGTGCAGAGTCTGCTTGAGATTCTCTCTCCTCCTTCTGCTGCCCCTCCCCTCCCCCTGTGTGTGTGCAGTCTCTCTTTTTCAAATAAATAAAATCTTTTTAAAAAATTTTTATCAAATACATTTAATAAATGAATAAAAAGAAGAAATGTCAATGTCATGAATGACAAAATAAGAACTAAAAGTTCAGGAGGAAAGGAAGCTAAGGAGATAGGATACCTAAACGCAACACAGGACACATGACAAACTTTCTCTATAGAAGTTATTGGGACATCTGGTGAAAATAAGAGAGTTAACTAGCTCACTAGATGAATAAGAGCAATACATTAGATGATAATATTGTGTCAATTTTCATTTTCAGATATTGATCATTTTTACTGTGATTCGGTAAGAGAATAATTCTTATTTTTAGGACATACGTACTGAACTATGTAGGGGTAAAGGGGCATCATGTCTTCAACTTACTCTCACGCAATTTAAAAATGAAATTGTGTGTGTTTGTGCACACCACACGCAGTTCGTGCAAGGAGAGAGTGGGAGCCATGTAACCTCCCTTCTGCAGACAGCTCCTTCCCATCTGTTAAGCTTCAGTTTCAGTCAATAATTTTCGCTACCATCTTCCCCTTTATTTTTCAAAAATGCTATAATAATGTATAAATATTTACTTGTGAGCGTGTGCTTAATCCTGTGAACCATTTGAACGTGAAGAAAGTGTTCACGTTGATTGTTTCCGCATCCCAGTGCTTACCACCACCTACTACTTAGGCTCACTCATTAGCTTTGTGACCCTGAGCAAGTCATTTAATCTCCCTCTCTTTTTATCCCTAAAAAGGGTTTCCCTCATAGGTTCTTTTGAGAATCGAGATCATTTGCCATCTTTGGTATTTACTGCTAATTTTCTTCCTCTTCTTCCTGGAAGAGCTCATCTCTCTGTCAGTTCCCTTTACGTTAAGTGACAGAAACTGCACTAGAGCTGATTGAAACAAAAAAGGGAAGCTCTTAGCGGGTGGTTCTAAACCACTGCACAAGTAGGTGAAACCACGGACTCAAATGCCCTCAACTACTCACATCTCCTTCTCATTCTCCCACTTTCTGTGTGTGTATATGTATGTGCAAGTACGTGCATGCGTATGTGTGCACGCTCACGTGTGTGTGCCTGTCATGTCTTTGCTTCTCCCCGTGTGTCACTGTTATTCTCTAAGCTGCCCACCTTTCTCAGGTGGGAAGGCTGCTTCTGCAGCTGTGGCTCCCATCATAACCTCCTTCCAGAGAGAAATGGTGCTTCTATTCATTCTCCCAGCTCCAACTGGAAGAGTCCCAGGGAAGAACTCTGATGGCCAACTTGAATCATGTGACATTCCCCTGACTACTAGGGTCAGGGAGGTGGAGACATACAGCTCTCACTCAGGTTAGGATAGGCTGGGGACAATACCCCACAAAGAGGGGGATGCATTTCCAAGGAGGAGCCAAAGAGTTCAGGCAGAAAAAATTTCTCCATGGTTTCTCCATCATGAGAAACACAATATAATACAAAGCAAGATGTGCAGGGCGTAGTGGTAATTGCAACTGCCTCAGTAAGCTATATATGCGTCTTCCTCTCTGGTTAAATGTCTGGCAACCTGGAAACAGGTTAATTAAGACAATGCCTTAATTATGATTCTTTCCCCCTGTATCTAGCACGTGTACATGGGGCGGGAGTACACATTGCTTGAATAAATGAATGAACAGTGTAAGCATCAAAGCTTTCTTTCGTCCCTCTGGGTGCTTCTGTGATCCCAGTCTAGGGAAACAGTTATGTATTGGCCCCCAAAGAGTCTCCAAGAAGTTTGGCGTCTCGCTCATTAGCTATTTACGTCTTAGAATGGTCTCCCTGAGACCTGCCCATTCTCCTTTGCCTTGCTTGGCTTCTTCTGTGAGTTTCCATGTTCCTATTTATAAATCTCACTTGAGCCAGGCCCTCTGGCCCTGATTCTCTCCTCACTCCCTGCCTTCCTCCTATGGGCAGAATGCTTTGGTTAACCCAAAATGGCTCTCAGAGGAGGTACAGCTGCTCATACCAATGTCTTGTGGCTTCAACAAGCTCCCTGCCACAGGAGCAGCAGATTTTTTGAATTGCCTCTTCAGTTCCTGCCTCAAAGGCAGAGCGATCACTCAGCAGCTTCCCTGTTTCATGTATGGAAAAGTCAAGAGGCTGTGAAGGAAGTAATGGGACAAAAGTCCTTGAGTTCCAGGTTCATTCAGTTCTGGGCTTTGCAAGTTCCCAGTCCCTAGCCATGGCTAAGCCTTGAACACCCTTCCTCAAACCCCAGAGATGAAGCCAACCACCCTGGGCTGAGCAACCAAGCCCTGTGTGGGGTTCTGGGACACCGCAATGATGCACACCAGTTCCTGTCCTTGCAAGGCTCCCATCCCCGGCAGGCAGCCGGGAAGGAAAGCCATTTGTACAATGGAGTGTGATGTACCAAGGTTTCAGGCCATGAGCTGCACAACACAGAAAACATTAGAATGCTGCAAATGGCTTCTGCACCTGCAAAGACCTTGGTTTGACTCCAGAAAATCTTCTAGGGCTCATTTACCAAATACCTGCTTACAGAAATAACTCAAGAAAAATCCTTCAAAGTTATTTATTTACAATGATAGCAATTCTTAAGATGGAAGAAACTTGAAGATAATCTAATCCCAAACCCTGAGTTCACAAGGGAACACACCAGATCTACAATTACACAATTAAATCACTGCCATGGTGTGCAAACTACCCCTAAGGATGTCATCTTAATAACGCATATCATTTTCTGTTGGAAAAAAATAAAGAAATTAAACATTGAAGCATAAGGCTTTGAGCTACACATACCATTGTCACACTAAATTTTCCCAATAAGGATGTGGATGTTTTTATTCCATTTATAAAGGAGGGAATCGAAGCACAGAGATGTTAAATGATAGCCCAAGGTCACAAAGCTGATAAATGATGGCTCAGTATTTGAACTCAGGCTTACTTATGTCCAGGGACGCTATTCCTATGAGAATGGAAATGTACTGAATTCCTGTTAAAAAACCTGCGTCCTTGTCTTAAATCTACCACTAACAAGTTATGTGAACTGGGAAAGCTCTTTTCATCCTATTGGGACTGAGCTTCCTGTTCCATAAATCGAGTGGGGTTAGCGATAGCAATACACTCTATGACCCACGAAGGGCTACCCTCCCATCCTATGCGTAAGACAGAGATGACTATAAAATCAGGGCACTAAAAAAATAAATAAATAAAATAAAATCAGGACACTGTTTCCCCCTGAGCTCACATTAGGCTTCTAATGCAGAGCGTCATACAACCCCTAGCAATTGGTACAGAATAAAACTTATTTGCCACCCTTTGGCTCTATGAGCTCTCAGATCTTTGCCAGCTCTATTTAGTCTGTGCAAACTCTGGCCCTGGATTTTGTCATTTCTCTGCAGTGCTGGAAGAAAAAAGGGAACAGCTTATCTATGATTCTGCAGAAAGAATCCTGCCAGATGCAGAGCCCTACTGTTCTGGCTGATGGCAGAGCCGTGCCCAGGACTCCAGAGGGGAGGACCTGCCATAAACGTGAAGGGTTACAACTCTGCCCCACACAATGGAAATCTTCCCTTGTGACTGGCATTCACTGGGATGTCACATCGTTCTCCAGCAAAACGAATCTCTATTGCTGAAATGGTTTACTGCCACCACCAAGGCCCCAGGGAGGTATACGAAAAACATCACAGTCCTCACATGCTCACTGACACACTGGCCAGAGGGATGGGGTGAGGGTGTGTGGGGGTGGGGGTGATGGGGAGATAGTCAGAGTTATCTCTAGGGAAGATATCCAGAAGTGCCAAGCTATATCAGGTGGTTGAGCCTGGGACAGGAGGTGACAGAGGAATGGAACATCAAAACAACATTGACATCTGATGCGAAGTTAACAAGTGTCATCAAATGCCATGTGCAGAGGCAACAGGCAGTGTCAGACCCGAGGGAGCAGAGTACCTGGCCAAATCACCAGGCTGTCCAGACCTCAGCAGTGTCTGCAGCGTGCAGGTCACCCCCACCTGCCAAGAGCTACCATGAAAAAAAGAGGGGTCTATTCTTCCAAGTGTCTATTTGAGCACAGTGTCAAATTACCCCAGGTTGCCAGCGAGTGCCCATGGCCCTGGCTCTGCCCTGGGAGGTGAGTCAGCCCAAATCTGAAGAAAGCCCTGCAGGCCCTGGGAGGAGAGTATTGTACGGGTGAGGCAAGTGGACAGGGACAGCCCTGACACCGTGTAGACGAGGAACCTACTTCCTAAGTGGGCCCCAGGTCCCCTACCCTCTGCACCCCAGACTGGGCTCTATTTCAGGTGCTGTCTCTAACCCTGTTCTCAGGCTACTCGACCAGAGATAGTTAGTAGCACAACCCATGCAGCCTCATTAGGTGACTCAGTGAAAACAAATAAACCACTTTCTCCAAGAAAAAGAAACCCACAGGAAGGATCCAGATCTGTCCTTTTGTTGGTCTAGCTCAGCGATTCTCCAAGTGTGGCCCTCTGGCCAGGAGCATCAATATCTTTTTACCATCACAACACATCAATAATGTTAATTTAATATACTTCCCTTCTCGCAAGAGTCAATATAGCTTAGTGAGAAGACCAAAAGCCCTGGCACTTGTTACAAATGCACTGTGGGCTTAAAATGATAAATAAAATTAGTATTTGGGAGAGACGGAAGTGGAAGGAAAAATAAGCCCCCCCTCATCTCCTTAGTGTTCAGCCATTACAATCCCATAATTGTAGCCAATAATAACTACCATTAATCTAGATGTGGTCATGAGCCAGCTGTTGTGGTGAGCACTCTACATGTATCATCTTCCAGTAAATTTTGAGGGATGTGGCTTTATTTTACAAAAGAAGAAACTGAGGCACAGTGAGGTTAGACATCTCGTTGGAGGGCATTCAGCTCTTCCTAAGTGTCAAAGTTGGGACCTGGCCCCATGTCTGTCTGACTGTAATAAGTCTTGGCCATATTGCCTTAATCTGATAACCACTGTCCCTCACTGCCTCCACTCCAACCCCAACACTCTTCATTGTGGTTGATGTGGGGCCAGAGCAAGACAAGGAGTGTGAGCTTCTTTGTACACACTAGGTGCTTAATCCACGGGAGTGCTCACCCCTTGCCTTTTAGAACATTCATCCTCTGTTGCCTGGTCCTCGAGAGGACGCCCCTGTATCACTTTGTTGATTGATTCCCTTTGATGTTGCAGGAGCCCCCTCGCTTTTGTGCATAGTCCAAGGAGAAACCAGAGGTTTTGCCTCAAACTGGCTCTGTTGAAAGTCACATCCCAGGAGGATGCTCCCGCTAGCAGAGATAGTGGGACACCAAGGTATGCCCTTTCTCCAGCTTCTCATCACTGTAACATCTCTGGGCCCTTAACCTCCTTCTCCTGAAGGAAACCAAGGCCCTGGATAGTTGCCGGACCTACGCATGGATGCCATGGAAACAAGAGAGCAAGAACCAGATTCCAGGTTTCTGGATTCTGGATTCCTAGCCACTCCCTCACACAACACTGTCACTTGGGGAAGAGAGATGGGCATCCTGCCACCGGCTACCTGGTCGAGGGCCCAGCTAAGGGTCAAAACTGTCTCTTTGCCATCCAGGGATACTCATAAGCTACCAAGTGTTGTTCTAAGCTGCTTCCTTGGGAAAAGCAGCTATAGGGTATGGTGGTTGGACACAGTAGATCTAGACCCAGATAGCCTTGGTTCAAATCCCAGATAGTGGTGTATCTGTGGCCAAGTTACCTAACCTCTGTAAGCCTCAGTTTCCTTACCTGTAAAATGGGGGTAACACCTTCATGAAGTTGTGACAAGCATCATCTGTGCTATACTTGCTCTTTACACATGTTTTCTCATTAGATCCTATAATAACACTTTGAAGTAGGTATTATTATCTCTATTCTCATGAGAAGAAACAGACACAGAGCTGAGAAATATCTTGCCCCAGGTCCCATAGATGGCAGTGATTTTAATAATGATATCTAACGTTCAGTAACTCTTACTATGTGCCAAGCCTAACAAAACCAGGTAGCTAAGTTGTCCCTAATTTATAAAAAGTAGTAAGAGTTGAGACACAGAAAGACTAACCTGCCAAGACCCTAAAGCTTGTAAATGGCAAAGCCACAACATCACCCCGGCAGCGTGGCTTCAGAATCTGTGCTCCTGGTGGCTGTTTTCACCGGAGATCTCTGTCTGCTACACCATGCTACCTAGTGATGAGCTGCGGAATCAGCCATTTCGTGAAAAACAACAACCACAAGCTCTTCTTAACCTTTAACAGCTTTGGTCGCCTGAGGAAGTTATAAGTCACAATCATCATCACCGAATAGAAGTGGTTCTAATAGTCTGAATGAGAGCTGATTGTCTGATCAGAGCCCAGGTTCTCAGTGGGGCGCTCCTGGCATTGTGTATGGGACAGTTCTTTGCTGTCACGTGGGGAGGGACCTGTCCCTCACCTTGCATGATGATCAGCACCCCACTCCACCTGTGGAATGCAGGGACTCCCTCAACCCATTGTAATACCTCGAAATGCACCCCCCCACACACAACTTTCACAGGTTTTCTGGGTGCTGGGGAGGATTACGCCCAAGGTGAAAACCCCTAAAATGGAGGATTACCTACTTCTCTCTCCTCTTTTCACTAATTTAGTTCAACCCAAGGAATTAGGACAGAGCAGAATCAAACCAGGACCAGCCACCTGTAGGAGACTGAGTGTAACGACATACCCAGTGGAGTGCTGGGGGGCGACGGGCAGAAGAACCCTGGTGAAGGAGGAAGAGATGCTACCCAGGTACGTGGTCAGAAATGGTTCTGTGGCAACTCTCCTGGCTGGAGGTTGGGGCAGAGGGGGAGGCCAAGTGGAGAAGGGGATGTAACCTAAGAGAGGCCAACTCACCCCCTTTGCTGTTCAGTGGCTAGGAGAAGGCTAGGGCAGGCCCAGCAGAGGTGGAGAGCTCCAGGGGTGGAGGTCGGGATGCCAAACCTGGTAGGCTGTGTCACCGTGGTCAAGTCCTCTACCCTATGTTCCTCAATTTCCCCAACAGCCCCCAATTGTGGCCTCCCTGCCCACTTCCCAGAATTGGAGGCTCAAGGGACATTGGGAATGTGAGGGTGCTCAGAACAGTAAGTATCACTGGTATTTCCTTTGTGTCCGAGGCAAGTCACTGGGCACTGAGCACTGTTTCTCTTTGAATATCTGTCACCATTCATAGAAGGATCAACTATTTGCCAGGCCCACACTCAGTGATTCATTTGTCCCCCCGAGGATACCACGAGAGTACTTCCTTTCCAGGACAATCACTGCCAAGTGCCAAAAACCCTGGTGTGCATGGGCTGCCCAGAGTGCAGGGAAGGAGCATGTGACCTGGGCACAAGGCAGGCTCTCAGTCTTTGCTGCCCCTCCATTAGGAATGCCAGGATTGGGGGTGCCTGGTTGGCTCAGTTGATAAAGCATACAGTCCTTGATCTAGATCTAGATCTAGACATTGTGAGTTCAAGCTTTATGATGGGGGTAGAGCCCACTAAAAAAAAATAAATTAAATAAATAAATAAATAAATAAATAAAGTTAAATTTAAAAAAAGAATGCCAAGATGTAGCCGTAAGCAGCATTTTAGGGCGCTGTGGTTCAGGATACGATACATGCTTTGGAGTTCTACATCGTATATGTGTTTATTTTTGAGGAAGGAAAGAGAACACTACAGACTGAGTGCTTATTGTGCACTAGCGACTGTGCTAAGGGCCTGCGTGCATTTGTCTCATTTAATCATTGCAGCACGTCAGCCACACACATGAGGAAACTGAGAAATATAGAGTTAAGTGATTGCCTAAAGTGGTACACCTAATTGTTAGATGTGATAAACAAAATAATGCCCCCCTCCATGTCCCTGGACCCCAGAATCTATGATAATGTTAGGTTCCATGGCAAAGGGAATTCAGATTATTGATGCGATTAAAGTAAGATCAGCTTACTTTAAAGATTGATTGATTGATTGATTGATTGATTTGAAAGAGAGAATATGTGTGCACGCAGAGGGAGGGGCAGAGGGAGAGAGAGGATCTCAAGCAGACTCTGTGTTAAGTGTGGAGCCTGCCATGGGACTCAATCCCCCAATCCTGAGATCATGACCTGAGCCAAAATTAAAAGTCAGATGCATAACCGACTGAGCCACCCAGGCACCGCAAGACCAGCTGACTTTAAAATCAGATTATCGTAGTAATCTGGGTGGGCCCAATGTAATCACAAGGGTCCTTAAAAGTGGAAAGGGAGGCAAAGAAGAGAGGTAGAGAGGGGGCATGCGAGGGGCCTTAGGGAATTAAAAGTGAGCCTCCTCTTCTCTCCTACTTAAGTGTTCTGCCACTAGAATTCCATAATTACAGCTAATAATAGCTACCATTTATCTAGAAGTTATGAGCCAGGCACCATAGTGAGCACTACACACATATTATTTCTCTGCAAAATTTTCCATGAGAGACATGGCTTTATTTTTTTAAGATTTTATTTATTTATTCATGAGAGACCCAGAGAAAGAGGCAGTGGGAGAAGCAGGCTCCCTGCAAGGAGCCCGATGTGGGACTCGATCCCAGGACCCTGGGATCACCACCTGAGCTGACATAAGATCCTCAACCACTGAGCCACCCAGATGCCCCAGAAATGTGGCTTTATTTTACAAAAGAAGAAACTGAGGGACAGGAAGGGTAGACACCCTGTGGATCAAAGGTCAGACCCCTAGGGCAGCACCCTGCAAGGCTGCTTATTCTGAATGCACACTCACTGCCTGTGGGGGGTGCTAAGGACAGCTATGGGACCGCTGCCCCCCAAATTCTCCATGAACTCAAGAAGGCCATTCAGCTACAAGGCCTTCTGTCATTATCTGTGGTCTTCACAAATTGAAACTTGAGCATTTTTCAAAGATACTGATTCCTTCTTCACTACTCAAGGCTTGGTGAGAGGTGTTTCTTTTTGGTTCTCTCAGATGTGTTTAGGGAATGGTTAGGTGTTCTCTACATACTAATTGTACTCCAACATTTCTCTATGTCCATAACTCTAATTTCTTTCTCTAAATTATACCAGGAGACATCTGGCTTCTGAATCTCATTTCGTATGGGCCACCTTTGTGACAGAGTTTAGTCAATCACTAAACAACCAATTAAAATCTGTTGCACAAACTTGCACAAAGATTGTTGCCCACCCTTCCTTCTTTCCACCTCAGATCCTGAACTGGAGTCTTGGTGCTACAGAATCATTCTCGGTTGGAACATGAGTAGTGATTTCCTACAGTTAGGGAGAGGAGCTGAGCTCAGAAATTCAAGTCTTCTGACTTCTGAAGCTCAGTGTTTCTGAAATATTCATTGCCATCTGCCTTCAGAACTTCTAGGAGACAAGAAAAAGGAAAGGGAAGAAAAATGGGACCCATGCTCTGCTGTCAAGGGTCTCAGAACAGTTACTCAATGTCTTTGGTTTCAGTCTCTTGTAATCCGCTATTAGGAGCCTGATTTAAATGGTCCCTAAGGTCCCCTGCAGCCCATATGAGGCCTACCCTAATCCTCCTGGGTATCAAGCCCTGATACCTAATTTGTGCTTCTTCTATCTACTATTTCTTTAGAATCTTGTGATTTGCCAGGCCCAGTAGCTTAGCTAATGAGCCACCATCTATCACATTGCAGGGGGAGATGAGTATAATTGTCTAGTATATTTACAGACACTCACATAAAACCTCTTTTTATCCCTGAAGAGTCTAAGACACCCCAAAATATAGTGACTTTTCATCAGGAAGAGTAAAGAAATTTTAGTAGAGCAAAACACTCACTAAGAATCTATACAGTAGTCCTCCTTATCCATGGTTTTATTTATAGTTACCCAGTCAGCCATGGTCTGGAGGCAGAAGATGCTCCTTCTGATATGCCACCAAGAAGTCAATAGTGGCCTAACGCTATGTCACAACACCTACGTCATTCACCTCACCTCATCTCATCACACAGCCATTTTATCATCTCACATTATCACAGGAGGAAGGGTGAGTATAATAAGATATTTTGACAAAGAAAGACCACATTCACATAACTTTCATTATAGTATATTGTTATAATTGTCCCATTTTATTGTTGTTAATCTCTTACTGTGTCTAATTTATAAATTAAACTTTTAAAAAAATAAATTAAACTTTATCATAGGTATGTCTGTATAGGAAAAAAAACAGGGTATATATAGGGTTCACTTACTATTCATGGTTTCAGGCATCCCCCGGGGTTCGTGGAACGTATCCCCTGGGGTTCTTGAAACGTATCCCCTGTGGGTAAGAGTAGCTACTGTATTAACATTTTCTGGCATTTGCTGAGCACCAACAATGGGCAAGATCGGTAGACACTGTATATACGTCATCCATTTCTCACTAAGACTCTGGAGATAATTATTTCCTCCATTTTAGGGATGGGAAGACTGAGGCTTAGAGAAGTTAGGTTGATTTGCCCAAGGTGAAAACATGGGTGGGTGAGATAGGACATAGTCCATATGGTCCCAAATCTAATGTTATTTACACTGCACTATGTATCAGACACAGTGCTGGCTTCCTTCTTCATTTCCAGAGCCCTTTGTTTATACCAATTATTCAAGGTCTGACCACACTCACCCCATATTAAATCCATTTTTTCCAGATCTGCCTCACTCATTGGTCCATCAATCAAACAACTGACCTTTACCAGGACACTCACTACATCTTACTCATCTCTCTATTCCCTTGCCCAGACCTAGACCTAGCTGCCAACAGGTATACAATATATGCTCGCCAACTAGCATGCATCAATATTCCAAAAACATCCTCTGCAATGAATACCATGCTGACGAATTTTGATGAAAGGAGCCTTTTTAAAACATTATTTTAAGATAGAAAAATAGGCATTTGTCATACTATCCATTATAAACATCCTCAGCAAAGCCTCTTTTTTTTTCTGCCTCAATTTTAAAAGTTATGTTTGATCCATTGGAATGGCCTATATAGTTTGAAGCTATTACCATTGCTAGACCTGTGATCAGATTGCTCCCTGGGCATACACTCAAGCACAGGAAGGAGAAATGTGATTAGTACCCAGATTCTCCTGCCATCCACCCCCTGTCAGTGTCTGGATCCATCGTGCTAATGAGCATAATCATGACTGATTCAGTCCCTGAGTTTCATTGTACCGACTCTAGCCTCCTGCTGAATCGAATCTTGATTTCCCCAGATTCCTGGGGAGTTCTGAAAAACTGAGAAAAACAAAGAACTCAACATCAAAGTGAATCCTTGGCTATCACATATATTTCCTTGCCCAGAGACCCGTCACTTTGTCATTGGGACACCTTTCCTTGGTTAATATTAGAATAGAATTATGGGGCTCAAACAAGGCATCTTATTGATTCACCATTAGCCAAGAGGGCAGTCTGGAGTGATGTTCAGGGCTGCTTCTTGGACTTAAAACTTGAATAGTTCTCTGCCAATGTTTTTTCCTCTGACATAAGGGGAGAGTTGGATTAGAAGATGCCTGTAGACTCACGTACCAACACCTACACTCTGGCTGGCACATTATCAAATTTACATTGCTTGCCTAGTAGAAATTTTTGTAGTTAGGGTATTTTCCGTTTGAGGCATTCAGTAAATCCCAGATTCAGAGCTGAAGAGAGCTCCAAAATTCCTATAATTAAGCTCTATAGTATTACAGGCAGTAGAACTCCCAAAGCATCACCCGTTCCAGCAGTCAGCCCAGATTCCAGAACATAACCTAAATCCTTCCTCTTGTCCTCATTTTCAGCACTCCCATCCTGGTCCAAGCCACTGTCATCCTTCACCTGGACCACTGCCATTGCCTCCTAAGTGGTATTTCAGCATTGCCCCCGATGTACCAGCCAGAATGTTCTTTGAAAGAGATAAACTAGGTTGTAATCATTCCTTTGTTTAAGCCTTCTAGTAAATTCCCACTACCTTTATTTTTTTTATTTTTAAGTATTTTTTAGAAACTTTATTTTCCATCAACCTTATTTCCATTTTGTTCGCCTTTGTGGAAGAGCAGTTTAGGACTACTCAGGGGTTGTTCCTACCCACTCAGTGACCTGAGTGGTGGCAGCTGCAGACCTGAGTGTTTGACTCTTCAGTATGGAACTAATGACTAAACACAGGGGGCACCTGTACACCATCAGACCAGCATATGACTTCAGGTTGAGTAGCAGCAAACTCAAGAGCTGGAGCAGTCCATTCACCCTGAAATTCTTCCTGGGTCACAGCCTTTGGAGCAGTGGCCTGCCCTTCCTTTTCAGGATCTCTGTAGAAGTGGAAATGAGGCACGACCTCGCACAGGTGGGCACAGGAAATGGTGCCACGCACACACAGAACTTCCTGGGCCAGCATCCACCACATCAGATCCCCGAGTGAGCTCCCTTCTTGCAAGGAATGGTGATGTCCACATAGTTCAGAGGAGAGTCTGTGTTACACAGAATGACGGTAGGCAGGTTAACGTAGGGTGCCTCTGTGAGAGAGGGTGGTGGTCAGCCCTGGGATTGCTAACTAGCAGGAGTCTCGGCTCCCAGGGAGCTTCCTGGATCTGGCTAGCAGACGTTCTAAGAATGAAGCGGCCAGCAATAGGAGTGCTGCAAACTTCAGCCCAGCCCACTGGCCAGTATTCCTGGATGATATGACACTGACACCAGCTGGGTTTTCAGTGGCAACAATAGCATGAGCTGCCAACAGAAGCTTCTCCTGGGTCCCCTTCACATTCATGATGTAGACGCCTTCACTCTTCTTCTGTAGCTGTACTGTTCCATTTGGAAGTTAAGGTGGTGCCACCCAAGTGGGTTCCTACTGTCCTAAGGAATCTGAGGACAACCTCCTTTATTTGCAGGACCTCAAGAGCTCCAGAGATTGTGAAAGTTCCCCTTTAAGCTACAATGGGAATGCAGAACAACATATGGACCCCTCCCTGGATAGCACAGAAAGGAATTCCCACTGTATTTAAAATTAACTCTAATCTTCCCATGGCCAACCAAGCCCTAGAGGTCTGGCCCCTGCCTCCCTCTCTTACTTCATCTCTTTCCACTCTCTTCCTCGCTTTCTGCCCCAGATTCACAGGCCTCCGGCTGTTCCTAGAAAACAGCAAATGTGTTCCCCACCAATGGTGTTTGCCCTTGCTTTCCCCTCTGCCTGGAACACACTTATCCCTGTTCGTACAATAGCTAGCTTCTTCTCACCCTTCAGGCCCACGTGTCACCCTCCCTGTGACTGCCCTGACCATTTCACCCCAAGAAGTCCTCACCATCACCCTCCATCACAGCACAGTGGCTTATTTCCTTCACAGGTGGCATCACCACCTGAAATGATTATGTCTACTGTTTGTATCATTTACAAACATCTCTTCCCTCTAGAATGTGGGGTGTTGTTCTTTCCAATGATGGACTTTTCCCCAGAACCTAACATAGGATCTTGCACTACTAGGTGCTCAATAAATTTGGATTGAATAAATGAATGGACTGTGTACAATGTATAATAAGAAGCTGTTAAATCTATTTGTAGTGTGGAAAGTTTTCCTGGAGGAGATGAACTCTGGTCTGATTCTCAAAGCATATGGAGTCTCAGGTCAGGTGTGCAGGGCAAGAGAGGATGTGGAGCAGGGAACAAATATGTAATATATGCCACTGGGCTACATGAGCCAGGCCTGTGCAGCATGCTCTGAGAGCATGCAAAAGGAAGTGACTCAAGCAGGGCAGAGGGTTGGCAGGAGGCTTCAGCAAGGATACGATGTCTGATCTGAGCCTTGAGAACTGAAGACAGCTCACAGACAAAGATGAAGAAGAGGCATTTCAGGCAACGTAAGTGTCCTGGGACCAGACAGACAGTATGGAAGAGGATGGCGAAAAGAGGGCATGCCTACTAAGGATCTGGGATTTTTTTTTTTTTTAGAAAAACATAAAAAAATAGAACACTGTTTTCACCACACCACAGAAAGTAAACAGAAGACACGATTACTTAACAATAAGCAATGGGACTCTGGCAGAAACAACAAGGATGAGTCAGGGAAGGTTTCTATAGATCTAATTTTAAGCACACATGGTCAAATAATTATATGCATATGTCCAAAACATTTTTTTGTTATTTTTGTTTGGTCAAAGGGCTTGATGCACAATCAGATTTGAATGCTCAGATGGGCTTCTCTAACTGTGGTGAAGGACCACATATTTATTTATTTTTTTTTTAATTTTTTTTTTATTTATTTATGATAGTCATACAGAGAGAAAGAGAGAGAGGCAGAGACACAGGCAGAGGGAGAAGCAGGCTCCATGCACCGGGAGCCCAACGTGGGATTCGATCCCGGGTCTCCAGGATCGCGCCCTGGGCCAAAGGCAGGCGCCAAACCGCTGCGCCACCCAGGGATCCCAGGACCACATATTTAAATTTCCAATCTATCTAAATAAATAAATAAATAAATAAATAAATAAATAAATAAATAAATTTCTGATCTATCGTACTCAATACTTTTGTAAAATACAACAAAAATGGCATGAACACCAAATTATAATAAATGTTCCCTAATACTTACTCTGTTTCTGTATTTATTTCCTCCTGGCCTGGTAAGAAGCACCTGGTAGAACAGCTCTGACCCATGGACCACACTTTGAACTACACTGCACTAGAGTACCAACTGGCAGGGAGGCAGTGGAGACCATCTAGAAAGGTCCAAGGAGAAGATGGTCTTGGGACATCATCTGGTCCAGACCCTTGCTCTTTGGGCAGGTGGACAAACAAATCATCTGTTATTCAGAATCCTGTGTTATACTTTTGTGTTCCTTATTGATATTTGCTTTTCCATGTCACTGACAGTTGGGGTCCTCCACAAACTCATAAATATTGTTTGACTGAAGAAGGGACCCCTTTCCAAGGCTTGGAGATGGTATCCTGCTTCAATGGTCACTGCCAGTTAACTCTTCCATAGGTTGAAGGATGTTACTTTGGGGACATTTTGTCTTAGAATTCAGCATGTACCTTCTGACCTACCAAAAATAACAAAAATAATGTTTTGAATTTATATATCCAACTTTATGAATGTATGTGTTTCATTCAGATATGTTCTAGCACCCCTGATCCATCTTTGTTGTACGTGCAAGGGTCACATTATGGTTTGATCTTACTGTTTATTTTGCATGGTATGGTGAAAATAGCACAAGCTGTGGATACATGTTGGAATTCCAGTTGACATTTTACTGGTTCTATTTGGCAAATAAAGTGAAAGAAATCCTATGAGCTTCAGCATCTTCATCTGAAAAAAATGTGAGAAATAACTTTCATCTCAGAGTCGTTTTGAAGATTAAATACCATATGTGAAACACTTGGCATACAGTAGGTGCTCAGTAAATGTGGGACCCTTTACCTTATTTATTTTGTTCCCTGCAGTACTGTTAGCCATGGGCTGGAGGAAAAGATTGAGGCTCTCTTAATTGCCTTTAGTTATAACAATTGCGGAGTCTGTCCTTAGACAGTTTCTGTTCCACCCAATGGAACAAATCCTTCATCCTGAGTAATTACAAGCAAATGCATAGTTACCAGTGGATCCCAGCCCTAACTGCTCCCAACACAGTTGGTGTAATGATAGCAAGCTCTGGAACCTCATAAAGCTCATCATGCTCAGGCTGTCCCTAAGCACATTGGATTGAGCTTGCTGTAGAAGACAGCTCTGTTGGCTTTCACCCTTCCTGGAAGCTTGCATTTAATTACTCCTTGAGCTGAGTTTATAGACCAGAGCTAGATGTGTAAGATCAAAGGGAAACTGAGCCTCAGGGAAGGAACTGGAAATCACTTCAAAATGACTTCAGGCAACAGGAATGGCAATGATTCAACAATCAGGCCCTCACAGGTGGCTTCCCCAGGCTCTGGGCAGACTCTTCTTTAGATTGCCTAGAGGACAGAGGGCTCCCCAGACTAACACCGGCTGATAACATCCACACTGTGTGAAATATATGCTTCCTGTTCCTTCCTGAACAGTCTAGGCAGAAGTTATGGGAAGTAAGAACCACCATGAAAACAGTCTTTGGCTCTGAACAGTGACCAAGAGAACCTCTGAATCCCAGCATTCCCTCCCCTTCTCCACACAGTCCTGCCAAGCCCTGCCCTGCTCTGCTCTGCCCTGGCAGGTTGGAGGGTGGCCCATGCACTCCCTGGCAGCTGCTCAAGTGGCCCTGGGAATGCTGGGCCTCTCTCTGCTCAGAGCTGGCACCCTTCTGCTCTGTTCTCTTTTCCCTGATTCTCTTTCCCAATGAAATGGGCTGTCCTTGGAATAATTCTGGAGGTACTGGTGACTGTCAACAAGAAAGGGTCGGACAGATCCTGGGTCTAATCTCAGCTCCCCTTCTTGCTAAGCCCTGTAACCCCAAATCTCATCTTTCTCACCTGCAAATTGTAGGTGACAATGACACCTATGTCATGAAGTTGTGCAATGAATCGACAATGTACTAAAGTGCTTAGCACAGTGCCTGACATACAGTAGATAGTCATCAAATACCCTTATTATTGGTTGTTATTTTTATTATTAATGAGCAGCTGGCATGCCTATTCCCAGATCATCAAAGATATATTAGTTTCATAGGGCTGCTGGAACAAAATACCATAAACTGGATGGCTTAATACTACAAAAAATGTATTCTACAGACAAGAAATCTGAAATCAAGGCCTTAGCAGGGCCTCACTCCCACTGAAGGCTCCAGGGAAGACTCTCTTCCTTGCCTCTTCTAGCTTCTCATGGCTGTTGGCATTCCTTGGTGTTCCCTGGCTTCTAGCTACGTCATTCCAATCTGTCTCCACATTACCTCCTCTGTGTCCCTATCTTCTTCTCTGCCTTATTTCCTTTTGCCACTTTCTTCTAAGGGCACTTGTGAAGATATTTAGGACTTACCCAGATAATCCAAAATAATCTCCTCAACTCCAGATCCTTAACTTCATCTCATCTGTTACCACATAAGGTAATACTCACTCTTTTGCCCTACAGGTAATATTCATAAGTTCTGGGGATTAGGGCATGAGCATAGCTTACTGGAAGCTATCCTGTTAAACCCACCATAGAAGATATTCCCCAGGAACATGGGTTTGGGAAGGAGGGCTTCTGCTTGCTTCTCGTTCAAGTGTCTCAAATCCTGATAGCATTTGATTATCACCTGCAAAACCCTCTTTGCTGTCTCTCTAGGAACCCATTCATGACCATGCCAGATTCTAACATGGTTACTAGGACCCTGGAGCCATGATATATATAGTCTGAGGTGAGTTTGTGGGATGGAGGGGGTGAGACAGAATTGGCTATAGTGATTAGAGATATGTCACTGGAACAAAGGAACTCTTAAGAAAGAACATCAAATTTTGACTCACATTATACATTAACAGTGGGGATATTGTAGACAGCCAGGCCTAGGGTTATCTGCTCTTACCTTATGTCCCTGGATATGAGTTAAACCATTATTAATCTTTACTCTTGATGTTAAGTGGCTCTGATGCCCTCAAAACTGTTCAAATAAAGTATTTCTCTCAGGGCGCCTGCGTGGGTCAGTCTATTAAATGTCCAACTCTTGGTTTCAACTCAGGTCATGATCTCAGGGTCATGGAATTAAGCCCCATCCCAGGCTCTGTGCTCGGTGGGAAGTCTGCTTGTGGATTTTCTTTCTTTCTTTCTTTCTCTCTCTCTGCCCCTCCCCCTGCTCACTCCCTCTCTCCCTCAAATAGATAAATAAATCTTTTAAAAAAATATATTACTCTCAATCCCTGATCGCTGAGGAAGCACCATGTTCAAAAGACACCATGCATATTGTATTCTATGGATTTGTAGAATATAATGTCACCCAATAACTTGGATTTGAATGTACAGTGGCAGTTCTGGGGGAGATGGAGGGGAGAAATGTGAAGTTCGAGGTCTCAGGCAGAGTTTCCAAACCATGAGTTGGTGGAAGTGGAGGTAGAAAGCCTCAACTTTCCTTACCCTAGACCAGTCCCATGACCTCTGCATATTCTTGCCTCTCATGGGGCTCAGTGCTCTCACTGTAAAATGAGAGGGTATAATGGGCTAAATAAAGCTCCCCCCGCCAAGACATTCATGTCCTAATCCCCACAACCTGGGAATTTCACTTTATTTGGCAAAAGGGACCTTGTAGATGTGATTAAATAGAGGATCTTGAGATGGGTAATTATCCTGGATTCTCTAGGTGGCTCTTAATGTAATTGTAAGTGTCCTACTAAGAGAAAGGCAAGAGGGAGATCTGACTACAGAAGAGAAATCATGTGGTAACTGAAACAGAGATTGGAGAAGTATATCCACAATCCAAGGAACACCAGCCACCATTAGAAGCCAGGAGAGGCAAGAATCCTTCCTCCAGAAGGAACCAGTTGTGCCAACATCTTGATTTTAGTGCTGGAAGACCCATTTCAGACTTCTGATTTCCAGAACCATAAGAAAATAAATTTCTGTTGTTTTCAACCATTAAGTTTATGGCAATTTGTTCTAGTAGCAATAGGAAAGGAATGCAAGGAGTTAGACCATATCCCTGCAATAATGATAATTATACAAGAATGTTCAAGGGCTCAGCTTGGGCCAGGCATTCTGTAACAAGTTATATTCCTAATTTACTCCCATCTTCATCCCTGAGAGGTAAGTATTATTAATCTCAGGGAACCGAGATTTAGAGAGGTTCATTAACTTTGCTAAAATTAAACAAGTAAATGGAGAGCCGGGATCTAACCCCAGGTCCAGCTGCTTCCTAAGGATCCATGATACACTGCTTGCTTTTATATAAGCAATTTCTTGACAGTTTTTACTATATTATACATTTAAGAAAAAAAATTCATGACTTACATAAGCCATTCAATTTCTACTTCCCAGTGGAACTCTAAATATCAGTGTGTGTATGTACAAAGTGAGATCTTTTTCTCACATTTCCATTTCTTAGATTATGTTAAAATTGCCTTTAGCAATTTCATGAAATCCAGTTTCAGTAACATAAGAACTCACTCAATGGGAAACGAATTTCTAGTCCTTAGATTAGATAAAATATGTTAGGGCAGCCCGGGTGGCGCAGCGGTTTAGCGCCGCCTTCAGCCCAGGGCCTGATCCTGGAGATCCGGGATTGAGTCCCACTTCGGGCTCCCTGCATGGAGCCTGCTTCTCCCTCCGCCTGTGTCTCTGCCTCTCTCTCTCCCTTTCTGTCTCTCATGAATAAATAAATAAAATCTTTTAAAAAATACATTAATAAAAATTATCTCAAACTTGAAAATACAAATTGATCAAATAATATTGATCTTGAAAATACAGTATGTCTTTATAATGTAAAGACATTTACATGCAGCACTGTTGGACTGGCTCACCTAAGGAGGGTTTCATTCTTTTGGCTAGTGGCTCTCAAACGTTTTGGTCTCAGGATTCCTTTAACTATTAAAAGTATTAAAGTATTAACTATTAAAAAGTATTGAAGACCTTTTCCTCTGTGGGTTATACTTACTGATCTTTACCATCTTAGAGATTAAAAATTTTTAAATTCAAAACGTTTATTAGTTCATTTAAATAATAACAAACTCATCCCATATGAATACAAATCACATTTTTATGAAAAGAAAAACATATATGTTTCCCAAAACCAAATAATTTAGTGAAAAGAGTTTGTATTTTTGCAAATTCCTTTAATGTCTGGCTTAAAGAAGACCTCTGGCTTCTCATATATGCTTCTGCATTCAGTCTGGTATAATAAGCTGGTTTGGCTGGAGCCTAGGAAAATAATTCTGTCTCACTGAGATACACAATTTGAAAAGGGGAAGCAGGAGAGAGATGGAATTTAATGGCCTTTCCAGATAACTATGGATATTCTCCTCTGATACTGCACCCAACTTGGCTAGTGATAGTTTCTTAAAGATTAATGACAATATGGAACCTGAGATATCGATGAACTTTCTGAACTCTCTTCCACTAACGTCCATTGAGCTATCTCACACTTTAAATGTTTAATCCACATGTGGATTTTTTGTTATCGTGCACTGGTTCACTGAGTTGTGCCAACATTCCCAATGTTAATCTGGTCATGGTTCCAGAGAAAAGAGTTTCAAAATTCTAATTTTCACTTGAAAATGTGAATCTTGTACTGCCACCAGTTCAGTCACTGCATTTTTCTAAAGTGCCAGGTTTGCTTCATTCACTTTTGAGAAACTATTTGTCAAGTACCCAAGGCTGAATAATCATAGCTTGTCAGTCAGGTTTTTTTTTTTTTTAAGCAAAAATGTTGTTCCTTGAAAAAAGTGGCAAGTTCTGCTCCTAACTCCAATGACAGCTCCACTGCTTTTCTCCTGGATAACCAACACACTTTGGTATGCAGCAGGAGCATTTTATGTTCTCTGCACTTTCCATTTCACTGCATGGAATATTAAAAAGAGGTGTACTCAAAGTCAAGATTTAAGACATTTAATACTTTTTACTGCTTCATCAAGGACATACTTAAGTGAAACAGGTGCTTTTTTGGCAGCCAGTACATGAGGTAAAGAATGCACTGACCACCAGAGTAGTTTGCACCAAGGTGCCACATTTCCACCCACATTGCTTTTGCTTCATCAGTGCACATGCTCACACCAAAAAAATAAATAAGTAAAAATGGCAGAAAGGCAAATGACATCTTGGTGTTCTTGTGAAAAAAGGTTTGACATCATATATGCCTGAAAGGGTTTCAGATTCCCCACAGATCCATGGACCACACTTTGAGAACCTCCATCCTATGATACCTTCTAGTTCTGAGAATTCATGACTCTTCCCTAACACCAGATCTCCTAGATGACTTTTTCTAAAGCTATCCTCAAACTGGTGCCACAAAAGAGAGAAGAGTAGCCCCAATATCCCTGTCGTGCTTCAGTCCACTTAGATTCTGAATCAAGAGATGTGAAGTATGGCTGGGGGTGGGCAGGAGGGCATGTGAGCATCCATTTGAGTCCACTGGACAGCATCTTGTGTCATGCTGGGTGGTAGATAATGAAGGAAGTGACCTATGTCAGGGTTCCCACAGGGTATCTAAGGCCCTAGATGCTTCCAAGTCCTTTCTGGGCAGAGTGTTCAGGAAACAACCTCCTTTCTGCAGGGCTGTTTGTCTCTTTCCCCAATTAATTCTTCCTGACATCTAACATTAGATGTGTAAGCAATGATTTCTGGTCTAGGTCAGCCACTCCATAACTATTTATAATCCTGCAGGAAATCATTACTCTTTTCATTTCAAGATTAACTGATTAAAAAAAAACTAATTATGGCAGATCATGAAAACAAATTTCAAAGGGTGTTTTGGGGACAGAGTGACCTGGTAAATAATTATTTTCTCTTGTACCTAGCTCCCTAACCACACAAAGACTTTATCACTGTCTTCCGGATGAGCGGCTTTTAAGAACTAGCTGGGATTCAGAGAATTGGGGAAGTGGGATAGAGATGAGGTTTGCATCAAGGCACAAGGTTTTTAGGGTATTAAAAAATCTAAATGTGTCCTATGAGGACAGGCAATATGGCTGCAGAGCACTGGGGGATATTTAGAAGTCTGCAAAGAATCTCTGAAATAAATGCTAGGGTAGAGACTCTTTGGGTTTCATATCAGGTTGAAATTGATAAGGTTTCACCACAGTAAATACAATTGATCTCAGCCCTCCTCCTCTGGAGCCATCAGGGGGCATCCTCTGTGACCTTGAGGATTTTGTCAAATTGGTAAAAATGAGGTAAGATGTTCTCTCAAAGGGAACTGTATAACAAGTCACTGTGCTGGCTGAGAATTTCTATGTCTCCATGCTCCCTGACAATTAGTGTCTTTTCTGTTTAACAAACATTACTGTTTTGACATCTACCTTGTGCCTAACTCTGAGAAAGGCATTGGAAAGAATATAAAAATTATTAATATAAAATCCTTTATCTCTAATTTTTTGAAGGAAATAAGAATTATGCACAAAAATCTAAAAAAAGCAAATGAAAAGCATGGGTCTTCCACTTCCTAACTGTGTAACTGTATAGACAAGTTATATAGGCTTTCTGAACTTCAGATTTCTTGTCTGTAACATAGGGATAACCCTAGTACATCCCTTGTGGGGTTATTTTGGACATTAAATGAAAAAACATGTGTAAAGAGCCTTCTACAGAGCCTGAACTTAGCATTCCATATATCTGAGTCCATTGTAACTATCATTTTTGAGTGACTTTCCCTCCTAACAATAACTAGGGAGCATTAATCCCTTTACAAGTGATGGAATCCGAGGCTTAGGAAAATAAAATAATTCACTATTCCATGATACCCTTTGGATGAGAATCATTGCAAAAGAGCAGAGAAAGGGACAGGCATTGAAAAGATAAGGGTCATTAATAGTTGTGGTATCCTGTCTCCAAGATGGTGTTCTGGGGAACCATCATATTTGTATCCTTGTATAGCCCCCTCACTCAGTATTGCAGGCTGGCCCTGCAATAAATGTGGCATCAGTAATGCTACATGATGTCAGATGTGGCTTAAAGGAGTCTAGCAGCTTCCACTCGGCTCCTTTGGGATGCTTGCTCTTTAGATGCTCCACCTTGGAGCTCAGCAACCATGCTGCGAGGTGCCTAAACCTAAGCCGCTACCTCAGCTAAGCTCACAGCCAACAACGAGCACCAAGATGATAGTCCTGTGCATGCACCACTTTGGACTTTATCCAAAGCCAAGCCTCAAGATGATATTCGACTACAACTGCTTTTGGGAAATCCAAGTGAGAACTGTCCAGACGAGATCAGGTCCCATTTCACCTAAAATGTGGAAAGATACAAGGGAATCTTTCTCTCAACTTAAGAATAAGAAGTAACTAGATGATCTAAACATCATAACTCTTCTGAAGCATGTCAGAAAGCTAAAGTCACAAAACAACTAGGTTAACTCAAATCAAAAGGTCATCAAGTCCCTCCAAGAAGAGATGAGACCTGTGAACTGTTGCACTTGTGGCAGAGCGTAGGAGTCAGAGGAGACCTCCATAATGGCAGATGGCAGGTAGGGACCCACTTGTCATTCACTATATGCTCAAACTATTTTAAATTTTAAAGGGACTTGGACGGGGAAGCAGATGACCTGTTTTGTAGACAGATGCTGATCGCAGCTCAGTGACCTTGGGAAGTTCCCCACATTTTGGCACCTATCTGGTTGAGGCTGCTGGCTGCCTGTGGCAGACATCGCAATGATGACACTGGGCACTTCTCAAAGTGCATGGAGCAGGAAGGCCACTGAGACAGGGAGGCCAGGGCACTCAAGGATGGGCAGTGGCTTTGACACGCTCCACAGCTGGCAGACAGCAAAGGTTCTGAACACTTCCTGCCTCTCCTGTTCATTAATTAATGTGCACAGCTTTACACAAATCACGCATCTCCCCTGTGCTTTTGTGCCTCCTTTTCCAAGGTTCAGAAAACTAATACAGACACCCTTACCACACTCCTTCCCACCACTGCATGCACACACACTCATTTGCAAACACTGTGGTGAGGAAGAGCCAGGCAAAGTGACAGAACCACTTTACAAGTAAAATGACCACTGATACCAAATGACTTGACAGGTTAAATGATGCAGAGGCAATAAATTGTCTTAATGAATCTCTAAGTGACCAAAAGAAACTGGACACCAAAGCCCTGAGAGAAGTAAAAATGTTTTGTTTTGTTTTGTTTTGCAAAATATCATCTATAAAGAATCTATTATGTACCAGGAACTTTGCACATTTTTTAATGTTCTTTATCTCCAATTCATACAAAACTAAAAGTTAGATGTTACTGTGCCATTTTGCACATGGGAAAGCCAAGGTCGAGTACAGAGTAGTGATTATTCCATAGGCTGTGCAGTCAGACTACGTGGGCTTGGTTCCCAGCTCTGCTACTGACTGACCATGTGACTGTGGACGAGTCTCTGTGCCTCAGTCATTCCTTCTATGAAATGGGGATAATAATGGTACTTTTAACAAATGAGAGAGTAAGAGTAAGACATGAGGCAATGTGCCTAGCATACAGTAAGCCCTTAATGAACATGACTTGTCATTATAAGTTACTTTACCCAAACCACACAATGAGAAAGAGTCTGACTCCAAAGTTGCATTCTTTCCAAAGAAATATTTGTGGTTATGAACATTGTTTTGTGAAATATTAATAAATTTAAATAACCTAAGTTAAACAGAACTAGTATGAAATCAGACAGACCTGCCTCGAGGTCTGCCCACAATCCCCTTGAGGCAGCATAGCCAGGAATGACCAGACGTTCGCCGAATGGCTTTCTTAGGCTCCCCGCTCCCTCTCATTTTTTGTCGTCCTTGCTCATTGAGACTCCCTCTGTGATAGAATCTCATTCCATTATGTGAAATTTAGGTAACTAAGGATCTTCAAAGTATAATATATATTTTATTTTCTATGTAAATTGAAGAGTATCAAAGCAAAACAGGACTCATATAAGATTGTAAGTCTCTCTTTGGGCTCTTCGTGTAACATAGGTTATCAAAGAGATAGAAAGACATCAATGGATGAATGGATAAGTAAAATGTGGATATGTATACTATGGACTATTAAATCTTAAAAAGGAAGGAAATTCTGGCACATGTTATAACATGGATGAACCCTGAAGACATTATGCTAAGTGAAATAAACCAGTCACAAAAGGACAAATGTAGGATTCCACTTAATGAGGTAATTAGAGTAATCAAACTCATAGAGAGAGGGAGACAATAGAATGGTGGGGGCCAGGGACTGAGGGCAGGCGAGCACAGGAAGTTAGTGTTTAATGGGTATACACTCTCAGTGAGCAAGATGAAGAGTTATGGGAATGGACAGTGGTGAATGTACTTAATGCCATTTCAAGACAGTTTTTTTAGATTATTTATTTGAGAGAGAGAGAGAGAGCATGTGCACATGTGGAAGGGAAGGACAGAGGGTGAGGGAGAGGGAGAGAGAGAATCTCAAATAGGATCCCTGCTGAGATCATGACCTGAACCGAAATCAAGAGTCGGATGCTTAACTGACTGAGACACCTAGGCGCCCCCACTTCAAGATAGTTTAAATGTTAAATTTTATGTTATGTATATGCTAACACAGTGAAAATATTTTTCAAAGAAAGAGAATATGAAATTTGGAGGAGACTAAGGGCAGTATAATAATAATGGAACATAAAATATTGGTGAGTTAGTTCTGAGTCATGCTTGGAATGGATCGCGCATGAGTCAAACAGCCTTCTAGATGCTAAGAGATCAATGAAATCTAAATCCCTCAAGCTTCATTTCTTTCAATGCTAAGGGCCATAGTTATTGGGGGATGGGCTCCAGGAATTATAACACCTGTCACTGAGGGCTAGAAAAAAGCAAGATAATCAGTTGCCAACAATAGTATAGATGGAGTGATTTCTAAGGGAGTACCCATTATGGAAATCTAAGCTTGCTGAACAGAGGAGGCAGACAGGAAGGGGTCAACTGCAATCTGTTGTTCACTGAAGGTCTCTGCGTGGCTAACACTGAACTGGGCACTGCTGGAAAACAAAAATTATAAGGTAGTGTTCTCTACCGAAGGAGCTACCAACAAGTCAGAAAACATGACAGTGCTCAGTTGTGTGGACTTCCATGAGATTAGGATCTGTGGCGCTTTTATATTGTGCCAACTTGACTAGACTGGAACTATGTGTCCCAGAATTCCTTTCCCTGGATGGGTCTGAGCTAGCATTGGTCACAGGAAGAAGCTGCAATAACTGAAAGCAGCCATTATGCTCTGAAGGCCCTGGTGGACCAGCACCAAATGCTGGTGCCTCTAACGAATGTGGCTGACCTGCTGGCTCTCATTGTCGGTGAGGATGGCAGCCAGCCCGCAGCTCCTTGGGCCCCACTGGATCTCCTCATCCTCTGAGTCTGGAACAGGTGCACATGTAAGTCTGTAACAAAGAGACCAGCTTCTGGAGGTCACCCCCATCATCAAAATTAGAGGCAGCAAGAGAAAAATGTGGGTTCCAACCTGTCCTTATGAGTTCCAATTTGCCTTTATGGGATCCAATTTGTCTCTGTGCGCCCCAAATTGTCCTTGCTGTTCTCCATTTCACATCCATCTTTTCTTTCCAACTGCTGGCCTTGCTGACCTAGAGAAACTTCAAGCCCAGCACCAAAAGTAGAATTAAGTCTTACATAGATTTCTTGAGCACCTCCAAGAACTGCCTAAGATCTAATGACTCTGGTGAATCCTTTACTCCACATTAGCCATGGCTCTGATGCCCTGATAGAACCATCGCTAATAAGACCATGGGACAGGGGCGCCTGGGTGGCTTAGTCACTTCAGCGTCTGCCTTCAGCTCAGGTCATGATCCCAGTGTCCTGGGATCGAGCCCCACATTGGGCTCCCTGCTCAGCAAAATCCTGCTTCTCCCTCTGCCCTGCTCGTGCACTTTCTCTCTCTCTCTCTTTCTCTGAAATAAAAAAAAAATGAAATATTTTTTTAAAGGAAAGACCATGGGACAGTATAGTCAGACAAAAGAAGGTATATGTGAGTTCAGCCTTAAAACCTTAAATTTTTAAATCATTAACATACCAGCCACTTTCTAATGCTACTTTCCAAACATTACTCATCCATGCCTTAAGATGGACTTTGTTCCATCATAAGCCAGTGTTATTTCCAGCTCAGTACATACCAACCCCTAAAATATATTTCTGAGCCAGACCTAGGTAATCTCTTTTTCAGTCTGCCTGCTGCCCATAGCTTTATAGTGAATAAACACCAGCAAAGTCTATAAAACCCAAGAGAAAAACAGGGGAACGTTTGAAGCAGTTACATTCATAGGGTTTAGGAAAAACATCAGAATGATATTTGGGCTTTGGAGTTATAACTAACAATGAATCCTGGCTCCATACTTTTTAAACACTGGGCTTTTGCCAAGTTGCTTAACTTTTCTGAGCCTCAGTTTTCTCATCTGTAAAATAGGAGAATAACTCCTTCACTTTCAGTTTCCTATGAAGATAACATTCTAAAGTGAATAAAATATGATAGTGTTTAAGTGCTTAGTAGTATACTAAATATGTGTACGTGTATACATGTGCACATGCACACACACAAACTCACTATCAGGCCTGAGGGATTCCATTATTTGGTCATTGTGTCTTATCTCCAATAACTGGGATGCTTATCTATAATGAATAAATGGATGATGGGTGGATGGGTGGGTTGATGGATGGTGATTTTTGCTTTGCTGAAGATCTCCGAGGAGAAGGGCCAATAGGAAAGGAATGGACCTGAACATCATGACTTTGAAACAGATGTTAAGTCAAGGACATACCTACAGAGAAATCGCTCAAAATTGCTGCAGCATCAGACTCTGCCAGGTTTTTGTCCTTGCTTCCCCAGGGTTTGTTCTTCAAGCACCACACTGCTCCATGTTTCTCTCACAGTTTTTTAGAGTCTTCAAATCCCTTTCATGAACATAATGTCATTAGAAGTTTGCAATAGCCCACTAAGGCAGAAAACATGAATATTAGTATCCCCATCTTACCACCAAGGAAAAGAGTTTTAGAGAGGCTGAGCCGCCCGTTCTAATATCTAACCCTGGGCTGCTTCCATCATGATCCACGGCTGGACCAAGGTCGCTAAGCAGGGCTACGAAGAAGAACCACAGTTGCCATGAGAAAAGCTGCTTTTCCATTGCAGCAAAATTATGGGGAGTGCATCTTGGTCTCGTGTAACAAATGTGATGTCTCTGCAGAGGAGCCAGGGCTCTAATTCTGGGCCTGCTTTTACTAGTTGTCATTTGACATGGTGAAGGGAAAAAACTTGGACCTCACCATCAAGTAGATCGGAGCTTGAATCCTAGCTCTGCCGCTGTCTGTAAAACCTGGGGCAAGTTACTCTCTGTGAGTCACAATTTTTCAATCTACAAAACTGAGATAATATCCAGTCTTGAGGCTTAATTGAGATAACCTAGCAAAGTAACTAGAATCTAGCCAAGGTTCAATCAATGATAATCCTCTATTATCCCTTCTCTATCCATGTCCACCTCAGTGGAATAGAGAAAAACAGCAGAACAGTTAAGAGCATGAACTATGGAGCCAATCTGTCTGACTCTCAATTCTAGCCCTGCCATCTATTGACTATGTGACCTTGGGAAAATTACTAAACTTCTCTGTGCTTCATTTTGCTCTTTTGCAAAATGAAGACAGTAATAGTACCTACTTCATAAGGTTCTTATGAAGATTTTTTTAAATTTTTTATTTATTTATGATAGTCACACACACAGAGAGAGAGGCAGAGACACAGGCAGAGGGAGAAGCAGGCTCCATGCACCGGGAGCCCGACGTGGGATTCGATCCCGGGTCTCCAGGATCGCACCCTGGGTCAAAGGCATGCGCCAAACCGCTGTGCCACCCAGGGATCCCGGTTCTTATGAAGATTAAACTAGTTAATATATGTAAAGCACTTAGAATACTGAATAGCATACAGTAGGTGCTTACATATGTTTTCTTCTTTAAATAAAAAAAAAAAAAACAACTCATCACCAGGCACTTTGCTAAGCCCTGGAGATATGATGGTGGACAACACAACCAGGCCCACAGCCTTTGTTGAGCTACCATTCGGAGGGAAGGGTGGTGGAAAACTTAGGGGGAAAAATCAATAAGATAATTACAGGTTATAATAAGTCCTTGAAGGAAAGATAGCTGTGTACTGTGATCGAGGACAATGGCAGGAAGGTGGTGCCCAGACAGAGGGGAGTCAGGGAAGGCTTCTCCAAGAAGGTGGTGGGTAAGCTGAGACCAAAGGACTGTGAAGGTTCTGCTCATAGAGTTTAAATCAATCCAATCTAGGGGTTTGGGAGCACTTGGCATGAGCATAAATATTCTAATGGATCTACCTCACAGGATTGTTCTAAGGAATAAATATAATGAGGTCTGAGAAACACCTGGCACACGGCCTGGTCCATAGTAAATGCTGCACATTGTTACCATCTCCCTGGAAAGTGCATCACTTCAGAGGAGCACCCATGGATTCTGCGTAGGCAAATGGAGTGCTCTTCTGGCTTTGTCTCTGCCTCCTAGAGCAGCATCCATTCAGGAATCAATTCAAAAATTCCCTCAAATCAACACACCATTACTAAGTGAATTATTTATGAGCCAAATTAAAGGTACAGATATGATAAAACATACAAATCCAACCCTAAGCTTCTCTCCAGGGACTTAACAGACTGAAGGAGGAAGTAGATACCTACAAACCCCTAAAGGGGGCGCCTGGGACTAGAGAGGGTAACACCCTTTCTGCTGCAGAGCAAAGGATGGAGTATCTCCCACAGATCCTCACCAGAGAAGAAATGGAGCATAGGGTCAGGAAAGCCTGGCTACCTGGGAGGGGATCTCTAGCCATCAAGTGAGCTTTCAAAAAAAAATAATAATAATTAATTAATTTTTTTTTTTTAAGTGAGCTTTCATTTTGCCAGCATGCTGGATTAATGAATATAATACCAGCCTGGCTCATGACACAAGGCCCTGGGGCAGGCCCCCCCAGGGCAGGGATATGAGCTGAAAGGAAGAGGGGTCCAGATGCTCCAGATGGGTAATGGCCATGCCACAGGCTCTGGGGCAACGGTGTAGAAGGAGGGGTATCAAAACTGCCACCACTCTTGCCCTGCCTGGGAGGCAGCCTCAACCTCGAGGCACCAAATGCATTCCAGCCTCCAACCCTCCACTGCTTTCCATCCCTGCCTGGAATTCCCAGTTTGTTCCCTACTTCATATTATCTGTGCTGCTCCAGAGTTTGGTTCTGCTTCCCTGAATGTTACAGCCCACAGCCAGCACCACTACCCACTCCACAATCCATTACGACCTGTGCCTGCAGGACTCAGATCATTCTTCAATCAGACCATAAGCCCTTGTTGCACACAGAACTCGGTGCTAGGTGCTGGAGGTAGATCTCCTACGGTGTACTATACAGGTGCCAGGGGATACAGGTGGACACTGTCCTTCCACACGGTGTAGGTTTGAGTCAGCACCGAAAGAGATGCCAATAAAGGGAACAGGACCATGGCAAAAGAAAAGATTTCATACTTGCCATGTCTCCTATCTTCTCACACTACAGGGCAACGTTCTTCATTCATTCACTTGTTCATTGAAGAATTACGTACCAAGGGCGCTATTCCAGGTGATTAAAATACTTTTGTGAACAAAACAGACAAAAAAAAATCCATCAGTAAGGGGATATTTTCACGAAGGCAGGAAAGAGGTAAGGAAATGACCCTGTGGATTAATACAGTTTGTAGTATGTGCTTGCAAGAGCAATTTAGCACAAAGGCCCTGAGGTGAATGTGTCCCTCCCCGGGCCCCTGGGGAGACCACAGTGTCTAGAGCCAGTGAGCATGGGAGAGCAGAAGATGAGAGGACTAAGACAAACCAGGGGGCCATGAGAGACATGAGCTTTGCTCTGGGTGAAGCAGGGAGGCACTGGGAGATTCTGTGTTGAAAGGAACATGGTATAACTCACATTCAGGAGGATGTTGTGGTACCACAAGAGACAGATGGCAATGGCTTCACCCAGGGGAGAAGCAGAGAAAAATAGCTGTATATTCCATTTCCTTCCCTAATGCTTAGGACCATCTCAGGCTTCTGGTAGAAGTGGGATTAAAAAAAAACAAAACAAAAAACAAAAAACAGACCAATTGGGCACCTGGGTGGCTCAGTCAGTTAAGTATCTGCTTTTGGCTTAGGTCATGACCCTAGGGACCTGGGATCAAGTCCTCCATTGGGCTCCCTGCTCAGCCAGGGAATCTGCTTCTCCCTCCGCCCCTCCCCCACCACTCATTTTCTCTCTCTCAAATAAATAAATAAATAAATAAATAAATAAATAAATAAATCTTTAAAAAAACTGGACTGATTAGATTAAAATAAGACAAAAACCTAAAAAGCCCTTTGGATCTGAGCTCGAGCCAAGTGCCAGGTCCTATTGCACTACTGAGGACAGACGAGTGAGGTCCTATAGCCTACACTCATCAGACATGCATGGGGTGGCATTGGCCAACTGCAGTTTTATCGTGGAGAGCTCAGTGGGCAATCCTGACAGCCATGCCCATGAACCCAAGGTTTCCTTGGCCGGAGCTAAGAGCTGCAGGAAAGAAACCTGTGTGCTGGATAAAGCAATGAGAATGGAAATGTCCCTTTACTTCTATTATGTCACGGATTTTTAATATATCAAGTGACCTCAAAATAAAAGAGGTTTCTGAAGGCCCATCCACCACCCTCCCAGTCTTCAGAAAGGCTGTCCTGGATTTCAGTCCAAAGGCCTGGCAAAGACAGGCTCACAGAACTCAAAAAAGGCATAAAGTGATGATTTAGGGACCAGGCCCAGCATGTCAGATCTGATGTGCAAGAGCAGAGGGCAGGAGCACATAGTGAGGGGGAGATAACTCTCCCATGGACTGAACCCCTTGGCTCTCTGCCCAAGCTCCAATACCCTCTGCCACATGCTAGAGTCATCCAAACAATGTATCATGTAATCTTTATGATCATTCCAACTATTCCTTGTGAGACACCAGCTCAGTGGGGAACTCATTCTGCAGAATTTTGCAGGACTTAGTCCAGGGGAGAAATTGCAGGAAGATGGAGAAAAAAATCAAGATCTTAGTGAGTTTCACTGTTCTCACCCTTCTGTTGAAAGGAGCCTCCCTCCCCCATCTCCCCACCCCCTGTGATGCCCTGCACTCATTGTTACATCAGCCTGTGTCTAAATCCATTCAGGTTGTGATAACACAACACTACAGACAAAATGGCTTACAAAACACGGAAATTTATTTCTTTTCTTTCTTCCTTTTTTTTTTTTTTTGGAAATTTATTTCTGAGTAAGTATTTCATCAGCTTGAGACAGCCCGTCCATGGGTCCGGTCCTGGAACCCCATCCAGAGTCTAGTATTAGTCAAAGAAAAACCTTAACCTCCATTACCTTAACCTTACCTTTCCAGTTTTCAAAGCACTAAGGATTCAGTCCCTGATCTGATCTGATCCTCAGCAAATCTGTGAGATAACTACTATCATTTCAGCTTTACAGGTGAGAAAACAGCCTCATAAACATTCAGCAATATCCTTAAGATCATACAACTGATAAGTAGCAGAACTAGAACTCAAATAGGTAGGTTCAAGTCCAATGTCTATTCTGTGCTTGAAGAGCACTTTAAAAGAAAGGCTCTTACTTCTAACTAAATCCTTTTCTAATTTATGTATCTGCATCTCCTAAGATAGGGTCCGACGTAATCTCTTTGTTCTGGAAAGAAGTGTGTCCCAGTAAAAATGGGTTGGGCTGGAGTCCAGCTGTAGGAACCAGTTATATAACCCTAGACAAGTGCTGGCACCTCTCAGCAGGCCTCCATTTCTTCTTCTCTCAAGTGGATGGAATAATACCTGACTTGTCTGCCTCACGGTGTGCTATGAGGCTCTAACAGAAAAAGAGAAGAAAAGTGCCCTACACATGTAAGCTCAACATTACAAAGTGTGCCAGGGCTCTCATGTCCTCCTGTCCTGGCCCCTGCTGCTCCGAGAGCTGATCTTGGAGACGCCCTAACCACCTCCTCTACCCTGCCTTATTTCCATCTTAACCCCATTTCCCAGATCTGACCCTCCCATCAGAGCCCAGATCTAGGATTAGATAGTGGTGGTAGAAACTTCATAAATTTACTAAAAACTGCTAAATTTTAATCTTTATATATGATATGTGGATTATAGCTCATTTTTTAAAAATGAAAAGGTACAATTGCTAGCCCTTGTAATAAGCACAAGGGCCTACCTGAGACTGTAGCTATGGTAACATGAGAAGACAAATTAATTGTAGATTTTGAGGAAGAGGAAGAAGCCAGATATGATTACCATTTTAGGACTGAAAATGAGGGAAGACAATGGCACCTTTAACCAAAAGAAGGGCAAGCATCTGGGAGAGACCATAACCAACTCAGTGTATAGTGTATGGAATTTGAGAGTTCAGTGGGACACACAAGTGTACCCTGGGCATCCGAAAGCCAGAAACTCTGGCCTGGATTTCTGGGACTGGTGAGGACTGGGGAAATCCATAAACACTGAGGGTTAATGACAAGATTGGATGCACTCCATCAAGATTTATGAAAAGAAAAAAGAGTTAGTCTTCACCAATGACATGATACTCTACATAGAAAACCCAAAAGCCTCCACTCCAAGATTGCTAGAACTCATACAGCAATTTGGTAGCGTGGCAGGATACAAAATCAATGCCCAGAAATCAATGGCATTTCTATACACTAACAATGAGACTGAAGAAAGAGAAATTAAGGAGTCAATCCCATTTACAATTGCACCCAAAAGCATAAGATACCTAGGAATAAACCTAATCAAAGAGGTAAAGGATCTATACCCTAAAAACTATAGAACACTTCTGAAAGAAATTGAGGAATACACAAAGAGATGGAAAAATATTCCATGCTCATGGATTGGAAGAATTAATATTGTGAAAATGTCAATGTTACCCAGGGCAATTTACACGTTTAATGCAATCCCTATCAAAATACCATGGACTTTCTTCAGAGAGTTAGAACAAATTATTTTAAGATCTGTGTGGAATCAGAAAAGACCCCGAATAGCCAGAGGAATTTTAAAAAAGAAAACCATAGCTGGGGGCATCACAATGCCAGATTTCAGGTTGTACTACAAAGCTGTGGTCATCAAGACAGTGTGGTACTGGCACAAAAACAGACACATAGATCAATGGAACAGAATAGAGAACCCAGAAGTGGACCCTGAAATATATGGTCATCTAATATTCGATAAAGGAGGAAAGACTATCCATTGGAAGAAAGACAGTCTCTTCAATAAATGGTGCTGGGAAAATTGCACATCCACATGCAGAAGAATGAAACTAGACCACTCTCTTTCACCACACACAAAGATAAACTCAAAATGGATGAAAGATCTAAATGTGAGACAAGAGTCCATCAAAATCCTAGAGGACAACACAGGCAACACCCTTTTTGAGCTCGGCCACAGTAACTTCTTGCAAGATACATCCACGAAGGCAAAAGAAACAAAAGCAAAAGTGAACTATTGGGACTTCATCAAGATAAGAAGCTTTTGCACAGCAAAGGATACAGTCAACAAAACTAAAAGACAACCTACAGAATGGGAGAAGACATTTGCAAATGACATATCAGATAAAGGGCTAGTTTCCAAGATCTATAAAGAATTTCTTAAACTCAACACCAAAGAAACAAACAATCCAATCATGAAATGGGCAAAAGACATGAACAGAAATCTCACAGAGGAAAACATAGACATGGCCAACATGCACATGAGAAAATGCTCCGCATCACTTGCCATCAGGGAAATACAAATCAAATCCACCATGAGATACCACCTCACACCAGTGAGAATGGGGAAAATTAACAGGGCAGGAAACAACAAATGTTGGAGAGGATGCGGAGTAAAAGGAACCCTCTTACACTGTTGGTGGGAATGTGAACTGGTGCAGCCACTCTGGAGAACTGTGTGGAGGTTCCTCAAAGAGTTAAAAATAGACCTGCCCTACGAGCCAGCAATTGCACTGCTGGGGATTTACCCCAAAGATTCAGATGCAATGAAACCCCGGGACACCTGCACCCCGATGTTTCTAGCAGCAATGTCCACAATAGCCAAACTGTGGAAGGAGCCTCGGTGTCCATCGAAAGATGAATGGATAAAGAAGATGTGGTTTATGTATACAATGGAATATTCCTCAGCCATTAGAAATGACAAATACCCACCATTTGCTTCAACGTGGATGGAACTGGAGGGTATTATGCTGAGTGAAGTAAGTCAACCGGAGAAGGACAGTGTATGTTCTCATTCATTTGGGGAATATAAATAATAGTGAAAGGGAATATAAGGGAAGGGAGAGAAAAAGACTCCTAACTCGGGGAAACGAATTAGGCGTGGTGGAAGGGGAGGAGGGCGGGGGGTGGGGGTGAATGGGTGACGGGCACTGAGGTGGGCACTTGACGGGATGAGCACTTGGTGTTATTCTGTATGTTGGTAAATTGAACACCAATAAAAAATTAATTTATTTAAAAAAAAAGAAAAAGCAAAAAGAGTCAGCAGAGTTTTTATATCTCCAATATTAGTATTTCTGTAAATTGGTGGGCTCCAATCCTCGTCAACCTATGAATTCTTTAGGTACAGTTGAACTAGTTAACATGGTCTTTCTCCAGTAGGGTTAAGGTTTACTCCTCTTCCACCAGATAGAGGACCAGTATTCACCTTGAGCCCATTCAAGGTTTGGTTTTAGGCTTCGTTACTGCTGATCTGTTGTGATCTTTACCTTACTCTGAGGGTACAGTCATGACTCTGAGGGAATTGCTTTAAGGTGTAAGTCCTTATTCCTCTGATTCAGGCATCTTGGGGTCCTAAATGAGATCCTAGGGAGTTTTACCAAGGCCCCTCAGCTTTGGCAAGACTTAATCTCATCATCTATCTGCCAATACCCTTCATTTATTAAAACCTCTGCCCAGCACTTGAGTGTCCCTGCTGTTCTATTCCTCTGGGCATCCTGAAATCTCACTCCTCGCTGGTGCAACTTAGCAGTCATTTGAGGACTTCAGGGTATTTGCCTGCATATTTGGGGGTTCACTTCTCTGAGTTTCCTTCCTCTCCAGCAGCTGCAAATGCTGTGTCCACTTTGCACAGAGAGGTGATGCTTTCTGCTCAGGCTCTATCCCCCTTGCTGGGAATGACAAGTAGCCTCAGGTAATAATGTGAGGTGAATGGGGAACTCATCTGACTTGCTGCTTTCTCTCAAGGATCTTGGCACCTCCACTTCTGGGTTGCCCCCAAAGCTTTCAAAAGTATTTTAAATATTTTGTCCAGACTGCGTAACAGTTTTGGTGAGTCCATTAATGCCACATGCCACTCCACAAAATTAGCAATATTCATTAAGAAAATAAAAAGATAAATAAGGACTGGTCCTTGGAGGCCTATTTTTGGGAGCCGGGAGGGGAGCAGTCAGTCAGATAGAAGGGGACCAGGGTGAAGAGGAAACCCAGAGTATACAATCTTATGAAGGCCAAAAGAGAAAGGTGCCGTAGAGTCTAGCATTATCACAAAGGGGGAAAAAAAAAACAGCATGGAAAGAAGGCTAAAATAAGGATGTTGTCCTTGACAAGGAGCAGAAAGTCATGGGTATAGTATTTACTGGTTGTTTATATTCATCAAACAGTAAGCTTTTCGGGGTAGGCAATGAGTTTTACAATTTGTATTTTCACCGAGCAGTTCTGAACATTCAGCACATAGCTGTTCACAAATAATACGATAAGGAAAATTTTTGAGTGTTTGAAAGGTCTGTGTTTGAGAGAGGCTGGTGTAAAGCTGATAGAGAGGTCTGGTTCAGAGTGTCCTTTGCTGAAGGGCTGGGAGGTACAAATTTAGCAGAGGCCCCCCTGCCAGACTATTTATACCCACCAGCAACTGTGCCAGGTGCGTGGCATTCAGTTCATGACTCGGGAAGAGAGGAAATAAATTTCATTTCAAGGATCCCAGCTCACATGTGGAAAAAGAAGTCTGGCCTGTGCTTTCTCTCTCACCCTCTTGATCACTACACAAATAACAGCCTGTGTGGCTGTTAAACAGTTAAACAGAGGCCTGTGAGCACAGAATCCAAGTGACCTGCCTCTGTGTCTAGAAGAAATGTTGTTTCCTCTGCTTCATCTATCAGACATTTTCCCCTTTGCATTGAGTGAAAAGAATAGCAGTAAGTTCACACGGACCAGTCTGACAGCTGGAAATTCCAAGTGTTGCAGGCTCAGCTTCTGGTGGTTTCTCTGCCAGAGAGGAAAGAGTCCCCTCCACCCCCCTCCCCTGCCATCTCACCTTACCCATTGTCACCAGGCCCTCTCCCTTCTCATAAACACCCAGTCAGCTTGTAGCCTGTATAGACAAGCCCACACAATAACCTAACCCAATAGTGCTTCACTGACCAACAGAGTCACAGACAAGTAGAGCTAGAAGAGTCCACGTGGGACCACCGGACACAACAGAGTAGCAGTGGTTTACTAGTTAAGCGCTTTAGCCACCAGAGCTGGATGCTGATGTTCAAATCCTAGCTTTGCCACTTTTTACCCTCATAAGCTTTTTTTTTTTAAAGATTTTATTTATTTATTCATGAGAGATACAGAGAGAGGCAGAGACACAGGCAGAGGGAGAGAAGCAGGCTTCATGCAGGGAGCCCAACATGGGACTTGATCCTGGGTTTCCAGGATCATGCCCTAGGCTGAAGGCAGGTGCCAAACCACTGAGCTACCCAGCCGTCCCTTCCCTCGTGACCTTGAGTAAACCATGCGTCTCTGTTTCAGTTCCCTTTTAGGAAAAATAGGGATGACAAAACACTTCCCTCGTAGAGCTGGTGTGAGGATAACACAGTACCTGGCTACCCCATGACAGCAGGAGAAAACTCATCATAAATCGTAAAACACAATGTACATGCGCAGGGTGATGTGATTACCTTTATTGCTCTTACTGGTTGGTAGTGCCGTTGTAGTTAACCCTTACTTGTGTGGATTTTAAGAGACACAACCATTGGACTGTTCAGCTCTGTGAGGGTCAGTGTCTGCACTGTGTTGGATCAGAGGGTCAGACGTGCCCCAGAGCAGCCGGGAGGATGCTCACCTATCTGGGGGCGAGGAGCTGAAACCCCCAAGTCACAGTGCTGCCCAAGGGAGGCTGCCCGAGAAGCAGCCAGCATCGGAGAAGGGCTTTGGTTGGATTGCCAGGCGGTCAAAAACAGTGCAGGGATGGAGACAGGCTCTCTGAGAAAGTCATCGCCACCCTGCACAGCAAGAGAGAAGCAATTGCCACCTCCATCTTCCAGTCCCGTGTACAGCGGATGATCAATGACTCATCGCAAAGGAAACGTTTCTTTATGAGGATGCAATGCATCTGCATTAGGCTGATTAAAAATTGTTCCTTGTCAGCTTAACAAGTGTGATATTAAGGAGTCTGGAATACAAATGCACAAAGGACTTTAGAGTCTGACACACCTGTGCCCCAACCCTGGCTGTGACCTTGAGAAAGTTGCTTAGCTTCTCTGACTCTGTTACCTTGCCTATAAAATGGGGATAATAAATTTAACTCCACAGGGTCACTACTGAGAGTCAGAAGAATTGGCATATGTGAAATTCTGTGTGCCTCCTTGCACCAGGCTCAGAGGAAGGAAACAGAATAATGACCATATCTCCCTCTTCTCTCCTAAGTGAACCCTTAGGGTCTAGGTGTACACAGGTAGACCATTCAATTGCTTATCAACCTGTCTATCCCACTGAGTCTCAAGTGTATCCAGAATTCCTAGAATGAAACTGTAGTTGCTCAGAACATAAAACAAAATAAACAAAACCCTGGGGTGTCTTGCTCTATAAGGTTAACAGTCTTATTGCTTTCATGACCATAGCTCCATCACTTTGAGTTTACCGATTTAGCCGTGAAAAGGATATTCATTACCTTAAAAAAAAAAAAAACAGACCTAGGTAGGCTGTCAGAAGGTAGCAGTAGGTACTTTACTTAGAGCTATTTCAATAATTTCCTAAATGTAGAAATTCACACAAACTTCTTTTACCAAATTTTGTGATTATTTTCAAGTCAATGTTCCCTACTCAGCTGGAACTATGGACCACTGACTGACCTTTGTACAGTCACTGCTTAAGTTAGTATTTAGCACATAGGCAGTGCTAAGGAAATATTTTAAGTGAACTCTGAATTGAGCTGTTCTTCCTACTTAAACTATTTTTTAGGTCAAATTCAATATTAGTCTCTACACAATGGTTTACTATGACTCAGGATAAACAGTGTTATCCCTGTATGCACCAAAAATCAAGCATCTGTTCACATGAACAACTCATTAATAAAAGATGCTCACCAGGGAAGTCAAAAGACCTCAGATTTTTCTGAAGTATATTCCATCCATCTCTCTTACATGTTTCAATATAACCTTTCATGGAATCTCACTGCCTAATAATTAAAAACAGAACAATAAAGAAGCTGTTACCATTTATTGAATGCTTATCATGTGCCTGTGTGAAGCATCTTACACAGATTATCTTAATTCTTGATGTAGCTTCATTATAGAGTCCAGGAGAGGGCAAATGGGATGCACTGGCCAGTGGGGCTGTTGCCCAAGGTCACCCAGCTAGCAAGTTAACATGTCCACTCTGCATTTCTCCAGCTCTGCCGCAGCTTAGGAGAGCCTGCTTCTTGGAATGCCTGCACAGCCTAATCCATCCTTTAAGACCCAGGCTAACCCCTGTCTCTTCCAGAAAACTTTCCCTGATACCCTCTGCCCACCATCCACACAAACCCCCAACAGGAATCTTCTCTCCCTTTTCTGAACTGCCAGAGCATTTTCTCGGCACACCCTATGAGCGCCTTGCACCTTATCCCTGGTATTTCGGCTTTGTGTGAAGAGGTCCCAACTCTTTCTACTCCAGTCTACCTTGTCTCCAGACCTGGATCCTCACAACATCCAGTTCAGGAGATTGTTCGTGGAAGCCCTTCCCATTGCGGCCCCATGACGGTAATTTGTATGAGCTAAATCACACAGATTCCCTTCCGGGCTTCTCTCACGCACCCCCCTACTCCTCTTTAATTGATTTAATGGGACTTTGTGGGATTCATCAATGAAGCATGAAATGGACTCACATGCTGCTGGAGCCACCCAATTAATCAAAGGGCTAGCGAAAAATGAAAATGCTGGATAAGATCAAAATAAATAATTGCCAAATTAGTCACCATCTGTGTCTTGTTGTCAACAAACAGAGCCTAGTCTTCCTCTCACTCCCTGCCTGCTCAGATTGTACAATGAAGTCTCAGCTGAAAGCCATAAGTAAGGAACTGAGAGTGTTCTGGAGATAGGATGTGCCCCTGAATTTACTTTGGGGAAAATTCCATTGACCCAGCTGGTGTTTATTAGGCACCTACTACATATGTGACACTCTATTAGGCACTGGAGATATAATGGCGACAAAGATTTCTGACATTTTCTGTTCTGTCTGAACAAGTGAGTAGGCTCATAAACAGATGAGAAGAGCAAAGACTGGCAGCTTCATCTTGCTCATGTAGCCCAGAGAGATCCTGTCATTGCTTTCAGCCTCAGTGTCTTCTGTGAGATGGGCTGATGCCAGGTTGGGGAGGAGGAAGTGAGATGGCATTGACAAAAAGGCCTGGCTCGTGCTATGTGCTTCATGATCGGTCACTCCCTTCCACCTCTTTCTTGGGAGCTGAGCCAGGGGTATAAACCCTCCCTCAACACAAATGCTATTGGTGAATAGAGGATTACATATACAGTTAAGGGAAACAAGTCCATGATGGAGATCTTATATAACTGCCTTCCATAAGAAAAACTGAGCTAAATGAATTTTATTTTCTTCACATTTTCCTAGTGAAATGCATCATTTCCCATGAGCCTCAGGTGGTACCCACCCCCAAATTAAGTTATCTTCAAAAGTATCTAACATCCACGTCTTAAATTCTTCACCTCTAAAGTGGAAGGCATAACATCTACCTTGCAGGGTCCTGATGAGAAAAAATGAGATAACTCATATATATCTGTTCCATAAATGTTTATTGAATGCCTGTGACATGCCAGTACTGTTCTAGCTTCTGGAGTCACAGCAGTGAACAGAACAGACTTTCAAAAAATCTATGTCCCTCTAGTGGGCAAGGCAAGGGAACAAATATCGACATAAATTATACAATATGTCAGGTGGTTAAATGAATGCAAAGCATTTGAAACAAAGCATGACTTATAACGAATGCTCAGGTTTTTGGTGGGGATGAAAAGAATGATCAGCACCAAGAGTAATTTACCCCCCAAAAAAGTCAGCTTCTTCAAGGTCAGGCTAAAAGACATGTTGTGGGTGAGCAGTAGAGGAGGATCTTAGTTCCCACAATTACTTAACACTGCATCATCCATTCAAAGAAAACTTCCCTGGGGATATCAGTACTTGGAAGAGTCAACAGTGTTTTTCCTGTACACTAGAGAAGAGCAATGGAAATGATTTTCATGCTCAGTCATTCCTGTTTCCAATTTACTTCCTTATTTCACTCAGTGGTCCAAATATCTTCAAGACTTTCTTGTATGAAAAATGAAATTGTGTTGGCAAAATGTACATATTCTGTGGCCTTTTGTTTCCTGATGCAGAAATAAATGACTCAACTTAGGTGTTGGTCCTTGTCCTTGGGACAAGACTCTGTAAATGCTCAGAGGCAGCTAACCAAAACCAGAAGTATCTACCCCTGGAACAAGGCAACCGACTTTAATTTGGCATCTGAAAAAGCCAAGATTTGGCATAAACACTTCCAATGAAAAAGTCTTGCCAAGGAAAATAAGGCTGCTTGACCATGAGCTCCAATCATCAGATGAAAAGCATGAAGTGAACAGGCTTTCCACCTCTACTCCCAATCATGAGCATCCCAGAGACTGTGGCGGGTGGTACCTTTGGGCAACAATGCAGCAAATCTCTGAGTTCTCTAGGACTGAGACCATTTCTTAATGTTCTTTGGAGCCCTAACGCTTACCAGAGTGTCAGCTGCATTATAGATGTGCCGGCCACCATTCATTTGCATCTCCTGATCAGACTTCCACCCTGCTCCACCTTGCCCCACCCTGCCCCACCCAGCTTTGGGTCTTGAGAGACTGACCTTCATGTTCCTGATCAAAGTACTCTCTTACTGTCTGACTTCTGATTGAGTTTGATCAATAGTGATGCTGGGGTGTTTATTCCCTACCTCTCTCCTTGTGAGGTGACTGTGCGTTAATGGTGTCCCAGTGGAGGCCATTTCTCCTGTCAGGGCAACTTATCCACACATCTCTCTCTCTCTCTCTCTCTCTCTCTCTCTCTCTCTCTCTCTCTCTCTCTCGTCCAGTAACAGCTCCTTTGCCTTGCACTTCAGGCCTAGGAGGAGTAACAGCTCCCTACTGGTATTCAGCTGGAGCTGCTTGCACTATCCCTCCATCAATTTTCTTAAACACTATTCTAAATTACAAAACCAACTCATTTATTAAATGCTCCTTAAAATAGGGGATCCCTGGATGGCTTAGCAGTTTAGCACCTGCCTTTGGCTGCCGTGATCCTGGAGTCCTGGGATCAAGTCCCGCATCAGACTCACTGCATGGAGCCTGCTTCTCTCCCTCTGCTTGTGTCTCTGCCTCTTTCTCTCTCTCTGTGTCTCTCATGAATAAATAAATAAAATCTTTAAAATAAATAAATAAATGCTCCTTAAAATATCCAGTGGGAACGTGCCATTAGTTCCCTTCCAAGAACCCAACTGACAGAAAAAGTGAATTATAAATGTTTGCAAAGTGAATTCATTGATTAATGGATTCAAATAGTATTATCCTGTTCACATATCCATATAGCATTATAGTCCAGACCAAAGAACCAAACCAAACCTGTCTGATGATTAAAATTATCTGAAGAACTTTTAAAATAAATATTCTCAGGCATATCTCAGAGAAATCTAAAGATTGAGTCTTGGAAATGTCTGTGTGTAGCTTTAGGGATCTCCAGGGGAATGTGATGATCAGGATTGCTTAAGAATCTCTGATCTAGATGTCTCCCTCAGAATCTCTAACCATCTTAAACCAGACCCTGTTAGAGACTCTCACTACCTACACTGCTCATGGCTGGTTCCCAGTATAACTGGGTCTAGGAGAAAAAAGAACTTGTTATCCCTTATGATACTTTTCTCTTCAGTTAGGAAAGGGGAAAGGGGTGGAGAAGAGACAGAGGACTTTCTTTCAACATGGGTAGTGGCTGGTTATCCAATTAAATGTTGAAAGAAAAGGATTACTTAAGCTATTAATTGAACAATCCTTCTACCTAGAGAGCCCCATTTCAAAGAATAACTAACAACAATCACTAAGAACATGATCTTAGGCATCTGCTCATTTGAGTCCTGGCTCTACTGCACAACTGTTTGACTATGGGCCAGGCATATAGCCTTTCTGAGCCCCACTGTTCTCATCTATAATACTTATATGCTCTTTCATTCTTCTTCCAACCCATCAATCCACCCATCTACTTACTCATCCATCTATCCCACGTAACTATCCACCTACCCACTCATCCATCTACTGATCCATCCATCCATCCATTCATCCACCCATCCATCTACTTACCTTTCCAACAAACTATCAATCTGTCCATCCATCTATCCATTCAAATCATCCAGCCATGGTCTACAATGTTTAATGGCACCATTAGAATGGATTATCTATGGTCCTTCACAGTCTGGGAGTCTCTAATTCCATAAAAAAATCAATGGGCAACAGATGATAATAAACAAAATGAACTATAGTCTCAGCAAGCCTTCAAAGAACTCACATCCAGTGGATAAAAGCAAAAGATAAATACACATACAACTAGAGCAGAAGGCAGAAAATGAAGAGTCAAAGGGTGGTATGAGAAGCAGCATAAAGGGTTGGGCTGGTTGAGGGTAAAATGGCCTGATCCACACAGAGAAAGGCAGCTCTACCTGTTTTCAAAATATGTTGCAATCAGTATTGTGGATTTCAGGGGCACCAAAAGCCAGAATCTACCTCTTGCAATAGCCAGTGCCATGCTTCAAATCGTTACCCTCTTTTGCACGAGGTTTTCTGTTTCCAAGTGGTCCCCATTAAAGGCACAAATTTCCTGGGAAATACATCAATCAGTACCTATCTACAGGACTAGCAGTCCCACCATCTGTGATTCCAGGATCTTATTTCATGAACCTGAAATCAGGGCATGTGCCAAGCACACATGGAGACAAATAAAATGTCAATTTGGAATCCGAGCTGCCTTGGAAAATCTGCCTTGTATAGATGCTGCGGTCATGGAATGGATCTGCTGTTTTAAAGTTCTTCAACATTCATGTGTCTGTCTTAGGATATAAGACACAAGACTGAGTGGATCAGAAATACCTTAGTAAAATGTAAATTTTGTTATTCTCCTCTTAAAGTCAAACAACTGAAATAAACAAAATCAAACTAAAAAGACCTCAGACGTCATTTAGTTTAGCACCCCCATTTTACAGACAAGATTGTATTAACTTAGTCACTCCTCCAGTTATCAGGCTGCAAATATAGAGATAGTTCTGGGCCCTTCTCCCCTTACTCTTGTTCTGACAAGGTTTAGTCAGCAGGGCTCAGGGCACATCAGGAGCATTGACAACACACCAGGTTCTCATTAAACCCAGGATATGGTTAGCAACTCCTCTTCTCCCCTTGGCTCCTCCAAGGAGAAGATCCTCAACTCTTACAGACTTGCATTTTTTTTTTCCTCTTCTTTGTCCAAACTAGTCATTTTAAGAAAAGGAGAAAGGAAACCGCTTGTCACTTCTGGGATTAGTCACACCCACCAGTTCAGTGTCAAGCATTAGTCACACCCACCCAGCTTAAGACTTCCTTCTTTGCAAGATGGATAGGAAAGAAGAGTTGATGAATGTCCACCCTAGAACAGAGTGGGAAAATTATCAGGGAGAGAGGAGGGCTATCCACCCTGCATGTCATCTTGAAGCATCAAGTGGCCATTATCAAAAGTTAAAACCAATGACAGACACTTTGGGTGGGGATAGCACAGGGGAGATGTGAGGAGAGCAGGATTAATACTGCAGCAAATACGGCCAGAGTCTCATATGAAAGTTTAGTCCAGCCATGAACAGATACACTAGCCTCAATGCTGGGAGCAAATATTTTTAATTACAGCATTGTCATTGAGGGGTGAAAGAGCCACACTTCTATTCTGTTTGTTTATAGATCGAAACCCAGGATAATGAGAAAGACTTGACTTGCACAGTGTTTACTCATCTTCCATTGTTTTATTGGGTTCTCATAACTGGAACATAGGACAGGGATTATGATGCCCATTTAAAAGTGAGGACATTGAAGCACAGAAGGGTATATAGTGCCTTTCCCAATTTAGGCAAGTGGTTAAGGCAGATCAGGGACTCAGACCCAGGCCTACTGCCTCCCTGGTTTAGGAATCTTTCTCTATACTGAGAAACAGTGTATCACAAAGCCAGTAGTCCTTCAGAGGACCAGAGGGGCCTCCACCTGACAGTACAGTACCCCCTAGCACAACAAGAGAAGCTCTGCAAACACACCCACAAATACACACAATCTCCTCTGAGAAGTGGGGCAATGGGGCTCTCTCCTGGTGGATGTCTCCCCTTGATGACCCCTGGGCTCACCTTTCTCCTATTCAGCTTCTTGTGGCCACCAATATTGTCCTCCTTTCCCTTAAAACTCAGGCCCAAGCTGGCCAACAACCCTTTTCTTCTTTCCCCAAAGCAGAGCTGAGACAGCCTGACATTTCTGCATTGGATGGTTATAAATAGTAACCAGAGAATTGTGACCTACAGTGAAAGTAGTATCACAACTGCCACATTTCCAAAGGAGAAGTTTGGGACAACCGAGAGAACTAAGGACTCACCTCAGAAGTCTAGAGCTTCCTCCTAGGTACCTGATTTCCAGGAGCTTGTCTCCAGGTCAGTCATCAGTGTCCAACTGCTGATTCGATCAGTATTTATACCTGTGAAGTTAGATCACCAATCCCGGCCATTCTTGTGTGTGAAAATCAAGGTAAAGCTACCAGATGGAACACAATTGAGACATCTTCAAATCTAGGGCTGTTTCTTTTTATTGGTTTGTGTTTATTTTTCTCCTTAACCTTTGCTCTTGGACACAATACATCATAGGGATCAGGAGAGATAGCAGAGACTTTCCAGAAGAGATCTTCTAGAAGAGACAGAGCTTGATGGTTTCAAGGAAAGGCTGGCACAGAACAGGACTTCCTTCTCCTGCACTTGTAGACCTCTTACCAAGGCAAACCATTTGATGCGCTCCAAATCTAAGTTTAGAAAAGAAAAGGTCTACATCTACCTGTCTAGTTTACCTGCCAGCAAAAGATGGTAGCTTCAAGCCTCCTTCCCCCTCACTTTGGGGCATGAAGTGAGTGGCAGAGAGTGACCTGGCTGATGAGGTCTTTCAAAGACCTCCAGGTTTGCCCTCCAGTGCGTTCACCTAAAAGGGTCTTATCCCCTCTCCAGGTACATGCCTGCTAGAACCATGCTCTTCTTCCCTCCTGCCCCCATTGGCCTTCACCAACTCCAGGTCCAGGTTTGTGAGTCTCTGCAATGGGGACTCTCCTGTGAACCCTCCTAGCACTTGAACCTCGAAGGGAATTCAGAATAGAAAAAGTAGGAGGGTTCAGTAAACATTTATTTGTTGGTTCTTTGAATGCATGAATATGAATCTAAAATCTTGTCAGGTCCCAATTTTGCTGTGATATATCTAACAGGTACTCAGGAAAGAGTTAATTGGGCAAAGTTTTCATTAAATCATAATAGCTACCACTTAAAAATATCTATTGTGTACCAAGTGCTTTACAGACATTACTTCTGGAGACAACCATGAAAGGTAGATGTTTGCATCCCCATTTCACAGATGATGAAACTGGAATATGGGAGGTTAAGTATCTCAACAGTAAGTTACTGATTAATGCGGTTGAAACTTTACCTTTGGCTTGATCCCAAAGACCAGCCCCCTTCCTTCTTGCCAACTGCCTGTCCACTAATGTGGCTAACAGCCATTCTACTTCTGTATCCCACCCCACCTGTCATCATCATTCCAGAAAAAGCATTTGAGGCAACTTGATGAGCAATAGGTCCTACACATCTTTCTCTATCTAGGATCCTCTGTGTGGCAAGATCTTCTGCATGGGGGTAAAAACCTATCACCATTATTTGATCCACCAACAAGCAACAATTCAATTTCACAACATGCCAAGCACAGGTACTACAGAGAGGTATTTACAAGATACCTTGGGCAATTATTGTACAAAGAGCATAGCTGAAGAGACAAAAATAACAGCATTTAATTATTTGCCACATCACAAATTCTGTGTGCCTTCAGTGCCCAGGCCACATCTTTGCATGTCCTCATTGCTGGCAAAACAGTCACTGACTGTAGATTTAAGTATCAGAAATTGCTAGACGTTATCCACAGCCAAATAGGGGAAATAAAGTCATCAAAGAAATGGAGTAAGTCCAATTTTGATCAAAGAGCAAGGCAATGAATAAAACAATCTTTGGAGGGTTTTTTTAAATTAATATAGTTCTGAGGCAATTCTGAAAGAAGACTTCTCACTGAGTCTCAAGCGCTTAACACGTAACTAAAACAGGGGCTTCCATTCTCAGATTTATTTGAAGAAGGAAATATTACTGGGACTTGTAAACTTGGGGGTGCTTGTTTAAAAGAATAAAATCATGCTATTTTATTGCTGAAACAGGGTAATATTTAAGCTTAATTCAGAAGAAGATATGTAGAAAACAGGCTGCATGTATTCAGAATGTATTCTTTCTGGGGTGGCTGGCTGACTCCTGATCTCAGGGTTGTGAGTTCAAGCCCCATGTTGGGTGTGGAGTCTACTGAAAATTTTAAAATAATTATATAAGTTAATAATTTTTTTTTCTGTATCTGGGGGAAAATTAGACTGTTGATACCCAACAAGACACATGTAAGACACCGGTCAAATTGTACTGCTCAAAGTTCGGAAATGTTTTTTGAACGTGGCAAAGATTTTCACTCCCTCTGGCTTATAGAAATCCCTGCTTCCATGTTGGTGTCGAGCTTTGGGGACTGGGTGAGACTAATTTGTGTATGTGTGTGTTTAAAGAAGATTGTATCCTGAAGGGCCTAAAAACCAAGGCTAAATCTGTCCATGCCCAGGCACCTCTCTGCCTTTGGAGCCTCTCTCAAGTCCGCTATGGCATCATCCCAAGAGCTTTCAGAGCTACCAATGCCTACAGCCCAGTGCAATTACATCAGAATCTCTAGGGAGGGACCCAGGCACAGGCGTATTTTAAGGCTCCTGGGGAATTGCCATGTGCATCCCAGGCTGAGACTTCCTGCAGCATCAGTTGTCCCTCTGATACCCAGGTTGTGGCAGGGTGCTGGGACATCAAGATTCAACAGAAAACAGCATTACACTATCACTTGGTATGGGGTGGAGAGGGAGCAGCATCCCAGGCTCTGCAGATGGCCTCCCTGCAATGTGAATCCCATCTCCATTACAATTCTAATTATGGAACCAAAGGTGGGGAGCAGAGTGATGACCATTTCTGTGCCCTCATTTCCTCATCTATAAAATGGGGATTAAGCCTTCCTCAGGGGTCACTGCTAGAATTAAACAAGGTGATGTGTGTAAGGTACACAATGGACTGTCTGGCACACAGCGTGCAATCAGTATCATGATTTCTGAAATCTCAGTGTTCCATTCCGAGTTAAGAGGGGAAGAGGCCATGAAATGAATGGTGCTTACTGATCAGGAAGGAATTAGCTATAATTTCTCTTTCTTCTCTCTTCTCTCCAATAACCTTCACCCCAGCGTTTGGGGTGGGTCACAAAAAACGCCTATATACCTTGTCCTAGCTGCAAATTGGCCTTTAAAGAATGTCTCAAGGGGCAGAGGGTAAAGGGCAGTGTCTCTGGATGGTGGAGAAGGAGCAGCTGCCCCTGGGAGATGTGCTCTGGGTCCTGGACTTGTTAGGAGCTTTGGTCATTGTCCGGTGGTAGGGGGTATCTGACACTGGACCCCGAGAGGCTGTGAGGCAGGGAGGGCCCTCCAACTTCCCACCCTTTTATGTGCAGAAAGTCACCAAAGGCAGAGTTCAGAAACAGGAAGGACAGATTCTCATGACTCCAGCTTCCTTCTTTCTGAGAACCATAGATTCTGAATCACAGTAAAGCTCTATGATTCAGATTTTACACTGAGATAAGAAAGTTCACAGTAAAATAGTAATCTTTAAGTTTTAACAGAAGCCCCTTATATTTGAACACACTTTAATTCCAGCTACTAGCTAACACATTGTAGGGCACTCTTTATTGGAAGGGGATCAGTTTGGTATGCCAGATGCTTGATGTGCATTATTTCATCATGCCAGACTGAGGTTCATGGGAGAGAAATAACCTGCCAGGGTCACTCAGCTGACAAATGCTGCATTGCAAAGACTAGGGTTTCCCATGGACTCCCAAATCTGAGCACACATCAAGATTGCCCAGAGAGCCTATTAAACAGATTGATAGGCCTCATATGCAGACTTTCTGATTCAGGAAGTTTCAGATAAGGCCCAAGAATGTGCATTTCTAACAAGTTTAGAAATGCAGGGGACACCAATGCTACTGGTCCTGGGAACTACAGTTTGAGAACACTCACGTTATGGCAACTGTGTCAATTACTTAAACCTCAGCTATGAAGAAAAGAAAAGAGTCCTTAAGATCAACTCTTTAAAAGACTGTTGGGTTTTCCTACTCACTCATACACACCCTTGTCAACACCATCACTTAAACACATGTATTCTTCAGAGACAAGTTCCTGCCTGGTCCAAATCTAATCACATCCTTCAGAGCAGCTAAGCCCCCCAGAGTGGGCAACTTGGTTCTCTAAGGCCTTTCCCTGGACCAGGTAAGGAAAAGCCCAAGAAAAGGAGAATAAACCAGCCCAGAGTACAACCAGGACACTCTCAACCTCTGCAAGATAGCTTAGTAACCACTTAAGCTTGATTGCAATTTGTGGCCATTAACACAAGCTGGGCCCCAGGTGAACTCAGCACTTTGGCTGATGTTTGTCTGGTTTCTTAGCAACCCAAACATTAAGGAAGAGACATAAAAACAAAAGGTTCTAGGAGGTCATCCCTTGCGGGCTGCCCCCACCAGGTATTGGAAGAGATTTCTGCAGAATTAGAAAAGTTTTTTCTGCCAGCTTGAATAAGGTCTGTGATCCCGACCCACAGGTTGAACATAAGACCAGAGACTAATTACCAGAGTCCATCACAATTAAAGCCAGACAAAAGCACAGCTTTCAGCATTGCAGCAAAACTGTGAGCTGCTGGCAGGAAGACAGCGTTCAGCAACCTGAAATAAAACCAATGTTTTAAAGTTTAAGGCTTTGAGGAAATACATGTCATGGCATTTCTTAGAAAACAATATTGTGAAGTGATTGCCACCTACCCGATAGCATGAACTAACCAAAATGGCAAGAAATGCTATCTATCCCAGTAAGATTTCTAGTCCAACAGGTGATAAAGAGAAGGCAAGTGTGGGTCTTAGAGTCAGCCCTGAGTTCAAGTCCCAGATCTGCCATTTATCAGCACAATGACCTTGGGCATGTCACCTAATTCCCACATACAAACCATCAGCAAGTCCCTTTGGCTCTACCACCAAAAAATGTTCCAAATTTGTTTCTGTCATCTCCACTGCTGCCCACCATATGCAAGCCACCATTACCTCTAGTCTGGATGACTACAATAACCTGCTAACCAGTCTCCCTGTTTCCACGGTTGCCAACCAATGGTTCATTTTCCATTTAACAGCAAGAATAATTTTTAAGATTTAATTCCAATGAAACATGCATAACATAAGATTTTCCATCTGAACCATTTTTAAGTTGTGTTAAGAATATACACATTGTTGTACAACAAATTGCCACAACTTTTTCATCTTGCACCCAAAAGTGGTATGGCTGGATCATATAGTAATTTTTTTTTTTTTTTTTTTTTTTTTTTTTATGATAGGCACACAGTGAGAGAGAGAGAGAGAGGCAGAGACACAGGCAGACGGAGAAGCAGGCTCCATGCACCGGGAGCCTGATGTGGGATTCGATCCCGGGTCTCCAGGATCGCGCCCTGGGCCAAAGGCAGGCGCTAAACCGCTGCGCCACCCAGGGATCCCCTCATATAGTAATTTTTAAAAGATTTTCTTTACTTATTGAGAGAGAGAGAGAGAGAGAGAGAGAGAGAATGCATGTGCTCAAGCAGTGGGAGGGGCAGATGGAGAGGAGAGAGAGAATCCCAAGCAGACTCCTCTCCTAGTGCAGAGCCCAATGCAGGACCAGATCCCAAGATGCCAAAACCGTGGCAAGGCCTGAAATCAAGAGTTGGGTGCCTGACTGAGACACCCAGGCACCCCAATCATGTGGTAATTCTATTTTTAAATTTTTAAGGAACTATCATAGAGGTTGCAGCATATTACATTTAGACCAATAGTGCAGAGTAATATTTTAAGACCTCAGCACTATTGACACTTTGGTCTGGTTATCTGTTTGTTGTGTGTATATGTGAGGAGAGGGCTGCCTTTTGAGATGTAGAATGCTTAAATGTATGTCTGGCCTCTACCCACTAGATACCAATTGCACCTGCTCCCCTAATGTGACAACCAAAAATATCTCCAGACATTGCCAAATGTTTCTGAAAGGACAAAAATCACCCCTGGTTGAGGACCTTTTGGATTAGATCATGGCTCTCCCTAGCTTATACCCCTCTAAAGTCTTCCCATCACACTTAGGATAAAATCCCAAATCCTCCCACGACCAACAAAGCCCTAAAGATCTGCCCTGTCCACTTCTACAACCTCATCTCCTCCCATCTCCCAGGTGCTTAATGGGCCTCACCACGTTGTCTATCCTTGGTCCCTTGAACACAACAGGTTTATTCCTGCCTCAGGGCCTTTGCACTTACTGGTCCCATCACCTGTTTTCCCCAGACCTCTATTGTTCAAATCTCACTTCCTCAGGGAAGTGTTCCTTGACCACCCAGTCCAAGCAGCCACTCTGGAATAACTCAACCACAGCATTTTAAGGCTTAAGACCCTGGGAAATATGTGTCTATAAGTTATGGCATTTTTTTAGACAATGTTGTAGTTGTTTCCCTCACTGCCTTTATCACCAGCCAAAGCCATTTTGTTAATTTTTTGTTTATTCTCATTAGAATAAAAACATAATCTATCAACCAAAACAGGACATTTTGAGAGTGAAAGTGCAAGCTAAAAATAATTAACAGGTGTCATGATCTCAGACAAAGCAGGGAGTTATGGTAGTCCTAATTATCTATCTTCTAAACTAGGATGTGATCTCCATGAGAATAGTTCCATGAGAACTTCTGTTTTGTTCATCATCTGTGCCCAGCACCTACCACAGGACTGGCACATAATAGGTGCTCAGAAAATACTGCCAAATGAATGTCAAAACTTTCTGATCTCAACTACTTCAACTATGAAAATGGGTGTGATAACTATGACAACCTCGAGACTGGGGTGAGGAGTAAATTATATCACAAACATGCCATCAGAGTCTCAATAAAACACTTCCTTGTGTGCTATTTTCATAGAAAAGTTAAGCTGTAGAACCAAAGAGAACTTAGTCCCTGTAAGTGGAATTCCAGAATTGAAGGTGAGAATCTCATCCAGTGTTTCTCAATTCTGCCTGAACATGAGAATGATCTAGATCATGTTTCTGAACACCAATGCCCAGGCCCCACTTCAAGTCAAATGAAATGAAAGCTCTGGAGGTAAGGCTCAGGCAGGTGGTGGTTTTTAAAATTTCTTGGGAAATTCTGACATACAGAGAAGACTGAGGTCCCAGATCAGGTCAACTCCACTAATTTCACAGATTAGGAATCAGTCTCAGGATGGAAACCTGCCCAAGGTTAAATACTGTACATGGCAGGTCTTCTGATCCTAGTCAGTCCTCTTTCCACCCTGTCAAATGGCTTCTTGCTAGCACCTATAGTTTTCCAGACCTTGAAAGATCCTGAAGACATTCTATGGGAGAATCTAGGCTTGCTAATGAGCCCCAGTCATCTGGAGGATTGGAAAGCTAAGCTCAAGGCCAGTTAAGGTCCTCATCAGATCATCATCCCTACCTCAAGCAATCAGTACTGGCACCATGGTGATCAGTCCTCATTTGTCTCTTCAGACTCTCTCTGTCCTCGATATCTCCCCAGTGTCCAGGGATGCTGACTTTCAAGCACTGAGTCACCCAGGCTCCTGTAGCTTCTAAATCAACTCAGCCAATGGGTGGCACCAGCAGGAGATCAGATGACCAGAGGAGAGCCTGAAAATGAAGCTAAGCTCATTGGATTCTGTGAGAATGACCGGAACAGATGAACCCAGTTGACTTCTCTATGGCCACATGGTCAGTACATAATAAATATACTTCCTTTCTGACACACAAGGAGACATGGGTAAAATCTATCCAATGCTCAGGGGAAGAAACAGATTAGCCCATATTTATAGCAAAGGTCTGACTCAAAAGATTCATTTAGTTAAACATAACAGCAAAAAACAAAAGTAAAAAGTCAGCATTGTTCTCTTTTCCCTATGTTTGTTGTTGTTGTTAATTATACCTTCCTTCTCCAGAGCAGGGCCAACTTAGTTTTTCTTTTCCTAATCTGATTGCTTTACAAACAGCACTCAGAGCTTTTTACAGTCTCTTGTGGGGCTTTCAAAAGGGTTCCCGTACTTAGAGAAAAACACTCTTTCCACTGTTCAGAATGTGATTTTCCCAAAACTAATGAACTGGAACTGGACTCCAAGGAAAAGTAAATGATGTGTTCCCAGCTTCCCAAGTTTGACTACCAGCCTGGGATAGCCCTCAAAAGTGTGGTGGCCTCTTCTCAGAAGTACATGGAGCTATCTTGACAATCCTGTTGGGATTCTTCTGACCTGCAGTCTGCCATGTGGGTCATATCTAAGTCATTCTACTTGGATATCCACATGCTCCCTGTTTGACCCAAGCAGACAAATTTAACAAGGCCATAGCAATTAGTGAAGTAGAAAGTGAACAGACTGGCCTGCTCTGGGGTTCACTGACTACTGCTGTGTGTTGTTGGACATGTCACCGAATTTCCCCAGGCCTCGTTAACTTGTGTATAAACAGTCATGTTTACTGCAAGGACCAGCGGTAGATAATAAACTCTGACTTGGGTTTTTGGCCCTGTGAGGAAGGAAGGGGACTTGTGGGGATTGGAAATAATGAATGTCAGGTTCTTGGCACATAGTAGGCTATCAATAAATTGTTATTACTTTGTTTTGTAGGTGTTCAGTATCATAATGTATGAAAATAACCAGTTGATGGTAGGCAGATAGAAGAGGCTCAAAAATAATGTAATATATTTGAAAGCAGTGCAAAGGTGGAAGAAAAGTTCTGTAGCCTTGATTTGTAGATTGTTGTATTCTTTATATTTTTCCTTGTAGGAAATGTTACTTTCTGAAGTGCAGAGCTAAGAGGCAAGAGACTGGGGGCTTAGAGCCCTACCATTAGCCAGCTGTATGACATTGGGGCCCTGGTTTCTCACCTGTCAAATAGGAGGATTGGGCTAGATTGTAAGTGTGTGGCTTCCATTTTCCCAAAACACTGACATGGCTGGATGAAGGGATGTTATTACTAACAATGACGTCCTTGAGTAAGTGAGGTGGAAGGCATGGAGGCTAAGTCCCCCTACAGAACGAAGAAAGAGACCCCAGGGTAGGGCTGGTAGTGTGTGGGGCATGGGGGGATATGGGGTTGTAGTGACAGCAAATGGCTTTGAGGGAGTGGTCACCTGGGGCCAATGCTGAAGGCAGAGATCAAATAAGATGAGTACAGACAGGCAATGGATTTAGTGATATGCAGTCACTGGTGACCTGGACACGAACCTTTTTGGTGAATGGGTGGGGATAAAAGCTTGCATGAAAGAAGTTTGGAAGGAAAGGAATTAAAGATAGACACACTTTTGAGGAATTTTGCTGTCAATCTAGAAAATGATTGCTAGCAGTAAAAAAGATGAGCTACGTAAATACTTCAAAGAGTGCCTGTCATGATGGAATGCTGAAATATGGTAGCCAGGATTATGGCTCTCTGTTTTCTCATCTGACCCTCACCACATACCTCAGAGGTCCAGAGGTCAAGCTTTATTTAAGTTTGATGTGAGAAAACTGAGGCAGATAAAAATGTGGTCTTACTCAAGGTAAGTAACTTTCCACACTAGCCATGGAGGGCACTTGTATTCATCATCTCACATCCAATTCATTGGTTTATCCATTCATGCCACACACATCAGTTGAGAGCCTGTTGTATACTGGGAGGACAAAGAGGTCTCTAAAGAGTGGACCTAGGAGCCAAGTCTCCCAGTTAACAGATCTATACTCTTTCCAGTCTATTAGGGAAAGTTCTGAAAATGTTTAAACTTATTTTCACGACTAAATGTGTAAGTCACAAATCATCAAGACAACTCAACTCCTTAAGCCCTCAAAGAACTACCACACAATTTGGCAATTCCACCTCTAGGTACTTACCCAAGAAAAATGAAAACACTTATTTGAAAAGACATATGCACCTCTATATTAATTGCAGGATTATTTATAACAGCCAAGATATGGAAGCAATCTAAATATCCATGGATAGATGGTTGAATAAAGAAGATGTAGTATATAAATTTACAATGGAATATTATTCAGGCATAAAAATGAATGACATCTTGCCACTTACGACAAATAGATGGACCTAGTAGATATTATGCTAAGTGAAATAAATTAGAGACAAATACTGCATGATTTCACTTAATAAATGAAATCTGAAAAAAAACAAACAAAATAAAACAGAAACAGATTCATCGATATAGAAGACAAACTGATAGTTGCCAGAGAAGAGAGAAGTCAGGGGGTGGATAAGCTAGTTGAAGGAGATTAAGAGGTATAATTCTCCAGTTATGAAGTAAATAAGACAGAGGAATGTAATGTACAAAAGAGAATATAGTCAATAATATTGTAACAACTTTGTATGGTGACAAATGATAACTAGATACCATGGTGACCATTTCATAATGTACATAAATATTAAATCACCATATTGTACACCTGAAACTAATATATTGTATGTCAATTATTCTTCAATAAAAATAATAAATTTTTAAAAATAAAATGAAAAAGAAAACGAGACTGACAACTTTTCTCATGGACAACCACCAAGACCATGTCCATGCTATGCTTTTTAGGCACTAGAAACTCATCAAAATTGGCCTCTTAACAGAGACTCCAAATAAAGAGGTTAAATAGTGATCATTTTGGGGTTTGTTTAGATACAACACAAGTTATCCCTTAGAAATGGGACTAAAATTGTTAGGTCCTCAGCCATCCATCACTGTCAAACAGGCAGGATTTAAATCAATTGCCTAGCATTGAAAAGGTTAAGGATCTGAGTGTAATCCATCTATTTGCACTTTATTACCAATGTTCTTTTTTCTCCACCTCTTGAGTAATCTAATTTCTCCAACCAAAGAAATTGAATGTAGAATCAGAGACGAGACACCAATTGCTCCTCCTGTCCACTACCACTGTCACCATGACACTGTCTGCAAGCAGAGATAAACTGTTTCAAATGCAATCCTTGCTTACTGAGTCCAGGGAGCTTCATAGCTTTCTTTACCACCCACCCCCACCAAGGTCCCTTTTCTGACATGGAAGGGAACAACCAGAGATAAGGATGGCCTACCTGGCCACTGGCAAAGCTGAGATTCCAGCCTCCAGACCCTGCCTTCCAGAACTTTCTGCACCAGCCCATAGCCCAGTCATTAACTGTGTGGCTATGGATTGGGCTAAGCTACAGGCCAAATCCCGGAGCTGTCATCTACTTTGGGTTTGACTTTGGATCCTGGGTCTCAACTAAAACCCATCTCAAAGGGTTGTGCAGATTCAAGGTAATATGTGATGTATAAACCCTTAGCATAGTTCTAGCATTCAATAATTTATAGTTATTTAGTATTATTGCTTTTACACTGACCATAAAAAAGAAGGATCAATCCAACAAAGACCGTTTAATCGTATGTGACTAGTTAAACATATATCAACTCAGTTGAACTTTCCACACTAGCCATGGAGGGCACTTGTATTCAGATATTGCTGCATGTGTCCTCTGTGATGGGTATGGTCTTAGATGGCAGACCTCTGGGGCCATCAGCCCTGTGAATTCAATATGGAGTCTCTAATTCAGGGATAGTCTGTCCCTCTGCCCTCTTCCATTTGTTCACCTTGGTCTGATGGCCACAAGGTGCAGATGCCTTGCTACAGGAATTGCAAAGTCCTCAGACTCTGTCCCATCACATTCCTCCAGACAGGTCTGACTTAGCTCCAAGGGCCCAGACTAGAGGATGAGGTTTAATATACCTTGGTGAGCTGCTGCTCTGTCTCTGGTTAGATTTCTGCCTGGCATATTGCAGTCCCCCCTCTGGCCCCCATTCAATCCTTCCTACAATGCTTCAGGTGCTCTACTGGCTAAACTGTGCTCCCCCTCAAATGCATATATTGAAGCCTTAAACCTCAGTAGCTCAAAATGTGACTGTACTTAGATATAGGGCCTTTAGAGAGGTGATTAAATTAAAATGAGGCTATGAAGATGGATCCTAATCCAATTCTGCCTGATTTCCATATAAGAAGAGGAAATTTGGACACCGGGAGACACCGGGGAAAAGCCATGCACACAGAGAAAAAGCCACGTGTGGGGACATGTGAGAAGGTGACCATCTGCAAGCCAAGAGAGAGGCTTCAGAATAAATCAACCCTCTAGACACCTTGAGGTCAGACTTCTAGCCTCTAGAACTGTGAGAAAACTAACTCCTCTTGCTCAAGTCCCGTCCCCACCCCCTGGCCTCTGGTACTTTGTTATGGCAGCTAGACCTGACTGATACAGACCATTTATATTTCTCAATAAGCAGATGTTTCTACATCAAATCACAAGTTAATAAACCATACTTACTCATTTTTATGGTGGCTTTGGGAAATTGTTTCCAGTCAATTATATCTAAGCTGTCACTTGACAATGGCAAAGAGGGAAGAGCCACAGCACTTGAAACATACTTTTCTTACAGTCTATCATTCTTCCTGAAGAGACATTGTGGCTCCCAAAGGTTGCTTGTTGTTCACATTTCAGATTCTTCACATGCTAGAATTCTTCTATACATTCATTTTTTATTCACATCACTGGAATGTTCTTCTCATGAACATGCAATAACCCACTCACAAAAGGAATTCAGTTTCCAGTCCCAGTTCCTACACTGAGCAAAATGTTTCACATCTGACACACTTTGGGGAGCTCCACAATGTAGCTGTAGCCTTCATATCCAAACTATTTTATAAGCTGCTTAGATGTGTCAGAGCCTCCCATATACCACACATTGCACTGAACAATCTGGGGAGAGAGGACAGTTGCATAGACTATAGTGCTAATAGCATACTCTAGGGTTGTTCACTGCACAACCTATACTGCTGTACAAAGTGGCCCTGGCAGAAACTATGTCTCATATAATTCATCTCCTTTCCAGCTTCATGCTATGTGACTAAAATGCCCTTTATAAATATTATCAATTTGCTGACATTTCTAAGTGGAGTAGTCTTCTCCAAAAAGAAAAGTTCACCAAGGCAAGGAAAAGGCTCTGGTGAATATTAGATAAATACCACAGCTCCTTGGATCACATTGTGTCCTCTCTGGACAATGAGAATTACCCAGTAGAAATCAAACGACCTGATATACAGTTATCTCTGAGAAGAGAGATGACTCGGTAGATGTAAGATTCTGATGCTCCTTCTTCAGTCTACATGTTTGAGCATCACCCTACAATAGCCTTCAGCCTTTCATTTTTACACTTAAAAATGACTTCGTTCTACTCCAATTTCTATTTTCATTAGGAACCTCTAAGTACATCCACATTCATTTATTGGTTGAATAATGGTAATCTTGTTCCTTAGAGCTTGTGCAGATGAGTCGGTAAGAATGTGTTGCAAGGACTATGAGCAGATGAGGTCTCAGAGGGACGCACGTGCCTCAGGCTTACTGGGCATGTACCACCTGGAGATTGAGACACAAGTTAGACTGTCTTCTTGTGGGTTTAAGATGGGATGCACCTGTCAACCAAGCCCAGTTCCCCATGTCAGTACCTCTCAACTGTCTTTCTCTATACACCAGAAACCTAGACATCAAAACTGCAATCAGAGGTTTGCTAGATTGGTGGGGATGCTGAGTTGTGTAGACTGATTCATGAGAGAATACATCCACCCAGAAATAGGAATGATGCTGCCCTTTGGGCAGCAGATACTCTCTACCAGACAGTGTTTGAAAGGCACAGCCACTCCTGGCTCTTTGAGGATTTTCTTTGCTCTATTCTTCAGCCTTACTCTTCCCCTTGGTTCCTACAATCTTTCATTAAACCATAAATTACAAGTGAATAGGTATCTGCTAAGTGGGTTCCAAAGACTCCTGCTCGGTCTCCTTAGGATAAGGTCACCTGATTACATCTTCTTATAGTTTTAGACTCCTGGGTTTCTCATCAGTGGATACTTGCTTGGTTTACTCCCCACTTCCATGATTGGGTTTTCCTGATTAACTCCCACACAAGAACTTATCACCTGAGTTCACAGGCAAACATCAAACTCAATGCCCACTTTCAGCTCTCCTTTCTGCTTTTAAAGGACTGTTGAGAGACAGAGTGAGACCATGCATGACATTCTGCAACTGGTGCTCAGCACGACAAGTGTTCAGCAAACATTGGTTTTCTTTCTCATGGGTAGCAAAGCGTGTATCGGAGCTCTGCATACCCAGTCATACCATGATAGGGGAAGTGGGCAGATGTAGATGCCCCCAAGAGAACTTCTGTTGAGTGACTGTGGGGATCCAAATTCTAACCCAATCTCAAACCCCAAGTGGGATCTAAGTGTGGAAACACCTCAAGGGAGACTGTAGGAGCACAGGCATGCCATGGATATGGATCCTTGGTGGGAGGTGAGGGGCAGCACTGGCACTTTGTGGCCTGACCAGTGTCCAACCAGATGGGGACAGTGATCTGACTCTCCCAACTGACAGTGAAGTTCTGACCAGATTCATCTCTACGCAAAACCTTTGCCTCAGAGTTCAGGGATAGTCAAGGGCCCAAGAGAAATCAGTTTTGATGTGAAACATGTTCCAAGATGGTGGTTGAATATCTTTGCCTCCCTACCTCAGGAGCAATGATAAGGCCTGTTGCTCACTATCCTGAGATGAGAAGATAATACAAAAAAAAGAAATAGAATAGCTGGCTTTGAGTTTTCAGTGAGAAAGAATTACAAGATACTCTTCTCAGGGGACATTTCACCCACATGTGTCTGGGGTCCGATGAGGAGGGCACCAGCCCCATCCTTCATCCTCAAAACTGTAATCACTTACCAGAGACAAATAGGGCAGCCGGAGAGACATGGTTCTATATATTCCATCAGCAGCCTGTAAGCTTGAAAAGTGATCTTCATGGAGAAAGCGATGACCCTCGCCTTTAGGAGGGCCTTCCCAGCAATTATCTCAGTAAACACAGTCCTATGTGGATCACCTGTTACACGCTAGGCACACACTGGGCCATGCTGTATATGTGTAATCTCATCTGTCTTTGCAACAATGCCAGGAGGGAGGTGGGGGTAAGTAGCTGATCTGCTTAAGGACAACTGGTAAGTGACAGACCAGGATCTGAACTCAGATCCAACGACCACTTTCCACTTGGCCAAACTGCTGCACGCATAGGAAAAGACTGTGGCAGCATAAATCATGTAAGATTTCCTAAACTTTGTAACCTGCGCTTGTTATTGTCATCTCTCTGCTATCTCTGCCCCTACTGTGATTAGTTGAGAAAAAAAAAAAAACCTTCAAACAAGAGAAGCCCATCTGCTTGTCTTTAGAGGCAATGAGAAATCTCTCATGATTAATGGAGTCAGAGTGAGGAAAAGCAACATCTAAGGGGTATGATTCTAGAGCCTTTGGAAGACAGAATGGGGGAGTCTGGGCATCAGGCCAGAAGAAGCTGCACCCTAGGGGCTCAATGGTAGAAAGACTGAGCTGGCTCACACCAAGCTCTGAAAGACATAAAGAAATCTTGATGTGGAGAAAAGAGGGTCATAATTACACTGAAAATTGAGGGCCCTGGCCATTTCTTGGTACTTCAGTATGACACTCATGTAGAGTCATTATCCTTTTTCAGAAAAAAATGGTACTCTTTCAATTTTGACAATATCATTTATTTATTTAAAAGTCTCTTGTTGTTTTTATCCAAGAAACAATTGATCTGAGGCTGGGCCAGTGGAAACCACAGTCAGGTGACCTCTGGTCCTTCAGGTGCTCATCTGTCCACCTCACTCAGTCACTTTAGCTTGTATGAGCCCAGAAGGTTTGGGGAGGCAGCTCTGGCTCCTAATAATATATAACCCCACAGGATAATTAGCTGTAACTGCCCCCTCAGGTTACTCTTGCTACTATTAGTGTATGGACAACCTGATGCTATCATTGGGTCTGCTTTAATGGGATGTGTTCACAGCAGGGAAGAGCCCCTGTCCATGCTGCCCCCAAACTTGGCCCATTAGTCAGGGCAGGCAGCACCTACACTCCAGGAAGGCACCTCATTCAAGATGTTGGGCCTTTCCTGCAAGTGCATAGAGCCTTCTCTGCCTGTTGTCATCCATAATGGACCCATCCTTCCCCCTCTGCCCTCTTCTCTTTCACTTAATATCTAACAGTTAAGCTTACAAGTATATCTGACTGCTCCAGAGGTATATGCTTGGCTTCTACTGTAAATCCTTTGAGTTTGAAGGTGGGTGGGAGTAGGGGGCTGTCTTTTGGATGGTTCCATCCCCCACTGGCCAACCCCAGGATCCAGCTCACATTCACCACATCTTGGCCAACTCTCCGGAATTTCTCTGTGTCCTCAAAACTGTTTTCTTAACAGTCCTAGATGCAGTGCGGTCTGCTCCTGGGATTCTTTTTCATGACTTCTGGTTTTCACTTATTGTATATGGACTCATAAAAATGAAGAGAGAGAGAAAGACAAAGACAAAGGAACAGTAACTAAGTTTAGGAGAATTAATCCTGGAATTAAAACCGGTTCCTTGGGAGCACTCCTCTCCTGCACATAATAATCTCATTTTGATTAACATTGCCCCATTAGGGAGCTGGTACAGTTTGAGCACAATAATGAAGAGATCACATTTGGAACAGCCACTAAACTGTCAACGCTCTCTGAAATATGTTTTCAACTTTCATTTCTGTCTGAACCTCCACTGTTCTTGCCACTCCCTCTGCCCTGAGTCAAGATTATCTCTCCCCACAGGAGAGGCAGCCTGTGGGATGGGAAGACAATGGGCTTTAGGGTCTGATGGGAATGGATCTGAATCCCACTTCTATGTCCTAGGAATTAAGACTTTCCTTGCAGGGCTTCTGCCGTGATTAAGGGACTTAATAAATGTACATTGCCAGTGCACACAACAGATGCTCAATACATGGAATTGGTTTGTTTGGTTCATATCATCACGAACCCTGAACACACCTGGTTGTCACAGCTGCTTCTGCCCTGGATGAACACCTCTGCTGCCCGACATCTTACCATCCTTTCAGTCCTAGGTTAACTGATACCTCTTCCAGGAAGCGGTCCCTGATTTCCAAGTCAAATAAGATATTACACAGGGAAATATGGGATCATGTTGTTTCTCTGGTCAAAATGGTGGTTCTCCATTGCCTCTAGGAAAAAATCTAACCATCTCTAGTGAGAACAACAAGGCCCTTTGTGATTGCACCTTTGTTCCCAGTCCTTCCCCAAACTCCACCCTTGTTTCACATCCCGGTCATGCACACCTACTGTGGTTTCCTGAATACAGCAAATTCCCTCTTATTTCCCTACAGCTAGGGGGTGCACCATCAATTTAGGTGGCTGAATCAACCTACACTTAGGTTTCTGGGACACAAGGCATGAAAGATGTGGAGTCCAGTTGTAAAAGGACTCTATGATTCTTGGTCATCAAGAATCATGGCCAAGGTCCTATAGGGTCTTTGCATCTGCATCTTGCAAATACAGCACTCTTGAGTTCATCTGAAGCCACCCTCGTGATGACCATGGAAGATGTGCTTGGGTCTCCACCTCCCAAACCAATCCACCTAGCCTAACTGTTAGCAGCCTGGGGTCAGGGGAAAAGGCATCCCTCCCACGATGGATCAGAAATCCAGGGCCCCTTCACTGCTAGAATATTGGGCAAGAGTGTGGCTCCCAGGCAGAACCACATCTGGCCCAAACCTGACTTGTCACTTACCAGCTTTGGGATGTTGGCTATGTCTCTGAACTTCCATTTCCTCATCTGGAGGAGGGGAGTGGTAATAACACTCCAAATGTTATGGGGAGGAGTGCCTGGTCTACAGCAGGTGTTCAATAAATGTTTACCACTATTAGAATTTCTGGAAATAGAGGGCAACATTTCCTCTGAAGTGCCCCTGAACCATAGCAAGCATTTGGGGACTGGGTTTTATGTACTGCTTGAAGAGAGTGGTCCAACCACCTTGGATATATCTTTAGGTCAAACGTTAAAAGGTTGGGACGCCTGGGTGGCTCAGCTTCTGCCTTTGGCTTAGGGCGTGATCCCGGGATCTGGGATCGAGTCCCACATCGGGTTCCTTGTGTGGTGCCTGCTTCTACCTCTGCCTGTGCCCCTGCCTCTGTGTGTGTGTCTCATGAATAAATATATAAAATCTTCTTTAAAAAACATTAAAAGGTCAAAGTTATGTCCTCCACTCTCATCCTTTCCCTCCAGAAGCCTCACTGTGGAAATTTCCCTGTGGAAATTAAAGCGTCTGTTAAGAAGGTCTCTGGAAGGAAGAATCTCTGTGTTTCAGGAAAAATGTTCAAGCAGTCAATATCTGCAATTTTGATTCTTCAGAATTTATTATGTGATGTGTAGATTGTGGTGTGAAAAGATCCAAGAACCTGGAGACAGGACATGGATTATGTTCTAGTCCCGGCCCAGCTGTTACCAGTTGAGCTGTGTGATTTTGGCTAAGTCACTTAGCCTCTCTAAGCTTTAGATTCCTCATCTATAATACAAGAGTGTATACCTCACAAATCAGATAATGTGAGGGAAAGTGTTTTATAAACTACAAAATATGTTCAGGTCTGATGTTCTTGGATTTGTTTCTTTTTCTCTTGGCCTAATTTCACTATAGGTCAAAAATGTCTTACCTACAATTCCAAAAATGCAAAAGCATCTGAAAAAAATGATGCCTTTTGTAACTCATTTTGCTGCAATCCTTGGCCTCAACTGATGTGATATTATTTATAGACCTAACTTATCCTTGTTATGGTGAATATTCATGCTTCACCTCAGAAATAATGTATTTGAAAGTGCCATTCCAGTTACCCCTGGCTGTGACAAGAATGCATGAGATATTCTGAAACACATCTGGCCCCAAGAATTTTGCTTGAGGAATAATGGATTTCTATCCTATGAATAGATCTTAAGCTGTTGTCATTCTGGTTTCATGACTTTTGTCATATGCTTTTACCACCCATATTCTTATTTGTTTTATATATTCTAATTGATTTATTTTTAACTTATTTTTCAAATGAATCTTTTTAAAAAATACAGTAAAATAAATATTTAGTTATACATTAAAAATAGTTGTCTAGCACTGGGTGTTATACACAACTGATGAATTATTGAAAACCCCATCTGAAACTAATGATGTACTATATGCTGGCAAATTGAATTTAAATAAAAATAAATAAATAAAAATATTTGTCTAGGCAATACTCTGATTCACCCTGCATGTCACAGTGAACACACCCCACCCTTCAGGCAACACTGATCTTCAATCAGGACAACTATGTTAGCTTCTAAATAGAACATGAGTGATAAGTGCATCACCAAGTCCAGACTCCTCTTTGAGGTTCTCAATTATGATAAATATTCAGCAGTTCAATTCCACCAATGGCCAGCTGCGCTCCTGCTGTGGGCAGTGATCTCAGTCACGTCAGCTATTGAAGGTCTATTGAGAAAAAAATAATGAAACAGCTGGCAGAAATAGATGACAGGTAAATCTCCTGAGAGTTGAGGTGTGGGAAGTTCCTTTGCTGATACTCTCACTGATTCTCACCTACACCAATAGTGTCATTTAAAACAAAACCCACAAACCATGAGAGACTCTTAACTCTGGGAAACAAACTGAGGGTTGCTGAGGGGAGGTGGGTGGGAGGATGGGATAACTGGGTGACAGGCACTCAGGAGGGCACGTGATGTGATGAGCACTGGGTGTTGTACGCAACTGATGAATTATTGAAAACTACATCTGCAACAAATGATGTACTATATATTGGGAAATTGAATTTTTTTTATTTTTTTTTAATTTTTATTTATTTATTAGTCACAGAGAGAGAGAGAGAAAGAGGCAGAGACACAGGCAGAGGGAGAAGCAGGCTCCACGCACCGGGAGCCCGATGTGGGATTCGATCCCGGGTCTCCAGGATCGCGCCCTGGGCCAAAGGCAGGCGCTAAACTGCTGTGCCACCCAGGGATCCCGGGAAATTGAATTTAAATTAAAAAATAATATTAAAAAAATAAAACAAAAGCCAGGCTCATAGGATCGAGAGCTTCCTCTAAGATCTCACAGCCACAGGTAGAGCTGGGAGTAAATTCATGGGCCCGCCGCCAACCTAGGGTTTTCTGTGCCATGTTGCAGGGCCTCTCACCCTGCTCGTGGTGCTGCTTGGATGACTTTCTGCCTCTGGTTAATATCCACAAAGGCCGCTGGACCGTCATAAAACCAGCCTACTCTCAACCTAATATCTTTGCCGGTTTGTAAAAAGGCTCTGCAATGGTTGAACAGGTCTAACTAGGCTTTTATGGGGTTTTGAGAATCTTCGGAATGAACCAAGAATTATGTGACTATCTTAGCCTTTTCTACAAAACTGGAGGAACAAAAGTTGGTGGAAATGGGGCGGTGTCCAGATAATCTGTTTCAAGGTCATCTATAACAGTATGATTTAGCCCTTTGGCAAGTGTTTTCTAGAAACCACAATTTCTAGAAGAATCAGGAATTTCTCAAATTAGCTAAACAAGTAAAGTCAGAGGTCTCTCTCTCTTTTTATTTCACCAGAATTAATCACTTATGGTCCCAACCTTCCTCTGTTTTTTTTTTTTTCTTTTCTCCCATGTGTAAGATCATAAAAAATAAATTGGGGTTCAGGAAGCCTGGGTCCTAAGTTCTGCCTATGCCCGAGGACCAGTCTGCCATCCATAGACCGCAGAAGCACACTCAAAGGAATTGGCCTCTAGTGTAATCTGGAAATCTAGGTGCTAAGGTCAGACAGACATGTGTTTTTGTCCTAGCTCTAACCCTTGGCTAAGTTCTTTAAATTTCCCTGAGCCCCTTCTTTCCTCTTCTGTAAAACTGACCTCAAAGGTGTTAATGAGGATTAAAAAACAAATTGGATGTGAAACACTGAGCACAGCCCTGGTACAAAGTAAAAGGTAAATATATGGTGGCTGTTGTTGTTAGTGTCAATTTGGATAATCTGCGCCTTCCAACTGAATTATATGTATAATGAAAGGCTCTTGCTTTCAATGATTATAGATTTATTGCTCAGAACAGAATGACTGAGGAAGCCTTATGCAGTTGATAGATAAGCTCATCACAATTCAATTTTCAAATGCATGAATTGTTCTGGCTTTGAGGAGCTATTCACAGTGCCTCGAAAGTAACAAAAAATCAACCAGCACAGCTTTAAATATGGCCAGTCATTGACTGTCAGTGGAAAAGGAAGTCAGGGAAAATGGGAATAAATATCATCAACAAATAACTATTATTTTAATCTGTGCCTTTGGCTTTCAAGACAGAACATTATACCCAAGTATGTTCCCCTGATTTGAGTTTCACTAAATTACTTGTCCCTGGCTCCTCCTTTCCTGGAGGGAAACAGTCCAAACATAAAGAGCAAGAGGCCAGAGAAGACATAAGGAACCCATGCTAGTATTTTGTGAAATGGAGTCAGATGGCCAACTGCATCAGCATGACCTAGGTGTCAAAATGCAGATACCCCAACCCCAAATGAATAAATTCTCTGAGATTGAGGAGAGGAAATATGTATCTTTAACAAGCATCTGTTGATGCAACCATAACTTTGAGAATCACTGATCTTAGGCCATATTATAATCATGCAATAAATGCCACATATCATTCATGTCATCTCAGTAGGATTTCTCTGTCTCCAGTAGAAATTCATCATCTAGAGGAGATAGATAGATCACACAAACTATCCCAGGAATTGTACAGCCATATAATAGAGGTGAAAACAAAGTATAATTGTATCCCAAGGTATGTGGGTGACACAGCCTGCTTGGTGACACATAGGGTCAGTTGTCAAGGTCTTCCCCAAGGGGAAGCTCCCCCTGCACATTTTCCAGGTAGACAAAGTGGGTTAATTTATAGCTGCGGAAAAGATGCACAAGCAGAACAAATAACATGGCAAAGCAGAGAGATGTGAGGGAGCCTCTGGCACCTGTGAGGAGCCACAGTGATTCTTCATGTGGCTAGAAGGCAGGGAGTGAGATTTCGAGGGATAGCGGAAACATGTCTTCTCAACTGTGCAAAATTACAGACATGCTTGCCTTCTGCAAAGAAGAAAAGCCATTTGAAGTTTCTGGCATTAAAAAGCATAAACAAATCTCTAGGCTCTATTCTGACTTGGTGTTTTGTTCCTTCCTTTTCCTAATCTTAAAATACACCGGCATCCTACACCAAATCCCAAGTAAATGCTAAATATAGTCGGCTCTACCATAAGTTGCTCTGCTTGTCTTACTTAAACTCTCCGCTGTAGCTACTTTGGCCTCATTGTGTGCCACATTTGGCTGTAAGCTCCTAGAGAGAAAAGATATCATATCTTACCCTGTTTGGGATCCTCATTGAACAGCCCTCTATCTTCACTGTCCTTTAGAGCTCTAAGTCCCTCTCCTAATTTAGCCCCAACCCAATAGATCACTCTCCCTGTTTGACCCCACGTCCACCCAAACCTAAATTCATTTCTTTAGTCTGCAGGGAAAAAAAGGATCCTTTCTTTCTTGGGCCCTGAATTCACCCACACTCCACTTTAGTTTCAGGTCCAAACACAAGCATTTGGTTTGCACATTGGTCAACTCAGGCCACTAGGCATCTGGCATTAGCTGCTTTGCTCAGTCTGTCATCACATCTTGATTGTCCTCACCATTGCTGGGTTTTCCTGGTTTGGAGAGTCACTGAATTTTAGGGCTGGAAGGAATTTTTAAGCCATTCAAGATAACTTTCCTTGATTTGCTTTTTTTAAAAAATTGAAGATACTCTTGAACACATATGAGAAGAGAGCATGAGAAAAGGTAGGGGTAAGAGGGAGAAGCCAATTTCCTGCTGAGCAGGGAGCCCAATTTGGGACCTGATCCCAAGATCCTGGGATCATGACCTGAGCTGAAGGCAGACTCATAATCACCCAGGCACTGTGGTTCTCTTAATTCTGTTACCAACCTTGTGAGGTAGGGATTATTATTCCTGTTATTATGCCTTTTCTATTACAGATTAGAAGCCAAAGCTCAGAGAGGCTAAGTAACTTGCTCAAAGTTACCTAAGCGATAGAACCAAGACTCAAGCTCGTCTTTTGGCTCCAAACTGAATGCTCTTTCCATTCTACATTCTCAGCTTTAGAATATCTGCCTTGTACAGACTCTGCAGCCTCATCCACTGGATCCATTTACCTATCCTCTCTCTCATCCTGGTATCCCTAAAAAGCCCTCAGATTTCACTCTTTATACCTCTATGCTCTGCCATCATTTATCTCCAATTTGAGTCCATCTAGAAGTTTCCTCTCCTTTCAAAGTTACACTCAACATCAGCATCAATAATGCAACCATGATCTTACTCTGGAAGGTCATATATGCTGTCTTTATTAAAACAGTAAAAAATTTCAAAATACTACATTCACATTTTATACTGTGTACCTATGCCCTCATCCCTAACAAAACTATTTTGAATCACCTATGAATGATTTTTGGAAGACAAGAATTCATTGCTGCATGGACCTAGATGTCATTATTTTCTCCCCTTATTTGCTTTTAAAATAGGACAGCTTCTGGTCCAGCTAGTGGGTTGTGAAACTAAAATTAATTCGAGTAAAGGTGCTTTATGAACTGTATCAGACTCAATACTCAATGGGCACTACCATGGTCATAATTCCGCTTGGTCCTTGATGGTCCCAGGAGTGCTGAAAATGGCCTGACTGCCCAGCACACCCAGAACTTCCCCTGGGCCTGAGAAGCTGTAATCCAGATTTCATTCCTACTTGTACTCTAACAATGAGCAGAACCACAATATTAAAGCAGTGTGTATATATACTTCTCTTTCTTCTAACACTACCTTCTTTCTGACATTTCCACCTTTCCTTTCTACCACCCAATCTTCCCTTTGGAGTCCAAAAACAAAATTCCCATTTTTCCAGATCCATCCTGACCTAATATTCTTTCTTCTTTCATCTTTCACTGGCAGTATCACTTCTGTGGCATCTGGATGGTACCCAGTTTCAATATCTATTCTTTTTCTTCAGCTTTGGTGTAATTTTGAGAAATAAATTCTCAAGAGCAGAGAGAGATGGGCTATTTTTATTTAAAGCAAAATCCATCACTGGAAACTGTTATCTGAGGTAAAGAAAAAGACTTTTGGAAAATAAGGCATTCAACTATTCCCATAGCAACAAGGGAATTAGGCATTGCTGTGTGGCTCAATAGATGTTTATAGAAATGCCAACATCTACAAAAGGATTATAAAGCAAAGACCATAGGAATTAGAGGTCAAGGACCTGGATAACAGAGAACCACCTCTGTCATTCATTGTCATTCAAGAACTCAAGTTCCTTGCCTATGAAATGGGGGTAAGGAATACCTGTGTCTTCAAGGTTGTTGTTAGCCAAATGAGATAATCTGTATAAAATTTTTTTGTCAACTAGAGAGCTCTAGATTAATTCTGATCACCCCTAGGGCAAATAATGCTGAAGTTTAGAGGTGTGACACACCAGGCTTTCTGTAACATGTTCAGGGTGGGGGAAATTCAGAGACAAAAGCCATAGCATGTGTGTGAACCTGTTTCCCATTGCATTTTAACAGCATACAAGTATCTAGCAGGGCCAAACTTCAGGCACTGGAAGAGACACCTCGGTCTTTAGATTGTGGGGCTTTTAAATTGCATGACTGAGAGAATTCAAGCCCCTCACATGGTGTGATCAATAGCTAGAGTACAAACCTGTGGTCCCAGCCAGCAGGGGGCAGAACCTTGGCACTGTCCTATGTCATTGCTTCAGCATTCATCAGTTGAAGAAATCAAACTATCCCAGCTAAACCACCACTTCAGGTTTCTACGATACGTTGCTTTGTATCTCTTAAACTTTCAACTGTAACTGGTTTCTAGGGAGTTTTTCAGAGGGCAGCCTGTGAGGAATCAATCTGGAATAAGTCATTCTTTGCCTTTCAGCAGATTAATAAAAATACTCTCCCCTACACACACCCATTTAAGTTCTAAACTTTTTGAGTTTAGATAAAACTTGAGCTGAAGATAAAAATAACAGGCTTACTGGTAATAAAGGGTAGGGTGTAAATATGTGTGAGGTGTACAGCAACAATGAGTTTGGTAGTACTGCACCCCAGAATTAGGCAGACCAGCTATCAAGTCACAGGCATCTTTTGTAAACCATGGGTCTTTCCTGGCAGGAGCAAAATGTTTTCTAATAAAATTATCAAGTGATCAATTTCTCTGCAGCGAAGCAAATCCCAAAGGAAACCCAGTAAGTGATGACTAATTCCCCCCAATCCAACCATCATAAGCAAAATATGGTAGATACACACAACCCAAGGGAGGGGAAGAGTCAAGCTAGTAATTGAGAAAGGCTACAACTATTAAAATAGATAGCTCATTAAGAAATAAATGCCATGAGGGATCCCTGGGTGGCGCAGCGGTTTGGTGCCTGCCTTTGGCCCAGGGCGCGATCCTGGAGACCCGGGATTGAATCCCACCTTGGGCTCCCGGTGCATGGAGCCTGCTTCTCCCTCTGCCTATGTCTCTGCCTCCCTCTCTCTCTCTCTGTGTGACTATCATAAATAAATAAAAATTAAAAAAATAAATAAATAAATGCCATGAGATGAAGTATTTCCTCTTAACTCATTTTGAAGAATACAGTGAAGTATAGTCATTCTTACTACACATGAGAAGGTGTGTCTGAAGTTTTGAAATGGAAGTCCCATTTCACCCCCACAGATGTTTAGTATAACTTAAGACAACAGCTAACTGAATGACAAAGCTATTTCCCATGCAAAATCTCACTCAATCTTAAAAGAAGACTGTAATAGTGTCTAGTACTCAATTTGCTGATGAGCTAAATGACCAAGATCAAACAACTAGTAAACAGAAGACCTGGGACTTAGATTTAAACATTATTTCAAAAAACTAGAGGAGTTTCATAGGACCTCATCAGCTTTAAACAACATGCAAGAAAAATATTGGCAAGCTCCAAATCATTGTACTTTGGCACAGTTATTTTAGGGGTAGTAGTGCCACAAATAACATCAAAGCCATGTGTTTGATCTGGGTTATCTTTTGGTTGCTTAACTTCACCAAAATTGTCTCTGATGGACTGAGATTTCAATACTTAAAGTCACATTACAAAGGCCCAAAGAAGAGAAAGTGGAATGTTTTCACTTTCCATTATTCCTTGCCTCAAATATATTCAACAAATTCCTTTTTCTTTTTTTAATATTTAACCAACAAATTGAAGACCAGAGAGAGTCTGAAAACTGCTATCTTCACAACAATCATTTACTGGGCACCTTCTATATGCCAAGCATTTTGCCAGGCATTATAAATATATAATTTCAATCCTTACAACCTGAAAAAGAGATATTATTGTCTCAATTTTACAAATGAGGACACTCTGAGACTTCAGAGAGGCTAGTCTTCATGTGTGAGCTCCCACAGGTGGAACTGATTGGCGTAGAACTGTTGGTTTCTGAATAATAAAGACTATTAGCGTGGTTTCAGAAAAGTAAGGACTTTTCAACCATAAAAGCAAACCTTCCCATATGACCATTGCCAGGTCTTTCAGCACAATTAATGTGAAACAATGTGCTAATGGTATTCACAGGGAGCTTTTGAATCATGAAAGATTTAACTACTTTAAACTGAATTAATGTCTTGACCTTTAAGGGCAAGGGCCCTTTATATTTCATTTCTATTTTTCCTGAATAATGCAATATTTTTATTTAAAAAGTTATTGACATGAAGTCTTACTGCAGAATAAAGATTAACCAGTATGAAGTGTCAAACTGACTTTATTCCCCAATGTTGAATTATACAAAACCAAAAAACTATAATAAAATGCATTACAAGAACGTACCAGCAACATTGTGACCCAAGTGTGTCACTCTTTCAGATTTACAGAATTCTAGAACTTCCAGAGGTTGTCCATCTCCCTGACAGCAGATCCTCAAAAGGACTTGGACTTCATGATTCTCTTGATCCACTTCCCTCATAATCTGGTCCATTACTGGACACCAAACACATAATGGTAGGAGTGAGTGTAGAAAATATTTTTTTTTCTGAATTGCATTTTGAACTTCTAAATTTTGTAGAGACAAAGAGAAAAGCTGAATCTTAAATTAGTAAGCGAAACTATTTATTAGCCGTCTGAGTGGGAAGAATATTGCAGGAAGATATAATTATAAAACCTGAATGTAGCTGGGATCCAGCTTAGAGTGTTCAGCCTGTTTATAAAATATGCCAAATATCAGATGGCATGTAGAGGGTAATGTGTTAATAGCAGATAGACAAAACACTGGCTACAATTTCCAGGAAAAACTAAAGATTTTGGACTAAGCTTTTGGCAGAACTGCTCAACAACATACTTTTTCTCTTCAAATCCAACTGCTTAGAAATAGGAAAGACTTGAAATAAATGAGGAAAGTTTATTTTAAGCACCTTAAGCATTGTTCTTTTTAAATCTTTCATGTTCTACACACAGAAAAATAAATACAAAAAGGAGAATACCAAGCACAGTGTATTTACTTTGTAAATTAAAGCACCTAAGCTATCCACCACTCTCTCCATTGCCTGTAACATAAAGCAATCCTAAAAGAGCCTGGAATATGGAATCAGAAGTTTGTATTTAAATAAAGGTCTAGATGCTTAAAGAGCTTTGCAACTGTTCTCATCTATAAAATCAGGGATTGTATTACCCTTCTTTGCCAAAAAAACCCAAAATAATACACAAACTTATGATTATTAAGATATTCTGCAGACTCATCAATGGTTGCTATTTGCTTTTGCCTGCTCTGGAGATTATGATTTTAAATGCCTTGCAATGTATTTTTTCTACCCTACTACTGCAATGATGGGTTTTCAACTTAAGGTTTCTTTCTTCCCCCCCCCCCCCCCCACTGACCTTTTATTTCTCTTAGCAGCCAGGAGAAAGTCAACACTTACCACTTACTACACACTGTGCAAAGGTCTTCACTAGTTGTAAACAAAACAAAAAAAAAAAAAACCATGAATATAAATAAGATCTGATTCCTAACTTTCAAGGAACTTAACAATATAACAGAAAGGATACAGGTACGAAAAACATGCCTGTGATAAGGCATTATCTGGAAAATTAGATCATTATAATAATGGTCTCTAGTGAATAATGCCTTCCCATGTCCAGGCCCCTTTGTAGTATGACATGACCATCTCTTGCACTAAAAGGACAGAATCAACTTCTCCATTCCCTTGAATTTGGGCTAGTTTTGTAATTCGCCTTGACTAAGGGAAGGTGGCAGGAGTTGCATGGCATTAAGTCTAGAATGTAGGCATTAGGAGACCTCATGGTTTCTACTTCTACTCTTGGGAGCCCACTGTCATGTAAAGATTTGGTTAGACTAAGAACTGACGAGAAACCATGTGGTGAGAGTCCTAGTCTTCCATCCATCTGTGCCCAAACCCTCTTAAACCCTCTAGTTTCTGCCAACTGATCAGCTGACTGCAGTCACATAACTGTACTGAGGCAAAACCAGCAGAGGAACTGCCCAGCCAGCACACATTCTTGTGAGTGTGGTTTTAATTTATATTTTCATGACTAATGACGTTGAGCGTATTTTCATGTGGTAATATGCCATCCGTATATCATGTATGGGTGTTTGTTTTACTAGATTTTGTCCTTTTATTTCTCTCTCTATTGAGATGATCACAGAGAATTTGATCCTTAAATATTCATAGTTCTCCTTCTTCCTCCTCTTCTGTATACCCTAAGACTCTCAACCACACATTTTAAAGGCTTTTTATTGTGCCAACATGCCTCCAAATATTTTCTGTTCCATTACTTTCTTCTTCCTATACTTCAGTGTGTGTTGTTTCCTATCAACCTATCTTGCAGGTCACTAATTCTCTTTTGTGTGCAAATCCACTGTCTTACCTAATGTGTTCTTAATTCCAGAATGTCTATTTTTTATTAATTTTACATTATAACTTTTTGACAAAAGCCTCTACCTTTTCATTTTTCCCCATAACTTGTCTCAAACAAAAACAAGTTCTCACTATACGGTATACCTGAAATTAATATAGTGTATGTTAACTATACTGAAATTAGAATTAAAAAAAAAAAGAGGGGCGCCTGTGTGGCACAGTTAGTTACGCATCTTACTCTTGATTTCAGTGCAGGTCATGATCTCAAGGTCTTGAGATCAAGCCCAGCATCCGGCTCTGAGCTCAGTGTGGAGTCTGCTAAAGTTTCTCGTTCTCTCTCTGTCTACTCCTCCCTGCACGTGCAGTCTCTCTCTCTAAAATAAATAAATCTTTTTAAAAGATTTAAAAAAAAATAAAAACTATTTTTTAGAATTGTCATCTAACTCCATTATTTGGATTATCTGTGGGTCTGTTTCTTGTATCTCTTTTCTCCTTAGTTTTTAGTCATGTGGTCCTATCTTTTGGCATGTCTCATAATCTTAATTTTCAGGTGTTATACAGAAAACTTTTACAGGCTTCTGGTGATACCTTTCTCCAGAGAGTTCATCCTTCTTTTTGCTAGGACAATATAGTATTCACCTTAATCCAACTAGAAATCATGATAAATCAAGGAAGAGTTGCAAACCTTGGTATAAGGCTCATTCCACCTTTGATTTGCCCTGGCCTTCAGAATTTTCAAATGATAATCTAGGCTGTTCCCCAGTACCCTTCTTCTAGCAGGTTCTGAATTTAATCTTTGTTTCATAAGGTCTCTGCTTAATTTTGTCTTCTCCCAAAGAGCTCTACAATTTTGCAAATTTTCTGAGAGGAAACTGCATATGCTTGAGGCTTCTGTATATCTCTACCAAAAGTTCTCTTGGTTTCTGTCCCCTAGAAGCAAGACTTAAAATATACAAAACCAAAATTATCAGCCTCCTGACTGCGACCAAAATGGACAAAAAACCCCAAGCTAAAAGCAGCTTTGGAAGTGAACTCACTTCTAAAATGTTCACTCCTCTATGGAGTCCTGCCTAGGCAGGTTTCCACTGGTTTCAAGTAGAAGAGAGGATAACAGTGGTGGTGGACTTCATAATTTCTAGCAACTAGTGACAGTTGTATTGTTTATTCTTTCCTTTTCTGAATAGAAGTGATTTTTGCATACTTAGTGTGTAGAGGCAGATGCTTTTTTTCATTTATAGGATATCTGATACCAGTGGGTCAGTTTAAAACTTTATAGAGAATAGTATATAGTCCCAGAGTTGAATGCAGTCACTGCATAGAAACTTGAGCCAACTCCTCTGTAGATGGGTGTTTTCTATATAGAGAAAAAGGGGAGGCATGAATACTTGATAGCCAAAATGGGAGACTGTGATACACAGCTAATTTTTTTCCCAAAATGTCCTTCCCTTTTCCAATTTTTGGCTATATATTCAGCCATACAGATGGGGAAATTCACAAGCATCTTAGTTCAGTGTTCATATGATGAGGGTCTGATACATAAGCAGATGTGTCATGTGGCAACTTAAAAGTTTTTTCAAGCTTCCTTCCTCCTCCATAGGCTGCAGATGTGATAGCTGGAGCTGAAGCAGCCATTTTAGAACATGAAGCGATGACTGAGAAAACAAATTACATGATTAAGCAGAAAGATGGGAATTTGGGCTTCACTACTTTATGGAGCATAATTTTTATACTAGCCCTGGACAACATACCACTACAATTTTGTATGAAAGAGAAATAAACTTCCATCCTGTTTCAGTTACTGTTATTTTGGGGTTTTGTTACTTACAGTCAAACCTAATCTAAACTAATTAGGAAAGTTTAGGACAGCAGTTCTCAAAATGTGAAAGTGTGGTCTTAAGATTCCTAGGGAATCTGTAAAGTCAAAACCATTTTTGTAATATACTAAGACCTTATAAACCTCTTTTACTGTGGTGACATGTTCACTGATGGTGCAAAAGCCATGGTAGGTAAAAGCACCAATATCAGAACAAATAAAGGCACTAGTAGTCATTGTATTCTACACTGCCATGGACTTGCAGTTGGGAGAGAGGGAGAAGAAAAGCTCCACTCAGTGTCCTTCAAAAAGCAGTAAAACCATCTATTTAAACCTTGACTGTTGAGTAAATGTCTTTTTAATATTCTGTATGAAATGGCAAATATGCACAAAGTACTTCTGGGGATACCAAAATATAATAGTTGTCTTGAAGAGAAGCAATTATAAGTTTGTTTTGTGAGATAAATTTGGTTATTCAGACGTGACTATTTGGCAGGTATTTTTTCAAACATGAAGTGAACTGTCACTTCAAGGAAAACTAATGGTATATGTTCCCAGTAACAAAATTTAAGCTATCAAGTAAAAATCAGAATTTGGGAAACATGTATCTGCCATCTGAATTTGAAAGGCTTCTCAATTCTTGAGGCATTTTTTTAATAATATCACTGGTCATATTAAACATGATTTTTAAATTTTATGTGGGCAATGTATTAACATTGGGAAGATGTGCGTAATTCAGCGAACCAGTAATTTCCAAATGCTGAATACGTGGTATTATAAAATTATGCATGGGAAAAATGTTCAGTCAGAGTGCAAGGTAGACCAACAGGTTTTAATGAAACCCAGTGCAAAATTTTATTGATACGGTTTTGAATTCTATAATGTAATGAACTGTTTAGAAATTATCTCTTGTACAGTTTTAGTAGTGTCGAAGAATAAATCTACAGTCATATAAAAAGGTCATTAAAATATTCTTCCTTTTTCCAACTATGTATCTGTGTGAGGCAAAATTTTCTTCATATATTTCAAACAAAATAATTATCAGATTGAATGCAGAAACAGATACAAGAATCCAGCTGTCTTCTAGTAAGCCAGACATTGATCTATAAAAAATGTAAAACAATGCTATTCTTCTCACTAAACTTTACTTTTAGAAAATAATCTTCATAAAATGTGTATCATTTATGTATGTTAACATGAATTGCTTTGTCATTTTAAAATAAATTAGTAAATAAATAAATAAAATAAATTAGTAAATATTTTTATAATTTGTCAGTTTTAATTTCTAATACATTAATATTTTTATGGCCTTCATAAACAAAAGCTCTTTGAGGACTTCAATATTTTTTTCAGAGTGTAAAGGAGTCTGGAGGCCAAGAAGTTCTAACTTCTTTGGTTTGTGATACTGAAAAAATTTGAGATACAATTACAAAGCTGTTCTCTGAATAATAAGATCAGGAAAAGTACTATTAAATTCAGAGTTGGATAAACAATGCCTTATTCAGAAAGAAAAAGTACTGCAGATAGGTTCTAGAAACTGTAGACTAATATACTTGATATTAATATTCAGGGGAAGAATTAGAACAGCTTAAACAGAAAATAAAGTGGTAACCACTGGCTCCCAACACAAGTTCACTAAGAATAAATCATGCCAAATCAAAGAATGTTTGTTTCCTTGATAACCAGTAGAACAGGAGATATATACATATTGTATTTCCCATTAAACATCTGACTATCTGTTACAAAACAATGGACTAGAGAACTGCCAGTAGATGAACCATGAATCAATCTACCTGAAGCAAAATGTGATAAATTCAAAAATGATACGAATGTGACTTAGAAGTGTTTAGTACTGATACAGAATGGGCTGGGAGTCAAGCCAGAATTCAAGTTCCTAGAGAGAAGTGCACAGTGATGTGGGTGGAAAAGATCGACTCATTAAACAAATATCTACTGTACACCATGTTTCAGGCACTGCACAAAGCATTATAGAGAAGTGAACAAGTTAGATGAGATCCCATTCTCTGTGGCACTGACATCTGAAGCATAGTCAGATCCTTTCCTTCTTATGAAATGCAGGTATGAATTAATATGGAAGAAAGAAGAGTCAAAACTGTTAAATATAAAATGAACTAAAATTAATTTAGATTTGCTCTCCTCCCAAATGGGAATAAAGGAGGAAAAGAGAAAATGTTTGACCTATATACTTTAAAAATAACAGCATGGGACATAATATACATTCTAAAAACTGCATTTCCATCAGGCCGAGGTTGAGAGAAAAAAAAAAAGAAAATAAGGAAGAGAATACACTTGAGACATATGGTAAAGAGATACAGAATAATCACCGTTGTGCACAAATGGTGATGGTGGGGTTGATATATAGCAGAGAAAAACTATAATTCTAATTAAGGTATGCCCATTTTTTTTTCAAACTAACTCTTAAATTTCATGTATATCTAGCATCTGTGTAACTATTTTATAAATGGGAAAGCACTATACAAATGTATAGCTTTCATATTATTAGTAAATGTCAAATCTTTACTGAATTCTACAATTCTTACAGAAAATCCCTTTACCCAACAGTGTTTGAAGGTTCACTCCATCTCTCCCCAAAAATAGTTCCTTTGAGTTTAATTCTTCAGTCATCATTCTCACATTCTATTCCTGTAAACAAAAAATTTAACTTGTAGTTGTGGGGAAATCACACAATCTCAAAGGTGCCTATTCTTTTTAATTGGTCTTAATAAAAATATTTGCTCAAATTTTTTTCATTCATAAACCTGTCAATGGCATTAACATGTTTGATGTTATAAAGTTTAATAAAAAACCCAACACATAACACCATGTACTTCACATTGCTGTCAGCATAAGATTGGTAGGCCCTTAAAGTCCTGAAGCTTCAAAATTAAAATGTTATATGTTCTTATTTTAAGTAGTACTCCATTTCTAAAAGTTAAAGAAGAAAAACCAATTTTAGTGTTACAACTCATATACCAATAGCATTTATTGCTTTGGTACAAACAAATGATCTGTTAGTAAGATTTCATTATGAGCACACAACAAACCCTAAATAATTTGCAGATGGGTTATCCACAGACTTTCTGAATTCCCAGGTTGCTTCCCCAGGCTTCTGGGTCATTTCCCTCTACTGCTGTCAGTAGATATGCAGGGAGTGTTAATTCTAATATTTAAATATTAGTATTTAGATTCAATCCAGAAAGCATTAATAATGCAAAACAAACAAAACATCTTATAATACATTCTAAAATGAAATATATCTCACATGTCTAAGATTTTCTTAACATGTACGGTTAATGTTCTCATTTCTTTCAGCTCTTCCCTGGCCACTCTATAAAAATAATGCCCCACATATGACCACCAGTACTTTCCATGCCCCTTACTTTACTCCATTTCTCTCTAGAATTTATCACTGTCTGCAAATAAGAAGTATTTAAGTGTGTATTTGCCCCATCGACATCCCCCCAAACCCCAGAATAAACTTCATGAGAATGAGGATGTTTTAGCTGTTCACTCAGTTCCTTAAACAGTTCTGAGCACAGAGTATGCACAGAATTTCTTAAACTAACGATGGGATTATAAGCACAATTCCCTTAGAATATAGGCAAGAAAACAACTCCATGAGTCTAGAGATAAAAAGAAACCTAAGCAGAGAAGAGATGTTACAAAGTCTGTACAACTGATGATGCCCTATTGTATAGTAACTAAGAACACAGGCTTTAAACTTGGACAAAGTTGAATTCCAGTCCACTTATTAGTACTGACCTCATGGGTCTACTACTAACTCTCTATATAAAATTTTTCCAATATAAAATAGGGATAATAAGAGCACCAACTTAACGTTGTTATTAAACTGAATACATGTGACAAAGTGTGTAAAATATTTACAGCAGCAAATAAATGCTTGATAAAAGGGAGCTAACATTTTTTTAAAGGGAGCTAATAACATTATCATCATTATTACCATCATCTCACTCAGGTTCCATAGCCTAATATTTCCCAAAGAATTCCTGGTGAGACTGGCCACCTAGTTGCTAAATCCATACAGCTGAGAAGTGGCAATTTAGAGAGAGAAGGCAGTTGCCAAAAGTGAGAGTAGTAAAAAAAGATGGGAGGAAAATGAAAGTTTTCCTGAGGCATCACAGCACAATAATAATGTCCTGGAGATGGTGCTTCACCACTAAGAAAATAATGACATTATATTTAATACATTCAAGATGGGAAGAAAATATAATTCTCAAATTATGACGATTTATTTCAAAATGATTCACACACTTTCTGTGTGAAAGATAAACTTCCATTACCTTCAAAATTCACCTCCTACAAAAAAGGAGTCAATGAGACATTATTCTACAGAAGGCCTGGATATCTCTGCTGTAAAAACCCATCAGTGTGATTTATGCCAATCTCTCTAATGTTATTTTTGACACCCTAATAAAGATCAAATTGTCTCAATATAGGATCATTCTTCTCTCATAATATGAAACAGATCTCCAGTGTGGACTTCAGGGAAGTAATAAATACTTCATTTTACTGTATCAGTGACATTGCCTCAACCCTGTAAAAAAAAAAAAAACCTATATTTATTTATTCCATTTCCCTTAGTAACGTAATAATAACCAGGGCCCTCCCTCAGAGATTAGGAAGAAAATCAAATTTTAAAAGCAAAACCACATTCCAAATTTCTTAAAAGATATTTTTTTTTGTTCAATTCCTTTGTAAAAACATTGGTCACCATTTAACATACAGTGGCAACAAAATGCACCCAATTTACATGCATCAACAAGTCAATAAATCATAATACACAGACAACATGAATTTCAAATGAACAGTACTAAATAGCTCATGTTGTATTTAACTATAGTTATGGTGCTTCCAATAAAGAAATATGAGAAAAAAGATTCCAGTTTTAATCTGAAATAAGGTTATTTGTGACAGGTGCCATGAAACAATGATTTTATGAAGTCATTATCTTAAAGGGAACCACTTTTCAGAAATCACTTTGTGCAAAGCACCAATACTCACATAGGATAAGATCTTGAAAAGACGTGTACCTTATGTTAAAGACAAAAGGGCTCCATTTCTTAAAAATTAATTATCTGAATGATTCAAATTTTTATTATGCCCCCAAATTTATATATCTTTCAACATGAAGGTTATATATGCCATGTTTTGACACCTTAAATAATTCTGCAGACATTCAGCTAAACTGAAAGGTTCTGTAGGACTGAATTACTTTCAAGAGCAAAACGTGAAAACGTATAAAGCCCTTTCTAAGCTCACAGGCAAGGTTTCTGGATATGGGATTTAATTAACAAGAAGAAAATTTAAGCACCACAATAAAATACTTTTTAGAAAACAAAAAAGACTGGCAATATACAAGTTAGGAACAAATGCACTTAGACATTTACACCCCCCCGCCAAAAAAAAACAAAACAAAACCCTGTTTAAATAAGCACTCTATTCCTACCAGCTAAAATAATTAAAAAATTCTTTTTGGTGTATACATGGTACTATGTGGAAGATAAAAACCACAATTCTGTTTAAGAAGTCAAGTTCTATAATCCTAATTTGATCAAATGAGAGTGTTGTATTATTTGTACATAATAAGAATGTTGTATACTTATTTTTATAATATATGATTTATTTTCTTCTTTTCCTTCAAAAATCTATGATTAAAGGATGGCCCTAAATTATTTTTAAGTGTAGAGAGGATAATTTACAACAAATTGCATTGTGGGAAAAAACAGCCCCTCTGAAAATAAGAGGTCAAAGTAAATATGTGCAAATAAAATTTTAAGGTAACTGTAAATACAGCCATCTTAGAAGTTTCCCTTCTTTTGCATCTATCAAGCAACATAAATAATTTCAGTGGCCCAAACAGTAATTTTATTTTCAGTTTTTCTCCTCCATGATGTGTTTACTCTTACATGTAAGAGTAATTTTTTAGCATATATAACAGGCCACATGCTAACAAATTTTAAGGGCTCATAAAATTAAAATTTATGACTCATATATAGTTGTACTATACATGTCAAATATGCAAGGCTGAAAATAAATAATTTCAACCTAGAATATTATTTAAACATCACAAGAAAAAAAAAGAACAAAAAAGATTTCTCCTCACATAGCTTTTGACTACTAGACTATTCATAGCAAAAAAGCAATATCTAAAATATTTAGTCTTCACCTCAGAGTAAGTTATCCAGAAATAAAACTCACTAAACGAGATGAGACATAAGGATTATGAGTATGGAGTACTCTGATTCAGTCAATTCAGATGAGACGACGCTCATCTCATCTGAGATGAGAATGGGGAAAAAGAAATCCATCCTAAACAATAGAATCTATATCTCATTAACCTTCCAAATGTCACTTCAACTTCACCACTTATATCATAAACCTTCTCGACAGTTCCCATTTTCTTTTCCTCTAAAAAAATTTTTAGCCTCTTAATTTCCAACTGTCAGGTAAAACCCCTTATTTTACTCTAACTCCACAATCCACATTTATAAAAGACCCTAAGATAATCATTTTCTTCCCCTCAGGAGCAGAAGCTATGATGTAATGATTCAAAATTGAGAAATTGGAGATTTAAAAAAATCAATGAAAATAATACATTTACTAACATACATGGTTTTATGTAGTAGGGACACCACATAATACTTATTCTGATTAACCTCTGGCTCTTGAGACAGCGAGGTCAGAAAATTCAAATGAGTAATAGATACTTAAAATACGTAAAGTGTGTGTCTATTTTGAATAGAATAAGAATTTTAAAATGACTGAAATTATATGATTGTATATGTTCAGTGTAAAATAGTACAAAATTGATGTTGCCAAATAGAGTAAAAAAAAAAAAACTTTAACTTATATGAAACATCTTAAGTAATGTGGCAAAAATTTCAAAGCTGAGTTGTAATTAGAGAACAGTGACAACAGAAGATCCTTTCATGCATGCATACGCATGAAGTAACAAGTATGCAAAACCCAACTCAGTACAGTACATCAATGGCTGATACTTAAATGATATTTTGATATAAAGAAAAAGGTAAAATGTTGACTGCAATTGGTGAAAAAGCATTTCAACAATTTACACAAAATGGATACTAAACATTTTGTTAAAAAGATGTCCTAAGAAAACCAAGCCACAATAAGTTAGTGTTTTCCATAATACATGCTGAATTATTTGATCCCATATCTATACACTGTTATTGTCTTAATTCCTAAATGTTGTGACAGCATATTTAGTAATTGAGGTACATCAGTTTACATCTTTTTATAAATATTCTAAGAGGGTTAATTTTTCGTTTCCAGTTTTTCATCTTCTTCACCTCCTCCAAAGAAAAGCAAAGGAAACATTCCTAGAATGCAGCCAATAGTCACCCCAACAGCTTTGCCCTAAGGAAACAAAAGAAAACATTTTTTGAAAGTTATTTTATCCCTGATAGAAGAATCCTTGCCTAAGTCTCTACAATAAACAATTTCTATGTGTTATAAAATTCAACTGTAACTGCATTTCTTTTGATCATAGTAACTTAAACATAAAAATAAGCCACATATGACAAAGGAGGCAAGAATATGCAATGGGGAAAAGACAGTCTCATAACTGCTGTTGGGAAAACTGGACAACTACATGCAAAAGAATGAAACTGGACCGCTTTCTTACACCATATACAATAATAAACTCAAAATGGATGAAAGACCTAAATGTAATAAGACCCGAAACCATAAAAACCCTAAAAGAAAACATAGGCAGTAATCTCTCAGACATCAGCCTTATAGCAACATTTTTCAGGATCTGTCTCCTAAGGCAAGAAAAAACAAAAGCAAAAATACAGAACTGGGACTACCTCAACTAAAAAGTTTTTTGTAAGGCAAAAAATATCAACAAAATGACAAAGCAATCTACTCAATGGGAGAAAATATCTACAAATGATATAACCAATAAGGGGTTAATATCCAAAATACATAAAAAACTCATACAACTTAGCACTGAAAAAAGAATTTGATTAAAAAAGGGGTAGAGACAGACATTTCGCCAAAGAAGACATACAGATGGCTAATACGAAAAGCTGCTCAATACTACTAATCAGGGAAATGCAAAACAAAACTACAAGGAGATATCACCTTACACCTGTAAGAATGACTCAAATAAAAAAACACAAGAAACAAGAAATGGAGAAAAAGGAACCCTCTTGCACTGCTGGCAGGAATGCAAACTGGTATAGCCACTGTGGAAAACAGTATGGAGGTTCCTCAACAATTAAAAATATAACTACCACATGATCCAGTAACCACACTACCATGTGATTACAAAGAATACAAAAACACTAATTCAAAAGGATGTATGTACCCCTGTGTTTATTGCAGCATTACGTACAATAACCAAACTATGGAAACAGCCTTAAGTGTCCACTGATAAATGAAACAGATAAAGTTGTGGTGTACACAGACACACACACACACACACACACAGGAATATTATTCAGCCACAAAAAAGAATGTAACAACATCAATAGATCTAGAAGGTATCATGCTAAGTGAAGTAAGTCAATTAGAGAAAGACAAATACCATATGATTTCACTCATATGTGGAATTTAAGAAAAAAAATCAACAAAGGGAAAGGAGAGAAACAAACCAAAAACAGATTCTTAACTATAGAGAATAAACAGATGATTACCAGAGTGGAGGTGGGTGATAGGTGAAGAGGATTAAAAGTACACTTATCTTGATGAGCACTGAGTAATAATATACAGAATTGTTACATCACTGTATTGTACACTTGAAACTAATTTAACTTGTCTTTAAAAAGACAAGAAAAAAACAAGCATTGGTGAGGTTACGGAGAAAAGGGAATCCTTGTATGCTGCTGGTGGGGAAGTAAATTGGTGTAGCCACTATGGGAAATAGAATGAAGGTTCCTCAAAACATTAAAAATGAAAATACTATATGATCCACTAATTCCATTTCTGGGTATTTACCCAAGGGAAAAAAAACCACTAATTTGAAAAGATATATGAACCCATATTTTTAGTGTAGCATTATTTATAATAGCCAAGATACAGAAGCAATCTAAATGTCCATCAACAGATGAAGAAGATATAGTATATATATGTATGTGCACACACACATACATGTATGCAAGTATAAATGTATACATACATTTGTATATGTATACACATGTATACATGCACACACACAAACACACAGAGAGACAATGGAGTCTACTACTCAGCCATGAAAGAGAATGAAATCTTGACATTTGTGACAACGTAGATGGACCTCAAGGGTATTATGGTAAGTGAAATAAGTCGGACAGAAAAAGACAAATAACATGATTTCACTTACATGTGGAATCTAAAAAACAAAACAAATAAAAAAACAGAAATAGACTCATAGATATAGAAAACAAAGTGGTGGTTGCCAGACAGGAGGAGATGGAGGGGATGGGTGAAATAGGTGAAGGGCAGTAAGAGGTACAAATTTCCAACTGTAAAATCAGTAAGTCATGAGAAAGTAAAGTATAGCATAGGAAATATAGTAAAAAATGTAACAATTTTGTATGCTGATAAATGATGACTATACCTATTGTGCTATTTTGTTAATATATATATAACTGTTGAATCACTAGGTTGTATACCTGAAACTAATATAATATTGTATGTCAACTACGCTTCAATAAAAAAATAAGTTACAATAGGGTTCTAGAACAAGTAATATTTAAAGCTCAATGCAACTAGGAAAAGTTTTCTCAAATTGCCATGGAATAACACCAAAGAAATATTCAAGTAGAAAAACACTTCTTAGAAATTGTACATACATTTTAACATCTGAAGATAGGAAGATAGAGGAAAAAAACTCACCAAATACTCTCAATATATTTGGATTTGCTCCTATCTGTATATATTCCTTTTTCAATATTTATCCCCAGATACAGCTAATTATATGTAGGTCTAATAATTATGTAAACATAGCTTTGTATTCTGTCTCAATTCTTCCCCCATAGCCACATGTTCTAATAAGCCCTTTGCAAACTGTTTCATAAACTTATTATCAAACTCCTTAAATTCCACTGAATTGATGGCCTTTAATGTTTAAAGCTCTCCTTATATCATTAAAAATCATTGCTACTTTTTCGCCAGTGTGATATTACAATAAATATTTCTGTGTATAGTTCTTCCCAATGATTTGCTTAAAAATCACATAACATGAACATTTGTGCATATTCATAGTATAATGAATACCATGCTATCTATTCTAAGCAAAACTGACAGCAACTACATATATACCAATTGAAATACAGTTGATCCTCAGACAACAAAGGTTTTAACAACACAGGTATGGATCTACTTATGTGGGTTTTTACAGTTCAGTACTATAAATGTTTTTTCTCTTCCTCGTGATTTTCCTAGCAACATTTTCCTTTCTCTAGCTTACTTTATTCTAAGAATACAATATGTAATCTATATAGCATACAAAATATGTGTTAATCAACTATGTATGTTACTGGTAAGGCTTCCAGTTAGCTATTAGTAGTTAAGTGTTTGAGAAGTCAAAGTTATACATGGATTTTCAACTCATGGGGGTTGATGGTGCCTCAACCCCCAGGTTGTTCAAGAGTCAACTGTATATGTATAAATATATGTAGTATATGTATATGTATATATACACACCAATTTTTTTACAACCATACCTACACTATGAACACTTTTAAATGTTTATCTTTGTAAATAATTTTTAAAATTTGAATTTCTATGATGACCATCAGGGTTAAATCTTTTCAGGTAAGTTTTATTTCTTCATACAAACTTTACTGAGAATCTACTATGTGCCAAAGTCTGTGCTAGGTACCAGAGAAACAAAAACTAATTAGATGCAGTGTCTCTCTCTTTCAGGAACTTCCAATTAGTTATAAGGAGAAAAGCAAATAAATAAAACGAATTCTATCAGACATTACAGGTGCTATGATAGCTACATAATCAACAATCCTGAATACAATGTTTTTTCTTATATATCATCCATTTTTATCTATCAGACCCTTCAGGTTTTCTAATAAATTTCAAGATTAGACATTAGTGTTTTGACAACAGCTTGCATAAAAATTTTCAACTCTGTTATTTTTGGGTTTTTGGTGGTAGTGATAGTGATGGTGGTGGTGGTATGCCCATGCTTTATGTTAATAATCAGATTTGTCATTTTCATCATGTCATTTCATCATCTCATTTTTCATCAAGCTTCAAAAAGTATCACTCTTACAGAGCTTTAATAAGCAGAAATTTTCTTCATTCCAGATGTTAAAATTTAATCCTAGATCCTTATCTTGACCTTAAACTTTATATTCATTTATATTTATTTATATACACAGAGAGAGACTATTTTATTCAGATTTATGACTTTCCCATATACATGAAATGTTCATTGCTTCTTCTACTTCTCACCCATTCTGTTAGAATGCTTATTACTATTTTCCATGGAAAGCAAGGCTTTCCTCCTGCACTCACTCTAGGACTGCCAGTTAATGAGTTCCAATCCAATTATCTCAATGAGGCATAAAGTCAATAGGGCAGAGAGGGAGGAAAGAAGTGGGATATCCTTTTCCAGCTCTGTGATTCAGAACCTGAAACATCTTTCCACTGAAAAATCAGTTACCTATATATTATTATCAGGTCTTATGATAGTCTAGGCCTTACAAGTAACTACACTAGGGCTAACCCAAGAACTTGAGTACATCTGTAACACAGTTTGGCAAGAAAACATTTTCTGAATTTCAATCAGCTGAATTATAAATGAGGTTTTAAAATATAACCCATATCAACAGGAACCTGCATATTCATTTGCATATATTCCATTATGGGTAAATTTCAGAGTTAGCTTATGCCATGAATAGATTACTGATCAGTAGCTTAAATTACTTCAGGCTATTCATTAATTGAATGTTATGTTACAAGAGTACATTCAATCCTAACATAAAAGAAGAGTCAACAACCAAGAAATAGAATCACTTCATATGCTAGTAGAAAATCTATCAACATACACACAGATACACACATTATCTATCCATCTATTATCTATCTATCTATACACTAGCTTAGTAACTGAAGTACTTTTATAATAGGAGAAGGGAATGGACCTGCTTATAATACAGAACGAAAAAACAATGATCAATTTTACAGGAGAAGAAAGCCAAGGAAAATCTTCTCTTGATCCCAATTGTAGTGCTAAAATGTCAAGCCAAATTGCTAGAATGTTAGAATATCCTGATTCCTCAACATTTCTAGCAGAAATCAGACAACTAATCTATAAATTGCAGGATATGGATACATATACATGATTTTCTACACAGAAATAGGTGAGTCTAAGGTGGAGCCTGAGATTTGCATTTGTAACAAGTTTCCAGGTAGGGCTGATCATTCTGGCCATGGCACTACACTTTGAGAATCACGGTCCTGTATAATCTCACTTTCTCCCATGATTTTAACTATCACCTTTTCAGTGCGGCCTAGCTGTCTCTATCCCAGCACTCTCAACCTCTTTTACCCTGCTCTTTCTTTTTTCTTTAATTCCTTTAACATTTGCAAACTTCTAGTACATTAAACATTTTATTTATCCAATTTTTATTGTCTTCTCTCCACTGCTAGAATGTAAGATCCATAGAAAAAAAGATCTTGTTTTGTTAACCAATGTATTCAAAACTCCTACATGTGTACTATGCATTTAGTAGAAAATAATGAATATTTGTTGGAAGAATAATTGATAATACTCATCATCTCTAATTCAGACCTCTCTAACTTTTAATCCAAATGCCTACTAGGTATTACTACTTCAATGTCCTATAAGCATCTCAAATTCAACTTACTGAATCAAAGATCTCATAGCCTTCCTTAACTTGTCCTTCCTCCCTTTTTCTTGACTTAATTGGTGGCACTGTAATATATCTACTTTCCTTCCTACTTAAAATTCTTCACTTAGCACTCCATCACCTAGTTATGAGGTTCAAGCTCTTTAACATAGCTTATATGGTCTTTCCTGTCTGATCTATCCTTACTTCTCCAATGCTGTTTCCTACTGCTGCTTCATCTTCAACTAGTAAGTATTATACTCCAGCAATACTTAATTTCTTGTATTTCTCTGAACATATCCTGTTTTTATCATGTCTTTCTACATGCTAGTTAATGTACTCAGAATTCTCTTGTTCACCAGTAAACATCTTATCAATAATACACAAATATGCTTAGATCCAATAAGCTCCAAGAAATGTTCCCACCAAAAGACATTTCTCCCCACAAGTATGAATTCTCTAACTTGTGCTACTGCTGTATCTAGTGCATGATTCTATAACTGCATATGTCCTACAAAATTATAATTTGTTTATATGCCTTGTTCTTCACCTAAACAGTTCTCAAAAGTAACTATAATTCATATTCATTTTATGTCCTTCAGTCTCTAATACATGGCATATATTCTTAACTGAATCATATAAAGAATATTCTAAAAATCAAATACACCTACACAAAATAAACAATAAAAAATTATCCTTCTTCTGAAAACTGCCAAAGCTTAGACAATTTTGTTAAACACTCCACTCAAATCAAGTTAGTCTCAAATTTCTCAAAGGACTGAACTATATATATATGTAGTATCTTGCTCTGGCTACCTGAATTCATTATCATAAACCATATAAAGTACTTACAAAATGTGTACTAACACGTGTTTGCCACATGTCCACTTGTTTCGGTGTAAGATCAGGAATTGACAGACCTAATCTGGAAGCCAAAGCTTCAACATAGCCTGCAAGTCTTTAAAAAAAAAACAAACAGAAGGACAGAATGTAAGTTTTTAAAGAGACACACAAATGTCATTAGATAATAAACTAATTAGTACAAAAAGAAACCAGATAATTTTACACCTGTAACTGGCACTCTAGAAATGGAGTAAATGTTTTTAGAATTTTCATTTTTATTGTGCATAAATATATATAGTTTAAAAGTATGTTATCATTAATGTATTCAATACATAAACTAATTGTCTTAATTATTCTCTTTTATGTATGTATTTATTTATTTAGAGAGAGAGTGAGTAAGTGGGGATAGGAGAGTGGGGGGAGGTGAGAGGCCAAGGAGGAGAGAGAGAGAAAGAGAGAGAGAGAGAGAGAGAATCTCAAGGAAGCTCCACACCCAGTGCAGAGCTGGACATGGGGCTCAATCTCACAACCTGAGATCATGACTTGAGCAGAACTCAAGTGTCAGATGCTTAACCAACTGAGCCACTCAGGCACCCCGCTCTTTTATTTAAAAGATTATTTCAAGGTATATACAGAATTTTTGCAATAAAATTGCAATTATGTACTTATTCCAAATTCAAAGCAAAGCACATTTTCATTTCATATGATATAAATTAATAACTGTCACCAAAAGCAAAAATTTCCAAAATTTATTAGATTGATATATTAAGAAAAACAGCCTAGAATTTTGAAGGCAATCTCAAGCATTATCAAGTTTAACTTCCCATCATTTATTGGATACAAACTTACTTTGTGAACTACAAGGGAAAAAATTTGCCAATTAAACTATGCATATATCAGTTATAAGATGGATCCCAATATCAGATATGTTAAGTTCTACAAAAAAAAACCCTATGTACCTAAGAATCAATAAAATGTAGTATTTGTTATTTAATGATATTTTTAAAGGCAGAGAAGAAATAGTTCTAAATACAAAGACTCCCAACAAAATCTTTATCTCTAATCAAAAATAACTAATGATACAAGCTAAAATTAAATGGCTTTAAAAGCTATTAAATCACTTAGTTCTATTAATTATAAAAAGCTATCACAGCAGCTATAATATTACCAATATTAACCTTAATGTTGGAAATGGGGAAACAGAATGTGTAAGGGGTGATATCATTATAGATTCATGTCAGGAATCTGAGAAATATAAATTTTCTACCCTGGCCCAGATGCAAAGAAACTTTGTGTTTTAAGAGTAGCTTTAGCCTCAAACTCCAGTACAGAAGTCTCATACACAGGGTTAGATCACTTATAAAGCTGCTTCTTCCTAGATTATAGGGCTAAGTAAACTACTAGACTCAAATCCAAATCTCAAAAATTACCACTCTCATGAACCAAGGAAGGAAGAAATAGAGCCAAAGACTGAGCAAAAGAGAGTATGTTTATCACAATAATTAATGCCAACTTAGTCTAATTTATACTTTCCAAGCTTCCTCAAGCTCAGGAGGCAGCCCAGACCATGTGCTGCGTGGAAGAGAGAATGTAAAGTGAGTAGGAGAGAAAGCTGGCCTTTTCTAGTGGGCGTCCTTGCTTTGTTTCATCATTCCTGTCATATGGAATAAAGACAGCAAAAACTGGCCAAACCCATGTATGATCTGGCCATTACTACTTTTGAAAGTTCCTTTTTTCAAGAAAACATGCCCAGTCGGGAACCTCACATTTGAGCCATATCTCTTATCTTTGAGCTTAGTGAGAGAAGGGTAGGGTGAAACAATGATGAAGTTCTTGGTTTTAATCCTGTCTTACCTTAGAAATGTCTGTAAAATACATATAAATACTTCAATAAATGAAAATTAAACTCTGCTTAAATTACAGTCATCGTAGAAAAACTTTGTGCATCTATCAATCTCCTGAGAAGATTTTAAACACAAACTCCAGGTCCTTATACCCAGAGGTATAACCCAGGCATTTATATTTGATGCACACCAAAGATCTAGTACTACTGATTTACAAATATTAAATTTAAAACTTTAGTTTGAAAACATACACAATAAATGTCCCATATTTTTTATGTTTCTCAATTAAAGAATGGAGAAGAGAAAGAGTAAGTCAGTACACACATGCACAAGTGAACAGATGAATGTACCTACCCAAGTCCAGCTAAATCTGACACAAGATTTCCCAAAGCAGCAGCTAAAAAATTGAGAAATGAGTAAGTGACTTGTTACATGAAAGTCAGAAAAGTCATCATAATATATCGCTATAACATCAACAAAGCACTGATCTGGAAGAGTAATCACAGTTTCTGAAACTACAACTATATCCAAAGTAATTCATTGGATAGCTCTGAATCTCAAGATTTTAAAATAGAACACAAGTCCTTTGGGATTATACTGTTCTACTTCTATCAAATAATAGGTTTTCTTCTGTTGTGGTAGCCAGTTTCCATTTTGGTTTCAATATCTATACAATATTTTGAGTTTTATCTTTTATATTTAGGGAAATTTGGATATTTGGAAGTTAAAGTAAAGCTTTATGAATAGCTCTGAAATTCAGGAAAATCATAGAGAAGAAATATCTCTTTCATGAACTCATCTACTCACAATGCTTTCCAAACAACAAACACAACACCGAACCATTCCTAAATTTCACCATCATGAAAAACAGATGGTAACTAGGGGAAAGACAGTAACAGAACCAAGTTAGATTTCAATCTTATATTTTCTTCTTTGGTTTTTCTACCCAACTTGAAAATAAATTAGTAGAAACAAGAGTAAAAAAGTTTTGAGGTAACACTGAATTAAGAGAAAAACTGATTTTAACATAGTACAGCATTGTTACTCATTAACTAACATAAAGTACCTAAAATTTCTCAAGAAAAAAGTGCTACATATACAAAATTAAGAATTAGAAGAACAGGATTAAGGAGACAAACTAATAGATATTTCAATGAGTAAACTTATTCAAATAAATTATCCTCTAGTAAATCTAAGCTGCTAAAATGTTTTATAAATATACAGAAAATGGTTAATAAAATGACTATTATTAAATACCTGCCATAGTTGAAATTCCCAAAATAATTCCAATAGACATCTCAATATGGGTTCCCTGTAAAATGATTATAAAGAAATTAATCTTAAAAACTGATGTTGAAGTGACTATAAAAAATAGCAAAGTATTAAAAAACAGAGAGACTGGTTAAACCCATAGGTTATTGCAGCAAAATTATATATATAAAATATGCAGAAATATTCATATAATGCAGTAATGTACTTATCTATTAAATGTATGCATTTATGAGGAAACATCAATATCACTTGATTCATTAAAATTACTTTCATAAAAATAGCAAAAACATAATTACAATACAAATAGCAATATAACCCATCATTAAAAATCTAAAATTTGTATTTTCCAGCCACAAAGAAAGATTCTTTAAACCTCTTGGAACACAAAAATAACTCACCTAGTTTTAAATTCTGAATGATACATATATATATTATTGTTATTTACTCTACCAAAAGAGTTTTTTAAAAAAACAGACTCAACTAATTTCTAAGGACCCAAGAGATCAAACGTCAAAAATTATCTTTATATCAATGAGTCCTTTAACCATTAGGTAGTAAGACCATATGATTCATTTATAAGCAACAACAGATAGAACCTCAGTAAAAAACAAGACTCTACTGCATTTCCACTGAATTTACTGAGAGAGTTTCATACTTTCCACATCCATCCCGTTCTTTTATAGACAAGAGAGATTCATATTTGTACTTCCATTTTAAAGAAGGAACTGAAATGAAGAAGGTTAAACTATTCTAATGGGTTATTACATAGAATAAAGAAGAAATCCTATGATCTACTGTGCTGAGTTCTAACGCTTGGGCAATGTTGCCATAAGTAGATTTAATTTTCCTCCTGAAGAGTGATGCTTGAAAATTTTAAAGTAAATTTTTAAATATCAATGATACTTACAGAGAGAAAAAAAAAGAAAACTATCTGGTATGTAGAAATATTGCATTACTTAATTATTTATAAATCTGAAGAGAGGCTGAGTTGAATTTTCCTCATTTTTCTCTTGCCTAGGCCTTTTGGCTCCATCCCTTTAAAACACAATTCTTGTTGGATATGGAGAGAACAGCCTGATGCATAAGTCTCCTAAGTATTTAAAATCACAAGGAAGGTTTTAAAGGAACCCCCAAAAAACAGATTTCTGAAAGAAAATGAACAGAACACACGTAAAGAATAAAGATGTGTATCTTTATATACAGATGGGAAAAAAAATTCACAAAAAACTGGAGCACTAATATAGAAAAAAGGCACCTGACAGGTACAGTACATAAAAAATAAATATAGCTTCTTTAGCAGCAATGAATCATTAGGCATGCCCCAAGAAAAATCTGTTTGCAATACATGTATTTAAAAAGTGTTTAAGTGCTTAATCACTTAGTTGTATTTAAGAAACCTGAAGGACCTTCTAACAACAAAAAAAGCTTCAAAGTCAAAGACAGATTGAGGACAATAGACTACTAGTCTTTACTTTTCCCCATAGTTACATCAAATTCTGTTATACATCCAATACTAGTTATCTTAAAATTACATCTGGTTCATCACCTGAATACAATTAAACTACTCTAGAATTCTAATAAATTCTATTCTAATTAAATTGTAAGAAACGTAATCCAAAAAAAAAAACCCACCAAAATATGTTATAAAAAGCAATACCAGTAATGCAAAAAGAGAATATAAAGCTATGAAACCAAAGGCTGAGTATGAACAGCAGCCAACAATAAAGGTCAATCTATTACAGGAAGTTACATAGTAATTTGTTTTGATGACTACAACTAGGATGGCAACCAAAAGAGTACAACAGGAAAGAGGAAAACATCAAATGTCAATGACATGATAGAAAAGAAGAATCAAGTATTTCCTTAACCTACTATCTTAAAACAGTCAATCTGTCCCACAATGTTAGAAGGCAATCAGTGTTTTTAAAAAATTAAAAGGTGAAAAACATTCTTAAGATAATGATGACTATTTCCCTATTCACAGATTCTAGAATTATTTAGGTATTTTAGTTTCAGCAGCCTATTTATTATAAAACTCTTTGGGAAATTTCACTGTTCCTGAACTAGTTTGCAATTATCACTGAATAACAAATTTCCCACACAAACTGCTCTTCATCAGGTACTGAAGCCAGTGGTTTAAACATTTCTTTCAATAGTATATGAGTAGAAACTAGTATATGTCCCTGAAACTGAATTTCAGTATAAACTTCAAGAACACGTATTAATTAATAACTTGGAGTCAAGCACCTCAGACCTGGAAAAATAGCTCACTCTCAGTTATACTAACAATGAGACACAGGCCCAAGTAACAGAAAACAGTAAACAACATAACAATAATTTGACTCTAGAGTGTGGGTGTTTCACTGTGTTGGTAGCTGTATTTAGATGCAGATTATCTGTTACTTTAGATATTTATTTCAAAGAAATAACACACTGTGAACATTTTATTCAGGGTCTATGAAGCTACCCAGTTTCCCTATTCTGAACTCTCTTCAAAATCTCTGTTCACTTTTTTTTTAAAGACCCTATTTTATTTATGAGAGATACAGAGAGAGAGAGGTAGAGAGAGAAGTAGGCTCATCACAGGGAGCCCAATGTGGGACTCGATCCTGGATCCCGAGATCACGCCCTGAGCCAAAGACAGATGCTCAAACGCCAAGCCACCCAGGTGTCCCATCTATGCACCTTTCTTTACACAAAATATATCATCTCAATACTTCCTCGTAGAAAGGATAGTCTTTCAGTATTTGACTATCCAAGGTCTGCCCTACTGAGGTGGAAAAAAATAAATATGAAGGTAGTAGTGTGGATACTAGCTCTCAATTAAGAGAAACGAAATATTGAGTTGTGTAAAACCCAAATATAGATTTGTTACAGAGAAACTAAGAACACATCAAGAACTATAGCTTATAAAACCATGATAGTGACGTTTTCATTATAATTAGATATGACTTATTATTTATTAAATAATCTAACCAACTCAAATTTTAGTAATTTCACTGAAAGCAGTGTGGTTCTAAGTTGCTGAATATTCAAATATATTTCCTCAAATTCACAGATATATAAATTTGCCAATTTAATACTTATATATATATATATATATATTAGGAAAATGTCATAATCAGTCAAAAAACTAGTGTTCTGAAATTATATCTTAGAGGCTCTTGCCAAGATGCTTTGCTAAAGAACTATGCAGTGGGCGCTCTCACTTTCAAGTTGTGTGCATGCTAGGGCACCTTCTGTGACTATTTAGGCAGCAGGATACCCTCTTATTGTGTGAACATAGGTGAATAGCCAGACTTTCTGGATATCTGAGCACCATTAATCTGGACATAAGATGTGACTATATAATAGCAAAAAAAATTCATTTTAGATATTCTTTTAAGAATTTTAGATATTCTTTAAGCAAATTTTATAATCTACACAATGTAAATCATACCTTTAATCCCTGTTTTGAAACCAAATACTCTATTTATGTCCATCTGTAGTAGATGTGACCTCCAAAACACCAAAAAAAAAAAAAAACTACCCAAACCTTGCAGCTCTCATATGTATTTTTCTCACATTCAATAATCCTAAAATCATTTTTTTAACAGTCTCTTACACAACAGCTACCATTTACATAATTTTTTCAAGTTAGAGTCAGTGAAAAGAAGTGGATAAAGCACTGGGCAGTTTTAGAAGACTTGCATTTTAATCCATGGACTCATCTCTGGCTTTAGAAATTGAACCAATATTGGTAATCATTAACAAAAGGTGCCACTCAATGGTAGGAAAGGTAAATAAGCCTTCTCTGAGACTAAACACTTTTAAGGAACACACTTACATTAAAATGACTACAGCAAAGGGGATTTTTTTTTTTTAACACTACAATGGAACAACAACAGAAAGGAGATACACTCAGTGTTCTCAACTAAAACTTAAAATATCTTTCGATTAAATGGATAGACTATATCAAAACACCCTTTAAAACATTTCTGCATGGAAAAACTAAACAAGGAGCTAACCAAATAACATATATGTGATGAGAACTGTCAATAAAATTAAAGATCAGAAAACTTATATACTTTTTCCTTTAATAAGAATGTTGAAACTAGAGAATAATATAGACCTAATAAATATGTGTTTATTACTGTCAATGCTTTACCAAAAGTCTTAATGATTAATATATACAATGCCTTAAAACTGAATGATAGTCTAATTAACATGAAATATAATAAAAAATAGCCTTGTTCATTATGATGTTAATTAAAATTTTATAGCTAGGATATATAAATTATTAGGAAAATTTAGACCACATTACTTTCTTTATTAACCCAAAATAGAAGGGGTGAAAGAAAGAACTTACTGCAACAATCATAATTGCATTATCCAAAAAGCCAAACCCTATGAAAGGTATCGCATTGTGGATGAATACTGAAAAACATCAAAAACAGAAAATATATTTTAAGATTTCTGTAACTTCAAATAAGAAAATAGACCATATGATTAGTCTCCTAAACAGATCTGACAACTTTTGAAATTTGCTTTCCATTTCCCATAGCCAAACGATTCTGCTCCTGCTGTAAGTTAAACTACTTCCTAGAAGCTACACTGGGGACACAAAACAAAATTAAAAAACATGTAACATGTAAAAATAACTGTGTTAGACTTCTGACTTGTTTTCTTACTAGCTACACATACAAAGTACATACAGTTAACAGGAGAACAAATAAGTAAATACATATTACAAGTACCATGTTTTTCCTGTTTATTGCTATTGATATCAAACTGTTTCTTATACCTAAAGACTAATGTCATAAAATTAATCTCCATATTAGAAATAATTTTAAAATACCCTGAATCAAATTTCAGGGAAGCTATCTGGTCACTTTTACTCACTAACCAATTTCTGGACAAATGTGAGAAAAATATAATTACTCATCTATATTAGCCATATATATGCAGCTTTTCCTCCCCTCATAACATCAGTATTCCTGAAAGCTTTCACAAACTATTTGATTTAAATAAAAATGGAATTTGGCCTCTTACTAACAAAGGCACATCTTACCTTATCTATCTAATACAGAATCTGAATGACCTGACATAACAGAAGTGTAACTAGGAAGAACTAATACCTATATGCTTTTTATACATTCAGTCTCATCTTTTTCATATTTGCATCTTCAGCACATTGCAGAATGCCTAGTGCATAGCAGATACTCAATGAACATTAGTTAATTAAGTTGAGGACCACTAACCTGGAAAGGAAGAGAATTCCATATTAAGAGAACTGAAGGCAGACTGTGAAACAGATTAAAAGCTGGGATAGTTAAAAGACTTTATTCTAATTCATCTATAAAATTGCCAAGATAGAGCCAACATCAATTCAACTGATGACTTTTTAAAATAAACATCAAAGTTGTGAGTTTTATAACATATCCAAAAACTAGTCCCTTAAACGAATTAGCTGTATGTATTCAGTGACATTAGAGTGTCTTTCCTTTTAATGCATTAAGTCCACAGAAAGTATAATTAAAATATAATCCAGAAGTTATGGAAGTGTGACATTACTATCATGAGTTCTGCACTAATCGAGGGAAGGCTAATAAGTAGTAAACAAAACAAAATGAAAAACGCTTCTACCCAAAACCACTATTGAAGACTAAGATCACAGGAAAAAGGTATATATATCTTAGATCATTTCAGATGTCTTCTTGCTATCAAGAGAGAATGTTCAAGATAAAAAGTAGCACCTTTTTAATTATAAAGAATATTATTTTTAACAGTGTTATTTTAAAAGCTATTAAAGATGGTAAAAACCAAATAGTACATTAATGAAATGGGATTTTTCAATTAAAGAATCCAGCCTTAGTTCTTTGATTTTAGCTAAGTCTAGCTGGTTAACTACTAGACATTCAAAATTTTATTATAAGCAACCTTGAAGATAAAATATATCATGTTTTTATGCTTAGACCAAAATAAGTGTGTCATATAAATAAAAATGTATTGTCAATACAAAGGAAAAAGTATAATTTTCGAATTGTTACATAAACATGTACTAGACACTCCAGTGGGCATGAGATACAAAGATATGTAAGAGTTGGGTTACCAACGCTCAAGAAGTTTGGGTATGATAACATATTATATCAATAGTTAATTTCAATATAACAAAAAAAAAAACTGATAATAGTATTATACAGTGCTATGGACATGAATTTGCATGAACCTAGGCTAGGTGGATCAGGAAAAATTACCAGGGGAAGAAAAGTTGTAAAAGAATTCTTAAATGTTTTCGTATTTAGGAAAGTAACTTCTTCCTAATATAAATTATATTCTACCTCTGAGAGAAAAAAGAATGGCTAATTAATAAGCTTTAAAAAATTATATAGCTTGCTCTCCAGTATGTAATGACCTCCTATTAAATTTGTGATTTCTCCAATTTCCTTTGGGAAATACTACTCTGTAAAAGCAAATCACATCTAATATTTAGCATTCACTTACAACCTACTCAAATTCACTGTACCGTTAAAATATTCTCTTCTTTTACTGTCTTTATAAGATCCCAAACTGCTTTACATTATGCCAGTATTAGCCTTGACTATTTATTCCCATCATAATCGAGTAAAGAAAGTACATCAGTACCATTATAAGCTTCTTCTTCCTGGTGGTCTTAAATGAACTTAACTTTCTTCATCATCATAAACAGCAAGCTGTAAGTATTTTCTCGATCAGAGAACAGTTCTTACGTAGCCCTGAGCCCAGACTTTCTAGTTCTGAAATTACCCAATTAAATCCAAACTAAACATATCCTTTTTTTCTGGGAATTTAGAAAAACCTACCATTAATATAATTTTATTTCTGGATGATAACAACAGTTTAAGAATTATTGATACTGCTAACAATATTAGAAATTCCATTAGGGTAGAATGGGGTAACTGGGTGACGGGCACTGAGGAGGGCACTTGATGGGATGAGCACTGGGTGTTATACTATATGTTGGCAAATCAAACTTCAAAAAAAATAATAAAGCAGGTAATTTACTGAAAAAATATTGTAATGTATCTTAAATCAAGTTTATAAACTTTGTTTCAGCATGACATAACCCATTATACCTGAAAAAATTAAATTTACTGACTCTTCTATACTAACAGTAAATGATATAGTTATTTCAAATCTACAAGATAGATGCACAAATATTTAACAATTATAGAACCATTACCATATCTCAGCTGTCCTGGGGTGGGTGGTGGAGCTTCCAATTTTTCTAAAGGGGAAAAAAAGGGTTTAGGTCAAGAATTAGTTACTATAGCATGATTTCTTTTTCATTACAATAAAGAAAATACCAGCAGATTTACAAAGTGGGAGAATATCAAAGTTTATTCACAAATTTTTGTAGGTTAATAGATCAAAATAATAATACTTGGTATGGGTTAAATTACAAGGCTAGAAAATAAAACTGAACTTTAGTTACATGGAACCTATAACCTATAACCCTGAGTAATCATTAGTTTTTCATTTTTGTGTTTTTTAAGCCCTTGCATCTATGTAATGAGCCTGTTTACATTAATTACAGTAAAACATAACCTTTGAAATATAGCTACCCTTATTTAAGATGCAATGATAGATGACTTAAGTAATATATATACAAACAGAAAAAAGCTGAAAAAAGAATATTCAGATAGACCTAAATATCCTTTAAAAAAATAGAAAATAACATTTTCAAAGCAATGTATTACAACAGTGACTTCACTGGATGGTGTTATGTTCCTTAATCTCCCCTGATAATATACTGAATATTTTGAGTCTTGAAACCTATATACTATTGGATAATATAACATATTCTATGCAATAACATGACCAAAAAAAGTAGGATGCTATTTAAAATCACAAATAACAATAAATTATAATATATAGCATAATAAACACACAAAGTCTTCCCAAGTATAAATCAAAGTGTCTTTAAGTGCCATCATTAAATCTAAAAATTAACAATCATTATAAAGAAGCAATGTATCTAATCTCATAACAATAACCATCTCACCATTTGTATAAGCACAACAGTAAGTGATGGTAAAATGGCAGAGAACGTACTTTCTTTATCCTCATCCAGTCCAAAAGAATTAACTGACAGTCTATGGAAAAGAACCCACACCACAGATCACATTATTCTAAAGACTTAATACAACCAGACTGTCCAAGGAAACACGTACAAACTGGATATATACTTTCTAAAATACTTATTTTATAATCTATGATAACATTAAAACTGAAGGATTTAGTTTTAGAAAAGTAAAAAACAAATCTCCACTGATAAGCTATATAAGAAAGAAGTAACATCCATATTTGTGAATGGCATTTTACTGAAAACACATATAGTACCAAAATGATTTTACAATAACAAGTACACTAATACCCTAAATTCAATTTTCATATTATTCAGAAAGTTCTAAGAATTCAAGTTTGTTATGTTTTCCCCCTTTTTTTAGAAGAGTTGTGAAATGAAGATATATTAATCTTGGCAGAATTTCACATCTTATTAAAATATATTGTCTATTTATTGACTAACATCATTACCTCAAAATCTATTTTGAAAGCATGCAAATGGTTTTCCAAATTTTAACAAGGAATATAGGATACCACTGTAGTCCACAGAATTTTCTGGTGAAGTAAACATGCAAAAGTGGTTACATACCAGAACTATTTGCTAGTTGCATTACTCTCATCATCACTACAGTTCTGACACTGTGAGGAGAAGTCCTTGTCAGTTGACTGGAACATCTTGAAATACCTAAAAATTCAACAAGCAGGACCTTCCCAATAGAATGAGAATATAGAGAGTCCTTGCTTTTACGTCTTCAAATTCCCTACATATTCATAATGAGCAAAATACTTTAAATATTTTACAACTCTTATGAAGAAAGGATAAGAGGTAGGCAAATGTATAAGATGCAGCAAAAACAACCAAATATATAATTAACATTCCTAATCTTCCTTTCATATTACCCATAAGGATTAAAAAATTAAAACTAATGAAAAAATGAATTTTTAAAGACTGAGAAAGAAATATAAAGGAAATAGAGCAGGGAGGAAAACCATTGGCACAGAGACTAAAGTAAAATCAAAGCAGAGATTCTGCCTCCTGCTTCACAAAGAGCCTATTGAGTAGCAAGAGGAAACATGAACATTTCCTAGAAAGTGGAAATTATACTGGAAATTATCCATAAAAATTTTTTAAATCATAAATTGATAATTTTGAGGACTTTGACACTGTAAATTACTTTCTTTACTTTGTTAACTGAATCAAAACTATATCAGAAGTGAAAAACACTAGATGTACTATATACAACAGAACTCAATCTTGGAAATAAACCCCCACAATCTATGCAGGTTTTAAAAATCTATGCAAAGTTTTCTTTTGAATATGGTAAACTATCTATACTTACACTGGAAATGTTTCATTAAGAAGACTTTGGAGTTAGAAAAGCTAGTTCTTTTCAATTTCTCTCTCTCTCTCTGTGTGTGTGTACATCACACTTCTTTTTCTACCTTAAAAAAATAATAAAACCATTAAGATTGTACTTCACACATTTTCCAATGATTTTAACTTTAAAAATTCTGGTTCTACTTCTACTATTGGCTTAGAGACCTCCTACAACACCAGTTCTCCTGCATAGGGGAACTATAAACAATATACAAATATATAACAAATAAGTAACTACCTAAATGCACTAGAAAATGACTGAAAACAGGTTGATTCTGGAAAGGAATCAACACTTAGAAAAAGGAATGGAACTAAGTGAGATACCAGCTTACTGCAGCTTTTGGCCTGAGGGCAAACCTCAACCCACAATATATAGGGCAACTAAAACTCAGACAAAAAAATCTTCAGTCTTTCTGGGCTGAAGAAGCAGGGGACAGGGTACAAAATAACCAAAGCCACTGGAAAGTGAAAGGGGAGTCCTGGAAAGGATAGAGTTAGAAAGGACGAGCCCTAAATTCTGTATATACAGTCGGTTCAAATATATGGCTAACCTGTGAACCACACGTTTGAGTAAAAAACAAAACAAAATGCCAACTAAGAATAAAATAATTGAAGATTTGAGTTACACACCAAGAGAGTTTGCAGTATGAGCCTAACCATCAACTGCCTGCTCAAACAAATAAAAACAAAAAACTGATATTTTTTAGAAGAATAAAACACAATCCCGAGTCTCTACAACATAACTGCAGCAGTGACTACTTTATAATCCAAAATTATTTCACAAAGAAACAAGAAAACATGACCAACCCATTTTCAGGAGAAAAAACAACAGAGATTAATTCTGAAGTGACTCAAATGTTACAAGGAGCAGACAAGGACTTTAAAGTAGCAATTAAAATTATATTCAAAAACATAAATGAAAACATAGTCAAATAAAAACTATTAAAAAAGAACCAAACTCAAGTCCTAGAACTAGAAAATAAATATCTGAAATTTTTTAATTAATTGGATGGGCTTAAAAGCAGAATGGAAGTTATAAAACAAAGAGTAAACCTGATGATAGATTAATAAAAACCCAATCTGAAGAAGAGAAAATAAAAGGATTAAGAGATAATGAACCATCACAGTAACTTCTTGCAAGATACATCCACGAAGGCAAAAGAAACAAAAGCAAAAATGAACTATTGGTACTTCATCAAGATAAGAAGCTTCTGCACAGCAAAGGATACAGTCAACAAAACTAAAAGACAACCTACAGAATGGGAGAAGATATTTGCAAATGACGTTTCAGATAAAGGGCTAGTTTCCAAGATCTATAAAGAACTTATTAAACTCAACACCAAAGAAACAAACAATCCAATCATGAAATGGGCAAAAGACAAATGTTGGAGAGGATGTGGAGAAAAGGGAACCCTCTTACACTGTTGGTGGGAATGTGAACTGGTGCAGCCACTCTGGAAAACTGTGTGGAGGTTCCTCAAAGAGTTAAAAATAGACCTGCCCTGGGATCCCTGGGTGGCGCAGCGGTTTGGCGCCTGCCTTTGGCCCAGGGCGCGATCCTGGAGACTCGGGATCGAATCCCACATCGGGCTCCCAGTGCATGGAGCCTGCTTCTCCCTCTGCCTGTGTCTCTGCCTCTCTCTCTCTCTCTCTCTGTGACTATCATAAATAAATAAAAATTAAAAAAAAAAAAATAGACCTGCCCTACGACCCAGCAATTGCACTGTGGGGGATTTACCCCAAAGATACAGATGCAATGAAACGACGGACACCGGCACCCCGATGTTTCTAGCAGCAATGAGCACAATAGCCAAACTGTGGAAGGAGCCTCGGTGTCCATCGAAAGATGAATGGATAAAGAAGATGTGGTTTATGTATACAATGGAATATTACTCAGCCATTAGGAACGACAAATACCCACCATTTGCTTCAACATGGATGGAACTGGAGGGTATTATGCTGAGTGAAATAAATCAATTGGAGAAGGACAAACATTATATGGTCTCATTCATTCTGGGGAATATGAAAAATAATGAAAGGGAATAAAGGGGAAAGGAGAAAAAATAAGTGGGAAATATCAGAAAGGGAGACAGAACATGAGAGACTCCTAACTCTGGGAAACGAACTAGGGGTGGTGGAAGGGGAGGCGGGTGGGGGGTGGGAGTGACTGGGTGGCAGGCACTTGAGGTGGGCTCTGGGTGTTATTCTGTATGTTGACAAATTGAACACCAACAAAAAATAAATTTATTTAAAAAAAGAAATAATGAATCAGTCTCAGAGACCTCTGGCTAAATCAGAAAACCAATACATGTATAACTGGCGTTCCAGAAAGTGAGAAGAAAAAAGGACCAAAAAATATTTGAATAAATAACAGGTAATAATTTCCCAAACGTGGTGGAAGATAAAATTACAAAAGATTCAAGAAAGTTCAGTGAATCCTTAATAGAATAAACATGAAGAAAATCAATGATAAAGAAAAAGGAATCCTGAAAGCAGTCACACACATACACACACACAAGACACATTAAAGGAAAATAATGATTTAAATATACTTCAACAACAACAAAAAAAGCTGTCAGCCCAGTATTCTATATCCAGATATTATATCCTTCAAGAATGAAGGCAAACTAACCTAGATAAACTGAAACTATGAGAATATGTTGTCAGCCAACCTGCAATATAAATGTGAAAGCAAATTCTTTAGACTGAAGGGAAATACCAGTTGGGTCTTCAGGAAAGAACAAAAAGTATGTGAAATGGTAAAGTAATGGGTAAATATTAAAAAAACAAATTTTCCCTAAGTAATTTAATTTAGGTAGACCTGGGAGAGGAGGGGCAAGATGGCGGAGGAGTAGGGTCCCCAAGTCACCTGTCCCCAACAAATTACCTAGATAACCTTCAAATCATCCTGAAAATCTACGAATTCGGCCTGAGATTTAAAGAGAGACCAGCTGAAACGCTACAGTGAGAAGAGTTCGTGCTTCTATCAAGGTAGGAAGACGGGGAAAAAGAAATAAAGACACAAAAGGCCTCCAAGGGGGAGGGGCCCCACAAGGAGCCGGGCTGAGGCCGGGGCGAGTGTCCCCAGGACAGGAGAGCCCCGTCCCGGAGAAGCAGGAGCTGCACCAACCTTCCCCGCGGAAAGGGGCTTGCAGGGAGTTAGAGCAGGACCCAGGAGGGCGGGGATGCCCTCGGGCTCCCTGGGACACTAACAGGCACCTGCCCACCGGGGAGACGCGGAGCTCCCTAAGGGCTGCAGCGCGCACGGGGGGGACCCGGAGCAGCTCGGAGGAGCTCGGGCGGCGGCTCCGCGGAGGGGGCTGCACGGCTCCGGGAGCAACTCGGCGGTGGCGGTGGCGGCGGCTCGGGCAGAGGAAGAGGCTCCATGCGGAGGGGGCTGCACGCTACGGAAGCAGCTCGGAGGGGCTCGGACGGCGGCTCCGCAGAGGGGGCTGCGCGGCCGGGAGCACGAATCCAACAGCGCAGGCCCCGGAGCACAGGGCACCGGACACAGCCCAGGATCCGGCCTCCCCCAGGGACAGGCAGAGACCGGGAGGGCCCAGGACAGCAAGGACACTCCTGCCCGGAGCTGAGCAGATCAGCAGCCCCGCCCCGGAGCCTCCAGGCCCTGCAGACGGAGAGCTCTGTAGTTACTGTGGGAGCTGAATCCAGGTTTCCAGAGCTGCCATAGCTACTGTGGCTGTTCCTCCTGGGGCCTCACGGGGTAAACAACCCCCACTGAGCCCTGCACCAGGCAGGGGGCAGAGCAGCTCCCCCAAGTGCTAACACCGGAAAATCAGCACAGCAGGCCCCTCCCCCAGAAGACCAGCTAGACGGACCAGTTCCAGGGGAAGTCAAGGGACTTAAAAGTATACAGAATAGAAGATACTCCCACGTGTTTTTTGTTTTTGTTTTTTTCTTTTTGATTTCTGATTGCTTCCCCCACCCCTTTTTTTTCACCTTTCTTTCTTTTTCTTTCTCTTTTTCTTCTCTTTTTTCCTTTTTCTCTTCTTTTTCTTTTTTCTTTTTTTCCTCTTTTCTTTCCTTCTCTCTCTCTCTTTTTCTCCTTTTCCCAATACAACTTGTTTTTGGCCACTCTGCACTGAGCAAAATGACTAGAAAGAAAACCTCACCTCAAAAGAAAGAATCAGAAACAGTCCTCTCTCCCACAGAGTTACAAAATCTGGATTACAATTCAATGTCAGAAAGCCAATTCAGAAGCACTATTATACAGCTACTGGTGGCTCTAGAAAAAAGCATAAAGGACTCAAGAGACTTCATGACTGCAGAATTTAGATCCAATCAGGCAGAAATTAAAAATCAATTGAATGAGATGCAATCCAAACTAGAAGTCCTAACAATGAGGGTTAACGAGGTGGAAGAACAAGTGAGTGACATAGAAGGCAAGTTGATGGAAAAGAGGGAAACTGAGGAAAAAAGAGACAGGCAATTAAAAGATCATGAAGACAGATTAAGGGAAATTAACGACAGCCTGAGGAAGAAAAACCTACCTTTAATTGGGGTTCCCGAGGGCGCCGAAAGGGACAGAGGGCCAGAATATGTATTTGAACAAATCCTAGCTGAAAACTTTCCGAATCTGGGAAGGGAAACAGGCATTCAGACCCAGGAAATAGAGAGATCACCCCCTAAAATCAATAAAAACCGTTCAACACCTTGACATTTAACAGTGAAGCTTGCAAATTCCAAAGATAAAGAGAAGATCCTTAAAGCAGCAAGAGACAAGAAATCCCTGACTTTTATGGGGAGGAGTATTAGGGTAACAGCAGACCTCTCCACAGAGACCTGGCAGGCCAGAAAGGGCTGGCAGGATATATTCAGGGTCCTAAATGAGAAGAACATGCAACCAAGAATACTTTATCCAGCAAGGCTCTCATTCAGAATGGAAGGAGAGATAAAGAGCTTCCAAGACAGGCAGGAACTGAAAGAATATGTGACCTGAAAACCAGCTCTGCAAGAGATTTTAAGGGGGACTCTCAAAATTCCCCTTTAAGAAGTTCAGTGGAACAATCCACAAAAACAAGGACTGAATAGATATCATGATGACACTAAACTCATATCTGTCAATAGTAACTCTGAACGTGAACGGGCTTAATGACCCCATCAAAAGGCGCAGGGTTTCAGACTGGATAAAAAAGCAGGACCCATCTATTTGCTGTCTACAAGAGACTCATTTTAGACAGAAGGACACCTACAACCTGAAAATAAAAGGTTGGAGAACCATTTACCATTCAAATGGTCCTCAAAAGAAAGCAGGGGTAGCCATCCTTATATCAGATAAACTAAAACTTACCCCGAAGACTACAGTGAGAGATGAAGAGGGACACTATATCATACTTAAAGGATCTATCCAACAAGAGGACTTAACAATCCTCAATATATATGCCCCGAATGTGGGAGCTGCCAAATATTTAAACCAATTAATAACCAAAGTGAAGAAATACTTAAATAATAATACACTTATACTTGGTGACTTCAATCTAGCTCTTTCTACCCTCGATAGGTCTTCTAAGCACAACATCTCCAAAGAAACGAGAGCTTTAAATGATACACTGGACCAGATGGATTTCACAGATATCTACAGAACTTTACATCCAAACTCAACTGAATACACATTCTTCTCAAGTGCACATGGAACTTTCTCCAGAATAGACCACATACTGGGTCACAAATCGGGTCTGAACCGATACCAAAAGATTGGGATCGTCCCCTGCATATTCTCAGACCATAATGCCTTGAAATTAGAACTAAATCACAACAAGAAATTTGTTTGGAAGGACCTCAAACAGGTGGAGGTTAAGGACCATCCTGCTAAAAGATAAAAGGGTCAACCAGGAAATTAAGGAAGAATTAAAAAGATTCATGGAAACTAATGAGAATGAAGATACAACCGTTCAAAATCTTTGGGATGCAGCAAAAGCAGTCCTGAGGGGGAAATACATCACAATACAAGCATCCATTCAAAAACTGGAAAGAACTCAAATACAAAAGCTAACCTTACACATAAAGGAGCTAGTAAAAAAACAGCAAATGGACCCTACGCCCAGCAGAAGAAGAGAGTTAATTAAAATTCAAGCAGAACTCAACGAAATCGAGACCAGAAGAACTGTGGAACAGATCAACAGAACCAGGAGTTGGTTCTTTGAAAGAATTAATAAGATAGATAAACCATTAGCCAACCTTATTAAAAAGAAGAGAGAGAAGACTCAAATTAATAAAATCATGAATGAGAAAGGAGAGATCACTACCAACACCAAGGAAATACAAACGATTTTAAAAACATATTATGAACAGCTCTATGCCAATAAATAAGGCAATCTAGAAGAAATGGACGCATTCCTGGAAAGCCACAAACTACCAAAACTGGAACAGGAAGAAATAGAAAACCTGAACAGGCCAATAACCAGGGAGGAAATTGAAGCAGTCATCAAAAACCTCCCAAGACACAAGAGTCCAGGGCCAGATGGCTTCCCAGGGGAATTCTATCAAACGTTTAAAGAAGAAATCATACCTATTCTACTAAAGCTGTTTGGAAAGATAGAAAGAGATGGAGTACTTCCAAATTCGTTCTATGAGGCCAGCATCACCTTAATTCCAAAACCAGACAAGACCCCACCAAAAAAGAGAATTACAGACCAATATCCCTGATGAACATGGATGCAAAAATTCTCAACAAGATACTAGCCAATAGGATCCAACAACACATTAAGAAAATTATTCACCATGACCAAGTAGGATTTATCCCCGGGACACAAGGCTGGTTCAACACTCGTAAAACCATCAATGTGATTCATCATATCAGCAAGAGAAAAACCAAGAACCATATGATCCTCTCATTAGATGCAGAGAAAGCATTTGACAAAATACAGCATCCATTCCTGATCAAAACTCTTCAGAGTGTAGGGATAGAGGGAACTTTCCTCAACATCTTAAAAGCCATCTACGAAAAGCCCACAGCAAATATCATTCTCATTGGGGAAGCACTGGGAGCCTTTCCCCTAAGATCAGGAACAAGACAGGGATGTCCACTCTCACCACTGCTATTCAACATAGTATTGGAAATCCTAGCCTCAGCAATCAGACAACAAAAAGACATTAAAGGCATTCAAATTGGCAAAGAAGAAGTCAAACTCTCCCTCTTCGCCGATGACATGATACTCTACATAGAAAACCCAAAAGCCTCCACCCCAAGATTGCTAGAACTCATACAGCAATTTGGTAGCGTTGGCAGGATACAAAATCAATGCCCAGAAATCAATGGCATTTCTATACACTAACAATGAGACTGAAGAAAGAGAAATTAAGGAGTCAATCCCATTTACAATTGCACCCAAAAACATAAGATACCTAGGAATAAACCTAACCAAAGAGGTAAAGGATCTATACCCTAAAAACTATAGAACACTTCTGAAAGAAATTGAGGAAGACACAAAGAGATGGAAAAATATTCCATGCTCATGGATTGGCAGAATTAATATTGTGAAAATGTCAATGTTACACAGGGCAAATTACACGTTTAATGCAATCCCTATCAAAATACCATGGACTTTCTTCAGAGAGTTAGAACAAATTATTTTAAGATCTGTGTAGAATCAGAAAAGACCCCGAATAGCCAGGGGAATTTTAAAAAAGAAAACTATAGCTGGGGGCCTCACAATGCCAGATTTCAGGTTGTACACAAAGCTGTGGTCATCAAGACAGTGTGGTACTGGCACAAAAACAGACACATAGATCAATGGAACAGAATAGAGAACCCAGAAGTGGACCCTGAAATGTATGGTCATCTAATATTCGATAAAGGAGGAAAGACTATCCATTGGAAGAAAGACAGTCTCTTCAATAAATGGTGCTGGGAAAATTGGACATCCACATGCAGAAGAATGAAACTAGACCACTCTCTTTCACCACACACAAAGATAAACTCAAAATGGATGAAAGATCTAAATGTGAGACAAGATTCCATCAAAATCCTAGAGGAGAACACAGGCAACACCCTTTTTGAACTTGGTCACAGTAACTTCTTGCAAGATACATCCACGAAGGTAAAAGAAACAAAAGCAAAAATGAACTATTGGGACTTCATCAAGATAAGAAGCTTCTGCACAGCAAAGGATACAGTCAACAAAACTAAAAGACAACCTACAGAATGGGAGAAGATATTTGCAAATGACATATCAGATAAAGGGCTAGTTTCTAAAATCTATAAAGAACTTCTTAAACTCAACACCAAAGAAACAAACAAGCCAATCATGAAATGGGCAAAAGACATGAAGAGAAATCTCACAGAGGAAGACATAGACATGGCCAACATGCACATGAGAAAATGCTCTGCATCACTTGCCATCAGGGAAATACAAATCAAATCCACAATGAGATACCACCTCACACCAGTGAGAATGGGGAAAAGTTTTAACAAGGCAGGAAACAACAAATGTTGGAGAGGATGTGGAGAAAAGGGAACCCTCTTACACTGTTGGTGGGAATGTGAACTGGTGCAGCCACTCTGGAAAACTGTGTGGAGGTTCCTCAAAGAGTTAAAAATAGACCTGCCCTATGACCCAGCAATTGCACTGTTGGGGATTTACCCCAAAGATTCAGATGCAATGAAACGCCGGGACACCTGCACCCCGATGTTTCTAGCAGCAGTGTCCACAACAGCCAAACTGTGGAAGGAGCCTCAGGGTCCATCAAAAGATGAATGGATAAAGAAGATGTGGTTTATGTATACAATGGAATATTAATCAGCCATTAGAAACGACAAATACGCACCATTTGCTTCAACGTGGATGGAAATGGAGGGTATTATGCTGAGTGAAATAAGTCAATCGGAGAAGGACAAACAGTGTATGTTCTCATTCATTTGGGGAATATAAATAATAGTGAAAGGGAATATAAGGGAAGGGAGAAGAAATGTGTGGGAAATATCAGAAAGGGAGACAGAACATAAAGACTCCTAACTCTGGGAAATGAACTAGGGGTGGTGGAAGGGGAGGAGGGTGGGGGGTGGGGGTGAATGGGTGACGGGCACTGAGGGGGACACTTGACGGGATGAGCATTGGGTGTTATTCTGTATGTTGGTAAATTCAACACCAATAAAAAATTAATTTATTAAAAAAATAAAAAAATAATAAATAAATAAATAAAAAGTTGAATAAAAAAAAATTTAGGTAGACCTGACTGTCTAAAAGAAAAAAGTATAGCTCTGACTTATGGAGTATACAACATATGTAGATGTAATACACATAACATCGAAACATAAAGAATGGAAGAAGTTACAAATGGACCAATTTGGTAATTCGGTTGTAATATTTCTCCAATGTCTATAATGTGATACAGTATTAGCTCTAAGTAGTCTATGAAGAAGAATGCATATTTGTAATCCATTAAGCAATCACACGTATGGACAAAATGCAATGAGACAGTTAAAAAGCTAATAAATAATTTGAAGGGAATTTTTTTTAAATATTAAATTAAGTCAAAACAATGCAGCAAATAAGAAGAGAGGGACAACGAGCAAATAGTAAAATAGCAAACCTATATCCTACCACATCAGTAATTACATTAAATATTAAATAAAAGGCAGAGATTGTCAAAATAGAAAAAAAAGGAAGACCCAACTATTAGATATCCATAAGAATTACACTTTATTAGGTTGAAAGTAAACAAATAGTAAAAGATATATTATGCAAACACTAGCTTATAAAGGGTGGAATGGCTATATTAATATCATATAAAGTATATGATCATAATTAGGGACATTTACAAATGATAAAGGAGTTAATTAATCAAAAGACATAATAACAATTTGATTATGCCTAATAACACATCTTCAAAATGCTTGCTGCAAAATCTGGCAGAATTAAAGGGCAAAATAAAAAATTCTACAATCATACTTAGAGCTATAAAAGCCTCTTTCTCAGCAGCTGACAGAAAACTAGGCAAAAATATCAGTAAAATATAGATTATTTGAACACTACTATAATCCTAATCCAATTAATATCTAAACTACACCCAACAACTATAGAATACATATTCTTTTCAAGTGGATATGGTACATTCATCGAGATAGATCATAAGCTGATCCACAAAACATGTTAATACATTTATTATTAAAATCATAAAAAATAGCGATGCCTGGGTGGCTCAGTGGTTGAGTGTATGCCTCTAGCTTAGGGCATGGTCCTGGGGTCCTGGGATCTAGTCCTGCATGGGGCCTCCCACAGGGAGCCTGCTTCTCCTTCTGCCTACGTCTCTGCCTCTCTCTGTGTCTCTCATAAACAAATAAATAAAATCTAAAATCTTTTTAAAAAATCATAAAGAATATGTTCTCTGACCAAAATGAAATCAATAACAATAAAATAGCTAGAAAAAAATCTGAAAATTAAATAACATCTTCTAAATACATGAGCCAAAGAATAAATCAAAAGGGAAATTAGAAAATACTTCAAACTGAAAATGAGAGAAAATATAATGTATCAACATTTATGGGATGCATCTAAATGAATGCTTGAAGGGAAGCTTATAGTTTGAAATACATTAAAAAGAAGATCTAAGATAAATGGTCTATGGTTCTATCTTAAGAAGCTATGAAAAAAAGAACAAGAGCAAGTTAAATCAAGAGTAAGTAAATAAAAGAAGGAAATAACAGAAGAGCTGAAATTAATAAATAGAAAACAATAAAAAACAAAGGCAAAAGTTAGTTCTTTGTAAAGATCAACAAAATTAATAAACCTCTAGGTACACTGATCAAGAAAGAGAAAAAACACAAATTACTAGTATCAGGAATGAAAGAGGGGGCATCACTACAGATCCTACAGAAATTAAAAAGAGTGTATTATGAATAACTTTAGGCCAACAAATTCAACAACTTTGATGAAATGGACAAATTGTTTGAAAAAACACAATTTACCAAACTGACATAAAATAAAAGAAAAATCTGAATAGCTCTATTAATAAAATTGAATTTGTCATCAAACACTTTTGTGTTATATAAACACACAAAAATCCTCCAGGCCCAGATGGTTTCATTGCTGAATTTTATCAAATGATTAAAGAAAACAAAAAACACCAACCTTACACAAATTCACAACCTTTCAAAAAACAGAAGATAAGGAAATGCTTCCCAAGTTGTTTTATGAGGCCAGAATAATCCTAAAACTAAAATCTAACCAAGAAAGTACAAAAGAAAAAGAAAAAAACTGCATACCAATATCCTTCATGAACACAGACACAAAAACCATTAATTGAAATAACTGGCTTTCCTAAAGTATAAGTGTTTATCCATAATAGTGGCAAAAAACAACTAACATTCAGACTTCCTTACATTTTTCCCTTTCTTAGATTATTCGTCATTGAGGGAAAAGTTGCTCTTAGTACAGATCCGTGTTTAGAAATACACATATTAGGGGGCATCTGGGTGGCTCAGTTAAGCATTTGACTCTTTATTTCAGCTTAAGTCATGACATCAGGGTCATGAAATTAAGCCCCATTTGGGGGCTTGAGATTATCTCTCTCCTCCCTCTGCTCCTCCCCTCCCTTGAAAAGAAAGAAAGAAAGAAAGAAAGAAAGAAAGAAAGAAAGAAAGAAAGAAAGAAAGAAAGAAAAGAAAAGAAAGAAAAAGAAAAGAAAGAAAAGAAAAGAAGAAAGGAAAGGAAAGGAAAGGAAAGGAAAGGAAAGGAAAGGAAAGGAGAAGAGAAGAGAAGAGAAGAGAAGAGAAGAGAAGAGAAAGAAAAGAAAAGAAAATTAAAAAAAAAAAACACACAGATTAGGAAAATCACCAGCAAGCATTTCTGAGATAATATTTATGCATAGGACTTTTCATTTCACAATTAAAAGTCCGTCAGAGGAAGGGTAAATAAAAGAAAACAGTTGTAAACTGGTAATTTAGACTATCAAATCAAAATGAAAATTATTTGAAATGGGACTAACTCTTCCTCCAATCCATCCTTGAGAATTTAAATACATTCAATGATTACAATACATAAATCTTTTTCTAATACAAAAATATCCTAAATATTCATTATAAATCTTGAAAATATAAGAAAAACACCTTGTATGTTTAAACATAGAATTTTTCAACACTTTCAACATTTTGTTTTGTCTGCTTCAGTAACCCAGGAAGATTCTAGAAAACAATTTAAAACATATAAAGCGGGGACACCTGGGTGGCTCAGCAGTTGAGCACCTGCCTTCGGCTCAGGGCGTGATCCTGGAGTCCCGGAATTGAGTCCCAAATCCGGCTCCCTGCATGGAGCCTGTTTCTCCTTCTGCCTATGTCTCTGCCTCTGTGTGTGTGTGTCTCTCATGAATAAATAAATAAAATCTTTAAAAAATAAATAAATATGGCAGCCCGGGTGGCTCGATGGTTTAGCGCTGCCTTCAACCCAGGGCAGGAGACCCGGGATCGAGTCCCATGTCGGGCTCCCTACATGAAGCCTGCTTCTCCCTCTACCTGTGTCTCTGCTTCTCTCTCTCTCTCATGAATAAATAAATTAAAATTTTAAAAATAATAAATAAAACATCAAAAGCGGTTTTTTTTTAAATGAAACTAGCTTTTTAGACTGTACAAAGCAGTTAGTTTTCTAATTAACTGAAGCAATCAAAGACCTGTTGTAGATTGTAAATAATATTAAAATTTTTTTTAAATGAATATTTCTTTGATGAATTAGAATATTAAAATGTACCACAATCATCATTTTAATGCTCAAATATTACCTATTTGGGAAATACAAAAATGAGGGCACTGTCACATTAAAAAAGTCAGAATAGTCGAAAGAAAACAGAAATTAAGGGTTTTTTTTCCTATTTCAGGAATAAACAAATATTTAATATGGCTGTTTTTTATAATTTGCTACATAAATAGAAGTATAAATATTTAAGATATATTCAGTGTATTCACTTAGAGAAATGTTAGAATAGGAAGAGAACAGTATAGGGAGAAATGAGAGATTTCAAATGCAGAGATTTTTTTTTTTTTTTTAAAGAGAGAGAGATTATTTTAAAGGGAGCTTCAGAGAAGGACACATAAGACAGACACTCCCTAGATCTGGGCAAATGAGTTGCTGAGACATGGCTTTTTCAATCCCTTTACTGTGATTCTTTGTTGATCAACCATCTAGTGGTCTAAACTTGATATTTTTAGATCAGACTCTATTGTGCACACAGATACTCCTAATACACAGCACAATGCTAAGCACTATGGGAAAAACAGATGAATAGAAAGCATCTCAGCTGTGCCAGAGGTTTACAGATTTTGCTGTAGGACACAGGTCTAAAAGTTTCTGTATCCTGCCTAGGCCACGTTTTCAATTTGTTACAAAATAAATTCCTGACCAATCATTTATCATTGTCTTTTTTTTTTTTTTTAACCTAAAATTGCATCTAGTAGATAAAATTGGCTAACTGTAGGCTCTAATAAACTAATTCCCACTTTTTTTTTCTTGCTTTCTCCTATATTGGAAGGTAACCAGTAATTTTTTATTAGTAAGATTCACATGAAGCTTTCCCCTAGGACCTATATTTGGGACAGTAATCCTATAATGAAGCCTATATTACTGCAGTGATATGACCTCTAACCATAAAGGTGCAACTATTCCTATTTTATCTTTTTTAAATGTTTTATTTATTTATTTATTTATTTATTTATTTATTTATTTATTTATGTGAGAGAGAGAGAGTGCACAAGTGGGGGGGGGGGGGGGCGGGAAGAGCAGAGGGAGAAGCGGACTCTCCACTGAGCAGCGAACCTGACATGGGGCTCCATCCCAGGACACTGGGATCATGACCTGAGCCAAAGGCAGATATTTACATAATTCACACACAAATATTTATTCATTCACATTTACATATATTAAAAAGATAAGGATATTGAGTTGGGTTTTTTAACGGAAGAATTTTTAAGCAAAATTAGAAAATAACAAAATACTAAATTCCTTTGACTTCTCTAAAGGAAGAAGTTAGTTACACTCTTCAACTATGAAGAGCATTTATGTTTGTTGTGGAAAGTCCATGAGATTCATAAAAAGAAAAATTAAACTAAACTGACTTATCAGAAATTAACATTTTGATGTATTATCCTTCCATCTTTTTTCTGTAGAGATGTAAACATAAAATTGTAGTCTGCCATTTTCACAAGGCATTATATCGTGAACATTTTCATCTTCAAATGTTTTAAGGTAATGATTTTATTGGTGGCATTTTTTTCATCATATGATTCCAATAGTTTAACTAACCCCCTATTATTCCTTATTATTTATTCTTTTCATATTTGCAAATAACACTAACATAAACTTGTGCCTAAATCTTTTTATGTTCCTCTGAAAGTTACTTAGGGTAGATTCCTAAAAGGCAATACTAGGTTAGAAGGAAGGAAGGAAGTTAAAAGATTTTTTAAATTTTGCAAAATTTCTCTCAGAGTATGCCAAATTATTCCCACCTTGCTGCATTTTTATTTTTTCAATGTTACACTCTACTAAAAATATTTTCATGTTTTCAGAATGTAAGTTGTCATTAAAATAAATCCTTGAAATTTCTAAGTCCTAATCAATTGTCAAATTATTTTAATTGGTAAAATATTCTAATAAAACAATTACGTAGGATAGGTCTGAGAAGTTTATTATATGATTTAACAAGTATATTTCCCCTTAATTATATTTCCCTTTAAAACATAACTCTTTTATAAAAAAAACTTTCAGGGTACCCTGGGTGGCTCAGCGGTTTAGCGCCGCCTTCAACCCAGGGCGTGATCCTGGAGACCCCGTATCAAGTCCCACGGCAGGCTGCCTGCATGGAGCCTGCTTCTCCCTCTGCCTGTGTCCCTGCTGCTCTCTCGCGCTCTGTGTCTCTCATTAATAAATAAATTTTTTAAAAAATTTAAAAAATTAAAAACTTTCAGTTTAATATTAGTATTTCCAGGATACTTTTTAGGATAAGGTGTGCTGGTGTATTTATTATTTATTTAAAATACTTATTTATTTTAGAGAGAGAGAGAGAAAGAGTGCAGGGGTAGGGGTAGAGGGAGAGGGAGAGAGACTCCTCAAGCAGATCTCCCGCTGAGTGTGAAAAGCCCAACACAGGGCTTGATTCCCGGATCATGAGACCACGCACTGAGCAGAAACCAAGAGTTGGCCACCTGACAAAGCCACCCAGGTGCCCCACATTTCTTTTTTAAATAAGTTACTCTGCTTAGAGATACATCTTAAATTGAAATCAAAATACTTTGGTAGAAGAAATATAAGTAGAACACCTTAATTTCTACATTTTGGTCTCTATTATAAAATTATAAAACGTTTATAATGGTGATGCTGGGAAACAAAACTAGGCCCCTGGAATACAGAATGAGTGCCATTATATTATTTAATAGAAACCATAATTTGTCATTTATAAATATTCTATCCATTAAACTTAACCATAGATTACAAAGTATAAGTCCAAACTTGAAAAAAAAATCTGAAAAATAAAAAGAAGAGTTTTGTTTTCTATTATGCTTTCAAGGCAATGATAATTCTTTTTTTTTTTTTTTAAGATTTTACTTATTTATTCATAGGGACACAGAGAGAGAGAGAGAGAGAGAGGCAGAGACACAGTCAGAGGGAGAAGCAGGCTCCATGCAGGGAGCCTGATGTGGGACTCGATCCTGGGTCTTCAGGATCACACCCCAGGCTGCAGGTGGCACTAAACTGCTGCGCCACGGGTGCTGCCCGGCAATGATAATTCTAAATGTGGTAACTTATTTTAGTCTGTTACATGGACATAAACATCAATATAAGATCACAAATCAAGGGAGCAATTTATTTTTTTTTCCAAGGGAGCAATTTAAAATCACTTATATGTACTTAATAAGAAAAGTACCAACGCAACTGCATTCTGAGATGACATAAAAGTAACAGTTTAATGCACACATTATTCCTTTAATTACAAATAACTCAATACTATAAGTGTCCAATAATCCAGTATCTGATCTTTTGACTACCTACTATTTGTTCCAGGCCCCACTCCAGCATTTTCTCCAAAGAAGTATAGAAAATAGACTTGGCAACACAAATCACACTTTGGCCTAATAAAAGATTTATGAAAAGAACAGAGATGAAACTACTGTTTCATCTAACTTTAACTAACTTTAAGCAACAATTTGGAGACTCGGGTTTCAGTTATCCAATCTATGAACATTATGAATAACTGATGGACTTTTAATAAAATCAAAAGTTCCGAAGGGTAAGGTGAAATTTACAATAAATATATAACACATTAAAGAATACAAACAATGCAAACCATGCCATATGCAAAATAATTTAAACAAATTCTATTAAATGATCAAACGTGCAGCAAACAAGAAAAAGTTTTAAAAAGGTTTTTAAAAAAAAAAAAAAAAAAAGTTACAAAGCAAAAGAAAAAAAGCTGCCAAGCAATATTTTTAAAAGAAACAAATTAACATGACTAAGTAATACACTTATAAAAACTGATACTCAAATTTGAGAAGTGAAAACACTCTAGAAATATCAAGGAACTTAATTTTTTAATCCAGTAAATTTCTTTTTTTTTTTTTTGCAGTAACCCAGTAAATTTCAATTAAAAAGTCTTTTAGAATAAAAACTGTAATTGTAAAAATCCTTTTTAGTAATTTCCAGGCTTGCATGTCTTACCTAAGCTCCCCCCCACACACACATAAAAAAGCACTTGAGTGTGATTTTGTAATTTTATTTAACATTTAAAAGTATACTGCAAAACGCACATTATGTAGAAAAGAAATTTCTAAGTGGATCATATAATACTATTACCTCATTAACTTCTGGGGAACATAACATGGGACCTAGGGCTTCAATGCAAACTAGATTAATATCTAGCTTACTTCAGTGCAACATTCCTGGGTTGAGGCCAGCCAGTCACATAACAGCTGAGTACAGAAGCTGGCCAGCAGTAATGATGAGGTAGGTAATAGTGCCTAATTAATCATCAGATTTACTAACCTAACTAATGTGTTTACTTGTGAATTATTTAACTCTGGCTTAAAAAACAGTAAATACTAGAAGTATAATAATTTATTTCTCTTTTATCTGTCATTTCCTAGAGCTTTTAAAATGTTCAACATACTATTGATTTGTGGTTGCTTTTACATGTCTAACTTGTGTACTATATTCTTTCCTTTTCTTCATGTCAAAGGAAGACAGAAAAAGGAAATAATTACTATATATAATGATATACCTTTTTAAAAAAGAGTAAGATTAAAACCGTACAATTTTTTTAAAAGATTTTATTCATTTATGTATTTGACAGAGAGACAGCAAGAGCAGGAGTACAAGCAGAGGGGGTGGCAGAGGGAGAGAGAAAAGCAGGCTCCCCACTGAGCAGAGACCCCCCCCCCAATGTGGGGCTCCATCCCAGGACCATGAGATTATGACCTGAGCCAAAGACAGACGCTTAAGAGATTGAGCCACCCAGGTGACCTGAGTACAACTTTATAAAAATAACAAATCTTCTTACTTTACTGTACTACATTAGAGACAATGCTACATAACTTTAAGAAACTTCAGGAAAATCATATAACTAGATATATTATACATAGTATATTATAGATGGAAAGCTTAAAGAGAGCTAGAAAATATAATAATTCATCTTGGAACACAATAAATGGTAGATATATCTATAGGTATAGTGACATAGATCTCCAGACTATGTATATTTTATTTTGTTGTTGTTGTTCACAAATACATAAATCTGTTTTTTTTTTAAGACCAACTTGCCAACATACAGTATAACACCCAGTGCTCATCACATCATGTGTCCTTTTTAATGCCTGTCACCCAGTTACCTCATCCCCTACTCACTTCCCTTCAGCAATCCCATTTCTCAGTCAAGAGACTCTCATGGTTTGTCTTCCTTTCCCTTCTCAGTTTCCCCTCCGTCTTTTATGATCCTTTTCACTATTTCTTATATTCCATGTGAGTGAAACCCCACGATGATTGTGTTCCTCTGACTGACTTACTTCACTCAGCCTAATACCCTCCTCCAGTTCCATCCATATCCATGTAAATGGTAGGTATTCATCCTTTCTGATGGCTGAGTAATATTCCATTGTATATATACACCACATTTTCTTTATCCATTCATCTGTTGAAGGACATCTCAGCTACTTCCAGTTTGGCTATTGTGGACATTGCTGCAATGAACATTGGGGTGCAAGTACCCCTTCGTTTAACTACCTCTGGATCTTTGGGGCAAATACTAAGTAGTGCAATTGCTGGGTCACAGGGTAGGCTCCATTTTTAACTTCTTGAGAAACCTCCATAACTCTTTTCTAGAGTGGCTCCACCAGTTCGCAATCCCACCAACAGTGTAAGAGGGTTCCCCATTCTCCACATCCTCGCCAACATTTGTTGTTTCCCATCTTGTTAATTTTAGCTATTGTAACCAGTGTAAAGTGGCAGCTCACTGCAGTCTTTGATTTGTATCTCCCTAATGACAAGTGATGTGGAGCATTTTTCATGCACTTTTTGGCCACATGTATATCTTCTTTTGGAGAAATGTCTGTTCATGTCTTCTGCCCATTTCTTGACTGGATTTTTTATTGAGTGTTGAGTTTGGTAAGTTCTTTATAGATCTTGGATACTAGCCCTTTATCTGATATGTTATTTGCAAATATCTTCTCCCATTCTGTAGGGTGCCTTTGGTTTTGTTGACTGTTTCCTTTGCTGTGCAGAAGCTTTTTATCTTAATGAAGTCCCCATAGTTCATTTTTGCTTTTGTTTCACTTGCCTTTAGAGATGTGTCTTGCAAGGAGTTGCTGAGGCCAAGGGCAAATATGTTGCTGCCTGTATTATCCTCTAGGATTCTGATGGATTCCTGTCTCACATTTAGGTCTTTCATCCACTGTGAATTTATCTTTGTGTATGGTGTAAGAGAATGGTCTAGTTTCATTCTTCTTCATGTGGCTATCCAATTCTCCCAGCACCATTTACTGAAGACACTGTTGGGATGCCTGGGTGGCTCAGCAGTTAAGTGTCTATCTGCCTTTGACTCAGGTTGCGATCCCGCAGTCCTGGGATCGAGTCCCACATCGGGCTCCCTGCATGGAGCCTGCTTCTCCCTCTGCCTACTTCTCTGTCTCTTTCTCTGTGTGTCTCTCATGAATAAATAAATAAAATCTTAAAAAAAAAAAAGACACTGTCTTTTTTCCATTGGATAGTCTTTCCTGCTTTGTTTGGGGTTCTCTATTCTGTTCCACTGATCTATGTGTCTGTTTTTATGCCAGTACCATGCTGTCTTGGGATCACAGCTTTGTAATATAGCTTGAAGTCCGGTATTGTGTTGCCCCCTGCTTTGTCTTCTTTTTCAACATTCCTCTGGCTATTCAGGGTCTCTTCTGGTTCCATACAAATCTTAGGATTATTTGTTCCAGTTCTGTGAAAAAAAAAGTCCATGGTATTTTGATAGGGATTGCATTGAATGTGTAAATTACTCTGGGCAGCCTAAGCATTTTCACAATATTTATTCTTTTAATCCAAAAGTATGGAATGTTTTTCCATCTATCTCTTTGCATCTTCCTCGATTACTTTCATAAGTGTTCTGTAGTTTTTAAGTGTACAGATCCTTTACCTCTTTAGTTAAGTTTATTCCTAGATGTCTTACAGTTTTGGGTGCAATTGCAAATGGAATTGATTCCTTAATTTCTCTTTCTTCAGTCTCATTGTTAGTGTCTAGAAATGCAACTGATTTCTGTGCATTGATTTTGTATCCTGCCACACTGCTGAACTGCTGTATGAATTCTAGCAACTTTGGGAGGGAGCTTTGGGTCCTCCATATAATATATCATGACATCTGTGAAGAGTGAGAGTTTGACCTCTTTGCCAATTTGAATGTCTTTTATTTCTTTTTGTTGTCTGCTGAAGCTAGGACTTATAGTACTATATTGAACAATGGTGGTGAGAGTAGGCATCCCTGTCATGTTCCTGACCTTAAGGGAAAGGCTCTCAGTTTTTCCCACTGAGAATGATACTCACTGTGGGCTTTTCACAGATAGCTGTTATGATATTGAAGTATGTTCCCTCTATTTCTACACTTTGAAAAGCTACAACCAAGAAAGGATGCTGTATTTTGTCAAATGCTTTTTCTGCATCAACTGAGAGGATCATATGGTTCTCGTCTTTTCTTTTATTAATGTGATCTATCACATTGACTGATTTATGAATGTTGAACTACCCTTGCATCCCAGGAATGAATCCCACCCGGTCATGGTGAATAATCCTTTTAACGTACTGTTGGATCCTATTGAATAGTCCTTTTAACGTACTGTTGGATCCTATTGACCTATATCTTGGTGAATATTTTGACATCCATGTTCATCAGGGATATTAGTTTGTAATTATTATTTTTTATTTTATTTATTTATTCACAATAGACACACACAGAGAGAGCGCGGCAGAGACATAAACACAGGCAGAGGAAGAAGCAGGCTCCATGCTGGGAGCCCGACGCAGGACTCAATCTGAGGACTCCAGGATCACGCCCTGGACCAAAGGCAGGCGCCAAACCGCTGAGCCACCCAAGGATCCCTAATTCTCCTTTTTGATGAGGTCTTTGTCTGGTTTTGGGATCAAGGTAATGCTGGCCTCATAATGAGTTTGGAAGTTTTCTTTCCATTTCTATCTTCTGAAACAACTTCAGTAGAATAGGTATTATATTTCTTCTTTAAATGTTTGGTAGAATTCCCCTGGGAAGCCATCTGGCCCTGGACCCTTGTTTCCTGGGAGGTTTTTTGATTATTGCTTCAATTTCTTTGCTGGTTATTGGTCTGTTCAGGTTTTCTATTTCTTTCTGTTTCAGTTTTGATCATTTATAAGTTTTGAGGAATACATCTATTTCTTCCAGATTGCCCAATGTGTCAGCATATACTCATAATACATTCTTAAAATTGTTTGTATTTCCTTAGTACTGTTGTGATTTCTCCTCTTTCATTCATTATTTTATTATTTTGAGTCTTTTTTTTTAGTCTGGCTAGGGGTCTTATTAATCTGTCTTATTAATTCAAAGAATCAGCTCCTAGTTTCGTCCACCTGTTCTACTGTTCTTCTGGTCTCTATTTCATGGAGTTCTGCTCTAATCTTAATTATTTCTCTCTCCCTGCTTGATTTAGGCTTTATTTGCTGTTCTTTTTCTAGCTCCTTTAGGTGTAAGGTTAGCCTGTGTATTTGAGATTTTTCTAATTTTTTGAGAGAGGCTTGTATTGAAATGTACTTCCCTCTTAGGACCTCCTTTGCTGTATTCCAAAGGTTTTGAACAGTTGTGCTTTCATTTTTTTTTTTTTTTTTGCATGAATCTTTTTAAATCTTCTCTAATTTCCTGGTTGACCCATTCATTTTTTAGTAGGATGCTCTTTTTTTTAAGATATTATTTATTTATTCATGAGAGACACAGAGAGAGGCAGAGACACAGGCAGAGGGAGAAGCAGGCTCCTTTCAGGGAGCCCAATGCAGGACTCGATCCCAGGACTGAGATTACGCCCTGAGCTGAAGGCAGATGCTCAACTGCTGAGCCACCCAGGCATCCCAGTAGGACGCTCTTTAACCTCCAAATGCTTAAGTTCCTTCCAAAGTTGTTCTGGTGATTAAGTTCTAGTTTCAAAGCACTGTGGTCTGAAAATATGTAGGAAATAATCTCAATATTTTTGTATCAGTTGAGACTTGACTTGTGACCAGTATGTGGTCTATTCTGAAGAAAGTTCCATGTACAGTTAAGAATGTGTATTCTGTTGCATTAGGATGGAATGTTCTGTATGGACTTCTATGTCTATATGGACTTCTCTGAAGTCCATCTGGTCCAGTGTGTCATTCAAAGCTCTTGGTTATTGATCTTCTGCTTAGAAGATCTGTCCTTGGCTGAGAATAGGGTGTTGAAGTCTTTTTGTTTGTTTGTTTGTTTTTGTTTTTGTTTTTTTTTGTGTGTGTGTTGAAGTCTTTTATTAATGTATTTATTATCTATGTGTTTCTACTTTGGTTATCAATTGGTTGATATAATTGGTTGCTCCCACATTAGGAGCATAAATATGTGTAATTGTCATATCTTCTTGTTGGATAGACTCTTTAAGTATGATGTAATGTCCCTCTTCATCGCTTACTACAGTCTTTGATTTAAAATCTAATTTATCTGAAATGAGGATTGGTACCCCAGCTACCTTTTCAGGTCCATTTGCATGGCAAATGGTTCTCCACCCTCTCATTTTCAGTCTGAAGGTGTCTTTAGGTCTAAAAGGAGTCTCTTGAAGACAGCATATGGATGGGTTTTGCTTTTTTATCCAGTCTGATGCCCTGTGTCTTTTGATTGGAGCATTTAGCTCTTCACATTCAGCCCATTCAACCCATATTGAAAGATATGGATTCAGTGCCATTCTAGTTCCTGTTTCTGTAGATTGTCTCTGTTTCTTTCTGATATATGTTATTCTTGGGCTCCCTCTTTGCTTATAGGATACACCCTTAATATTTCTTGCAAGACTGGCTTGGTGGTCACATATTCTTTCTGTCTATCCTGGAAGCTCTTTATCTCTCCTTTCATTCTGAATGATAACCTTGCTGGATATTCTTGGCTGCATGTTTTTCTCATTTAGTACCCTGAGTATCTCATGCCAGCCCTTTCTGGCCTGCCAGGTTCTCTGTGGATAGATCTGTTGTTAATCTAATATTTCTCCAACTGTATGTTAGGAATCTCTTGTCTCGAGCTGCTTTCAGGATTTTCTTTTTATCTCTGAAATTTGCAAGCTTCACTATTATAAATCAGAGTGTTGATCGGCTTTTGTTGATTTGGGGATGAGTCCTCTCTATCTCTTGGATATGAATGCCTGTTTCTTTCCCCCAGATTAAGGAAGTTCTCAGCTATGATTTGCTCAAATGTACCTTCTGGTCCTCTCTCTCCATGCCCTCAGAAATTCCAATAATACAGATTTTTTTTTTTTCAAACTATCACTTACTTCTCAGACCGTTCCTCATGGGCTCTTAGTTGTTTTTCTTTTTTCCTCAGCTACTTCCTTTTCATCACCTTATCTTCTATGTCACTTATTCTCTCTTCTGCCTCATTTACCCCAACTGTTAGGACATCGAGTTTAGACTACATCTCAGAGTATTTTTAATTTTGGCCTGATTAGATCTCATTTCTGCCCAAAGAGATTCTCTAGTCTTGTATGCTTTTTTCCAAGCCCAACTAGTAACTTTATAATTGTAATCCTGAACTCTATCTCTGATGTTTTACTTAAATCTATCTCCATTAGATCTGTGGAAGAGAGTTCTACCTCTGGTTCTTTCTTTTGTGGTGAATTCTTCCTTCTAGTTATTTTGTCCATTGCAGAATGGCTGTACGAGTGAGCAGAATCAAAAATATCAACTATGACCCAAGCTAATACACACTAGACAATTCTGAAGAGGTCAGGAACCAGATAATAAAAGAAAAAAGACAAAAACAAAGGAAAACAAATTTATAAAAAGAGAAACAGAAAAAGGTGGTGGGTCAGTGAACCTGTTCTCTGTTCTCCCTCCCAGCTGATCTTCTGGGGAAGGGGCCTGCTGTGCTGATTCTCGGGTGTCTGTGCCTGGGCAGAGTTATACCACCCCTTGCCAAGTGGCCAGGCTCAGTGTAAGCTGTTTGCTGTGTGAGGTGTTTGTTCCCTGAAGGCAGTTTGCGCCTCTTGCAAAAAGTGGTCATTTTTCTATTTGTAGAGTTCTAGCTGTTCTTTCTTTACATCTTAGGTTGAATTCATAGGTTTTCAGGATGGTTTGATAGTTATCTAGATAAATTTAGGGGACCAGATGAAACGAGGACACCTACTCTTCCACCACCTTGCCACTCCACTCTGACATTCATTTTAAAATAAAATTACTTAATACTAAGAAGAAGAAATTTTTCAATCAATGCATTATCTTTCCCCTTTCCAGTCATCCCTCAAATAAGAATTCTTTCACAGAATGTTAGAGCTGAAATGATCCTTAGAAACTATCTGCCAATAGTTTTCAACATGAACTATACCTCAACCCTTGCTCAGAAATGCAGGGTTGCTTCTGGATGTGTTAGTGACTGGGAAATGCTACTGGCATTAGGGATGCTAAACACCCAGTAATGCACAAGAGTCCTTCAGAATGAAGAATTATCCAGCCCAAATGCCAGTAGTATACCCACTGAGAAATACTGATGTAATTTTCTACTTTGAAGATGAAGCCATTAAGGCCTAGAGATGTTAAATGACCTACTGGAAACTACACTGCTGGATCTAGAACCCAGATTCTCATTCTCTTGTTCTACTCTTCTTTCAATGAATAAAATCCCAATAGAAAAACACAGAAAACCAAGAATCAATTATATATTAATACATAAAACACTGTCAAAACATTGGTCATGCATTAATATTTGAAATGGAAGTAAAGCTGCAATTAACTAAAATATTAATATCCTTTTCAAATTGTTTTTTTGTCTTAAGAAATAATTTTCTTTCAGATAAATCATTTTTCAAAAATCCATCACATTTAAAAGAAAGAAGAAGAAATCAACTGACTTATTATGGTTACCAAATAAAACATTTTTTGAATGGGAAATTACATAATTTCTGATGGTTTCAGAACTTAATACCCTATAGTCTAGCACTAAATTTCCCTTCTAACCCTGAAGAAATTTATAGTAGCAAAAAGAACACTGAACTAAAAATCCAAAGGACTCAACACTAATCCTCATTCTGATGTGTATGTAACTAGTTGCCAAATCTTGAATAAGTCGCAAACCCTCTAGATCTATTTCATGTTACATAAAATGAGCTTAAGTGTCTGTGATAGTTTCTAGATCTAAGATTTTTACTCTATATTTCTTCCTTATTGCATAACAAGTAGGATTTTAAAAATAGAGGGCTACCACCTAAATATTCATGAAGAAGCACCCTACAGTGATCAGGGATACAACTAAAGACTGAATCTCAAAAGGTGATCACTGACAGATTAAGTTCTACTATTAATTTAGTTATTCTTCAGCAGCACCTTATCTCCTACTGATATCTGCCATCATCTATAGAATCATTGTCATTCCATTTTCCCTACATTGTCCTAAAAATGAAGGCTAAGTAAACAATTTTCAGAATAATTCAAAATTAAAGCTTTATTCTTAAAAAGATATTTACACTGAGGTGCCTAGGAGGGCTCAGTTAGTTAAGCATCTGATTCTTGATTTCAGCTCAGGTCATGATCTCAGGGTAGTGAGGTCGAGCCCTGCTTTGGACTAAGATTCTCTCTCTTTCCCTCTGTCTTCCAACCCCCATGGTCGGTCTGTCTGTCTCTCTCTCTCTCTCTTTCTCTTAAAAAAAAAATAGCATTAAACATTTCACTTCTACATATACACGGAAATGAAAACTTTTTAACTTTAAAATTACATCAGAACTGGCCAAATAGAATATATTGGGGATTTTTTACAGCAAGTGTACTAATCTGTTACTGTTTGTGTGCCTCTACATTTTTAAGTTGTTACAGACTGGTTTTTGCTCTTGACACATATATACGCCCTAAGAAAACTAAGTTGCATTTAACCTTTATTCTTACAAAATTTCAATTGCTCCATAAAATATTGATTCCTTTTCATACATGTGTTATACTTCCGAGGCAATATATCTATATTAAATAGTAATCAAAATAAATGACATAGGGACAGAGAGATTGTTATTTTTATTTTTCCTTCCCTCTCCTTATCTTTCTCTCATACACACACATACACACACACACATGCACATGCACACAACATAATTCCACCAACCAGAACATGCAACACAAGTTAGATATCAAGCTATATGGAAACTGAATCTAAAAAAAATTCATGAATGACCTTAAAATAAGGCTTTCAAACTATTCAAGAATATATTTTAAAAATATATTTCCCTGAGGTTCAGTTACTTAAATACAGTTTCTTCTTACGATATTCTGAAATTTTCCCAATGTGTGGTCCTTTTTTCCTATTCATGCAGAGTTGGACACTTACCTGACTGAGCCACCCAGGTACCCCATTTCAACAATTTTTATTTATTTATTTTTAAAGATTTTATTTATTTATTCATGAGAGACACAGAGAGAAGCAGAGACATAGGTAGAAGGAGAAGCAGGCTCCCCTCAGGGAGCCCAATGTGGGACTCGATCCCTGAACTCTAGGATCATGCCCTGAACCAAAAGCAGAGCTTAACCACTGAGCCATCCAGGAGTCCCATCAACAATTTTTAAAATATGTTATTTAAATACAATTAAATATAAGTGGTTTTGTGTCTTGTTAAGGTTATAAATTTAATCCTTCAGCTAATTTTTTATTATTATTTATTTATTCATGATAGACGGAGAGAGAGACAGAGAGGCAGAGACACAGGCAGAGGGAGAAGCAGGCAGCCCGACGCGGGACTCGATCCTGGATCTCCAAGATCACGCTCTGGGCTGAAGGCAGCGCTATACTGCTGAGCCACCAGGGCTGCCCAATCCTTCAGCTAATTAAACATGCAATTATTATTCCATCATATTCACAAAGTCTAGGATTAGATAATAAATACTCTGCAGACAGTCTATAACGCGGGTGCAATAAAGAGGGAGGGTTATCATTACAACCAAAACATTCTATTTCAAACAGGCAAGGAGTTACGTCAAATAGATGCTTTGCTATTTGCAGTAACATCTGACAACCAATCAATACTGTTAAGATTGTACTATACCAAAACTATCAGGGGTCTCTGCTGATACCACCTTCTTTGCTTGCTTCACAATGGCAATCTCAGGTTTGGGATATCTGCATGCTAAAAATATTGTAAAATCAAAATATATTCAAGTGATAAATAAAATATGTATAAATAAAAACATATCAAGTTTTGAAGTGAAACGTGCTAGAACAGAATAGGCAGTCCTTGTACAGTAATATAGGGTCATAAAAATGACAATGCAAGATGAAACCATATGGTCTTAGTATCAATGGGGAAAATTACAATTATTCTATGACCTTTAAAATTTTTTTCAAAACAATAAAAATTCTCTTGCCAACAGTTATGAACATAAAAAGAAATTTATTTTTTTTAAGATTTTATTTTTTCATGAGAAACACAGAGAGAGGCAGAGACATAAGCAGACGGAGAAGCAGGCTCCATGCAGAGAACCTGATGTGGGACTCAATCCCAGGTCTCCAGAATCATGTCCTGGGCTATGGGCAGCGCTAAACCGCTGAGCCACCCTGGCTGCCCTATAAAGAGAAATTTAAAATAGTAAAACTAATGTATGATCTCTTTTCATTTCTTTGCTGCACTTTCACCTTTTTTGTTCAATTCTCTTTTGATTATCCACTTTTAAAAAATATCTCATGGTTTTTTTTTTAATATCTCATGGGTTTATCACTATCAGACAAGAATTCAACACAAACTACACATATTGCTATCTGTACACACGAACTGAACAACAGATTAAGTAGAGACCAATCACTGACAGACTGAAAGACTGATATGATTGGTTATGATCATGATGCACATCTGTTGTTACACAGCAGTTCACAGACAGCAGAACTGTACTTTATACAATTGCTCGCAGTATATAAAATTTGAACTGTGCTGTTGGGAACTATTGTTATGTAACTAAAACATAGTCACTGAAATTTGTGTATTTGGGAACCATGCAAAGCACAAAATGCCTATTATAATAAAAAATGAATTATTTAATGAAGTGGGCATAAGTCCAGGGAAAAAATAGGGCATTAGAATTTTATACATATTTTTTCTACTTATATAAACTAATGGAAAATAAAACAGAACAAGATTCTTTTCCTTACAAGTTAAATGTTTCCAACTTAAATTACTTAATTTACTATCATTCAACCATCAGTGAAAGAATACCTAACCTATAATTGAAGGTTATATGTTATAGGTTATAATTAAAGGTTATAACCTAAAATTCAAAGTTCAGTGATTGAATCTTATGTTTAAAAGTAAAATAGTTTTATCATAAATCAGCTGGCAAAGTTTTTTTAAATGTGCATTCATTGCTGAAAAAGCTCGTAAAGCTTACTAAAAAACAAATACAAAAATAACAACTATAAAAAACAAACCTTGCAGAAAATAGTCCCTAATCTCAAGGATATACAAACATATATGAGATGATAAGAGAAGAAAAAAATACATTTAAGTTTACAGAAGGGAAAAATTATAGCCTTAAGAAGTGGGATATAGCCTCTAGGAAGAGGTAGGATTTGAGTCTGGCCTTAAAGCACTGCAAGGATTTAAATAAGTCAGGGAAGGGAGGTTTTCCTTTTCTTCCCATATAATTCAGTCTAAAAGCCTTAAGATGGGATTGAGTGAGGTAGGCATCTGTGTGGGAGGCAGGAGAATCCAAATTGGCCCAGAACAGAGTTTGAGAGCTCAGAGGTGAGGGAGAGAGTGTCCACACAGGGGGGTCAGTATGGCACAAGCTGTCAGAGCCCAAATAGGGTGAGAAAGGCTTCCCCATTCCCCATGGTAGAAGAGAGGGGATGTGGCTCAGGATGTCAGTTCTAGGGCTGGGGTGACAAGGGCATCTATATAAGAGTATGTTGGCAGTGGTAGTGCTAGGATATCAGTGACATGTACGAAGAGCGATCTAAATAATAAATACAGTAAAGGTAATAGGAGCCAGGTTTTTTTTCCATCATAGAAATAGAGTCAGAAATACAGAATGAAAACTAGAATGTACCCTGTAGTGTTGGATCAGAATTGAAGAAATTGCTATGAACTTTCATATTATAATACAGAGAAACAGAGTTAGAAATCATATTTATTATATATATAAATACATACATTCATATATTCACTAGGCCTATCCAGACAGAGGCAGGAATAGCAACACCCAAATAGCTATGAGCAAATCTCATGACCAGATTAGTTTCTAAATAACACTCTACCTGAAGAAACCAGGGCTTCTACTAACTGGCTGATTCCAGGGCTAGGGTAGAAAAAGTCCAAGAGGAACCTGGAACATCTTATGATGCCAGAAAGTAAGGAAATGTTCTGAGTAATGGAGCTATGTCAAAAAGACAAAGAAGCCAGTTTAAAGGGGTTCCCAATGATGAAAGATGAACAATTAGAGGATCAAAAATGATAGTAATAAAAAATAGTAATTAATTATAACCCATTAAATAGAAAAAGAATCCATGAATATATATTGATACAAGTTAATAAATTGATGAGGAATGGAATATTTCAAAGACTCAAAGTACCGCTCCGCTCCACAAAATAGTTACTAATTAAAAAAAGTAAAATAATAACTTCATGGTAGATACCTTATTCGTCAAATGTTCAAAGAAAAGTTACCCTGGAAATGGTTAACATGACCAGGGACAAATTAAAATCATAGGCAACTGACAGAATGAAAAAGAACATAACACTACTTTTATGATATTCCTATCAAAGATGCATAATTAGAATCTATTCATGAGGAAAGAGACAAAACGAAATTGAAGTACATGCTACAAAATAACTGGTCTGTAATCTCAAAAGTGCCAAGGTCATGAAGACAAAGCCTAAGACTGAGGAACTGTTCCAGATGGAAGGAAGTTAAAGGTATGTAACAACTAAATGCAACATGTGACTTTGGACTGGAATTTTTTGTTGTAAAAGAACACTACTGGGGCAACTGGTGAAAGTAAACGACTTCAGAATATTTAGATGGTAGTACATGATACTCTGTGGCTATATAAGGCAATGTTCTCATTTGTAGGAAACACAAGCCAAAGTATTCCAGCTGTAGTGGAAATTGCAATACATTGTCCTTAACTGCTAGAAATCCTGCCAAGAGATACCTCTCAGTGGTCAGTCATCATGGAAGATTGCCTCAGCTGAAGAATGGTTGCCTCATCCAAGGCTCTATACCCTGCCCAAGGCAGACCACATCCAATAGCTCATTTTTATGGAGGTAGAGGCCCAGACCTCTTACCCAACTCAGAACAAAACTGAAAGGTCATCCCATATGTAGAACTCTCCACAAGATAAACTGAGGCTTCCAATGAGGCTACATCACTTTACTTGTACCTCTGCCCAAACCTACTTCCTCCTGTTCCCCAAAGGGGAGGATTTCAACAGCATTCCCCAATAAACTTTCTGCATGCTAATCTTTGTCTCAGAGACTGCTTCCCACAGAACTCAACCTATGACAGGGATGACAGGGCATCATGTCTACAACTTATTCTCAAATGACTCAGGGGAAAGGAAAAACTATACTATACTTGAAACTGAGATTTGTTATATAAATATATGGAGAGTTATAAATTTGAGATTGTTCCAAAATATTTAAGATTTATTTATTTGAGAGAGAGTGTGTGTGTATGAGCAGGGGTAGGGACAGAGAGAGAGGGAGAGAAGTAGACTCCTGCTGAGTGTGGAGCCCAATGTGGGGCTCTATCTCATGACTCTGAGATCATGACCTGAATGGAAATCAAGAATCACTCAACTGAGCCGACCAGGGCTCCACATTTCAAAATTTTAAAATCAATACAAAATTAAGTAGGAAAAACACAGGAGAAAGAACAGAACGAAAAGCAAAAGAAAAAAATTACACTGGGGCATGGTTCACTGAAGAAATAAGACTAATCAATGGACAGTATATTCAAGGTATTAATGGAAAATGAAATAGATCAAAAAGAACACATCTATCACATAGCACTTATAACACAAAAGTGATCATTGTGGAACTGTAAAATCAGTGCTAATGATTTACATCTTTGCTAATGTCTGTAAGAAGCCCCTTTAAGCAGGAAAATAAGCTAGGATAATGTTTTTTAAACCGTAAGATCTGGGATCCCTGGGTGGCGCAGCGGTTTAGCGCCTGTCTTTGGCCCAGGGCGCGATCCTGGAGACCCGGGATTGAATCCCACATCGGGCTCCCGGTGCATGGAGCCTGCTTCTCCCTCTGCCTGTGTCTCTGCCTCTCTCTCTCTGTGTGTGACTATCATAAATAAATAAAAATTAAAAAAAATTAAAAAAAAAAATAAACCGTAAGATCTTAGTCACAAACAAATACAAAATTCTACCAATTCACAAAATGTGTCACATCTTACATTATCACTCTTACATCTGTTTGCCTCTTTTCTTTCATCATTCAAACATGCCTGAGTTTAGCTACATGACCTCAACTCTTTCTAACCTTAAGAACAAAAACACCTTCTATAACCTTGCTACTCCATGGACCTGTAGCATTGAAATCACTGCAAATTTGTTAGAAATGCAGAATTTTAGGTCCCACTTCAAACCTACTAAAACAGAATCTACATTTCAATAAGATTTCCAGATAATTTTATATATACAATAAGCTTTGTGAAGCAGGGCTCTAGTTTCCACTGTGGGATGTAGAAAGTTACAAAGAGCTTTACTGTGACCGTTAGGGTGAAACAAAGTCACACTAAATTCAAATGCATGACTTATTTTGAACCTGTAAGAGAACTCAAGTCACAGAGCAAACAGGCAGGCACCTGCAAGGACAGAGGGGACATTAGCACTTGCTTAGTTGCGACAGATGCAACCAGATACCATAAGAAGACTATAGCTAGAACAGGAAGGAAACAGGTGATGGCAGAGTAAGGGCTGGAGGGTCAATGTGAAGGGAATAGGGTATGCATAAACTGGAAGGATTTGCACCTTCTTGCAGGTTCTTTGACCAGAATTTCCACCAAGATTAAAAAAAAAAATGTTGAGAGAGAGCCCTACTAGAGTGTTCGTTGCGGTATAGACTGGGAGTAGGGGAAAAGCAGTTGTGCAGGAGGAACACAAAACTCTACCTAGATCCTTTTTCAATATGTCCTACGAGTCAAAAAGCCTTAAAGTATAAGAAGGGCAAAGCACTGAAATTCTACTCCCCAGGAAAAAATGTTCCCCCTATCTCTTAGGCATTTTAATTTGAAAAATAGTTCCCAATCATCTTTTTTATTTCTATGAGAATTTTAATGAAACTTCAGAAAAATAAAACAAAAAATTATTGATAACTTGTAAGAATCTGTAACTTGAAAGAATTTCTGAAAAAATGAAATAACTAAAGCTTTATGTAAATATAATAAAACAGAATTTCAATTAAGATAATATTACAATTGTAATGTGTTATAATTGCAAAGGCTGATACCTTGTAGGTACTTGTTCTAAAAAAAATACAGATAATATAAAAATTAAACATATCTATTAAAAAGTTTCCATTAGTAAAGTTTAAAGGCATAATATACAATACAGTTTTCAAACAACTGCTTATTAATTTAATCTTATCTTGATATATGGGAGTCAATTCTTTTGGTACCATCTGAAATTGGCTTTTGGAAATTTGAATTCATATAGCATGAGAATAAGGTCTTTGATAGACTAGAATTCTACAGGACTGTCTGAAAAAAAATGAGTGTACTAGTAACAAATATTTAAAATAATTTCTGATTTCTGACATATAAGTGATAATCTCTGATAAACTTAAGCTACTATGCAACATGTCCTGCCCTCCATATCCAAGATTTCTTGTAAGAGGTGAATCCTTCCTGGGGCACCTGGGTGACACAGTCAGTTCAAGTGTCAGACTCTTGGTTTCAGCTCAGGTCTGATCTCAGGATCCACCCACCCGGGGCTCTGCATTCAGTGTCAAGTTGGCTTGAGTTTCTCTTGCCCTCTGCTTCCTCCCACATACCCTCCCCGTCCTAAACAAATAAATAAATCTATCTATCTATCTATCTATCTATCTATCTAAAAAAAAAAGAGTTGAATCATTCCTTATTGATATTCCTTCTTCAGCCAACTCAAATTTGGCTTTTCCTCACAGAGTTCTTATAAGACTGCTTCTGACAAAGACCTCAAGCTCTTTTGTGTTTTCCTTTTTTTTTTTTAAGATTTTATTTATTTATTCATGAAAGACACAGAGAGAGAGAGGCAGAGACACAGGCAGAGAGAGAAACAGGCTGTGTGTGGGGAACCCAACGTGAGACTCAATCCCAGGACCCCAGGATCACGCCCTGAGCCAAAGGCAGACACTCAACCTTTGAGCCACCCAGGCATCTCTCTCTCGTGTTTTTAAATCCAACAGACTTCCTCTTTTTCCCATAGATATCCTCTTACATGACCTAAAGTATCAAATCATTCCCTCTTTCTTGAAATACTCTCTTCTTCACTTTGCTTCTGAGATACACTATACTTAATACTTTTCCTGTCTTTGTGAACATTTCTTTCTTGGTCTACTCCTAGCTCTGCCTTTCTTCTTCCCTTCCAATAAACTTTGGTGGGGTTTTTTCATCTTTCTCTCCTGGATCTTCTCTTTTCACTCTACTTTCTCTCCCTGGCCTTAGTTGCTAACTATATGGGTAGGATTCCCAAATTTGCATCTTACCCTGAGCTGTAGGGTTCTGACAGCCAGTTAACTATTGGATATCTCTGTATATGGTTATCTCACAAATACCCAATACCAAAGAAGCTAAAAATGAATGTACCTTCTCCATTCCAAAATCTGCTTCTCCCCTGAATGGTCCCTTCCATTGTAAAGAATTTCACTATCTTGTCAATGGCTTAAATCAGAAATCTGAGGATCATCCTTAGTTTAACCTTTTTATTTCATATCCCTGTTAACAAAAACATATTCTATTGTTCAGTTAAATCTTTTATTACTTAACTCCTAAATAAACTCTCTTGAATATGTCTACCTCTTTCCCACCTCATTTCCACTAGCCTAGTTCGGTCTCTATCATCTTTCTTTGATCTCTGCAAAGTTCTGTTAACTAATCTCTTTTTGTTTCTGCCTCTGGTCTAAACCCCCTACTTCCTTTCTTTATGCTATACACAGTGATCTTTCCAAACTGCAAATATAATGGCATCATTCATGGTAGTTTACCTCCACAACTCTGTGCACACAAACCTGATCTACTACCTCCTACTGAGTTCAGATTTCAACTTGAATGTTACTTTCTGTAAGGTAGCATCATTCCCTCTGCATTTCCCTGCACCCCAGTTACCCATCCGATGCACTTCAATGTATTCTAAACACTATCACAGCACAAAACATACTGCATTATAATTTCAAGCTAAACTGTCTCTAACCTCTCTAAAACATAAACTTCATAATTTTAAGAATCCTATCAAGTGCCTCAATAGTGCCTGGCGCACACACACACACAAAAAATAGTGCCTGGCACATACACATAGGACCTCAAATGGTTAAGTAAAAAAAAAAATTTTTTTAATATCAATCACTAAAATGGTGAAAACTAACATGAATTTCTCTAAAATGTTACGTGAAGGCTTTGTAACTAGTACTAGTTACTCAATCAAAAATAACTAAATGATTACAAAAATGTAGAACTAGGTTCCACAGGGAGTTACAAAGCAAGGGGGAAGATATCACTCTAACATTTAAGGTAGTTATACTGATTTCATAGGATTTTTTAAAAGAGGAGACTTAGTATATATTTTAAAATGCACTACAAAGCTGGTAAAGATCTTAGAGATCATATAATTAAACCCATGTTATAGTTATGAGAGAACAAGCCTAAAGAAAAGTGACTTATAAGCCCAAGGTTTTCTTTCCATTATGTATAACAGACTGGTAGAACTGAGGTATATATAAAATATAGTGTAGTGGGCAGCCCAGTTGGCTTAGCTGTTTAGCGCCTGCCTTCAGCCCAGGGCGTGATCCTGGGGTCCCGGGATCGAGTCCTGCGTCAGGCTCCCTGCATGGAGCTTGCTTCTCCCTCTGCCTGTGTCTCTGCCTCTCTCTCTCTCTCTCTCTCTCTCCCTCTCTGTGCATCTCTCATGAATTAATTAATTAAAATCTTAAAAAAAATACAGCATAGTGAAACAAAATTTCCTGTCCCTTCCTGGGTCCTTTTAGCTGGACTAAGAATCAAATTGACATGAGATTAACAAAAAAAAATAAAATTTAATTTCATTATGTTTGAGAAATCCACACAGATATGGAAATTCCAAAGACAGGCAAAATTTTGTATACATGTCATTCTAAACTAAGAGAAAAAAGGGAAGAGATCTGGGACTTCAAAGGGAAGGAATGCAATTTACAGAAAGATACAAAAGAGTAAATGTTTGCTGGGCCACTCAGAAACAATGGGACACAAGACTAATTGCTAACAAGCCTTACCAGATTCCTCCCTCTCTCCCATATTAGCTTATATCATAATATAGTTCTCTTTTTTCAGTGATAGCTCTTTTCCTGGAGCAGGTCCTCTATCTAAATTTTTTTAGGGAGTTGTGGGGGAGGTAAAGAGCCTTCCCTGAATCTGCTGGGTTTTAATTGCTTTTAACTCAAAAATAATCTTGATGCCAAAGTGGCCCATCATGGGACAGCCTGCCCTTGACCCCTATAATACACATACACTCTCCTAATGTTTTAAAAACAATTCCTTTCCTTTATACACATATTATAATTAGTATCCAAAGTTTTCAATAAATAAGTTACAAATAAGTATAGGGGTCAACAAACTATGGCCCACAAGTCAAATCCAGTTTTTTTACAGCCAGTGAGCGAAAAATTATCTTACACTTTTAAATTATTGGAAGAACAGCCCTCAACTACTATTATCAAACATTGAATGGCCATGGAAATTAGCTGTTGCCATGATAGTATTTCTTAATGAATTCAACTCAAAACCGTATTTAAATATGAAATATTAAACAGTAGTCATTGGAAGACAACTAACGTTTGAATCACAAGTAACGGTAAACTGCTTTATATACTTCCCTTAGTGTTAAAAGTTAAAACAAGAGGCAAGATCTTCATTTCCATGAAAATATGTAGCAGCTTCATTTTCCTAGTTCAAACGACAATTCTAACAGCATTCCTCAAACCTCAAGGCAAGATCTGTATTTCAAAATCCACTTAACTGTGCAACTGAGGAGATTCTACCACCACAAATTGGAAGGGATTAATCTACAATGTAATACACAAAAAGACAAATATCAGGAGAAGAATCTAATAGAATTCCATAAATGTCTTCTAAGCAATAAATATTTTCATTTAAAATCACAGGCTTACAGACTGATGCCAGTGTTTGGAGGTACCTATCCATATGAAAAAGACATTTTCAAAGATGAAATATATAAAATCTCATTATACACTGGCATTAACACATAATATCTACAATCAGTTTTGACAATAAGAAACATTAATAGTAAGCCCCAATTAAGCTAAATGTTATCCCCCCTAAAGAATTCCATCTTCCTCATTAGAAGGCCGGTATTAAAAAAAAATGTACTCAAATACTTTATAATTTTGCCAATTAAAAAAATCTGTGGAAATTTGTTTTCTCTCTTATATAAATACTATATAACATCCTCAATTTTGCCTTTCGGTCTACAATGCCTAAAATATTTATGATCTGACCCTAAAAAAAAAGTCTGCCTATAAAGAAGTTGAATATTTTAATTTCTAAAAGACTAACACTGAAAATAAGATTAAGTAGTGTTTTTACTAATTCTCCATTCAACCTATTCAAATATGTCCCCTGACCAAAGAGATGTTTCCAAGGTCACCAGTAACCTCCTTGTAAACAAATTGCATCTTACTTGCCCTCTTAGCAACATACATCATCACAGGTCATTTCCTCATTCTTGAAACAGTTTCTCTCTTGGCTTCAAAACTCTGCTTTTCCTATTTTATGGATGCCCCTCCTCACAGTCTTCTTTGCTGGCTCCTACTCCTCTGACTTTGAAACTCTGGCTTCACAGTCTCAATCATGGGCTTTTTCCTCCTCTCCAAAGGTCAACAAACAGTTTCTATAAAGGGACAGATTCTAAATATTTTAGGCTTTAGGAGCCATTATGGTCTCTGTCACAACTACTCAACTCTGGCATTCTATCACAAAAGCAGCCATAGATAACACATAAATGAATGAGTGTGGCTCTACTGTAATAAACTTTATTTACAAGCAGAAGTGGCAAGCTAGATTTGCCTGTGGCCCATAGTTTTCCCACCCATGATCTAGACTCTCACTTTTCCCCCATGACTAAGTAGCATCTACATACAACTGTTGACATCCATACTGCAGCCTCAACCTTCCCTGTGAGTACCAGATTTATATGAACACACCACACACACAAACACACACACAGTCCTAATCTGTTTTTCCCCATCTTCTCCCGGGCAGTTAATAGTACCACCTTTTACTCTATTACTATAGTCAAAAACCTAAGAGTCATCACTTACTATTTCCTTTTCCTTAATTACCTGTCCTTTTCTAACTCACCAGCAGTCTTACCAGTTCACTCTCAAATACCCATCTTGAATCTATCTACTTCTCTTCATCTCCATGGCTGCCTAGTTTAAGCCTCCAACATCTCTAACCTAATCTATTCTAACAGTTTCCTAAGTGGCCTCCCAGTTTATGCATTTGCACCACCAGTTTGTTCTCTAAAAGCAGCCAAGTGCTCTTTAAATTCCATTACTTCACTCTCATGTTTAAACTCAGGAATGGCCTTCATATAGTTTACCTGGAAAGACCCTAACTAATCTTGCTTTCTGCCTACCTGCCTATCTCATCTCATTCCATGCTGTCTGTCCTTCGTTCTTGAAGTAGCACTCATGTTTGCCTTCTGTCAATTCCTACACTGTGCTAAGTCTCTTCTTATCTCAGAGTCTTGATATATGCTTTTCCTTCTCAGAATGCTCTTCCTCCAGCATATATTCAGCTTAAATATCATCTACCAAAAGGCCTTCCCAGACCACCTCATCTAAAGGAAGTGTCATTCTGTTTATTCATCTAATAGCACACATTATCAACAATTATCAACAATTATTTACTTTATTGTATCTTTCCTTTCTTAAAATTGCAAGCTTTATGAGAGTATTTTGCCAAATTAATTCTCTAATGTACCCACAACACCTGACACAATGTCTATTATATGGCAGGTAGAGTAACAAATATTTGCTAAATAAATTAACTGTCAAAGTTGGAAAGCTTTCCTATGAATAGTATGTTACATATTTTAAAGTAAAAATCCAATAACTCACTCAAAAAAAATTTTTAAATCTAAAATTAAAATTAGAAATTTGTGTCAGAAGTCCCAAATACTAGCTTTCTGACTCTTCCAAAATGCTCACATATAAACTTTTTATAAAAAGGTTTATAAACTTTTTTGCACATTGATTTTACTTTGACTTACCTTATTTTCAAAGTAACTATGCCATATTTGCTTTTGTGCTGAATGCTGTATATTGTACATATATGCAAAAGATAGACTAAGGTATGTTGCCCGCACATGAGACTTCTATTGAGAATTTGAGGTGCTACTTTTTTTTTTTTCCCAATGTATGTGTGCTAAAAATCTCAAGTCTGAGTAACCACAAAGGTGCAGTAAAAAACTAAGTTAAAAACTACTCTGCCATACAGGTTGCAGGATCTTGGGAAAGCTACTCTTAGCCTCAGTTTCTTAGTCACTAGGAAAAAAATAATTCCTTCTCTGAGAGAAATAAATAAAATAATAACATGAAAATTTACTTAGCTCAGTTCATCTGGCACATAGCAAACACTCCATAACTGCTAACTAATGGTAGTAAAGATGACCTTAGCAACAGCGATAATGGTAGTAATATATCTTCTATAAAATATAAGAACCATTATACAATAGAAATTCTGAAGTTGTGTTACAAAATACTAGACTGTTTTTAAAATTATAAATGTTTCTAATAACACAGCATAATAAATAACCTACCCTAAAACTCAGAAAGAAGACAGAAAATGTAAACCAAGTAAGGGCACATTCTCATTTAAATTTCCCTGAAACTTTAAAAATAGTTAATGTCTCAGTTAACTACCTTTAAATGCTTAAAACAACAACCCTTTGAGCAGTCATATCCAGATATTAGCAAAAATACAAGATCTTCAGCGCAAAAACTGAGGAGTCAAAAGATCAATAACAACATGATAGATACAACTGGTTAGCAAGAGAGCAGTGGTCTGATGACCTTCAAGTGTTTATCAGGAGTAAACCCTTGGGAAACATAGGGGGGTCAAAAGAGAGAGAGAATGAAAGAGAAAGAAAAAAAATTAAAAAACACTATGGAAGAGTGACAGAAAGTAGACATTAGGAACGGTAATAGAGATGTCAAAACATAGACCTCCTTTACATAGTAGAAAAGGATTTAACACAACCACAAGGGATGAATGAGAACAGAATTGTCTGAGGGCACCAGGGAGTGGGAGGAGGGGCAAAATAAGCCCCACACATTTCACTACCACTATGACAGAGTCTAAAAAACATGCCAACTGAAATGGCACAGTGTGCTGGAGGCATTTGGTGTGATGACGAGTATGTCTACAAATAGAAGTAGCCCCAAAGAAAAGTATTAAAATATAGTATATAAAGACACTGGCATCTGGTAGAAGCTAAATTGTGCTCATTATACTTTTACTAAGGTAGAGAAAAATGCAACACATTCAAATATGCCACTACCAAAAGCCATCAAAGTAGAACTTAACGGGAATGACGTTTTGTTACCTGCAATGTCCTTTACCTAAAGAATCTCTCATTTACCAGATGATTTGGGATAACTAAGTTGTTATATTTTAACATGTAACTACTTGTCTTTCTGTGGTGGTTTTCATTAACTTAAAACAGACATAAACCTATGAGTCAAAAACAAGGCTAGAGTCCTATAAATCTACATACTAATTAATTCAGCTGAATTGAGCAAGATGCTAATAAAATCTGCACTCAGGGATTTAATCCCTATTTCTTCCAGTTAGCTTTATACTATGACATGCCAAAGAAAACCAGACAAGAATGTGGTTATGCAAACTCATCACTATTTTTAGGAAAACTGAAACAATCCTCACTAATAATGGTTCAATATCGGGTCACTCCAACACACAAGATCATTCACTATTTTTAGTTCTACCTAAATTTCCGGATGACTCTATGAATTCAATTTTTCTATACATATGTTTCTAAAAACCTGCTTGTCATAACTTCTACAAAAAGTAAGCAATAAATGACTAATAAGATGGACAATACCAAATTAATTACTGATGAATTAAACTGAAGCAGTGCTGAACTTTTCTGAAGCCATATTAGGTGTCCAATATTTAGAATTTCATCAAAAAATTTAGGAATGAAGAAGCTTCACAACCAAGGAAAACAGTTACCATAACACTCATGTATTTGATAGAGAGGTGAGAAGCCTGATGGGGAGATAAGGAGTTACTTCTCAGTCTTTATCCAGAGACAAATAAAAGTAAAATAAAGCAGTAAGCTTGAAGCGAAGAAAATATACTGATAATAGCAAATATCAATGGATGAGAGAAGAGAAGGAAAGAGAAGGCAGAGGACTAAAAAAGAGATAGATAGCCTTACAGCCTTTCATATAAGCAATGGTATTCCACCAGGCCAATTTTGCTATACTCCTCCCTTTCTTCCTGCCCAGAGTCTCCTCCAAGGAACATGTGGCAATGTCTGGAGATAAGGCTGGGGATGAGGAAGGTGGAAGGGCACTATTGGCATCTAGTGGAGAGAGGACAGGGATGTTGCTAAATATCCTCTGTGGAGGACTAACCCCGCAACAAAGAATTATCCAGCCCGAAATGTCAATATTGCCAAGGTTGAGAAACTTTGATACAGAAAAAGGAGCCCTATACGTCTCAAATATAAAAAGGAATCACTGTACTAGTACTCAGTACAAGAATGAGTGTTCAAAAGTCTTGAACACCTAGTATGTTAATGGTATGCATTAATAAAGATAAAAGATTCTAAGAGAAATGATTAATTTTTTAACATACTGATATAAAGGAACAAACTACAATTATTAGGCATGGTTACCTACAGGGAATACTTCTACTAATTTCCCTTCCCTGAATTTACACTGGTCTTAGTGATTTGCTTAACCAACAGCATGCAGCAGAAATGACATTCTGGGACTTACAAGGCTAAGTCAAAACAAGTCTGTAGCAGGCTGAAGAATGGCCCCCAAATATGCCCACATCCGAATCCTCTAACCCATGAAAACCTTAGGTTATACGGCAGAAGAGATTTTGCAGGTGTCACTAAATTAAGGATTTTGAAAGAGATTATGCTGGATTATTCAGGTGGACCCTAAATGTAATTATATGGTTCCTATAAGGTGGAAGCAAAAAGGTAAATGAAGGAGAATATGATGTGACAACCAAGGCAGAAATCAGAATGATGTGGCTAGGAACCAAGGACTGCTGCAAGCTGGAAGAAACAAGGGACAGATTCTCCCCTGGAGCCTCCGAAGGATTGAGCCTTCCTGACACTTTTATTTTGGCTCTTAAGTCTCATTTTGGACTTCAGACCTCTAGAATAGTAAGAGAATCTTACTATCTTATCTATGTTGTTTTAAGCCACCAAATTTGTGGTAACTTGTTACAGCAGCAACAGAAAACTAATACAAAATCTTACAGCTTCTATATAGCCCTCTTGGAACATTTTCTCTGTGAGTCCTGACCAATCATCTAAGTATTACAGTCATCTCAAGAATGTTGTGCTAGTGAGATCATCTGCATTGACTCTGGTTAACCATTCCAGATGAGCCACCTCCACCAAAGTACCAGACATGTAAGTAAAACCATCTTGGATCCTGTGATCAGCACATCTGCCACCTAAAATTTATGAAGTGACCTCCACAGATATCACATCAAACAAATCTAGCCAAGCCCTGCCTATACTACTGATTCAAAAGATCATGAAATGTAATAGAACAGTTGCTGTTTTAGGTCACACAGACTCTGACCATCAAGCTATATGTGATGATTAGAGATTATCAAATAGCACATAACCATTTTATAATAGGGAAAAAATCCTATTTGTGTTAGCTCTCTTCTGCTGGCAAAAATCCATAGTAATAAGACTACTCTACTATGCCAGTAACTCTGAAGTATTCTGAATTAAGTTTGTTGGAATCTACTGCTATAATTAGGTTCTTTCCATATTGGTAAAATAACTGATTGTAGCAAAGCGTCATTTAACTTATCTGGGCCCATGATACAGAAGCTCTCAGCTTAAGGAGGGGAAAAAAAAAAAGGATTCAGCTTATTAGAGATCTTCCATTCTTCCTGACTCAATTCATACTGCATATCCTCATTCTGGTTCTTTCTCTCTTGCTCGGTCTAGTGTGAGCTACACCTCCATTATTCCTCTTTTACTATTTCAACCAAGGCCCTAAATAAATATCTTTATTCACATATCTTAATCTGGAATATGAAATGTTTTTCTTGCTCTCTTTGTATTCTCCTTGAGCAAAAGCCACGATTATTCCCAATTATCCCAGAAACCAATAGCTTAACTGAGTTGCTACCTTCTCACATAACCATGGGCTGAGAAAGATGAGAATACTGTTGTTAAAGAGTCCAAGATCCCCATGACTCAGAGATCTATAAAAAATCTTGTTTTTAAGTATTCTAAGTATCCACTTTAATATCAAATTTTAATCTTCCAGCCTTTCATTTTGCCAAAGGCCTTTTGTACTATGGCCTCTTGTTGCACTGAGTTCTCAAAATGAAACATCCTACCTTAAAAAATCACAAAAGGTGAGAACTACAAGATTAAAGTTTAGAATTGTATGATGTATCTATAGAAGTGTAGATAAATGGCAAAAAAAAAAAACTTAATTGAAAATGTCACAATTACCACTTATACAAAGAAACGGAAAAAAATGCAAGCTGATTAAGATCTAACATTAATAGAAAAACTGCTGTTCACTTCCATACATTTCTTATCTACTGTGTGTAAAAGAAATCCCATTTTAAAAATACCTAGAGCACACATTTAACAAAAATACTCCCGAAGAAGCTCCTTTTTTCCAATCATATCTTTCACTGTGCCTCCCTCAAAGCCAGCTATTATCTCTTTGTATGATTCTCCAATAAACATTAATTTTAACACTTTTAAGTAAGTGTGGAAGGCAGCCTCCAAGATAGCCCCCAATGATTTCTACCTCCTGGTATTTGCACCTTGTATGGTACCCTCCAGCCATGTACCAGGACAAAAGAAATGAAGTATCTCTTCTAAGATTGGGTTATGAAAGATTGTGGCATCCAGCTTAGGCTCTTGCTCTCTCCTATCACTCATTCCGGGGGAGGCCAGTTGCCATGTCGTGAAAACACTTAGGAAGCCATGTAGAGAGGTCAACATGGCAAGAAATGAGATGTCCAGCCAACGGACATGTGAGCGAGCCTTCTTGAAAATGGATCCTCCAGCCCCAGGCAAGACCTCAGCCAATGCAGCTCCAGCTAAAAGCTTGATTCAAACAACATTTTGAGATATCCTGAGTCAGAAACATCCTACTCAGCTGATTCAAGATTCCTGATCCCCAGAAACTGAGATAAAACATGTTTTAAACCACTATGTTTCAGTGTAATTCGTTATACAGCAATGTATAATTAATACAATGAGCACTGCTTAATCTCAAAAACCAAATTCATGTTTTAATAGTTAAAATATATATATATATATAAGTAGAAATAGTAATTGCAAAAATTGGGAGACAAATTCATTTTTAAAATCTTAGCTAAAATTGAAAGGCAACTGTAATGTCAGTTTGCCAATCCTGCTTATAAAAACAATGAACCAACAAAGTACTATCAGGAAAATATGGACTGCTTCTGGAAGAACAGAGATCAGGATGACCAGGTACACTGGGTACACAACATCAACTTTTTTAAAATTGGGAAGGAAATCATTTTGTAATTTAAAAATCATAATATCCTATTTAACTACGATAAGACATCCCACAAAGCTTGCCTTATCTATTTAGAATCATGTAAAGCTTTATCTTGTCACAGACCATATCATATGCCTACTGATAAACACATACGAAAGATAAAGGGCAAATGTACCAAATTTCAATGATAGATTTCACAGCCATATCAAAGCATAGATGATTTTTTTCCTGTAATGTATCCACACCAAATTCAAAAATGCTTCTTTCAATCATACAAGCACACATATTCTTTCCAAGAACACATAAGATTTCCTATAATAAGAAACTCCTTTTATCATAATTTATTTAATTAGAAAATGCATTTAATACCCACACACTTAGTTGGGTATTTAAAAACATTCAAAAAGCAACAATAAAAGAAAAAATGGGAGTTTTTCATTTGTCTGATTGGGGAAAAAAATGATTTCAGTGATCTCCCTAGGAACTGTATGTACTGATACTGAACACAATAAGGAACACGAAGACTGTACTAAAAATTAAAGTAGCATCATCAATAAGTGTCATTTGAGTCAATGGGCAATAATTTAGTCATCAATACTGGCATAAATAGTTGATAGAACTTTGAAAAATCTTTAACTTATCAACAGGAAATAAGCATTTGGTTGCCACATTGTTTCCTATAATTTTGCCAGTTTATTTTGAACAAAGACAAATTACTAACTTCTCTCTCATATAACTTATATACTTATTAAGTTTAATTGATGCTAGCTGATCTCCACTTACTGGTGTTTATAGGTCCTTTACAAAATATTTAAAACCATGTCAAATTTAAAATTATCTTCATTGGAAAATGCAACGTCTCTACTGCAATATTACTGCCATGTGCTAAAACAATAAGGTACAAGGTAAAATTTATCCAGTTGTATCATAGGACTTGCTTTTCAAGAACTGTCATAAAATTATATTAATAGGGCCCTGCAAACTTGTCACAATGTTAACACAGAAGAATTTCCAAGAAATTACTTAGACAAGGCCAAAATGTATGTTCAAATAATGTTGCCCATGGAGAAAACATTTCTAAAATTAACGTTACAGCATGTTTGACGGCCTATATTGTTTTCTCAGGAGCACCATTTCAGAATTGAATATATTAAAACCACACAATGAGTACAAACATACTCTACACATATGCTAGTATTCGATTATTGCTTCATATTCTGGCATGATTACACACTTAATAACTGAACTGATTACGGTGTTACATATTTTCCCTAAAAGCATTGTGCACAGACCGTATCTGGAATACCCAGTACTGTAAATTGATCCACAATTCCTGAACGTGGGGGGGGGGGGGGGGGGGAGCAGTTCAAAGGCACAACTAAGAAAAAAGTTTCCAAAGAAGCAGTATAGGTAAGTCAGGCTTATATGACCTTCCTTCATTACTGTGCAGAGGCCAAAGAAACATTTTCAAGTGCCTCTGGCAAATCAAATGCCATGTTCCAATCAGCGTACTCTAAACCTAGGACTCTATGGGATGTTTTTGTATCTATCAACTTTGGGGAGGGAGGTAAACTTTTTTAAAAATGTCAAACACATCAGAATGTAATATAAAATAATGCATTTTGTCTGTCTTATGTTTTTCATCTGTACTACCGTATTTAAATTGCAAAAACATCTTAAGATGGAATTAATCACTTACTCCTTTCATCCTTTTGATTTTCTATATTCTTAGCTTTTTCACCTGCAGTCAAGTTCAGACCTACAGCATTCCGCACCGGTTTTAAAAATATCCTATTTTAACATGTCAGCTTAAAAATAGCCTTGCTTTCACCGTTCCACATTACGTTAAAGCCGAAGTCTGCTTTTTGTTGTAGAGCCACAGATTCCCAGAAAAATACCTTCTTATTTATACTTCATTCTTTCAACCTCTGGGGAAACAACAAAAACTGGAGTTTAACTTGCGCAGGGCCGAACTTTATCGACAGGAGCTTGCAAGTTAGGTACCGGCAGTTGTTGGTTTGATCCATCCTTGCCATTTCCCAGGACAAGGTTTCATTCGGCTGCTTAGTTTCATACAACTAGATGGGTGCGCAGACACACAGTGGAGAGCGTCTCTGCCTTAGGAAGCCATGCCCCCCCCCCCTTCTTTTGGACACCCATACATCGTGGTCTGATGACCTTTCAAGAAAGTTTCTTCCTGCCTCTCGGGGTCTGCAGGACTCTTCCATCAGGCAGGCACCGCATGCCACCTGCGTAGCTGCACGTTCACAAGAAAGCAGCAAGGGCTTGGGGGGCGGGGGGGTGGGGACAGGAGGGCACACAACAAATCAAAGCGCCTTCAAAACAGTATCGGTTGACAATCTGGGCGGAAGCTCGGCTTCTGAGGAGGAACCAGCCGAGCGTCGGGGCTGGCTGCCCGGCACAGCCTGCGCCTGCCCTACCTGCGCCGGGGACGCTCAGGGGGCGGAAAGCCGCCCCCTCCCACGCCCGCACGACCCCGCCCCCTCCCACGCCCGCACGACCCCGCCCCCTCCCACGCCCGCACGACCCCGCCCCCGCCCCCCCCCCCCGCCCCGGACGTCCCGGGCTCCAGGCCAGGAGCGCTCCCCCCGCGCGGGCTGCGGCTGGGGACGCCGGGCCCCCGGGCTCGCCCCTCGGCTCGCGCCCCTACCTTGGGCGATGGCAATGGACTCGAAGCGGTGCAGCTCCTTGAGCAGGCAGCTCCTCTCGGTGGAGTGCAGGCTGTAGATGAAGTCGCGCGCGCCCTGCGCCGTGTTCAGCGCCTCCATGGGCTCCTTCTTGGGGTGGGTGCCCAGCGCCCGGGAGCCGCCGGGGGCCGCGAGCGCCAGCAGCCCCCGCCCGCAGCAGCACCAGGAGGGCGGGCGGGGCGCGGCGGCGGCGGCGGCCGGGCCCGGCCTCAGGCTGCGCGCGGTCCGGCTCCTCAGCAGCGGCAGCAGCCGGGACATGGCGGGCTGAGGAGCGGGGACCCCCGCGGCAGTCCGGGACGGCGATTTCTGGCCGGGCAGCGGAAGCAGCAGCGAGGCTCAGCCCGACCCCGCCCCGATGTCCTCCTGACTGGCGGCAGGGGCGCCGGGCACCATGCGCTCCCCGGGCCGGCGCGGCGCTTCCCCTCCGAAAGGCTCCCGGCGGCTCCGGCCCCTCCGACGAGAAAACTTTCTGTGAGGCGGCCGGGCCCGGAGAGGGCGGGTGGGCGGTGCGGGCGGGCGCCTCCCGGCTGCGGAGGGGCGGCGCGGGCGGGCGGGCGGGCTTGGCGAGGGTTTGTCTCCGTCAGTTTGAGCTTCCAGAGGATGAGTCAGCCTCGCGCCGCCCTCCCTCGGCGCCGCCCTCCGCTCCCGCCGGCTTTCCCACCCTCTCGCCCGCCTGCCCTCGGCGGCGCTCCGTCGGGCTCCCGCGCCCTCAAAGCCGCCGCGCGCTCAGGCCGCAGCCTCTGCCGCTACCCCTAGCGGCCGTGCGGGGCTTAGCGGGGCGGGGCGACGGGGCGGGGCGGGGCCGCGCAGGCGCAGTGCCGAGCTCGGGTGGGAGCGTGCACGGGAGTCCCCGCCCCCCCGCCGGTGCGTGACGGTGGAGGAGCCGAGGCCGCGCGTCCGCCTGCGCCGGCGCCACCTTTAAGTCCAAGGCCGGGAGCAGGGAGGAACGCTCCGGACTTCTAGCTCGGCGTAGTGCCGCTGCCACCGCTCCGTCCCTAGCACCAGGCCTAGACGTGGGGCTTGTTCTGCACAGTGCCCCAGCCTGCGGCGCTCCCCCCCACCCGCCCCCGCCCGGCCCGGGCCTCGCCCCCCGGGGGGCAGCGTCCTGCTCAGGCTTTTGGGGATTGAAGCGCCCACCGTGGCCTCGGCCAGGCACTCCGGGCTTTGAGGCACCTGCACTGGGAGCGCCAAAGGGAAGGCAAGGACAGGGATTTGAGACCGAGGCCTTCACACCGAAAATACGCTTCCTCGTCCTGATGCCAGCAGCTTGCAGATGGTTAATGCTGGAGCGAGAGGCAAGGAGGTCACAGATCTTTTCCGGGTGCTTGCCAAGGTTTGTTTTTGTTTTTCTCTTTGCCAAGGCGAAAAGAATTTTTGTGATTCTCCACCGTTTCCAGCGTGCCCAGGTCCTGGACATCTTTTAGGGCCAAGCTCAAAGGGCCTCCTCCTACCCTAACCTTTCCTTTATCTCCTGCTAAGGAAGGCGATCTCTCCTTTATCTGAACCTAATTACACTTAGGCTTCCTGCCTTAGAGAGTAGATCCACTTAGAGAGTAAATCTGCTCAAGCACAATCAAGATCTAGATCTTAACCCTTATCTTATCCGCTGCTGCACCAGCCCAAGACCTTGTATGTAGTAAATGTGCTAGAATCGTGTAAGTACAATATATAAATGTGAGTCAAGGGAGGAATGTTACCACTAAGTCATCCTACTGCTCTAACCCAGAGGTTCTCAAAGTGTGGTTCCCGGACAGCAGAACTTGTGAAGCGTGCAGATTGGGGTAGTCTCCTGTAGACTCCCTGAATCAGAAACTAGGGGTTGGGCCCAGTCATCTCTGTTTTAAGCAGCCCTCCAGTTAATAGTGACGCACACAGAAGTTTGAGAAGCACTGCTCTAACTTAAACATGAAAAGCATTAAAAAAAAAAAAATTCAAAGCAGCTTCTCTAGTGTCATAATTACAGTTAAGAATGCTTTGTGAGGGGTGCCTGGCTGGCTCAGTTGGAAATGCATGTGACTCCTGATCTTGGGATAGTGAGTTCAAGCCCCACCTTGGATGTAGAGATTACTTAAAAAGGGGGGGGGGGAACTCTGTGGAAAATGAAGTTGGGGATAGAGACTTGTATCTTTCTTGTTTTTGAAACCCTTTACATCCCCATTGTGTGTTGGAATCCTCTGCAGTAACTTCAGTCTCAAATTCTTGGGATTGCCACCACCTTCTCTTCTCTATCTCTTACCCCCAAGGGATTCTGACTCATTGGACTTGGAGCGGGGCCTGGGAAGTGAGGTTTGGAAAAGCTACACATTAAGAACCCATTCCTAACAGTCTTTAGGACACCAGTTTTGTGGGTGGGTTCCAGAAATAGATTGCTGAAAGTTTGACAACTGGCTCAACCGTTTTCTAGCTGTGTTAGTGGTAGATTATTACAGTAGTGGTCCCAATGAATCATGGCTTATGGTATCCATTCCCTGGTGTAGACCTGTCCCACGTGGACTGTGGGCTTGGCCATGTGACTTGCTTTTGCCAGTAAGTGGGATATCACAAACCTGATCTAAGTGCTTGCTGGTTGGGGCTTGTTGTAATGTGTTTGTTGGGTGATTTATGATTATTCAAGTCTGCTATAGAAAACAAGATCTGAAATGTAGACACAATTTGCTTATGAGACATTACACCTCAGATAAATGGATATGTGTTGATCATAAATAAAAGTGCTACTTTAGAAAGAAAGAGATAGACCAAGTGAACTTTAAATATCAATAAGATAGAGTTTGTGCTACCTCTAGACTGACAACTATGTCCTCCCTAAATTGGCCACCTACTAGCAACACACATTATAGTCCCATTGTGGCCTCCTGTAGTCTGTACAAGCAAAGCAGGTAAACCCCTAGCTACTCAGCCAGCTAATGGCCAGCTACAATTATGACCAGACACAGTTGCTCCTTCATCTCTCTGACAGAACAGGTATATGTTGATTCCAGGCTCCCCCTCTCCTACTTTCTTCTGTGGTCCTCAAAACCATGCTACCTGCAGAGAAGACTGACACAGCAGAGAGGTTAGGACACGTGAACATTGTATAAAACAAAATTCAGATATTGTGGCTTTCTACCTTGCTATCCTAAGCTTGTTTATCTATGCATATCTTTCCCTCTGCTTCCCACTCTGTTTTAAATGGATGGATAAATGGTTTGGATTACTATTGCTCTTTAAGTGGACACTTCATGCCAAACTTAGTGGCTTAAATAGCCAGTTGATTCTGCTCATAATTTTGCGGCTCAGGAAGTGCTTGCTAGGCACCTCTTTATTAGAGTTTCTTATAACACGTCAGTCAGATGTCAACTAACTACAGCTGTTAGTTGGATACCCAGGATGGCACATTAATGTGGCTGAGTGTTGATGCTGGCTGTAGGCTGGCTGCATGCTCGGCTGGGGCTGTGAACCAATGTACCTTCAACCAGCCCCTCCAGCAAGGCATAACTTTTCATGGTAGCTAGCTTCCCTCAAAGCGAGTATCTGAAAAGAACCAGGCTGATGGGCTTTTCTGACATATCCTAAGAAGTGAGGGGTGCCTGGGGGGCATAGTCGGCTAAGTATCCAACTCTCGGTTTCAGTTCAGGTCTGATCTCAGGGTGGTGAGATAGAGCCCTGCGTCAGGCTGCGTACTCACTGGGAAGTCTGCTCGAATTTCTGTCTCCCTCTCCTTCTTCCCCTCTGCCCTGCACCCTCACACTCTTTTCTCTATCAAATAAATAAATAAATCTTTAAAAAAAAAAAAAAAGTCATGCAGCATCACTTCCACTGTACAGAACTAGCTACCAGCAAGCTACTAAGGCCAGCCGAAATTCAAGAGAACTCAATGGGAGCAATGCCAAAGAATTTGAGAACATGTTTTAAAGCTGCCATATAAACAGTGTGAGTCAAGTGTCTTCATATGGTCTATAAGCCCATCTGTCCTGTGATCTATGGTACAACCTGTGTGGTGGTGTACTTGGAGCCTGCCATTATATCAAGGTAATTCGCCCTGTGACATTTGCTCTTTGGAATTCAGTTGCCATACATAGAATCCTGGAGTATCCTGCTGGAAAGACCACATGGAAAAGGAGGCAACAGCCAATAGCCCTAGCTAACCACCAGGTACACATATGGGGCCATCTTGGACCATCTAGTCCCAGTCAAGACCTGGATGACAGCAGTGCAAAGAGGTTAAGATCATTTGCTCCAGAGCCAGAGTTCCTGGGTTTGGGCCCTCACTCCTCCATTTACTAGCTCTACAACCTTGAGCTAATAACTCAACATTTCATGGCCACTCATCTGATGGGATAAAGGTATATTGCTAAATTTACTCATCTGTTAAATGGAGATAAGGCATCTGCTTTATAGGGTTACAGTGAAACTAAATGAGTTAATACATGTAAAGCATTTCAAACAATACCTGGAATATGATGAGTGCTCAATAAATATTAACTATCATTATCCAAATTCCCAAGAACCTCTCAAACCTCTAGGATTATGTCTTTGAACCCTAATTTGAGAAATATCTACCTAGCCATTTGTCATTTAATACACGTTTAATGTGTACTAACTGGATCCCCTGTCCATTCCTTGTCTCTGAACATTTGAATATCGCAAAGAAGAGTAAATGGAAGACGTGGGGAGACGAGAGGGCTTGGGGTCTGTGTATAGAGCTATGGAGAAATATAGGTTAATGCAGGTGCATGTGGGTGGCAAAAGGAAGGTCCTGAGGAAATTGTGAGGGTGCTGAGGAGGTAGTGCCAACAAGTTAGAGAAGTTAGTGCCGACAAGTTAGAGAAGGTTATGGAAGAAGGAGAGCAGGAGGGCCTGGATTCAGCCTAGCCTGCCCTTCACTTTAAAGATGACAAACATCATGCCTCGGTTAACAGTGACAGTTTCCACCTCATGAAAAGTTGCTGCTGAATCAACAGTCCACAGTAGATTACATCACGCAGATACTTTCCAGAGTTCCTGGCATCTGTGTTGCTGGCAGGGCACAAGGCTATTTGCTGTGTACATGTTCTGATATGTTACATACCCAGCTATTACTGTCCACTTTAAAATTCCAGAGTTGTTGCTTTACTTAGTGGGACCTTTAATCATTTATCCTGCCCACATTTTTGTAGTTCCCTTTTTGTACTTCTCATCCCTCAGGTTGCCATCTTAGTATTATGACCCCTGGAACTCCTCAGCACCATCAGAATTAAGGTACATAGATTGTTGCTTCATAATAAAAACCGCAAAGGCTGATTATAAAAATTAAAGAAGATTTAAATAAATGGAGAGAAATACCAATTAAAGTTTGGAAAATGCAAAGTAAGAGATGTCTGTTCTCCCTGAATTAATCTATAAATTCAGTGTAATCTCAATCAAAATCCCAGCTGGCGATTTTGTGTCTCTGTATGTGTGTCATGGTCAAACTGGTAGTAAAATTTACATTGAAATGCAAATGGAGGCCATAGAGCATACAGAAACGTCATGGGTCCCGCTGAATTAAAATTCTGACTGTAACACCTACTAACTATATCAAGACAAGTTTTTTTATCTTTCTACGTCTTGTTTTGAGTTTTTTGTTATTTCTTAAAATCTACCCTAAGAATCATGAGGATAAAATGAAATAATGTATGCAAGACATATGGCAAAATATCCAACATGTAGTATGTACTCAACAAATAATAGGTAGTATTAAAAGGCATTAAGATTTAAAAAATAGTGTTAGCAATAAACAGTATATCTAGAACTATCAGAGGCCCATGTAACTTTAAAGCTAAAAGAAAGAGAATCCAACTAGATCTCTATTTTCTCAACATTCCTATATCAATATTTGTCAGCATTCCACCTCCTTGCAATCAAGCTGTCCAGCTTCCAAAGGACAAAGCTGGAGATACAAATTTGAGAACCATCAGCATCCAGGTATCCTTTAAAGCTATAGAATTGGCCAAGTTCCCATTGGGGTAAAGATAGAGATGAGGAGAGGGTCTGGGGCCTACCTGGGACTCTTCAGCCCTGAGAGACTGGAAGAGGCAGAGGAGCCAGCAAGGTAGGAGGAAAATCATAGGATGGCGGTGTTTATTATCCTCCTTTCTGTTCACATCATTAGTGGCCTGGAACAATATTCATTAGTAGAATACTGGTCATTATTATTCTTGGGATATTGGATTTTTTTTTTTTACTTTCTCCTTTGCACTTGTATGTTACTTGAATTGTTTATGGTAAATGTATATAATTTGTTTTCAAAAACAAAGCTTTTATTAAAGAAAGAAACTACAGAACACCTGAGAAATGCAAAATAAACCCTGAAGGGACAATCTCTCTTTTGGATCCTCTGCATTCCTCTATACCAGTCATTTAATACTACCTCTCATCATCACCTCTGTGACACTTCATTTTTAATGATTTCATCTACATGTTGGAAAGTCCCCATCACAGGGCAAGAAATAGTATCTCATGGAAGCAAGACAGAAAATAGAAGAGAAGGACTGTCAATTGGAGCACAAAATCCCTGTGCTCAATTTCATACTCCATGAAGCTCGTATTTATCTGACCATTCCTATGGGCAACCAGACTGACTGTTGCACACCACCATAAAAAAAATACCTGCACACCTAATACACACCTACTTGACATTTGGGACAATATTTTATAACATTTTTTCTTTTCTAGGTTTCCCATCAGGTTTGAGATCGGGGAGGAATATTGATCAAAGCAAATATAAACAATATGGATATGAAACGCCTTCTTTGCAAACTTAAAATTTGAATACTTAGGGGGCTTCAAATATTTAGATGCTGAAAGAACTATTTTTGAAAAATGATTCTATTTGTGAGCCCAGCAGGGAGATTAATGGAAGGATTTTGAATGTTCCTCTTTGTTTTGGAAAGAAAATAAGGCATTGATTCAGACTTTTCTTGAAATCTTTTCCAAGAGATTATCAAATTGTCTCCAAACTCTATCTGAATTCATATCTACTGGCCACCAAGTTAGGTACTAGAAGTATGAAAATAAAAAAGTACTTTATTTACACCCAGATTTTCTATTTATAACATAATATTTTCAATGCTGTAAATTACTACTGTTCAACAATATCCAATTCTCAGGACCAGAGAGGATTATTCTTTCCTACACCCTTGAATTTAGGGGCAACTATGTGACTTGCTTTGGCCAGTGACTGGAAGTCTGACATATTTCACCTCCAGATACAGGTACTTAATTGTCTATGCTCAACTAGGCAACTCTCTCCTCTCCTAATGTGAGATTCACAACATATGCTGAAATGGAAGTTCAGTGAAATTGATAATGCTGGGAGTAGTGAGCCAATACAGGAGAACAGCTGCCCTGGAGAGTTGCCCCAATCCCTAGCAGATTTTACATGACAGAGATAGAAAGTTTTTTGTGCTAAGTCAGCATGATCGAGGGATTCCTTTTTATTGCAGCAAAAGGTCCAATATCATGGCTAACACAGCTCTTCTTGGCTTTCTCTTACCTTTGTAAAGTTGAATGCCTTCCTTCACTCCTACTATTTTTCTAAAGGGAGGACCTGTTTTGGCATCAATGTGTTTGTTTTTCCCGAGTAGGGTGTAGGGAGGCAGAGTCCTCATTTCCTCTGGTTTCTGAGCTTTATTTGAGTCTGGAACCACAGACAGATTTGGGAGTCAACAGCATCAAGGAAGTAGTTAAATCCATGCAAGTGGATGAAGTTGTCTATAGCAAATGTGTCAATGAAAACATAAGAGAACAGAGATGCAGGGAACAACAGTTAAGGGATAAGCAGTGGAAGAAAAAATAACCAAAGAAAGGTGAGATGATGTGGCAAAAGGAAAAAATCTTACCACAGAAACCAAAGGATGATAAAGTTTCTAGAATAAGTGGTCTGGAGTTTCAAATGCAGCAGCAAAATAAAGCAAATTAAAGACAAGGAAGTACTTATTAGAAATGGTGAGTTGAACACATTTAAATATGACCACTTTGTAATGAAAGTGCACTAAACTGAATGTAAATGGGTTAAAAAAAAATGCATACCCTCGGAAGCACAGAGTTAATGGGAGAAGAGCAAGAGCTGACAACATTACAGAAATACAAGATGGAAAGCAAATGGAGAAGTGTTAATTAACCTGATGGATCAGAGAAAGGTGAAAACTAAGCCGGAACAGAGCAACCCACAAGAAGGTTAATTCGAGCAACAGTCTTAAAAAAGTACCAGAATTGGAGACACCAGGTACCTCTGAGGGTTGAGATATAATTGAGCTAAAAACAGGAGATCTAGGTGAAAATTTTTAAAGGATGTTTATAAAGCCAGATCTCCCTCTGCATCATCTATAGCTGGGAGAATGCCACTTCCTCACTCCAGCAAGAATCCAGAAGTTTACTAGTGGACAGACACTGGGCCTAAGGGTACTAGAAACACCTGGGGACAAGGGAAGTACACCAAACACAAGAGATTAAGTGAATACCACATTCTAACTCATGGGTCCCTTACCACTCTTCTCCTCTGTTTCAAAGAGAGTATGGTAGCCATATGGTAGCAATACTATTGGAGGATTCCTCTCTGAGTACCCAATAAAACAGCCCAGCCAGACCACCCAACAGTGAAACTACCAAATTAACCAGCTCTACCAATCAGAGAGTTTCTAAACAACTTTTGTTGTTTCATAAATACAAGATATGGGCCAGGAATTTAAAATCACAGGTTGGTTGAAGAAAGCCTTCAAGAGCAAACAAAAATAGCTAGCATAGAAAAAAAGGCATCTGGCTGGCTTTGTTGGTAGAGCATGCAACTCTTGATCTTGTGAATTCAAGCCCCACATGGATCATAGAGATTAAATAAATAAATAAATAAATAGGAAAAAAAAACAAAAAAAAGGATATCAGAGGACATAGGGAGCAATATACAACTTTTAAAAGCACATAATACTAATATATTTACAAAATAAGAGGAGATACAGCATCTATGGGAAAAATAGGATTCTGTAAAAGTAAGAATAGTGAGAATATTTCTTAAAATTTGAAATAGGATAGTCAAAATGAAAAATATAGCAAAAAAATTGGAAGATAATACTGAAAAACATTTCTTTAAAAGCAGACAATAGAAAATATATAGAAGATAAATGACTAAAGAATCGGATCAGGAGGTATAAGAAAGGAAGATAACATAGTTTGAAAATGTAAGAGAGAAAATTGTCAAATGTCTGAAGGAAAACCCTCCAAAGTGAAGGTCATTTGTTCCCAGATTGAGAGAGTTCACTTAGGGCTCAGAACACTACATGAAAAAAAGACCCACTCTAAAGTATTTCATCACACATTGTTGTTATCAGATCACTAGGGACCAAAAAAGATCTTAAAAGTTTCCAGCAGCAAAGTGAAGGAATGTCAAGGGAGTTCCAATAAAAAGGATCTCATTTCAAATATAGTCAATAATACTATAATAGTATTGTGCAGTGACAGATGATGGTTACACTTTTGGTACACACAGCATCATTATTTTGTACACCTGAAACTAATGGAACATTGTGTGCCTATACTCACAATGAGTAACTCATTTGCATATACAAATCTACTAAAAAAAATTTTTTTTAAAAAGGATCCCATTTCAAACATCAACACTAGTGTCAGAAACCAGAAGACAAATGGAACAATTGCTTCAAAATTGTAAAGAAAATTATTTCCAATCTAGAAATCTATATCCAGCAATCCAATTAGATTGGATTAGAAGATAGGTTATAACCTTTTAAACATTCAAGTATCAAAATATGTATGTCCCATACATCATATCAGGAAGAAACTGGAAGATGTGCTCCATCAAATGGAAGGAATAAAGCAGGAGATCCAGGAGATGGAAAATTGCAAGACTGTAGGTCTAGAGAACAACCAGTCCACATGGGAGCAAGGCAATGGAAGGCTTTGGGAGGCGTGCCTCTAACAAAAAGATGGACTTTATGGATTTTTCTGATATATTTGAAATATTGGAAGGAGTCTTCTGGGGGAGAGTTTGAGAATTGATTAGTGATAGGTAGAAAATTAAGCAAACAAAAATTGACGCAATTAACACTAGTAATTATTTTTCTTATTTTATTCCAGTATAGTTAACATACAGTGTTATTATTAGTTTTAGATGTACAACATAGTGATTCAACAATTCCTTACAGTACTTGGTGCTCATCTTGACAAGTGGACTCCTTAATCCCCACCACCTATTTCTCTATTCTTCCATCCACTTCCTGTCTAGTAACCATCAATTTGTTCTCTATAGTAACATTCTATTTCTTATATCTCTCTGTCTTTTTTTTTTTACTTTGCTCATTTGTCTTGTTCTTAAATTCTACAGGTAAGATATTCCCTTTTCTCTGACTTATTTCATTTAGCATTATACTCTCTAGCTCCATCCATGTTGTTGCAAATGGCAATATTTCATTCTTTGTGGCTGATCTAGTACAAAGAAATTAGATTAGGGAGAAATTAAAATAAATTTTAAAACCACAGGTAGAAATATTTACAGATTATAATCATACAGAATATTGATTTAACCAAAAATTATGATATATCTAAGCAAGGCAGATGTGGAGAGGGGAAATGTTTTAGCTCAGAGTGCCATAACAAAAGGCCATGGAGTGCATGGCTTAATCAACAGGAGAGTATTTCTCACGGTTCTGGAAGCTAGAAGTCTAAAATGAAAATATTAGCAGATAATTTTCATTCTGCAGCCTCTTGTCTTGGCCTGTAGGCAGCTGCCATCTCACTGTGTGCTCATGTCTTCTTTATGCAAGTGTGGAGAGAGAAGGGAAGCAAAGTCTAGTGTCTCTTATTACAGGGTTCTAATACAATCAAAAGGGCACCATCCTTGTGACTTCTTTTAACCCTAATCCCTTCCCTGGACCCCTTCCACAAATACCAACACATTGGGAGTTAAAGCTTCAGCTATGAAGGGCAGTGAGGGAGACACAAACATTCAGTCCCTAACAGGAAGAGTGTCTGTGTGTGGTGGGGTGTGGGGGAGGGGGGCGGTTATAGCATTGTAGGGCAAGAAAGTTGGAAGTAAGAAAGCTAAATCTTTATCTTGCATACTAAGAATACTAGTCAGGGTCACAACAATTCATACATTCTAAATGAGATAATTCAAGGAAGGTTTATTTACTAAGTTGTGAGGGTTGGTGGGGGGAACAAGAGAGAATGCAATAACCCAGGGCTTAGTAGCAATTGCATTGTTGTCAACTCTAGGCCCAAAGGGCTAAGTGGAATACATGGGGACTACATTCTAGAATCAGAACCAAACAGGGTAGTCCTCTTTGAGAGAGGCAGTGACCTCCAGTTGAGGACAGTCTGTAGAGTGGATGGTCAAGGAGGGGGCCAGGGGGACAAATAATCTCTTCTCACTGTCTGTTATCACTTGCTGTCTCTGATCTCTCCAGCTTTTCCCAACTAAAGAAAACTCAGCTGGAAGCCACAGTGTCTATTCAAAACCCATTACTGTAGTCCATAAAAATGTGTTTCTCTGAACAGAATGTAAGAAGAGTAGAGTAGATCCAAGGGACAAATGGAAGATATCCAACATAATAAGAAAATAATAATAAAATAAAGAAATAATAGGCATGTAATTACGCTATTACATACTCAGAAAAAGCCTAAAACAGTTGAAAATAGTTGTCTATTGGAAATAGGGAGGCACTGAATTGGGAGGTGCTTTTTTTTTTTTTTTTTTTTTAGTATATTTTCTAGAACTGTTTGACATTTATAACTAAATAAACTTTGGTAAAAATAATATTTAAGTGCTCTTTGTATTTGCAATGAGAAAATCACTGATGACCTTTTGCCCTGCAATTTCGGTTAAGTGACAGGAACAGAGGTCAGATTATAGTAGGTTGAGAAGAGAAGCTGAGATGATCAGGAAATGAATTCTAAAAGCCAGCCAAATTGTGTTAATCGGCCGTTTAGTGAATGTCTATAATAGCTAGTCAGTTAGTTTAAATACATGGAAGGTATGCTGCATGCGATTTGTGTTTTAATGATCTATGCATCCAATACTTTGGACCCACATGTATAAACCATATGTCCTGCACATTTATGCACAGTTTTAGGACTCAGAATATCTTTTTGTGCTCTTAATTATTAAAATGGATCCTGGATATTATTTCAAGACCTGTCCCCAGAATTTCTTGCCTTTGACCCCCAATGGCATTTTTCACAAAATTAGAAAAAAAAATCCTAAAATTCATATAACTTCCCAAAAGTGCATCCAGAAGAAATAGAACATTTGAACAGACCTATTACCAGCAATGAAATTGAATCAGTAATCAAAAAAATCCCAACAAACAAAAGTCCAAGACCAGACAGTTTCGCAAGTGAATTCCACCAAACCTATAAAGAAGAGTTAATACCTATTCTTTTCAAACTTTTCCACAAAATAGAAGAGGAAATAAAGCTTCCAAATGTGTTCTGTGGGGCCAGATACTTAGATGCAGAAATCCTCAACAAAATATTAGCAAACTGAATCCAACAACACATTTAAAAATTAAATTATTCACCGTGATCAAGTAGGATTTATTCCTGGGATACAAAGGTGGTTCAATGTTCAAATCTATCATTGCATCAACAAGAGAAAGGAGAAAACCATATGATTATTTCAATGGATGCAGAAAAAGTATTTGACAAAGTACAACATCCATTTGTAATGAAAAAACCTCAACAAAGTAGGTTTGGAGGGAACATACCTCAAGATAATAAAGGCCTTATGTGAAACAACCAGAGCTAACATCATACTTCATGGTGAAAAACTGAGAGTTTTTCCACTAAGATAAGAAAAAAGACAAATATGTCCACTTTCACCACTTCTAGTCCTCATAGTACTGGAGGTCCTAGCCATAGCAATCAGACAAGAAGAAGTAAAAGGTATCCAGGTTGGTAAGGAAGAAGTGAAACTTTCACTATTTGCAGATGGCATAAAACTATATATATAATACCCTAAATACTCCACCAAAATCTACTAGAACTGATAAATGAATTCAGTGAGGTTGCAGGTTACAAAATCGATATACAGAAATCCATTACATTTCTATATATTAATGATAAAGTAGCAGAGAGATTAACAAAAACAATCCCATTACAATTACATCAAAAATGATAAAATACCTAGGAATAAACATAACCAAGAAAGTGAAAGACTTGTACTCTGAAAACTATAAAACATGATGAAAGAAATTGAAGGTGACACAAACAAATGGAAAGGCATTCCATACTCAAGGATTGAAAGAACAAATATTGTAAAAAATATCCATTCTACCCAAAGCAATTTTCACATTTAATGCAATTCCTATCAAAATACCAACAGCACTTTTCAATGATCTGGAACAAACAGTCTGAAAACTTGTATGGAGCCACAAAATACTTCAAATAGACAAACTGGTGGTATCACAATCCCAGATTTCAAGATATACTATGAATCAGTAGTAATCAAAACAGTATGGTACTACCACAAAAACAACAACAAAAAAATCAATGTAATGGACTAGAGCGCCCAGAAAGATCAATGTGACAGGATAGAGACCCCAGAAATAAATCCATGGTTATATGATCAATTAATATTCTCCAAAGGAAGCAAGACTATGAAATGAGAAAAAAGTCTCTTCAACAAATGGTGTTGGGAAAACTGGACAACTACATGTAAAAGGATGAAACTGGATCACTTTCTTACACCATATAGAAAAATGAGGATGCCTGGATGGCTCAGTGGTTTAGCGCCTGCCTTTGGCCCAGGGCATGATCCTGGAGTCCCGAGATGGGCTCAGTGTGTGGAGCCTGCTTCTCCCTCTGCCTGTGTCTCTGCCTCTCTCTCTTTGTCTCTCTCTGTCTCTCATGAGTAAAAAATCTTTGAAAAAAAAAGAAAGAAAGAAGAAGAAACTTGAAATGGATTAAGGACCTAAATGTGAGACCTGAAATCATAAAAAAAAAGCCTAGAAGACAGCCCAGGTAGTAATTTCCCTGACATTGCCATAGCAACATTTTCCTAGATATGTCTCCTATGGCAAGCGAAACAAGCAAAAATGAACTATTGGGACTACATCAAAATAAAACTTGCAAAACAAAGAACAATCAACAAAAAGGAAACAATAAAACTAAGACAAGCGACTGAATTGGAGAAGATATTTGCAAATGACATATCTGATAAAGGGATAGTATTCAAAATATATAAAGAACATATACAATGTAATAGCCAATAAATAATCAAATTTAAAAGTGGGCAAAACACATGAACAAATATTTCTCTGAAAAAGACATACAAATGGCCAACAAATATATGAAAAGTTGTTTCAACATCACTAATCCCTGGGGAAATGCAAATCAAGACCACAATGAGATTTCACCTTGCACCTGCTAAGATAGAGAGTGCCAAAAAGACAAGATAACAAGTGTTCGAGAGGGTATGGAGAAACGGGAATTCATACACTGCTCATGGGAGTTGGTACAACTATTATGGAAAGAGTATGGAAGGTTACTCAAAAAATTAAAAATAGAACTGCCATATGACCCAGCAATTCCAATTTTGGGTGTATATCCAAATGGAGTGAAATTATTGTCTTTAGGAAATACCTGCCCTCCATGTTCATTGTAGCACAATAGCCAAGATATAGAAACAACCCAGCTGTCTGTCAACAGATGAATGGACAAAGAAAATGTATATTGTCAAAGTGGAGGCTGCTTGAAAATCTCTGAGGCAGACAAAACCATATAGCCACATAAGTAAAACTTAAAATACCTCATTTCATGACTGTAAACAAAACTTAAATTATTTTGTGTGCATGCCTCTAATAATCATAAACGAAACTTAAATCATCTTCCTAAAATGGTATAAGATAATCTCCTTTAACCAATATCCTGTCATATGGAAACTCCCATTGTAGTAACCAATTATTGTAAAGGTTAAATAATTTCTTCATTTTCACTTTATGAGCCATACTGTAAAATCATGCCTGTGAACTTCATATGAATTTGGGTTTGAAGTATCCCTGTTTACAGTTCATCTATTGCTCAGTAAAATATTCACATCAGGCATAGTTCTCTGAATTTTCTTTTGGTGATATATGCAATGGAATATTATTCATCCATAAAAAAGAAGGAAATCCTGCCATTTGCAACAACATGGATGAACCTGGAGGACATTATGCTAAGTGAACAAGCCAAATGCAGAAAGACAAATGCTGTGTGATCCCATTATATGTGGAATCTTAAAAAGTAGAACCTAACCAGAATAGAACAGTTGCTGGGGCCTGGGAGGCAAGGAGGGGATAAGGATGTGTTGGTTAAAGGATATAAACTTTCAGTTATAAGATGAATAAGTTCTGGGGATGTACAGTGTGGTGGTTATAGTTAATGATACTGTATTGTATGCTTGAAATTTGCTAAGAAACTAGACGTTAAGTATTATCACCACACACAAAAAGGTAGCTATTTGAGGTGATAGATGTGTTAATAATTGATTGTAGTAATCATTTCACATATATATTTATCATTATATTGCACATCTTTAAAAATCATGCTGTACAACCTAAATATATACAATTTTTATTTGTAAATCACACCTCAATAAAGCTTAGGGGGGAAAATGGTGAAAAGCCTATTTGGTGAAAGGCTTATGACTCTGCAAGAGGAAAACAGTCCTTGAACAGAATGTGGCTAAATCAAATTGTGCTTGTTTCGATCTTCAGCATCTCTTCAGATCCAATCAGGACTTCTATTTCTTGAAACTATTTCCAGTACAGTCTCTACTCCACCATTTGTAACGACCTTCAAAGGACTAATACTAACCAGTACTGGGTTCAGGAGAGGGATAACTCTACTTTCTACCTCCATCACTTCCCACGTGCTATAAAGTTAAATGATTAGATCTGTTGATCAGTTTCATAGTAATAGCTAATCAATTCATAGTATCACCATGTGGAAGGCACTGTGCTAAGTATTTTGCATACTTCATCTCATTTAATCCTCTTGGCTTTGCAAAGTAGCTTTTTTTAAGCTCCAGCTTAAACACTCTAATAACAATAAAGATTATAGCTCACCATTATTCAGTGTTTATTGTGTTCCAGGAACTGTTCTGAACCTTTAGTATAGATTACCTCTCTTTATCTTCTTTAATAAACCCATCAGGTAGGAACGATTTTTAGTCCTCATTTTTTAGATGTAAAACTAGAGGTAAAAACTGGCTAAGTAACTTGTTCAAGGTCATACAGCTAATAAATAAAGGACAGGATTAAAACCTATGGTCTATGTAAATCCAGAATTCAAGCTTTTCCCCCTCAAAGACCCAGCCAAGTTCAGACACAGTTGACCTGAGAGCCAAGAGATTCTGAGTCACCAGAGCCTTCTCTTTGCATGAATTTGAAAGTGTTTCAAAATCGTAAGTTTATTCTTCCTCTTGCTAGCTCCAGCAGCAACTTCTCTTAGTAAATTATCCATTGCCTGACTAGCTTCATATCAAATGACTTTTTAAATCTCCAGCTTGAATTTTCCTTTATCATGACCCTTTTAACCTCCCAAATGATTTTTTCATGTAATATCCCTGAGGCACTGGAAAATACATCATTTGAGGAAAAATTATATAAGATAATACATTAAAGAAAAGATAATACACTAAACATTGGGTCCATTAAGACAAACCAAAGCACTATAAATGTTGGAGGATTCATGTATTTTTGTCTTCTTCACTTGTGACTGTTTATTGGCAACCATCTCTCTATGCAGCACCATACTAGGCACCCTGGGCTCTCAGTTCCATGACCTTCTCTCCCTCCAGTGATCCTCTGACCTCTTTTCAGCCACTTACTCCCATGGTTATACCTGGCCTGGTCACCACAAATAATGTCAACACCCTAAAATCAACTATAGCACTTCCGCCTCTGATCATCACTCTCTACCCTTCAGATTACTACAGTTGTTTGACCTTATCACAACCTCTAACCACTGACTCCACCACTTTTTCATTATCCATCAATCCTCTCCTGTCCTCCCTCCCCTTTGAACCCAGTTTAAATTCCTTGGCATTACAATTGCTCCTTTTGAAACGCTATTGGCTTGCTTGCCCCCTATCTCTCCATCCTGCTTGCTTGGAAAATATCAACCCTGGCTAAATTCAAATATTGGCCAGATACCCACACCAGCTCCTGAACAGCAGCATGTAGTTGGAAAACATCCCAGCCTTCTTCACCTGTCCCTGCCTCTGGGGCTTCTCTCCGTTTACAACAGATAGTAGATTTCTGCTCTTTTTCTTTCTTTTTCTTCTTTTTTGTTTAAGTATGGTTGACACACAGCATTTATTAGTTTCAGGTGTACAACATAGTGATTCACAACTCTGCATTATGCTGTGCTCACCACAAGTATAGCCACCATCTTTCACCATGCAACACTATTACAATCCCATCGGCTGTATTCCCTACCTGTACTTTGTATTCCCTTGACTTATTCATTCCATGACGGGAAACCTTTATCTCCCACTACCCTTCATGTATTTTGCCCATCTGCCATCTGGCAACCATCAGTTCTTTGAATTCATAGGTCTGATTCTGCTTTCTGTTTGTTTATTCATTTCTTTTGAGATTCCAGATATGAGTGAAATAATATGGTATTTGTCTTTCTCTGATTTATTTCACTTAGCATTATATAGCAAATGGAAAAAAAATCTCATCCTTTTTATGGATGTGAAATATTTCATTGTGTGTGAATATATAAATAACTATGTATATATACTTATACACACATTTATATAAATATATATACACACATACATATGTACCATGTCTTTATCCCTTCATCTACTGATGGACACTTGGGCTGCTTCCATATCTCAGCTATTGTAAATAATGCTGCAATAGTTTCCTGCTCTTATCAGGCATATTTTGTGGTTATTGCCTGCTAGGAAGACCACTCTTAGAAATAATACATTTAGCTAAATTCTTTTTACACCTTCCAGTTCTTTCTCTGGGTACTTGCCCCAAGCATAAAATCATCTTCTTATTATCTTCCACCTTTAAAACAAAACAAAGCTTCTCTTGAACACATTCAGCTATAGCTGAATTCACTACAGCTACAACCCATTTTTCTGTCTCATTTCAGGGCAGAACTTCTGGAAGAGATGTTCATGGTCATCATCTCTACATCCTCATTTCCCATTTACTCTTTAATGCACTCAGTTAGGTCTTCACCCCATCCCCCAAGCCCCGGGCCACCAAAATTGCTTTTATCTGCCAAATAATAGGCTCTGTGTTGCTAAACCCAATGTTTATCTATCTGTTCTGATTTTCCTCTAAAACTCAATGGTATGTGAAATAGCGAACCACTCGCTCATTCTAGAAATGCTCTTTTTTGAAATCTTGGAAAACACTAGATTTTCTATTTTTTCTAACCTCTCATTGGTTCCCTTCCTCTGAGTCTTCCCTAAAGATTTCTCTGTATTGCCTCACTGTGTTCCAGGCACTGCGCTCCAGGCACCTTTCCCTCCAGCTGATCTTAGTCCCACAGCTATAAATGCCTTTGGTGTGCCTATGACTCCCAGATCTCCATATCCAGACTAACAGACTCATGCATCTAGCTGCTCACTTGACATTTCCACTTGGGTATACAATACACATCTCAAATGTGACATAGGTGAAGGACACATGATTCTACACCATTTATTCCTGCTGAGGTTGGCCCTTATGTAAGCACACTACCATCTACCAATATTTTTGGGTCAAAATCCTAGAAGTGAAATGTGTATCACAGATAAATCTGTAGAGGCAGAAAATAGACTAGTAGTGATTATCCAGGTGTATTGGGTTGAATGATGGCCCCTAAAAAGATATGGTCCTAACCCCAGGAATCTATGAATGTAACGTTATTTGGGACAAGGGTCTTTGCAATTGTAATTAAGTTAAGCATCTTGAGATGAGATCATCCCCAATTTCCCAGGTGGACCCTAAATCCCATGACAAGTGTCCTTAAAATAGACAGGAAGAGAGAACATGGAAAAGAGGAGATGGCATGTGTGGATAGAGATTGGAGCAATGCAGCCACAAGCTAAGGAACACCTGAAGCTGCCAGGAGCCAGAAGAGGCAAAGAAGTGTTTTCCTCTGGAGGCTTCAGAGGTCATGTAGTCCTGCTGACAACTTTATTTTGGACTTCTGGCCTCCAAAACTGAGAAGGAATAAATTTCTGTTGTTTTAAATGACCAAGCACTTGGTGATTTGTCCCATGAGCCCTAGGAAACTAATTCAGTGGGGCTGGGAGAAAAGGGAAGTGACTGCTAATGGTTGTGAGGTTTCTTTTTGGAGTGATGAAAACATTCTAAAATTATATTCTGGTGATGATTGCAAGGGTTTGTAAATTCACTAAAAACCATTGAATTGAAGGCTTTAAATGGATGGACTTTTATTGATATATGGCTTATATCTAAATAAAATTAAAAATAAGACCCCTTGGAGTTACCTTTTAATCTTCTTTCTTTTTTCTTTTTTTTTTTTTTTCTTTATTCTCACATCTAAATCCACCAGCACATCTCTGGGCTCTCTCCCAAAATTTGTCTCAAATATGACCACTTCTCATTATCTCCATGGCCACCATCTTAGTGCATCATCTCTGGTCTGTACAACCACAATAGCATAAATAATTTCTCTGCTTCTACTTGAGCCTCATCCAAATCCATGCTCCTTAAAGCAAACAAAATGGTTATCTTAGAATACAAATCACACCATGTCCCTCTCTTGCTTACCCTCTTCTCTGCCTGTTCCTGTGGCTTTACTTTCCACTTAGAACAGAATCTAAATTCCTCACCAAGTCCTATTGGTCCTTATATGAACTATGTGGCCTGTATTTATATCTGAAACCTCATATCCTTACATGCTGCCCTTTCCTCTACGCTTTGTCCACACAAACATCCCTTATGATCCTGGGACATACCAATCATGTCCCTGTCTCAAGGCTTCTGCCCCTGCTGTTCCTTCTGCAAGTGCAACTTCCCATGACTGTCTTCTTCCTGTCAAAACCTTTTCTGACCACCCTATATAGGGTTGCCTTTCTCTCATTTACTCTCAACATGTCACTTTATTGTTTAGAAATTTGTTTTCTTTTTTAATATGTTTTATTTATTTATTCACGAGAGACACACAAAGAGAGGCAGCGACACAGGCAGAGGAAGAATCAGGCTCCCTGCGAGGAGCCCAATGAGGGACTTGGTCCCAGGACCGGACCCCAGGATCATGATCTGAGCCAAAGGCAGATGTTCAATCACTGAGTCACCCAGGTGCCCCCAGCAATTTTTGTTTTCTGAAGTAACCTTCTTCATTTGGTTGTGTATTTATTTACAGTGTATTTCTCCCCTAGTAAAGATAAGCTCTGTGGGAATAGGAACCTTATTTATCTAGCTCACTGCTATATCCCCCCTCCTATCACAGTGCCTGACAAAAGAGTCATCAGAAATATACCAAATAGAATATTCTTCACTCAGAAAAAATCTGATGACCATCCCACAGTGAGAAAGTCCTGGGGAACACGTCTTCCCAAACCCTCACTGGTTGGGCAGATGCAGTGACTGAAGGCATAGGGAGGCCCATGAGTGATACGGGTGCTCATGACCTTTGATGACCTCTTCTAGGATGCGGAAACAGGTGCAGAGAGCTGTGGCTTCTTTGGGCTGCATCCCTGGACCAGTTCCCATCTCTTCACAATATATCTTCCTCTTCCTCATCCTTTTTGGCTTCCAGATTCCAGTCTCTGACTGCAAGTCTAGTGCATGCCTGTGGGCCAACAGTCTTGGCCTTCATTACTGTGTTGAAATGTTCCTCTGACTTGGCCCAGTGCTCTGCACAACCCTCAATGTCCTTTGAATCCCAGAATAAGAAATTCCCTCCCCCAGCTCTGGTTTCCCAGATGCCCACCCCTTTTTCTCTGAAATCTCCCATCTCCACCACAAAGAAATTCAGGCAATTGACATTAAGATTAATCAACAAATAGGAGAACAGAAAAAGCATGGGATTAGTGTCAAAAGAAAAGTTCAGATCACAGCCCTACCACTTACCTTGAGCAAGTTAATGTTTCTGAGTTTTGCTTTCCTCCCTTTTAAACCACCTTTACAGGGTAGTTGAAATGGTAAATAAGGAAAGAGCATCTTTTTGTATGGAAGTGTTGAATCCCTGTACTGTATACTCAAAACTAATATTACACTATGTGTTAACTAACTGGAATTTAAATTAAAACTTAACATTTTTTTAAATATTAAAAAAGAGCATCTTTTAGCACCTCTTTCTCTCTTCCTCTTTCCATGTTTTCTGAATTGAATTGAGTAGTATTTTTGAATTGAATAGTATTTTTACCATTGACCGACCTGCTGAAGCCAGCAACCTGGAGGATCTTGTTTACAATTTCTCCAAATCTGCTTCCTGCTGCCCCCAAATCAAGCAACTCTCACTCAGGCCCCCTTCTGTCCATTTCACTGGCATTGCTCTGGTCTAGACAGTCATCTGTTACCTGGCTTACAACAGTCTCCTAACCAGTCTCCTGACACCAGATCCATTCTCCCCTGCAGCCAGTCCTTTGTAAAATGCAAACTTAAGTATCTCATTTACTGCCTTAAAACTCATCATTGGCTTCCCATTGCTATCAGGATAAGGTACTGAATTAATGAAAAATAAGAGTAAGCCTACGTGTGTATTGTAAAGTATAAGTGGACTATAAAAATAGCAAATTTTGCTTTCTAACTGCAGCCACATAGTTAGAACATTAGGAATCTATTTTGATCTAATAGCAACTATCATGGTGGCTTACAACTCTGGCATGTTTGGATTCCTGGCTGTGTGATACTAATCCAATTTAGTGGATTAATTTAATTTGTCAGGTTGTGCAAACTCTGACACTTATATTCCCCTTATCTTTATCCTATAGGTTTCTTTAACTAATAAACTCAGTGGAAAAGAGCACAGGCTCCTCAATGGCAGGGACATTATCTGCCTCCATCCTGTATCCCTTAGGCTTAGGCTGTAGATACATACTGCATGCTCATTTTCCTAATGAACAAATCAGCCAGGTTTAATAACAGCTCAAGCAAAGCATTCCTACTACCACCAACAAATATCCTGAGCATTCCAAATACAGATTTGCAATGTTAATATTTAATTAAATATTTAAATATTTAATAATAATAATATTTCTTTTATAAAAAAGAAAACACCACTGTGAAAGTTGTCAGGGAGGAACAAACCCAAGTAAATCAATTACCTTGTTGTTAAAAAGATTAGGCTAAGTGAACCCAAAGGTTCCTTTCATTATAAAATTCCAATTCCGGGGTCCTGGGTGGCTGAGTCGGTTAAGCATTCAACTCTTGATGTCCATTCAGGTCATGATCTCAGGGTCTGTGCTGGGCATGGGGCCTGCTTAAGATTCTCTCTTTCCCTCTTTCCCTCTCCCTCTGCCACTCCCCACCTCAAAAAAAAATTTCCAATTCCTAGATTGTATATTAGGCATTTGGAATAGTAGGTGTGCGAGCTTACTGAGAGGTAATCATGGTAGACATAATAATGGTGCCCCAAAGATGTCCACATGTGAATCTGTAGGATGTGAATATATTACCTTACATGGCAAAATGAACTTAGCCAATGTAATTAAGTTAAGGATCTATGCAAGGTTAGATTAACCTGGATTATCCAGGTAGGCCAGATCTGATCACAAAGATATCTCAAAGGGAAAAAGGGAGTCGGAGCAAAGGAGATATGAATATAGAATCAGTGATATGATAGCTAACTGGTATCACAAGCCCAAAACTGTGGACAGCATCTAGAAGCTGAAAAAGACAAGGAAATAGGTTCTTCCCTAAAACCTCCAGAAAGAATGCAGCCCTGTCAAAACTTTGATTTTTGTGCCTTAGGACCCATTTTGGATTTCTCATCTCTAGACCTGTAAGATAATAAATCTGTGTTGTTTTAAGCTGTGGTTTATAGTTATTTGTTACAGCAGCAATAGGAAACTAATGCAACATTTTACCATCGATTGTCATAACTGGTTTCCTTGTTAACTTTCTCTGCAGTTTATTTTATGCATTAAAAAAATTCTATTCTGCTACTTACTAGTTAATGTGACCTACAGCAAATTATTTCTACTCTGCTTCCTCATGTACAAAATGAGAATAAAAAATCCACACCTCAAGGTTGTTGTGAGAATTAAGTAAGACAATTTATATAAGAATTGCAGAGCACCAGGCTCATAGTAGGAACCAACAAAATGTTCTTTCCTATGCCTGTCTCCCCAAAGCCTTATGTTTATGGATTTACTAATGAATTTCAAGATCATGACATTTTCCTGACCTGATCCTTGTTGTCAAATCTTAATTGTAGCTACTGCTAAAAATATCTAACACCAGTTGCTTAATCTGACTTTGACCTTGAAATATTTAAGTACTGACAGTGTGTTTGGAATCCTAGTTCCAGTTTTGACTAGTTTTTTCTGAATAGCTTTGGCTAAATAATTTATTGTTTCTATTTGCAACATTGCTCCCTTCTTTTTGAGTAACCTTCATTCAGGTACATAAGTTCAAATATAATCACCAGATGGTGATTAAGACAAAAATAAAGTGATAAAGTATTTTTCCAGAAAGCATGCACAATAAATGTTATCATCTTAATGATTAAATTATGCTTACTGAAACCCATTTTCTGCTAGAGTTTTAAATGGTCCCTTGTTAAATATCAGGAAGGGAGACAGAACATAAAGGCTCCTAACTCTGGGAAATGAACTAGGGGTGGTGGAAGGGGAGGAGGGCGGGGGGTGGGGGTGAATGGGTGACGAGCACTAAGGGGGACACTTGACAGGATGAGCACTGGGTGTTATTCTGTATGTTGGTAAATTGAACACCAATAAAAATTAATTTATTTAAAATAAATAAATAAATAAATGGTCCCTTGTTGTTAATTAAGCAACTTTGAAATCATTATCCTTTGGGTGTCTATTGATATCAGGGAAGAGTGACATATTAAGTAGCTAGGTTATCCAGGTGTCAAAGGTCAGTGCATTATAAATCAAGAAGTACTTATCAAATTCCTGCTTTTCTGTCAAATCCTAGAGGGCAGAGATCATGAATTTTTCATTCCTCCCAGTTGTTGATCACAAATTATCTGGAACATATTAAGTTCAGTGACATGTCATCAAAACTTCAAAAGCAAGATAAGAAACCCTCAGATTACAAATAGGTTATATTACAAAGGTTTCCATTTTCTCAACATAGCTTTTTATAGAAATATGTTTGTGTTTCTTTAGAAATAACTATGTAAATAGAAATGTAATAGAAATACATTAATAATCGTAACATAGTACAATGTGTACTTATAAGTAACTCTCAGGTTACATGTATGTTAAGTTTCCAAGCTGGCTCATAATCTCCAATAGAGCCCATAATAAATAAAGTAACCAGACTGCTTCTTTATTTTAAATATTGTTAGATGTAATTTAATATATGGAAAGACTCTTAAGGATTGCCAGTAGGCCAGGTTTCCCTCCAAAGCAAAACTCTGATTCACAGCCACTGTCTAATTCCCAAGCAAGATACTGAGGATGGATTGGGGCATAGGAGACAGAAGACCTAGCGCATTCTTACCAGTAGCATTCTGGTGGCAGGAAAGTTTAATTTGTACTGATCTGGCTCACAGAAAATAATACTAATAACAGCCACTGCTAAAGTTAGTCTTTACGATTTATAATGCATTTTCATGTGCAGTAGGCATTCATAACCTGGGATTTGTGGGATGTCTAGTGGATCTGTGGAAGGAGTTTTGAAATTCAGGAGTGACTCCTCTGAAATGGTAGGCAGAGTCTAGACTATCTATACATTTTTTTTTTTTAGAAAGGATCATTCTCAAAGGGCTCTGTGGCTCAAAAGAGTTAATAGCCCAAGAGACATGGTTGCCCTCCCATTACCACTTGGTGGGGGGAATAATGAGGCATTATTATCTCAGGATCCTCCCCCAGTCAGAAGCCATGCATGCAGGTAGTGGCCCCACAAAGTCCACCAGCCAGCTGCCCAGGTGAGTGGAGGTCAAAGTGCAACGGAGTGTGAGCTGGACAGGTGGCTGGTAAAGGAAAGACTAGAAGGAATAAGGAGTTAGGTGTAGGGAATTCCCACAGGGTAATCTTAAGTGATAAGAGAAAGGGGAGATGGATTAGATTCAAAGGAATGAAAAAAGCTTGAAAAATACTAAGGCTGTATTTTTATCTAAGGGACACAGAAAATATCTGTAAAAAGCATAGTCACTCCCTGAAGGAGCGCATACCCTTGATGGGGCATAGAGAAGTTGGGACAAAAACATAAAACTATAAGTTGACTAAAAGTAACTTATGGATCTGGTCCATATCCCACAGTAATGATCACAATGTACATAGGGGCTCAGTAAACATTTTGTTTATGTTAGACACCATAAGGATAAAAATAGAATTAGTGATCAATGTGTGGTACTGTTCACTGTCATTCATGGTTAGATAAAGCATGGAATAATAGGAAAGCCAGAGAGCCAAGACCACTTTGGCTCTACCAGAAAAGATATGTAATATTTTTATGAAACAAAGACATAGTTGATTGAATGTTTAGACAAATATTGTGGAATATAAAAAAATATTGTGGAATATAGTGATATTTGTCTGATTAAAACTCAGGGAGCGAAAGCAGAAAGGAAACCTTTTGAATCCAAACTCCTCATGTGACAGGGGAAGTGATATGCCCATTACATAGAAGTTCAGGGCTATACACATCTCTCTTGACTCCAGGACTTAACAATTTCTCCACTACTCCATGCTGCTATGTTGGAAAGTAGTGAGAAGTAAGGCTAGGTAGATAAGGTGGTGCCTGACTAGCAGGGCATTATAGCTGGGAATACAGGTTTGGACATTGAAAAGCCAAGGTATAATTAGAGAAGGCATTGGCCAGTGGAGGAAAACTAATCCTAGGTTTACACAATGAAGAAAGAATTAGTTCCATTCTACAATCAGTAGACATCTGATAGTTTGGCAAGTACCCAGCATCAGAATGAGAAATTTGGCATCTGGGGATTTAATGTAAACACTGAAGGTAAACAGGGCACACAGCAGTGTGGCCCAGACCTTGGACAGCAGCCACCTGAATCTAAAGGATGATGGGTGTCAGCCAAACATTCATGAGTATCAAAGACACATCCCAACCACAGCACATAAAGCCCTGACTGATTGGATGTCCATGGATGTACAGAGCAATTTCACATGCTTGGTCCATGTGTGGAGAAATAACCTATTAGAGAAAGTCTTATTAATCATTATCTTTAACTATGTGACTCATGACTTTCTCCCAAGCTCTGTAAGATGCCTTGTGCCTGAGATACTAGTGTCACCATATAGTCACCTTCCACTGTCACAGACAACATGCTTCCTGTATCTAAGATTCATGGATGGCAAACTCACCACTTTAACCATTTTTAACCACTCCTTGACATTGTTTAGAATGGCTGCAAGCTTTTCCTTGACAACAGCCACAGTGACTGAATCACAGACTTCCATAACACATCTCAATTGACAGAAAAGGCAAGGTCATGAGGTCATCCGTATATATTTGTTTTAAAGGCAGAGTCATCAAGATTCAAGGTGTTTTTCAGGAATGATTTACATACAATGAAATACACTGTATCTCAGTAAAAGTTCAGTAAGATTTCGTGAAGACATGCCACCCACGTTACCCATGCTCCTGTAAAATTCAGAACATTTCAGTCACCCCAGGGAGTTTCCTTACACCCCCTCCTGATAAAGGTCTGCCCCACCCGAGGCAATCGGTGTTCTGATTTCTATCACCATGAATTAGGTTCTAGAATCTCATAAGTGGCATCATGAATAGACATTATCTTGTCTGGCTTTTTCCCTCAAGATACTGTTCTTTGATATTTGTCCATGTTGCTATATATGTGTCAGTAGTTTGTTCTTTTAGTTTTTGAGTAGTATGTCATTGTATAAATATACCACAGTTTGTTTATCCATTCTCCTGTTGATGGGCATTTGGATTGTTTCCAGATTCTGGAAATTATAAATAAAACAGCTACAAACAATCTTATACTAGTTTTTGTGGGCAGATGATTTCAACTCTCTTGAATAAACACATGAAAGTGGCTGTGTTGGGCATAGGATAAATACCTGTTTAACTTTATAAGAAACTGCCAGTTTTCCAGAGATATTATACCATTTTACATTTACACCCAGCAATGCATGAGGATTTTAATTTTCCCATATCCTTGCCCATATTTGGTGTTGTCAGTATTTTTCATTTTAGCCACTCTAGTAGGTGTGTATTGGTGTCTCATTATGATTTCAGTTTGCATTTTCATGAACTATTGAGCACTTTTATATGTGTTGATTGCCCATTTTTAGGTCTTTGTGTATGTGTGTGATATGTCTCTTTATGTGTGTACTAATTTTTTGGGTGGTAGGGTATTTTGTCTTTTTGTTTTTGGTTTGCTGGTACTGTGAATATTTTCTCCCCATTTACTTTTTGATAAGCAGAAAGTTTTTATTTCTATGATGTCTAATGTACCATGTTTTTTTCTCCTATGGTTAGTGCCTTTTGCATTCCAAGAAATCTTTTTCTATGCCATTTACAAATATAATCTGCTATGCTTTCATCTAGAAACTTCATAGTTTTAGCTTTTATATCTAGGTTGATGATACATTTTAAATAATTTTTTTCTGTATTATGTGAGGTAGAGATCAGGATTCATTTTTTCCCTTATGAATGTCCAGTTGTTGAAACATGATTTATTGAAAAGTCTTTCTTCTTCCCACTGAACAGCCTTGGTGTCTTTATCAAAAAATCACTAAGCCCTACATGTGCCAGTATATTTCTGGACTCTTTATTTAGTTTCATGGTCCTTTTTTCCATCCTTATACCAATTTCAAACTGTCTTTATTCTGTAGCATTATACAGAATATGTCAAGCCACGTCCAATATTGCTTTGGCTATTCTCAGTACTTTGCATTTACATATAAATTTTAGGACCAATCTGTCAATTTCTACCAAAGAGCCCATAGGATTTTGATTGCATTGAATCCAAAGAAAAATTTTGGAAGAACTGGCATGTTAGCAATATTGCACCTTCTAATTCATGAACATCTCCCAATATATCTAGGCCTTTAATTTCTCTGAGCAAGGTCTTATAGTTTTCAGTGTATAGTTCTTATACATTTTCCATTAGATTGATCCCTAAGTATTTTATATTTCTGATGCAATTAGAAATTATTTTTAAGGGCATCACGGGTGGCTCAGCGGTTTAGCGCCACCTTCAGCCCAGGGTCTGATCCTGGAGACCCAGGATTGAGTCCCACATCGGGCTTCCTGAGTGGAGCCCTCTTCTCCCTCTGCCTGTGTCTCTGCCCCTCTCTCTCTCTATCTCTCTGTCTCTCATGAATGAAGAAATAAAATCTTTTTTAAAAATTAAAAAAATATATAAAAAAGAAATTATTTTTAATTCATATTCCATTTAGGTCTCTTTTCCTTCCCCTCTTTTTAATATAGCTGTCTTAAGTATTTCCTCTACATACATTGAGCAGTATATATCAGATGGCATATAACTTTTGTTTAAACCATCAGATGCGATTGAAGAAACTCAGGAAGGAAAAAAAATTTATGAGAAATAAGTGAGAAATCCAGTGGGTGGAGCACCTAAGGAAGCATATTAAGGGTGGCAGACTCAACACTGTGGCCTTTTGACTTTCTCTCTTTCTTCTTCCTGCAGTGCAACTCAGTGCTCACAGATGGAGCAGACATTTTAAGAGCATGAGAATGAAGAAATACGAGAAAGCCAGAAGGATCTCTGGTCTCTGAAGGCATCATGAAGCTGCCATACCACCCTACTCTTCCTACCTCCAGATTTCTTGCTGTGAGAAAAATAAAAGCCATCTAGTTGAACTTGTATGAGGGAGAGGTACCCTTGTCACTAAGGTTTCCAATTCCATGGTTTGGGGTAGGGCCCAAGAACCTGCATCTTTAAGATGAGCTTGAAATGATTCTCATGCTAGTAATCATCCTGAAGAAGCTCTTCTTTGGCATGGGTAAGTAGGAAATTTCATAATTGGGGTGGAGTGGTAACAATTCAAGTAATAAATTACCAGTGGCATGCAGAAGCTTACAAATGACAGGGCACCTGGGTGGTTTAGTTGGTTAAGCCCCTGGCTCTTGATTTTGGCTCAAGGCATGATCTCAGGATCGTGAGATTGAGCCTTGCCTCCAGCTTCGCACTCAGTCCGGAGTCTGCTTGTCCCTCTCCCTATGTTCCTTCCCCACTCCATAAATAAATAAATAAATAAATAAATAAATAAATAAATAAATAAATAAATAACTATTTTTTTAAAAAAACACAATGCTTACAAATGACTGCTTAGGCTTTACATTATGATCCAACAACATGATCTTTAAATTTTCTCACTTATAAGACATGACAGAGGAAAGAAAACTGATGTTAAAACTAGAAATTGCTTTCAGCAGATTCAGTCACTTCAGTTCTCATTTAGCTTTATTATGAAATCCTACCAAGTAGCTGAAATGAGAGCATTTTCTTGCAGAGAATATTGACTTGGGTGATCTATACCAGAAATATAAGATCTATTCAATTGTCCTAAGTGCAGTTCAAGCAGTTCCCTTTCAAAAAGACAACACTAAATGTGATAAATGGATGCTACTCCTGTTTAAATAAATAAATGGTTTTAATTGTCAATATCAGTGCAAAAAAATTATAATATTTTCTTTCTGAGGGTATCTTACTTACAGACATTAGCCCTAGTTCTAACTTTTAACTATGACAGATCCCTTGCTAAAACAAATCCAACACACAATAGTCTGTTCTTCAACATAAGATAGACTTGTGATATTGTTTCTTTTCTTTATAAAATAGCAAGCTCCCCTCAAGCATTAAAAATTGTTAAAATTAATAAAAATTATTAAGACATAGCATGAGAATTCTTAGACTGAAATTTCTGTGATGTGTATATAACAAATATAAAATAATTACAGTGGAACTTTATGCAGGAGCCAGGCACTTAAGTACACTCATAACAATCAGGTGTAGACATAAATTAACTTTGGAAATTTCCTAAATGATGCATGCAGTGTAACACCAAAGCAGTTATTCCTGGTCTTCAATGACATGAATATTTAAATACAGAATCCATTCTTTCATACTTCCACAGCTTAAAAAGGGAGGAGTTGAGAAGAGCTGATGAGAGCAGGCTGAAGTGGCCCATATCTGTCTGTGGCCAGGGATTCAGAGGAAAAGAATGAGATTGTGGCCCTCCAGAATTCAGTTTGGTGGGGAAGACAAATAAGCAAATAAATCCTTATAGTGAGGTAAGTCTTTTGGGAATTATGGTCAGTCTGGGTCACTGGCCCATATAGGAGCAAGTTCTGAACTTCACTTGAACTGGGACTGAGATGAAGAGCAGGTATCCAAGAAGAAGTGCTGGCATTGCAGCTACATTTTAGAGGGTGGCATGAACATGGCTGTGTGCTGCCCTTGGAGGCAGGGAAGGGAGTGTTGTCATTTCCCACTGCTGGAGCACAATGCGCTTCTCAAGAGGGGGCACATATCCAGGAAGAAAGACTTTGGTCCCATGGCAAAACAAAAAGGCTTGGACACAATACCAGGGAATTCTATTCTAAAAATAATGGGCAATCATTAAAGGATACTAAGCAGGAAAATGAGCTAACTAGACATGCATGTTAGAAAGTTTACTCCAATTGATCAAATTTGGTGTTTATGATAATTTCTGCAAAGTTCTCAATATTAGAAACCTGCTCAGGAACTTCACCCCTAAAATGAATATTCTAAGTTACTTGTATTTCCCCTGAAATTGGACCCCAAAATAAAGATGATTTCCTATGCAATTCTTTTTATTTTTCTGACTTTCTTTCCTGGAGCCATTATGACAATTGGAAATTTCTCTAAATTCGAGGAATCAATGTGAAAATAATTTAAGAGAAACTTTCTATTAACATCTTTTCATTAATTTACTTCCCACAGTCAGCTTTTAAGTGAATCTCTAAAGAAGTTGCTACTATGGATTTCCAAAGTGCATTCTAATTGCAAAAGATAACTAATGAAAACAATAAAATGGCTGATATGACATAATAATTAAATAATATTACATAAATATATTTTTTCTTTACCATTCAGTTGTTGATGGACACTTAGATTGTTTTCATATCATGGCTATTGTGAATAATGCTACAATGAACATGAAGTATACATAATATCTTCCAAGTAGTAATTTCATTTCTTTAGGATGCATACCCAGAAGTGAATGGCTGGATCATATAGTAGTTCTATTTTTAATTTTTGAGAACCCCCCCATATTGTTTTCCATAGTGGCTGCACCAATTTACGTCCCCACCAACAGTGCACAATGGTTCCCATTTCTCCACACCCTCTCCTACACTTATTATTTTGTCTTTATAATAACAGACTTCTTAACAGGTGTGAGATGATATCTGATTGGCATTTGCCTGATGATGGGTAATGTTGAGCATCTTTTCATAGAGCGATTGGAGACTTGTATGTCTTTTTTTGGAAAAACATGTTTCTTCAGATACTTTGTCCATTTTTTAATCAGGCTACTTGGTCATGGTTTTGTTTTGTTTTGTTTTTGCTATTGAGTTGTTAAGTGTTCCTTATATAGTTTGGATATTAATCCCTTATTAGGTATACAGTTTGCAAATATTTTCTCTTATTCCATTGGTTGCCTTTTCATTTCCCTTCTTTTGCTGTCCAGAAGCGCTTTAGTTTGTTGTAGTACTACTTGTTTATTTTTGCTTTTGTTGTCTGTACTTTGGGTTACCAAGAACAATGTCAAGGAACTTTTCCCCTACATTTCCTTCTAGAAGTTTCAAAGTTTCAGGTCTTTAAGTCTTTAATCCATTTTGAGTTGATTTGTGTGTGTGATGTAAGATAAGCATCTAATTTCATTCCTTTTCATATAGATATTAAGTTTTTCCAATCCCTTTTATTAAAGAGACTATCCTTTCCCCACTGTGTATTTTTGGTGCTTTCCTTGAAAATAAGTTGACCACATGTGTGTGGATTTCAAGTTGTGTCAATGCATTTCCAGTTAAAGAAAGAGGAAGTGTTGGTTAGGTAATAAGAAGAATCATGCTTAATGCTCATTTAATAGTAAAATAGAGCCAGTAGACCTTTTCCTGCTCTGTAGGTACTGGGCGAGGTCACTTGGTCTCTCTTGCTTTTAACATAATAAGTAGCAGAGATGGGGAGAATTTCCATCTGAATTTTGAGCTACCAAAGAGAGCACTTCTCTGGGCCACCATACTATCCTGGGCCTCCCCTTAGAACCTTTTTCCCACTGTTTACCCAGGCTGGCTCCAAACACCTGAATGCTCTCCTTCAGCTGCAGGCACAAGACACTGCCGCCCTTTCCTGCAATTTGTCAATTTATTGGTAGGGAGCTTGTGACTCTCTTTCTTTCCCTCAAGACCCATTCCCTTGAGTAGGGATATAGAGTGAAACCACTTTGCTACTCAAGCATTCCCAACACTCCATATTGTCTAGAATGCACTCCTCCTGTCTGACCTTGATGGACTCTTTAGGGAGTATCATAAGAGACACCTCTGGCACTTTCAGGTTGTGTCCTTGGATTCCTTCTGAGTGCCCCCTCTCATGGGTTGAGTCTCCCACTAGGCCACCCTACCCCAACATACACCATTCAGCCAAACGGAGCAGATTTCTATCCAATACTGAATCTAGGACAATGAGATGTTCTTTCATCATTCACTCACATGTTCCTTAATCATATAGTCACTCATTCAAGAATCATTTATTGAACATTTACTGTGTACTGGTCACTTTGCTAAGCACTGAGGAATACAGTGATGAACACGACAGGAAACTTTGTGAACTGGATGAAAGAACTGGAGTTACACACTATATAAGGAATGAACAAATGTGGAAAGTTAACAAGTTATGCGAACACACTGAGGAAACCAGCAGGAGATTGAGGAAAAACCACCTAGGAAAGGTCACTTCAGACAAGGTGGGTGAAGAATGCCCTGAATGAGGAAGTAACGTTTGAGCTGAGACATAAAGATGAAATAGGGGGACCCACACGAAGACCTAGGGAAGAGCGTCCCCTAGAGAGGAAGCTGATTGTAAATGCTGGCAGACTGCCAAGAGCTTGGACCATTCTGTGGGAGTCAGCAGGCCAGACCATACTGGGCTTTGTGGAGTGTGTAGGTTAAATTTTATCCAAAGAGCATTGGGAAGACATTGAACAGTTTTGAGCTGGGGGAGAGACATGATCTGATTTATGTTTTAATAAGAGAGCTCTGGCTGCTGCATAAAGAACAAATTCTAGGTACAACTGGGGATTCCAGCTTAAAGCTAGAGTAATCTGGGCAAGAGATAATGTGAAGACAATGAGGATGGAGAGCTGGGGACATACTCAAGATATATTTTGGACCTTGAACAGACCGCACTTGCTGAAGGATTGGTTGTAGAGGAGTGAGAAAGGAAAAATGCCAGGGTGACTCCTGAAACTTGTTCTTGAAAGGCTGGGCAGGCAGTGATGCCATTTTCTGGACAGAGCAAATTGAGGGAGGCTCTGACAGGGGTCTCTCCAGGGTGCCCTCACTGTGAGCTGATTGGGTGCAGATGGGAATGCTGACCTACAAGTGTGCTTCCCTCACTTTGGTGATATTATGAAACACGGTGGCCAACTTGGCCTCATCCTCTCCTGTAATTCTAATGACTCTGTGATGTGGCTTCTATAATACCCTGAGACAGAAAACAGGTAAGAAAGTAAGCAACACCAACAAGGTACCAGCATGGATTTTATTTTATTTGGCTATGGAAGTAATTTTTGTTTATGTATGCAATGAATGAAAACACCTCTCTGAGCATCTTCCATGATGAAGCATTGTTCTAGAGTGATGATGATGACGATGATGATGAAGCAACAGCCAGAAAGCTTTAAACCTTCACTGTGTGCCAGGCAGTTTATTGAGGACTTCATATGCATAATCTTCTGGAACTCTCCAGCAATTCTGTAAGGGTACAATTATTGTCACCCATGTAAGGACAAACTGAAGCTCAGAGAGCTTAAGTGACTTGCCTTGGGTAACATGGTAGAAATGATAAAACCAGAAGTGGAAATCTCCCTAAAAGAACCTCCTGAAAACCTAAATCCATGTCTGACCTTTTAACCTCTGTCCCCTCCTCATCTCGCACAGCGCCGGGTAAAGCACAAATGCTCAGTGTTGAGAGCTTCAATGTGCTTTTTAAACGTGCTCCATCAGATCATTCAGATGGTGTGTCGTGTGTATGTGTTTGTGTTGGGGGGCATGTGAGGTCACTTTGAGAGAAGCCACTCTGGTGGCTGGAATTTAAAAGATGGTTTGGAGCCACAGGATGTCTGGACTAGAAAGAGCATTTGATGCCATCCAGCTGGGCATTATTAATTTTCTTGTGAGAAAATTGGGGCACAGAGAATTTAGGTCTACGTGGTGAATTTATTGGTGTGGAAATTGAGGGCCAGATAATTTAAGTGACATGCCCTGGATTGCACAAGCATTAACAAGTTGAGCTGCTGCGTCCATGGGCCCAGCTCTGTCTCTCCCTGACACCAGATCTGTCCTGGATTCCACAGCGACACCCCACACGCCTGCCCTCATGATACAGTGCATGTGAGGATTGCCTCACCTGGGCTCACACTACACATAGCTTGCATCATCTTGCATCACTTAGTGAGTCTCTCTGGGGCTCAACTTCACCATCAGTAAAGCAGATGTAAGACAAGACTCAGGTCCATCCATCATGCAGGTTATATGAAATGGTAAGGCTTTCAAAGGACAAGGCCTGACAGACATAATAATAAATAATAAATAATTATTTATTTTATAATAAATATAATAATTATATCGGAATAAATAATTCATAATAAATATATGCATTAGGCCATATTTCAAAGTATTCATTTACAAGCTTTGGCTTTTCTCAGGTACCTCTGTTTCCCTTTGTTCTCATGCACATTTACAAGGCTTATTGCCTGTGACTTTGGGAGGGATGTAACAGGAAATGGCTTCCTGAAATTCTTCCCCAAACCCCAATCCCCAAGATCAGAGAGGATTCCCAGGTACAGCCCGAGCGAAATTGAAAAGGGACATTCTGCAAAAAATGCAGGATGGGGAAAACGAGAGTTCTGTGGCTCCCAAGTGAAGAAGGAAGCAGGCCCCACATCCTAGAATGGGTTTCTAAACCCTCTGGGTTTTGTCTGGGCACATATGAAGTCTCCTGAAGAAGTCCTCGACTCAGAAGTATGGCAGAGATGCCAAGAAACCATGCAGACACAAGTGTAGTGAGAGCTGACCAGAACCCCCATTTCCCTGTGCCTTGGCATCACCATCATCTTGAAATCATGTCAAAATTTGCGGTGTTTAGAGCATCTCCAAAACCATGGCCCAACCCTCAGTGGGGAGAACCCCAGGGATGAGTTTAATTTCTTATCAGCTAGAAGAAAGAAAAACTTTAGGTTAAAAATGAAGTTGAATTATAGATAGTGAAGCGACCACTGCTTGTCCCAAATGTAGTGGATAAGTGTCCAGGACCACTCATGGAGAAAAAGAGTGAACTCTGCCAGCAGCTTGCACCCTGCAGGTACCCCAGCCCATGCTAATGGTGCCCAGGGCTGAAAGGAAGAGAAGGGTAAGCTCGGTCCTTTCTCCGAGCAACCCCAGGGCATTTGGGAACATCCAGTAGCAGATCCAGGTTCTGTGGGGCCTCGGACTTAGAAATTTGTGGCACTTTTAAGGGGCCAAAAAAATATAAACTACCAATTATAAAATAAGTCCTAGCAATGTAATGTACAGCATGGTGACTACAGCTAACATGACTGTGTTGCGTATTTAAAAGTTCCTAAGAGAGTAGATCTGAAAAGTTCTCATCACAAGAAAAAACAATTTGTAACTGTGTGTGGTGATGGATGTTATCTTGACTTTTGTGCTGATATCACTATATGCAAGCATGGAATCATTATGTTGTGCACCTGAAACTAATACAATGTTATATGTCAATTATACCTCAAAAATGGAAAAAAAGAATACAAAATCACAAATATAAAAGTAGGAACAAAAGCAAATATGTATCTAGAATAAGAAAAGAAATTCCAACATTTTTTGCTGACTTTAAAAAAAAAACTTGACGAACATTACACAAACATCACAAAATAGAAAAATAACAGTATTAAGTGTTTAATGCACCTAAGCAAGATATTTTTTTTCTATTCGGCTGCATATTCTTTGATCCTTTCTACATGTGACAACAGTTTTATAGTATCCTTTTCTACATAGTAAAAATAGGATTCAGTCTCTCCTCTAACATGGTTGATTGACATGTGTTTTTATGATCAGCTGTTGCAATGTATAAAACATGCAACTTCACAGACATTCTTGCTGGTCTTATTGCTACTAGTTTGTGGCCTATGAGCATAAGAATTCTGACAAACTCAAATGTATGTGTTGCCATCTAATATTTTTTAAAGATTTTATTTATTTCTTAGAGACAGAGAGAGAGAGAGAGAGAGAGAGAGCATGAATGGGGGTGGGGTGGTCAGAGGAAAAAGCAAACTCCCCATTGAGCAGGGAGCCTGATGTGGGGCTTGATCCCAGGATCCCGACCTGAGCCGAAGGTAGACGGTTCACTGACTGAGCCACTCAGGTCCCCCACCATCTAATTTTTAAATTTAAAAAGTACACATTTTATTAATGTATACAATAATGACAAAACATGATTTTAGTTTATTCATCATTGGGGCATTAACACCAAATAACAAATTACTATCTCCCTTGGTTGCATACAGAAGAAACAAAGTTGCACCAATACCTTTTAAATTTTTTTAAAGATTTTATTTGTTTATTCATGAGAGACAGAGAAAGAGGCAGAGACATAGGGAGAAGGAGAAGCAGTGTCCCTGCAGGGAACCTTATGCAGGGCTCAATCCCAGGACCCCAGGATCACGACTTGAGCCAAAGCAGACACTCAACCACTGAGCCACCCAGGTGCCCCTCTTTTAAGTGTTTTTATGTGAAAAGTATGTTTTACCACTGCTCTAAAATTTTCTGACCTGAACTGCGTCGATGTAGTAGACATAAGGGAGTGTGCCTCTGGCTTTTTTGTTGTTGTTGTTATTTAGTTTTACACAAGAACTGTAAAATTTGGAAAAATCCTCAGCCAGCAATTTAAAAATTTTTGATCAAAAAATTGAAGCATATTGGGGATCCCTGGGTGGCGCAGCGGTTTGGTGCCTGCCTTTGGCCCAGGGCGCGATCCTGGAGACCCGGGATCGAATCCCACATCAGGCTTCCGGTGCATGGAGCCTGCTTCTCCCTCCGCCTGTGTCTCTGCCTCTCTCTCTCTCTGTGACTATCATAAAAAAAAAAAAAAAAAAAAAAAAAAAAAAATTGAAGCAAATTGTCAGAGAAATTACCCATTTATCATTTTTAAGACTAATAAGTTGAGAGAAAGGCCAAAGTGAGACCTAGGCACCAGGTAAGACCACCTCTCCTTGTCAGGTGCTGACTCCGCTGCCAGCATCGGAGAGCCAGGTTCCTTCTCGCTCTCCATTCTCTGTTCTTGTCCTATAGAAAGTTTCCTTTTGTGGGATATTCATGCTTTCACTGTATTCTGTCAAAGGGAGATCTAACCCAGAAAGTTGAGTACTCCTGAGGTTGAACAACGAGTGGTATAGAGATTAAGACATGGAGGCTAGAACAAGACCTGCAGCAAGATTCTTGCTTGGATATTCCATTTAAGCAGTTTAAGGAGTGCTGTGTGTTTTTAAATGGGAAGCACGTGTCTCAGTGAGTTGAACTTGTGTCGAATGTGGTATCTCACCAAATATCTTACTCTTGGTGCACCTCCTTGGCTCAGTTGATAGAGTGTGTGACTCTTGATCTCAGGGTCATGAGTTCAAGCCCCATGTTGGGTGTTGAGATTACTTAAAAAAATATCCTACTCCTAAGTTCTTTTCTAATGTATGGCACACTTATAATGGATGTGCTCTGTTATCTAGTATATTCCTAACAATATTACCCAGACATTATTGAGAACTGAGTACTGTATTTAAAAGTGTACATGCCAGGGGCATCTGGGTGGTTCAGTCAGTAAGTGACTGACTCTTGGTTTCAGCTCGGGTCATGATTTCAGGGTCATGAGATCAAGCCCCATGTTAGGTTCCATGCTTAGCATGGAGTCTGCTTGGCACTGTCTCTCCCTCTGCCCCTCACCCTGCTCCCTCTGTCTTCAAATACATAAATAAATCTTAAAAAAATAAAAATAAAAGTGTACATGCCTGAGTGTTAAAAGAACCTTTCTGCACATTAGCTACTGATGCCTTACTTTTGAACCTTGGTTTCTCCTCCATGACTCACATCCTTCCAGTGCCCAGCATCCAAGAACATGCTCAGATCACCATGGGACACCTGGTCCTATACTTTTGTGTCAAGAGGCCAGGTAAATCCAGTGGCCAGCCATAGAATTATCTCTGGAAGCTATTCCTAAACCTGAATGGTCAAGAATCTGACTCTACACACCAAAGAGACTGTGATCACATAAATGTATCCCACTAAGCCAGACTAAATGTACCCCATCTTAACTTCACCTACCCCAAAACGCCCATATCCACACCCTACCAGAGGAGAAGGTGGCATGGAGCGACACAGTGATCCTAACCACTTGTGGTTAAGTCCTCTGACTTTTGCAAATTTTATAAAAACACAGGACCCTGTGAAACCACTGTGAAAGGCTTCACCCAGAGTCTTTGGAAGGAGCTTATGCACCTGACAGGACCTGAAGCTTAAGCTTTATTGCCATCCCAATAAATCCGCTTCTCAGAACAGCAAAGTAACTCACAAGCTAATACTTCCCAAAGATGAATTTTTGTGTAAATGGAGCCACCATTCCTTAATTCAGCTGAGTGAGATAGTTCACATTTTTTTGTATATTTTTTTATTGGAGCTCAATTTCCCATCATATAGCATAACGCCCAGTGTTCATCCCGTCAAGTGCCCCCCTCAGTGCCCGTCACCTAGTCACCCCAACTCCCCACCCACCTCCCTTTCCACTACCCCTTGTTCAATTCCCAGAGTTAGGAGTCTCTCATGTTCTGTCTCCTTCTCTGATATTCCCACTCATTTTCTCTCCTTTCCCCTTTAATCCCTTTCACTATTATTTATATTCCCCAAATGAATGAGACCATATAATGTTTGTCCTTCTCCGACTGACTTATTTCACTCAGCATAATACCCTCCAGTTCCATCCACATTGAAGCAAATGGTGGGTATTTGTCATTTCTAATGGCTGAGTAATATTCCATTGTATACATAAACCACAGCTTCTTTATCCATTCATCTTTCGATGGACACCGAGGCTCCTTCCACAGTTTGGCTATTGTGGACATTGCTGCTATAAACATCGGGGTGCAGGTGTCCTGGCGTTTCACTGCATCTGTATCTTTGGGGTAAATCCCCAGCAGTGCAATTGCTGGGTCCTAGGGCAGATCTATTTTTAACTCTTTGAGGAACCTCCACACAGTTTCCAGAGTGGCTGCACCAGTTCACATTCCCACCAACAGGGCAAGAGGGTTCCCCTTTCTCCACATCCTCGCCAACATTTGTTGTTTCCTGTCTTGTTAATTTTCCCCATTCTCACTGGTGTGAGGTGGTATCTCATTGTGGTTTTGATTTGTAGTTTTGATCACTTCCCTTCAGAGAAGGCAAGTGATGCGGAGCATTTTCTCATGAGCTTGTTGGCCATGTCTATGTCTTCTTTGGTGAAATTTCTGTTCATGTCTTTTGCCCATTTCATGATTGGATTGTTTGTTTCTTTGCTGTTGAGTTTAATAAATTCTTTATAGATCTTGGACACTAGCCCTTTATCCTATATGTCATTTGCGAATATCTTCTCCCATTCTGTAGGTTGTCTTTTGGTTTTGTTGACTGTTTCTTTTGGTGTGCAGAAGCTTTTCATCTTGATGAAGCCCCAATAGTTCATTTTTGCTTTTGTTTCTTTTGCCTTCATAGATGTATCTTGCAAGAAGTTGCTGTGGCCAAGTTCAAAAAGGGCATTGCCTTTGTTGTCCTCTAGGATTTTGATGGATCCTTGTCTCACAGATAGTTCACATTTAGTTGTCTGAAAACAGAACAACCTGACTCTGAAAAGTCATTTCTGGACTAATAGTTACTTACTGTGCACCTCCTTGCCTAGGCACTGTGCTGAGCTGTAAGGCCAGAGAGAAGAAAATGTGGTCCCCTGCTCTTGAGGGGGTCACTGATGGCAAAGTTGATCTCTACCCTGTGGCATGTGCCATGTATGAGAAATGAACAGAGTTTAATGGCACACTAACAGAGGCACATGCGATCCTTGGATAGAGGGAGTGGTAGGGGGAGGGGGGCATAACTTGGGGGAGGGGGAAGGTAGGGGGGTGATGCCTGAGCTGAGTTTAAGGGTAAAGAGTGTTTGGGTGGAGATGAAGGACAGGAATGCTCTTCTGCCTTCACCCTGGGCTGTGTTAGGTCATCTTCTGTAGTGATTTCCTAAAGCCTAAAGGTGAATGGACCAGCCAGCTGGGTAAAAAAGCATCCACTGAGTAGAAGGAAGATGGAGAGTGTGTTCACAGAGTCCTCACTGCCGCCCTAGGAAATGATGAAACCCCTAAACCCTCCCTTTGGAAATGTCACCAGTCTCTGTTCACAAAAGCACCCCCTGGTGGAGATGCTTAGTAGGACAAATACACTCAGCCTTTCTAAAAAACCCAGGCTTTAGAGCTCTGAAACATGCATCTGTGTATTTTACTTATAAATCTTGGAAAAGAGTTATGGTGCTAATATGCTACTTCATTACGTATATTCAGATTAAAAATTTAAAGATATGGACACAAAAAATGAATTGAAATAAGAAAAATTTAGTATTTCCCCTCCCTACCCACTGGGACCATCCTGCATGCCCTTGGAGCACATAGCATTATTTTGGAAACCTCTGAAAACATATGCCAACTGTGCTGGACAGCAGCATGGGGCAAGGGTTAAACATGCCCAGAGGTGCCTGGGTGTCTCGGTCGGTTGAGTGTCCAACTCTTGATTTTGGCTCCAGTTGTGATCTCAGGGTCCTGAGATTGAATCCCAAGTTGGGCTCTCTGCTCAGTGGGAAGCCTGCTTCTCCCTCACCCTCTACTCTGCCTTTCCCCCCTGTTTGTGTTAGCTTGGTCTCTCTCTCTCTCTCTCTCTGTCAAATAAATAAATAAAATATTTTTTAAAAAATGTAGACTCAGGAGTCAGCTGGCCTGAATGTGAATGCTGGCTGCACCACATCCTTGCTGGGAGACAATGGTTATATCCTTTTTAAAAAACATGAATGGTAACTGCAAACACCTCACAGAATTCTTGGAAAAGTTTGTTAATATAAAACATTGAAATCAGTACCTGGCATATGGCCAGCATTTTATAATGTTACTTATTATTTTCCTCAGTGCCACTATTAAAAATACTTTTAAATATGGGGTGCCTGGCTGGGTCAGTCCATGTTGCATGCAGACTCTTGATCTTGGAGTTGTGAGATCGAGCCCCACATTGGGCTTGGAGCTTACTTAAAAAAAAATTATTTGAAATCTTTTTTTTTTTTTAACGTTGTCCTTTAAACATTTTTTTAAAAACCAGGATAGGAGGAAAAGGAAAGATAAGTCTGGAAGGACTTCCTGAAAAAGATGATTCCCAGTTGAATTCGAATTCTGAGTTTGCTGAATGAAGGTGAAGGCAGCAAGAGTCAGCTCAGCCCTTTCTTAACTAAACTATATTGTTAAAACTTCTTCATGGATGTTAGTCTTTATTCTTGTGTCTCCTTCCTATCTTTCATCCAAACTCCTCTCCAGAGCCTCTGTGTTGTTTTGAGGGCCTTTTTCACTTACTGCCTAAAGGAATGCACTTAATGGCTGATGTTTGCTCACTCTCCCTATGTGTCCTCAGTTTGCCCTATAATCAAAAAGTAAAGCCGGTCCACCCCCAGCCTCCCCAGCAGTCAGGGGTGGACTTGGCACCCCTTTCTGTACTGGAGGGGTAGGCATTTCTTTCTTTTGCTGTGCCCTATTCTTTCTGCCTCAGTGTGCTCACAGAACCCAGAAGTATAGTGCCCATATTGAAACCTCAAAGATAAAAGAGTCACACTAAAGCTGATGAGCCAGCTTTACTGGGGAGTTCCCTGAACCACTACACAAGCCCTGAGCTTCTTTTTGTATTAAAAAATATAAACCTCCCTACCCACTGTTGAGCTGCTGTTTGCTGGGGGTTTTATTATTTGCCGTCACACATATTCATGCATCTGAATTGGCCATATCAATAAGGGATGACTAATAGAACTGAATGAAGAAAGGCTGTGGGGGCATGGTAGGCCCCCTGAGGAGGCCTGGACATTTAAACCATTAGAAACCCAAGAACTTGGGGTGCCTGGGTGGCTCAGTCAGTTGGGTGTCTGGCCTTTGGTTTCCACTCAGGTCACGGTCTCAATAGAACGTGGGATCTACCTGCATCAGGCTCCATGCTCAGTAAGGAGTTTGCTTGAAAATTCTCTCCCTCTGTCCCTCCCCGTACTCCTGCTTTATCTCTCGCATTCTCTCTCTAAAATAAATAAATAAATAAATAAATAAATAAATAAATAAATAAATAAATAAATAAATAAATAAATAAATCTTTTTTAAAAAAACAACAAAAAGCAGAATGAAAGAAAGCCAAGAACTTTACTCAGAGGCTGCAACTACTTTGATGCTGATTATTACTGCCATCTAGTGGTAGCATCTTGGAACTAAATACTCTCACTTGGGCCATGAACTGTCATTCCTGCAGATCTTTCTTCTCCCATCATTCATTCATTCACTCACTCACTCACTCACTCACTCACTCACTCATGTGTTCATTCTACAGATATTTTATTAGAATGTAGTATATGTGGCAGGTTCTAATAGATACAATAAGGAAATACAATATTGAAGAGAAATCCAGCTCCTTACCACCTCCTCCACCCCGAAACTTACTTGTGGGAAGATAGCAATTAATCAAATTTAAAAATGAAAAAATATAGCTGGAAAGAGCTCTATGAAAAGAACATGGTGCTATGAGAATCACTGGTAGGGATTTTCCGTATTGGGGTGATGGATAGGAGGTTAGAAAAGGCTTTCCTGAGGATGTTCTGACTGGCCTTAGGAAGGGAACTATCTGAGCAGTGAGACCAGTCATGAAAGTGAACTGTAGTAAAGGGAAGGAGTGTGTTGAGTGCATGGGAATAGGAGAGGACCATGTGTCCAGATCAGTACTTGATACTAGGTATTCTAGTTCTTGAATTGAGACTATGGTTGTTAATTGTAATGACCATAAAATTACTTTACCTAAGAAGTTAAAAGGATACAGGCTAACAGACAACTACAGGACACTCCACACCAACAGCAGAACACACATTCTTCTCAAGTGCACGTGGAACATTCTCCAGGACAGACCATGTGCTAGGTTATAAAATGAAGCCTCGATAAATCGAAAAGGATTGAAAGTATACATAGTATGTTCTCTGGCCACGATGGAATAAAATTACTAGTGAATTAAAGTGAGAACGTTTTATAGAAAGAATTTTATTAAAATTTGTTATTTTTGCATTTTATAAATTTAAATATTATAAAGTCTCAAGCTCTGAGTATTATAATATGAATTATTCAAAGCCCATGTGCCATAATGGAACGTTGAATTATGGCATAATGAACTTTGTAATGTGACAATGTAGCTCTTTATATAATAAAACAAAGCTTGTGAAAAAATTCTTTACCATCTTGGTTTTCAGTTCAAATACTCTAACATAAAATAAAAGGAGTAAAGTAATAGTATGTTATCAGTGAAATAAACAAAGGTGGGCGATCCACTCAGAAAACTGTGGGACATGATCTAGGGCACTGTCACCTGTGCAGGGAGAAGGGGATTCTCTGGGGAACTATGCAGCACCAAAGTCCATTCAGAATGGCAGTGGTTTTGTTGTGAGCACTGAGGGCAAGGGAGAAGCATAAGTAAAAGAAAAGTCCCAGGTTTGTGACATGAACAACTAGGAGACTGGCAGGGGCATTTCATGAGCTAAAGAGGAGAACACAAGCTGAGTTCAATTTTGGAAGTGTTGGGTGTGAAGCATCTGGGAAACATCAAATGTAGTGGGTGCTGGTAGCAGTGAGGGGAGGTAGACAAGTACACCCATAAGAAGCAGCATTCAGTGAGGCAGGAGGGAAAGCAAAGAGAACATTTTGTGTTCTTCAAAATGCAAAAGAAAGATGGCTTGATCTCTCCTCCATGCTCACAAAGCACTTGAAATGGCAACTCTAGTAGCACTTAACTCATGGCCTCAGAAGTATTCTTGAGTCTATCTTCAGCTCAGAATAGAGTTCCGTGAAAGGAAGTTAGCAAACAGTTGTTCAAAAACTGCAGCGGTGATGCTAAAATGAATGAACAAATGAAGAGGTACCAAAGGGAAGGGAACAGCATGCCATGTGCAGCAAGCGGAGTGAAGAACGGAAGGAAGAGAAGATTAAGAAAGTAAAAGCAATTATTTCTCTTTATTTCTAGCCTCCAGGATCTCTCAAGCCATGCAGGAAAGCTCTTGTGTATACAGCCAGCCCAACACCGTTCAGAACCCCCTACCTATGTGAAAGCTGATGGCCCTTAAAGAATTGAATGCCACCTCTCATAATATAGGCTGATGGATGGTCCCTTGGTCTTCGGGGGTTTGGCATCTCATCAAGAAGAGGTGGTTACAAACTCATCCCCAGCTGGGGGTTCTCTGACTAAAATTCATGTGGAATTAAATAATTCTAGCCACTTTGGGAGAGGCAGCTTATAATAAAGTTGCCCACCCTCTCCTTGCCTCTCCAGTTAATTTCCCTGATCTACTTCTTTACTAAGTAATCATCCTCTTCTGTGTTGGAACTCATGGGTTGTCTACAAGCTTCTTTATTATTGTCATTGCTGATTGCTTTTGCTTTGCTGTCATTTCAATGAGTTCACATGATGGAAATGGTGGGGAAAATGAAGTCAGGTGCTTGAGGGATGGTGGATCAAATGGCCATTACAAGTGGGGATCATTTGTAATCTGCAACTTTTAAAGGATCATTTCTAACTCTCAAATATTAAGTTACATTTCAATTCATGTCCCCCAACATTTTGTTTACCTCAGATTAAAAGCAGGGTTTGTTTGGGTCAAAGTCTGTACTACGTTATTTTAATTACTGTTGTAAAGTGTCAGACTGACTTTGGAACAGAAGGAAACCTAGAGATAAAACACTTTGTAAGACATGATTTTTATTACCTGCCGCTACAAGTAAAATGAAAGGGAGTTTCCATTTATATGAGACCCAGAAAACAACATTTTTACTGCCTCATGGATTTTCTAAAGATTTTTCTAAGATATAAAGATAACATTTGTTCATCACATATAACTAGTAACTGGAGAAAAATGTACAAAAGAAAATGGAATCACTTATAATTGCATCATATCGGGAATCAGTGTGAATGACTATTCACATTTTTAGAACTTGCCCCAATAAACTTTTTAAAATAAATAATATCATTTAAGGCATAATTGTATATATTTTGCAATTTAACACTTTATAAGGAGTAACTTCCTGTGTCATTAAATTTCTTATAATCATAACAACTGTTTAATATTTCCATCTAAGGGATGTACCATAATTCATTTAACCTTTCAACTGTAGGTTTAAGAAAAACAGTAAGGAGTATTTTAGTTTATCGATCTTTGTGTGAATTTCTGATCATTCTACATTCATGGAATGGATTTACTGCTCAAATGAGTATAAACATGTTCAAGTCTCTTGGTGGTCAAGCATTCTCTTAATTATTATGGTATTTGCCAAGCAATGACTTGTGACCAAGAACTATATAGAAGATGCTGGGGATATAGCAGTAGACAGAAAAAGAACATTCCTTTTCTATGAGAAAATTATTTGCTATAAGGGGAAATTGACATTTAAAAGTAAATAAATAAATAGCAATCTAGTATTAAAGGAGGAATTAACAGTATTTTTGAAAATATTTACTTATTTAGGTGGGGAGCATGAGCCGGGTAAGGGGCAGAGGGATAGGGACAGGGAGATAAAGAGAATCTCCAGCAGACTCCCTGCTTAGTGGGGAGTACAAGGTGGGGCTTGATCCCATGTCCCTGAGATCATGACCCCAGCCCAAGTCAGACACTTAATGGATTAAGCCATACAGGCACCCCAAATTTAACAGTATTAAGTAGACCTAACAGTGGAGGGAAAAGAGAGTGTTGAATGAAAGCTCCACCAGAAGATGACTTTCAGACAAATCCTCAGCCATTCCATCATCTGAGGGAAGGGCATTTCAGACAAAGGGAATAACGAGTCCAAAGATAAAAGCATGAGAAAAGACTTGTCCTATTTTAGGAAGTGAAAGGAGACTGGAGTCCCTGTTGTGTGTTTAGCTTGGGGAATAGTTCCATCTCAGGCTGATACTTAGAAACCAGATCATGCATAGTCTGGTGGGCCAGGGCAAGAAGCTTACTCTTTGAACAATGGGTAGGCAGGAACTGTTTTTCAGTAGGGAAAGCTAGGATCATAATGTTTGGAGAATTCTCATCCTGATTGGCAGTTGGAGAATAAAAAAGAAGGTAAGAGCCCTAAAGGAGAAACCAGTGAGAAGGACACTGCAGTAACCTATGTCCCAGAAGGTGGCTAGGGAAATCAAAAGAGGTAGGCTAATTTGGCATATATTTCGGAGTATCAAGGTATATGGAATATATGGAGTATATAGAGTATATAGCACCTGGCAGTTAATTATCAAATAGCAATAGGAAGTTGAGGAAAAGGTGGGAGTGGGGAGGTGATAGGAGATGGTTCTAAACTATCATCTAGTGCTTGAGTAAACGAGTGGATGCTGGATAACATGGTACTATTATATACATGGGAGCAGTTGCAGAAAAAATCTATTTTACACATATTAAATACGAGATGCCTATTAGACACCAAGTTGAGATAATAAAGACAAATGTTATTGGAGTTGGGAGTAGAAAATATGGAATAGTGAGAAATACGAACTTGAAAATATCAGTAAAAGTGAAGAATCAAGAGAGGTTATTAAAGATGGCAAGTGGCAGTGTGCTTATATACTGATGGGAATAATCCAGGAGAAAAAGAAAAAGAGAAATTGAAAATGCACAGCATACAGAGGATTATGGAAAAACTGAAGTCCTAAGAGAACCCTGGGAGACAGCATGGAACATCCAAGGTATACCAACTAAGGTACATGGAACTGGGAAACTTATTCGCCAACTTCCATCAGTCACTGGTTGAGATTGCCACCCAAGAGGTGGCAGTGGACAGTTATTCCCCAGCATTTCTGGCCTTCCCTGGACATATGCTGAGCCAATTCTGGTGAGCAGAGAAAGCCATCAGGCCCACTACTAAGTGCTTTTGTTAGAAGCTTTGGGTTGGCATATACAGGAATGGTGAGTGCCAAGGGTAAATGGGGCACCAAAAGGATCTTCTACTCTCCCACGTGGTATTTTCTTCATGGAATCTGAATTTTAAACATAGAGACAAAACTGACGACAACAACAACAACTTTGGGTGATACTGAATAGGTGTCAAGAAATAAAAAAATTGTTTTACCCATAGCCTTGTGCCTCTCATACAGAGAGACCTGAATTGGGGAATTTAATGAATGTTAACTCTCTGGGTCTCAATATCCTAATGCGTAGAACGATGGGAAAAGTAAGTAAGTAAAAAGAATAGGGCTTCTTTACAACTCTAATTTTCCACTATTTGAGTTTAGGTGTAAGGGAACTCTTCTTTGTTCTCATTAGCTGTATCAAAGCATTTCAACAGGTATTTAGTATCTACCGTCTAACCACTTCAACTTATATCTCTTTTGAGTATCTACTCTTCGCTAGTCACTGTTCAAAGTGCTTTATATATAATATCTTTAATCATGGCAGGCATCTGAGAAAGGTAACGTAAGTCTCATTTTGTATATGAGGATTCTGATTCTGAGAGGTGCTATGATTTACTCAGATCCTTCTAACTTGCAAATACTTGCTTTGTTTTTTTAATACTGCATGACAGTGAGACGGTGATGACTATGTGCACAAGGAAAGGAAATGAGGAAGCTGTAGTTGGCTCTTCACTCTCAGCAAATGCTGCGGCCGCTGACAATGACCCGAGAGCAGCATGAGAACATGGGAAGACTTTCTCCAAATTCAGCCCATCATTCCAAGTGCACTTCTTTCTTTGGATGCATGAGCGGAACTGAAGAGAGTGCACGAGGGTTCTGGAGTTTACCGACTAATTAGACGTTTTTAAGCCCACAGAATTCCTTGTTATTGTTAATCTCCCCTTAGGCTGCAGCCAGTGGACGGTTGACCACAACAAAGATGGCGGCAGCGGCCTCACCACGGTAACGGCGACGCTATTTGCCAACGAGCGCGTCAATGTTTACTTCCGGCCTGCCTGTTTAACGTCACTTCCGACCCCGGCTCCGCGGCGTGTGCGCCGTTCTTCCCGCTGCCGCGGTGCCCACGCCGAGCCCCGGGGCTGTGGGATCTGAGTGAGTCTCGCGGAGGGAATCCGAGGGAATGTGGGGCCGGCAACATGGAAGGGGAAGGTGGGAAGCCCGCGGCTGTGGTCGCGGTTGTGACTGAGCCTCGGTTTACCCAGCGATACAGAGAGTATCTCGAGAAGCAGCAGCTCCTAGATAGACAGCACCGTCTGGAAAAGATGCCGGATGGCACGGTGGCGCTGCCGGTGCTGGGCGAGGCTGTCCCTGAGCGGCACCTGCGGGAGCTGCGGGACCGTGTGGCTCCAGGCAGCACCTGTAGGGTAACGCAGCTCCTGGATCCCGTTCCCTCAAAGAAGGCCCAGGGTGGTTCGCCCGCCCAGAGGCTGCGTCTTGAAGTGAGTCGCTGGGTAGAGGGCCGGGGAGTGACGTGGTCCGCTGACTTGGAGGCCGATTTGCCCCGATCTTGGCAACGACACGGTAACCTCTTGTTGCTGAGCGAGGACTGTTTCCAAGCCAAGCAGTGGGAAAGTCTGGAACCTGAACTCTGGAAGACTGTTGCGTCGGCGCTTGGCGTCCGTCGTGTGGCCAAACGAGGGCGGGTGTCACCCGATGGCACTCGAACACCAGCAGTGACTCTGCTGCTGGGCGACGATGGCTGGGTAGAGCATGTGGATAATGGGATCCGATATAAGTTTGACGTGACCCGGTGCATGTTCTCCTTCGGAAACATCACGGAGAAGCTTCGAGTGGCATCGCTGCCCTGTGCTGGAGAAGTGCTGGTGGATCTGTATGCGGGGATTGGTTATTTTACATTGCCCTTCCTAGTCCATGCTGGGGCTGCCTTCGTCCATGCCTGTGAGTGGAGTCCCCATGCTGTAGTTGCTCTGAGAAAGAACCTTGATATCAATGGAGTAGCACATCGGTGCCAGATACACTTTGGGGATAACAGAAAACTGAAGCTCTCAAACATTGCAGACAGGGTGAACCTGGGGCTGATTCCCAGCTCGGAAGAAGGCTGGCCCATTGCCTGCCAACTGCTAAGACGGGATGCGGGGGGCATTTTGCATATCCACCAAAATGTGGAATCTTACCCAGGGAAGATTCTCCAGCCTCCTGGAAGCAGTGAAATGGAAAAGGAGCATTCTTCTTATCCTCAGCAAATTATCACCAACCAATGGACAAATGGCGCTACCAGGGATTCTAGGAGAAAAATGCCATCAGCAGCCACCAAACCAGAGTGGCAGAGGTGGGCAGAGTCTGCAGAAACTCGTATTGCCACCCTTCTTCAGCAGGTGCACGGGAAACCATGGAAGACCCAAATCCTGCACATCCAACCGGTGAAATCCTATGCTCCCCACGTGGATCACATCGTGTTGGATTTGGAATGCCGCCCCTGTGCTCTACTTGGCTAAAGAAGGTGGATCCTGAGACACAAGGATCTGCATGTGAGTGACCCTTAATACGCAAGTTTAGGCAGGGCTCTCCCCTCTCTTTTCTCCTGGCAACATATTTTAATATCTCGTGGCTCTGAAAGCAGGCTCTAGACCAATCCACGTCCTCTCATTTGTCTTCCATTAACACATTGAGAATGAACTCTCTCTGGGAGAAACCGTATGGCTGACTCATTGAAGTGAAGCCTGTGCGGTGAATTCTGACCTCGGTCCTTCCTGTCTTACCTTGGGAACATCCTTACTTGCAAAATGAGGGTTTCTTTGAATGGTCTCACGTGGCTGTTTAATAAGCAGTTGTACACAGGCTTTGATTAATTTAGAGTGAAAGACACAGTGTTGTTTCCAAAATAACTCTAGCTACAATATGGGAAACCGGCCGGAGAAGGGCCAGGATGGAAGCAGGGAGACCTGAGAGGAGGCTTCTGTGGTTGTCCAGGGAGGAGATGGTGGCGGCTTGTATTAGGGTGGTGGGCGTGGGAGGCAGGGAAGGGGGCAAGGGGGAGTGAATGGAGTTGAGATGCGAAATTGATGGGACTAAGCAACAGAGTCTAAATCAAAGCATTCAAAGGGTGCTTTGTTATTAAGACTGACTAAACTAGGAAGGAAGTGGTTAAGAATTACTCTATTAACTTCATGCCCTTTATCATTCCTAAATGAGTGTTGGGGAAGATGTCTTATATATTAGGTTTGTTGTAAAAAAGAGATTAAGAAGGACTGTTTCAAATTATGGGGAAACTACATTTCCGGCCTTAAGTTTGTGCAATATGCTACCTATTCTATTTTTATTTTTTAAGATATTTTATTTGAGAGAGAGCAAGAGTGCATGAGCATGATTGAGGGTGGGAGGAAGGCAGAGGGAGAGAGAGAAGCGGACTCCCCGCTGAGCACGGAGCCCAATGGGAGGCTCCCTCCCAGGACCCTGAGATCATGACTGAGACGCTTAATTGAGCCATCTACGTGCCCCTAAACTAGCTATTTTTAAAGTTCAAATCTTAGATTTTAACAGGCCTCAGATTCCCTTTTCCTATTTCTTTTCTGGTGGACATCAGGGCCAAAATAAGATTCTCTAGGGAATGTGCGCCAATCTGCAGAGTTTCTCAAGCCTCACCTTATGTTATGGCTGTCTGCCAGCCCCATTGTTTACCACTGGAATGACTAATTGCAGAGAATCACTGTTTACCTTTGGGATGACTAATTTTGCGAATCACTTCAGAGCTTTGTTTTGGTGCCCTTTGAAACCATCTGGGTTTGTTTGCCTGAAGAAGGAAACATGAAAAGTGTGGCTTTATCAGGATTATGATCGTATCTGGCATTTGGTTGGCTCGGGTTGGGCTGGGGCTGCTTGTCCTTTTCTTGTAATAGTGTCAGTAAGGACAGGATAGGTTCTGTTTCTTATTCGATGCATATTAAGAGCCTTCTATGTATATGAGCTGCAGGTGCATTACATAGATATAGCCTCAGTTTCTGACTCACAACCTAGCAGCAGAAATAACACAAAAGCAGAAAGAATTGGAATACAGTAAGGACCATATGAGTGAAAGCGTGATATAGAGGTGCAAAGGTGGAGAAGAGAAGTGCTGAGAAGGGGGAGGTCTTCAGAGGTAGTATTTGAACTGGCTCTTAAAAACTGGGTAAGATTTTGGTAAGTAGAGTCAGGGTGGAAACATGTTAGTGGGAGAAAAAAACAAGTGCGGAAAATTTGCTTAAAGTGTTTGGAGCATCGTCAGTAGATCAAAAGAAGTAGTGAGAGATGTGTTGAAGATGGAGGTTGTTGAAGGATTAAAAAGAATAGTGTCTAGTACTCAGTAAAGCCTCCAGGAAATGTTAGCTCTCGTTGATCCCACCACAGAAGGGGGCCTGATTGTTGATTGTTCTTTACCCATCCCACAGATTAACCTGTCTTTTTGGCTTAATCATCTCCTTTTTTACATATTGGGTTTCTTCTCACATGTATTCCTGCAGCTTTCAAGCCTCAACCCAAAAAATGCCATGCTGGAGCTTGAGCCAATAAGAGGAGAAGGAAGGCAGGGAGGAAACAATGGGGAAGGTGAGTCAGGAAGCCACCTGCCCAGGGGCTGAGGAATTACCTTTCATCCATAAGCTATGGTAAGGCAGCTGAAGTCAGATTCACCTGAATGAATCAGTTCACTCTGCTATATATCCACATATAGCAGGGTGGATGAGGGTTGAGGGTTCAGGGGTGCAAGAAGATTGACATGAATTCTATCTTCATGAATTGAGGTTCCACTCATACACCTCCCGGCTTCTCCTTTGTCTGTGACCTGAGGCAGTCTCTCAAGATTCAGTTTCCTCAGGCCATACATACGGGTTAACAATCCATATGTATCCTGAAGGATACTTGTTAGGTTTAAATGAGTTGATGTACTTGAACTATCATCACAATGCTTGGCACATAGTGGATACTTCATTCAGTAGTCCTTGCAGAAGGTGAACTACCACTTCCTAGTTGGGGTGTAAGGAACTGCTGTACATTTGCTTTAGTTAAAGTAGAATGTCCTGATTTTGAAAAGCCACTCATTGATTAGTTGGGATGTACTGTGTCCTCTTTCCGTTAAGCACTGTGATGAGGGCCAGAGACACAGAGGTGAGTAAAGCCCAGTCCTGAGGGGCACCTGGCTGGCTCAGTAGGTAGGGCACACAATTCTTGATCTCAGGGTTCTAAGTTTGAGTCCCATGTTGGGTGTGGAGATGACTTTTAAAAATAAAATCTTAAAAACTAAAAACAAGCTGAGTCTTGTCCACAGTGGGGTCATTCCTGGTGACATGGACACAGAGTAAACAATGTTAATACAGTGCACTAAATGCGGAGACAAAAGGGTTTTTACAGGCACAGGGGAGGCAGCCATCCAGGTTTGGAGATGGGGGTTGGGAGAAGTGGAGAGTGTGCCTAGGAAGGCGAGAGCAGGGGATGCTTCAACTGAGAGTTAAAGACTGAGCTGGAGTTATGTGTGAATGGGAAGGAATAAGGGGCCTGTAAGCCTTTTTCTCCACCTTCAGTATGTCCATTTACATTACAGTTTTCTCCGAGCACTTGCTGGATTGGCCTGGTCAGGAAGAGGCATCTAATGGAACCAAGGAAAAAAGACTGAAAGGATCAGGAGGCTCCTGGAGTGTTTGTCACCTCAGCCCAGGAATGTGCACAAGTGCTGAAGGCTTCTTTTGTGAGCATCAGTATTAGTTGCTGGTTAATGCACCCACTTGCTGGAGAGGTTGTGATTAAAAGTCAGTAATGATAATTTTATTAAACTCTCTAAACCGTGAGTTACCTTTTTTCATTAACTTCATAATATGAATAAAATATGTGCATATATTGATACAGGAGTATAGTGTATACATTTTAAACATAAATACATAGAGATTTAAAATGACGAGAAACAAATAGCATTTTTAATTCACTTTCTCCCACCATGGACACACATGTGAGGAGAAACCCAATAGACTATTTCTAACAGCCTCAGCATGCTGCCACTTTACGTTGGGCAAGCCATATCATTTTCTTGGCCTTTGGTAGTTTCCTCTTGTGTATACTGATCATTACTCAGCTGATACTTTGGGGACATGGTTAGCAAGGTGTTTGGGTTCTTTGTAGCTGTCTCTACTCTGGTATTCCACTCTGGACTCATTGCTGGCCTCTACCTGGCTTGCCCCTTCTCAAGCCATAGCCCAGAAACTTTCTCTAGGCAGCAATTCAATGGCTCGCCTTGTTTGTGGCTCCCATGGATCACTGTTTTTCATTGCCTGTGTCGAGTGCCCTGAGGGTGATGGTTCATGTGTTTTGTGTAGCTTTTTTGTTTTTTAAACTATTTAGAAGTTTGTAGTAAGTGTATAAATTTACTAGGTTTCACAATCATTGAAGAAGTTCATTCTAATAATAAATATATACAAGAACTTAACCTGACACAGAATTTCAACACATAAACCACATAAAAATTTCTTACCACTATTGTGCTTAGAATCCCTACCTTTATTATAAACTGAATATAAAAATAATAACAATAAATACATCTTTCTGATTAGCTATGATAATACCTGCAAGGTTACTTGATCAACAACCACACAACTTGAGAGAGGCCAAAAACTGTCAGAATAGCTATTTGTCTCTTTGGCTTTTCATTTTTATTTATTTATTTTTAAAAAATATTTTATTTATTTATTCATGAAAGACCCAGAGAAAGGCAGAGACATAGGCAGACGGAGCAGCAGGCTCCTTATGGTGAACCTGAACTAGCACTGGATCCCAGAACCCTGGGATCATGACCTGAGCCAAAGGCAGATGCTCAACCACTAAGTCACCCAGGTGCCCGCTTTGGCTTTTTAAAGATCAAGGTTGAATCAAAGGCAAATGGAAAATAGTGAATATGAGGTTAAGACTATGTTTTGGTACATACCACATACACCATACCACAGCACATTGCATACACACATACATCATCTTGTCACCTGTATTGAATGGCCCATGCAGTAAAGCTGTAGGTACACTATTAGGTAGATGGATGGCAGATGGATAGACTATCTTAGTTTCTCTATTAGTAACTGAATTTTTTTTTTAAATCAAAACTGTATGCATAGTTTCATAACTCAAGTAAAGGTAACAAAACTATGAATAAAACTGCAGTTCCACAATACCACAGTGAAGTGGCTATATCCCACAGCTCTTTTCCTTATTTTTGTGTTCACTTTAATGATTTCAACTGGGCCCATGTGTCAAAGGAGATGCAGGATCTAACCAACATGTACCAACAGGAGCCATGAGAGAATGGAACTAGGCCCTGAGAGTTCTGGATATGAAATAGTTTGCATTCCTGTAGGACTCCACTCCCATTATAATATGTTCCGAGGACACCTAGACAATCTGAATATCACAAAGAACATCACAATAACCTACTATATTTATAGCATCATTACTAATTAGGTCAGATAAACAATAAGCTAGTGTACTGCCATCCAGAGATGGAAAATAATCACTAATACAATCCAGGAACCTGTTACAGTAGTGACATTTTTAGGACTGCTGGTCTGCCTGAATGCTAAGACATCTCCTTCATAGTAAAGAACAAGTTTTTGCCTCTTACCCACTCATTAGTAGTCTTCTACCAAGGAACACACCAACCTCTGTATGGTTCTCTGGGAATTCAGAATTTAGGAATACTCTGGCTCATGCTGGGTGAAATAGAAGGCTGCCAGTTTTCAGTGAGATCCGTAACACATTAAGGCTCTATAGCAGGTACAGGCTGCAGTGGAATTAGCTTTGTTCCACAGGCCATTGAATCCAGGAGATTCTGTGGTACAATACATGTGAGCCATGGGAGTTTACGGCAAGCTCCAATGGGAAAAAAAATCACAAGGTAGTCATAGGCAGACATCTGTAGCAAGGTCAGGTGATTATGTAGTAAAGAACCATGTATCATCCAGAAATGGTTCTCAAATACAAATGGGCATTGGTAAAATCTGAGTATCTCCTGGGACATCAGGTAACCCTGTAGCCAGTGTTGCCCATCACAAGCTGAGTTTTGTCAGACCCTTCAAGTCAATCCCTCCTTAAGATGGAAGCATCATATCTGGGATGGATGACAAGGCCCGAAGAAAGTAAAAAGTTGCACAGACAGGTGGCCCAGACTCCTATGTCAGATTTATAACTCTTGCATCAGTGCTCTTCCCTCAGGTCACAATTACGGCCACTTGAGAGGCTCTTCTGTCTTGATGAAGGACAAAAATGCACAGCTAAGTTCTTTGATGGGTTGAGAGACTGCTGCTACCCCTACAGCCCTACTCAGAAGTGAGGGGAGTCGTCCCAAAAGGCAGAATTGGGAGTATTCCTGGTCCTCCACTTTGTATGGCAAGAGAAATGGCCCAGGACGCCTGGGTGGCTCAGTGGTTGAGCATCTGCCTTCAGCTCAGGGCATGGTCCTGGAGTCCCGGGATTGAGTCCTGCATCAGGCTCCTTGCATAGAGCCTGCTTCTCCCTCTGTGTCTCTCATGAATAGATAAAATCTTAAAAAAAAAAAAAAAAAAAGTTAAAAATTTAAATGTGTGTATTAGAAAAAGAGCAATTAAAAGAAAAAAAAAAAAAAAAGGAGAAGTGGCCTGAAGTGAGAGTACCTGCATGGCAAGTGGCAAATAGGCTGATGAGCTGATAGGCACCTGGAGTGGGAAAGATTAGATCAGGGACAAGGAAGCCAGGAGAAGAGGCAGTGGAGAAATCTATGGGATTGGATACATGGGTAAAGATCTTTGTAGTGCAGAACAGTGCCTACCAGAGACATGCACCATGGAAGAGGAACTAAACAAGTAAACAAAAAGACTTGGCCAGTTAATTCCAGCAGTTGTAGTCATGAGCTTCCCCAGTAGCGTAATGAGCTCATGAATAAAGTCATATTGAGGGATGCAGGTTAGCAAGATGCCAACAGTAACAGCGTGGCCTCTAGCCCCTAGTCACGAAGGAGCCACTCCCTAGTATTCAGCACTGAGCCCTTGATACGACACTATCCTTCAAGGAAACCAAACAACTAATTGGTAGCAAATGGATTTCACTGGACTTCTGCCATGGAAGGGCAGTGATTCTCCTTGACTAGAATCTTCCCATCTGTATGTATGAGTTTGCCTTTCCTGCCCACGAGATGTTGGCCAGCATTACTACCCAAGGGTTTACAAGCGTTTGATCCGTCAGCATGCAACCCACATAATGTTGCCTCTGACCTAGGGATCCACTTTACAGCAAAAGAGGTGTTTCAGTGGGCACATGACCATGTGATTCACCGATCTTATCACACCCTAGAAAATGCTGGCCTGGTGGAGTGGTGGAAAAACCTTTTGAATCCAAACCAGAGCTTGGAGATAATACCTGGTGAATGAGATGCTATTCACCAGGATGCAGTATACACTGTAAATCAACGTCTAATTACATAGTGCCATATCTCATGTAGATAGAAAATGCACAGCTAGGAATGAAAGGGTAGGAATAGAATTCCTCCTGTGGTGGGCTAAATAATGCCCCCCAAATACGTCGTCCATGTCCTGTTACCCAGAACCTGTACTTACACAGTAAAAAGGACTTTGCAGATATGATTAAGAATCTTAAAATGGAGAGAATATCCTGGATTTTCCAGATTGGCCCAACATAATCTCAGAGGTCCTTATAAGAAGGAGGCAGTACAAGTAGTAGGAGGTGTGATGTGTGTGGCAGGATGGAATAATGTAAGGAAGGGGCCACGAGCCAAGGAATGCAGGCAGCCTCTGTAAACTGGAAGAGGCAGGGAAATGGGTTCCCAGAGGACTTCAGGAGGAACAGAATTGTTGACACTTTCTCGACTTCTGACTTCCATAACTCTGAGAGAAGAAATTCATGTTGTTTTAAGCCACTAAGTTTGCGGTAATTTGTTACAGCAACAGCAGGAAGTTAACATACCCACTTACCGGTTCCCCCTGGCCCTCCCTGGGGAGTTTGTGCCTCCCATCTCCACAACTTTGTGAGACTAGGGGGCTGGTTCATCAGGAGTTACAGTACTAGACCCTTTAAACTTTAACCTACTGAGGTTCCCGTCATGTCAGGCTCCTGCTGCTAAGAGAGCAGCAGGCAAGGAGTAGTCACCATTCTGGCTGGGGACAAGTGAATCTCATCATCAGGAGGAAGTAGGGTTATTGTCACACAGTAAGGACAGGAAGGAGTGTCATTTCACGCTTACTCCACATCCACTAGGACATCTCTTAATACTCCCCTACCCAATATCAAGAGTAAAATGGCGACTTCTAGAATGATAGAATAAGGACCCCTGAAAACTGGCCTCTCCGTGAAGGCAAAGAGAGCACTGGCAAAAATGGTCAAAATCAACCTTTTTTTTTTTTTTTTTTTAAGCACTCTAGAAACTAAAGGCTTGCAAAAATCTGAAAAGCACTTAAGAACTGCTAAATCCTGGGGCACCTGAGTGGCTCAGTGGTTGAGCATCTACCTTTGGCTCACGTGTATCAAGTCCTGCATCAGGCTCCCCATGGAGAGCCTGCTTCTCCCTCTGCCTGTGTCTCTACCTCTCATGAATAAATAAATAAAATCTTAAAAAAAAAAAAAAACCTGCTAAATCTTGATTAAAAAGGGAAGCTTCTGGCATTATGACATGCCCTACTCCTGCCCTCCACTCTAATACAAGTTAAATTGTTCTTAACTATAGGGAGAATGCTTCCAGTGTGATTCACCACTAAATGATGGGCAGCCTTTATTAGACCCATTATATTGCTTCATTTTTATCCTTTTCCACTGCACTGTAGTGTCACTTTTATCATAAATCAGGTGACCATATACGTGGGGCTGTTTCTAGACTTTCTTGTTCCATAGTCAGCTATTCTCTCCAAGCACCAATTATACCGTCTTGTCTAAATTACTATAGCTTTACAACAGGTCTTGATATCTGAGACTGTATGTCCTTCAACTTTGTTCTTTAAGATTACTTTAGTTATTCTTGACCTTTTGCATTTTCTTAGAACTTTTAAAATCAGCTTGTCATTTTTTGGGGGAAAAGAACCTGTTGATATTTTTTACTGGGATTACATTGAATCTATAGGGTAAAATTGAAATCTTTACAATATTGGGTCTTGAAGCTCTTACTCTACTCAGTTGGGAGCAGCTCTGGAATAAGAAGTGATTATTAGAAGCCCAGACTACAGGATTCCATCTAGGGAGAAGGGTCTTATCCATCTTCTTTGGGCTCCCTGCCTCAGCAGATGTTTCTAACTTAGTATTGCTTATACTCTGCCTGTCAGCAGTATCTTGGCCCTCAGATTATACTTGACCATCTCTTTACATGATTAACATATTTGAATCTATCACCTATTTACATTCTAATATAAATTAAGTACTACAAATGTGACTTTCACATAAAACAACCCAAACTAACAAATAATATCTTAACAGTAGTCCTGAGCCATACATGGAACCATTGCAAAGTGTTGTATGTAGTATTGTAAGGGTTCCAGTGAGTATTTCTCCTAAAATTTGTTCACCATACTAATTACTATTACATACCGTATAACATACCGTATATTATACTAAGTACTTAAAATATATTGTTTTAATTTGTGTAACCAACATGAAAAATCACTTGCAGAGGACCAGAGAGGCTCTGGAATCAGAAAAATACCAATTAGTAACTTGGCTCTGCCACTGTTACTGTTACTTTCAACAGGTTTGTTGAGATTAAACTGGATAATGCATGCTATAGATTTCATATCTTATCTGGCAATATTAACCTTTTTTTTTCTTTTTCCCAGGTGAGGATTCTGATGATTAGAGAGTTTAAGTACTCTGTCTAGAGACAGAGAACTAGCAAGAAGCAGAAGTGGGCAAGCATACTGCCAAGCACATAGAAAGTGCTCGGTAAATGTCTGTTACATGAATGAATGAACCAAAGTACTCAGTATATACTTAACATGGATTCCAAATGTCACAGTGTTCTCTGTTGTTTCTTTTGTTAACTGAACAACAGACTCTTCCAATTCATATTGCATTTACAAAACCAGAAAACTCAAGTAGAAGCTGCATTTTGATGGGCATATCTGAAATTTAATGAAGTGAGAAAAACCATCAGGTAATTTCAGGCCAGAAATTATTTTTTTAAGTAATTTCCAAGGTGTGAGAAAAAGTTATGGAACATATTTATTTCTTTTTGGGCTATCAGTTCCAGTCCTTCTTACTAGCATTCTCTTCTTCCATTTGAAGTAAATACATAATTCATTGGTGGGGAAGAGGGTGGGGTGGGTGGTTCTAAGTCCTTGTTTCCTATTGCTTTCTCCCAGTAAGGAAGCTGCCTGCACCTGCCTTCTGGTACAGCTATGGAAGATACATGGTACAATAAGCTTCACCAATTGCATATCACTCTTGAAACTTGAAAAATAATGAAAATAATTCTCTAATACCTTTTTTGCTTAAGATAGCTCAGAATCATTTGCTGCTGTGTGGAACAAAGACTTGGTAAATGCAAAGATCAATAGAAAATTCAGATAAGTTTTCACACATCTTACTTCCAAAGGCTTTTTAGAACTACTAAAAGGGATTCAGCCATTAAAGCCAAATGAACAGATTGTTATTCTTAAACATAGGTAATTTATGTATATAGAGTGTATCTGTATGAATACACACACACCGTTCACACTGCTCTGTATAGATTCAATATGAATATGTACCTGAGTTGTGCCACACTCATCAATGTAGAAGCCAAGCAAAGATTAAATTCAGTGAATTGCAGCTGTTTCTGAAGGCTTATTTAATTTTTTTTTCATTGTGGTGGGTGCTATGGAACGATTATGCTTTTTAGGAATTTAGCTTCTGTTGAGATGACTAACACAGACATTTCCTGATATAAAATTGAGAAAACCTCTTGCAAAGCTAAGCAACCCATAGCTAGTAAGTTCCTTTTGTAAAAAACGATTCCTTTGAGTTTTTCCTCATTGTTTCCCTGTTCCAATCATAGCCATCTATCGAGTGGTATGGTAATCACCAACTTTTTGGTAGTACAGGATTTTTAGTACAGGAAGGGCATCCCTTCATCTTTACTTGCAGGTGATTATTTCTCCTAACTTAACTGGACCCATAAAATATAAGCAGGCAGGGGCGCCTGGGTGGCTCAGTTGGTTACACATCCAACTCTTTGGCTCAGGTCATGATTTCAGGGGCATGGGATCAAGCCCCGTGTTGGGCCTCCTTGCTGGGCATGTAGCCTGCTTAAGATTCTCTGCCTCCGCCCCTCTCTTTTTCTCTCCCTCTCTAAAAAAGAAAACAAAACAGAAACATGGAAGCAGGCAACTGGAGAAACTCAGACATGATGAAACTGAACTTAGAAATATAGGCTTTGAGATGCCAAATGTAAAAGCACCCCTGGAGTAGGTAAAATCTTTTGAAAGCTTATGTTTTATTTTTAACATTCCTAAGCTTTCTAAAATCCATCTCAGTAATATACATTTAGTTTTAAGGTAGTATTTTGAAGTACTTTGCCAGGGTCTTACTTAACCTTCATTTTATAGATGGGGAAAGTCAGCTCTAGAGTGCTTTATCATGTGAGATAAAGATGACTATTACTACCACTCCTGAAAGTTCTTGGCCCAAATGGTATTTAGTTTGAATTACAAATTCTTACACTAAGGGGGCACCTGAGTGGCTCAGTTGGTTTAAGTGTTTGCCTTTGGCTGGGTTCATGGTCCCAGGGGCCTGGGATCGAGCCCCAAGTCAGGCTCCCTGCTCAGCTGGGGAGTCTGCTTCCTCTCTCTCTGTTCCCCTCCACCCCTTGCTTTCTCAAGTAGAGAAAATATTTTTTTTTTAAAATTCTATACTGGGATCCCTGGGTGGCTCAGCGGTTGAGCGTCTGCCTTTAGCTCAGGGCATGATCCCAGAGTCCCAGGATCAAGTCCCACATCCGGCTCCCTGCATGGAGCCTGCTTCTCCCTCTGACTGTATCTCTGCCTCTCTCTCAGTGTCCTTCATGAATAAATAAATAAAATCTTAAAAAAAAATTCTATACTAATAAAATTTGTGCCATTTAAGATAAGAAACCATTAAAACAATAAGGGCTGAAGCATTTTTACAAGATTTTTATTTACTATTTACTACATTTAACTTTTAAAATAAAAATTTGAGGAAAACCCATGAACTATTTTATTCTCCATTTTACATAATCCTAACATAATGGTACTCGCCTAGCCTTCTCTACCACATTCCTGTTTTAGATTAATCCTTGTGGACTCTTCTCTGTAACAGCTTCTTTTTGCTTTAAATTGCCATCAGGGCAGAAAAACAGGTGAGTTGAGAAGCTAATTTACGTCTCTGAGGTTTTCTATATAAACCTTAATAGTCCTCTCATCTTACCAAGTTTGCTCTCTTTGGGAATTTTGTCAGCACCATGAGTTTATTCCCCAGATGTGTAATTTGGGAAAATTAACCTGGCAGAGGTAAACAGACTAAATTAGGAAAAACGGTGATCATAATAAGCACAATGAGGATATTGCAGTTAGTCAGGCAAGCTACAGTAGGATCTTGGGTTGATAGTGGCAGTGACAATAGAAAGCAGACAGCTACAAAAGACTGAGGAAAGAATGGGTGCAATGTGGTAGCAGACTGGCTGTGGGTGAGAAGAGGAAGATGCTTGAAGTTCTAAGCTTCAGATAGCCCTGGGTTCTTTTTTTTTTTAAAGTTTATTCATGAGAGACACACAGAGGCAGAGACACAGGCAGAGGGAGAAGCAGGCTCCATGCAGGGAGCCCGACGTGGGACTCGATCCCGAGACCCCAGGATCACGCCCAGAGCCAAAGGCAGACACTTAACCGCTGAGCCACCCAGGGATCCCAGCCCTGGGTTCTGCTCTTACTAGCTATGGTCACACTAGCTTACTACTTATATATGTACTTTGTAATTTTGATGACCTATGTAAGCCTCAGCTTCCTTCTCTCTGAAACAGATAATACCTACCCTCTCTGATGGCAGAGAGTGAAGCATAATGTATGGTGCCTGGCACAAAGTAAGCACCAGATAGATGGCAGTCATTATTAGTGGGGAATAACAACAAAAGGTTAAAAACATGACACTGAGCAAGAAGTTTGTGAGTCAATCATCCTACCACACATAACTCCACCCAGAAACAGTTGGGAGTTTCATAATCCTCCCCTCTGGAGGGTTTTTAACTAGTATAGCATGATCACCCATATAGGTCCCTGACATGAAAAGGACAGCAGAGTGCAGTTTGGGCTAGGAGCCTGAGTCAGGATCCTTCTTCCTGTTTTACCTCCTTAAGATGGCCAGGTTAGTAAAGCAGACTCTGACCTAATTTACACTCATTTGCTGCTGAAGGAAAGAAAAGTAAGGATGGCCAAATTATGTTAGTTACATGGGTAGGCAAGAAAGTATAGAGGAGGAAAAAAGACCTTTTCTTTCCTTTTCCAAGTCTTAAGTCTTGTGGCTGGGGCCCTGGAAATTAAACTCACAAACAAGAAATTAACAAGAGAAAAACAGTTTATTAACTCCTGAGTGCACATGCCCATGGGAGACAGTGAAGATGACTCAAAGGGGGGGCTTATATATTATCTTAACAAAAGAATAATATGGTGTGTGGGGCGCCTGGGTGGCTCAGTCCTTAAGCATCTGCCTTCGGCTGAGGTCATGGTCCCAGGGTCCTGGGATGGAGTCCGAGCGTGGGGTGTTCCTGATTCTCCCTCTGCCTCTCACCCCTGCTCCTGTATGTGCTCTCTCAAAAAAGTAAATAATTTGGGGGGCGCCTGTGTGGGTCAGTCTAGACATTAAGCATCTGACTTGATTTCAGCTCAAGTCCTGATCTCAAGGGTCATGAGGTCAAGCCCCTTGCTCAGTGCAGAGTCAGCGTGAATTCTCAACGTCCCCCTTCCCCTGCTCACTCTCTCCCCACTCCCTAAATAAATAAGATCTTTTGGGATCCCTGGGTGGCGCAGCAGTTTGGCGCCTGCCTTTGGCCCAGGGCACGATCCTGGAGACCCGGGATCGAATCCCACGTCGGGCTCCCGGTGCATGGAGCCTGCTTCTCCCACTGCCTGTGTCTCTGCCTCTCTCTCTCTCTCTCTCTGTGACTATCATAAATAAATAAAAATTAAAAAAAAAAAAAATAAGATCTTTTAAAAAAATAATAATTGTGTAGAGTAGTGACAAAAGAAAAGGGTCTAGGCTTTCAGGGGTCGCAAACTCACGGTAAGTTTAAACATATGGGGGAGACTGATGGAAGAGAAGGCTCGTGGAGACAGTCTAAGAGGTGCCTTGTTCTTCGAAAGGGAGGAGGAGACACCTTTACAAATGGAAATTTACGGCCTACTTTTCAGACAACCGTCAGAGAGGAGAGCAGGCCGGGATCTTAAAAAAAAAAAAATTATTTTTATTTTTTTTTAAAGCTGCTGCTGTTTCTCAACTACCTTCAGTTCGAAGTAACCCTTACGTCAAAGTGGCACGTTTCGGGGTGGCAGATGCTGATCCCCTGACAGTACCTGCGCAGGAGAGGGACGGCCTGGGTGCGCTTACCTCCACTAGACCAGGGACGGAGGCGCTCAGAGGCCCGACGTCAGCACCCCGCGGCCCACCAGCGCCCTCCGTTCTGCCCGGCGGCGCAGGGCTGACTGGGCGGCTCTTCCGGCAGCGCGGCCGCACCCACCCGGCGCCACGTGGCGCGGCCGCCGCCTCCCGCGCGCCCCGAGACGCTCCTGCAGGACCCGGGGCGGCCTCCCGAGGCTTCGCCTGGCACGAGGGCCACCTCCCAGCCCCCGCCCCCGCCCCCGCGCCCGCCCCCGCGCGAGGTGCGGCAGGTCTGGCGGGCGGCGCCCTTCGCTTCCCTCCTCCCAAGCAGCTCTGAACGCTTCCGGGACGTTTAATGGACCACAATGAAACAGCTAATGATTCCCGCCCACGCAAGCACGGAGTCCCTCGCAGAGCCAGCGCCGCCACCGCCTCCAGGAAGGAAGCCACTGTCAGGAGGGCGCGGCGGCCGGAGAGCGCCTGCGCCGTGAGGTGGCGCCAAAGCCCCGAAGGCGGGCGGAAACCATGGCAACGCGCGAGACGATCGCTACGCCGTGCGTGATGACGGTGTGGGGAGCGCCCCCAGCGCGGGATTATGATGCAATCAGTGGCGCGGGCTCCGCGGTCTCGCGTGACCGCGGGCGCAGCCTCCAGGCCTCCAAACAGCAGCAACGGCAGAGGCAGGCGGGCGAGGTCAAGATGGTGGCTCCGCGGGCGGGGGAGGTGTTGGAGGGAGGAGGAGCCAGACCTTAGCCAGCCGGAAACACCGACACCCAGAGGCCTCCCGGGAGCCGCCGCCGCTACCTCAGCCGCTGCCGCCTCCGCCGCCTGCTCCAGCTCGAGGGACGCGAGCGGGCGGCGGGGCGGGCCGCGAGCGAGAGCCGAGAGGAGGGAGGGCGGGGGCGGAGTCACCCGCCGTAGCCCCCGCCCCCGGCCGCGGCCCCGGGCCCTGCCCCGCGCGGCCCTGCCCGGCTCGCCCAGCCCCGGTGTGGCAGCGGCTCATGGCGGCGGTGGGGCCCCCGCAGCAGCAGGTGCGGATGGCCCATCAGCAGGTCTGGGCGGCGCTCGAGGTGGCGCTCCGGGTGCCGTGCCTCTACATCATCGACGCCATCTTCAACTCCTACTACGATTCCAGCCAAAGCCGGTTCTGCATCGGGCTCCAGATCGTCCTCCGGCTCCTCGGTGAGGGCGGCGGCGTAGCTCGCGTCCCGGGACGGCTGAGGGCCGAGGCGTGCGGCGGGGAGCGGGCTCCCGCGCGCAGCCTGTGGGGAGCGTGTGTACGGGTGTTCGAGGGCCAGCGGTCTTCTCGCCAATAGGGGCGTCTTTGCAGGTTGGGAGGAGGGAGGAGATGACACTTGTCTCAGAGTTGACAGCCGAGCGGTCCTCCTAGAGTCAGCCCCTGTTGGTGGTTGCGCCCGAGGGTAGGAGGGAGCCTGCGGCGCGTCGCCTGCTGTTTGTCGTGGGGAACGAGCGCCGGCAGCCTGGGAAACAGCAGCCGTTTGCCCCGGTCTCGCGCCTGTGACCTTGGGCTTGTAGTGCCAGGGCCTGGGCCTCAGTTTCCCCCTTTCCCCAGATGCGGAGTACTGGTGTGTTGTCCCTTCTGTATCCACGAGGTCCACGTGATCGTGGCGTGTCCGTGGTAAATGACATCCACGCGAAGGAGTCCGGGTTTTGAATGTCAGACCTTGAAACCATTACTAGAAACGCTCGTGAAGGAGGCGATGCCTGTAACGAGTCCTGAAATTTTCCATGAGTAGAGAGGTACCGAAAAGTGGTTACAAAAACGGGGCTAGAAAGTGATGAGACTTTTCCAAAGGAAGAGTTCTGAAAATCAGTGTCTTTGTTGCACATGAATGGAGGGTTAAAAATCTCTTCTGTTTCACTCCCCATCTTCCCTTGCATTACCAGAATGAGAAGCGTTTATGCATACAAGGATTTTTTTAAAGTAATTGAAACTTGGCAAATTTTGTTGATGAGGGAATTCTTGTGATCGGTGTTTAGGAGGCTTGTGATTTTGAAGCGTTGCTGAGGAAGGGCTGATGATGAGATCCTTACCAGGCCTTTCTGAATTAGGAGCCATCTGTTGCTTCTTTATTCCTCAAAAAAATAAAAAAAAAAATTGTTATTGGCAGTTTGTTTGGTACTTTACTTTTGTAAAGCAATTTCACTAACCTAAACTTTAAACATCCATCCCTCAGAGGTGGATTGTGTTGTTCTCGTTTTTTAAATGAGGAAACTGAGAGCTATAGAGGTCAGGTGTGTTTTGCTTTAATATACAGCAATTAAGTGGTTGTCAGAGCCTGGGCTTACAAATCTGACATCAGGGATGGTTCACTTTCCTCCTCCATACAGCTGCTATCCAGACACAGAATGGTATAGTAATGATCCTATACTAGATCTTAAAACTAACAGATGTGAAAGTGATGATCTTAGCACCAGACTTCTCAGGAACCACTAGCTGCTTAATCCCAGTCATTCCCACTTACCGCTGCAAAAGTGTAATGCCCTCATTATTTGTGGCAAAAGTGGGCCTGTGTGATTTCACAGTATATACAAATACGAAATCATGTTCTACACCTGAAACGAATGTTATGTCAGTTATACCTCAGCTTAACGCATTCACTAGTTTTAATATTTCATACTCAATATATTTTGGTTAACTCTGACAGTCATGGGTAAAAGTGATTTCAGTCAAATAACATTAAAGTGAAATTAATAAAGGGGACCTGTTGGGAAGGCATTTTATTTTTGCCAATTAGAAACCACTCATCATGATCATAAATTAACAGGCTAATCTCAGTATAGTTGCTTAAGTATTCCAGCTGAGGCCGATGAACTGCCAGCCCTCTTTCCCCGCCATACCTACCCACATTAGGAGATGATATGCATGCAAGCTAGATCTATGCCAATTCTTGGTATGGAGAGAAATGAAGAAAAAAATTACTTTTATTCCTCAACCCCACGGGATGAGAGAGAGCTTGCTAGAGAGAGAACAGAAGCTAACAGACTTCTAGGGAACTTTGTCATTTTGGGATAACCCAAGTGCTGCTTTGGAAACTAATCAAGTATAACAAAGACAAAAGGGTCGGAGGATGACTTTCCTCACTTCTGTTTTGAGAGGAGGTCATGATACAGCAACAAAAGCAACCCGAAAAACAAAACTGCTGTGTTTGAGAGGATTCATGTATTCATTGGCAAATGTGTAGCTACTGCCTTGAATATCCTTTTGGCCTGTGACAGTCTCTTTGTGACCAGGTCTTTAATGCAGGGCTCTTAGAGTTGAGCTTTAAGGAAAAGGGAGTAGTCAATTAAATCATAGGTATTTAAGAACACTGAACAGTAATTTTGGTATTTGTAGTAAATCATGGAAGTTCGTATTCGACAAGTTAAAGTAGAATGTGACCTCAGGCAAGTTAACTGCTCTGTACCTCCTGTTTCTTACCTTTACATTTTTAAAGGTGGGCAATAATGGTCTGTCATAGGATGTTATGGATAATACATGAGTTAGGATGTAAGCTTATAGAGCAGTATTTGGGACCTAGTATAGGCTACAAAGTATTAGCTATTAATAAGCCTGATAACTTTTAAAGAAATATTCCTGTACTTCAATTAAGACCATACTGTTTACAGATATTTTGGTCTTTTGAAGGCATCAGTATAATTTTGGTGCTTTGTTCCCAGAATTTTCTGTTTACGCTTTGTGAGAAATACAAAATATTTTCCAGATCGCTCCTTACCTTATGCCACTATAGTTTGCTAATTTTTCACATTTGTGAGAATAAAATTAAAAAAAAAAAAGATTTATGTATTTTAGAGAAAGAGCATAAGCAGGAGAGGTAGAGAATCCCAAGTAGACTCCCCACTGAGGGCAGACCCTCCCATGGGGCTCTGTTTCAGGACCCTGAGATCATGACCTGAGCTGAAACTAAGAGTCAGACGCTTAACTGACTATGTCACCTGGGCACCCCAAGAATGACAAAATTCTTAAAAACTAGTTTTTTGCTAAAATTCACCCTGAATAAAAACACATCTTCAGTATTTGAGGTCCAGTCAATGAGGCAGCTTATGTTACTGAAAGTGATGGATTTGTGTGCAATAGGTGCCAAAGGATAGTTAAAATTATTCTACACCTGATTAGGTTTTTTTAAATAATTGTAGACCTTTCAGTATTACTATATATAAATCTCAAAACTTGTCAGTCTCACCTTTTTCTGTAAAATGAAATTGTAAAAATGGAAGCATTACCAATTTTATATCTAGTCTCCGAAGAATTTCCCTTCCCCTACAAAAAAGAACTACCACAGCACCTTTGGTATCAAAATACTAGGAGAATTTCAGCAGATGAGAGAATATAAAGCATCTCATTTGGAGATCTAAATAAAATCCAATCACAATATATAGAGTATTTAAGCATATTAAGCTATTCTTAGGAGGTGTTAAGTGCTAAATGAAATGCAACCCAGTGCAGCATAATGCTGAATTAACAAATCTAAGTCTAAGGCAGAAAATGCAAGCATAGGAGTTTGTTTTACGTGTAATGGTAATTCATTAAAACAATTCTAAAAATGACAAACTGAGGATACTATTCGCATTGTATGAGATTGAATAAGTTTTACTCTGTCATTAAGAAAAGCTTATACTCCCAGAGAAAAATGGGCCCAGGATAAGTAGTTCCCAATAAATGAATGCAGATGGTCAATAAGCAAAAGAAAAATACTCATTTATAATTTAAAAAATGTAGTAAGAACAAAATTTCAGTTATCAGATTAGTAAAGAGTTAGATCAAATAAAAACTTGTTTGTCAAAGGTGTGGGGAAATGAGTAAAGTTAGACAGTTTTGGTATGCTGTCACTTCTTTGTAAAGGCATTTGGTACTGCCTAACTAAAACTCAGCATACACCTTTTGACTCACAATTCCAATTCTGAGAATTTGACCTAAAGACATGGTTGTACTTGTTCAAAGACTATGGGAAAGGATTTTTGTTGCAGCATTGTTGGTAATAACAAATTGTTAATCTAAATATTTATTAAAAGGGAATCTGTTCTTTGTGTTAGGTTTAGACATACAATAAAGTTTTTGAAAAGAATGAGTGATTTTTGGTGCTGTAGAAAGAACTCAGAAAACCTTTGAAGTGAAAAAACATTGCAGCAGTAGTAATTTTGACATGATAGGGATAGATTAGGAATTTCTCGACAGCAACACTATTGACATTTTAGACTGGGTAATTCTTGGAGGAGGTGGGGGGTGCTGTTCTGTGAATTGTAGGAATTTTAGCAGTGTCCTTCTACCCGTTACATACCCTCTTCCCCTTTTTGTGATTGCTAAAAATGTCTCTAGGTATTTATTTTTTTTAAAAAAAGGTTTTATTTATTCATTCGTGAGAGACACAGAGAGAGAGAGAGAGGCAGAGACATGGGCAGAGGGAAAAGCAGGCTCCACGCAGGGAGCCTGACGCGGGATCGCGGGTTCCCAGGATCACATCCTGGGCGGAAGGTGGCGCCAAACCGCTGAGCCACCCGGGCTGCCCCTGTCTCTAGGTATTTAGATAGTGCCAAATCCCTGGTGTGGGGGTGGGGAGGTGGGGTTGGTAAAAAATCTGATCCTGGTTAGGAATCACTGAGATGGACAAATAGACCAATAGCACAGAATGGAAAGCCCACAAACAGAGCACCCATGTATATAGAGAAACTTACTTTGTTTCAGAGGTGGAATTGAAGTACATACATTGAGGTAAATACAGATTATTCAGGTATTGGTCGTTCAGTATATGGAAAAAATTATGCTGGATTCCCTACCTCACATCAATATATAGACAATTCTGAGTGGGTTAATACCTAAATGTGAAAAGCAGAACTTTAAAATTTCTAGAAGAAAATATAGAAGTATTATAGAGGGTTTTTTTTTTTTTTTTTTTACCCTGGAATAAGTGAGAAATTATTTAAACATATATGGAAGTTAGGGTGCCTGGGTGGCTCGGTTGCTTAAGCCTCTGACTCTTGATTTTGGTTCAGGTCATGATCTCAGGGTTGTGATGTTGAGCCCCAAATCGGGCTCTGTGCTGGGTGTGGAGCCTGCTTAAAATTCTCTCTTCCTTTCCCACTGCTCCTCACCCCCTCTAAAAATACATGTATGTAAAAGTAATATAAAGATTGATAAATCTACTAGTATTAAAATTAAAAACCTTTGTTAATCAAAAGGCAGTATCAGAAATGTGAAAAGACCAGCCATATACCTGGTGAAGATATTTGCACTATAGGTAACTGACAAAGAATTTGTAGTCAGAATATTTTTAAATGTCTAAAATTCAAGAAGGAAAAAAACTCCATAGATAAGTGGATAAAAGATAAATTGGCAATTCACAGAGGAAGAAACATGAGTGGTCAATAAATTGGAGGAACTGAGTGGGAAAAATTAGAGGGAGACAAATCATTAGAGACTCCTAATTCTAGGAAACAAAGGGTTGGGGGATGGGGTAACTGGGTGACATGCTATGAGGAGGACACTTGATGGGGTGAGCACTTGGTGTTATACTATTTGTTGGCAAATTGAATTTTAATTAAAAAAAATGGAAAAAGAAAGAAAAATTGGAGGATCCCCTTGCTGATAACTAATCAGAAATGCAAATTGTTTTTAAAGTTAAAAAAAATACTCCACTTTTCAATGAGATCCTCTTCAGGTAAAAAGCGAAAAAGAATGTTTATGAATGTATATTTATGTAAAACTTTATTCTTCCTCTAACAACTATAGGGTTTGACTTTAAAAAAAAATTATATTCAGATTTCTTTTTAATAAAAACATGTTAAAATCTTAGAAGCAAAAACTTAGTGTTCTTATTAACAAAGGAGTTAAAACACCCTTTTTAGCCCAAGATGAGAGTTTGATAGAAAATATTTCTTTATGCTCTGGTTTATTTATCAAGTGTACCTATAGATAAATGTTTTAAGATATTTTATTTATTTTGGCTATATTTTATTGCTGAGTGCTCCTTTTGGATTAAGGTAATCATAACATTCCTGTGCAATTCCATCTTTACTGTTATGCATTTAAATGTTTTTCCACAGTTTTTTGATTATGTTTAAAAAGTATTTAAAGATACCTGGAGAGTAATAAATGTTACGTCTTATTTCCTTCTAAGTTTTAGTCCTAAGTTTCCAGACAAGGTTAAAGAAGGTATGAATGTATTTTATACATAAAAGTGTTAGTTAAATGCTTTGTTGTACACCATGCATAGTAGTATTTTTGTTTGCTTATTTTTGGTGGTCAAATTGTAAAGGCGCTGAACTCTTCATGAATTGAGTTCTCTATATCTTCAAAGCTCCTGAGTTGATTTTGGTACTTGCCTGTTTTTCTACCCTGAGAACCTGAGTGAAGCTCTGATCGCTGGAGAATTGGATCCCAAGATGAGCTTTCAGTTATTTCTCTTCTCCAGTGTCCCACAGTGATTTTTTTCTTCATAAAGCTGCATTTATATTTAGTCTTGATTGCTTCTTCAGATCACTCTGATATCCTAATGAGAAACTCTACTTCTGGACCTAATTTTCTTAGGCCTCTATGATAAATACCAAGAGTTTTATATCTGAAGTTGTGAAAATGTAACAAACTTTGACATTATTGACAATACTCCCTAAAGGCTATAAAGGGGAATGTTACTTGAGAGACTTGTTACTTGGCAAGTTTCCTTTTTTCTGTGAAATGAGAGCTGATTTTTCCCCACATTCCATACATAGGAACGCAAGTATAAAATAAAAATGTAAGCACCTTACATACATGCAACCTTTGGGTAGGAATCAAAATAATTTTGTGCTACTCTTGAAATATTTCATCATTATTATGTCTTGGGGTATAATTTTAATCAAGAGAAGAGTAGTATCTTAGTGTTACTTGATAGGACACATCCAGACTTTGAGTGTAGTCTCACATCTCCTCCCCTTTTTTCCCTTTGATATGGTTGGATAAAGCAAAATAGCACTTTTTCTACAGAAATATTTCTAAAAACGAAATCATTCTTTCATTTGTGTGTAAAAATAAGCTTCAAGAAAAAAACTATTAGAATAAAAAGGACTGGTTTATACATTTCAGCAGAGTTCATGAATATTCACAGGTAAAGATTAATTTACTCCTTTGACAAAATTTGACAAGTTGACAAAAATACTTTACAGTCCCTGTTTGGCTTTCTCCTTTTTAAGTGGCATAAAATAGAACAAGTTATTTGGGTTTTATTTTTACTTGTCTTCGGAGATTAGAGTTTTGTCTCAGGAAAAATACTGACTTATTCTTCTATGTAGAGAAAAGCAAGATTACATACAGTGGCTGGCTTAATTCCATTTCTTGTTACCTTACTTGAAAAGGTTTCTAAACTTCCAAAAAAAAAAAAAAACCAAAAGGTCTATTTGCTCTTGAAAGGGCCTATTTCCAGCTGTCAGTTCTTCGGCAGATTATTAGTGGCCCATTTGCTCCAGGAATCGGGTGGTTCTAGGGAGAGAGAGACCTTTGTGTCTTTAAGGTGATTGTGTCCTTTGGTTCTCCTTTTCACAAATGATCTGATACGTTGGCACAGGATAGATTTTAAGATTGCGGGTAAAGCCATCATTTAGAACTAGCCCTTGCTTTTATATGCAGTAGGTTGTAAATGCCTCCATTGTAATATGCAGTATCTTTCTTGATTACGTGCTGAAATAAAGTAGATGTATGATATTTAATTTGGGGTTTGCCACTTTTGCTGTGCTCCAAGCTCTGGTTTCTCAGCTTTGTCTTAGTTTTTCATAGGTTTCAGTTTCCAGGTAGGCTGTATTTTGTAGTTGCCTTTAAAAATATAATCCATAATTCTACATTAACATTTCCCCAGTGTTATTTCAATGAACAGTGAAATAATTGTATTTTCCTCAGAATATTTTGGGATTCTTAATGTGCAAGGTAGGAAACCTTGCTCCCTATCACAAGGATACATTTTATAACAGGGTAGATGACCTACTCAGATAACTACAAACTACAATATCAGGTAGTATATGAATATTGGACATTTCACTGAATTCTGTTGGTAATTTGAAAGATCAGTAACAGAAAAAATTGGTCTACTGGGTGGATAGGATTTGAACAGTCAGGATGTGGGAAGCTCATCATACCAAGCAAAGAGAAGAATGTAAACATAGCTTCAGTTATGGCAGAGAAAAGGGGTATTTTGGAAGAAGTCTGGAGTGGTGGTGTATATGTTGGGAGGAATACTACTCTAAAGCACATAGGATCCTTGAGTGTTGGACAAGGAATGTAGATTTTTTTGTTGATAGTAATTTCAGGGTCTGCTGCTTCTGAGCAAGGAAATGAAGAAAGCTGATTTGTGGATAGATGGATTGTGGATAGATTCGGACAAGAGTTTTTAGAGAACGGCTAACAGGTTGGTGTCACTGAGAAAAGGGAGGTGTAATAGGTGTTAGTAGAATTGGCAAATAACGGTCAAATTTTAGGAATGTGGAGCTAGAGGTGCCATTAAGTGAATAATGGCACCTTTAACTGAAATTGGAAATCTTAAGAGCTATTTGAAGTGAGTTAGGTTTTAGAAATTCTGAGTGTTGCAATTGTAACGTAGAAGTGGAACTAGGTGAATATTTGGATATCCTTTCCATAGTTGAACCTTGGGTAATAATGTTTATTGTGATCTCACTGAAAAAATTTGTCAGATCCCAGAGAAAGATGATGCTGGATGCACATCACACACATCTCACTATACTTGGTTACATATGGAGTGTGTGTGCGGGGTATTACCATTTTTTAAAACATGTTGGTTTTCTGAATGTTATTTTTTGTAATTTGAGAAACAATAAAAAGGGTTGACTATTTGTAGTAAAAGATACAGTAATGTACAGGAAGAAGAACATGGAGGATATTTCTGAAATCTGCAGGAAAGTATATAGAGGGAACAAAAAACCTGAATTGGGACCCATGGGAGAATGCACATATTTAAGGAGCAGGACAATAAAAGTCAATAGGAGTTCACAGAGAAAAAGGAGGCATTAAGTATAAAAATTAAACTTGATTTCCTAAAGAACAATTTCAAGGAAAAAAAATTTAAGATTTAATAGGAACAAATATTTGCATTTTGGTTATTTTTGGTTCTTAATGTTTTTTCAAGTAATGGAATTGTTTTAAATATTTTTAATGGTTATGGAATTATAAAGGACATGTTCTTTCAAGATTTAAAAACTTGTTAAATATATGTATCACTAATGAAAATAATTTAGTAATTTGGAGTCGACATATATTGTACTACTTGAATTTTGAACTTAAAAGATAAGGAATAAGATTTTTTAAAACAGTATGTTTGATCTGTTGAACTTTCTTTACAGAACGTTTCTTGGCCTTTAAGCCTAAATTGTCTTGAGGCTTAATGTTCATAACTTTGAAAATATTTGTATTTCTGGGGTGTCTGAGTGGCTCAGTCAGTTAAGTCTGCCTTTGGCTCAGGTCATGATCCTGGAATTGTGGCCTGGATCAAGCCCTGCAGAGGGCTTCCCGGCTCAGTGGGAGTCTGCTTCTCCCTCTCCCCCTTCTCTCTCAAAGATTTTTTTTTTTTTTTAAAGAAAATATTTGTATTTCCTAATTAGGGGAAGAATGGCATAACTATTAGTACAGAAATATTTTTTTAAATGTTGCATTCAAGGAGCACCTGTTGCATTCAAGGTGCATTGGTTAAGGCAGACCTGTTTGTGTCTGTCTTTGGCTCAAGTCAATCTTGGGGTCCTCCTGGGATTGAGCCCTGCATGGGGGCTCCCTGCTCAATGGAGAGTCTGCTTCTCCCTCTCTCTCTGCTTGTGTTCATGCTGTCTCTCTTAAATAAATAAAATCTTTTTTAAAATGTTACATTCAAATGACTTTTCTTTTCTTTTTTTTTTTTTAGGTATATTTGTATCCAGTATTGTTCTGATCTTGTCACAACGATCACTTTTCAAGTTTTACATGTACAGTTCAGCCTTTCTATTAGCTGCAACTTCAGTGTTGGTAAATTATTATGCTTCTTTGCACATTGACTTCTATGGTGCCTACAACACATCAGCTTTCGGAATTGAGCTGCTTCCTCGAAAAGGGCCCTCGCTATGGATGGCACTCATCGTTCTGCAGCTAACCTTAGGAATTGGATACATTACACTACTACAAATTCATTCCATCTATTCACAATTAATTATTTTGGATCTCTTGATTCCTGTGATAGGTTTAATCACAGAGCTGCCATTACACATCCGAGAGACTTTAGTTTTTACTTCTTCCTTGATTCTTACATTAAACACAGTGCTTGTCTTGGCAGTGAAACTTAAGTGGTTTTATTACTCCACACGATATGTTTATCTTTTAGTGAGGCACATGTATCGAATTTATGGATTACAGTTATTAATGGAGGACACATGGAAGAGGATTCGTTTTCCAGATATACTAAGAGTCTTTTGGCTAACAAGAATTACAGCTCAGGCTACAGTGTTGATGTACATTTTAAGGATGGCAAATGAAACTGATTCCTTCTTTATTTCTTGGGATGATTTCTGGGACCTCATTTGCAACCTTATAATTAGTGGCTGTGATTCTACACTAACTGTACTGGGCATGAGTGCTGTAATTTCCTCAGTAGCCCATTATTTGGGCCTTGGAATATTGGCCTTTATTGGATCAACTGAAGAAGACGACAGGAGGCTTGGCTTCGTAGCACCTGTTTTATTTTTTATTTTGGCTCTTCAGACCGGCTTAAGTGGGCTAAGACCAGAAGAGAGACTTATTCGTTTAAGTAGAAACATGTGCCTTTTATTAACTGCAGTCCTGCATTTCATCCACGGAATGACAGACCCTGTATTAATGTCTCTCAGTGCCTCTCATGTGTCGTCTTTCCGTAGACATTTTCCTGTGCTCTTTGTCTCTGCTTGCCTGTTTATTCTTCCTGTTTTACTCAGCTATGTTCTTTGGCATCACTATGCACTAAATACATGGTTGTTTGCAGTTACGGCCTTTTGTGTGGAACTCTGCTTAAAAGTAATTGTTTCTCTCACTGTGTATACGTTATTCATGATTGATGGCTATTATAATGTCCTTTGGGAAAAGCTTGATGATTATGTTTACTATGTTCGTTCAACAGGCAATATTATTGAATTTATATTTGGAGTAGTAATGTTTGGAAATGGGGCTTACACTATGATGTTTGAGTCAGGAAGTAAAATTCGAGCTTGTATGATGTGTCTACATGCATATTTTAACATCTACTTACAAGCAAAAAATGGCTGGAAGACATTCATGAATCGTAGGACTGCTGTTAAGAAAATTAATTCACTTCCTGAAATAAAAGGGAGCCGCTTACAAGAAATAGATGATGTATGTGCAATCTGCTATCATGAGTTTACAACATCTGCTCGCATCACACCATGTAATCATTATTTCCATGCACTTTGCCTTCGGAAATGGCTGTACATCCAAGATACTTGTCCAATGTGCCATCAGAAAGTGTACATTGAAGATGATATTAAGGATAATTCAAATATATCCAACAACAATGGGTTTATTGCACCCAATGAAAATCCAGAGGAAGCTGTAAGAGAAGCTGCTGCTGAATCTGACAGGGAATTGAACGAAGAAGACAGTACAGATTGTGATGATGATGTTCAAAGAGAAAGAAATGGAGTGATTCAACACACAGGCCCAGCAGCTGAAGAACTTAATGATGATACTGACTGATTAAAATAGCATTTACTAATCATTGAGGTTATTTGTTTAAAATTCAGTTCATCCAAAATGGAGTAATATGCTTCACTTCAGTGTGTAACCAAGCACAAAAACAGTATCCATGTTGAATCTGTGAATGGTTTTCCGTTTACTGTGATGTGCTACTGTAAATATACCTCTTTAATTACTTCTGGTCTCTTTGGTGACCTATTTAAATTTGTGTACATTATTGTACATAGAATAAAATGTTTTCACGTTTTTATGACAAAATTTGAACAAATAGCTTTTTAATAGATGTAATGATAATACAGTGCGTCAAGTGTGCCAAAGATTCCTCAATGAAAGCATATAAAAGTATCTAACCCTGGACCCTAGTTTTTCTTTAAAATGGGTGGAAGAATGAAAATATGAATCAGAGGAAACCATATTAAGGAAATAAAATAATTTGGACCACAGGATGAGGCTATATGTAGAATATTTTAAAATGAAGGAGGAAATAGGCTGCCAGAAGAGACTTTTTTGAAATTTGAGTGTAGCATGTGGTTGAGCTGGGTTTGAAAGTCATGGTTCAGAGATTGTGTAAGAGCTGAAAAACAGGCTTTTATCAACTAAACTTTGGTATAAAAGCCAGAATGTGCTAATTGTTTAATTTTGATGTAAATAAAACCAGTATATTTGTTGGCCATTCTATTTGCAGTGTTGACATAAAATTGTCCTTTCAGACTTTTGGGAAGAGATTACAAAATATTTGGGTGTTTTCATTGTTAATTGATACCAAAATTCTGGTCTGTCTATGGATTAAAACTGAGGGGGATGGTGTGCAGTAATATGGAATAATACCTCTTCAGACAACGTCCAGAGAATTCCTTTATTTATTCTTTATGTTTTACTATGAAATTTTACATACATGATGGGAAATGGAAAGAACATATCAATTACATGTCAGGAAAAAAATATTTTAATGGTGTTGTTATATAGTGTATTGGCTAATTCCAGTGGATCCTGCTCTCTTACTGCTGACATTATCTCCAGTATTTGACTAAAAGGAAACAAAACAAAATGGATCCAGGTTAAATTTCCAAGTACATGCTCTGTTTTAAAGGTTCCATATAAAGGAAACTATTGTTACTAGCACTTTTAACATAATAAGCTTAACAGGTATAAAGTTTTCAGCACTCTCAACAGAAAAGTTTATTATATTTAAAGTAGAGTAATTTGACACAAATTTCTGGGGCAGTCTTGCATATAACTAGAGCCAAGGTCAAGGTTCAAATAATTAAAAAACCAGTCCATGTTATGTCAACCACAACTAATGGAACTAATTCAATGAAAATGAAGAGTTCTTTTAAACTGTGGGTCATTATGCATTCATTAGTGGGTCCTGATGAGCTTTCAAAAATTGTAAGAAAAGGAAAAAAGTACATTGCACTTAGTAAAGGGAACTAAGGTTTCATTTCTGGTTGGCTTTTATATGTGTACATGTGTGCTGAGTCACAAGGTATGTGGTATTATGGGTACAGCGAAGTTTGAAAGCCACTGCTAAGAGAATTAGTCCCAGAAGCTGCAAGAAATTGCTGCATCATCACCAGCACAATGAAAGCAAAGGAACTTAGAAGTTACTGGAACAATGTATGGTCTTCGGGGGGAGGCAGATGCTTTCTTTTCCTGTACTTTTTCCTTACAAGAGCCAGACTAGCCCAGGTGTCAGATCTTTCAGTTTCTGTGCAGAATAATTAGCAGTAGTGTTCTCTAGCAATACTATATATAATGTGTTTATATATGAGTTAGAAAGTTCTAAAATCCAATTTAAACATAGAAAGGTTCTAGTTTTTTGTCCCTGGTATAGGTTTCTTAAATATGAACACCTCAAGAAATTAGAGATTAACTGGAACTTTTTTTTTACAATTACATAATTGTAATGCAAAAGCCTTTCTTAATATAGACTAAATTTTTGTTAACTGATTCAAAATGTGCTAAAAGCAAATGTATTAACATTTAAATTGACATTAAAGACCCAATTTTCTTAGTAAACTACAGAATTTTCCTCTTAACTACTACTAAGTTGGAACTCACCCGCATAATACTGCGTGCAATCAGTATGATTCCTGCCACTCATCTTCCTTTCAGTCCTTTCTCTGTACTGATACAACTTTAAAAAAAAACAAAACTGTCCCTTCCCTGCTTTAAATTCTTTGGGTCCTGATGAAATCTGAACACTAAGGTTGGCAAACAAGAGCCCTCACCACTCTGGCCTTCCTAGACTTCTCACTTAGCCGAGCAGCCTACTTTCTGCCACAGTAAACTCACTGTTCCGCCCCCAGAGCAGTCAGCCCTTCCGCAGTCTGCCTTTGCTCCCAAGGTTTGTCTTGGTCTGGCATAAGGCCCAGCCGTACCCCATAAGCAGCTGAAGTGTCCCCTTCGTTAAGCTATTTGTCCTCAAGGGAGGTGGCTGCTATGTGCTATGATCCTCTCTGCTGGTTTGCTCTGGGAGGGCAGGGGTCCCGGTCGGACTCCGGTGTCTTCTCCAAAGTGCCTGGTGGGTGCAGGGCAGAGACTGGCTGGATTCTTCTCGGGAGCCCCGGTAACTTGTACCTTTCCTAACATGCGGGAGCTTCAAAATGTGTTTCGAGAAATTTATAATCTAAAAGGAGGAAAGATCTCTACAAAAATAAAACTGTAAATAGATGGGTTTGATAAAAATGACTAAGTAGGGAACGAATCAGTAATTAGCATTAGACTAGAGGCATGTGTGTTTCTGAAGCGTGGTTTAAAAATTTTCAGTTTGTAAATGCTGGCTTTCCAAGCTCCTTCCAACTGGTGTTCATGATTGCGGTTGAGATTCAGGTTTTCTTGCTTCTTAATAATCCGCATTCGGAAGACCTTAGAATTTTGTTTTGCAAATATGTCACTAAAGTCAACAGCTACGTCATACTTAACATCTAGGCAGTATAGAAAGCTGACTTGGATACACCGTGGGCAAGTATTTTCCCCAAGCTGGCTGCTAGAAAAATACTAGTTTCTTGTCTCCAGTGTCCTTTTAAATCTCTAAAGAATGATTCTGTCTTCTGTCTGAATTTACAAGTACCTACATTTCATAAAAGTTGTGATTCTTTACTAACCAGATTTTAATTTCCTCAGCCTATGAGACTTTAAACATTCAGTTTTAAAATCTTTGCCAACACCAGCATGTTAGTAAAGGAAAATCTTTCCAGTATTTTTTTTTTTAATAGAATAAGTCTTCAGTTTTCTGCCTGCTGAATTTTAGATCTGGTTTACCTAATACTGTTATCTGTTAAAAACTACTAAAAAATACACGTGGAAGGAATTATTACAACCTAAAAGTAACAGTTCAGTTGCCTGAACTGGTAAGCCATAGTTGACTGTTAACAGCCTAGATTTAAATTATCTGCATACGCAAACAAAAACTGGATGATGTACCTATTAAAATGATACAAACTTATCCTGTAAATTATAAGCTCTATAGCTCCTTAACAGTTGGATGGGGAAACAACCCCTCCTTTCACATGCTATATACTATAATCCAAAAATGATGCTGAATTACTGCTTGGTTCCCCACCCCCTTTTGGGTTAGAAAAAGAAACTCTTTCTATAAACTTGACCATTTTGTTCAGAAGCTGAAAGAAATGTGTTACTTCTTAGGTTTATTCAGGTTGTCAAATCATTTAAAAACACTAAAAGGTATCCTGCTAAGAGTGCATTCTGACAACCATGAGCTGCGTGAGAATCTTTTCTCCCTTTCCTATAAAATGACAAATGACCAAAATCACATGAAGTTGATTTTGGTCATTCTCACTCCTGTAATAAAACCACTTATGAGTTGAGGGGTTGAGATGATGGGAAAAGAGGAGCTGACCTAGAGCAATTCCGGTGCAGATCCTCTCAAATCACTACATTAAAATGGTGGCTTTTGACTGGAACGTCATTGGAATGTCACCCAACTTCAATTTTGTTCCTAAAGTTCATTTTCTAAATGGCATTTGGTGGTTGACTTTAATGTTCTGAAGACCATGAAAACAAAATACTTACATTATATGGCAGGGTTCATTCCTGTCTTTTACGCAGTGCCCATTTTCCCACTTCTTTTTGGTAGGAAATGAAGTTTTTATATATTTTGATCCAGCATGTGTACTTTTCACTCCACACCAAGGTGCATCTACAGTTAAGCAAAGAAGTTTCTTAAGAGGTTTACTTTTCAAATCACTGTTTTCTTAACATTATCAAACAAAAATATATAAATTATAAAGTCATGATTCAGCTTTAAAAATGGTAAAAAGCAAAATCTTAAGCATAAGATTAAATCTTGAACTATACACATTTTTAAATGCATTTAAAAAAATGTGAATGCTTTTTAAGACTCACTTTCATTATATTTTTTGCTAATTACTATTGGTGTATGGCACCTTAAAGCCAAAATAAATACAGATTGTAACCTGAAAACAATTAAGCCTCTATTTGCCTCTACTAAATGTGAAACAGTAGCTTTAAATACTGGGGTTATTCACTAACCTTTTTTTTTTTAATTTTTTTTTAATTTTTATTTATTTATGATAGTCACAGAGAGATAGAGAGAGAGGCAGAGACACAGGCAGAGGGAGAAGCAGGCTCCATGCACCAGGAGCCCGACGTGGGATTCGATCCCAGGTCTCCAGGATCGCGCCCTGGGCCAAAGGCAGGCGCCAAACCGCTGCGCCACCCAGGGATCCCACTTACCTCTTTCTTTAATAAGAATTTACACATTTTACAAGCATTGTACTTTTAATAAGATCAATTTCATTTTCATGACTCTCCAAGGAAATAAACCTGATTTGTTCAGAATGGCTTACTTAGTCTTTACTAAAAAAAGCCCATATATGTAGGTAAAGCCTTGACTTCAGGGTTAGATAAAATGTTTAAGTTTCTAACCCTGTTTTAAGAGGCAGTTGGTTAATTTCTAAAATTCCTTGACTAAACCAGTTTGATTTAAATTCTTGTACTTTATTTGAAAAGTACTATAGAATTAAACTTACAAAGACAACACTGTATAAAAAAAAAATCTGAAGTTTCTGAAACCCCAAGGTCCCAGATTCCTTTGTTAGGGCTACTTGTTTAATAAAATATTTACGATTATAACCTCCTTAGTTACCACATTTTCAGATATCCCATTTTTAAGTGCTTAGGCTTAATCTAACTTATACAATTGAAAACTCTGATTGCATAGATACTTTCTATCAATTGATAAAAAAAAAAACCCAAAGGTTTTCTGAAAAGCGTAATTGTTGAAGGTGAGTGAGCTATTTTTAAAAATTTTACTTTGTCTAGCTCTTTTTTGATATGGTTTAATATGAAAATGAAAGTTCTAAAACCATAAACTTACCAGTTTCAATCATTAATTTTTCACTAGGTATTGATTTCAGAACTTCCAAATTGGCCTCAGTTTTCAGTGAGCTTAAAAAAAATTTACAGATATATTTAATGAAGTTTTTTTCATGTTAACAGATTTATCTACAACAGATTAAAAACCTAAAATCTCCAAACAAAACTGGTTGGCTATAACAGCAGTATACACATTTCTATCCTTACAGAATCCAGATTAAAATCTATGCCAACCATACCCAACCTTTAAGGGGAAACAATTTTTTGTGTTTATCAGCTGTCTCAAAAGTTTTGGATTCACTCTGTGTAAAACAACTTTTTAAAGAATTTGCTTCCCTGGGTAATTTGCATACCTAGGCTCAAAATGCTGAGTTTAAAGGTATGGCCAGTTCTTTCATGGGCCAAATACTGCCAGGAAGGAATGAAAGTAATGTTCACTAATCGCCAAGAGAATCTTCACAAAGAATAAAAATCACAATCACAGAACTATGAGTATGTAACAAGGAATGAAAATGAAAACCTAGTTAGGAGATGTCCTATTCCCCACATCTGGAAACAGGATCTTTCATTACTCTTGACATTCTGAAACTTGATGTGTCTGGGCAAGAGGCTTTTTTCATTCATTTAGGGGAGTTAGAAGCCTTCCAGTTTATAGATGTGTGTGTTTGTCCCTTTAGGAGGTCTTCCAGTTTAGACCCCTCCCCCCAACTCTGGGAAAAAGAAATTTCCTCCTTTTCTCTCCTCTCTTTCTGGGACTTGTATTAGTTTTATAAATCCTGAAATGGTCTGTTAAGCTCCTGTTTCTTTCATCCTTTACTGGGAAATTAACTTTCATTTCCTTAACTTTCATTTTCAGATCCTGAGACAGACTAGATGGATTACTGGTCCCAATTCTTCACTTTCCTTTAATAGAAATGTATCTGCACCGTTGCCATTGTTTCTTAGTAAGGAGGAGGAGAAGGTTGACTCTGGCCACGGCCTCAAGACTTGCTTTGACCAGATGACATGGCCAAAGGTTTGAAATGCACTTTTTTTTTTTTGATGGCACTTTTGTGATCTGAGAGTAGCACGCTCTAAATAGCCACTGCCATTTCAGCCTGGGCACCCAGAATGAAAACACAGCTCAGATTTGTATTCAACATGTGCCTGTGGCAGAGAGATCTGCCTCTATCAGTCAACCCCAGCTGATCCAAAGACCCAGGAGTATGAAAAAAATGCTTCCTATAATATGCCAGTGAGTTTTAGGATGGCTTGCTATATAATGTGATGATTAAATACTGTCTTTATGCTACATCTTTATTTTTAGCATATATATAACTTTTTACTGTGGAAAGATTAAAATGTATGTAAGACTGGAATACAGAACCCCCATGTATTCATTACCTGGCCCCCATCTATTATCAACTCCTGGCCTATACTATCCTATCCACTCACCCCAAATCTTTCCATATTATTTTGAAGGAAATTTAAAATGTATAGTTTCAACACTTTAGCATTTATTTCAGAAAATATGTCAGCATGTATCTCTAAGCATGAGTTGTTTTTTTTTTTTTAAAATGGAACCACAATACTATTATCACGTCTAAGAAAACCCAACTCTTTTATCATAATATATCCACTATTCAAATTGTCTCAATGTCATACATTCTTAAGTTTGTTTGACTCAGGATCCAAATGAAGGGTGCACCTTGCAACTGGTCAGTGTTCTAAATCTCTTAACCTATTAAGTTTTTATGCATCTCTTTTTCTACTTCAAATTTGTTGAAGAAACCCAGTTGTTTGCCCTGAAGAGTTTTCCAGTCTTGATTTCATCTGTGTTCACCTGTGTTCACCTGGATTTGTATCTGGGCTCTGTATTCTGTTCCACTGATCTTTGTGTATGTTTTTGTGTCAGTACCATACAGTTTGGTAGGTTCCCAGATGTTTTTTTAATAGAAGTATAGTGGACATACAATATTCTATTAGTTATAGGTGTAAACCAGAGATTTGATATTAGTTTACATTACAAAATGGTCATCAATAAGTGTAACCATCTGTCACCAAACTTACAGTATTATTGACTATATTCTCTATATTGTACTTTGCAGCCACATGACTAATTTGTAACTGGAGTTTGTACCTCTTAAATTTCCTTAAAAGAGCCACCAGTTTGTTCTCCATAATTCTGAGTTCATTGTTTTTTTGTTTGTTTGTTTTTTGCTCATTTATAAGTAGGCTCCACACTGAGTCTACTTTATTTGAAAAGTATTGTAGAATTAAGCCATTATACAGATGATACTGTGTAAAAAAAATTCTGAGGTTTTTGAAACTACGAGATACTTCATTAAAGACTACTTAATAAAATATTTATAATTAGACCTCCTTAGTTAACACATACTCTGACATTCCATTTTTAAGTGCTTAGGCTTAATCAAGCTTCTAAAATTGAAAGGTTTGATTGCATAAATACTTGTGCCAGTACCACACTGTTTTGAGTACTATAGCTTTGTTTTTCAAGATTGCTCTTGCTCTTCAGGGTGTTCTGTGGTTCCATGCACATTTTAAAATTTTAGTTCTGTGAAAAATACTATTGGTGTTTTGATAGGGATTGCATTGAATCTGTGGATTGCTTTAGGATGAATGGACATTTTAACAATATTCTTCCAATCCATGAGCATGGTATATCTTTACATTTATTTGTGTCATGTTGAGTTTCTTTCATCAGTATCTTACAGTTTTCAGAGTATAGGTCTTTAATTTCTTTGGTTACATTTATTACTAGGTATTTTTATCTTTTTGACACAGTTGTCAATGGGATTGTTTTCTTAATTTCTGCTAGCTCATTTTACTAGAGACCTACCTGATTTTTGTATATTAACTTTCCGCAGCTTTACTGAATACGTTTATTCTAACAGTTTTATGATGGAGTCTTTAGGGCTTTCTAAAAATACAATGTCACCTGCAAATGACGACAGTTTTACTTCTTCCATGCCAATCTGGGTGCCTTTTTTCTTATCTGATTGCTGTGGCTAGGATTTCCAGTACTATGTTGAATATAAGTGGCAAGAGTGGACATCTCTTTCAGCTTTTCACCACTGATGATGATGTTAGCTGTGGGTTTGTCATATATAGTCTTTATTATATTGAGGTATGTTCCCTCAATACCCACTTAATATGTTGAGAGTTTCTTTTTTTTTTTTTTAATATTTATTTATTTATGATAGTCACAGAGAGAGAAAGAGAGAGAGGCAGAGACATAGGCAGAGGGAGAAGCAGGCTCCATGCACCGGGAGCCCGATGTGGGATTCGATCCCGGGTCTCCAGGATCGTGCCCTGGGCCAAAGGCAGGCGCCAAACCGCTGCACCACCCAGGGATCCCATGTTGAGAGTTTCTATCATGAGTTGATGTTGAATGCTTTTTCTGCATCTACTGAGAGATTTTTATCTTTCATTTTGTTAGTGTGCTGGTTCAATTTGCAGACATAACCATTTTTGCATGCCTGGAACAAGTCCCACTTGGTCATAGTGAATGATCCTTATTTTAATGGATTGTTGAATTCAGTTTGAGGATACTTTGTTGAAAAATGCTTTATATGTTTATGCGGGATACTTCCCTGTAAATTTTCTATTTTGTAGTGCCTTTGCCTGGTTCTGGTTTCATAGAATTTTGGAAGCATTCCTTCCTCTTCAATTTTTTTGAGTAGCTTGGGGAGAAGAGGTATTAACACTTCTTTAAATATTTGGTAGAATTCACCTATAAAGCCATCTGCTTCCAGACTTTTTTTTTTTTTTTAATCACCAGTTCAATTTCATTACTAGTGATCAGTCTGTTCAAATATTTTGTTTCTTCCTGATTCTTTCTTGGAAGATTGTGTTTTCCTAGGAATTTATCCATTTCTTCTAGGTTGTTCAATTTGTTGGTGTATAATTTTTCATAGTAGTCTCTTATAGTCCGTGGTATTTTGTGGTGTTATTTCTCTTCATTTCTGATTTTGAGTCTTTTGTTTTTTTTAGTAAGTGGCTATATAGGTTTATCTATTTTGCTTATTTTTTTAAAGAACCAGCTCTAGTTTCATTAGTTATTTGTTTTTTCTCATTTCTCATGTCTGTATTTCACTTATTTCTGTTCTGTTCTTTATTATCTGCCTTCTAATTCTTGACTTTGTTCTTTTTCTGGCTTCTTTAGGTGTAAGGTTAGATTAATATTTTTGTTTCCTGAGGTAGGCCTGTATTGCTCCAAACTTTCCTTTTAGAACTGCTTTTGCTACATTCTAAATATTTTGAACTGTTGTGTTTTCATTTGTCTCAAGGTTTTTTTTTTTTTTTTATTTCCTCAATCCACTGGTTCTTCAGTGTTTAGCCTCCATGTTGTTTTTTTCAGTGTTTTTACTGTAATTGATTTTTTAAAAAGATTTTATTTTTTTAAGTAATCTCTACACTTGAACTCACAATTCTGAGATCGAGTCACATGCTCCACTGACTAAGCCAGCCAGGCATCTCTCTGTAATTGATTGCTAGTTTCATACTGTTATAGTCAGAAAAGAGGGGATCCCTGGGTGGTTCAGCGGTTTGGTGCCTGTCTTTGGCCCAGGGTGCGATCCTGGATCCCCGGGATCGAGTCCCACATCGGGCTCCTGGCATGGAGCCTGCCTCTCCCTCTGCCTGTGTCTCTGTCTCTATCTCTCTCTATATATCTATCATAAATAAATAAAATCTTTAAAAAAAAAAAAAAGATGCTTGATCGGATTTCAGTTTTCTTATGTTTACAGAGACTTGTTTGGTGGCCTCACATGTGAGCTGTCCTGGAGAACAGAATGTTTCATGTGCCATTGAATCTATTGTTTTTAGATGTAGTGTTCTGTATATCAAGTGCATCTGGTCTAATATGTCATTCAAAATCCATTTCCTTATTGCATTTCTGTTTGAATAGTCTATTCATTGATGCAAGTGGGGTGTTAAAATCCTCCACTATATTTGATATATATATAATATATAATAAATTGATTCAACTATCAATATCTCCCTTTAATGTCTGTTAATAAATTGCTTTATTTAGATGTTATGTTGGGTGTAGATATTTACAACTGTTATATCCTCTTGTTGGACCCCTTTATCATTATGCAATGCCCTTGTCTTATTACAATATTTTTTTATTTATTTTTTTAAAATATTCTATTTATCTATTCATGAGAGACACGCAGAGAGGCAGAGACACAGGCAGAGGGAGAAGCAGGCTCCAAGCAGGGAGCCCAACGTGGGACTCAATCCCGGGTTTCCAAGATGACGCCCTGGGCCCAAGGCAGACATCTACCCAACCTCCGAGCCACCCAGGGATCCCCTCCAATATACTTTAAAACAAAGACTGTATCATTTAAGTATTGTTACTGTAGCTTTTTGTGGTTGCTGCTGCTTCTGTTTACATGGAATATCATTTTCCTCCTTTCACTTTCAGTCTGTGTGTCTTTAGGCCTGAAATAAGTCTCTTGTACCAGCATATAAAAGTTTTGTTTTTTTTAATCCAATCATCTTATGCTTTTTGACTGGAGTATTTAATCTATTAAGGTTTAATGTAATTATTGGTAGGTATATGCTTATTACCATTTTGTTAATTGTTTTCTAGTTGTTTTTGTAGTTCTTTTTTCTCTTGTTCTCCTCCCTCTGGTTTGATGGCTTTCTTTAGTGTCATGCTTAGATTTCTTTCTCTTTAGTTTTTGTGTATCTATTACAGGTTTTCAGTTTGTGGTTACCATGAGGTACATCTACAACATTCTACGTATATAGCAGTCTATTTTCAGTTGATGTTAATGTTTGAACATATTCTTTTTTTTTTTTTAATTTTATTTATTTATGATAGTCACAGAGAGAGAAAGAGAGAGAGGCAGAGACATAGGCAGAGGGAGAAGCAGGCTCCATGCACCGGGAGCCCGATGCGGGATTCGATCCCGGGTCTCCAGGATCGCGCCCTGGGCCAAAGGCAGGCGCCAAACCGCTGCGCCACCCAGGGATCCCTGTTTGAACATATTCTGAAAGGACTACCTTTTTATTCCCTCCTTTTCAAGTTTATGTATATAGTGTCATACTTTATTTTTTTTTGTGTAATTGTTAGAGATAATTGATTTTACTGTTTTTTAACCTTCATACTAGTTTTACCAGTGATTGTTCTATCTTTACTATGTTTGCTTTTACCAGAGAAATATTTTATGAATTTCTTCTAATCAACCCTTCCTTTTTTAAAACATTTTTATTTACTTATTTGAGAGAGAAAGAGAATGACAGTGAGCACGAGCAGGGAGATGGGAGAAGCAGGCTCCTGCCCAACGTGGGGCTCAATCCCAGGACCGTGGGACCATTACCTGAGCTGAAGGCAGACATCTAGCCAACTGAGTCACCCAGGCACCCCTAGTTAGCCTTTTTTTTTTTTTAATCTGCTTAAAGAAGTATGTTTAAGGGGATTCCTGAATGGCTCAGTGGTTGAGCTCTGCTTTCAGATTAGGGCTTGATCCTGGAGTTAAGGGATAGGGTCCCACATCGGGCTCCCCTCAGGGAGCCTGCTTCTCCCTCTGCCTATGTCTCTACCTCTGTCTCTCTCATGAATAAATAAAATATTTTTTTAAAAAAGTACATTTAACATTTCTTGTAAAAAACACTTTAGTGGTGATGAACTCTGAAGTTATGTCTGAGAAACCCTCTCTCTCTGTGAATTCTAAACGATAACCTTGCAAGGCATAGTATTCTTGGTTATAGGCTTTTTCCTTCCAGCACTTTGAATGTATCACACTACTGCCTTCTGGCTGCAAAGTTTTAGCTAAAAAAATCAGCTGATAGCATTAAAGGGGTTTCCCTAGTATGTAATTAGTTGCTTTTCTCTTACTGCTTTAAAGACTCTTTAATTTTTAACCTTTTTGTGATTACATGCTTTGGTGTGGACTTCATCTTGTTTGGGGCTGTGTGTGTTTCCTGGACACATATTTTTCCCCAGGTTAGGAAAATTTTCAGCTGTTTCTTCAGATTTTCTGCCCCTCGCTTCTCCTTCTGCGACTCCTATAATGTGTTAGTGCAACTGATGCTGTCCTAGAGGTTTCTTAACTTCATTTTAAAAAATTCCTTTTCAGCTTAGATGGTTTCTACTACACCATCACCCAGGTCACTGATCTGTTCTGCTGTATCCTCCGTTATTTTTCACTTCAGTTATTGTATTCTTTATCTCTAATTGGTTCTTTTTATATTTTCTTTTACTGATTTCATCTACTCCTTTCAAGTTCACTGAGCATCTTTATGACTGTTACTTTGGACTCATAATTTAGATTGTCTTGGTTTTGTTTAGTTCTTTTGTGGGATTTTGTCCTGTTCTTTCACATGGAATAAATTCCTCTGTCTTTTCATTTTGTCTGTATTTTTTTCTTTGTATTACATCACTTACATCTCCTGGCCTTGTATGTGGTGGCCTTGTGTAAAAGGTGTTCTGTGGGGCTAAGTAGCATAATACCCCATGGTCACCAGGGATGTGTCCAATGTGGACTGTCTATGCCCTCCTGTTGTAACTGTGTTGCAACTGCCGTGGGTGTGCTGGTAGGCAGGACTTCCAATCCATGAGCATGGTCCCAAGCCCAGTTGGCTGCAAAGCCTTCTTGAAGTCACTGCAGGGATATGGGGTGGGACTAGGACATGTTCCTAGTTGGAGCTGCCCAGGAGATCTGGTAGAGAAGTAGCTGCTTTGTGGGTTCACCAGTCCCACACAAGGTGACTACTGGGTGTGCTGGGCAGGAGCCATTTTGGAAGGACACTTGCCTGATCTGGCAGGTTGGGTGAGGTGGGTCCAACAGGGAATGCCAGGGCAGAGTGAGCTGTGCTATCAAGATGGTTGGACAGTGTCAGAATTGGCCCTTGTGAGCACCAGGCCAGCGAGGCTTGAGAAAGCAAAAGATGGCACCTGCTAGCACTCCTAGTCCTGGAGAAATTTTCAACAAATCCCTGCCCCTCCAGCACACACTCTAAAATTAGCCAATAAATCTCCTTCCTGTATACCCCTGACACTTTTCAAACTGCTGCCTCTCTGCAGGACGTTGGAGTGATATAGTGTGCTGGCCCTTTAAGAGTAGAGTCACAGTTTCTTCAAGCACCCTGGCTCTGCTGGAGTAAAGCCCTGCTGGTTATCAGAGCCACCTGTTACAGGGACTTGTCTTCCTGGTGCAGATCCCCAGGGCCATTGAGGTGCAGGAGACACCTGATGCGGGGGCTTGATCCCCTTGCTCCTCATGGAGGACCTCTACACCTGTGATATCGCTCCTGGTTGTGAGTTACCACTCCACACTTGTGGTTCCCCACCATGTCTCTGCTCCTCCTCACCCTTCTCAGTGTGGCTTTTACTTTGTAGTGTGGAAGAGCTGTTCTGCTACTCAGGTCATTTTCTGAAATGAGTTGCGTTACTTGCAATTGTTGTCTGACTGTGTCTGTGGGAGGAAGTCGGATCCTCCTACTCCACTATATTCCCTGGTCTTATCAACATGAAGAAAAATTCTGTCCTCTATTTCTCACAGGGTATCTAGAGTACCATCTAGAATCCTGACCAGATTCAGGTTGGATTTTTTCCTTCTTTGGCAAGACTTTAATTTTCTGATAGGAGGCAGCCATGGATGCCCAGTGCTTAGGCCTCTTAATTCACCAGAATCTGCAGAATGTTGATAGAATTCTATCAGCCCTTTATTTACTAGAATACTCGTATAAAAAGTTCCTATGTCTACTATTAGGTACCCAATGGTAGTTGGTAGAGGGCAAAAATATGTATCTTGTTGAATGTGTTGATTCCCTCACTTTCTCCAATGGTGGTATTAATACAGACATTCATTTCTAATCATTAAGGAACTCTTACTTTTATGTTCTTTTTCTTGTAATAGTCTGTTCATATTTTATGAACTTAACATCTTATTAACCTTTTACTATATCAGGTCTCTTTTAATGTTCTTTTCCCTAAATTGTTTCCTCTGGTGTTAACTTTTCTGCTTATCTTGGTCTTTTTCCTTCTGTTGGTTCATCTCATTTATCTGGTGGTCCTTAATTACCAATTTATACTTAAGAAGACTTGAGTTGCCAGGGTTGTGTTCCCTCTGCTTCTGTGAAAACAGAAGACTGTTTTACTGCCAGTTCTCTGAGTGGGTAAGTTCCTTGTGGGATAGGCCAGGAATGGGCATACAGATCTGTAATTTCATTTAAGAATGAAAAGGGAGGGAGCTGCGAGGCTTTTGCTTCTCTAAAGGCTTTCCTCTGGGATCAGCATAAGAATTCCAGGTCTTGGCTCTTACAGTTAGGTTTATTCCATTTTCTTGAGAAAGGATTTTTCTCTTTGAATAGAAATGCTTGCTGCAAGGCAACCACTATAAGGAGTGATATGATATCTTTCTCTAGAAGGCCTTCAGTCACAATTTGGTCCTATTTATCACTAATTCTAAAACCCAAAGCCTCTCTGAGATTTTGCCTGCTAAATTTTGCTACCGTCTCCTCTGGGGCCCTTTAGTCTAAGTTGTCTATTACAGAAAGTCCAGTCTTGTTTCTTCGCTCTTACTGGTTTTCCATTTTTAATATGTAGGATTTTACTTTAGAATGATTTTAGGACAGGTTTGAAAGGGAAATGTGTGTCTAGTTTGCCATAAATACCAGCCTTTTTATTAGTGTTCTCTAGAAAAAAACAAAACTTATTTTCAGCCAGCTTAACAGTTGATCAATACGAGTATTTTCAAAATGATGGGCTTGATATATGTACTAAATTTATAACTTCCAGTTATAAATTATTAATTTGTAAATTAAATTAATAAATTATTATTAATTGCATATTTTAATCTCTTGAAAAGAAATCATGCCTGACTTAGTCTTTTACTACCTATATTCCATGATTGTAAAAAGTGATCTAAATACAGAAATATACACTACCAGAAGAAATATTTTTAAATCAAAGCCAATTATATCTTTAATAAGGTTTCCCATTTAAGGGCAAGCAGCTACAGGATTCTGTAGTCAAATCTGAAACTGTCCCATTTTCTTGGAGGAAAATGTTATAATTCAATCCTTAGAAACCAGACCAGAAACACATTTTTTGGTGAAACTAGGAGATATTTCTCTTAGTAACAAAACTATAAAGCAGAAAATAGACAGTAAAATGATAAATGATCCCTGTTTATGTGCTAAGTGACTTATGTGCCATGTGCCTGCAAGGAAAGACTGAAGACAAGCAAACCAATTCACCCAAGAAGTTCTAGGAAATGGAAGATCTAGGTACTTAGGTTGTAATAAGGCAAGGGACTGAGTGAGAGCTGCTTTAAAAAGTGGGGAACAAAAAATAAATAAATAAATAAATAAATAAATAAATAAATAAATAAATAAATAAATAAATAAAAATAAAAAGTGGGGAACAGAAAAGACAGAACACTCAGATTACTTTTCAGGGAACTGGTGCAGAAATGACTATTTCTGCTTCCTAACCCTGGACTGAGAGAGAGAAGGGGGGATAGGGGTGTGTGTACGGTCTCTGGAGAAGCTAAATCAAAGACTGGACAGGAGAACGAGGAGTGCAGAGGAGTGCAGGGGTGAAGCACGGGGCTGCAAACAGCCCAAATGCTGACTGGTCGGTGAGGTCCTCTCCAAACTTATTCTGCTCCAGAACACAGGTACATTTATGAATCTCCACCCTGTTTTTCCCTCTCTGAAGGATCCTGAAGGCAATAAGAATTGCCTGACATTTAAAGAAAGTCATGACAGAGACTAAAATAAAGAAGAAAAAGAAACTCAGAGGAAATAAAAGCATTATATGGCAAACAAAAAATAACTTTATAATTCATATCTTTAGAGAGAGAAGAAGATCTATCTGTATCTGTCAAACCAGATAACCATCGGGGAAAAAAGAACTTTCAGAGATTAAAACCAGAAGCTGGAAGTTTTATTAAAAAGCTGAAAAATATTTTTGAAAGGAGGGGGGAAAAGAGAGAGAGAAATTACAGGAGGAAAAAAAAAATGAGATCACAGTACAAGCCTGGGAGGTCCAAAGGAAGAACAGAGAAAAAAAAAAAAAAAAATCCCAGGACTGACAGAGATGAACTTCTAGCTGGAATGGGCCAGTATAGAGTACACAAACTCTGAATGACAAAGGCATCAAAATGCCTTTGTGAAGTCTGGTAATACCAGAGGTAAAGAACTAAAATATTCCACCGGGAGAAAACAGTAGGTCAGAGGATAAAGACTAGGAATCAGAATAGCCACTGACTTACTGACATTTAGCCTAGAAATGGAGCCCTATAAAGTCTCACGAAAATTACTTCCAGTCTAGAATTTTATGCCCAGGAAAAATACAAGTGGAAAGGTTTCTGTTTTTCTTTCATTAACTATGCAGGCAAGCTTTCAGGAGCAGAATAAATTCATTTGAAACATGTTCTAGCAAAACAAAACTGACTACACGGGATCTAAATAAGAGTTCCATCGCCGAGTAGACACTGATCCAAAATGAAGACGGAAGGGTTAGGAACTGGACAGGTAATCTAGACAACCAGATTATCTAGACAGTTTTCCTCACACGGAAAAACAGAGAAAGGCGTTTTTCACAATGGTTGGAAAGTGTGAGAAGGTTTCAAGCTTTGAAGAAAACCAAGTAAATAAACATGAGGAAAGTTGCTGTAGGGAAATAAAGTGGTGTATCTGACAGTTCAGAGGTAAACAATATTTTCAGACATAATAATGGACACAATAAAGATGCATACAACCTAAAATTCTGAACTCCGTACACGGACAAGCCTGTGGAGGAAAGGCTGCAGGTGGCAGGGCAGTGCTGCTTGTGAGAAGTAAGATGCTCGCACACCTGAACGGAAACAGGGTGAATTAAGAGAACTGCACAGATGTAATACTTAGATTATATGACGATAAAAAGCAAGTGGGGGGGGTCTCTGGAAAAGCTGACTTAGAGGTAGAGGGCATGGTGAGGAGACTGTGGTTACAGGTTTTTTAGAACTACTTTTTAATCTATTATTCATGTATCCATAGTGGTTTATAAATTATTAAGATATAGAAGCAGCATTTAGGACATATAAATAAGTCTGAACTCTGTAACAAATAATTTCATGGTTCTATTTTCCTGAGGTGATATTTTACTAAAAAATAATATAGTCAGCTAAGCAGTAGTTTTTAAAGGAATAAAACACTGCAGAGGGAAAGCCCAGGGACCCAGCTGCGCTAGCTAACTATTACTGGGTTTACAAGGTTTGGTGTGGTGTAACAGCAGAAAGGTCAAGGAGCGTGGAGCCAGAGGACACTGGTTCTCACACTGTGAGTTACTTTATACATGTTTCTTAACCTCTGTGAGCCTCAGTTTCTTGGCCTAGAGAGATCTATAAAATGATTATGTCATAGTAGGACTTGCCCCCTAGTCGGATATCACTTGTGTATATGTGTACACAATGCTAAGAACATGTATGTTTTAAAGGGATAAAATGACCTGAGAATAATTTGCATTGCTAGAGAAAGCTAGCTCCTGATCTCAATACAAAATTGTTTTCCATAACTGCGATACAGGGTTAATAGCTTATAACTTGCAAGTTTTTTTTTTGTTTTTTTGGTTAAGTACGCTCTATGCCCACAGCGAGGCTTGAACTCACCACCCCAACCAAGATTAAGAGTCACATGATCTACCGAGCTCTGTAACTTTCAAGTTTTAACTTGCAAGAGTAATATTGTATAATTTCTTACATACTTATTGAAATTTGCAGGCCAAGATCAATATGATAAATAAATACATTTAAATCTTTATCTGCAATTAACTGTAAAACAAGGAATCTACTTAATATAAAACAAACTTAAGGACCTACCAACCATTAAATCCTATATAGAGATCCAAGTCAATCAAGGCAGCTGCTGCTTCCTTCGTACCATCAAATGAATGCACCTAAGGACATACAGGTATAATTTTATTTAGTAATTACTTTCTTCAAAATCCTAAATAACACTAATAAGACTTTCTAAGGAAAAGTATAGATGCAGTAGGGTTTTTGGACCAGAGGGCTTTAAATGTGGTGGCCCCTACAATCTTTATTTTCAAATCCAATCTCACAATTAAAATAGGGCATCTCCAATGGTATTAGGCAAGAGGGGAGATGGCTGCCTAGACTTTCTCTCTCTGGCTGTGCTGATGGCTCTGCACCAGCATTACTGCAGTACCTCCAGGAAAGGGGACTGGAGGTGGGAACCACATTCTCAGGCAAAAGCATGGGAAAAGAAAAGTTTAAAACGTTATAAAACCATGTAAAATGGAGATGTCTGGATGGCTCAGCAGTTGAACGTCTGCCTTTGGCTCAGGGCGTGATCCCAGGTGTGGGGATCAGGTCCCACATCGGGCTCCCCACAGGCAGCCTGCTTTTCCCTCTGCCTGTGTCTCTGCCTCTGTGTGTCTCTCATGTATAAATAAATAAAATATTTAAAAAAAAAAAAAACCCGTGTACAATGTATCTTAAAATGTTCAATTTTTATGTTATGGAATACTTTTTTCTAGAAGACAGATGACTTAAGGGACAAGTTTTAAGACCTATAAAGAGTTCTAAGAATCTCACTGAAAAATGTAAATTATTACACAGTAATAATTATCTCAGTAGGCAAAAAGGAATGGTGGTGTTCTCCTTCAAATATATAGGGATTAAAGCATAGTTTTTCACACGTTAGATATATTTATGTAATCAAAACAGTAACAACACTTCTTTAAATACACCTAATAAGGGGGGCACCTGGGTGGTTCAGTCAGTTACACATCCAACTCTTGGTTTCAACTCAGATTGTGATCTCATGGGTTCTGGGATCAAACCCCATGTGGGGCTCGGTATTGAGTTGGCTTGGGATTCTCTCTCTCCTCTCCCTCGGCCCTTCCCCTGCTCATGTGTGTATGCACTTTCTCTCAAATAAATCTTTTTTTTTTAATATTTTATTCATGACAGACACACACAGAGAGAAAGAGAGAGAGAGAGAGAGAGGCAGAGACACAGGCAGAGGGAGAAGCAGGCTCCATGCAGGGAACCCGACGTGGGACTCGATCCCGGGTCGCCAGCATCACACCCCAGGCCAAAGGTGGCGCTAAACCACTGAGCCACCCGGGCTGCCCTAAACCTTTTTAAAAATAAATATATAAACACACACACCTAACAAGTGATGTCATTAATATATTCGTACAGCATCCAGAGTCTGAATCCACTATGAGTAACATGCTTCTCAAAAATAAAACTTACACAGCTGCCCAGAAGGGTTTATTCTTCCCCTTAGCATTTCCAACTGACTAGAAAATATACCATCCATCAAAATAATTTTAAATAAGACTCTTCATAAACCATTTCAGGAAATTAGTTTTATTTTATTTGGTGATCTCTTTCTCTCTTTCTAAGATTTTTTAAAGTAATCCTACACCCAGTGTGGGGCTTGAACTTAGAACCCCAAGATCAAGAGTCACACATTCTGAGCCAGCCAGGCACCCCTTGGCAATATCTTTTTTTGATAAAAGTCAAATGTTTAGGTTGGATTTTTTGCTGTTAAGTAAATTTTAATTTAGAAATATAGCAAATGGGCTAAGAGGTAGAACCATTAATCCCAAGGGCATTAATGAAAGCCTCTAAGCCTCTCTCAGTTCCCAAGTACAGTTCCAAAAGGATAAACTGCAGGGCCAGTAAACAGTAGATAAAAATGTGCGCTGCAATGCAGAAAACATTTTCACTAACAGTCTGTGAGACATGAAGCAGAGGCTACAAACTGAACAGAGAAAAAGCTATAAAAGCAAAGCAATGTGGGTATACAGTAAGTGCTCAGGGCACTTCCACTTAACTTAGTTGGACTTAGCATGACTGTTTTATATGCCTGGATAATAGCTTTCCTGCTAGAGACTAGTGAGTCGCTCCCAAAATTACAGGTGAAAATTTGTGCCTCTGAGCATTTTTCTGAGGCAGATTTTCAAAAGAATCCATGATCCAAAAACGATTTAAGAAACACTGCTTTGGATGCCTAAGCTAAGTGGGAGGCAGATATTATTTATGGGAACTGATTGAAATGACCACACAGAAGTAGAAGCAAATTACAGAAAGGAATGTCTCTAATCAGAGTGATAATAGTAAATGAATACAGTTGGCAAGAAATTAAGAAGGCAAACCTGAAGTGAATATTAAATACTTTATTAAAATTAGTTTATATTTTGCTTGGAATTTCAACTGAAAGACATTGAAGAATGTCTGATGGAAGAGACAGAGAAAAAGTTATCACTCACCCTACTAGAATGTAGGAGTAAATTCATGGGATTTGCTTGTGAACAAAGTCTTTATCATTCTTCTACTTTCAACAAAATAAATGTAATTAAATCAATGTGATTTACGTCGGTATCACATCTGGCCCACAGATCCTATAGTAAAAGTCTGTCCTCCAATAAGAGGGGTAAGAATATTTACTGCTGATATATGGATTACTTCAGAGGCCAACCTGGGTCACAAGGAAGCTTCTGTGCATCACCTACTAAAAACAACTCTTCTACTTACCACTCCACCCACACATCGGTCTCTGTTTCTTTTCATGATATCTGTGAATTAAAAACAAACAACTTTTGGCAAATACCTTGCTTGATTTCTGCAAAATTCTTGAATTCTAAATGAGATTTTAGCTTTAACTCACCCAAAAATTCAGCATGTGAGTTCCGACAGTGAAGAAACATTGGTAATTTTGTTTGTTCTGCCAGTTCAAACTGTTTTTCAAAATATCTGCATAATGCCAAAAAAAAATTTCCTTGTTAATTTTATTTTAGCATGAGAAAAATAATTATGTTAAATATTCTAAGGGACTTTTATCAATCTTGAGATTATAGGACAGAAGTAGTGAACTCAGGCATTTAAAACACATCTGGCTTAGCCAAAGGCTTTTCTAACACACAGCCTCCTTTGGAAGGGATACTTCATTTTCTGGGATTACAAAATTATTTAAAAAAATGTTTCTTAGCTTTCCATTGTAACTGCTGGGTAAATTAGGTAGCACTTTACTACTGGATCACTAGAATTAAAGAGCTGTAATGTGTAAGTCCACAGTGATGGGAGCTGCTCTTTCAAATAATTGCTTTTAACTAGCTTTCCCACCAAACCCCAGCAAAAAAAAGCAGACACCCTCCCATCACTTGTGGGATCCCCTCCCTGCAGCATGTGTTGGAGGGGAAGAATTACACCACTGGCCTCTAGCCCAGAGCTGGCTGGGCACCCTCAGTCACAGTCAATTCGCTCTAGTGAGAGGCCAGGCAAAGCTCTATACTCAGTTTTTGCCATGTGCTGATATACAAGAAATTACTACCACTAAACACAAGGATTTATTAAATAAATAGCATAAAAACTATTTTTCAAAGAAAAATCATGTGATAAAATGGCAGCCCTGAATGTTTGGAGAATACTTTATAAAAAGGTTTTTCAAGTGCCACATGCCATTATCTCATCTGACCCACAAAATAACCCTAGAATAGGACAAGAGCTGGTGTCAGAGGATGTAGGATCTCATCCAAGATTATAACGTGACAAACTTGCAACCAGAATTCAGTGCTCTAATTCCAGGTCCCAGCCAAAATGACTATAGGTTGTGATATTTCAAAGAAGCCTTTCTGGCCCCACGGCATAATGACAAGCACCAGATGTAACAGCGCTGGGAGGAGGGGGGTAAGTGGGGGTTCCCTGTCTTCTCAGTGCGGTGCTCACTCATTCTCATTCATGTTCATGCAGTAAAGATGGAACCAGAAGTTAGATAATAAATTTCTTATTTTCCTATAGGAGTTTACCTTTTCTAGGCACCTTAATTTTAGGGAACACTTTTGTGTTTAAATTCTCTCTTTTTTTTTAAGATTTTATGTATTTATTCATGAGAGACAGAGAGAGAGGCAGAGACACAGGCAGACAGAAAAGCAGGCTCCATGCAGGGACCTGATGTGGGACTCGATCCCGAGACTCCAGGATCACGCCCTGGGCTGAAGGCAGGCGCTAAACCGCTGAGCCACCCAGGGATCCCCTGTGTTTAAATTCTTTTGCTATATATTCCTCTATCTTGTCTCCTTGAAGTACAGGACAATCATTTTCCTGGAGTACCCTTTCCTTTTGTACTCTTGAAAATGCTAAAGTTTAAAATTAGAAACAGAGGCGTCTGGGTGGCTCAGATAAGGTTAAGCATCTGCCTTTGGCTTTGGTCATGATCTCTGGGTCCTGTGATGAAGCCTCACATCGAGCCCCACCATTGGGTCCCAGGCCCAGTGGGGAGTATACTTCTCTCTCTCGGCACCCCCCCCCAACTTGTGCTCTCTCAAATGAATAAAATCTTTAAAATTAAAAACCGAAGTGTACTTCTTAAATAGTTTTCATAATGTTGGTGGTCTTTGTCTTTATTATCCAATATTTAGGCTTTTAAATCACCTTTTCACAGTCTGCTAGGCTAGAATAAGGAAAAATAATTTTCATTTTCACAGTGTAGGAAACAAATGAAATCGTGAAAGAAAAGTCACTATTTCCATAATCTCTAAAGTAATTCAAATGTCAGCAATTAAGTGTGCTCCAGTCATTACGTAAACTTTACCATGTATCTGACTTCTGGCTACACACCACACACACACTCTGCTTCATGCTTCCCACTCTACTGGGATCATTTCTTTCATACACAAAATTCTATGTACAAAGCCACACAACCGAGCCACAGATTTATAGAATCTAATGATCACCTTGGGAATAAGCCTACCCCTCACAGCAGGCAAAAGTACAAATTATGAAAATAACAGATGTTTCAAGCAATGTGCCTCCAGAATTTTGCATATGAGAAAAGAAAGGTCCATGCACTCAAGCTAGCTAGGTGTCTTAAGGAGGCCAATTATTCCTAAGGACATAAATCGAGGAAAACTGGTACTTGACATTAAGTACCTATTGCCTTTAAAGAAAAAACCCCACCGTGGTAACTAGAAACAGCCTAAGTTACAGGGTAGGAACTGGCACCTATCCAGAGACTTCTCTGCTTCTTTTGTGTTTTATCTTAGTTCGCATATGAAAAGCACTGTTTGCTTGAGTTAGATTTCTCCTTTTAGTGAAGCTGCAATTTGCTTCTGACTATATTACTGATTCTTACATTTTAGGGTCAACAATAACTAAGGGCTTGAAAAGGTCAGCTTCAGAGTAACTGTTGGGAATTCGGATCCAGGCAACTCCAAAATGCCCAGAGTGTTCCAGCAGCGCAGCTTGCAGCTTAACTGGCAACGAACCTACCTTTAGGCTGGCCGAGGACAGGGATGGCCTCAATCTCTCATCTCTGAGGTTCCCTAAGTCCCCAAATGATTAGTTTGAAATCTTGTCTGATGTCAGATTTCTTTTTCAAAAACAGAGACCTGCACAGTATTAACATTTTAAAGCCCCAAGAAAAATTCCACAGCAAATTCCTCCCACTTGGAAGTGAACGGAGTTCTAAACTTGCAACAAGAAAAGGGAATGTAGCATCAGGCAAAGAAACTGAAAACACAGGGTATGTTTATCCACAACAAAATCCGCTTTTCCCTTTTTCTCATGCTTTTTGGTTTTTTGCTCTTTAAAAAAATACTTTTCAAAAGCCCCAAAGAAAAAGTATATCCTGTATTTTCTTTAGAATGAAAATATTTCTAAGAATGACACCACAACCACAGTGTATTGAGCACTTACTTGTGCCAAGCATGTTACTATGGGGTTTACATACCAAATGTTAAGAAAGGCAGTATTATCCCCATTTCAACGATGAAGAAATTGAGGTCTACGAAGAGACATACAGCCACCAAATGGCAGTTATGATTCAAACCCAAAGCTGTTGATTCCAAAGAGAACCACCCTGCACACTTATGTACCACCTTTACTTACCGTTACGTCTCAGACAGTATTTCTAGCCAGTGTCTACTGCACATTAGATCTGTCTTGCCTACTAATCCATCACACCACTGTCTATTTTTCTCTTCTCATACATCTTTTTCCTGACTGCATTTTTACTTAAAAAACAAAAACAAGTCATACACTGGTTAATTATCCCAGATGGTATAAAACAACAGCTCAAAATCTAAATTCTTCCAAGAAAAGATGCAACAGCAAAAGCTGAATTATAGGGTTTTTATCCATGCTGTTCTCCAGGAATCAAAAACACCTCTTCTCCTTATTAAAAACTCAGTGAACGAGGTGCCTGGGTGGCTCAGTTGGTTAAGTGTCTGACTCTGTTTTGGGGTCAGGTCATGATCTCAGGGTCATGGGATCTAGCCCCGTGTGGGGCTCTGTGCTCAGCACAGGGTCTGCCTTCCTTGTCTCTCTGCTCCTCCCCCTGCTTGGCTCTGTCTCTCACACTCTCGCTCGCTCTCCATCTATTTCTAGAGTAAATAAATAAAATCTTTAAATAAAAAATTAAAACTCAGTGAATATTTATGGAGTACCCACCATGTGCTGAGAGTACTGTGCATGGTGCTATGGGCACTACAACATGAGTGAGACTGGGTATGTGCCTCTGCAGACCTCAGACACTAGTCTGCTGTGGGATGGGAAGGCGTACCATAGCTGTACTTCTAGGACAACGTGAGAAAGGCTCCAACAAGTACTATGCACCATGTGTGCGGGAAAGGAGCTGCATACTCTGAGTACATGCTAGGGGAAAGAGGGAGCAAAGGGGTATTTGCTTCCGTAACAACAATCCAAATGGGATTCTACTAGTGTGCTTTTTACTAAATCATTTGATATTTTATTTGATGTTTTAACTTAAAAATCTCAAGTTGAGCCACCCATCTTTTCAAAATTTATACCATACTTTAGTTTGTCCTTAACTTTTTCTACTCTGGAAGAGGCCTAGCTCATACCCCCTTCACCTTATTAACAAAGCCTTCCCTAACTTTTCCCCCCAGAAAGTCCTTCCCTCCCGTTGTCATATGCCTTTTTGTTAGCATTTTCAACCCATTTTAATTCTTTATGTCCTCTCATCAGAACCAAGCCTATTCTTTGTATCACACTAAGGAGACACCTGATAATCATTTACTGAATGGAGTTTAAACTCTCTAGTACAGATCAATACCTGGGCAGTTGGCATCTGTGTTCAAGCAAACTATATCCTGCTATACATATTGTTTTAAGTTCTGATCTTTTCTTTCTTTAAGATATTATTTCTTTATTCATGAGAGACACACAGAAAGAGTCAAAGACACAGGCAGTAGGAGAAGCAGGCTCCTTGTGGGGAGCGCAATGCAGGACTCAATCCCAGGACCCCAGAGTCATGATCTGAGCCAAAGGCAGACGTTCAACCACTGAGCCACCCAGGCGTCCCTTACGTTCTGATCTTAAGGTGATGGTGGAAATATCCTCAGAGCAGTAAAACAGAACTATCAATGTTTACATTAAATACAAAAAAAAAAAAAAATGAGTTTAAGATATTTAGGTTGCATTTTAGAATCAGTTTGAATGCATCTGGATAAAAGTCTATGGGCAGGGAATCTTGAGGGACTCTGCCAGTCGTTGATTGTCGTACCCTACACAGTCCTGTTTGCTTCAAGAGGTTCATCTTGGCCAAAAACAGACTCTAAGATGGAGGAATTAAGATATGTGGGCTTAACCTAAGAAACATAAACAGTCAACTTTTTTATTTTATTTTATTTATTTATTCATGAGAGACACAGAGAGTGAGAGAGGCAGACACACAAGCAGAGGGAGAAGCAGGCTCCACACTGGGAGCCCGACATGGGACTTGATCCTGGGAATCCAGGATCACCCCCTGAGCCAAGGGCAGATGCTCAACCGGTGAGCCACCTAGGCAACCCTATTTTTCTATTTAAATATGAGTATGTGAACTTTTAAGATAAGTCAGCTGATCTATAATGATATTCAAGGGAGGTTACCTGCTAGTAATCATGTGAATGTCCCTGAAAAACACAGTATCATGTCACCAAACAGCTCCAAGAGGATTTATTCTAATGTTTTATCTCCTGGATAATTAATACGTTGTTTTTGAAATGCAACAAAATGCTCATGTCTTAAATTAAGTCTATGACCTAATTTTCCTTTTTGGCCTGTAACACTACTCACTGGTATGCTGACAGGAGCTCCAACTAAAAGGTATAGACAGTGAGTTATAGGAAGTCTACAAGGCTTATGAACTTTGGGGTTTTCTGGGAAGCCACCACTCTCCACATGACTCCTATGAAAAGACCCCACATTCTTAATTGACAATATCCAGTGCCCAGCAAGAGTAAAACAGGTTCTTTCTGCTTTGGTGATTGATCCTATAATCTCTCTTTAATACTCCTTGCTCTTAAATCATGCCCCCCATGAGTGAATTTAAATCATTTCATTGGAATGGTTCATGCATGAATACATTCATTAGGCAAAGAACAAAAGTCTCCATCATGTAAAACTCATCCCTTATTTTCCAGTATGCATGGAATTTGTTTCACTTAACTTCTGATATACAAAGGAAAAAATAAAAAATCCTGATGCTTAATCCAACTATATTCTGAACGGATAAAAGCTATTAAAAAAAAATCTACTCAAGATTTTGCAAAAATTTCTAAAGTCAATAAATTTCCTTACTTGAGCTGAGTATCTCTGGGACAGAACTGTAGTCGGTCAAAATCTTTAAAAGATAAAAAAAGAACCAATAAGTACTCATTAACTTTAGTACAGAACAAATCACTTTCAAAGTCACTCTTAACAGAGTAGGTTGGCACTTACCCAGTCCACACTCTCCTATTGCTACAACTTTCCCCTTATTGTTTTCAGCAAGGTTTAACAATTCCATTAAATAATGATCAGGGTCATTCTTTTCAAATTCATCACATCTGGTAGGATGACATCCAACTGTACTGAAAAACATATCTAGCACAAAATAATGTCTTAGGATTATTTTCAAAATATTTTCCATATTATATTTAATATACAAAAATGATAGAACATCAAATAATTTCAACTGGTTACTTTTTAACAATGGTCGTAAACTACCTGAACTACAAGAACTACATAAGCTTAATCCTATGACAATTTTTGGAATATCTTAACAAAGCAGAACAGGAATATGAAAATTGCCTTAACATATTTGTAAAAGGAATTAATTCAACTCTTTCCAAAGCTTGGTATTTACTGAGTCTTGTAGAATGGAGAATTCTCTTAGGAGAATGAAATGTCATAACTTAATTATATCTTTTATATTTACTATTCACATCACTGTCTTGTTTCATCTATTCAATATGGTAATTCTATATATATATATATTTCTTCCCCTTAAAAAGGGTGACTCAAAGAAATGGAAGGGGGATTTGTTTTTCTAATAAAAAATAAAGTTCACTTATTTGGAGACATGCAATTATTTGATAGCTGTAATTGTATGGAACACAAATGTGAAGTCAAAAAGGGCTTCGAAGTGGCTTGCATCTGAACCCATGAGAGCGGTGGGGATCATCCTCAGCCTCTTCTACAGATGTTTACATACATGGAGGCAGAGGTTTTAAAGCAGTGAGGATGCAGGTACAGGAAGATGAGTGATGAGGGCTGACAAGGGAGATTCAAGAACTTTTAAAAGCATATCTCTTGGGCAGCCTGGATGGCTCAGCAGTTTAGTGCCACCTTCAGCCCAGGGCCTGATCCTGGAGACCCGGGATCGAGTCCCACGTCGGGTTCCCTGCATGGAGCCTGCTTCTCCCTCTGCCTGTGTCTCTGACTCTCTCTCTTTCTCTCTCTGTGTCTCATGAATAAATAAATAAAATCTTAAAAAAAAAAAAAACTCCTCCTCTCATTAAAAAAAAAAAAAAAGCATATCTCTTTGGGGGTAAAAAATATGGAAGACAATATTTTTATACCCCCAAAGGCATCTGAGAAGATGACTACTTTTATCTTAATCACTAAGGAAAAATGTCAGTGGATGCTGAAGAGAAGTATGCATTTTTGAAAGCTTTCCATAAAAAATAACTTTTAATAAGTAAATCAGTAATTTGAAAAGTAACACAGAAGGCCTAACTCTTCAACATCTAGCACAAGAAGCATGCTTGCCAAAAAGCAGAACCAAAAAGAATTAGGTAAAATGAATGCCAGATAAAGGAGATGTTTTCTTTAACTAGGATTCCCTTAGGAACCAATTCCAAAACTTTATAGATTTTAAATAAATGCAAGATGTATGAACATAAAATGAGTATTATATATTATTACTTGCATTCCTGGGGCCTTACAACAATGGTTTGCATGATAAATATTTAATAAATGATCCTTCAGTTTAAATTTAAAATGTGCAAATGAAAAGCAACTCACATCTTTTTTTTTTTTTTTTTTTTTTGGCAACACACATCTTAAATACATTACAACATACAAAAAAAAAAAACCCTACATCAGGAATATGTGAGGCTAAACCATGGTGAACTTAATTCTCGTTAACTGAAATCTTAAAATAATCCTTAAGTACAGTGAGAGAGAGGGTTTAATCAAACATCTGATACACCAAGTAGCACTTTGAATTCTTTCCTCTTAACACTGTCCCATTGCAATCAGTCTATTTTTCTATTGTTTCTACCATCACAATCCATTGTATTGTACCTGAGGCAGTTCTTAGAAAGATTTCTCCAAAATAACTTAATTCATATTTTTGGGAGGTAAAAGTAATATGAGGATACCATTTGTTTGTGCCAAATGCAGTGCCTCTTTACTGTCCTGCAGATTTCCACCTGTAATCATAAACTGAAATAGAAAGAAATAAAATAAGCCCACTTGAATAGAGTATCAACAACAGCTTATTAAACATGCCTTCCTAATGCTTTTTTCCAGAATGCTTCTCTGTCACACTTACCCTTCCTTTAAAATCTCGCTGAAAGGTCACCTCCTATGTAGAGTGGTCTCTCCAAACATACAAGCATACCATGCAGATTTTGTCACTCCTTCCTATTAAAATGTATTCACAGGTCTGTTTTTCCTGTTAGATCACATTATGAAAGACTGAATAACTAAAGACTTCTGAATTTAGAATTCTATTCATCTAAGGATTCAGTAGTGTTTATTAATTCAACAGTTCTCCAAGTGTGGTCCCAGAAACCCCAGGGGAATGTGAAGTCAAAACTATTTTCGTAATAATACTAAGACGCTATTTGCCTTTTTCTCTCTCACTTGGCCACAAGTGTGCAATGAGATATATCAGAGGCTACATGATGTGTAACAGCACAAGACACTGACTGCAAAAACAGATCTCCAAGTTCAGTAGTCTCTATTAAAAGCCAGACATTCGGGATCCCTGGGTGGCGCAGCGGTTTGGCGCCTGCCTTTGGCCCAGGGCGCGATCCTGGAGACCCGGGATCGAATCCCACGTCGGGCTCCCGGTGCATGGGGCCTGCTTCTCCCTCTGCCTATGTCTCTGCCTCTCTCTCTCTCTGTGTGACTATCATAAATAAATAAAAAATTTAAAAGAAAAAAAAAAAGAAAAAAAAAAAAAAAGCCAGACATTCATGAGATATTTAAAAAAAAGATAAAACAATTCCAATCACGTCACTGCATTTTTTTGGTTTGGTAGATACTTATTTTTCAAAAAAATATGCTACTTATGTTATATAATGTCTTACTGTTAATAGATATTTTACATTCTTATCAGTTTTAATTTCTAATACTAACATAAAACACACGCACAAAAGCTCTGTGGGATCCTCAAGAATACTGAAGAATGTGAATGGGTTCTGAGACCAAAAGTTTGACAATCACTGGATTAACGTATATTGAATTCTTTGTAAGGACATGGATGGCTCCTGGCACAAAAGCACACTTCTAAAGAGGCAGCCCTCAGGGTCCACCGGCAGTCAGAAACAATGTATGAAAAGGAAAATATCACCAAAGAGCAATGTGTGTGGGGGGTGGCTACTGAGGCAGTCCTGCTGAAGTATACAACCTTCTAAAGAAGTGACTTATAAAACACACTGATTTTTTTAAGCATCTCACTTCAAGCACCTCACTGAGCTAAAATGAAGAATTCCTTCTAGGTCCACGCCTAAAGAGAAAACATACACAACATGGGAGGAAGTGCAAATGATGAGCAGATGTTTTCATAGAGCAACCTAAACTTCATATATAATAGGCACTGAGTATCTATTCAGGGAACACACAACTATAATTAAATCCTCAACTCCTTATGAAACACAGGGTATAAGATGTTAACAAAAATACTGGGAGAACTTGACTGTTTACTAACACTACCTAATTCTTTAATATAAGACCAGGTGCCCATGTCTAGTATTTCAATTCTGTAAAATAGTTGCTATTCATGTCTATCTTTTATTTTATCTATAACTTTCCCAAATAGGTGAAAAAGTAAGGACAAGTTAGAGGACGTAATTTCCTCTCCCAAGTCACAATGGTGATATTAGAACGATGGTGGCTTCCACCATCAACCTAATAGAGTAGAGGGTATCTATGCAGGTACAATATCAAGTGCTTTGCTCTCCAGCTTTATTTAACTCTCACAATTCCCTTAATTAGGCATTATTATTCTCAAATTACAGATGCGAATACTGATGCCTAGAGAGATAAGCACCCATGTTACAAAGCTCTGGAGAAGGAAGCTGGGGCTGGAACCCAGCTGTGTGATACCATAGCTGTGCTTTTAATCACTACATTGTAGCTGCAAGGCACTACATTAGATTCTGATTTGGAACCACATCCAAGTAAATTCTGTTTCTGCCATTCTTACATCGGAGTGTGTATGTTTCCAATGTCAGGATTAAATTACTCATGGCTGACACATGAAAATTTAGGAGCTTGGTGTTTCAGAGTTTGCAGAAAAGCATTTTATAAAGTGAATTACCATGCAGAGAATAACTGGATAATCAGTAATGAATGCTGTCACTTTTATCCATTCTTATTACTTGTGAACAGTGACTCTACATTTCAGAGCTGGGACTACAGAATTCGGAAGCCAGCAGGGTCATTAGTCTGTTACATCTGAGGTTATTCAACTGAGAAGCCGCAACTACATATCCTGATGCCACACTGTCCTAACCTCCAGTGTACATATGTGGGTTCGCCTGATATTTTTTTTAAATACTAATTTAAAAGTGTCTCATCAAATAATTTGACACAGAGTTAATACTCATTTGCTTAGAACTCTTTAAAAAGTGGAATTTCCCTGATAATCAAATAAGTACTATAAAAATTAAAGTGTCTTTGAAGTTATTTGAAAAGGTGTATCCATACTATAAAAAGCTAAACTTGGTGACAGATACACGTCTTTCTGATAACCACTGAATTCTAGCAAATGATAAATTATGTTATAAAATTTATTAAGAGTTGCATCTTGAAAACCCAAAAGCCTCCACCCCAAGATTGCTAGAACTCATACAGCAATTTGGTAGCGTGGCAGGATACAAAATCAATGCCCAGAAATCAATGGCATTTCTATACACTAACAATGAGACTGAAGAAAGAGAAATTAAGGAGTCAATCCCATTTACAATCGCACCCAAAAGCATAAGATACCTAGGAATAAACCTAACCAAAGAGGTAAAGGATCTATACCCTAAAAACTATAGAACATTTCTGAAAGAAATTGAGGAAGACACAAAGAGATGGAAAAATATTCCATGCTCATGGATTGGAAGAATTAATATTGTGAAAATGTCAATGTTACACAGGGCAATTTACACGTTTAATGCAATCCCTATCAAAATACCATGGACTTTCTTCAGAGAGTTAGAACAAATTATTTTAAGATTTGTGTGGAATCAGAAAAGACCCCGAATAGCCAGGGGAATTTTAAAAAAGAAAACCATAGCTGGGGGCATCACAATGCCAGATTTCAGGTTGTACTACAAAGCTGTGGTCATCAAGACAGTGTGGTACTGACACAAAAACAGACACATAGATCAATGGAACAGAATAGAGAACCCAGAAGTGGACCCTGAACTTTATGGTCAACTAATATTCGATAAAGGAGGAAAGACTATCCATTGGAAGAAAGACAATCTCTTCAATAAATGTGCTGGGAAAATTGGACATCCACATGCAGAAGAATGAAACTGGACCACTCTCTTTCACCACACACAAAGATAAACTCAAAATGGATGAAAGATCTAAATGTGAGACAAGATTCCATCAAAATCCTAGAGGAGAACACAGGCAACACCCTTTTTGAACTTGGCCACAGTAACTTCTTGCAAGATAAATCCACGAAGGCAAAAGAAACAAAAGCAAAAATGAACTATTGGGACTTCATCAAGATAAGAAGCTTTCGCACAGCAAAGGATACAGTCAACAAAACTAAAAGACAACCTACAAAATGGGAGACGATATTTGCAAATGACCTATCAGATAAAGGGCTAGTTTCCAAAATCTATAAAGAACTTACTAAACTCAACATCAAAGAAACAAACAATCCAATCATGAAATGGGCAAAAGACATGAACAGAAATCTCACAGAGGAAGACATAGACATGGCCAACATGCACAGGAGAAAATGCTCTGCTTCACTTGCCATCAGGGAAATTCAAATCCAAACCACAATGAGATACCACCTGACACCAGTGAGAATGGGGAAAATTAACAAGGCAGGAAACCACAAATGTTGGAGAGGATGTGGAGAAAAGGGAACCCTCTTACACTGTTGGTGGGAATGTGAACTGGTGCAGCCACTCAGGAAAACTGTGTGGAGGTTCCTCAAAGAGTTAAAAATAGACCTGCCCTATGACCCAGCAATTGCACTGTTGGGGATTTACCCCAAAGATTCAGATGCAATGAAACGCCAAGACACCTGCACCCCGATGTTTCTAGCAGCAATGTCCACAATAGCCAAACTGTGGAAGGAGCCTCGGTGTCCATCAAAAGATGAATGGATAAAGAAGCTGTGGTTTATGTATACAATGGAATATTACTCAGCCATTAGAAATGACAAATACGGGATCCCTGGGTGGCGCAGCGGTTTGGCGCCTGCCTTTCGCCCAGGGCGCGATCCTGGAGACCCGGGATCGAATCCCACATCGGGCTCCCGGTGCATGGAGCCTGCTTCTCCCTCTGCCTGTGTCTCTGCCTGTCTCTCTCTCTCTCTCTGTGACTATCATAAATAAATTAAAAAAAAAAAAATTAAAAAAAAAAAAAAAAGAAATGACAAATACCCACCATTTGCTTCAACGTGGATGGAACTGGAGGGTATTATGCTGAGTGAAGTAAGTCAATTGGAGAAGGACAAACATTGTATGTTCTCATTCATTTGGGGAATATAAATAATAGTGAAGGGGAATATAAGGGAAGGGAGAGGAAATGTGTGGGAAATATCAGAAAGGGAGACAGAACATAAAGACTCCTAACTCTGGGAAACGAACTAGGGGTGATGGAAGGGGAGGAGGGCGGGGGGTGGGGGTGAATGGGTGACGGGCACTGAGGGGGGCACTTGATGGGATGAGCACTGGGTGTTATTCTGTATGTTGGTAAACTGAACACCAATAAAAAATAAATGTATTATAAAAAAATAACAAACCCTTAATTGAAAAGTGGAAAAACAAAAAAAAAAGAGTTGCATCTTGAGAAGCCTGATAATTCAGATAGGCTTTAAAAATTTTTTTCAGGGGATCCCTGGGTGGCGCAGCGGTTTGGCGCCTGTCTTTGGTCCAGGGTGCGATCCTGGAGACCCGGGATCGAATCCCACGTCAGGCTCCCGGTGCATGGAGCCTGCTTCTCCCTCTGCCTGTGTCTCTGCCTCTCTCTCTCTCTCTCTGTAACTATCATAAATAAAAAATAAATAAATTAAAAAAAAAAAATTTTTTTTCAGAGACTTTGCCATTTACATTTCTACTCACATGAAAGAACTATCCAAGCATGAAGTCTGTGTCACTTAAACTTTTATGTAGTTCATTTACTTGCTAATATTACTTGTTGACAATGCACAGCCCAAAATGCCAAGTGTGGCATTAGCTCTTTCTCTTCTATTCTACAGTCTCTTAACCAAATTTAATTATTTGAAAAACATTTAATGAAAACAAAATGTTACCTTTTTAACTCCAATCTGGACAGCCCTCTCTATTACATCTTGTAAATCATCTGTGAAAAGCAAATCCACATTAAGAAAACCTGGTAAAAAAATTTCACTTACTTATCCCTTCTTGAAAGAAAAATACAGAGTAACAATTATATTTACCAAATCAATTCTGTTTGATAAGTACTTACCTAATAATAATCAGTAGTAACCTTAAAAAAAGAAACCCCAAAAAGGCAAACTAGATGACTAGTTTTATCCATTTTATTGTATTTTATTTTGTTGATCAAAAAGGAGAAAAGTGCCAAAAATCATGAGGTTCAAAAGAAAGGTGAATTTGCTCACTATAATTTAATAAGCCGGGCAGCCTGGGTGGCTCAGCGGTTTAGCGCCACCTTCAGCCCAGGGCATGATCCTGGAGTCCCAGGATAGAGTCCCATGTCAGGCTCCATGCAGGGAGCCTGTGTCTCTGCCTCTCTCTCTCTCTCTCTCTCTCTCTCTCTCTGTGTGTCACTCATGAATAAATAAATAAAATCTTAAAAAAAAAAAAGTCACTTGCCTTAAATTTGAAACTTGTTGGTATTGTAATTTTTTAATAAAAATAAAATAATCATTAAGATTCTTATTTTTACTAGGGCTTTTCAAAATATATCTGTAATGCCTTCCAAAACATGATAAAACATCTTTGTAATTTTAGTTAATGCTGTATTTCTGTAATTTCTATTCCCAAAGAAAGGGAAGGATAATTTTTATTTTCTGACAGTTTATTGCTTTTTCCCAAAATTTCATGTTAAATAACAACAAGCTTTTCTGGGGAGATCAATAAAAAGCTAAGCTTTCAGAGACATAAGGTAATGGACAGCAAAATCAAACAATTCTAGAATAAAAATCTACTTATTAATTTCACATTTAATTATCACAGTAAATTTGGTTAGAATTCAATTATAATTACTTCTAGAGTAGTTATAAAATTTTTTAGACAAAAAATGTCAACTTAGTGAACTTAAACTAAGACAACCAGTTTTGCTAAATACTATAAACCACTCATACTGATATTGATGACAATAAAACTTATTTCATAAATACATGCATACAAAATTATACAGAGTCACAAAGCATGAAAGCTGTTAAGTGCTGCAAAGGCAAGAAAATCAGAAGATAATTTTTTCAATTGTCTATAGTACCTAACATTTTTTAACATAAAAACATTATCTAAACTTGTAAATGAAGTAGAAAATTTAAGTTTTGCGGTAAGGCTTATAAAAGCTTAAGTTTAGCTTTCTTTTTTTCAAGTAGCATCTAACATTCGCTGTATTTAGAGAAGCTTTCATTTAGTATCACCTAGAAGCACAGTAAACTTAGCTTTGACTTAATTGTTGAAATGTGTGGTTCCACTTCACCCAGACCACAAAATCAAATTTTCCTGTTCACATTTATATAATAACAAGTACAGGAATTTTCTGAGGCAATATTCATAAACCGGTTTACTGGAGAAATTCTCCTTTCAAAAATGTGTTGTCACCATCATTTCCTGCTTACTCCAGCTGACAAAACACACTTTTTGAATGAACTTGATAGGATAAATATAAGCCATTTTGCTTTTGGCTATACTTTCCACCACTCTTTAAGAAACCACTGTCTATTCTCACCTATCCCATAGGCATCTGGAATCTGGCAGGACTTGGATGCAAAAAGGGAAGGCAGGGAAGTTAGGGCAGCAGTGCACCTGCTCCTTAATCACATTACTGCTTTGTCATTCAGCTGAAAACGTTACCAAAAGACAAGGTATTATACTAATGTTCAACCACATGTGATTTTTTAAATTATATTCAACTGCTTAAAAGACTAATCAATTAACTGTTGTTTGGCTTTTATGCATTGGTTAAAGTTCTATATTTGAAATTATAAACCTCCTCAGGGGAGGCAACCTTTGTCATTATAATAAGGTGCTTTATAAATGCTCATGGTTGTGGTTTACCCATATAGCTTACATAGGTTTCACTTTGTGTATAGTTTTAAACAAGATGTACAATAAATCCTTTAATATTCCAATGATAAAGTAGATTATGCTTTTCATGATCACCTTAAGGCATAAAATTTATCTTCACAGAAAAACTATCTTAATAAAAGAAAACATTTACCAGAGTGCCTGGGGGGCTCAGTTGGTGAAGTGTCTGCCTTCAGCTCAGGTCATGATCCTGGGGTCTTGGGATCCAGCCCCAGGTCAGGAATCCCTGCTCAGCAGGGGGCTTGCTTCTCCCTTTCCTCCCCACTCCTGCTGTCTCTCTTTCTCAAATAAATAAAATCTTAAAAAAAAAAAATATTTACCTTGATGCTTCTGAACTCCCCTATAAATTCCTCTGAACATAGGATCTGTCAAGTTGATACCAATATCTGTGGAAAGCAAAAATAAATAATTATTAAGAGTTTCTATTTTAGGGGCACCTGAGTGGCTCAGTGGTTGAGCATCTGCCTTTGGCTCAGGTCATGATTCTGGGGTCCCAGGATTGAGCCTCCCATCAGGCTCTCTGCAGGGAGCCTGCTTCTCCCTCTGCCTATGCCTTTGTCTCTCTCTCTGTGTCTCTCATGAAAATCTAAAAAAAAAAAAAAAATTAAAAGAGCTTCTATTTTAAATTTCTATGTTAAATACAAGCTCCTGTTATTAAATTTTTCATTCATTCAAACAAAATCTAAGTGCCTACCACTTGTCAGTTACTAAGCTAGACACCTGGGATACAAACATGAATGATAGAATTCTATTCTCAAGAAACTCAACGCAGAATTGGGAAGGCAGACACATTAACAATTTAAAAATAATAAGCAGACACTGGCACTGTGGGACACAGAGGAGAGACATCCAACCTAGCCTGATAGATGGCCTAGAAGTTTCCAGAAAGGATCCCTGAACTGAATCGGAAAGGATAAGTTAGAGTTTCCCCATAGAAGAGGGGAAACTGCAAACAGAGGAAGCAGAAGCAGTGCATCTGGGATGTGAGAGAGCAGTGACTGTGAAGAGCCATAGGCTGTTCTGGCTGCTGGAGAGAAATGTAGAGCAGGGAGTGGCCACAAAAGTCTAGACTCAGCTATGTTACACATCTGTCTTTAAAATACCAGATACAACAAGAAGCACAGATGGCTTTTGGCAGAGTAGTAGATTTGTCTTCTGGACATCACATTCTGGCGTCTTTGTAGAAGGTAGGATCTGAAGGGGGCAAATGGAGTCAGCATATCTCATCTGGAAACAGGAAAGAGCTCATATTTACAATGAGAACCTCTATTGGGGTGATATAAGTAGAGATGCAGAGAGCAGAATAAATTATTTCTTTTATTCACCAAATACCATGTAGACCAACTCTGTGTCCTTACTGTGGACATAAGGAGTTAGGGGATAAAAAAAAAAAAAAAAGGAGTTAGGGGATACAGAATAAGACCCAACACTAGGTCCCTGTCCTCCAGGAATTTATAGTCGATATGGGAACTACAAATATACTTTGTGTTATGTTAGACTAAGCAACACAAGGCAAGAAAGTTTTTATTGCAATATTCCTAGAACCTAGCATAATGGTTGGCACATAATAGGAGCTCTATACATGTTCAGTCTATAAATAACTTTTACATGCATGGGAGCACAAAGAGGGAGCTAAACCATTTTCACAAAGATGAGAGAAGCTTCACAGCAGAGCTAGATCTTGAACAAAGGTAAAGCTTACAAACTGATAAATGGAAAGGGCATTCTATAACATGGACATGTGTGGACACATACTGCATCTAGAAGACAGAATTCACTGAGCCTACAGAGCAGTGGTCCTCAGTAGAAAGCAATTCTGCAGCCCCTCTTCTTCTAACCTCACCCTTCCACAACACTTAGCAATGTCTGTATGCATTTCTACTTGGCCCAACTGAGGGGAATGCTAGTGGCATTCAGGGTTGAGGACAGGGATGCTGCTAAATATCTGGCAACAAAGAGGATAATTTCCCAAAAGAAGGGATCATCTGACCCCCAAAATCAAGTGCCATTCTTTTTTTTAATTCAATTAGCCAACATATAGTACATCATCAGTTTTAGATGTAGTGTTTAATAATTCATGAGTCGTGTATAACACCCAGTGCTCATCACACCACGTGCCCTCCTTAATGCCCCATCCCACTATCCCATCCTCCCTTCAGCAACCCTGAGTTTATTTCCCAGTGTTGAGTCTCTCATGGCTTATCTCCCTCTCTGATTTCTTCCCATTGTTTTCCCTACCTTCCCTTATGATCCTCTGCATTATCTCTTACATGCCACATGAGTGAAACCATATAACTATGGTTATAGTTATATAACCATATGGAACCCTCCAGTTCCATCCACATCAATGTAAATGGTAGGTATTCATCTTTTCTGATTGCTGAGTAATATTCCATTGTATGTATACATCACTCTTCTATATCCATTCATCAGTTGAAGGACATCTTGGCTCCGTCCAGTTTGGCTGTTTTGGACATTAGGGTACAGGTGACCCTTTGTTTCACTACATTTAGATCTTTGGAGTAAATACTCAGTAGTGCAATTCCTAGGTTGTAGAGTAGCTATTTTATTTAGTAGCTCTGTTTTAAACTTGAGGAACCTCTATACTGTTTTCCAGAGTGGCTATATCAGCTCCCATTCCCATCCTCTACAATCCTCACCAACATGTGTTTTTCCTGTCCTGCTAATTTTAGTCATTCTAACCGGTGTAAAGTGGTATCTCATTGTGGTTTGGATTTGTATTTCCCTGATGACAAATGATGTGCAGCATTTTTCATGTGCTTGTTGCCCACATGTATGTCTTCTTTGGAGAAATGTCTGTTCACATCTTCTGCCCATTTCTTGACTGGACTGCTTTTTGGGTGTTGAGTTTGATAAGTTCTTTATAGATCTTGGATACTAGCCCTTTATCTGATATGTCATTTGCAAATATCTTCTCCCATTCTGTAGGGAGTTTTGTTTGTTGACTGTTTCCTTTGCTGTGCAGAAACTTTTTATCTTGATGAAGTCCCAAAAGTTCATTGTTGCTTTTGTTTCCCTTGCCTTTAGAGATGTGCCTAGTAAGAAGTTGCTGTGGCCAAGATCAAACAGTTGTTGTGCCTCTATTCTCCTCTGGGATTTTGATGGATTCCTGTCTCACATTTAGGTCTTTCATCCATTGTGATTTTATCTTTGTATATGGTGTTAAGAGAATGGTCCCGTTTCATTCTTCTGCATGTGGCTGTCCAATTCACCCAGCACCATTTGTTGAAGACACTCTATTTCCTGCTTTGTCGAAGCTAAGTTGACCACAGAGTTGAGGGTCCATTTCTGGGTCCTCTATTCTGTTCCATTGATCTTTGTGTCTGTTTTTATGCCAATACCATGCTGTCTTGATGATCACAGCTTTGTAATATAGCTTGAATTCAGGCATTCTGATGCCCCCAGCTTTGGTCTTCTTTTTCAACCTTCTGGTTCTAAACAAATCTTAGGATTATTTGTTCCAGTTCTGTGAAAAAACTCCCTGGTATTTTGATAAGGATTTCACTGAATGCCTAAGTTGCTCTGGGTAGCACAGACATTTTCACAATATTTATTCTCCCAAACCATAAGCATGGAATGTTTTCCCATCTCTTTGTGTCTTCCTCAATTTCTTTCATAAGTGTTCTGTAGCTTTTAGAGTACAGATCCTTTACTTCTTCGGTTAGGTTTATTTCTAGGTATTTTATAGTTTTTGTGAACAGGACTGATTCCTTAACTTCTCTTTCTTCAGTTTCATTTTAGTGTACAGAAATGCAATGGATTTCTGTGCATTGATTTTTGTATCCTGCCACATTGCTGAATTGCTGTAGTTCTAGCAATTTTGGAGTGGAGCCTTTTGGATTTTCCACATAAAGTATCATGTCATCTGTGGAGAGGGAGTTAGACTCCTTTGCCAATTTGAATGCCTTTTTTGTAATTGTTGTCTGACTGCCGAGGCTAGGACTTCTAGTGCTATGTTGAACAACAGTGATGAGAATGAGCATTCTTGTCCTGTTCCTGATCTTAAAGGAAAAACCCTGTTTTTCCCCATTGAGAATATTCACTGTGGGCTTTTTGTAGATGGCTTTTATGATACTGAGATATGTTCCCTCTATCCCTACACTTTGATGAGTTTTAATTAAGAATGTTGTATTTTGTCAAATGCTTTCTCTGCATCAATTAAGAGGATCATATGGTTTTATTAATGTGATCTATCACCTTGATTGATTTGTGAATGTTGAACCACCCTTGCATCCCAGGAATAAATCCCACTTGGTTGTGAATAATCCTTTCAATGTATTGTTGGATCCTATTGGCTAGTATCTTGGTATTTTGATATCCACGTTCATCAGGGATATTGGTCCGTAATTCTTTTGTTGGGGTCTTTGGTTTTGAGATGAAGGTAATGCTGGAATAAGTTCACAGAATAAGTCTGGAAGTTTTCCTTCATTTCTATTTTTTAAAAACAGCTTCGGTAGAGTAGGTATTATTTTTTCCTCTAAGTGTTTGGTAGAATTCTCCTAGGAAGCCATCTGGCCCTAGACTCTTATTTTTTGGGAGGCTTTGATTAATGCTTCAGTATCCTTGCTTGTTAATGATCTGTTCAGGTTTTCCCTTTCTTCCTGCTTGTTTTGGCAGTTTATAAATGTCCTTGTTGTTGGTTGTGATCTCTCCTCTTTCATTCATGATTTTGAGTCCTTTCTCTTTTCTTTTTGATAAGTCTATCTAGAGATTTATCAACATTATTTTTTCAAAGAACCAGATTCTAGTTTTGTTGATCTGTTCTCCTTCTAGTTTCAATTTCATTGATTTCTGCTCTAATCTTTATGGTTTCTCTTCTCCTGCTTGGTTTAGGCTTTATTTGCTGTTTTTTTCCAGCTCCTGTAGATCTAAAATTAGCTTATGATTTTGAGATTTTTCTAATTTTTTGAGAGGCTTGTATTGAAATGTACTTCCTTCTTAGGAATGCCTTTGCTGTATTCTAGCAGTTTTGAACAGTTGTGTTTTCATTTTCATTAGTTTGCATGAATTTTTAAAATTCTTAATTTCCTGGTTGACCCATTCATTCATTAGAAATATGCTCTCTAACCTCCAAGTGTTTGAGTTCTTTCCAAATTTATTCTTGTGATTGAGTTCAATTTTCAAAACACTGTGGTCTGGAAATATGCAGGGAATAATCCAAATATTTTTGTATTGATTGAGACCTGACTTGTCATCAAGTATATGATATATTCTGGAGAAAGTTCCATGTGCACTCAAGAAGAATGTGTATGCTGCTGCTTTAGGATGGAATGTTCTGTATTTATCTGTGAAAGCCATCTGGTCTAGTGTTATCATTTAAAGCTCTAGTTTCTTGGTTGATCTTATGCTTAGATGATCTGTCCCCTACGATTAATGTATGATTATCAATGTGTTTATTAATTGGTTGATATAATTGGTTGCTCCCAAATTAGGAGCATAAATATTTATAGTTATCTTTTTGTTGGATCAACCCTTTAAGTATGATGTAATGTCCCTCTTCATCTTACTAGTCTTTGTTTTAAAACCTAATTTGTCTGCTATGAGGATTGCCACCCCAGCTTTCTTTTGCTATCATTAGCATGGTAAATGGTTCTTTACTCCCTCACTTACAGCCTGGAGATGTCTTTAGATCTAAAAGGAGTTTCCTGTAGACAGAATATGGATGGGTTTTGCTTTTTTATCCAATCTGATACCCTGTCATTTGATTGGAGCATTTAGCCCATTCACGTTCACAGTAACTATTGAAAGATAGGGGGATGCCTGGGTAGCTCAGTGGTTGAGCATCTGCCTTTGGCTCAGGGCGTGATCCCAGATTCCCGGGATCAAGTCCCGCAGCAGGCTCCTTGCATGGAGCCTGCTTCTTCTCCCTCTGCCTGTGTCTCTGCCTCTCTGTGTCTCTCATGAATAAATATGAAAAAATAAAAATAAAGTTACTTAAAAAAAAAAAAAAGATGGGAATTTAGTGCCATTGTACTACCTGCAAAAGTCTGTTTATGTAGATTGTCTGTTTCCTTCTGATCTATGTTATTCTTGGGCTCTCTCTTGGGTTATAGGATTCCCCCTTAGTATTTTTTTTTTTTTTTGCAGGGCTGGCTTGGTGCTCATATATTCTTTCAATTTCTCTCTGTCCTGGAAGCTCTTTATTTCTCCTTCTATGCTGAATGACAGCCTTGCTGGATAAAGTATTCTTGGCTGCAAGTTTTTCTCATTTAGTAACCTGAATATATCATATCATACCAGCCCTTTCTGGCGTGCCAATCTATGTGCAGAAGTCTGATGTCAGTCTAATGCTCTTACCTCTATAGGTTAGGAATCTTCTGTCTTGAGCTGCTTTCAGGATTTTTCTCTTTATCTCTGAAATGTGCAAGCTTCACTATTATATGTCAGGGCATTGATCTATTTTTATTGATTTGGGGAGGGGTCCTCTTTACCTCTTGGATATGAATGCCTATTTCCTTCCCCTTCTTAGGGAAATTCTCAGCTATGATTTGGTCAAATATAACTTCTGCCCTGTCTCTCTTCACCCTCAGCCACCCCAATAATTCTGATGTTGGTTCATTTTATGGCATCACTGATTTCTTGAAACTGCTCCTCATGGGCTATTACTTGTTTTTCTCTCTTTTCCTCAGCTTCCTTCCTTTACATCAACTCATTTTCTATGCCACTTATACTCTCTTCTGCCTCATTTACCCTAGCTTTCAGAGCATCCAGTTTAGACTGCATCTCAGAGCATTAAGTTCAGCCTGATTAGATCTCATTTCTGCACTAAGACATTCTCTAGTGTCTCTTATGCTTTTTTTTTTTCAAGCTCAGCTAGTAACTTTATAATTTTTATAATGAATCCTATCTCTGACATTTTACTTATATCCCTATCGATTAGATTTGTGACAATATTACCTCTGGTCTTTTCTTTTGTTGTGAATTCCTCCTTCTAGTAATTTTGCTCAGAGAACAACAGAAGAACAAGTGAACAGAATAAAAAATACAACCACGAGCCAAGCAAAATGCACATTAGACAACTCTGAAGAGGTCAGAAACCAAAAAAAAAAAAAAAAAAAAAAAAAGGCAAAGGAAAAAAGAAAAAAGGGGGGTGGGGGGAGAATATAATGTCAAAGAATGGACAAAATAGGGGTGGGTGATCCACTTGTTCCAGAGTGTATTTTGGTCTGTGTGTTAAAAAGATACTAAATCCCAAAATTTTAAAGATAGTAAAATTTATATATATACAAAAATAAAACTGAATAGAGTGAAAGGAAGCCAAAAATGAAGAATATATCTATAAGATATAAATGTAAAAAATGAAAGTTAAAAAAAAGACTTAAAAACAGAGTTGATATAAGAAACTAGTTGAAAAGGGAAAAAAAAGGAAAATTTTAAATTGAAAGATAAATGAATCATGAAAACAACAACAACAACAACAACAACAAAAAAACCCCTCAAATTCTATATACTGTTTTCCCCAGAACTGGAATTTTAGTCTTGTGAGGTCTGTAAACTTGCTGTGCACCTGTTCTTCCAGGTGGTCTTCTGGAGGAGGGGCCTGCTGCACTGCTTTTTAGGTGTCTCTGCCTGGACAGAGTTGTGCTGCGTCCTTCCAGGGAGCCAGGCTCAGTGTAAGCTGTTCCTCTATGGCTTTTGTTCCCTGAAGGCTTTGCCTCCTTAGGATGAATATAAAGGTGGCCATGCCCTGGACTCCAGCCCCAGAGCCAAAACATAGCAGTCCCTTCTCTTCAGTAAACCCTCAGGGATAAACAGTTTTTACTTTTCAGTGTGCCAAACTCTGCAGACCCCTACAGTACCCCTCCACAACTACCTTTCCAGAGAAGCTGCAGAGTCCTGCGTTACTGCACTTTGTAAGTACCTGGTACTGAGAGCAGGCACAGGTTCGCGCCCACACCCCTCTGCCCCTCCCAGGGGATGGCAGAACGTCCCCAAGTTCTAGTCCTCTGCAGGGTCCCCAGGCAGACAGTGGTTACCCGATTGGGCCCAGCTTGCAGTTTATGACAAATCAAGCTGAGAGCCCATTCCTGGACTCACTGACCTAACCGGTTTCCCTGCTCCACTGCTTGGGACCTCTACTGGTTCAGGCACTCCCAGAATTCTGTGACTCCAGGGATCCTGAGACCACACTGTCCCACCTAGAATTCTGCCTCTTTCACCAGCTGAGCACCTTTCAGGGAGGGATGTCTCTTACTGGAGCATATTTCTAATCTTGCTCTCTGGGGCTCTATCATTTTCTAGCAGCTGGTTTACAGAGGCTCCCTCCCCCTGCCATTTATCTTCTTATACCTCCCCTTAGATTCACTTCTCCACATCTCCTACCTTACAAAACGTGGTCACCTTTCTACTTGTAGAGTTCCAGATATTCTTTTCTTAAATCTCAGGCTGCATTCATGTGTGTTTAGAATGGTTTGATAGTTATCTAGCTAAATTCAAGGGACCAGATGTAGCAATGTCCCCCACTCTTCCTCCATCTTGCCCCCCCACCCGAAAACCCTAAAGTGCCATTCTTGATAAATCCTGTTGTAGAGTACAAGGGAACCAGGGGAATAACAAGATGTGAAGTTAGACTGTGATGGCTATGGGCAATAAATAATACCTTCTTTATTTAAAATATGCATTAGGAGGGCAGCCCTTGTGGCTCAGTGGTTTAGCACCACCTTCAGTCTGGGGCGTGATCCTGGAGACCTCGATCGAGTTCCACATCGGGGTCCCTGCATGAAGCCTGCTTCTCCCTCTGCCTGTGTCTCTGCCTCTCTCTGTGTGTGTCTCTCATGAATAAGTAAAATCTTAAAAAATAAATAAATACAAATAAAGTAAAATAAAATAAAATATAAAAAAAATATGCATTAGGAGAATCTCCAAGTTCATGATGGTGGAGGGCACTTGCCCGCCAACTGACCCTTACATTACTTCTGCTTACTCTCAGCTTCCTCTTGGTATAGTCTCACTCTGATTTCTGCCAAGCTGGCCTCAGTAAGCTGGGCTGCTTCAACATGAAGACAGACTAGATGATGAATGGGAGTTTGGATGATCTAAGAGATGATGGGGAGAGTATTCCAGGCATTTGAAAACAGCAAAAGAAAGTCACAATGCAGAAAACTTGAAAGATCTTTCAGCAACAGTATATATGTCAATAGAGGGTAGGAGATGAATTCACACCCAGTACCCTTGAAAGGACTATTAACATATTGAATACAATAAATACAATATAGGGGTTCAGTGGAATGGCCCAGAGGACAAGAATTCAGCATCTACTATTTTTTTTTTTTTCAGTTAAGAAAAGGAAACTAGATGGGCAGGGGGCAGACTGAGAAAGGGAACCCAGGAAAAGAGAGGCTCTTCCGCCTAGAATAATCCTTCACAAAGCTCCGTCTACAATCACCCACCACAGATGATGATTAGGAGCACAGACTTGGTCTGCATCTCTTCTGCTGATTTCCCCTTTGTGCAGCGAAGAGATTAGTATTTTTCCAAAGCAATCTTTTACTAGAAAACAAAGGAAACAAAAGCAAGCAAATTTAGCAAGTAAACTTTATGATACTTATCTTAAAATCAAATTGAGGGGCGCCTGAGTGGCTCAGTCAGTTATGCATCCAACTCTTTTTTTTTTTTTTAAAAGATTTTATTTGAGACAGAGAGAGAGAGAACACATGAATGGGCAGAGGGGCAGACAGACAGAGAGAAGCCAACTCCCTGCTGTGCAAGGAGCCCAACTCCAGCCTTGATCCCAGGACCTGGAGATGAAGGAAGACGCTTAACCAACAGAGCCACCCAGGCACCCCAAATGTCTGACTTGATAACCTCCCACTCCCCCACCGCTTGCACTTATCCTCTCTCCGAAACAAAATCTTTAAAAAATAAAATAGTAATTTTTAAAATAGGCAAATTGAAGATTGGCTTGGAGGCTCAGTTTCTGAAGCCTTGCCTTTTCCTAGTCTCAACCCTCACCTGAATGGATGCTAAATCATTCTTCAGCACTTATGCTGAGGCAGATACGGCTCAAGCCAAATTCAAGGTAATACCACTATCTCACAGAACCTAATTCTAGATGCAGGTCAGTCCTTCAGGCCCTAAGTCACAATGTAGTTTGAAAACCTGTATTTGGGTTTGGACCCAGGTGAGCCTTGGGCTTTAGGATATCCTACACTGGCTCAGCCAACAATTTCTTCCCTCTGCTGCAAGAATCTCTTGTGACTTACAGCCACTGGTCCTTTTCTTTCCAACATATGGTTCTCTGAAGTTTATTTCTCAGCCAGTTGTTAGAGCTGCTCTCTACCTTTGAATAGAATGCTTCACCTTAGGTTTGGAGAGGGGGGTCAGAACATAATGTGTCACTTTGGCGCATCGGTTATTTTGAGCTGAATACGCTGGAGAAAGAGCAGATGCAGGCCAGGCAATCTGATCTCCCTCCTTTCTAATAAAAGTAGGTCATAAAATTTCCCATGAAAAAGATACCCTCCCTATATCAAGAACAGAAAAATACTGTTATCTCTGTATTACTGTTAGATATCAGAGCAAGAGTAAAAGTCAAAATGAATCTGTACAAACAAACCCAAATAACCTTCATCATCTTCCATTAGTTTCCTCATACATTTCCTAGTCGTTGTCCCATAACTTAGAGAATTTAAGCCCTTTTATCACATTGCCACTTATGCTTCTAGGCCTAACAGCTTCTTTGGGGTTTATTTTCCTTCTGAAGATCCCCATATACACAAAAAATAAAATGTCTATGCTCTTCTCCTGGTAATGTCTTATGTCAGTTTAATTCTTAGACCAGCCACAGTACCTAATAGGTTAAGAGGAAGTTTTTCCTCCTCTAAGGAGGCAAATACATTGTTTCTCTGGACTTCTTTTTCTCTAAGTTCTCCTCTCCTATACTGGCTGGCCTCTGGGCCTCCCACTCCCCACACACCTACTCACCAGCATACAGGGTGGTTAAGGTAATTAACAGGTCAATGTGGAAGGGTCAAAGAAAAGTTCAGTTTGATTGCCAAAAAGTATAAATTTGTAAGCAAGTTCCAGGAAATACAATGAAATGGAGGAAATGCAATTATGGAAAGAGAATGGGCTCTGGAATGAAAATTCCTGGCCTTAAGAAGAATAAACTAAATGATGTTGGGCAAATCAGTAGACTGTCTTCTGGGCCTCGGTTTCCCCACTAATAAAGAGGGCGTAACATTTCTCCTTCTAGGGATGAAATGTGGCTCAAACTGGAAAATGAATGTGAAAGTATTTTGCAAATTAAAAGCCTTATAAAAGGGACGCCTGGGTTGAGCGTCTGCCTTTGGCTCAGGGCCTGATGCTGGGATTGAGTCCCGCATTGGGCTCCCCAAAGAGCCTGCCTCTCCTTTGCCTATGTCTCTGGCTCTCATGAATAAATAAATAAAATCTTTAAAAAAAAAAAAGCCTTATAAAATGTACTTACTATTATTACTGAGCACAGTATACATCCTGTAACAGGCCAGTAATGCAGGGAATTTTAGCTAACATTAGCTACAGTGCCATACCACCTTCAGTGGTTAACACTCTCAATTCATTATTAAATAGCCAAAGTGAGTCCATCTTTTTATACCTAACTCATGATGCAACTAAGAAAATAAAGTCACTCAAAAATCCTACTCCTTTAACTTGTTCAAAATGTCCTAATCTATAATAAAGGATACTCTATTTTCAATTAACAAGTTTCTATCACAGGGTCACCTGGGTGGCTCAACCAGTTAAGCATTCGACTCTTGGTTTTGGCTCAGGTCATGGTGGTGAGATAGAGTCCTATGTTGGACTCCATGCTTGGCATGGAGTCAGCTTAAGATTCTCTCTTTCCAAAAAAAAAAAAAAAAAAAAAAAAAAAGATTCTCTCTTTCCCTCTCTCTCTCCCGATCCACCCACTCATGATCACTCTCAAATAAATAAAACCTTAAAAAAAGTTCCTATGTTGTCAACAATTATGTCTGTTGTCAACAAACGCAAAAAAACTAAAATAGTATATGAGAATCAATTTCTAGCTTGAAAAACTAAAAGATGGGTGAGAGCATGATAGGAAGAAAAAAGACAAGGTAGAAAATTACTCCTGTGGAAGGGGGGGTGTTGAGGGAGTCATACATTTAGTGGTATGTAATCTTGTAAGGATCAGTGATGTTTCTTTTCCATTAATTTTTTTTTTTTTAACTGGCTGGCTTTAAAAGCAGTAATTGCTTTACTGCTAAAAACTACTTCCAGTATGGAGTTTTATTTCTCAAAACAAGAGTGGAAAACTGCTTGCAGCTAAAACAAAACCACATCTCCAGACTGGTGCCTCACTGGGCTCAGTGAAGCATGTCCTATCACCGTTACCTATAATCTAGGGATACAAATGGACAATAAATAGGGCATTTAAAGTTATTTCACAATTGCTTAGCCTTCAGATAGAACTTCAACTTTACAGGAAGTACAGGAAATTAGAGGACAAGCTGAACACCAGCACACAGCAATGAGACAAATCCAAAAGACAGAACTCTGCGGGGCAACCAGCCAAGTGCTTCTCCGAGACAATGCCACAGAAATATGCTAGATCAAGGGGTTGGTCAAGCTATTTCTAGCAGACCAGCAACTATTTTTTGTTTGCCCCTGAGCTAAGAATGGTTTTACATTCTTAAATAGCTGGGGAGGAAAAAAAAAATCAAAAGAATAACTGGATTTTGTGAAACATAGAAAATGTTAGAAACTCAAGTTTCAGTGTCCAAGAAGTTTTACTGGATCACAGCCACACCCATTTGTGTGTATGGTGTCTATGGCTGCTTTTGAATGACCAGATCAGAGCTGAATATTTGCAACAGAGATCATATGTACACGAAATAAAATATACACACTATGTGGCCCTTTAAGGAAAAAGCTGGCCAACTTCTGTGCAAGATACAAAACTTAAGGGCACCCAAATGCATGGCTCTAGACTGGATGTTGTTTTGGATGTGACCACTTTTATAAGAGAGAGACCCTTTGGTCCTTCTACCACGTGAGAACACGATGAGAACGCAGCAGCTAGAAACCAGGAAGAGGGTCCTCACCAGAATGCAAACATGGTAGTGCCCGATCTTGGACTTCCGAACCTCCAGAACTGTGAGAAATTTCTTATTTATAAGCCACTCAATCTGCAATATTTTTTTTTAATAGCCCAAATGGACTAAGGCAATCTGACATCAGCTTCTCTTTCAAGGTGCACTTACCGAGTAGGTGGCTTTATCTCCTAACCAAACCTGTGCATTCCTTTCCACCTCACCCTCTACCGTAACACTCCAGTCAACCAACTCCAGCCCCAACACCACTCTGGCCCCCTTCTGTTCTTTTCTCTACCTGACCCAACGTTTCTTTCATTCATAAATAGGATCATGATAACTGGACTCCTCAGTATTAGGATATAAAAACGAAGTCCTACCATGGTAGGATCTTGGCTCTGCTAATCTCTTTAGCTCCCTCCATGCCATCCTCCCACCTGCTCGGCCCCTTCCCCATTTCTCTCTGCTCCACATCCACTGATTTTTTTTTCCAGTTTCTCAAAAGTACCATGTGCCCTCTTGCCACAGGATGCTTGCATAGGCTGTTCTGTTTGGAACCTTCTCTCTGCCTTTCTTTGCCTATTTAATTCAATCTTTCAGAGCTTAGTTGTTCAAGTGTCACTTCCTCATGGAGACCTTTTCTGACCTGCCAGACTAAGTTTTGTTCCTCACCAAATGCCCAGAGAACCATGTTCCCTTTCTTTGGTGCCCTCTTCTCTATAACTGTGGTAAAGACATTAGTGCGCTTATGAGGCTATCTCCACCACGAGACTGTGACCTGGTTTCTGACCACCACCAATTCCCAGCATTTAATACACTGGGTGGCATATAGTAGAAACTCAGTAAGCATTTTAGAATGAATGAATGAATGACTAGGTCGCTCAAGGGAATCAAAGACAAAGAATAGGAAATATGATCTAATCCCTAAGAAAATGGAATTTATACAAAAAAAAAGTGGCCTAAAGCCCCAAACGGCATGCTTCTAGGGCCACGCTTCTAGGACAGGATCAGAATCCTGCTGAAAGAAAACTATAGAGTAATCTTAGGTATCTAAAAGCTGGATAGCCCAAAGAGATAATTATGCTACTAAGTACTGCCAGCTGCTCTCTCATTGGCTCATGGAGGGGGACAGGGACTGCTAGAATAGGAACCATATAAAGCCATGCTTCTCAAACTAGGGGTGTTCCAGGGTGCCTGGATGGCTCAGTCAGTTAAGTGTGCAACTCTTGGTTTCAGCTCCAGTCAGGATCTCAGGGTGATGAATTAAGCCTCACATGGGGCTCCACACTCAGCAGGGAGTCGGGTTGAGGATTCTCTCCTCCCCTTTCTTTGCCCCTCCCCCTACTTGAACATATGGACTCTCACTTACTCTCCAAAATAAATCAATCTCTAAAACAAAACAAAACTAGAGGTGTTCCATAGAGTATGTAACACTGAGATTTCCTGGAGTATCAATTTTGCTTCAGAAGATTTAGGGATAAAATACCTTCTTAATTTAAAAAGAGCACTATATTATTTCAAAGATAAACACAAAACATCCAAAGAAATGTAAATGCATCAAGAGTTACACACCACTGCTACCACCCCTACGACCCCTAGAATAATTCCTTCTATGTATAAATCTATTAAACAACCAGGGAAGGCTATACTTAAAATTTTTTAACACTGGCTATCTCAGGAGAGTAGGGGAAAAAAAAATGTATTCTAATTAAACCTACCTTCTTCCAGAAGTCTTTCTGAACTTATCTTGTTCAAATCCCTTTATCAGTTTTCTTACCACCAAAGTACTTAAACTGTATATATTGTTTTACCCATTCATTCATTCATACTTCCATTGAACCATCAGTGTATTAAGTCCCTGGGAATTAAACACTACGGAATATTTGCCGTAAGTGTGTGGTCTAGTGGGAAAGACAGACACATAAATATTTAATTACAAAATAATGTGTCAGAAGGTAGAATTATGAGGTCTGAAAGAGCAAGTAAAAAGCAAGCAAGAGAGTGGTCAGGGGGATATTAGAGGCAAAAGTGACATTATGGTCCCAAACTGCCACTCTAAAACCTTGTCTGAGTCAAGAAACAGCACGACCAAATGTCTATCAAAGATAAAAGGGATGAGGCTGGAAAAATGGGCAGGACCAGAACACAAGAAAGTTTTACCTGTTGTGTCAAGGACTTCAACTATCCTGAGGACAGTAACTGAAGGAATGTAACTGATTCTTATACAGACCACACTGAAGGCTGTATGTATGATGGATTTAAGGAGACTTGCCTGGAGGCAGGGATTTAGTTTTAAATCACAAATAAATAATAAGCTGTCTTTTCCTTGTGGAATGTTTCATGGCCCTATGCCCATCTCCCACATTAACTGTACACAGACTAGAGTAGAGAAGCAGACACCACACCTGGAAAATGTCTACAGCTGCTGAGGACTACACCCCAGCCCACCCCAGGCTCTCTCCCACAGCATTTTTAAACTTTTGTGGCACTTAACACATTCTCCCCTGCACTTGCTTTGACTTTACATTATATAAGTCTGACTGTACCTGTCTCTCCGGTCTGCAAATTAACTGCACCACTGAATTTTCCATAGTTCCACAAAGTTTTGGAAAAAAAATACCGCTTAAACTAATTCTCAGATCTAAGTTTATAATCCTATCGTTTCTTCTGAATGCCAGACTACATTTCCAATTGCCCAGTAAACGTTTCCAGCTGGATGTCCTATAAGACTCTCAAACTTAACCAAATCCACATGGATCGCACTACATCTCCTACCCACTGCCAGACTAATCATGCTTCCACTTCATATTTAGGTATTTATCCCAACCCTGAGTCATCTCGGACTGTTCACTCTCCCTTACTGCCATGAACACAGCTGCCAAATGCTGCATCTGTACATCTCTTCTACCTCTCTCTCCCTCTTTCTCTGCTCTAGTTTAAGCTCAGAAATGTTTCCCTATCTCTCTCTTCCCCCCACAAAACCTACAGGAGTTGTCAACATTGCCTTATTAAAGAGGAGATGTGATCACTGCTGTTTTCCAGCTTCAAGGAGCTGGAAACTCCACAAAGACAAGAATCACACCCCGCTTTACTCACTGCTGCAATGCAGAGCCTAAGGTTCCTGGTAGCTAACTGGCACTCCATGACTTAACGAAGGCTGAGCGCCTTCAGCGAAGCTCCCCTCTATACAGAGTAAAAGTAAAGTCAGCCAGACCTCCGAGTCTCCAGTTCCCTTCCAGTCCTAGCTCTCACGATGTCCCCAAGCTTTTCCCAGGTGCCTCGTCGTAAATACTCTTACCCCTTTGGTTCTTGTCGCATTCTCCCTCTCCTGTTCTACTGACGGCGAAGATTATTGTACCTGGCAAGTAACAGAGCTTGTGTTTCTCCCCAGATGGTGATGCCCAGAGGCTCGGGGGCTGGGTCTTTGCGCCCCGTCTTCCTGGGCCGGCGGCTGGCCCTCCAGGCGTGCTCAATAACCGGGATAGGGACGCACGAAATAGTGACCGAACGGGTCGCTGGAAGCCGCCATCCTCTCCGACACCGAGCGGGGAAGGAAGGGGCGGGAGGTGCACGTGGGACGGAGGGCAATATAGTGAGTGGCCTCTTTTTTTCGGCCTACTTTTGCTTCCTTTTTTCCCCTTACTGAATACAACGCATATGTTGAAAAGAGCCTAAGTCGTAACTTGTACAGCTCGTTAATTTTCACAGGTGAGCAGAGCAGGCCAGGACCGCAGCCCCCAAGCCGAGAAGCGGAACATCAGCGGCACCCAGAAGCCTCCCCGCGCCCTCTCAACCCTCGGAAAGCCGGGGGGCTCAAGTCCCCGGCCCCTGGCCGCAGTCGGCGACGCCCGTGGGTGGCCGGCAAAGCTGGAGAACCGGGAAGACGCTTGCTTACCCACGAACTTGAAGCGACTCATGTCTGCAGCGCCGGCTTCTCCCCGGCGGAGCGGAAGCGGAAGCGGTCGCCGTGGTCCCGCCCTTCCGGCCGCCCCGCCCCGCCCCTCGGCCCGACTTCCGGCTTCCCGGGAGCCCCCGCGGCCGCAGGAGGGAGAGGGCGGCCATGGCGTTCTGCGGGCCGGGCGCCTACCTGACCCACCAGCAGAAGGTGTTGCGGCTTTACAAGCGGGCGCTGCGCCACCTGGAGTCGTACTGCGTCCACAGGTGGGCGAGGGAGAGCCGGGGCGCGGGGAGGTGACTCCGGGGATCCTCTCCGAGGCCGAGAGGCCCTGGGAGACCGAGCGGCTCAAGGACATGGGGGACGAAGTGGGAGAGACACAGCGGGGTTCGAATCCAGGCCTCGTCGCTCCCGGTTGCGGGGCCTTGAAGGGTGGTTTTCTGTTCAGGAAGACCCACGCAGGACCAGCGCGGAGGGTTGCAGGAGGATTGAATGAAATAAAGAAGCGCCTCCAGCTCTAGTTGTCGTGCATCCGGCTCTCGCTAAAAAGCTTTCTTCTCTGACCTTGTTGCTGCTAATCTGAGCAGCAGGAATTTGTGCATTCTTTTCTTTAATCCTCGTAACAACTCCAAGAGTTAGGGGTTATTGAGCCCTATTTTACAGGTAAGGAAACAGACGTGGAGAGTAACTCGCCAGGGCCCTACAGCTGGTGAGTTGGCGGCGCCAGGATTCAGACTAAGGTGCTAACCCCAAAGCATCACAGGTCCCCTTCTTTTTAGCTTCATGCCGCCCTTTTCACCGTTTTCACATCCACAAAATTCTTTGCCAGCCACGTAATTCTCTCCGTTCTCTCCATCTGTGAGTAGTCTTAGGACATAGTCTTAAAACACATTTTCGTGACCTGGATGCAGTGCATCCTTGGGTGGCAGCCCAAGATGTGTGGCTGCCAGGCCTCCACTGCCTCATGGAAATCCTAAAGCCTAGTCCCAGGAGAAGGGCTTCTAGGAGGAACCTCTAAAGGATGGAAATCTAAGTACGTCTGGAGAAGCTGTGGAGGGTATCCATAAAGCCCAAGTTGCATATTTGTGGCTTATTGGAAAGTCAATGACCTACTACTTCTCCTTGCTAGACAGAAAGATGGGCAGGTTCATTGTCAGTTGGGTTGTTAGTTTCTTCCTTGACTTTTCCTTATTCATTCATCTGACAGAGTTTGCAACTCAGTTTCTATGCTGGCTACTGAATAAACCAAAATTAGTAAGTCCTCTTTCTCCGGTGTAGCAGCTCATGGATTAATGGGGAAGATGGACATGTAAACAGATAACAGAATTATCAATCTTTTTTCCAAAACTTAGTGCTTTTATTTAATTTTTAAAGATTTTATTAGTGCATGCAGTTGCATAAGCAGGGGGAGCGTCGGAGGGAGAAGCAGACTTTCTGCTGAGCAGGGAGCCTGACACAGGGCTTGATTCCAGGACCCCGAGATCATGACCTGAAGTGAAGGCAGATGCTTAACTGACTGAGCCACCCAAGCACCCCCAGAATTAACAGTCTTACAAAGATGAAGGACATTGAGCTCCCAGAATTCAGGTAACGAACTGCATCTGAGAATATTAAAGTCCATAGTTCCGGAGGAAAGAAAGAAAGCATCTCTTGTAACACTGACCCAGTGGTTCTGAAGTCTCACTAATGTCCTCTCCCAGGACTTTCTTCCTCCATTTGTCTTCAGTGCTATTTGTTCTCCATGTTTCTATCCCAAGTCCTTGGTCATTGATGTATATACTTTGGGCAGCCTCATCTAAGGCTGGGACTTGAGTTACCACCAGGGCTCACTTGTCTCAAGAGCTGTTTTCCAACTGTTAGATAACCCACAGCTCTCTGAAACTAAACTTGTCTTAATGGTTTAAAACCAAACTCTTTTCATTACCTCATTCTGTTTCTCTTCCCAGATTCCCTGTCCCAGCTAATAGCATTATTAGTAGTCCAGTCACTCAGCTTGAAGTCTTAGAATTTTTCTTGAGTACTCCCTACGTATTCCTCTGCCAGTGACACACGTATCCGTATGCTATGTACAGTTGGACACTCGTTTTTGTGAATTTTCTCCAGTGTATGATATTGTAGCTGACATTGAGAGGAGGTACCAGGCACTGTCTGAAGTGTGTTTATGTGTTTTAGCTCATCAAATCTTTAGGATAACTCTAAGATCTAGTTACTGTTATTAACATTTCTGTAGAGGAGGAATCCATGACATAAAGACATTGATTCATCCCAGATTACACAGCTAGTGAGTGGAGATTTAGTCTCCAGTGATCTGATTTTAGCAGACAGTCATAATTCTCTAAATGTTTCTCTCCTGTTTCCTACCATCACACTTGCTCCAGGCCTTTCTTATACATGGCTTGGATTATTGTCAAAGCCTAAACGATCTCTGCCTGCTGTTTTCTTCTAGAACCTGACCTTCCCTTCCTACAATTGTGCAGTTAGTGTCAGAATTAGGATTCAAACCCCAACCTGTGTGATTCAAGCAGTACTGTTTCCACTGCCTAACACCTCCCTTCCTACTCATCTTTGTAGCTCCAGAATTTAGCACAGTGCCTAACATAAGGTAGGAGGAAACAAAGTAAGTTGTCACTCAGTGAGTGTTGAATGATCCTACAGATGCTATAGTTTTTGTCTTCTGCAAATTATCTTTTTTTGTTTGTTTGTTTGTTTGAATCAGCATTCCTTTTTGGGCGGGGGTGCAGGAAGTGGTTTAGGTTGTAGTTAAAACAGTATTTTTTTTTTTTTTTTTTTTTACTGCTGCCATGTGGTGGGGGCCGCTGAGGAAGCAGTCATAATGATGTGGCTGCTCCATTGGCAGGGTTTGGGGAGGTGCCAGGTAATTAGGCTACACATGCAGAAGGTATCAGTAGAAGTACAACCTCTTGTCAGACAGTAATCCTGCTTAATTGAGTAGGTAACATTTCTAATATCCAAAACCATTTTGGTTAAAGGGACAAATACCGGTATTTTGCTTGTTTGATGAGAGCCCGGTTTGAAGAACATAAGAATGAAAAGGACATGGTGAAGGCCACCCAACTGCTGAAGGCGGCAGAGGAAGAATTCTGGCACAATCAGCATCCTCAGCCTTACATCTTCCCCGAGTCTCCAGGAGGCACCTCCTATGAGAGGTACGAGTGTTACAAGGTAAGTGAGCACTGCACTGGCGATCGCCTTCCCAGAGGCACTTTCTCCTGTCCCAAACCTCAGCCCCCAGACCCACTTGCCTTCTTAGGGGCAGCTGGGCAAATTTCTTGCCTGCCAGTTGTAAATACATTTCTGTTTTCTGGGGTCTGTGTTTTCCCTCTCAGGTGACACTCAGGCTTATCTTTCTAAATTCAGCTCCAGGGTCTTACAGTGTCTTTTTGGCAAAGCAGAGTGCTAAATTACTTGGTATATAACTCCTGTGGGGATCTTAAAGGTAACCAATTCAGATTGGTGCTTAGTATTTCAGAGCAATTAGAGGGAACAGTTGTGCTCACCATAAAGCTGCTGTGGGTATTGAGAGAATGCTGATCAGAAAGGAATGATGCTAGCTCTCTTGGGACTGACCTTGAGGCTTCTCAGCCCCTCGGCTCTTGGAGGTGTTCTCCTTTTGTCGGTGCTGGCTCATCCTCTGCTGTTCGTTGTGTAGTGCCAGAACAATCTGATGCTTGCAGCGGTTATAAAAATCCACTGTCGTGTTTGCCTTCTGCCTCTGGAGCAGGCCCCAAAGGTGGCATGTCAGAAATTTTCTCTCCTGACAGGTTCCCGAGTGGTGCTTAGATGACTGGCATCCCTCCGAGAAGGCGATGTATCCTGATTACTTTGCCAAGAGAGAGCAGTGGAAGAAGCTGCAGAGGGAAAGCTGGGAGCGGGAGGTGAGTCTTCACTGCCTTTCACCACATGGCTTGGCCCCCATGGTCAGCGCCTGGAAGGGGCTCAGGTTTCATTACCCAGGTGCAGAGGTCCAGATTCCAGGTGTGACTGTCACTGGGGCCCCTTGCCTCTCAAATATACTTCCGTTTCTAAACCTGGTAAATGTAACATTTATAGCCTTCATGTGAATGGGAGACATTGTGTCACTGGTCTTTTTGGGTTTCCTGCTCTCTGGGTTTGCTTTTCCCCTCCTTCTCAGTCCCCTGCCTGACCTTGCTTCACCCTCCCGTCCCTTAACTTTCCTTTCCAGCAGCACCGCGGACATTTTTCACTCGTGATGTCTGGTTTACATTTTTAAAAGCTCAACTTTGTGGAGTGAGAAGAATATATTGGAGAGGGTAAGAGGAGAAGTGGAGAGGCCAATTAGGGGTTGTTCTGTTTGGTGGCAACCAGCACCAGGGCCGATGCAGTGAATAGGGAAGGAAATGGATTCAGGGTATCATTTGGGGGACTGTGAAGGCTGACTGAATGGGGGTCCACAAGGGACAGGGAGGAATCAAGAATGAGTTCCACATTTTCAGCTTTAATACCTGGAGTTTGTTGGTGGTTTATTGAGATAAAGAAGAGGAAAAAATGGGCACCTGAGTGGCTCAGTCAGTTAAGCATCTGACTCTTGATTTCGGCCCAGGTCATGATCTCAGGGGCATGGAATGGAAGTCCATGTCAGGCTCTGTGCTCTGTGGGGCATCTGCCTCTCTACCCCTCCTTCCCTCTCTCTCAAATAAACAAATTTAAAAAAAAAAAAAATAGGTGTCAGAGGGACATGGCAAGTGTTGTTTTAAATTTATTGTATTTGAGAATCCTGTGCCACCAAGTGCAGGTGTCAGTAGGCGACTTTGGGTGTAGGAATCTGGAACTCAAAAGGAGAGATTTGAGCTCAAAACAAATTTGTGAATTACCCATTATTTCAAAGGCCACAGAAATGTAAGAGAGAAAGAGAAGAAAAGTCACAGGCGCTCCCACTGATGGAGGTGAGGAAAGGAGGCAGCTAAGCATGCAGCAAGGGAGATGGGTGACAGCGAGTCCAAGAGAAAGTGTTCCAGAAATGGCTGGTCAGTGTTGGTCATCGCTAAATGGTGGAATAGGGTGAGGACTGGAGGTAACACCCACAGATTGTGGCTGGAGGAAAAGCATTCGTGACCTTAACGAGAGCCTTTCTGGAAGGTTTAATCACACTGGTAGGAGTGAGCAGAAGGGAAGAGAGAGAAGATAGCTGTTGGGAAAGGGGAAGGAATTCCTGAGAAGTTTCTCTGGGACAGTAACTGGAGGCCAAGGCATTATTGTCTTTTAAGATAAGAAATAACAATGGACGTGTGCTGAGATTTGGGGTGAGGGAGAAACTAAGTATTGAAGCAAGGTGGAACAGGTCAAGGAGCAAAGCTTTTGAGATGAGCATTGGGATCCCAAGCACATGTGGAGGCCTTTGAAGGGAGAACAGGTTCGTATTCTAGAAGTGTACAGAGTTGCACAGAAATCCTGCTGGGCTAGAGGTTTTGGTGATGGAAAAGCGAGAGTACTATGTGATGGCATCTTTGTCTTAGCAAAGAGGAAGAGGCATGAAGTGGGTGCAGCCTGTTGGGAGAATGTGGAGAAGATGGAGTCATGGCAGAGGATGAGCTTGCTGGGAATAATAATAGGATTGCCAGGTAGCAGTGAAGGCCCACGTGAAGCTGGGAATAGTTAATGTGTTGTGACGTTGGTTTGTTCTAGCATTTTTTGTCTTTCTAGCTACCAGCTGTCTGGGTGCAGACAGGAAGGTGGATGGTGCCGTATCCAGTGGAGCGAGTCGAGAGACTAGAGGCCATTCAGAAGGGAGTGATTGTCATGATGGGATCTAAGTGGGTAAAAGCAGGCACGGACACAGGAGCTGATACAGAGGACAAGTTGGGTCAAAGAATCTGACCTGGCAGTTTCTGAGTTTCAAATAGCATTTTCAAGGGGACATTTAAGCACATGAGCTGGAGAGGGGCTCTGTGGTTAGATGGTGGGATTTGAGAGAGAGAGAGAGAGAGAGAGAGCACGTGAGTGCACGGGCTCGAGGGGCAGAGGGAGAGAATCCTCAAGCAGAGTCTCTGCTCAGCGCAGAGCCTAACACAGGGCTCGAGCCCAGGAGCCTGAGATCATGACCTGAGCCAAAGACAGACGCTTAACTGACTGAGCCACCCAGACACCCGATTCACGACTTTCAAAGTTATATGGTTTCTGGTGGTAAAATCCAGGATGTTAACTGCAGGAATTCCTTGGCCAAGGTAGAATGAAAGGAAAAGACCTATGACCAAGGAGGGCAGTGTTTGCTAAAAAATGTCTCATCTGGACACGGGATGGGTGTTTATTCATGGAGAGCGGCAGGTTCATTCCCTAGTTGGTCCCTGATAACCACCACCTCTCCACAAAATAGTCCTTAACCTATTTCATCTCAGCGCTATTCAACAGCACATACACTCGAGACTCAGGTCACCCACAATCCAGAATTGAGTTTTCTGGAGGAAGCTTTGGAAAGTCCTTGATCTGGTGAGAGGGTCTCTTACGTGTCCTCCTCTATCATGACAGTGACAGTCTTGGAGAGCACTGGAACGGTGGTGGGGGGCAGTCTCCAGTAGAACAAAGCATATTTTCACATGTGACTTCCTGGTATTTCTTGTCCTGGTTACTATTTGGGGGGGGGGGGGGGCGGCTTTAAAATGAGTATCTCTCTCTAGTATATATGAATTAAGGTTTCCTAATGGTGCTTTTAGAGAGCGCTCAAGTGAGACAGTATTTTTTTTTTTTAGAGGGAATAGGTAGGAGACTGTAATGAAGGGAATTCTCAGTCATACACGGTAAGAGGCCGGGTGGGAAGGTATCTTAGCTTTGCTGTCTTAAGAATAGGAAAACCTTTAAGAATTTTTTTTTTTTTTAAGATTTTATTTATTTATTAATGAGACCCATACAGAGAGAGAGAGAGAGAGGCAGAGACACAGGCAGAAGGAGAAGCAGGCTCCCTCAGGGGAGCCTGATGTAGGGCTGGATCGCGGATCTCCAGGATCACGCCCTGGGCCGAAGGCCGGCACCAAACCACTGAGCCACCCAGGGACCCCAAGAATTGCTTTTTAGAGTAAAACTGTGGGTAAACATAATGCAAGTATGTATAAAAAACACTGCAGTGGTGAGGACCAGAAAGCATGTAAATGTGATACAGGCACAAAGACGATACCTCAGTGCAGCAGATTTTTCCAGTTGGTTCGACTCTAATTATTCCTCCATCACCCCTTTCTAGGTGAAGCAGCTGCAGGAAGAAACCCCGCCTGGTGGTCCCACCACTGAAGCTTTGCCCCCAGCCCGAAAGGAAGGTGATTTGCCTCCCCTGTGGTGGCACATTGTGACCAGGCCCCGGGAGCGGCCCATGTAGAAGAAGAGGAAGACACTGCACCAGCCAGCTTGCAAGTGAAATAAGTTACAGAACGTAACACACTTGCCCTAATAAAAATAACTCAACACGGTGTGACTGACGTGTCCTTCTGAGGCTTAGTGTGGTGCTGAGTGTCCTCTGCCCCAGTAAGTCCTGTTGGTGGCACGTGTTATCAGGGATAACAGCAGAACCAGATACAAGACTTACTCTGAGATTTGTTTAGTTAAACTCTAGTTGAAGGCTCAGTGACTGGAGGGAATATGAAGTCAAGAGAAGGTATGCAAATATCGAGGACTTGAGATAACCTTTTTGGTTTTCTAAAGATGCCACGACTGAAATTTTAGTGTGATTAAAAGGATAACTCTATAAGCAGCACACATTCGGGAAAATAAGCATGAGGTTTATGGGCTTCCCTCAGGAGCAGGGACTTGGGGGTTGGGGTGAAACTGCTCTGGGACGCTTCTGTTAGAGGCAGTTTTCCAGCTCTGGGCCTCTACTGTAGCTTGGATGGTCTGAGGACTGCCAGGTAAGGGGACTGCAGAACTCCTTCGTGTTGGAAGAAGTTTCTTTAAAAGGTGGAGCCATTTTTAAAACCGTCAGCCAAACCCACCTGGCTTTCAGTTGATAACTCATTAGAATCGTGTTGAGACAGCTCATCGCCATCCCAGAAGGAACATTCTGTCCGTTTCCTAAGTAAGCCCAATCGGAATCTCAGTGCATCTAACAGCTGACGAAGACTTGCAACTGAATTTTAATAAGTCTTGACATTCAGGACTTTTTCTAGTGGTTCTTTATTTATAATGTAGGCTGAAGCAATTGTTACAAGGTAGAAGGGAGACACGTTACACAATTGTTATTTATACAAGTTTAGAACAAAAAAACTGCACAGGGAGAGGTCAACTCTCAGTACAAACTAGCAACTAAACCACAATAATTTACCTTTAGAAACGATTTCTTTATTTTTAGCTGTGACACTGCTTTTACAATATGCAAAAACACAAACAGAACTACCCAAGGTGTGTTGTCACATTCTTTCTACATTGAATTTGGCAACATTTTATATTAAATTTATTCAGATTATTACTAACGTTTAAAAACTAAACAAGTGAAAAGCTGTACCAAGGTACAGTTACATCCATTTATTTCAAAGGTTTAAAATACCACTTTTATCTATTGTAATTACCTTGCAGTGATTTCTGCTTTTGCAAAAACCATCTCAAGCATCATATGCACAATGCATCAGCTACTTTTAGTCATCAAGATTGGTGGGCTAAACCACAGGCACTACTGTTGCTTATATTCTGTAGAAGGAGCTTGTTTTTCAAAGAAAAAAAAGCTTAAATAGTTTCTAATAATCATGCCTTTGCTTTAAAGCCATAACATAAAATGCCCTTGAGCAATCACAGCAGTGTTAAATGTTAATATATAGAACAGTGACTATACAAGTACGTTACTCTCACATCCAATGCAGTTATGTATTAAAGCATAAGGTTATGTAATTGAAGATCAGAGCCAACAGAAACCTGCAGGGTCTGGGGGACCCACCAAGCCTTCTGTTCCTTCAAGAGGAACTGACCCGAGTGCTCAGGGGCTTGCTTGGTTTTTTTCAAACACTGTTGTCTCCAAACAAGATCCCTTTAAATCTACAAATCTCTGTTGGCTTTAGGGAACGGGCATTAGAACAAATTTAACTTTCACTTAAAAAAGAAAAGACATAAATCCATTCCAAAAAACATTACCTAGAATACAAAAAAAAAAAAGGGACAATATAGTGGTCGGATTCCCAGTGGCGATAAATAAACCCTCCGCTCTTCAATGTTTGTTTGGTATGATGCCAATTAACTGCCATTTATTTAACAGAAGATAAGAAAAACAAGCCCCCAGATCGGTAAACACATTGGCAAGTTGCTAGATTCCAAGCTGGTTACCCTTGTTAAATCCGCTTGAGTTTGTTCAAAATATTTGGGCTTTTCAACGCACCCAGCCTGCTGGGCACAGGTAAGTAAAAGGCATTTGCTATGTCTAAGAATTCCCTGCTATCATTTTAAAATGTTTTTTCACATTTTTAAAACTGCCTTACCCTTTTTGGATGTATCTGGATTCGATGCAAGTGGGTACAAGAGACGATTAACTGAAGTGGGGGGGGGGTCTAGGTCTACCCGGTGGCAGCAGCATGCACGGGATTGGAGGTGGGTGCTTGTGTGCAGTCAGGAGGAATCGTGGGAGAAAGGAAGTCCTTAAACACCCTACAGAAACAAACACTGCAATCCAGTATGGCTTATTCGGATGCATTTACCATGAAGCTACTAGAAATTCAACCTACAAGGCTACTCTTAAATGTTAACAGGATCGGCTATGTTGACAGTGTGCCCCTCCCACGGCCCTCCCCCCAATCCCAACAGTCTACCATTTCCAGATTCACTTCTCACTGAATATTGCTCATCAGTTGTTAGGCCTGCTTTTCTCAGCCAGAACATACTACATTTAAATGAAGATTTTTTTACCCCTTTATCCGTTTTGTTTGTACATTAAAATAACTTGAATTTGCTTCTAAGCCAGACTACTACAATGCATCTACAAAAGCTTGCAGGAAAAAAAAGGAGAGAGAAATTAAAAGGCTGACTATAGTTAATCCTTTTTTTTCTGAAATTAACTACTTTTGAGTTTCCCCTGCCCCAACCACCCCCCACCCATTATGCATTTAAAATTTTACAAAGACTTGTAAAAAAGTTAAATGGAATTTGGCACCTTCAGAAAAATCAAAAGGGAAACTAAGATTAAAATGTGCAGAAAGAAAACTCGATATTTACAAATTAAAAGATCAAAGTTATGTCAGTTACATATGTTGCTTTTAATTCTTATCTAAAGATATCGAGTACTTTCAAAAGAGCTGTATTCTGAGTTGCCTACAAAATCTTTTGTTTGATTCTAGATTGGAATGGATCGAGACAAATTAGGTTTTATGAATTAAACAGTTCTTCCCCACTGGCAGCATTTCTTGGGAGCCTAAGAGAGCCTACGAGAAGCGAGGGGCGGAGCGGTCGTTCGTGGTGGTTTTCTTCAGTTTCACGCCCCTTCGGATGGCGTTCAGCATGTCTTCCCCTTGCGGAGTATCTCTCGGGCTCAGGTCTGCAGCGTCACTCTCCGGAATCTGGCCTGGGGAAGCGGCGGCACTTGAGGGATCCCTCTCCTGGTCTTCGGCCTCACTTTCTGGAATCGCCTGTCTGTGCTCCTCGGGGATACTTGGCTTCGGGCCTGGAAGAGGAGGGTTGACGGAGGCTTGGCCGCTCCACATTGAGGAGGGCATGCTGGTGACACCCGGGGGGCCCTCTCCCACAGAGGGCGACTCAGGGCTGTGCTCACCCCTCTCCTCTGGCCCATCCGGAGGTGCCGGCAACACCCCGGGGAGGTCTGGGACGGTTGGGGTCTTGACAGGGATCACGGGGGTCTTGATGGGGATGGGACCGGCTCCGATGGTCCCCCGGCGGACAGAAGGCTTGGTGGAAGGGGTCCGTCGGATGGTTGCAACCCCTGGGGTGACCATAGCAGGTCCGAGGGTGGTGGGGAGGCCAGCAGTGGAGGCTGGGCGCTTGGCCTGGAACATCCGCCGGTAAGACTGGCTGATGTCACTGTTTCTCGGAATGGTGGAGGACTTGTCAAACTCCTGCTGATCTGCCTCCTGGTCACCGCTTACAGAAAAGTAATCATAATCTGAAACTGAGGAGAAGATCCGATTAGGACCCTCCAAGGCAGCAGCTTTGCTTTTCGGTTCTTTTGTGTTGGAGGAACAAAAGGCACAGGACGCCAGGTGCTCTCCCCACAACCTCATCCCAAGCTGCCCCCCATCTCTGCATCATCCTCGAAGCCCTGGACACCCGAGAAGCTGCTGGCAGGGAGCTCTGGCCCCCGGTGTAACCCTGCACCCTGGCACAGCGCCGGACGTCGCAGGCCCCTGCTCAACTACCGCAGGGCGGTGGGGCTCGCCACGCTGCCAGGCTCGCTCCCTCCGAGCATCCCTGGGAGGGCGAAGCGGGGTACAGGGGCCAAGAAACCCCACACCCCCTTGGCTCCACAGTGGACATGAGAAGCCTCAGACACGCTGTCACAGCCCTTACCACCTCTCCTCTGCAAGTCGGGCCAAGGCCGAAAGAAGAATGGAGCTACTGGCAACGAGCCCCTGAAAACATCCACAAGGTGTATTTCCTCACAAAAACGGGTCACGCGGGAGGCGGAAGCCTACAGCTTAACTATCTGAGAGCCGGTTGGTGAGCAGCAGCCGTACTGGCATACGGGCCGGGGCGTGCTGTGTGTCACAGATGTCTAGACGCATCCCTGACCATCTGCTAGACGCCAGTAGCACCCCTCCATGTGTGACCGTTGCCGACGTCCCCTGGACCGCAAAATAGCCTTCCACTGAGACCCACTCAGTCCTAGGAGTTTTGACCGATGCGCCACAAATAGGTTTGGTCAACTCCGGCGGACGTGCTCTGCCTGGACTGCCATGGGGCGGCAGTGAGGGGGCCACCAGCAACGGAGCATCTGGCTGCAACAGGTTCAGAGCCTGAGGCCTCAGATTTCTTAACAGACCCGAGGTTCAGACCCAAGTCCTACTCCTCCATTCAGGCAAGTTCCCAAGTGTCAGTGTCCCACGTGGAACACGAGGGTGAGAACGCTCGCCACGGAAGCGGCCATGGAGGGTAAAAGGGAAAGCGACCTGGCCCAAATGGCCTTATCGTTCCCAGCACCGGAGTTCGCGCCGGGGGCTGCCCTGGACCCAGCTGGTGGCGCTCGGGGAACCCCAGGCTGCCTCGTACCTTGGGAGGGGATGGTGTCCTCAGAGCAGCACGGGGTGGTGGTCTGGGTGCTGTAGCCGCTGGAGCACTGAAGGGAGTCCCGGCTGCTCCTCTGGGTGTCCAGCTGGAGGCCCCGAGACAGGGCCAGTGCCAATTCCTCACAAGCCTCCATCTCCTCGCCAGGCTGCGGGTAGGAGGAGAGACAGACAAGCCACCAGGCCCATGAATCCCCCATCCCATGTCCCCAGGGCCTTTCTATAGGTTTCTTCAAAGGGGACTCAGTATTACTCCTGTCCTCTTCTTGTGAACATTACCCAACTGTGGGTCCTACCCTAGGCTCTGGAAAGTTCTAAGGGTCTGATTTCAGGGCAAGGCTTTTTCCTGGGGTGGGGGACTTCTAACCAGTATGGAGCAGGGAGTGGTGGGAACGGCACTCAGGTCCCCAGAGACACCAGGCTGACCCAGCCACCCCCCTCCCCGCCGCGTTGCTGGCCACGTATGGCCACCAGCCACGTCTAGAGGGGTCCAACCGGCTGTAGAGAATAAAAGCGTCACCCTGGTGGCAGCTGACACGGTCATGCTCCGTGGCCTCTGGGCTTCCTCGGTAGCTGCGGGAGCGCCCCCCACAGCAGTGGGTCCTCCTCCATTGGGGTCTGGCTCCCGCTTCTCTTTGCGCCGCTGCAGGGTGTTCACCAGAGGCTGGTCATAGGGTCCCGGCTTGGCCCAGTCCTAAGTGGAACAAGGGTGGTCATGCGCCAGGCCCCCGCTCCCACTCGGAGGACCGCAGGACCCTCCGGCGGCTGCCGACCCCCTCCGGGGGAGCTCAGGCCAGGACGGGCCAGGAGGCCCTTCTACGTCCTCAGCCGGCTCTAAGGGAAGGGAGTGGAAAATCCTTGGGGGGCCCCTGGGTACCTCCCCTTCCTCGTATCTGCCCAAAGATGGAAAACCCTCAACCAGGCAGGTGCCTACGGGCACTCCCAGTTGCCCGGCCCCTAAAGGCTGACCAACGGGGTAGGGGCGGCACCAGCCGGGGAGCACGTCGGCCCAGGCCCCGCCTTCCCAGCTCTGGAGGGACCCGCTCTCCCGCCCGACGGCTTCCCTGGGGCCAGGTGGCCACCAGGGGGCGCCAAGGAGCCCCGCCCCGCCCCGCCCCGCCCCGCCCCGCGGGAAGGCCACCTGGGGAACCTGGCCTGGGGCGCCCAGGCTGGGCCGCGAGGGCCCGCGGGGGCGGGGGCGGGGCGGGGCGGGGGCCGAGGCCTGCCCAGCAGAAGCCTCCTGGGGAGCCTGCGGGGGCGCGGCCGCGGCCTAGGGCCGACTGCTCTCCGGGTGAGGGACGCCCCCTCTCCAAATAAAGAGCATCCTTCTGGCATCAACTGAAACTTTTCATCTTAAATTAAATTTTAAATAATTTTAAAACTTTTTTTTTTTTGTAGGGAGGCAAACACATTTTAGTAGAAGACCAGGGAGACTGAAGAACACAGTCCGCCTTGCCTTCCAGGGTCACCACGGCGGGGTGGGCCACGCACGGTCTGGGGCACGGCTGGGGCACGGCTGGGGCACGGCTGGGGCACCCTCAGCTGGCGGAGGGGGGGGGGAGGCGGAGTGGACGAGGGGCGGAGGCGGGAGACAGAGCCAGGGGAGGGCGGGAGACACGAACCTTCCAGCTAGGGATCTGAGATGACGGGAACATGCCAGGCCCAATGGTGTAATAATGAGCGAAGTCTGGAAGGTGGACAGAGGTGACCCGAGGGAGCAGGCGGGAGGCAGGCGGGCAATGAGGGGAAAGGCTTGCGCCCACGGGCCCCACGGGGGGCTCGCTTGGCAAACTACAGTGAGAAAACCCGTTAGACAACTGGAAACAAACAAAAAAGGGGGGGGAAAGGAAAATAAAATTAATATAACAGGATGAGCGTGGAGGCACAAGATGGCATCGACATTCGAGGGGGAGGGAGACCCGGGCAGTGATGGACCCGACAGGCCCCAGGCGGCGACAGCGACAGCGGCCACGGCCCGCCGGGGGCACCGACCTGCGCCTGAGCAGCGGCCGCGGAGGGGACGGTGCCCGCGGCGGGGGCGCCCGGCTGCTGACCCACGAGGCGGCGGGTCGCCGGAGGGGCGCTGGCTCATCTCATCGGGCAAATTTAAAAACCCTCGAGCGCCGGCTCCCTCTGTTGCTCCGGGCTCCCCAAGTCCTCGCCCGGCTCCGGAGCGGACTCCAGAGCGGGGCGAGGGCGGCGGGGACGGGCCTACTCAGGCAGAAAGGCCCGCGGCCCGGATGCGGCGAGATGGCCCCGCAGACACGACAGGCGACAAGGAGGCGACAGGTGCGGGGGAGGGGGATGCGCAGGCCACAGGGCGCGGGACGGGCCTCCACCTCCGACCTTCCCGCGCCCCCTCCTCTCCCTCAGGAGGGCCAGGCGCCCCTGGGAGAAGAGCCCTCAGCCTCGCCCCTCTGTCCCCTAGAGGGGCCGCTCTGGGGCGTGCATTTGGCCGACTTGGAGCTTCAGGTCGCGGTGGCAGTGGCCGAGGCAGTGACCATGGCCGCGGCGGCGGGCAGGGGGGCGGCGGTCACCTTCTCTGTGGACGCCCAGGCGCCCATGGTGGAGCCTGAGCTGACTGAGGTGGGGGAGCTGCACTCGCTCACGGACTGGCAGGTTTCCGAGGCTTCGGAGGAGGCCGAGCTGGACGAGTTCTGCAGCAGGGAGGGACCACATGCCACCAAAAGGACAGGAAATCCAAAGGGAAGATGGGGCGGGGAGGGCACGCACAGAGAGAGACATATACACAGAGGAGGGAAGGATGAGAGAAGCAGAGGGTTAGGGTTCATTCTTCCCCCCAAGCTGCACCCACACAGAGGCTTCCAAGCTCTCAGAAAGAAGCGGGAGACGCCGCACAGCCCACACCTGCCAGACTGTCAGCCCCACAGGAGCCCGCTCTGTGTGCCTTGTCCGTGCCTGGCACCGGGTCAGGTGCTGGAACTCTCCGTGCTCCCCTGGGTGCTCCCCTCATGGGCAGGCCCGCCTCTGCCGTCTCCCAGGTGCCCAGGCATATTTACTGCCTGAGGACTGACCCCCGCCACCCACCACCACCCCCAGCTTGGGCTTCCACTCCAATGTCTCCACTCCTGGCCTCCCTCCTGGTCACAGGCAGCCTCTGCACCCAGGAAGGGTGGCTTCCAACATCTTTGCAGGACAGGTTTTTAGGTTTCTCTGCCAAGAAAAGGATTTTGAGGTTTGGGGCAGTGAAGCCCTAAGGTCAGTGCAACGTTTCAAGTGGCCATCTAGGGCGGGAGGAAACATCCAGAGATCTGGGACATTACAGAAAGGAGGTCTCACTTGGGACAACAACTCCTCATACCGATCTTCATTAAACCTCCAGTCTGGGGCAGCCCGGGGTGCTCAGCGGTTTAGCGCTGCCTTCAGCCCAGGGTGTGATCCTGGAGTCCCGGGATCGAGTCCCACATCAGGCTCCCTGCATGGAGCCTGCTTCTCCCTCTGCCTGTGTATCTGCCCCCGCCCCCCTCTCTCATGAATAAATAAATAAAATCTTAAAAAAAAAAAAAAAAAAAAAACCTCCAGTCTGCCCACTCCCGGTATCGGCCCAGGTCCACGCTCCCAGGTCAGCCTCCTGAAGTTCAGCTCAGCCAGGGCCGGTGCCGGGGGCTCGCCGATCCGTCTCAACTTTCTAGGCCTGTCCTGGCACATGGCAGGCCTCACAATTACTGAACGGATGCACGCCAATGGCCATCTCTTCCATAAACCAGCCCCCCTGGGGTGGTCCTTCGGGCACACCCAGGTAGAGGACGCAGTTTTGTTCACTGCTACCTGCAGTCGCTGGTTCAGCCTTTCGGTTAAGTGAGCCCAACCCTACTGGGGTCTCCTACTACTTCCCCTAAAGGGCTCCTGCATTCGCTGCCCATGAGGCCCGACTCCTGTCCACTTCATTCCCCACCAAAAAAAGAAGAGTCCCTGCAAAGGGGCAGAGCGGGAGCTCCGAAGCCTGCAAGCAGCAAGGCTCCAAGCAGACCCTCCACTGCTGGGACCCCGCAGCCCCAAAGCGAGGACAGGTTACCCAGCGGATGCCTGGCGGCTCCTCAAGCTCAGGGTCTGGTTAGCAGTCCCGGATCCAACACTTGAGGGATCTGGACTTAAGTTTCATTTCTGTCACTTCGTAAGGGAGGAGCCTTGGGCTTAACCTCTCCAAATCTCAACTTCTTTCACCTTTAGAACAGGGATCAACAACATCTAGCAGAGGAGGATGAAATGAGATTCTATACGTGTTACGTGTGTGTCTGCGTGCATGGCGCTGCACCAGGGGCACAGAGAAGCCAGCTATCCCTGTCATTTGCCAGGACTGTTTATGTCGGTCCCTCTAATTCAAGGCTGTTCAACCTGAGGAAAAGAGCAGGTAAAGCACCACAGGACTGTGGGTTCATAGTTCCTCTGACGTGGGTTCCTTTTTCCTCCAGAACCTCTTGCCTTGATGCAATGAGCAGCCCCTGGACTAACCCTCACCACGGCCCGGCCCTACCTGCCCGCGGCCTGGGCAGACGTGGTTAAGGTACAGCTTGAAAAGAGCTCAGGGGAGGAAACTGGGAGAACCCTTAGCAGAGCCCATCACCCAGCATTCATTTAGACCCACGTGCCTGACAGGAGCGGGAAGGAGTCTTCTCACCCCTAAAGACAGGTGTTCCTTCCCTCTCGTCCTCCATAAAGGGAGCACCGTGGCCTACAGGAGGCTGTACCCTCTGGCCCGTGGGATCTGTACACCTTCCTCAAGCGTGCCCTCTACCTCACTATCATAAGCAGCCCTACCGCCCTTCTCTAAAGTCTCCCCGAGATTAAAACTACCCTAGATGGGCAGCCCGCGGGGGGGGGGGGGGGGGGGCGGGGACCCAGGGTGTGATCCTGGAGACCAGGAATCGAGTCCCACGTTGGGCTCCCTGCATGGAGCCTGCTTCTCCCTCTGCCTGTGTCTCTGCCTCTCTCTCTCTCTCTCTCTCTCTCTCTCTCTCTCTCTGTGTGTGTGTGTGTGTGTGTGTGTGTGTGTCTCTCATGAATAAATAAATAAAATCTTAAAATAAAAAAAAAAACACCCTAGAGTTGCCCGCAGAACCCATCTTGGGCACTGGAGTCCAGATTTAAGTAAATCCCAACAGGGCGCCTTCCTCCTCCCTCAACGCTCCTGGAAGCAGAAGCACTCGCTTCAGCCTCATCCACACACGCAGCGCTTGACAGAAAGTGGGGAGCACAAGGCCTCTTTTTAGAAAGGAGTCCGCGCCCGAGACCATGTTAATTCATCAGCTGATTAAAAACACACAGAGAATCAGCCTGCGCATGGGAATAGCCTCGGAAGAAGGGCAAGTTCCTGTTTTTCTTTCAACCATTCACACTGCTTTTAGGACACGCAAGTGTGGTTTAGTGTTGCACGTGGCAGGGGACAGCCAGGGGACACCTCGCAGACCAAGCTGAAGCCTTGATGTCATAGGTAAAGATTTGGTTGATAAGGTTTCCCTTCTCAGCTCCTTGCTTACCCACTTGACTCTGTCCCCTTAGGTGATTTTGGACTTGAAAGGTTCTGATTACAGCTGGTCGTACCAGACGCCACCCTTCTCCCCCAGCACCACCATGTCCCGAAAGTCTAGTGTCTGCAGGAAGACAGAGCAAGGCCACATCTCCGGGGACAGCTAAAAATGCCGGAGGGACCACTGAGCTGAGAGCCTCTGGGTTCACCCACGTCAGGCAAGGAACCTTCTGGCTTACGTTCCCAAAACACTTGAGCTGCTTCCTCTCCATGAAGTGTTCCCCAAAACACTCTTCCAAGGATGCCTTAAGGCTGAGATAGAACAGAGAGGGCTTGGGATCAGTTGCCAGAAAAACCCTCGTTCCGGGTCCCCAACCTGCAGGTCATGTAACAGCACAACTTGAGCAAGTCACATCTCTGGGCCTCCGTTTCCACAAGAGAACAGGGACAATGCTCCACGCGGCTGCTGGAAGGACTACACAGGCAGCACACACAGGGGGTCCCGGGGTGGTGCCGGGTACACAGGAGATATTAGGGGACTGGCTAGCAAACTGGGTACCTGGAGGAACAAGACAAGCACGTGACCTTCTGAGTCCACTGGATCTTGGACCAACGGCTGTGGCCAGCCTTAGGGTAGACACGGGCCCTGGGCCGCCACGCTCCCCTGCAGATGGCACCGCGGGACACCCCAGATGCTGGCGTTTCCTTTGTGCGTTGTGCTCCTTACTACGTGGGAAGCCAGACCCCTGGCACTAGGGGAGACAGGGCAGAGAGGGCAGCCAGTGGAGGGCGTTCCAATGCCACATCCAGCTCCGGCCTCCTGCTCCAGCTGGAACCGCTGGGCTGGGCCTAGCACTGTCTAGCCCGACCATGTTGAAAGATTCAACACCTTCCCTTCTCCCAGGAGCGGAATGCCAACAGAATCGACCTGCAAGGGCTCTAAGGATCCATTCTCATTCTCACTCCGAGAACTGGGAGAGCCGAGGAAGGCTTCCAGGCACCATTCAACGACAGACTTGTCACCATTCAGAGAGCAGCAGGGACAGCAATAGAGGAAGTGCCACCATTTGCATCAGTGTCATTAATTAAGCATCAGCTGTCACACTAAGCCCGACATTTAGGGGGATGCCAGAGGATGGCCAAAGTTCTTTGAGTCCATCTACTTACGTGAGAGAACTCCCCAAACCAATGTGGTGACCTGACCACCACCATCGTGGAGACAGGCTTCAAACCCAACTTACAGTTCTCACCCTTTGGGGAAACAACACATCTAAAGAGGAGAAATTAAACCACGGGTTTCTCCTGTGAAGAGGACAGAAGTGTGTCCGGGCCAACATCCTTCTTTGGTTCCAGCCACTGATGGTGGTCCAGGCGCTAGACGTCAGTCACAGCTGCTTCTGGAGCCGAGGACACCCTTACCTGGTTAGGGGCCTCTGGCGGCATGGGGGACGGTGACTTGGACTGGAAAGCGTCCTGGGAAATGAATCCTGAGTCGTGGGAGGACACGCTGGACAGGCGGACGGGTGCCTGCTGGGCCAGGTTGGAGCTGCGGTAGCGGTAGTGGGAGCTGGGGGAGTGGGAGTGGGAGCCGCTGGAGCGCGAGTCACTGCTATTGACACTGTTCAGGCTGCTGTGGGGACAAGCAGAGGGGAGGCAGGCGTGGAGGGGGAGCAGGAGGAGGAGGGAAACACAAAACGGGGACAGGAAGGGGGGGAACATGGTGTCATTAGCCACCTGCCCCACGGAAGCAGGGCAAATGGCAAGACATGCTTTCAAAACACCGAGTCACTAAGCTACAAACAAAAGGTTTTTCACGCAAGTAAGGGAGAGAAAACTAGGGTTATTATAAACCTGGAGTCCGCCGGGACTTGCCTCTCAGACGGTACACTGGGGCGTCCTTAGCATGGAGGCCCATGATTCTAAAGAGTCCAGTGGAATCCAATTTTGCCGTGACCCCCAAAACTAGAGGCCTAACGTCTGTGGCATGAAAAGAGGTGGGCCTAATCCCATCTGCTTAGCTGCCTGCACAATCCCATGACCCTGGAGCAAAAATCATTAGGTTCCAGCGCCACCCAGTTAGAATATTCATGTGTCACCCTTAGAGGGACCATCCGGGTCCAGGAAACCAAGGTCAACCCAGACAACCATCACTTCGGGGGCACAGGTGCCAAGGGACTCTGCAAGGCGATTCCATCCTACGTGAACCTGGTTCAAGACCATCGGAAAGAACATCAGCCAATCAGCTCAGCTGTTCAGGCCAAGTGTTTTACCTCCAGGAACAAAGCTGAGGCTTCCATGAACGGCTCTGCCCCAGTCACAGGCACTGCCCTGTGACAATAACTGTGGGCCTGGTGTTAACAGGACACCTGGCGAGAGGCAGGCAGCTTTCAACAATTCCAGGCAATCGATGCTAAGCTCGTTGCTTCCAAGATTAACAGTCACTAGGATGTCAAGAAACAATCTCCCAGCAGCAGTGATTTCCTCTGGCACACTCCCCTGTATGTGTCAGAGGATGGGTGGTCTGTCTGCTTCCATCTCCAGTTCCAACAAATACGCTCTCCACTAATAACTCAGATTACGAAAACCAGAAAACTGAACAAAGTTCTGTGGCCCCAACAAGGCCCCTGTGGTTTCTGCTCCTGGCAAGAGTATTGTCAAATTTTGCATACGCTGACAGCTGATGTAGTAAGTCAAGGGAAGGGCTGTGTGGCCGTCCTACGCTAGAATTACTTGGTGCGGATGTTCTGACACATACAGGGGAGTGTGCCAGAGGAAATCACTGCTGTTGGGGATAATTATCATAATTTTTGCTTCCCTCCTGCCTCTACCCCCTGCCAATCAGAAGAGGGCATCTAGGGACGGAAGCTCACGGCAACTCTACTCCCCCAAGTTCCTAGCTGTGCCGTCAGTACATGATGTCCAGTTGAAGCTGACACTATAAGAAAAAAAAGATACTCGCGCAGCTTTGTTTTACGCCAGTGAGATAGTTTTCTTGGTCACCAAAATGAAAACCCAGCAGATTTGTCAAAGACACACATATACACATCCCACAAGAAGAGGACTCAGGGACGCCTTGGTGGCTCAGTGGTTGAGCATCTGGCTTCGGCTCAGGGTTTGATCCCAGGGTCCTGGGATCAAGTCCTGCATTGGGCCCCCCACAGGGAGCCTGCTTCTCCCACTGCCTATGTCCCTGCCCCTCTGTGTGTCTCTCATGAATAAATAAATAGGATCTTAAAAAAAAACAAAAAAAAACAAAAAAACAAAAAAACAAAAAAACCAACCAACATTTCCAGGCTACAGACCGTCAGGATGTAGTGTCTTCAGTCTGGAAGTACTGTTCAGTGTTTACTATACCAGCTCAATTATGAAATGGCACACACACAAGTGTGTAGGAAGACACAACCATACATGGATTTTGCAGATCCATCCTACTCTTTACGCTCAATGCTAACTCATAAGAAGTGGAAAGTCATTTGGCTTTGAAAAGTCAAAAAGATCAGTAGGTCAAGTACACCGAGGAGGATCACTGATGCAGGACGAAGGTTCCATCCTTTAAGAAGAGGAGAGTAAACTTTGCGATCAGCAAGCCAAGGAGGGCCAAACAGAAAACTGCTCAAAAACAATTTTGCAGATGGCAAAACTATTCCAGATGCTTCTCACCGTGTGTCAGCGGGAGCCGAGTCCAGCTTTACTTACCTGCAGACACTAGACTTTCGGGACATGGTGGTGCTGGGGGAGGAGGGTGGCGTCTGGTACGACCAGCTGTAATCAGAACCTTTCAAGTCCAAAATCACCTAAGGGGACAGAGTCAAGTGGGTAAGCAAGGAGCTGAGAAGGGAAACCTTATCAACCAAATCTTTACCTATGACATCAAAAATCTGCCACCAAGGGGTTTAATGTAAAAAAAAAAAAAATTGTTAATGTCTTTTTTTTAAATTTAAGAACCACACTACCAATCCATCAATGTCATAGTCATTTTTCTGACACAAGCAAAAATACAAAAAATTAGAGGGGGGAGGGAACCATGAAATGTCAGTCTATAGGGAGAAAGCGAGATCTTACAGTCTCAGATTAAGAATTTACAAGAGTCGGGCAACCCAGGTGGCTCAGCGGTTTAGCACCTGCCTTCGGCCTGGGGTGTGATCCTGGAGACCCGGGATCGAGACCCACATGAGGCTCCCTGCATGAAGCCTGCTTCTCCCTCTGCCTGGGTCTCTGCCTCTCTCTCTCTTTGTGTATCTTTCATGAATGGATGAATAAAATCTTTAAAAAAACAAAAAGAATTTACAAGAGTCTGTTTATACTCAAGGCTACAATCTACAGGATTTTGGTCTTAGAGCACAAGAGCCTGTAACCACCAATTCAATAATGGTTTCAGGGTTTGCTGATCTTGCATTTTGCCACCTGATATTCAGCGGTCACTTTTGCCCTATCTGACCGGGACTTGGTATTTTCAAACCTGACACAATCAAGAGCAAGCCGGTTCCTTCACAGTTACTTCTACATCCAGCTCCCCTACTTGACAAGTAACAACCTGAATGTGAGGTCTACCTTTCCTTCCTATAGGAGATGCTCAATGAATGCCTATTATTTATGCCTGCTGTGGTTTAACAAAAGCAATTTCGTTGAACGGAAAATACAAACTCTTGTATTTGTCTTCAGAGTTGGTTCTCAACAGGAATTTTACACCAAGGACAAAAGCCAGCATGTGATTCATCAGCTGCTCCCATCAGTGTTACTGTCATTGGAACCAAATGAATAAGCACAGAAAATGTCATCGTTTTCATAAGGGAGATCCTCATGCATTAATTAATTGAGAGTAGGAGAAATTCAGTGAGACTGGTTCACGAGGATGACCAAGACACACACTGCCATGTTCCCGTAGGAGTTTATTTCTAGAGAGCAGATAAACACAGTGGTTAGGACCTGGGCTCTTGACTCTTGGTTCAAATCCCAGTTCTACCAGTAAATAGCTAGGTAAACCTGGTTAAGGGACTTTTATCTCTCAGTGCCTCCCTGTCCCGCTCTGTAAAGTGGGAATCATTGTGAAGATTAGCTGGGGAAGTCAGTCTATGTAAAGAGCTTAAAACAGTACCTGGCACACAGCACGTGCTCTATAACGGCTGGCAAGGACGGTTACTATATATCACAATGTGAAACACTAGTAAAATTTTAAATAAGATAAGGCCTCAAGGAACCCTCAAGACCTTGAACCTTTGTGCCTTTGGTTTGCTCTCCTCAATGCTCAACCCATGACTCCTACCTGTTCACTTGAGGAGGGCAGTTTGTGAGGGTCCATGGTCAGGCTCTTCAGATCTTCTGATATGGTCTGAAGATGAGTTATCTCCCCTAGCATTGAGATTTCTTCTTCCTGAAAGGAAGTAATTCATGACACATTGTACTCATGAGTGATTCACTTCATTGTCTTGGTCCAACTGTTTTTATTAGGGTTACTGTCTAACCCTCTCAACTTTCCAGAAAAGGCACACCGAGACCAGTACATCTGTGCTAAAGGCACATCAGCTTCGTTTGTGAAACAGAAAGGGAAAAGGGAATCTGCCGTAATTATAGAAGGACCTGTGCCCCCGGAACAGTGGTGAGCAAGTCAAAGAGAACACCTGGCCTTCCTTGCCGTGTCTGGGGGCGGCTAGCACATCTGCACAGATGGTCTGCCCTACATAGTGTCATAGGATCCTGGAGCACAGCCCCCTCCACAGGCTGAAGCCCTCCTCTTAACTCACTCAGCTTCAACTGTCGATACGACTTGGGAGTCATTTTTGGTCCAGATCTGATAATGGATCTTTGTGACAGTCAGTACCTTTGTGTGCAGTAGTGTTAACTACCCCCCCACCCCTTCTTTCTTGTGTTTTCCACCAACTTACTAAATGGCAAGTGAGATGGGAGCAAGAGACCATGGAAGGTAGTCATTCACTTTGCCGAAGGGCCAAGCTGGGACTGCAGGCCAAGGCAAGAATGAGCCATGGAAAAATTCTACGCTCAGAGCAATGACTCACATTTGGGCATTTTGCTAGGGCTGAGGGAAAGGAGCTGGTGTCTTCTTACCGGCTTCAAGAATGCCTACAGCAGAAGTTCTCAATTATGGTATGCAAATGGTTTACTTAAAATAAGTTTAAACTTATTCATTAAGGCTCTTTCCATGTTAATCTTATGGCCACTCACTGGTGGTGAACTTGGCCACTGGGTCTTAAAATCACCTGAAGGCCTGATTTAAAACACAGATGACTGGGTCCCCATCCCCAGAGTTTTGGATTCAGTAGAATCTGGGCTAGACTCAAGAAGCTGCATTTCTAACCAGTTCCCAGGTGACACTGCTGGCCTGGGGATCACACCTTCAGAACCACTTGGCAAGGCCTTCTTGACGCGGGGAGAAGGAGCAAGTGAATAACTAGAGCTAATGCTAATAAGAACTGAACGAAGAGTGTGTCACATGGCCGACGACAACCTGTAGAGAATGTGTAACTGGTCTACAGAAGCAATTCCACCAGCGTGATTCCTCCACACGGCAACCTCCCAATGACTCAGTGATGGATGGATAAATAGAGGAAAGTCTCCTCCAGACTGGCGGTTTAAGTCTTCCAGAGCTTTCCACTAACTTACAATCACTGGCCGCAGCATAGAGATGAAGGTACAGAATCGGCCACGTTCCTCGATCAAAGCCTTCCGGACTGCCTGCTTTTCTGTTTCTTCCAACAAGAGATATTTGTCGTTGACATCTTGGAGAGCGCTGTCCAACTGAGGCTGGATGTCACCTCTCCCTGTAAACAAAACAAAGGGCCAGGTGTGGCTTGCTGAAACTCCAGCCCTGGAACAAATGCCCTTCCTCCCGCGAGTCCTTGCTGGAGTGGAAACCACATTTTTTTCCCAGACATAAAACAATTATTTAGTTATACTCAGAAAGGATTTACGGTAGCTGTTTCTCTAGGACCAACCATTTCCGGTTTCTGATGCCCAAAGGGCACGTTTACCCTCATGACAAGGAAGATTTCCTGGGCAACTCCTCCTGACTTGCCTTCTTGACTTGGGCAACACCACAGGGGCTTCTGCCAACAATACCCCCGGATGTGGCAGCCAGACAGTCTTCTTTTTTAGAACATTCCAAAGAGGCTAAGGGATGAACAAGGTGAGGGGGCCTATGGATGTTTCCAAAAATGGGCACAAGCTGGCGTTGTTGGGTCAGCCTTGATCAAAGAGCCTCTGTTTGAACAGAAGTTTCTGTCCCTGAAGACAAAGATGGCAAGCATCAGTTCTCCTGTCTCTTGGGGGCCTCTGGGAATCCCTGGCAGGCAGTTTAACTCCCTCGTGGAGAGTCCTGTATGTTCTTCTTATCAAACAAGCCCAGGAACAAAGAGACCTACAGTCAGGTCTCTGCTGGCAAAAAAAAACAACAGTAGCGTCAGCACTGAGCCCGTCCCATGTATGGTAATCGTCTGGCCAGGTCCACAGACCCAGTGATGACGAGGATGAGGCAACCATTTCTAGAGTTTAAGACCGAGTGGAAACCATTCTTTTTTTTTTTTTTTCCTGTTTGAGTGTTAGCCTTTTAAACTGGAACTTTATAACTCATAAATAAAGTTTTATTCAAACAGCCTCGCCCACTCGTTCGTACATACTGTCTACAGCTCCTCTTGCTACAACTACAGAGTGGAATCGTTATAACACACACTATATGGCCCCTAGACTAGGAGTATTTACAATCTGATTCTTTGGAGAAAAAGTCTGCAAGGCTAGAAGATAAGCAACAGGCAGAAGGAGAAGCTACTGCAAATCTGATTTGTAGGTGGGGACAAGGGGGTAACCACCCGAGAGCCTAGCTCCATACTAGTCTCCCCATGCAGGGTCCTCACCCATCACCTGAACAGAGACAAAATTCTAAACTCCTTCAGGCCAGGGGTTTGGAACCCTCCCAGCCCACCCAGCACGTGCTCAATAAATGTCTGGTCATTTCAAACACAGAATGCTAGAGATGGAGGGGCCTTTGGGGTTATCCAACCTACTTCTGTTTCGGTAGAGGCAGAGGCCCAGAGACGGTGAGGGGCTTGTCCAGCATACAAGAAAGGTGGAGAGCCGGGACGGAGCCCGCACAGCCCGACCCCTCGGATGCTGGACACAATCTTCCTCTGCCCCACGGCCCCAGTCGCAGGAAGGTACCCCACCTTCCTCCTAATGAGGGGCCTGAGAACTCACCAGTTGCTCCGCTTTAAAATGATGTAGAGAACATTAAATACAGCATGGTATTTGCTCAGAAGAAGGAAAGGGTCAGGGGAAGTTGCTTTAAGAGGGGGAGCATGTTCCATGTTTTCTCTCAGAAGCAGATAAGAAAGCCTAATTTGGAACAAGAGGTGGTCAGGCTTCCAGAACATCCCAACAGAAAAGGTCCTCGGATTTTATTAAAGAAAAGCCACTTTCTGGGCAGGGGTTAAGTTGAAGGTTAACGCACAAAGGGGAAATCCTACGTAGTCAAAGATCACCCCTGAAAAAGTCCTGGATGGCTGGTACAGTAACCACTGTGCTTACAACTGTGGTGGGTCAGGTGAGCACAAATGCACGAAGGCTACAGCAGGCAGGTATGAATTCTGCGCAGGGCTTCTATCCGAGAGCCCCACGCACGGGAGGGTGTGCAGACATCGAAGCTGACCACCCACCCACTCCTCCAATTAGACACTGCCTACCCCTCAGGATAATTCTAGCACTTTGTCAGGTTTCCCCATCACTGCTGCAGGTGGCTCTCCAAGGATGAGGGGCATCAACCCCACATATGACCCTGGCCTGGACCACAGGTCTCCTGCATCTGCAGCAGACAGGAGACCCAAGACCCATTCTCACTGGGGACCAGCCAGGGAGGGGACAGGTGCTCCCCACTGAGGACACCCAATGCCCCTGGGCACAAGCTGTAGGGGGGAAGGCTGGGGTGTCCTCGGCCCTATGAGAACTGTGGGCTTTCTCTTCCCCTCTTAAATTGCTGGTTTGCACAGCTGAACCCACACACAACTAAGGAGTAGCCGACACAAGCCTCTGGTGCTCAAGCTCGGAGATGCTGTCTACACTCTACTCTTGTGGAACCTGTAAAATACCCTGGCCCATCTCCGGCCCCGCCGGGGGAGGCTGAGGGCTTTAGGGCTGGTCTAAGGCCTCTTTACGTCTCTCCCTCTCTTCTAAGATGTTCTAACAAAACATGGTATTAGAATGTTCTCAATTTCAGTGGAGGAGGGTGGAGAGGAGTCGGGAAGAGAGATTAAAACCCACAGTACTTGACCAAACCCACTTGGATGTGCCTCCATTATGGTAGTAATTTCTTTTCAAATCAGCCTATAATTATAAGAAATTAGGAAAATGTGGCTCTTCCCTTCCTTTCACAAGGTATAAGGCACATTTCTACCTGTAATTAATTAACACTGACTTTTAAAAATATCCCTCCATAGGAATGCAAAGCGACTGGAACCAAGTGTCATCGAATCTGGTAAATATAAATTATTCTGTAATTACAGCAAAGTTATCTTAAATATGTATTATATTATAATTAAAGGACGTTCAAACTGTAGTTTTCTAAAATAAGTATAATCTGTAAAGACTCCTATAATTACAGGCACAGTGAATACATTTCCATTCAGGATATATCATAACCTAAAAACACAATGTTTATTTCTTAAATTCACCAACACAACATATAATTATATTTATATATATATATATATAAACAACAACAACAACAAAACTGTGGTAGAGATTCTTCATGTCCTAGTTGGATGCACTGGTTTTAAGACATAACCCAGAGCTGTACGGGTGCTGAGTCCATATACAAAAGCCGGCGATGTCAGGGGGGCAGAGCTGGCCACTCCCGCTGGACTGGACGGGCCTCCATCCTCTCGCTGCACCTCTGCTGAGGCTGCCCTCACTGGGTCACCTCCATCTCTAGCCTGGACAGCTGCCACGTCCCCTAACTTGTCACCTAAAATGCTCGCCCAGAGCAGTGCCAGATTATACTTGCGAAATGCAAAGTACCACTTCTTTCCAATAGCTCCCAGGGCTTTCAAGAGAAGTCTGATGTCCTCGGCACCCCCTGCCTGGTCAGCCCACCCCGTAGAGCCTTCTCAGGCTACACTCTCCCTTCCTTCCACCTCGCAGGTCCTTCTCCAGGGGCCGGCTCCATCCCATCCTCATATGCGCTCTCCTCCTTGCACCCACCCAGGTGCCTGTTCACCTGGCAACCCTCCATCCTTCAGCCAAGTCCTTCTCAAACTCTCTCATCAGACGGGGCTGTTCTTACTGGATTGCATCAGTCTCCCAGGTGGATACTACAGGATGCTCTTCCCAGGACCAATTTCATCTTTATTTTTTGTGTTCTTTGATTGATGCCAGTCTGCCCTACCGATCCATACCCCACGAAGGGTTCTGCTCAGCACCGCCCCTTCTCACCCAGCACACCTGCCGGCAAGACAAGCACTGAGAGAATAACACAGCCCGAGTCTAGTCTAGTCTGCTCACAGCCCTCGACCACGCTGCCCCTGGGTGGCCTGACACTGTAAAGCTCACAAATCCCGGGACCGCCAGGCAGCCACTGGGGGCTCTCCGGACAAAATTCCTGAGCAGAGCTGCTTATGACCTTTTTTCTCTAAACTCGAAGGTACCTTAGTCTTGAGAATTTTTTTTCCTCCACTGTTAGTTTCCAGGTCTTGGTTGTATTCATGCTGGAGAATTCTAACAAATTCTAATGGAGTCCTTTACTCCCCCCAGAAGTCAGAGGATGACCGTCTTTACAGAAAATGCTGCTGGGACAAAGGACCAATAATGGGCACACAGTCAGGGCAGCATCACTCAAGGAGGAAGGATTTTTTTTTTTTTTTTTAATTTTAACTAAGTCGGGAGAGTTCACAAAGCCGTCTGGAACGATATAAAGAGCCTATATCTTCCAAACACTTACATTTTATTTTCCTTCATTTTTATATGAATGTTCAAGGCAGGAGGTAATTCCCCTCCCCCCACCACAATCAACAGAGGGGAAAACTGAGACCAAGGGGGGCAAAGAGGCTTGCATTGAGCCACTGAGCAAGGAATGGGCACAGCCAGACTCCACCCCGAGGTCTTCCTTGTTCAGAGGCCCAGCTGGCTCTCTACTCCAATGCTCACAGCAGATGTGAACCCCATGAACCAGCTGCCAGGAGCGACACGTTCTCTGTCCTTTACAGCCCCAAGTAAAAAGCCAGTTGACTGTGATTAGCATCATCTGGAACCCCCCAGCCGTCCCTACACACACCGCAGCCCACCCCTGTGGCTGAACCACCCGGACGCGTTCTCAAGCAACGGGCTTTCTGACTGGGAAGAACCAACCCAGGACACACTGGGTCAAGACCACACTGTCGGGAAATCACCCGAAGTCATCTCTTTTTCCTGAGACCGAAGTACAGGGAGACCATCAAGGATCCCACCCAGTGACTTCCATCTGCCCCTGACATGCACGCACACACACGGGCACACACACACACACACACACACACACACATTCAGAGGCACCCACTTGTTCACATTTGTATAGCTCACAAATCACGTGGCTGAAATTTGGGCCACAAATACAGAAATGAATGTGCAAGGTGGGGCTGGGGATGCAAAGTGGAGTGGCAACCCCCTTTCCCATCAAAAGGCAGCTTCCTGGTTATCCCTGCATAAATCTAGGCTTGCCAGCCTGGAGCGGCCTCTCCGTGATTCCCCAAAGTGAAAACCACCAGAGAGCAGAAGATTGATAGATTCGATCATACAAGTTTGAGGGTTTTTTGACTTAGAATCTTTGAAACTCCATCTTTGTCACTCTTTTGCAGTGCTATGCCTCCCTGCACACCCGTGTGTGAGATGTAGATAATAGTACCCAGCCCGCATGGTGGTTTCAAGACCACAGGAGTTCACTGCCAGGAGGCCTCCCGCACAATGCCCGCTGCCTGGTGCTCTCAGCCCCTCTGAAGTTCTTCCCCACACGGGGGGACCTCGGCAGGGGACTGTACGCAGGGCGCACAGGGTTGTTTCAAATAAATGAGCTTTTCAGTTCAATGTCCTCTTTGATGTGCAGAAATGCTAAGATCCCATAATCCTTTCAGGAAAGGAAGGAGTCCTGTCATCAGGATTCGCTGGTCCCCAAGGCAAAGGCAGCTCGGGATCACAACCAGGAAAGTCCCCTGCCAACCTGTGGCTCAGCACCCATGGGGTCTCAGGTGTCATTGAGAGGATTCCTCCTCCAAGGCCAATGACACACTCTCCCATCCAACCCCCGCTTGCTGGAACTTTGCATCCCCTTCAACACTTCTTTCTCACATTTCCCCTAAAAAGCTTTTGAACTGGGGATCCCTGGTGGCTCAGCGGTTTAGCGCCTGCCTTTGGCCCAGGGAGTGATCCTGGAGTCCCAGGATCAAGTCCCGCATCCGGCTCCCTGCATGGAGCCTCCATCTCCCTCTGCCTGTGTCTGTCTGTCTGTCTCTCTCATGAATAAACAAAATCTTAAAAAAAAAAAAAAAGAAAAGAAAATATTAAAAAAAAAAAAAATCTTGATCTTGAACCCACCCGCCTTGCTGCCTGGCCACTGTTCTCTCCTGCCTGGATAACACAGCCACTGGGTAATGGGTATCCAGTTGGATGCTCTACCTAATCCAAATGCACATGGTCACAGAATAATTTTCTAGAAGCCAATGAGCCTACAGGGGCCTCATGGTCCTGAAAGGCAAGTCTTTAATGTGATAAAAAGGCTGTGAAGCAGTCCCTGCTCATTTGTGCCTAGTTCTGCACCTAAGGGAAGATGTGAGATCAATCCCATCCAGGTAAGGTCTTGATCCATGGCACGCTCTTCAACATCTTTCCCTGGCATGGGGAGAACGTGCCCCAGAATGGGGAGAACGTGAACACTAATCCGACAGGACACCTGGCAGGTGCCAATCAAATTAAATCAATCAAACATCAGGGAAACCCACCTCCAGCTTCCAGCTGCCCTATGTGCCTCCTCCCGGAGTGTACACTCCTCTCTTATCCCACCTGCCCCTTCCTCTACAAAAACTCAACTCAAGTTTTAGGAGTCAGCTTGAGTGGCGCCTCCTTGGTGGGAAACAGCTCCCCCAAGAAGAATCCAGCTCCTGCCCCCTATGTCCCAGCAGTTTCTTCCTAATGAACCATACTCATGTTGCTATGTCATTTACCGGCAAGAAATCAGAATGTTGTGTTAAAACGGAAAATCTAAATACATTTGGTCTTTGCCCCAGTGCCTGGCCCAGTACTTCAAAAAACCCTTGGAATTTCCAGAATAACAGAAGTATCTTTGTCATGCTAATGAGGGAACCGTGAGGGTGGGTCTCAGGATAGACAGATTCAGGAGGATGGGAGATGTTTGCCAGGAAGACCAACCACAGGATTAGAGGCTTAAACTTTCAACTCCAACCTCTGACCTCCAGGGAGCGCAGTTTCAATCACCAATGGCCAATACCTAATCAATCACGCCTACATAACAAAGCCGGGGTAGGAGCCGGAATTTCTGGCTGGGAAATATGCTGATGTGCTGGAAGGGTGGTGCCCCTGGGAAAGGCACAGCAGCTCTGCGCCCACCCTGACCCCACCACCCCGTGTATCCCTTCACCGGGGTGTTCATCTGATCCTTTATAACAAACCAGCAATCCTAAGTACAGTGCTTCCCTGAGTTCTGTGAGTCATTTTTTTAAAAATTTTTTTATTTATGATAGTCACACAGAGAGAGAGAGAGGCAGAGACACAGGCAGAGGGAGAAGCAGGCTCCATGCACCGGGAGCCCGACGTGGGATTCGATCCCGGGTCTCCAGGATCGCGCCCCGGGCCAAAGGCAGGCGCTAAACTGCTGCGCCACCCAGGGATCCCTCTGTGAGTCATTTTAATGAATTATCACACCTGAGGTGAGTCCAGAGGAAACCCAGACTTTGAGGTTGGCCAGGCCAAAGTGTGGGTAGCCTGGGGAACCCCCTTGTGTCTAGTGAGTGAAGTGGGGACAGCCTCTGGGATCTATGCTAACTCTGGGTAGTTCAAGTCAGAACTGGGCTCACCTGTAGGCATCAGCCAACTGATGTTAGAACATAAACGCCTTTGCCATCCTGGGGACAGCCTGAGGGCAGAGGGGCTAACAGAGGAGGCACTCCCACCTGTCTCACCAGGCTTGCTTCATGGGGCTTATCCAGTCTTCCCCAAGGATGTTTATGAATGAGGAGACTGCACCAGATGGGAACCAATTAGCCCCGTAGTTTGGCTTGCAGCTCTAGAGAGGCAGACCTGCCTCCCCACCCTCCCCACCCCATCCACCGCACCAGCCTCTGAGCAGGTGAAAAGCACACTGTGCAAGAAATCAGGATTTCAAGCATGCTGTTCTTTAACTTCCTGTCATTGTAACTGGGCTCCTGTGTACCCCCTCCCTGCCATGAAAGTGCCTCTCCCTTGGCTCCTCAATGCAGCCACACGGAAGCCAGGTGCTCTGCCCCATGACAACAGTCTCAAGGGACGTTTCACAATTTCAGCTCCTGGGGTCAGCTATCTGCAACCAGGGTCACAGGCCTGGTGAGCTGTGTAGGGGTGAGGCTCTGCAAAGGAAGGGGGTTTGCAGCTCTGGGTCTCCGGGGCAGGGTTGGGGGAGCAGTCTGCATGGCCTGTTTTCACTTACAATTCCTGGCTGTGAAATATGGCCAACAAATTCCCCAGCCTGGGATGCAATAGTCCTTTGTAGGAATTTCTTCTCTGATGCAACAGCCCTTTGTAGGAGTTTCTCTGGGTTAAATTCCAACATCTCTACTGATTTCAGGCAGGGACAGCTTCCTGAATGCCACACGAGGTGTAAAAAGGAAAATTCACCACTCCTGCTTCCATCAAGGTAGAAGGAGTCAGGATGTCCCTTGGCTGGGCCTTCCCCCCATCGGCCACTAGCACTGGCCTTAGCCTCCCAGGACCGGCTGTGTCACCCACTGGCCGCTCCTCCCTCTCCGGCGCTGCTGAATCCTCTATCCCGTGGTTCTGAGAGCCAGAACATATGTCAGGCCGTGGCTCCCTAGTGCTGACTCATTATGACAGAGTCCTTCCCTGTCCATTTCACACTAGTTTTTCCGTTGTACCCATTGAACTATTTCCTGCATCATAAAATGCATGTGCTCCTGTGATACTTCCCCCAAGCCTGGAATAAAGCCATGACTCAAGAACCTTCCCTGCTGAGTTACAGTTGGATCCAAGTCCCCAGACACGTTGCAAAGGCACACACGGCCAAAGCACCTCTGAAGCCTGAAGCCAACACCTGTCCCCTGACTGTTCCAGCTTTAGTTTCCACAGAGAACAATCATCTGTTCCGACCCAAAGGACACTTTTACCATTTGAGCTGGTGTGAGCACAGACCGGGGAAGCAGCTGGACCGCAGGCCAGCCCCTCACCACCTAGATGACCGCAGGCCATCCCCAACCCTACTTAACCCATCGTTCAAAATGAAGGAGATGCTCAGTTTACTCCACAGAAGACGGAGAGCTTGGCTGTCGCTCTGCAGGCGGCCGACACGTTAGTGAGGTGGTGACCGCACAGTCTTTAGAGTGTTCCAGGGCCAGGTCTCAGGACCCAGACAGCCAGAAGCAACCGGGGTGGGCCACTCCCAGCTCCATCCTGACTCCAGGGGCCTAGGAGGTCCTAAGGGGATGGCGATTCCTGACGACTCTCAGAGGCACACCCAGGGCACAGCTGGTTGACAGCCATGTGGGTCCCCTCGTGCCGGCCAGGCCAGCTTCCGAGAGGCCGGTTGTCTCTCCTGCTCAGCAGCAGGAAGGGAGCCAAGAGGTCTTGAGCTCCATAACGGGCAAGAAAGCCAGGCGACCCACTAACAGCTCAGACTAGATTGTTAGGTGGGAACTCCCTCTGGGGAAGGAGACTCTAGAACTATCCTTTTCCAGAGACAAAGGCAGGGGTGGCTGGAAGAGACCCAGACACATCCAGTGTTTACCACTGAGGCAGGGAGAAGGACTGACTGCAAGTCTGGGCGGCATTCTGGGAGTGGTTTCTGCCGGTTTTTAAATACGGGGGAAACGTGCATAGGGACGCGCGCATACACTTGATGTGGCCATGGGGCACATAAGCCACCGCTGCTCCTGGTGGAAGGGACTCGCCACTGCACGGGCACGGGAGAACGGGGGAGAGGATGGGCGGGATGTTCAGTGCGGTTTGGGGTCTGCACAGAAATGAGGCCCAGCCACGGAGCCATCTGGAGGCAGGCCGGGATAGCCAGGAAGCCGAGGCTGAGCATGGGGGGAGTCCCTGCGGCTCTCATATGGGTACAGTCCTCCTGCGGCGAGACTGGCAGCCTCCTGATAAGCCCACTCGGGGTGGCACACACACCTGCCCTCAGGCTGCCCCCTCGGGACACAGTCGCCTTCTACCATGGTTCTGGCGCTCCCATCTACGTGGTGACGGCCCCGTGTTGGCATACGCTGTCCCCCTTCCCTGGAGACCCCTCGCCCTATCTCCCACCAGCTGACCTGTTTCCACCTTCCTCACTATCACCTCCCCACGGCCAAGCCCAGCTGAGTGCCTTCTTCCTCGCCCACTGCTGTCCCAGTTGCTCATGCTCATCACAGTGCTGAGCACTCCAGATGTAACTAGTGCGGTTACTCCCCCTAGAATCTCAATTCCTCGAGGGGGGCGGTATATTCCCAGCAGAATACATTCTGGGTTGTAAATCTCTTCCCACGGGGAGGCCACCAGCCAAGCTTAGGCGGGAACCTGGGGTTCATGGTATTTACTAAGACCAAAGCAGAGTTTCGCATATATGTGTGCATGGTTTTTTTTAGTCTTGTTTTTTTTAACTACTGTGAAAATGTTAAAATATAGATGTCTGGGTTCAAAAGTTGTAAAAAAAAAAAAAAATGAGGGCTTCAAGCCATACTACTGTCTTCTATCTTTATGCCCAAATTCACTGCTATGATTACGTTACTGTGGCTTAGCCCCGTGGATCCTGCAAGAGACAGACACAGAGGAAGCTGTGGAGATTTCTCCTGAGGTGAGAAGGATCTACCTTACAGAGGCAAAGGGCTGTGTGGTTTCTTTCCTCATCCCCAGCCCCACTTAGCCCATCATTCAAAATGAGTGAGATGCCCAGTTTACTCCACAGACTGACTCACACCAGACTCGTAGCAAAGGTTCTAGGAAAACTCTGTGTCGTCGAAAGGACACCAATCATACGGTTCCTTTTATATGAAATGTCCAGAAGAGGCAAATCCAGAGAGACACAAAGCAGATGAGTGGGTGTCCGGGGCTGAGGGCAGGGGGAATAGGGAGTGGCTGCTCAAAAGGCAGGGGGTGTCTTTTCGGGGTGGCACAAATGTTCTGGAATTAGACAGTGGTGCACCACATTGTGATTGTGCTACAAGCCATGGAAACATACCCTTTAAACTGGTGACTTCTCTATTATATAAGTGTTACCATAATAATATGCAAAAAAATAAAAAATAAAAAATAAAAAAAAAACCCAAAGTGGCTGTCTTACCTTCCTTCCAAAAGTACACTAAGAAATATTGTTCAAACTGTTTCATAATCACAACACTGAGGACTGGAAAAGATCATCGCTTATAAAGCTGGAGAACGACTAGTCCAACGTCACCAGCAGGGGAAGCGGAGGCAGAGCTGTGTCCTGTGCGAACGACAGTGGACCATCTCGGCCCCCCACCTGCCACAGGAGACCCCGGGTCGTTTGGGTTTGTTGGAGATGACAGATTCCAATTCAAAAACCTCTCCGGAGCTGTTCGGGTAAAATGTTCTCAGGGAACACTGAGGCACACTCAAGGCAAGATGAACCACACGGACACCTCACAGACAGACCTTTCCGAGACAGAAGGATAGCCACGAGACTCCAGAAGCAAATCACCCAGAGAATGCAGTTCAACATTCAATCACGAAGAATCATTGGGATTATTGAATCTGAAGATCAGATATCTTTGAAATGAAACATTTCACAAACTCCGCTGAAATAAGAAATACTTTTGATTTTTTTTCTTTTTAAAAACCCACGGATTATTCATTGTGAAAAGAACTAGAGGGTCCTGAGGAGACAAAGTCAAAAATTTCGCTGGCTTCATACAAGCAAATCTGATTTGGGAATTATTTTGAGGCATTATTTAGTGCAGTTCTAGACATTTTATTTGATATAAATACACACATACATATATACCCAGATATATATGTATGTATAAATACGCTGTTTCCTGTGCAAATCACTGTGTATTTCTTCTTTCCATGAGTCTAATACTGAATTATGATGATGCAAAGGCCCTCAGGATGTCGGGCTAAGCCGTGAAAAGGCCAAACACCAAAGAAAGAAAATGATTAATAAACACACACATACACACATAATTTTCTTTTAAAGTTATGGAAAATTAAATTAAGTAGGCACAACTGATTGTTCCGAGCTGAGCTGGCAGGAAAACTTGGGCAACTAGCATAGGCCTGGACAACCATGGAAAGCCCACAGCAAGGACCACATCGTGACCAGCCACCAGAGAGTCGGGATGGTAGACTTACCGAGAGCGTCCACTGGCGGGGGGCGCACGGTGAGAGTGCAGGACACACAATTGACACAAAAAGGAAAATAATAAAGTCAAACTGAGATTCGAGCAGCAGTCTTACCTTCCTTAAAAAGTCCGGGCTTGCCACTGCATTTTATTATCATTGCAATGAGACCCACCTCCACCAAGAGCTGCACGTCCACGTTCCCTTCCCGGACTTGCTAATACTTCCTTTCTCATCTAAACAGAAACCTTCCTAGTTAGTAAAGCATCATCCCCTAGAGATCACGGCACAGTTTCCAAGAAGAGAGATGAAGAATATATTCCCCAAAGAAGCCAATTAAGATGCTTTACCAAGAAACTCTTTCAAGTATACTTCATTACAACTTGAAAGGTAATTAGGGAAACCCAGGAAACAAAATTTAAGCAGGGATGAATATTTTAAGAAAAAAAAAAGTTAAAATTTTAGTATAAAGCAAAGAATGTGTTAGTCCGGAACTCTGAGAGTCTGTTTATTCGGTCAATAGTATTCGCTTTGCAGCCTCTGGTCAAAAATGATAGACTGAGTTATTGAAATGTCAGGCTCAAGGATTAATACAGTAAAACATTCCAGTTTTAGCACCCTCAAAGAAAGTCCCTGATCAGCTTTTAGTAGTTACAGATTGAAACAGAAGGCTTTACCATAATTAATTTTTAAATTTAAATGAACAGCAATATAAGAGTTAATTAAATGAGAAGTAAGGCTTCTGACTTTGTACAGTAAGGTGGCAAAAGCAGGCAAATAATGTAACATGTTTCCCACATCCAATCCACGCTCACGTCCCCAGTGAAGTTATGGCCAGCTCCAGGACCCCACAGGCCATGAGCTGACGTCATCAGATGCCTTCTAGAGCTCGGGCGATTGGGTCAGCTCCACACCAACCACATCACTATCTTCCCACCTCCTGTGTCTTCTCCCCATCGCCCGTCAATAAGGCTGGCTCTGCCTGTGTCCCTAACCCTAGGCATCAGCCTGGAACTTCTCAGAGGGCAGGTATCATCTCGGTAGCCCCCAACATCTGCCCACTGTTTACTCCTGGTGGGTGTTCGGCAAACCTGCCTTCCACAAGAACAGGTACACTCACCCATAGCCGGAGCAGATGCCAAGTTGTTTTTAGATGGTTTGGAGATAAAAATCTAACCAAACCCTCCAAAAAACGTTTTTTTTTTCTAATGGTAATATTTTAATACCTTTAAATTACAAATTACCACTCTATTATAGAAAAAAAAAGAGAGCCAAATGAAGCATGTGACAAACGGTGATAGCTACAGAGTGAAAATTAAAGTCAATGAGTCACATACAAAAATGACATCCCATATGTGTCGACCTATGTCATGGGCAGTGCTATCACCATGCTTAAATGCACAACAGCATTTGAAATTTTGAAAAGGAGAGTTAGAAGAGATTTTATTTTTTTTTAAAGTGATTTTTTTTAATTTTTTTAAATTTTTATTTATTTATGATAGTCACACAGAGAGAGAGAGAGAGGCAGAGACACAGGCAGAGGGAGAAGCAGGCTCCATGCACCGGGAGCCCGACGTGGGATTCGATCCCGGGTCTCCAGGATCGCGCCCTGGGCCAAAGGCAGGCGCCAAACTGCTGCGCCACCCAGGGATCCCTAGAAGAGATTTTAGATCAAAGATCACAGTTTTTTAAAAAGGCACAACAGGACAGCCCGGGTGGCTCAGTGGTTTAGCACCACCTACAGCCCGGGGTGTGATCCTGGAGACCAGGGATCGAGTCCCATGTCCCATGTTGGGCTCCCTGCATGGAGCCTGCTTCTCCCTCTGCCTGTGTCTCTGTCTTTCTCTCTGTGTCTCTTATGAATAAATAAATAATCTTTAAAAAAATAAAATAAAAAATAAAAAGGCACGACAGAAACCTACTTGGTGATCTGAATACATGTTAAAAGGGAAGTGATTTAAAAAAGGGGGAAGTGATTATTTGGTTATCAGACTCAGTTCTATCAGGACAAAAACAAAAGTATCAAGGGTTAATACAGTAAAACATTCCAGTTTTAGCATGTGTCCATTGTTAACACATAGTGTAAATCTCAGAAGGAACTACCAATGCTTTGAAGGCAAGAGTCCAGGAAGCCACCACTTGAGGGAGGTGACGCAGATGCCTTGAGAGTTCTGGCAGAAAGGGACACGTCAGGTAACCAGACCCCAAACAACTGGAAGCCTCAAGTAACCAGATTTCTGCTGGCCCTTAACTTGTAGCATTCCTTCTCCATTCTCAGGCTATCCATCTTCTAGGAGAGCACTCCATTATAAACAGTCAGGATGATGACTCTGGTACCTTCTAGAAAGTTCCATTCACCCCAGAAATACACAAATGTGTACACTTGGGTCAAAAAAAAAATGCACTTCTATATTTTAGAAAAAATATTTTTGTAAAGGAAAGGAAAAACTGCTTTCTGGTTGTAGTTTGGAGTAACTAGGAAATCACCTGGAACATTCCAAGCTACTGACCTGACTTGGCCTGTAGACATAACTACACCACCATGGCCACCTTGCCTGGAAGGACATGGTACCTGAAACCATGAGCTATGTGCCTAGAAGTGAGAGAGAATGCTGCAGAAACCCCTGGTCACATTCTCTGCCTTCAGGTCCCAGTGCCCCACAAAGCCTCACAACCAATCGCCAATTATACAGAGTCCTGGGACTGGAAGCATCTCTTCATGTTACACAGTCCAGCAAGCTAGGCATCCTGACTCTATTGGGTGCCTTGATGGGGAACTCATTATCCTCTCTAGGCAGCCTGGGCCAATGCTTGGGCAAGTCTAATTGCCAGCAACTTCCTTTTGTGTAGCACTGCAATCAACCCATCAGGCTCTCCCTGTGGGTCCAAATTCTGCTAATTGGACAATGCCAGGGACTTTGAGTGACAGATGAGATGAGGACTGTTTCAGCCTCCATGCAGAATTCAGATAAAAGAATTATCACTGTAGCCAAGAGCTTGAGATCTCTGGAAAAGAGAACTCTGGAACAGCTAAGGGAAAACAGCTATTTTTTTCTTCCCTCATCCTTTTCACCAAACTTCCAAACCTTTCCCAAGCTCTAAGTATCTTCCCTGGACCTTCCTTCCAAATCCCTTTCATCTCAAAGCTGCCAAGCTGTCAACGACATGGAAATCAGTTTCAAATTTTCACCAGCCAGCTCTTCCAGGGGACCCCATTCGATGGAAGCGATGGCCATCTGATTTGCATAAGCATTTCTCTCTAGAGTCACTAAAATGTCACTGGCCATAAACCCTGGTAGTCATCCAATGCTAGCTCCCAGGTGCTCCAGTGAGAGAGAATACACACTCAAAATATCAAGACCAAGAAAACACATCCAACATGAACAAGTGAGGCTGATACTAACAGAAAATCCAATGACGGGTGAAAGTTCTCCCGCCTTTACTGTGATACAGTTTTACAGTTTTTACAAGAACTGCGAGGACATTTTTGAGAAATGTCAGAGCTTAAAAACTTTGTCCTGTCCTTGCCCCTTTCCACCAAACTACTCCACCTCTCTGAATATACTTATACTTCCCTCTAATTCCAGTAAGAACCACCTGTTTAGGAAAAGAGGAAATTTGGCTTTGGGGCTTTCTACCTAAAAATTGTCCCAAACCAACACATTCAACACAGAGAGGCCTCATGGGAAAAAACAAATCACTTTGTCAGTTGTTGAGACAACAAATTCAAAAGGCTGGTATCAAGAATAATACTCTGGAAAGAATGTCACCTTGAGTTCGAGTCCCTAGATTTTAGGGTTTAGTAAAAGGTCACAATGCTTGCAACGTGGATGTAGCTAGATTTTTCCCTGCACACTCCCAGTCCATGCTGGAAGAGCGGAGCTGGATCGCCGATCTGACAGTGGGCCAGTCTGTGGACGACAGGAACCTGGGAGCTGGGAAGGGCCACACTGCACCAGTCTCTGGTTTTCCCCAGGGAGCCCCTGCCCTCACCAATACCAGGAAAAATCCCTCTATACAGCACACACTCCCACTGCAGCCACCTCTCACATTCTCACAAGGCTTAATAAAGGGTTTCAGAGATTATAGGCTGTGAAAGATGGAGGAGAAAAGGACATAATTTCTATAGTAATTACTAGAGGACATTTGCATGAAGGCTTTTATGCGTTATCCCCAAGGCTTCCAAGAAATTTATAGGTTTCATTACAACGCACAATAGGCATGGAAACTGTCAAATTTTGGAGACAAAGGTTGGGGGAGGGAACAAGTCAAGCACAACTTTGCAAGGACCTCAAATTAACAGATACTCTGCACGTGAGAACTTGAATTCAGACGGAGTCTATGTGATCCTGCTCTCCAGGGCCGTCACATGCAAGGAAGTCTGAATCGGATGCTTTCGGCTCCAAAGACAAACCATAGCACGTGCTCCTTTCCCCAAAGTAACACTATGAAGGGCAGAATTTGTAGTGTTACCTTTTTTCGCTTTCTTCTGCAGCTTCAGGGTATCCGAGGACTTCTTTTTTATCTCTTGGCGAGCCTTTTTATATTCTACGAGAGAGAACAGAATATTGAATAATGTTACCACCTTGCTCAATGGGAAAACATTTCAGGAACAACCATTCCTCTCATCACAGAGAGCAGAAACTATGACATACGATAAATAGCTTCATCAGAATCCCCTATGACCATAATCTTGTGCTGACATTTTAGAGCAAAGGGGTTACGAACAGGAGAGACCACAAAACCCACCTTGGTCTTCTCCTGACTATATCTGCTTATGTCAGCTGTGAAGAAAGACGTCATTTGGGGATATTTTGCTAAAAAGTGAAAAATCCACAATTTCTCGGCCCATGTATCAGGAAACTGAAAAATAGGATTTGCTTTCCCGAGGGCCCAAATTAGCAGTGCTTTGCTCGAAAAAGAACCCACGTGGCAAGACACTGGCCAGATGTTACAGTTCGGCAAAGAGCACCCGAGAGCCCAACGTGAGAGATGGGATGGCGTGGAAAGGTCCAGCTGACTTAGTCTTACTGTCACACCCTGGCCAAGGCTGGCGCTGGACCCCATGAGGGGTGGCCCAATCCTCCCCAACAAATACATCCTCTTCCCCCACTAGCATACACCTGCTCCTGGACTTCCCATTTCTGTCACTGGCACCTCCGTCACCCGGAAACATCCAGTTTCTGAAAGGACAGCTGCTTCTGATACTTCTCTCCCATTCAAATAATTTCCAACTCAGACCAGTTCCCTTGCAGCCTTCCCGGACGCTTCCTTCCCACCAGCCCCGTGTCGCCACTCAGAGCCCTCGGTCACATGGTCACATGCTCTGAGGGGATCCGCTGTTAGCCACCCCTCATCCTGGCTTCCTCCCCTCATATCTCCCCGGATGCCTCTCCTCCCCAGCACTCACTCCAGGGCATATGACCCCCAGAGGAACGTCTCCTGCCCCTTCCAGGCTGCCGGCAGCCCACCCTGTGGTTCCAGGAGAACCAACCCGGGAGCTGTGTCTGCCTGGCCCATGAGGTGCGGACACACTTTTGCTGAAGCACATCGGAAGAGGGTGGTAGTTTTCTGGGCAGGAGACCCAAGGTTAGCTCCTGTCATTAATAGTTTGGCTTTCAAAATGTGCCTTACAAATGAATGTTTGGCACTGAAGCCTGTTGTTACCATTCACGTTTAATTCACCAGATCACAATACCATAGAGAGATGGGGCCGTTGGCCGCCGTGGGAGGTTTTCCTGAGTCCTGCAATCTGATCACTTTGGACTCCCTATCCTCTAACACCGAAAGGCCTCCAGGAGAAGTGGGAACAGAGGGGGCCCTGAGGGGGACACCAGCAGAGGCACCGGGCAGCAGCCAGCAACATCCGCAGCTCTCCTCGGAGCACTCCACCATGCAGCGGACAACTTGCCCCTGTACCTTTTGCGTGGTCTTTATCCAGCTGGTTGGCCACTTTCTTCCATTCTTCCATCTGTTCTTGAAGTGGATTTATCAGACAATCGATTAAAGCACTTTTACCAGAAAAAGAAAGAAAAGGAGAAATTAAACAGATACATTCTGTTGTCAAGGTTTATACCTGGTAGTCCAAACTACCTATGTCATGAGAACTTGATGCCACACAAGGTAGCAGACTGAGCACTAAGTTCACGTTCACATCCAAATCCCCCTATTTTGTAAAAACGTCATTCTCAGGATGCTCTTCAGTGACTTTTAGGAGCCGCTAACCTGACAAGTTGGAGTGAGCCCTCTTCCCGTCTCCCCTGCTTATATTCTAACTTGTGTTCACAAGCATGGTCGCAGTCCAGTGGGGTCACCCTCTGGCTGCACAACAGAAGCACGTGGAAAGGGGAGCCTGGGTGGTTCGGTCAGTTAAGCATCTGCCTTCAGCTCAGGTCATGATCTCGGGGTCCTGGCATCAAGTCCTGCATCAGGCTCCTTGCTCAGCGGAGAGCCTGCTTCTCTCTCCCTCTGCCCCTCACCCCTGCTCATGCTCTCTCTTGAGCATACACACTCTGCTTTCTCTCTCTCAAATAAATAAATTAAAAAAAAAAAAAAAAAAAAAACAGCAGCAGCACCTAAAGAGCTTTAAAAAGGTAACGACACCAGGGCTTCATCCCAGACCTAATGCCTGACAAAAACCTGCAGGGTGGGACCTCAGCATTACTATTTTTTAAAAATGAGCTGTGTGATTCTGATGCACATTCAGGACTAGAAGTCATGAATGTAGACTAATTGTGGACAGCCCAGAGGAGGAAGAGGCAAGCAGCCAGCTTCTGGGTCAGAGTGGGGAAGGCACCCGCTCCTCCCCACCCCACCCCCGGCCCAGGTACATCTCCTCATGTTGCACACTGTCCCCAAGCAGCTCCCCACACAGAGGAACCGGGCAAGGCATGGACCCCCCCCACCAGGGTTTATGTCTGTGTAATAGAAGGAAAATGGATGCATTCTTACATTACAGAGATGTTGTAGAAAAATGAGCAAGTGCCCGTAAGTTGCTCAAATTGCACTAGTGAGAATTACTCGCTGAAGGTTTTCTCACGCTACTTTTGATCATGGGCCTCCGGAAAATCTTCAGTTCTTGGTACAATTCCCTCCTTTCCTCAACAAGGGTCTACTTGGGAGTTTCCTCCCTCACACACACTCCCTCCAGCCATCAACACAGCTCACTCCCTTGTTTCTTCCAGGTCTCTGTTCAAATCTCCCCTCTGAACAGACTGGCTCCCGAGCCGCCCAGGATGGAACGGCAGGCACCTATCTCATATCCCAGGATTCCACCTGTGGCCTTGACCGCCCTCTGAGGCTGTGTGAGGTGTATGCAGTGTCTACAGCACAAGCCCCGTGAGAGCAGGGCACGGCCGCAGTCACTGCTACTCCCCACATACCCTAAGACCGTGCCTGGCATACAACAGGTACTCAATAAGCACTGCTGTTGAACTGGTGTCTCCCTCTATCACTAAAATGGGGTGGGGTAACTGCAAGACCGGCTTGCAAATAAACCCGGATGGCAAGTGTGAGACAGGGTGCTGCATGGTCCGGGAGCACCACCTGAGAGCGAGCAGGAGGGAAGGAAGGCAGATTTCATCACCCACTACGCAGGCGCTTTATGCTAGAGATACATGGATATTCCACTAATTTTCACAAGAACCCCATTTTACAGCAGCTGAGATTATAGTGCCTGAGGGGCCAGCCCAGGTTCAAACCCAGGCCCGCCTGCCTCCAACACCAGGCACCTTCCATCACGATCCACCACCTCCCATGGTGGCCCGGCCACGAAGGTCAGAGGTATTTCACTGAGACAGCCCCTCCCACACAACTTGCTATCCATACAGCAGAACAGGCCAATCTGCTGGGAAGAATGTCCCCCCCTTACTGGAACACTGGGGACTCCAGATCCCCATGCCAACCGCTGCCGGGTCTGCCCATTCTGGATGCTGGTAAGATAGACAAGAGGCTGGCAGCATGGAGGGCTTCATCACTACCAACATCCTCCACGGTGAGCGGAGAGGACCCACATGGTCCGGGTGTGCCCACCCCCCAGTCCTGCAGCTCTCCTTCCAGAGGCTTCTGCATAGGGTGGATGCATTGCTCTCACACTGGCAGATGGTGAGGAGAAAGACACAGGAGCACAAAGCAGATCTCAAAGTGGGGTGCAGGCTCCCCGAGGGAAGGGACCCAGGCCATCAGGTTGTTCCCTGCATCCTCAGCACATGGACCAGAGCCTGGCACGCAGCAGACGACCCACAAACACCTGTTGGTGAGTGAGCAGCGTGATGGGCTGTGGGCATTTCAAAGCTACGGGGAAACAGCTGATGCCTGGGGCAAGTCAGTGGCCCCTTCACCGGAAACCAGAGAGGGCCTGTGAGATCAGGGCAGGAGGCACTCCTCACCTCGAAAACTGCCTGAGCTTGGCCTCTATGCTTCTGTGCCTCATGCACATCCTGGTCAGGGCAGAGCCAATCTCCCGGGTTCCACCTGCAAGAGAAACACAGGCAAAGCTGAGGACAGAAGACAAGTGGGAATCAATAAAATCTTGAAAAGAAAATGAAATCATCCCCAAACAGGCCAGATTTCACCATGGGGTGACACCTAAGCCACTGCCTCTCGCCACGTGTGTGTGCACACATACATGTGTGTGCACGCGTAATTCTATGGTGACATGTTTTTCTACAATCACCACAATGAAAGGGACCTTTTATACTATGTACAACACCCAGTAATATTTCTTATTCTGATTTTCTTTAAATGCCGACTATGACCCCAAAATGGATTTCACAACCCACTAACAGATCATGACCTGAAGTCTGACAAATAGAGTATTTGATATTTAAGGAAAAAGCCGTTGTATTGTCCTGTTTCGTTTTGCTTTCCACTTCTGGCAAAATAATCCCCTTAGCGTTATTTAGAACAGCTAATAAGGCCACTCTAGCTGTTTCAAGATACATATTCTAAAACACAAGTAATAGAGACAAGCAAGGCCAAAGCAGAATGAAATCAGGGAGTGTTATTTCTAAAGCGTTCGGGTCACACCAGTGAAGGAGGTCCTCAGACTCAACAATGAGAATTTAAGGTGTGATTCAGTTTGATTTTTCCCCGAAATCCTTGTCATACTGCTCCCTTTAGACACCCTCGTTAAGTTCCCCTCCTAGAAACAATGCCTGAATCAGCCTTTAGTTGGGCGCAGGGGAGATTACAACCACAGATGGGAATTCAGCATCAAACACTGGAAAGTGCAATTATGAACATGAAAATACTGGGATTCATGAAATGAGGGGGGGTGGGAGGAGTGTTAAATAAAGCACTAATTTTCACAGACAAGGCCTTTATGGCAGGTTTAGCTGAGTTAACAGGGGGAAAAAATGCCCTCCCTTATTAACTGGTGATGTTATCATGGTTCGTGTCTCTCCCTCTGCCCACTCTTCTAGAAACGCCAATGTGCTATTTCAGTTCCTCTTATTTTCCACTTCATTGTGCAAAACAGGTTTCCAGAACAACAACAGAATTAGTGATAATAGTAATATTAAACTTATTAAAATATTAAATTTAAATATTAATAATCCTAAAATTAAATATTAAATTTAATCCTATTTTAGTCTGAAAAAAAGAAGCCTTCTATTTTTTTTTAAATTTTATTTATTTATTCATAATAGACACAGACACAGAGAGAGAGAGGCAGAGATACAGGCAGAGGGAGAAGCAGGCTCCATGCAGGGAGCCCAATGTGGGACTCAATCCTGGGTCTCCAGGACCAGGCCCTCAGCTGAAGGTGGCGCTAAACCACTGAGCCACCGGGGCTGCCCAAGAGAAGCCTTCTAGAACAATTCTCTCGCTCCTCTTTTTGTTTTGCGCTTTTTTTTTTTTTAAGATTTATTTATTTGAGAGGGAGAAGGAGAAGCAGACTCCCCACTGAGCAACAGGCTCGATCTCAGGATGCTGAGATCATGACCTGAGCCAAAGACAGACGTTTAACCAACCGAGTCACCCAGGTGTCTCTCTCCTGCTTCTCCAGTTTCTCGACCTGGATACTACTGACATGCAGGCCAGATGATTCTTTGTTGGGGGGTGGGGGGAATCCTGTGCATTGTAGGGTATTCAGCAGCATCCCTGGCCTTGACTTTCCACAAATCAGTAGCACCCCCCAAAACACACACACACATACCCCGAATTTATGACATCGAGACATGTCTCTAAGACAGTAGGAAGTGTTCCCTGGGAAGCAAAATCCCAGCTGTGAGACACTGCTGTAAGAAAATGTGAGCAAGAGCTAAAGGCCACCTGAAGCTGGGCAGAAGCAGCCGGGAGTCTTGGTAAAATGCTGCCCTTTAGCACCTGGCACCTGCAGCCATTCTCAGGAGTTAGAGCACCTGGGCACCCCCATCTCCGGCCGCTCACCAGTCTCCACCAGGGAGAACCAGCAGAGGGCGCTGTTGGCACGCGTGCTGTTGCCTCCTGGGCTCGCTCTCCAGGTTCTCCGGAGCTTTTGTTGCTTATAAGCAAAGAGGAGAAACACTTTATCCCCAGGGAAATATCTCCTATTTTTCCTGGGCCTTCATTTGATTAAAAGTTAATAACCTGGCCATGCAAGGAAACTGGCACATTCATTCACTGCTGGGAGGAGTGTCACCTAGTACTTTTCTGGAGGAGAATTTGGCAGCGTCTAACCAGAAAAGCCTTTAAAAACAAGCCCTCTTTGACCTGGCAATTCTACTTCTAAGAAATTGAACCAGAGAAAACAATTAAGGACGAGAGCAAATCCTTACCTACGAGGGCAGTCATCGAAATGTTGCTGACAACGGTAGAAACTGGAAGCCAAATCCCCTTCTAGGGAGCAGGGTAAATAAAGCACAGAAGGCAGACTTGCCCTGGGAATAGCACATGGGCATCCACAGTGTAGGTCGGGGGCAGGGGAGTCATCTGCAGGGAGCTCAGGCTGTGCCTGGCCCTGGGATAAGTGACGGACACAAACGAACTCCTTCAATCCTTGAAACACTCCTGGTTGTGCTAGTACAACTATCCCCATTTTGTAGATAGGAATTTGTCCAAGGTCACGCTGCTAGTAAGTGGGATTCCAACCCAGGCTGAGCTTCCAGAGCCTAATAAGCATTTCACACACTCCGCATATATGGCTCTTACTACGGACAAAGGAAGGTAAGCAGGGACAGAGGCAGGAGCCGAGAATAAATGCTGCTAAATTTACTTATGGACCCGTTATGAGGGGCGTTAGGCCTTTAAAGTCTGGCTCTCAGATTCTGGTTGTAGAGCCCATAAATGTCCAACTGGTGCCAGAAGACTGAGCTCCAATCCTTGCTATGCTACCACTGGGAGTGAAGTAGCAGGCAGCTGCTTCACCAACAACCCATGCCTCAATTTCCTCAAGAGAGACTTCTAGGGTTGCAAAAGATCACTCACGGTTGGTTCTCTCGCCCCATTTCTCTGCTCCATTATGTCTGTAACCTTCCACGGATGGCCACCAGTCATGGGTCATTCCCCAGGAAAGCCCAAGGTTTCCCAGAAATAGCTGAACTTCGGTATGATAACAAGAAGTTTCTAGAGGAGCTGTATGTGCTCATGGCCGGGCCCCAGCAGCACAGGAAAGCCCGGACAGGAGAGGAAGAAAAACCGCCAGGAAATCTTCCAAACAGCAGCATCTCTGTCCAATTGGCACAAGGCAGGAGGCAGGGAGATGACCTCCTCTGTGGACCCCAGCACCCGTCTGCTGGAACGACTGCTGATCGAAGCAACATGGGGCACCCTAAAAATAGCCCTATCTGTGGATGTGCTTAACATCTTATGCTCTTTCTGACCCTTGCTAAAACTTACCAAAAAAAAAAAAAAAAAAATCGGCAAGTTTGAAAAAGCTTTAGAGGAAACCAGCTTTAGCTACAAAGACCGAGCAGACATCTGGAAGAGCTCCGATGTGACAGTGAGAATATTTATGGAATCAAATGGCTGGCTGAGACACTCAGCAGCTTGTGAGTGAGGACAAGATCTCACTTGTTTCTGTATTCCCCACACCCAGCACAGACACTGAAAGAAAGAACCAACATTTACCATTCGGAGAGCAAACCACCAGGCTGGCCTGGCCATACCTGGAGGCAGGACCAGGGGCTGGGTTTGTCTTTTGCTTAATCCATAAATCTTTGTGCGTCTCCTACATACACGCTATACAATATTCAAAATAAATACAAGAGTCTTAGAAAAGGTCTATACTGATACGACACCAATCTATGGAAACAACGGTATATATTCCTTTCCTTTCCTTTTTTTTTTTTTTTAAATAAATTACCCCAAACTTACTGGCATAAAGCAACATAGTATTTATTATCTTACAGTTTTAGAAGTCAGAAATCTGTTTCACTAGGCTAAAATCAAGGTGTCAAGAGAGCTGTGTTCCTTTTGGAGGCGAATCTGTTCCTTACCTTTTCCAGCCTCTACAGGCCGCCTGCATCCCTTGGCTTGTGGCCTCTTCTAGGACCTTCAAAGCCAGCAGCTTAGCATCTTTTCTCTTCTTGACCTCTGCACTGTCCTCACATCTTCTCTGACACTGATCCTCTACATCCTTCTTGTAAGAACCCCTGTGATTGCACAGACCCAGCTGGATGATCCAGGATAATCTCCCCATCTCAAGATCCTTAAGTGAATCACAGCGGCAGGGTCCCTTTTGCCTTGCACTGTGGTAACAGTCACAGGTCTTGGGGATGAAGACGTTGACACCTTTGGGGAGGGCATTATTTTGTCCACCCACACTGCGTGAGACTTGCTAATCTGGAGAGGGGCACTGTGTGTCTCTCCAGAGCCCACTCATCCTCAGATGGTTAAGTCTGGGCCAGTGGACCTAACTCCACCCCCTCTGGCAGTGGCTGGTTCAGGGATGGGACAAAGATGAGAGAAGGTTGTTGCAGAGGCCTACAGGGAAAATGATCCCCGATCTTAACATCAGGAGACCAAAGAGAACCCAGAAAGCAGGATGCCCAGTCATTATGGACACAGGGACGCCTGTCCTTGGGACAGAAGACACAGGGGCCCGAGTCCCCAGTGACCTCCCTGAGCCTTCAAGCTAACTCACAAAGCCTGGTCAACCTCTGGACCTGGAGCTCCTGTCTTGCAAGAGCATATATGTGTCCTTATTTTTTAAAGCCACTTTGATTTGGTTCTGTTTCTTGCAGGTTGAAAGAAGAGGGAAGGGAAGCAAAGGCGTCCTATGCTTTCCCCCTAGCACCAGGAAGCAACCTGCTACCGAAAGAAACAGTGGCCTTGTCAGTGGCTGCTGAGGGACCCAAGAATACTTTATGGCAAAAATCTTCATTCTTTTCAATGTGGTACATGTAAGAACTTTCTCCCCTAACAAACACAGGTTTTTATAAATAACATAGGCACAAAATCAGCTGGTGATCTACACTGGACAAATTGCAAAGGACACAGATGGTGGAGAAAAAAGAATAAAGTCCAGAGGCTAGATTATCAAAGTATGAATGCTGCGGCGGAATGCACCAGAAAACACTTAAAAATTCCACAAATGCTTATTGAGGACTGCATCAGTTTCCTAGGTCTGTCCTAGCCAACACCCCAAACCAGTTGGCTTAAAACCACCATCGTGTACGGTCTCACACTTCTAGAGGCCAGAAGTCTGACAGGAAGGTGTGGGCAGGGCTGTGCTCCCATGGAAACCCCAGGAGAGAATCCTCGCCACCTCTTCCCAGCTTCTGGTGGTTACAGGCAATCCTTGGCTTGTCAATGCGTCACTCCACGCTTGGTCTTCACTGCTGAGGGGCAACAACTGCTGTGTGTATCCCTCCTCACATAAGGCACCTGTGAAGGCATTTCCTTCTCTGCAGGCGTCTCTGTCTAAATTTCTGTCTTCTTACAGAGACACCTGGTGTCCTGGATTAGGGCTCAGCCTAATGACCTCACCTTAATTTGCTTACAGCTGCAAAGACCTCATGTCCAAGTGAGGTCCCATTCACAGGTACCAGGGGATGGTTAAGACTTCGACCTAGCTCTTTGGGAGATTCAGTGCACCCCGTGGTAAGGATCTATCATGCAGCAAGAATCACAGGGACTCCAGAGATGACAAGGGCCTGACCCTTGAGGGGCACTGGGGGGGGGGGGGGCAGCCAAGAAATGCTGCAGGGAACGCAATCTTTGCAGCAATGCTGTGGGGTTAGGATTATTGTCCCCACTTTACAAATGGAAAAACTGGAGCTCAGTAGAGGTACCTAACGTGTGAGGGCTACACGGTTGGGAAGTGGTACAGCAGAATCCAAGCCTCACTTTCACGGATCCCCGCAGGCCCTTTACCTGCTATGACAAGCTGGAGACATTTCCAACTGAGGACAAAGAGGCACATTAAAGTCACAAACAGAATACAAACTGTTTCATGCCATTTTGGGGATGACAGGAGAAAATAAGACACTGAGCCACTGTCGTCCCCCACCACCACCCAAAGTCCGACAGGGCTACCATATATACCCTTCAGCCTGCAACCAGCCACAGCAGCTTTGCGGAGAGGCAGGACAGGGGCATGCAGCCAGTAGCATCGTCCCATCCCTCCACGCCGCCTCATTTGCAGGCGGCTTCCGTCTCCCCACACAGCGCGGGGAATAATGCATGGGCCACGGTAGGGTCTGCAGCGTGCAGGTGGCCAGCGAGGACTGAAAAGCCGGTCTGTCGGGCCCAGCTTCTGCGGCAGAGTGGGGGGTGGGGGAACAAGATTTAAGAAGCGCCTGGTGGAAGCGCATGACCACAATAAGTCACTGTGCCTCCCAGAGGGCTTCTGAGGGCCCATGCTGTCGGAGGCCTAATTAGCAGTCAGAGGAACCCTGCACAGGAGAATGTCTCTGAAGCCTCCGCAGGAGAGGGCTCCAAGGGAGGGGCCCGCTCACCTACTGCACGGTTTCTGGACCCCAGCGCTGCTCATGTCCTGGACCAGATCTTTCTTTGTTGTCCCGCAGCATCCCCGAACCTCCAGATGCCAGCAGCATACCCCAAGTCATGATGACCAGAAACGTCTCCAGACATTGTCAAATGTCCCCCCGGAGGGCAAAATCGCCCCTGTTGAGAACCACTGGCCAGGGGGACCAGTGACCTTCTCCCAGGAGGGCTCCCTTGACCTTGGCGCTGGGCCTGGAGAAGCCACAGCTGACACATCCATCCGGACAGCAGCGGCCCCACAAACACACTGCAGCTGCTCCAAAAGGCTGTTCAGTTTGCTGCCCACCCCCGGGGCTTCCTAAGCTCGGAGATAACATCGGAGATAACAGGCACCCCCTGTTCATGCAATGAAGAAAATACTCCACTTGCCATTAAAGAAAGTAATTTCAAAATACACAACTGACATTCCCCACAAAGTCAAAAGGCACTAACTCTCTCCCCTACAGCCCTAGGGACACATTAATTCCTCCAGAGGTAGCTTATGCACAAGTGTAAGACACCAGAAGTATCCACACAGCCATGAAAGGGAGGCAGAAAAGCCCACAATCCCAGGCACAGAAGACCCATGCTCAGTGTATTTAGGAAGAGCTCCTTTGTGAGGCCAGCACGGGCTCAGAGGAACAAGGTGGAGTAAGAAGGTGACCTCTAGCCACTCAACAGCTCATGACTTCTATCTGGATGCAGACCAGCGATGCACTGACTGCCCCAAAGTGTCTCTGAAGATGGGTGACAGCAGACACCCACGGGGCCATGCAACCCTAGCCCAGAGAGGTGCTCCATCCTTGCTGCACATGGATGCATGAAATTGCTTCCTGCGCCCACCTGGTTAAAGTTTAAAAGATCTAACAGGGGTAGCCGTGTGTGGTTCCGGCACACAACCACCAAACACACCAGATATATCAAACATATCAAATAAGGCTGTAGGTCGACCTGTGACATATTTTTTATCAGCAATCTTTTTCCAAAATACCTCTCTTTTATCCACAACAAATCTTACCTGTTGTGGTATGTGACCTGTCCCCTCCCCCACTGACCTCAAAAGAGTCCTGGGGGCCCCTTCACAGCTGCATTCCCCCCCATGCCACGTACTTGAGTGACATGCGGACCCTGATTAGCCCGCACAAGTGACGGAGCTCCCACAGTGGCACGTTCACCATGGCTAATCTGGAGTCGTGGCGCCAGCTCCCTGCCATCTCCCGAATTAACACGGGGATCAAGGAGAAAGGCAGTAGAGTCATAGGGTTAAGAGCTAGGCTTTGAAGTCAAACAATGTGGATTCCAAGCCCAGCTCCGCCACGCACTAGTTGTGTGACCTCAGGAAGGGTCTAAATCACTTAGACTCAAATGTGGATGACTATATTCTAACAAACACCAGCACTGACTCCTGTCTCAGGTCTCTGCTGCACATGTCACACACGAAATGCATCACGTATGGTTCAGAGTTTGGGCTTCTTGTGAAACAGTCTGACTATCCCAGATTTTTTACAAACTCATTTCACCACTGCATCATCCATGTGTCAACTGATGGCACTATTTCTTTTTTAAAGGCAACTTGCTTCTAACCTCGAGGTTATGCATTTTACTTCTTTTGTAGAAATAACCAATCTTAAAAAAAAAAAGAAAAGAAATAACCAATCTTGATTTTATACTCATATTCCGAAGATGCACATCCTTTATAATGAAATAATTTAATGATGGTCCATACTGTGTAGACATATGGAGAGAAGCCTGCCAGCTATGAGCTTGCTAAAGGCAGGGGTTGGTACAGTTTCTAGAGAAATACAGAGCGCCGGTTATATCAACGGGTCAATTAAATAGGGCTCCGGTATGGCAATAAATCAACCAAGTCCTATGGGAAGCCAGAAGCCAGAGTAAGTCTAGGCCGGCTGGAGTGACTGTCCACGTCAACGTGCCAGCTACCATAGGACGAGCCCTCGCTGCTCCCCTTGGAATATGGCTCTTCTCCAGGGAGCTGGCTAATGAGAACATGGAAGGCAAGTTAACTGTACAAAGGGCGGTTTCTGTGAAAGCCCGGATTATTCCTTCTTTCCCAACATCTCAGGAGACCACAGGCTGAGAAGGGGTCTGCCCTGGAAAGGTCTGCTTGTACTTAGTGGGGCATCAACAAAGTTGTCATTTGATGGAACTCAAAGTTGTAGTATCAAGAGGTTCATGCCCAGCTGACTGTGGTGAGCTTCAATCTTTCGGGTGCCCCAGGCCTCAAAAACAGGCAGGCAGCTGTCCTTGGCTAGCCTGCTTTTGAAGGTGTCCCTGGCCCTCCATCTCTGTTGTTTATTTATACATTGCAAAGATCAAGACAGTGGTGTCACCAGCCTCCTTTCCATAAAGGATAGAAAGGAAAGGTCCCACGGAATCAGCTGTTCGGTACCATTACAGGACAGTCGGGAGCTCTACTGCCAATGGCCTGTGGCAGGGTTGTAATATTGGGGGTTCGGTGTACAAGGAAAGAGCACGTATGTCCTTTCTCTCAAGCCCCTCCCTGCTCTTCAAGAGCCCAGAAGTCTTGAAATGTCAGGTGTCTTTCACCTTGATGGCCGGCTGGCAGGCTGCCCGGGCATGGCATCACAGAAGCTGCCTCAGCATGCGTCAGCTGCCGCTCTGGCCAGAGTGATCAGGGCGCGGCCAGGGACACCATCTGCCACCCTGGGGGACGCCTGGGGCCCGGCCCTCGCCGCGGCCACCATGGCTCCGCACACACACCTGAGCCATACCTGCCTGGGAAGCCGGCGCCCCACTCCTGCAATCTTGCAGGTGGGCTTCAGGGTTCTTATAACTCTAAGTGATGTACCTGGACTCCAAAAGGGGGAGTAAAAGTGTCTCTGGGACCTGAGTGTGAGCCTGAATTCTAATAAGAAAGAGGGGAGAGAGGGGCTCCTGGCTAGTTCAGTGGTTGAGTGTCTGCCTTGGGCTCAGGTCATGATCCTGCGGTCCTGGGATCGAGTTCCGCATCGGATTCCCCATAGAGAGCCTGCTTCTCCCTCTGCCTGTGTCTCTACCTCTCTCTGTGTGTCTCTTATGAATAAATAAATAAAATCAAAAAGAAAAAAAAGAGAAACGAAAGAGGGGAGCTCAATTCTTATCTTTGGAAACATTCAACCATGACACCCTAGCTAACAAAGAGCATGAAACATTCAAATATCCAGTCCAAAGGGCCAAGTCCAAAGGCCAGTAGGTGGACCAGCACAGCTGAGCCAAGAAAATAATGGGTCTGCAGGGAGCACTGGGGTGCCCAGGCAGGGAACCAACCACACCTCAGCTGGAGGTGGGCGTCCTGGCCTGAGGCTCCAGCAAGTGGATTTTCCAGGGGACCTCCAGGCTGAACTAGTTCTCTTTCCTCCTTTAAGGAAAAGCATCTCATGGCAGCCAGGATGCTGGAGAAAAGACAGGACCACATTCCCACCCTCAGCAAATACTAAGGAAGTGCTGCGAAAAGGGAGGCAGCCCCAGTCCTTGTGGAACATACAGCTCCTTGCAACTCAGAAGCAAGAAATCTTTAGGGTGACCTGACCTTCAGGCCGGAAGGTCCCTCAGAAAACTTGCCAAGCAACAAGCCAGCAGTTCCTTACTGCTCAGCATCACATTCTTGCCTATTTAATTAGCAAAGAAGCACCCTACGCCCTCTCAGGAGTCCCACATTGGCTGTCTTCTCTCTTGTTTGCCAAACACACCTAAGTCTGTCACTGCGCGTTTGTGAGGCGGCTGGTTCCTGTCAGGGGCACCATCATTTTCATTAAAGGTCAAGGAAGGCACTCAGGATATTAAGAACAAATTAACTGTGTTTCTTTTGGCTTCATCAGCATTTTATTTTTATCCTTGGGCATAGAGAGTTGGACAACAGGGAAAACGTGGAATCATTTGATGCCCTACATTTAGGGGAGGGGAGGGGGAGAAACAACCAGTTCCTGGTCTTGCAGGTTACCATGCAGACCGTTTACCATCTACATCAGCCACTTAAGCTGGCTCTGCTCAATAGAGACACTGTTCAGACTTCAATCGCTGAACAGCATCCGAACACCTTAAGTTAACCCCTGCGATGGTTTCAAGAAGACCCAATGCTTTTGCATGTGCACCTTAGATCACCCAAACGTTCTTGCAACAAATACACCATCTGATTTCAAGGAAACTCACAGATGAGCAATGTGAGCAGTATTTTAAGCAGTGGAAGGATCTCTTTGTCCTCGTGGGATCCCTTAGGACAAAAGTGAAAAAACCCAGATTTTTAAAAATAAATCCTTAATGCTCCCCCACAAAGGAAGTATAACTTCCCTTTTGCTACAATGGCAATCCTAACAACCGGCTTCCATCTTCACGGAAGAGAAAAACACATGGAGTTTCCTGTTTGAAAAACTGTATTATTCAGCTACTGTATGCGCCTGAGAGGCGATGGACAATCCAGCTGGTGTTTACGGGACAGCTAATACTGTGCACTCAGCAAATGCTGGGGAGGGTCAGCAACACGTTTTGGGAAGACACCCTTGTGCCCACATGCGGGGTGGAAGACGCTCCAAACTGTTATCAGCTGACAATCTTACAGCCAAGCTCACACTCCCCAGCCTCTCCCACTTCACGACTTTTCAAAAAGCAGAGGAAACAAAACCACACACAGTCCTACCACCATCTGGCGGCTTCAGCAAGCACGAGATTTTGGCATGCACGGTACTGGCAGCCACAAAGACCAATATTCCTCTCTCTTTGTTGCTGTTTTAAAAGCAAAGCGAGAGTGGTAATATGGAAACACAAACACACGGACCGGCTCACACTCTGGGGAAGACCGAGCAGCAGCAAATGCATTCCAACAGGGAACCTTCCCTGCCGCTGTGTCGGATGGAACGGTGCCCGGATGGAAAATGCTGTGGGGGTGTCAACCAGGATATGCCACTGGCCCCCAGACATCTGCCACCGTCAACGCCCACTGCAAGGGTCTATCTACCTCGGATGTACAGGCGCAAAAAAGATGCTCCCGCTGGAGCCAAGGTGCACAACTCAAGGAAGACAGCTTGTGCCAGCAAAGCAGATGCAGGCTGCCGTGTTTTCTTGGCTGGTGAAATGGAACTGTTGGGTAGATAAGATGTTTACAGCCACTGATCTGGGCATTACCTCCCAGCAGCCTTCAGGGAAGGCCAGATAATTTAGAAGGGGGCCTAATGACCAATATGGACACAGAACAGGGCAGCTGGTATCTTTGGGATCAGAGAGAGCCTGATGTATTCACTTCCCCTAAAGGGATGAAACCCTGAGAGTGAGCCCTTGATGCTGTCTCTTTAGCTGTCCCTTGATTCTGCTTCTGCTGGTGACCAGACCCTCCCCCCTCTGACTAATAATTTACCTTTAAAATCTCTGCTATATAGGGACACCTGAGTGGCTCAGTGGTTGAGCGTCTGCCTTTAGCTCTGGTCACGATCTCAGGTCTTGAGTCCCACACTGGGCTCCCTGCAGAAAGCCTGCTTCTCCCTCTACCTGTGTCTCTGCCTCTCTCTGTGTCTCTCATGAATAAATAAATAAAATCCTTAAAAAAATAAAAATAAAACCTCTGCTATCTATAATTAGGTTACCCTCATGTGTTACTGGCCTAAGAGCTACTCTATTCCTTTAAGGGGCTTCTGTACATCCCTACACTACGCCAGAATGTGTTGACAATCAACTCTCAGGAAGCAGTCTTGCTGCTCTCCAAATTATTAGGAATAGCTACCATTTACGAGTCCTTGTAATCGAATAGGGAGTTGCAAGCACACTGTATTCAATTTTAAAAACCTTATTCTACTCCTCATGTAGGTATCATTATAAGGTAGGTATTATTCTCATTTTACAGATGAGGACAGGGAAGCTCAGAGAAGTGAAGTCCTTTGCCCAAGGTACACGTAGAATTCAGGATGTGTATCCGGGGCTGAGTCTGTAAAACTTTTAAACATTCTTTAGGACCTATCACTGCTACAAATACATCTCAAAATATCTGATGGATGAGAAGTCTGGTTTTTGCCCCTTGCCCTTGCTGTAACTGAAGGAAAATAAAAACCCTGCTACTCAAACATCTGCTTTATCAGCAAGATCCAAACCACTGTGGCCACATCCCTGCTAGACTATATGCACAGGCTGGCAGGTCTGCATGGCCCTGGCTTCAGGGTCTTATGTCACCTCCTGTCAGCTTCCTTTGGAGCAGGGTGCTATTTATTCATACAAAGGACCTTTCCCTACTCACTAGAAGCATCCTTCCCCAAGATCACCCTTTCCCAAACCCATCCAGGAGGACCCTATGTAGTACAGTTTTGTGGGGACCTCATCCCTGCCTAGTCAAATTTGAGATCTCTTTATTTTCTAGGAAGTGACACTTCATAAAATAGCACATAATGGATTGTGTGCACATCTTTGGACATAGTAGGTGCCTAGTAAACCTCAGTATGTGGGAACTGGCAAGCATGTCAAGCTTCAAGTTCCAGACTTGAAACACTGGCTCTTTTCCAATTCTCTTCCTTACCTCCCTCTGCTCCCCACTTGTCTCTCCATGCCTGCTGCACATGCCACCTACCACGGTAAGAGGGAACCAATCAAGGGAACCTAAGATGTAAGATTCTACAGGAAGACAGGCCGCATCACCCAAGACTCCGTCAGTGGCACACAGGATGCAGTCAGGCTTCTGTGTTGCTGCTAATTTCCTACCCAGCTTCGTCTAAGGTCACTCACATGGACTCATCACCATCTCCTTCTTGTCTTCCCCTCCATTTCTATCTCGAGCCACACCTTCCCCAAATAGTTTCTGGATGAATCTTTGGATGGTTTCTGACCAGGTTTCTTCTAACTAACCCAGAAACAGCCAACAGAAAGCTGGCTTTTCCAACCAGGGAAAGCAGGTATAAGGCTCAGGCAGACATGAAAGCAGCCCCATGCCCCAACGCAAGTATCCACAAGACCCTACCGGCAGGCCAATCCTGCTCCTCCATGTGTTAATACAAGGCCGTAAACTGGTTTTACTTTCTGATTCCCAGCTGAGTCTCAAGGTCAAGCAGTAGTGAAGTGAACCAAAAACTATAGCTCTCAGTTATTTCTAAACCTCTTTACTGCTTCTGGCCAACTCAACCACCCACAGTCCTTTGTCTTTGTCTTGTACTGGAACTGCATTAAATCTGGCACAAATGACTCCAGATTCATAACTATAGTCCTCTAAAGTAAAAGGGGGAGGTGTACAACTCAAATATTACTTCAAAAGGTCATCTGTTCAGTAAATATGATCTTACAAAACTTGGGGTAGGTCCATAGATGTTGGGAAAATGCAAGGAGTCCTTAGCGGTTAGAAGCTGCTGCTCATAGAAGCAGAAGATAAATGTGTATCCCCGAAAACATTTTTTTGGTCCTGCCCAACTCCCACTAAAACAGGACACAATTCTAGTATCCTGATGATCCTTCAAGGTTAACCTCACTGGCCCACGTAAGATGCCTCCAAGAGCCAGTCCTAGGATAGGACGTGACCTTGCTACACGCTGATCAGATCTACTACTCCTCCTCCTGCCCTCTGTTCTTTTCTTCTATACCCTTCTGTTCCCTAGCTCCCCTAACAGAGCACAAACACTTCCTAAGGACAATAACCACCTGTGAGTGGTTTAAACTTAACTGCTGCTCAGTCATCAAACAAACCCAACGGGAAGCTGCTAGAAAGCACTGGACTGGTCCCATGTCCTGAGGGGGAATAAGGAGCCAGGATACCACAGCGGCTTTCCCTGCTCTGTCAAGCTCGTTGCCTGACCCCAGAGGACCAGCTGGGTCTGATTTATTGCCACTGTGCTGTGTATGTTCTGGTTGCCAACAGCTGTTCATTCAGTGGGCTCTTGTGTTTCTTTCTTCTTCCCTGGGGAATGATTAGGGACATAATTCTCAACCCTTAAGAGCTAGGCATTCCTTGTTTTCTAAGAGGAGTTCTTCACAAAGGTGGGATGGGAGTGCGACAAATGGGTTTTACCTTCTGGGCTAATTCTAATTGTCTAATGATGTTTGGAACATTGGGTTAAGAAGGATTCTGAGGCTGGATCTGGACTTGATGGAAAAGTGGGTGCCTAGATCAGCTAGCAGTGTCTGCCACAAATGCATTAACAATAGAAGGATGCATGCCTTGTATTTGCTACTCTGGCCGTAAGGTTTCACATAGGAACTAGAGCAGTAAGTTTTCAAACTTTAATGTGATCACTAGGGGATTTTGCTAAAATCAGATTCTGACTCAGAAGGTCTGCAAGTGGACCTGAGAATCCGCACTTCTAACCAGCTCCCAAGTGATGCTGACTCACTGCCAGACCAGCAACCATGCTTTGGGTCAAAGGGACTGGGGTACTTTATCAGCCAATATCCCTTTCCCAAACTCCCTGGGAACTCCACCACCACAAGGACCCTTCCAGGCAAAATCTAGGTGGACCAGATGTCCCAGACTTAGAGGTGGGGCATGGCAAATGGGACTGTTCACTGCGTATTATCCCCATTAAGACACTGGGGCCTGCTGCCAGGACAGGCTCCTGCTGGTGAAGCTCCCCACCCCTCCTGGGAGGTCCCCCTGCCAACAAGTAAAACTGTAAATCTGGGTCCTGAGTAAAAGAGAAAGCTCAGAAGCATCAGACAACATGTGAGGGCCAAGTGCCTCAATATAAGCTAAGTACAGGTCACAAAGTAGTCCTTGGTTCCCATTAAGCTCTGGCTCCCCCCATGCCTAGGATGTTAAATAGCTTTCAGAGTACTCAGTACAAAAAGGTGGTCATGGGATAAGCTTTCTCCTCTGCCTTATGGAGAATGAGCACCTCAGGGGTCTCCAGCATGAGCAGTTAAGGATGGGATAATAGAGTGAAAGGAGAGATGCAGGCAACCAGACCACTGCTAGCTCACCTCCCCCTTCCCCACGCACATTGATGCGTTACCACATCTGTAATACTCTCCTGGGCTTCCTACATCCCAGGCCTGTGTCCTCCACTAAATAGAGACCTCCTTTCGGACAGCCACACTGTCCTAGCCCTCTCTGAATTCCCAATGTCTGGCAAGATGCATGGCCCAGAATAAAGGCTCCATAGATAGATGCAGATAAAATAAACAAAGAGAGAAATAAAATTGCTTCAATCAGACAAGAACCCATCCTGAAGAACAGGTACTCTTAGCAAATTGGTAGCTGGGGCTGAATCTGAGCTCCCAGGAGTGGGTGATGAGCAGTTCTTTATCAGAGTTCTGACCCTTGTGAGCTCTTGGAGGCCTGCCCGGCTTAAGGTTCAAGAACACTTAGTGAAAAAGCATACCTAACTGATAATCTAATAAAGAGTATTTGGATCTGATCTTGGCAGTTTTGCCTGCGTAAATAAAATTATTTGTGTACCTACTATGTGCAAGGCATTATGTAAAAATGGGAGAGCAATTCTTTTTCCATAGAAGAATATGCACAAAAGGAGGAAAACAAAACAAGAAGGCAAAACGAAGAGTAGTCTTTTTATTTTAAGATAAGGGACTGATATGGCCCTCAGAAGTCCCCATTGGGATGGAACAGGGCCCATTAAAGTGTTCACAATATTCAGAACATATTTTTTTTAGAAGATAATTACCAACAACCTCAGGAAGCTCCAGAGCCCCTTATATGCTATTAGAAAAGCCTTTGCAGGCGCAGCTCTGTTGCCATGACAACGATCACTTGGCTGAGTTATAAAGGACGAGGGACCCACCAAATGGTATTCTTGACAGCGCTGAGGTTTCTTAAAGCCACTTTCTAAAGAAGCTTCAACATCTAGGAGTTAGAGAATGTACAAGCTGAATTGGACCTAGGGATAGCCCAGTTTTGGCCTGTTATTGGCATTTTTTTTCTTTCCCGCCCCTGCCAACCAGTCACCCAGACACAGGTGAAATACCTCCCAGGCCAGAGAACTCACTGTCCCAAGCTCAGAGGAAGAGGGCAAGGAGCTTTCCTCTCCAATCCCTGGAGTGAAGCGAGCACTGGTGTAGCTTTAGGAAGGGGAGGACTTCTCATCTGAAGAACCTCTCCCCTTCCAAGCAGAAGGTTGGGGTAAGGTGCCCTGACCTCTGCGGCAACACCTGCCATTAGCTCAATGAGGCTGAACAAAACAAAGATAGCCATGGAAGGTAGCTTCCCCTAGATCTGAAGTACAAGGATGGGTTTCTAATTCCAGCCATTAAATGCCACCTGAAAATTTCATGATTGTCACTATCTTACTGTGACCTCAAACAGACACAGCACACCAAAGACCCTAATGGTATCCAGTGAACCCCTTGGGAGGCTGCATGTGGCAATAATATAACCACATACCTTATGTCCGCATGTATACAGAGTACACATACATGTGTGCACAGACCCATGAGAGAGAAACCCACCATGATGTGTGGCGTCACCTCTGTGAAACATCACCAAGGACGGCTTCTCCCAGAGCCCTAGGCATGAAACACCTTTGAGATGAATGCAGATGGATGCTTAGGTAAGTGTCAGAGGAATATGTCTGTGTGGACCAAGATTGGGAGAAGGGGACAGGGCTGAACTGGGAGCACTGCTGGGTAAGTGATTTGCATCATGAAAGTGGATGCCAGCTCTGCTGAAGGGGAAATCCACCTTCCACCAACATGTGCTGTTATGAGGAGCCTTACAGATCCTGGGACAGATGACCTCCAACTGTCTCCTGATGCCACCAATTACAGTGAGGTTCCAAGACAAAAGGTGCTCTCCTGGGTGGCTACTTGCATCCTGACCAGGACGGGAATTGCCCAGAACCCTCAGTTTCCTTCAGTGCACCATGCCCCCTTAGCTCACCACTTCCCAGATGGCCTCTAGACACCATCCACATCTTTCACCCTAGGCCAGTGCAGTACTACCTGGGACCGCCATCCTGAAGCAAGCTTAAAGGCTCAGTTCATAGGAGAAAGAGAACAATTTAAATATTCTGTTCTTAAAACTCCCATTGACTTAAGTGCCTTATAAGTAAATTCTCCCATCCTAAGGAAGAACTTGAAAAGATGCATGATCTGGAATGCTCTCATTGAAATCAAACACCTAAGTGGGCTTATTTTCACGGAACCAGATATGCTCTTAAGACAGCACCAGGGATCTCTGGGTGGCTCAGCGGTTTGGCGCCTGCCTTTGGCCCAGGGTGCGATCCTGGAGCCCTGGGATCAAGTCCCGCGTCGGGCTCCCAGCATGGAGCCTGCTTCTCCCTCCCTCTGCCTCTCTCTCTCTATCATAAATACATAAATCTTTAAAAAAAGAAAAAAAAAAAAAGACAGCACCAATGCGTGGCTGTCTCCCCAGGACACTGCAAAGGCAGCCCCCGAGGGTTTCTCATCAATATTCTCGATCAGGAACCCATCACTCATTCAGGGAAAAACCGTAACAGTCCTGAATAAGCACATGGACTCAACTTTGAGGCAGGAATTATTAGTTCCTGGAACAATTAGCACTGATTTTGGTGAGCAGCCTACAAGAGATGACAGTGTACCAGTCCAAACCAGTGGTGACCACTCGGAAAGGATAGAAGCACAGAGAGGGGATCCTGACCAGAAGGCAGAAGGTAAAGGGTGGAGGGACTGGCAGGAGCCAGCACGTTCCTGTTACAGAAAAAGCAGATGGCCCTCCCCCACTGTGGGACTGTTCGCCACATTTCCAGATGACTGCACAGGGCCACAGGAAATGGTAGAGGCCCGCAGCCATTAAGCTCCACATCCAGATAGCCAAGAAGACAAGCTTACAGCCCTGGAGATGCTAGTTTATTTTAAGAGACAATTACCCAGTTATTACAAACCTGAGACTGACCTTTCCGCTAGAAATCTTGACATCAGGGATTTTCTCGTCCCCAGAAAGAAAACAGGAAAAGCACTGACATTCGAATGACTTCCAGTTTCAAGAGGGGTAATGTGTGCATCTGTGTGTGTATGGGAGATAGACACAAGTGAGCCCAAGGGCAGGGACCGATGCCCCCAGCAATCCTAGGCTGCCAGATTAACACTCAATTGTATTCAACCCACAAACAAGCATTCAAAATGGGATTAATAACTGCTGGAAAACTGAGACTGAGTCACCGAATTTTTTTATTTTTTTAAGTTCAAAGACGGAGACCCATCGAGTAAATTAAGTAAACCCAGGATGGGGGCACCTGGCTGGTTCAGTGGTTGAGCATCTGCCTTAGGCTCAGGGTGTGATCCTGGGATCCAGTCCTGCGTCAGGCTCCCTCTGCTTCTCCCTCTGCCTATATTTCTGCCTCTCTGTTCTCTCATGAATAAATAAATAAAATCCTTAAAAATAAAAATAAAAAAGTAAACCCCCAGCCGTAAATGCCCCACCAAACAAGCAGGCAAACCCTGTACTCAGGCCGCTCCCCCAGTTCATGCCTCAGAATGAACCGATTCCTCAAAGCATGATGCAAGTACAAAGGAGCTTGGAGCAGGGGGTGTTTCTCTGGTCCTGGAAGGACAGCATGATTCCTAAAGGCCCAGGATGAACAATAACAGGCCCTGCTGGTTATGTATCTGCATCTAGTCCCCCAGCAAAACCACCTCTAGATCAGCTCAGGGTAACCCAGCTGAGCTGGCTGCTGTTGGAAGAGAGGTTCAGATTTGGGTTCTGGAGTTGAACATCCCTAGTCACTGTGCCCAAGCTCCCTCCAACCGATGGTGTAACCTTAGGCAGCATCCACCCTGAAGCTCAGCACTTCCTCCTTGGGGCCACTGAGAACTGAATGAGATAATCCAAGTAAGATGCTGGGCACCTGTGCTGTGCTGGCCCCATGCAGACCAAGGACTCAACAGATACTTGCTGTTACCATGCTATCAACATTCAAAACCACAGCTGTCTGATTCCAGATCTCTTCAATTGAGGCTTTGTGTGCAGAGCTTCGCACGAGACTCTTTCAACTAAATCTGGTTTTGGATGAACATCCCACCTGATTCCCAAATGCATTTCAGTTTTCTGTTTAATACTTCAACTGCAGCAGAAATGTCTGTAGTGATCAATTAGGAGGAAGAGTTCACTGCCTTCAAAGACAGCCACAGAAAGGCCTTTTAAGCCTCTTGGGACTGATGTGTATGGCTGCATAGGTTATACACTGCAGGACTCCAGGGGACAGCATTCCCACAGACAGTGAGTCATGGGCATCGAAAGTCTGGTTTCGACTCCAGTCAAATCCAGAATGAGATGGAAATGGAATGAAAATCACGGCATCACCAGCTCTGCTGCCTCTATCCTGTCTTTTCTTTTCCCCTTGTCTGTTAGCAGAGTTTAAAACCGACCAACCCACTCTCAGCAAAGGGACAGCTCCCACCCCCAGACAGCTCAAAACAAAGAACAGGGTGATTATCCGCTACTAAAACCTTGCTTAAATGGAGACCAGGTCCTAATGCTGCTGGCCAACTTCATTTGTGAAAAAGCCTACATTATGTTCTCGAATCACTTGACTACGAATGAAGGTGCAAAACTTTTTTCTCTCTTTTCTGGGTGAATGGGTAGATTTCTTTACGTGATGTACAAAGGGCCACTCACCTTTGTCCTCATTACAGGGAAGGAAAAACATCTGATTTCCAAACCAAGGGCAGAATCACCAGCAAACCTTGACCTACCAAAGGGGTATATGTTCCAGAAGACTGTTTATATTTACTGCTTTAAAAATGGACATTTGTTTTCCCCTGCAAAGAAACACTGCCACGATGGCAGTTAAGTTCTCAGACTAGCCCACACACTCAACCCATTACATACCTGCCCAACCTACGGAGTATTACTACGGAGCCTGACCAACCCTGCCACAGCGTGGCTATGGGAAAAAGCGGTCAATTTCTACAGGGTACATGGATTTTAGTAGCAAAGAGAAATGGGGAGTGGGAAGAAGTGAAGAGCCTCCTGCATTTGAAAAGATAATATTCCTCACGTGTTTAATAAACATGCCACACCTACTGCACACAGATGCTAGGGTTCATCAATAAAATTGTCCTTGCTCTAAAAACAGCTCACAGGCCCCTGGTACAAAATCAGAAGTACACAGAAAAAGATGATACACTGTGTAAGGTCCCCAACTTGGGGAGAAGAGCTTGTCCAAGCTAAACTGGCCAGGGCCCAGCCAGGCTAGGACAGTGTGCTGGTGAGTCCAGAGAGTGGGGAAGCACCAGCAGTGAGAAGGGACAGGCCTTGGGGCCCCTAGGGAGTCCAAAGCAGCTAGAGCATCTCCAATGTAGGTGCATTAGTCAGAGGATGAGCCTGGGGATGGAAGACAGAGGCAGAAAGAAGCTCGGCCTTGAAACGGTCTCAGCAACAAAGATGCTTGGGGGGAAAATTTCACCCTGAGGCAAATAGAAAGCCATGGAAAGGTTTAAAAGAAGAGGCCTGGCCAAGAAGCCGAAACAACCCAGGTCCATCGATGGATGAATGGATAAATAAAATGTGATACATACATATAACAGAATATAATTCAGCCTTAAGAAGGAAAGACAGGGGCGCCTGGGTGCTCAGTCAGTTAAGTGTCCGACTCTTGATTTCGGCTCAGGTCACGAGCTCATGGTTCTTGGGGATTGAGCCCTGTGTTGGGCTCCGGGCTCAGCAAGGAGCCTGCTTGAGATTCTCTCCCTTTGCCCGTCCCCCCAATCATGCGCTCAAGTGCTCTCTCTCAAATAAATAAATCCTTAAAAAATAATAATAACAATTAAAAGGAAAGAGATCCTGTCACATACTCTGACTTGGGTGAACCTTGAAGATGTTGAGTGAAACAAGCCAGTCACAAAGAGACAAATCCTGCCTGGGTCCACTTTAACAGGTATCTACGGTTGTCCAATTCATGGACACAGAAAAGTGGAACAGTGGTTGCCAGGGACTAGGCGACAAGGAAAACAGGGGCCTACTGTCTAATTCAGTTTTGCAAGATGAGAAGGTTCTGGAGACTGGTGATAATGACAGAGTATATACACTTACTACTCCTGAACTATACACTTTAAAATGGCTTAAAATGGTAAAAAGATGGTAAGTTTTGTGTGTATTTTACCACATTAAAAATTAAAAAAAAATTTCAGGGGTGCCTGGGTGGCTCAGTAGGTTAAATGTCTGCCTTGGGCTCAGGTCATGATCTCAGGATTCTGGGATGGAGTTCCCCAAGGGCTCCCTGCTCAGCAGGGAGTCTGCTGCCCTCTCTCCCTCTGCCCCTCCCCCCTCACTCATTTTCTCTCAAATAAATAAAATCTTTAAAAAAACTTTTTCAAAAGATTTCAATGATTTCATCTCAGCCTCCACTTCTGCTCTGAAAATGGTTTTAAAGGAGAAACTAACACAAGAACAGGCATGTGACCCCATTCCTAGGCTAGACCAGGCTGGTGGCCCCAAAATGAGTCATTAAGAATCAAAGTACAAACTGCTAAGGTGTACACTCTTCTCTGCTCAGCCTCCTCCCTGCTCTGGCAGCTGGGCTCCATGACCTCTGACCTTCAGGGTCCTGCTGTTCCCCCCCTCCCCACCCCCCCCACACACACATACATTCTTCTTGTTGCTGGCGTCAGAGGCGACAATGCCACAGATCGTCATGGCTCTGGACCATATCTGCCTCTGATCGAATGGGAAATGCAATTTCACATTTCCAAATGCAGGGTTCAGATGAACCAGACCTAGTATGACGACATTCGGCAGACTGTGCAAACGGTCTGCCTGACGTCAGAACTCTCCGCTGGCTCGCTGGGGCTTGAGGCTACAGCCGAGAAGGGGCCACTGCAGTGAAGTATAAAACCACCACAGTGAACTATAAAACCGAGCATGTGTTTGCTTACATTTGGGTTGACTGGGGGAAGCAGGTGGGGGTGAAGAGCTCAAGGCATCTTCTCTTCCTGTTGGTGTGGCCTCTGCCGCCCATGTGTTTATTTCAGGTAGTAAGAACACACCCTGGGCGCTGCCCTGTTCCGTGGCCTAACAATATGCCTCCATGTGATCTGACATCCTGCCTGGAGCCAGCTGCTGTGACTCAATCCCCACAGGCCAGCACAAGGGATGGAAGACACAACAAGTATATGCCATCGCTGCGGCTGCTGCTGCTGCTGCTGTCAGCACCTGTGGTCTCATGAAAGAATGAGATAAAGTACACCTGCATGTCACAGGTACAACCAGAGTAGGAAGGAAGGAGGAAGAACAGGGTCCTGGAAGCCCCATCCCTTCCCAAATCCTCTAACAAATTCCTTTCCTGAGTCTGAAGTGATTTCTGCCTCTACAAAGCAGACTCCCGAGTGATAACATCCCAGAGAGAAAGAAGCCCTTCTCATTCTCCCTTGGAGCAAGGAGGCATTTAGCTATTGAAATCTGGACTGCTTGTTCATTTCAGTTTTTGAGCTTCTTTAAAAACAGGGATTGATTAGCAAACAATCAGATTAACTAGCAGAAATCCACACCTACAGACTTGCATTTCATCTGCCCTCCAGCCTGCAACAAATCCTACTGTTTTTCCAATCAGGATTATGTAAGGAGGAACGCACAGCTGGAAATGCTCTCTGGGCACAGAGCGAGGGCAGGGTGTCTCCCTCTGGCACACACAGTGCATCGGACTTCAAGCCTGTGCCTAATGTTCTTCCCAGGATTCATTCCCACAACACTGGTGGCAACAAGATGATTTTCAGGCAGGGCTAGGCATCCAGTGATGTGGCCACTGGGCAGCCGAGCACAGAGACCAGAAGCTGCCTCCAGGCGCCCCAAGACTCTCACTTCCATTTCCAGGAGGACAAGTACTCACCAAAGGGCCAACAGGGTCACAGAGTTCCCATCTGGGTGGGTAGTGGGCTTTTTAGGCTCCAAAAGGCCATTCATTCCCTTAACCCATTTATCTTAATTTTCCAGGCCTATCAAGTATGAAAGACCAAAAATTCTGTTCCTCCACTTCTTAACAAATGAGAGAACCAGGGGATCTGGGAGCGTCCTTGGAAAATCATCTGGTACTTCACAAAGGATCTCACCTAAACCAGAGATCTGCAAAACAGTTTTTTAAGCAGCAAAAAAAACACAAAAAACAAAAAACTTACTTTAATTTCAGACGTTTTCCAAAGAAAAAGAGGTCCAGTGGTGGCCAGAGGGGTAGGGGTAGGGGAGCGCAGGGGCTCCTCACAGACTGTTCTCCACCCCATTCCCCTGGGTACCACCTGAGAGCGCACCCATCTGATAATGCCACTCAACAACTGGAACATACCCTCATCTTAGGGACCTCAGCCATCTAAAGAAGCCAGCTGGCAAGATTTACCACCACCTTTTACACTGCTCGCTCGGGATGGCAACCTTATGCTAGGCAATATATATACTTTATTTCTAATATTCATGACAGCTGTGGATGGTAGACGTTAGTATTCCCACTGTGGATGAGGAAACTGAGGCACAGAAACCAAGGTACTCATTCCAAGAGGTGGCCTGGTGCCTTAGCTTTCACCCCACCCCAAATGTTTTTTGGAAGAGGGGTTCTATATTTGGGCTACACATGTTTCCCCAGTCCTGTGTAAAGTGTTATGTCAAAGTACTCCCTCCAGATTTCTACATAAACACTTCTTACAACAATATTCTCAAGCTGCCTGTGCACAGAGAGGGTGAGCAACCTGCCATGCGTCACACAGCAAACATAAGGGAGGTGGGCTTTAGGCCAGATGTGTACCTCCAAAGCGCATGCTCTTTCTACCAAACCCCACTGCTTCTCTAACCTAAATCCCTCACACCACTGCCCAGGCCTCAAGGGAAGCTGCAGAGAACTGGCCACCACTCTGCAGGTAGCAGTTTTCACAGGCAAATGGACAAGTACCTAAAACACCCTCTTTTGTCTCACAACATTCCTGGCTTTCATTCATGTGAAGAGCAAGCCACCCGCTGCGTCGTTCCACATTATCAAGAGACAGATTTCCAAAGATGATGTCAACAGGGCAGAGTCTGTGCCAGTTTTTTCAAATCTGATCTGCAGTTGACAAAACTAATACTTGGACAGCTGGCAGGGCAGATCCAGTGACCCTGCTCCTAGAGCCACACGTGCTGCTTATGCATCATGAGCAAGTTGAAGGATGGCAAAGAGCGGCAGGAGGCTGGGGGCATTCCTTTCATTCTAAAGGGACACCCAGTAAGGGGTTTCGGGCACGTGGCTTCCCCAGTCGGCTCTGCAGTGACCCTGGCACCCAGCAGCTCTCCATAACGCACGTGCCAGCCCCAACACCACGCCACAGACATCGGGCAAGGAGAGCAAAGGACAAGAAAACAAACACAAACAGCGGCAACTGATAAGCAAGCTGAAATTTGGTTCTAAAGGAAAAAGGGGAACAGACGCGAGACAGTCTGACTTCACAATGACTTTTGCGCAGCCTCAAAATCATTTGACAGTAACAGATTTATAACATTTGGGGGTATGATGGCTGGGAAATGCAAGGATGAAGTGCTTTGCTCCAAATGACTGGGACAGATGTTTGCTAAGTTCATCTCAGATTTTCCCATACGTGTTAGCGGGAGGTAATTAGCATTCATAGGAGGAGGATTTCACCTGAATTTCAGAGAGTTGACATCTATTAAAGTTAACAGACAAAAAGGCAGAGCTGTGAATGTTCTTTTAAGCTGGCACCTGAGAGTCTTCACGAAAAGCCAAATCGGCACAAACTGCCAACTCTTGTGCTCCAGATGACAGGCATCCTGGCAGCTCCCAGATGCCCCATCCTCCCTCCCACTGTCTCTTGGCTTCTGTACATGCCGTTCCCTCTGCTAGGACGGTGTCCTTCCTGCTGGCTTCTATGCATCCTCGTGACCCTGCCTGGGTGTCCCCCAGACTGAGTGGCACTCCCTCGCTGTGTGAGCCCTGTGCCTGTCACAGCCCGACACACTGGCCTGCCACTGTCTATTGCTTGTCTCTTCCACCAAGACGAGGCTTCTTGCAGGCAGGTGTCCTGCCCATTGCACAGTGCCTGGCCCGAGCAGAACTCAATGAACGATGGAAAATGGGAAGGAAGAAATCAGGTATTATGGGGGTGTCATTAAAGACAATGGAAATTCACACAAATTCACACAAAACAGATCTGGTTTATCTTTCTAGACTTAAGACAGGGGGGAAAAAAGTTTTGTTTTTTTCTTTAAATCTCCAGCTGGCTAGATGTAAGTATCAGAGAATTTAGACTCATGCAACTGGAAGGGATCCTGGGGTCACATGGCCCAATATCCGTATAATGCAGGGAACATGTGTCTGCCTTGCACCGAGTCAAACCCAGCACTGATGCTCTGTTATCCTGGCAGACATTGCTCCCTGAAGAGCCATAAGCGGCAGGCCTGTTTTTCTGCCGAATCACAGTACACAAATTAGAGCAGAAATTTTTTCCTTTCGCTGCCTCAACTTTCTCCTATTCATCAGATGCAAACAAACAAAAAAACCCGCAAAAACTTAGGGGAGTTAGGACTTCATACTCAGACGTGGGCATTGTTGTCCTTGGGAAACTGGAAAGTATCTGTCTTCTGAAAAGGACGGCTTTTTCCCCCTCACTTCTCGATGAGCCATTCATGGAAGGCGCTGGCTACTTTTTAATTCCCAAGCATGCCCCACAAGGTCTTAGCACAGAGTGGACGCTCAAACTATTTCAGAGCTGGTCTCTTACAAGCAACAACCCAATGTCAGCCACCCCCATTTCATTTCACTTCACTCCATTCTTCTCCTGAAATTCCTGTCAGATGATACAAGGCAGAGCACTTATTTTGGAGTCACCTATAAAGTTAATTATGGCCAATCCATTTTATTACTAAAATAATAAAGCTAGGATCCAACCACTGTGTGAGGAGAGACGTTATGGTGGCAAGAATAGCTACCTTGTGCCTACATCAATAGTACTCCGAGGGAGGAAAAAAAAAACCATAGCAATTTCCAAACGTATTTCCTTCTTTCTGCATAAAAGAATTAAACTAAAAGGCCGAACAATGAAATTCAGCGCCTCATCAAGCTCTGAGAGTGCAAATGAAACCCTATCTTGAATGACTGGACATGGAATATGGTTTCTCCTACTGAGCAGGGTTGTCCAGTTCAAAGGCCGTCCTCACCCACATTCCAGCCCCTTCCAGGCATCCCTCTGGAGAATCAAGACAAGGGAAGGCCAAAAAGAAAGAAAACTGTATACACACCCACAGAGCTATCCTGATCACCTGGAATCCCTTTACCCATAAAGGCAGCTTCTGTCTTCCTTCCCAACATATCCCCCCTTCCTTCCCATTCCCCACCCAAACCCACAAGAAAGGAAAATAATGACACCACTGCAATCACCATGACTCTGACCTTTAAATGTTTAACCAGGGATCTATTTTTTAAGGACCAGATAAAAAGGCAGGTGATTAGTTTTCAACATGAGTCACAATATCCCCACGGTGAAATAATTCAATTAAATATTTAGTGGCCTTCGGCTTTGTTTGAGGCACTGTCTATGCTGGGGCCTCATTAGCCTGGCCATGATCTCATGAGTGCAGAAGGAGTCAGCTCCTTGGGCAGGGCGAGAGAAGGCCGTCCTACACCAGGCCTGGAAAGTGGGATCAGGAGCAGGAAGAGGGATGGGCACCTGCCATCTCACATCGCAGAGAAGCAGAGGCCGCGACCCCTCGTGGAGAAATCCTTACTAAGCCTTGGAGAGCCTGAGATTCTCGGGTTCCTGGCACTGAACCGCAGGTTTAAGGCAGGTTGGGTTTTGCTTCTCTCAGGTGACACACTCCCATGAGCTGGCTTTACTCTCTCAGTTAAGAAGACTCTCCCCGAGGGGCACCTGGGTGGCTCAGTGGTTAAGCGTCTGCCTTTAGCTCAGATCCTGATTCCAGGGGTCCTGGGATCAAGTCCCTCATCAGGCTCTCTACGAGGAGCCTGCTTCTCCCTCTATGTCTCTGCTTCTCTCTCTATGTCTCCCATGAATAAATAAGTTAAAAAACAAAACAAGAAGACTCTCCCTGAGTAGCATCCCAAGAAAATAAGGGGAAGGGGCCTAGGGCAAGGTCAGAAGACAGACAACCCATCCCTGTCCAAGAACAGGACAGGGAGTATGATCTGACCTGTCTGCCTTCATCAGCCCTTCCGGAGCTGGAGCGTTCAAATGCCATCTATTCCAGAGGACTCAGTCACTGAAGGCCTCCAGACTTCCTGGGTGAACAGTTCACCTGGGTGAATGGTTCCCCAGACTTGTTGATGTGGCTGTTTCAAGGCATATGGGTACCCTACTGAAAAGCTTTAACTCCATCTTCTATCATATGAACTCACACAAATGTTTATCATCCTCTCAAAGGCCACAGGGACTAAACTGCATGTATTTGTGTTCATGTGTATATATTAAACTTGTCCTATTTCTCCAGATAGTTTCCGTTAAGGTATCGATCAATCACTTGATAATTGATAATAAAAGGCTAAAATTACTGGAAAAGGTAGTTAGAGGCTCAATTATGTGAACACCATTTTCTTTTTACCAAACATAAATCAATCTGGCACCCAAAATAGTTTGGTGTCCTAACCCTCTCTCCCAAAACAACTCATCTGCACAATGAACTTTTTTGTTGAGTTAACAAACCATCAGGGCACCGGAGTGGTTCAGTGAGTGGTTGAGCATATATCTGCCTTCAGCCCAGGGTGTGATCCCTGGGGTCCTGGGCTGAGTCCCACATCAGGCTCCCCACAGGGAGCCTGCTCCTCCCTCTGCCTATGTCTCTGCCTCTCTCTTGTGTCTCTCATGAATAAATAAAATCTTCAGGATCCCTGGGTGGTGCAGCGGTTTAGGCCTGCTTTTGGCCCAGCGTGCGATCCTGGAGACCCGGGATCGAATCCCACGTCGGGCTCCCGGTGCATGGAGCCTGCTTCTCCCTCTGCCTGTGTCTCCGCCTCTCTCTCTCTCTCTCTCTTTCTCTCTCTCTCTGTGACTATCATAAAGAATAAATAAAAAAATAAATAAAATCTTCAAAAAAAGAAATCAATCCCAAAGAGTGAAATTTATAAACTTAACTATCCAGTTTAAGCATTTGACTTTAAAACAAAACAAAAAATAAAGAGCATCTAAAACAAGGAAGCATCTTCTAAAATATGCTGCCTTCTTGCTCTTCCCTAGGGAGATAGAAAAACCACCTCTCCTCCTGTTGTCATTAACTCAAAGCCATCAACCATTGCTTCCTGTGGGTGAACAGATAGGCACTGGTTAAACCAGTTTAAAGGGGAGAGGTATACGTGCAATCTCCACTTAAACATTCCAGCCAGCCGTCGTGCATGGGTTCGAGAAGGTGTGACACCGTGCAACGGTCTGCCAGGACATAAAACTAATACAGCCTCTGCTCTCAAGGGCTGGACCAGAGTGGGAGAGAAAGGAGGAACATGTGTGCATATTGTTTACTCTCAGTTACAGAAGAGCCCCAAGCCAAATGGCACAGTGTGTAGATGGCAAGGGGAGTGCCTTTTTTTTTTTTTTAGGAGGGCAGGGCTTTTTTATTGGAAGGCTGGCTGCCCAGGCTGTACGAGGAGAAATGGTGAGAGGTAAGGACATTCAGAGAGGAGGTGGCCAACGGCAACCTAGTGGTGATGAGCTAGAGAAGCAGAAAGGGAAGGGGTGGGTCCAGGGGAACGGCAGGGAGCACTGGCTCCCAGCCTGGCAGCCCAAGAGCGATCAAGATGCAGAGACAGAGGACCCCTAACTGTGAGAACCAGGTTCAGACGTGGACATCAAGAGGAGGCCGTGTAGTTTGGCAGAGCCTCTGGTGCCACCAGGTGGACCCGTATCCCTGTACTCTGACAGGTATGTGGATGGTACTGAAATCAACGTCTGTTCGGATGGATGGGGATCAAGCAGCAGACGGACGGAGTAGGGGAACTGGAAGCGAACCCAAGGAGGTCGGTTTGCCCAGAAGAGGCAAGTGTGGGCACTGGAAATGAATGTGGCCTACACACAAAGCGGGTTCCTGCCCTCCACATTACAAATGGCAGATGTCTAGCAAGTGCCTGGAAATTTCCTTTTTTAAAAAGATTTTATTTATTTGAGAGGGAAGGAGAAAGAGAGAGAGAGAGAGAGAGAGCGCACACAAGCACGAGCAGAGAACAGGCACAGAGGGAGAAGCAGGCTCCCTACTGAGCACGGAGCCCAATGCCTGGCTGGATCCCAGGACCCCCGGGATCATGACTTAAGCCCACATTTCCCCAGCGACAGGCCTCACAGCATGTTGCCCCAAATCTGTCAGGGCCAGGGCGTGTGGATTTCAGATGTAAATATGCAAATCACCCCCTTTCAGGGAAATGGCCTTTTGGGCGGGGATTGGGAGCCAGCAAGAGAGTAACGGGAAGGCGTGGTCTAAGTGGTTCTCACCTTGCTGAGCCCTACTGAGGACTCTCTAGGCTCTGCCTCCCGCTAGTTACAGGCCCCTGGAAAGGACTTTTCTGAGCCTCAGTGCGATCATCTGCAAAGTGGGACTCTCTCCAGGCTGTGAAAGACTGCAGTTAAGGAACCTGTGAGCAAAACCTCAGGAGAATACACTATAAAATGTTAAGCCCTCCACAAGAGCAAGGGATTCTCGCCAAATAGCAGAATCCTTCTGTTCCTTGCATTGAATCTATCACAATGATTCTGACTCATTCTTATGGGCAGAATTCAGAATCCAGAGAAACGAGCGCAGGGTTGAGAATTTAAGGATAACAAAAGCTGCAACTTTAGACAGACCAGCACTTTTGGACACTGACTTTCAGTTCTCCAACACAGGCGGCTTTCACAGCAAAGTTCAGCTGGTACAGACCATCTGCTTTCGAGGCAACTCTATGCCCAGAGGCAGCCCAGTCCTGGCTCTGAGAGAGAAGGCCAGTTAAGGCACCCACACACAAAAACTGAAGCTTTGAGAAGCGTGGTGAAAGGGGCTTAAATGCTTCAGCTGCAAGCACAGCTACGTTGCCTTCCTTAAACACACCTAGTTCCTTTATTTCTTGATGACCAGCCTTCCAGGCACTGCTGCCGAAGGGGAAGGCACACATCCGTTTTGATGAGCAAACCTTCTTACAGAGCATTTTCCATCCAAGAAATCCAGATGATAGCATTATACTCTGCCTCTCTGCACGTCTCAGCTGGCTTACAGGGTCCGTTTTCCATGGTCTGTGACTCTGGCTGAAGCATAGCCAGCACCTACTATGTGCAGCAGAGTACTGAGCAGAGTCTGCTGGCAACAGGAAGGGAGAGGCTGTGTCTCAGTAGGACTCCAGGGCAGGTCTTTTATGCATGACACTGTGCAGGGAAGGAAGATGATGATGGAGAGACCCCACAAAAGCACAGACCACAATGACCCTGAAGGGCTGTCGGAGAGTGAGGTGCAGAGAGGGAGGTGCAGGGCATGGATCTCCCATAAGTAGAATTAACTTCACACTACACAGCCATCCTAACATCTCACAAGTTTTTGTCTTGGGAACATTCTTCTACATGCCGTATAGGGCTGTTTCAGCCCACTGACAAGTGGCACTTGTCTCAACCGCCTTTTCTGCCAGAATGCCTGAACTAAAAGACAGTCCTTTAGCCAAGGTAGCCCCAGTCAAAAGACCTTAGGAAGCATGAAGTCTAGAAATTAACCATCTCAACCACAGAACAAGGGAGTGGGGATGGGGGCCTAGTGAGATTCCATTCTGTAAGGCAGTTTGTTGGGAGCCACTCCACCTGCCACTGGAAAGGAGGGGATCTAAGATGCACCTGGTCATGGGATAGGATTAGAAATTACCAGAGCCCAGCAAGAACAGATCAGAGTGCCCCTGCAAGCTCCATCTGGGATATCTGGTTGCAGGTTTCTTCTTCTGCGTGTGATCCCAATCTCTGCTCCAAGAGATAGCAGAGAAGGGAAGCAAGGCTCATATCTCCATGTGACTGCTGCAGAGTCCAATGCATGCTGTCCTGGTGCTAAGAAAGGTCTCCAAGGCAGATCCGGGTCACTGTGGCTGATGAGCCAGCAGTGTGCTTGCAGCCCCTCCTCAGCCTACATGCTTGGGGCAAAAGCAAACTTGCCACGGGACACCACTTCATTCCCGCAGTACTTCACACGTTCCCATCTACTGGGAAGCACTTGCAGGGCCCAGGCCAAAGTCTGCACAGAGAACACCTCCCAAGGCCTCAAGAGGCTGCCACCCTCTTTTCTCAAAAGGCAAAGTGAGGTTGTGCTTATCTCCTCTCCCACTTCCTGGCACCTCTGACCTCCAACCTTGGTTTCTTTGCGGTACCTTTGTGCTGTGTGAAGACCTGGAGTCATCTTTATCTAAAACTAGTTCGGTTATTCTGTTGGCACTTGAAGGAGGAGGGCTGGCTATCAGGGAGAAACTGGAGCATAATCATTGCATTAGCGAACACTTATCGAGCACCACTGCATGTGTTAGGTACTTGACACTGCCTCTTCTCCATGACCCCACAAGGCAGGCACCTCTACTTCATAAAGGAAAAGACTGAGACCCACGGAGGTCAAGTCACTTATCCAAGATCACAGAATGCGAATGTGTTGGGGCCAGGATCAAAACAGAGCTATCAGATTCCAACACCCAGGGGCCTTCCTGGGTGGCTCAGTCAGGGTAATAAGCCTCTGCCTCAGGCCCAAGTCATAATCCCAGGATTCTGGGATGGAGCCCTGAGTTGGGCGGGCTCCATGCTCAGCGGGGAGCCTACCTCTCCCTCTCCCCCTGCTCCTGGTCCCTCTCTCACAAGTAATAAAATCTTTAAAAAAATAAAATTTAAAAAAAAAAAAGATTCCAATCTCCATTCTCAACTCCCCGGAACATAAAGCCATGGCTGAGGAGGAGAGGTGACAGGGAACCAGGAAGACAGGAGGGTGCCAGGAAGACATCATAGAGAGGATAGAATGGGATCAGGCCCGAGGAAGCTACGAGTGCCCCCTGGAACCATCGAGTGGGTCACGTGGCAGGACCTCAGGTGCCAGCCCAGATGTCTGAACTTGCACAGGCAACCAGGAGCCAGGAAAGAAGCACAGGAAAACATGAACTGCATGAAAGAAAACTGTGACATTGCCATCTTTACCGACAGAACTCTCCTGTGGATAGAACCTGAACTAGGATGCACAGAACAGCACCGGTCACTAAAAGAGCAGAGGCTAAAAGCTCGGCACGGGCAGAGGGGTGCTTCCCACCACGGTCAGCAAGCGCGAGCACCATCAGCCTAGCTGCTCCTGGTCTTCTCACTCTCGGATCCTGTTCCCCAGAACACAGCACCAATTATCTCTTCCAATTAAACCACCGCCACAGGATACTAAACCCAATGACACAGAGCAGCAGCAGGATGCTCACTCGGCTCCGGACTGGCATTTATGACTCTGATTAGCAGGAAGGCTGGGTCTCCTGCTCCCCATGGCTCACCCGAGGAACCTAGGACGGCAGGTGAGCCCAGCAGGACACTCCAGCTCCTTCCTTTTGCCCCCCAGGGCCCCCCCACCCCTGAGCAGGGGCTCTGGAAAGGGCAGAGGGTCACTGATGGCAAAATCCAGAGAAGCCAGGGCTCATTCACCTTCACGTCTGCTGTCCTGCATAGCAAGACGGCCAGGATGCACCAATCCCAAAGGGGGTTTTTTCCCCACCTACGGTGCAAAACTTACAAAGCAAGCTGCAGGCATTTTGTGAGCTAAGAGGTTCCTTAGCTGGTAGGAGGACCAGTTGACGGGATTTCAGACCATCCTTACAGCAGGCCTCTGCGGCAAGTGTGATGTTACCTCCCCTCCATGTTAAAGATGGGCAAACCTAGGATTCAGACGGACATGGTATCCAGCCCCAAAGTCTGTACGTCAGAGCCCCATTACACCATGGCGCACCGTGAACATAACACACATACATTTTATGTAATCCTAGACTATCTACAGGGAAGTTTTATTCACCAAGAGGGTCCGTGGGGGCGTAAGGAGGGCAGGGAACCAGTGATAGGTGCTAACTTATACTGAGCACTCGTGAGCGGGGCCTAGGCCTAAGCTTCGTACACCTGTTAATTTTCATGTTCATTCTTCCAATGACCCTGTTATCATCCTCATTTTGCAGGTGAGGAAATGGGAGACTCAGGGATATTAAATCACTTACAGTTACACAGCTACAGAATGCTGGAGCCGGATATTTAGCTCTAGGGATGGCCACTCCGATGCCCAAGACCTTACCCCCTGGACTTTGTGGAAGCCGCTCCTACGACAGACCCACCCCAGGCCCGAGTTCCTATGTTCCCAGGTGCTGAGACAGCCAGTCGGCCTCCTGGTGGAGGCAGGGCGGGCACTGCTTCCATCCCAACAGACACACGCAGCCCTCTCCTCAGCCTGCCCAGCCAGAGGGTCTGTTCTCCCAGACACCACCTGCAAGACTTCCCCTCACTCCCTCAATGAATTCATCCCAATGGCTGAAACTCCCTTTCCGAGCAAACCACAAGTTTTCATTTTCATTTTAGCTGTCATCTTTTTTTACTTTAAGATTTTATTTATTTATTCATAAGAGACACAGAGAGACAGAGACATAGGCAGAGGGAGAAGCAGGCTCCCTGTGGGACTCGATCCCAGGACCCCAGGGTCACACCCTGAGCCAAAGGCAGAAGCTCAACCCTTGAGCTACCCAGGCGTCCCTCTCCTGGTGATTCTACGTTAGGGGAACAAACAGTAATTGACCTCCATGGTTTACAGATACTGCAAATGAGATTCCAAGAAATTAAGCCACACCCTGGGTGGTATAGACATTTGCTACACAGGGGGACCCACGGACCAGCTGCAAGACCTAGAAGCCCCACTGCAGGCTTCCTGCCCACCCACCCCTGGCCCTGCATTTCAGCAAGACCCCAGGTGACCCGCAGGTGCTTTACAGTTGTGGAAGTGTTCATCTAGTGCACTGACTTTGGGGTCAGAAAAATCTGGGTTCCAGGTCTGGCAATATTATTTACTTGTAAGTGACCTAGAGCAAGCACTGCAGCCTGAAATCTCTCATCTGTAAAGCAGTGTACTTGTTTACAAGGTAAAGTAAAAGTAAATAAAATAATATAGGTAAAGCACTTGGCGCAAAATCTACTACCAAAAAAAAAAGGTGGTTGGCTGCACTGTCATCAACACTTGAAAGTAGAGCCCACCCAGTAGATCACCAGATCCCGCCTCTCGTCACCTTCACCTCTCTGGAACCCCGTGGCCATGGCCCTCCAGGACCTGTCTGATGTGTTCTCAAATACACAACTTAACACAGCATCATCCCGAGAGAACGCTGTCAACCACGCTTGAAGCCAAAGACACACTTGTGTGAGAAAGAGAAATGATGACTAATGGTGGCACTTAAACATTTTGTCAGCCAGCACCCCAAGGCTTTGCCCTTGAGCCTAAAGCACCTCACAATACCAGGTGCTTGGGTCAAAGACAAGGAAGATGGTTGGGGAGGGGTAGAGGAGGGACAGGCCGGTGATTCTGGACCCTGATTCCAACAAGCTGCCACAGCTGGAGGCCCTGAGGGCAGCAGAGAACAAAGGTCACTGCCCTGACCTAAGAATATCCCCATCAACACAAAATGTCCTTTACTTTCAGGGCCAGCAAACACAATACACTCAATTTCACAATGGGTGAGCCCTTCCAGGCACTAGAGACACGTACACAGACAAAAAGTAAAGGCCAGGTCTCCACAACAGGGTCCCAACACCTCTGCATAGATCAGATCCTATCCTGGCCTGAGTACCTCACTGCACACTTGGCCTGGAGTCCTGGTCAACTCTTGCCTCGCCTTTACTCATCTCAAGGCATCCCACCTCTGTCCTAAGAGGTTTCCGGCCCTGTACTGTCCACTTCACTCCCCAAACCACACCTCAGGTTCTTATCATGAGAGCCCCAGGTCTGCCGGCTGTCTCTCCACAGCTCAATCCTTGTTCGGCACCACTCCCCTGGTCAACCCCATACAACACATCTGACCCCACCATGCCCTTGGGTGGCTCTACTGTTTGAGAGTATAACCCACGGTCCTGCAAAGGCAGAGGCTCCCAGCTCCGCCCATCCACCCACTCTTGGTCTTCCGAGGCAGCCCTTGGAGTGACAGGTCTGGAGTTTGCCAGTAATAGTTGCTATTTGTCTGGTTTGGTTTTAACAGAAAGCAAACAGATCGGGGAGAAAGGGTAAGAGGCAGGACTCTCCATGCTGCCTTTTTATCAGCACACATATACCACAAACCAAAGATGGTAAAAATAAGGTGGCTCTTGCTACAAAGTCAAAATTTCTCCAACTCAATGACTGTCTTAGGAGCCAGGGCTTTTAAGAAACCTATTGTGAGGCAGAACCTTGCAACAGCATTCAGAATTAAGTCGTAAGTAAGTGAAGAAAAGCAGTCCTTTTACTTCAAAGTCACTTTTTCTGACCATAAACAGTATAAAAGATTTGTCACCTACTTCAGTCCCAAGCATTAGTTCTGACTCTTATGCTAAAAGGAAAAAGTAGGCCTGCTCTCCATGGGTGACAACTTACCATAATAAATGGTTTTTAAAATAACATTTGTTGGGGCGTCTGGGTGGCTCAGTGGTTGAGCGTCTGCCTTTGGCTCGGGGCATGATCCCAGAGTCCCAGGATCAAGTCCTGCATCAGGCTCCCTACATGGAGCTTGCTTCTCCCCCTCTGCCTGTCTCTGCCTCTCTCTCCCTGCGTCGCTCATGAATAAATAAATAAAATCTTTAAAAATAAAATAACATTTGTTGATACTAACTTGACATTGTGCAAAGTTCTGATGGTGATTCTAGGAGATAGCCCCCCAAAAATCTGAACAGTGACCATGTGGAGCTGATGTAACAAGTGGAGTTAGCTTCCAAAGGTAATTCATTACTTCTCTCATACTTGAAGGTGTGATCCAGATCTAAATTTATGTATGAAGATATCAGTTATTCAAAATGACAAGAAGAGCAATGTTCTTCCTTTCAGACCAGGAAGAAGGTTAATATATAGGCCAGGACTTATTTAAAATGGGAGCTAGAAAAAGTCCCAGTCTCCCGCTATGTTTCTTCATGCCTCTCTTCTCTTCCTCCCCCACCACCTTGTATAAATATTTACAAATATGAAGAGATCTCAATCTGTCACCAAGGACACCGAAGGGGTCATGACAACTGGAAAATAAGTCACCAGCCCAATTTTCGTAATCAGCTGACGAAAGCAGCAAACCTTTACATTTCCTTGATTTAAATCCTTTTTATCCCCCGTTGCTGGAAAAACCAGCAGGAACAACACCTAGCAGGTAGTACAGTCTGTGCCCTTGGATTTCAGAGCATGGTCCCTGGATCCGCAGCAGCAGCCCCACCCAGGAGGCTTCAGAGACATGCGGCATCCCAGCCCCACCCCAAACTGACGGAGTCAGAACCCGAATCTTACAAGATTCTGGGCAATTCCTGCACATTTTAGGTTCTGAGGAGGTGCTGTTTTCTGTGAGAACCTCAAAAGGCAGCAAATGATTTTTTTAAAGTCCTAATGAACTTTGTAGTTTTACAAAATAATAAAATCTCCTCTGGCTCTGGATTCTCCATCTCCTAAGAGAGAATGTATACGTTCTCCCGTGGGGCTTTTCCCTCTAGGCACCACTACCCTCCCTCTTTCTTCCCATAAATAAACCTCACTTTGGGGTTAAAAAAAAAGTAAGAGAAGACTAAGGAGGAAAGAGACAAATGCAGATATCTAGTCCTCTCGGAAAACAAACGTACAAGGTGGGAGGGCGCACGTAGAATTGCCAGGTGCTATGACCCCTGCCCCTAGACTGCACATCCGCTACATGTAGTCCTAGCAGCATGGCCATGCTCCCTGAAGTTTGAGAAGACTTAAGAATTCCCTGCTGCACAGCTCAGCTGCAAATATATATGTAAACAGAGAACAGGGGGTACCTGACACATCCCAGACAAACACCCAAACACCTCTGTTCCTATAAAGTCCCCTGTGCCCCCCATCCACACCTAAGAAAATCCTTATCACAGTTGGCTACTCTGATTAGCAGCTTTCCACTTATCTTCAAACTGCCAAGCTAAGTTGCCTGAGGCTAAGAGTGGCTTATTCATCTTTACACCCTCTGCGGCACTGCAAGATCTCGTAGACAGCGGGTGCTCAATCATTGCTGCTGCATGGATGTCTTGAGCTGTCATTGTCTCTGATGCAACTGCCCTATTTTTAGGTGGAATCAGAATTTATGACTCCCAGATTTCCATCTTACTAGATCGTTAGCATGCTTTCTATCTGGCAGCTAAACAAAATAAGGAGAAAGGTTACCCGATCTTAATATTTTCACCTAGGCCAAATAAAATGCACCAAGTATCTGAAGGAGTCTCTATGGAAAGTCTTCAACACTCCACTCTCTAAGGTTAAAAGACACAAAGGTTAGCAGGTTTGCTGCTCAGGGCGTGGGCACACAGCAGCCTCAGAGAAGGTTCTAGGTGCAATCACAGCTACTGCCAGCTTCCTTTCTTTCCTTCTTTTCTACTAAACATGTTTTGGGACTCCACAAATACTAGGCCAATGTAACAAAGGTTATTTTTTTTAAAAGATTTTATTTATTCATGAGAGAGAGAGAAAGAGCGAGCCAGAGATATAGGCAGAGGGAGAAGCAGGCTCCCCACAAAGAGCCCAATGTGGGACTCCATCCTGGACCCTAGGATCATGCCCTGAGCCAAAGGCAGGTGCTCAACTGCTGAGCCACCCAGGCGTCCCAACAAAGGTGATTAAGTCAGGGAGCTTGCCTCCAAAAAAATTTTCCAAAGGGCAGCGGTGGTGATATGATCACTCTAATAGCTTTGACAAATTAAGCTTTATTTGCTAAGAGCCCTCCCTGTTCATTTAGCATGATCACTGGAGCCTCGTGGTCCTCATGGAGGAGACGCACCCAGCTGTCCACTAAGCGCCGCAGATCTCCCAGACCAAGAATTCCAGACAACTAATTGAAGACACCAGCCTCTACTGGAGAGGGCCCACTGGAGAGGGGGCTGCCTCGCACCCTGGCACATAGGGCTCTCTGCCCCATCACAACCCTGCAAGACAGTCTTAGGGCCTCTTCAGAGGCACCTACGGTCACAGCATTTGCTCTGGGCAGAGAGCTACTTCTCTATGCTTCTCTAAAGAGCCAGCCGTCCTGCTCCCTTCAAAACAAAGGGTTCGGATGAAGACAGCCAGATTTTAAAATGAACTTACTTATTAATCAAATTCAACCTGAGGATATATTTTGTAAAAGGGAAAAGGGAAATGGGGTGGCAAACCAGGGAAGGAAATAGAACCAAGGGAGGTTTTGGGTGATGACTTTAAAGTCACCTCCAGCTAGTCCCAAGTAAGGGACCTATGTGGTGAGGAGCCTTTGTAGACCAGAGTGGGGGTGCATGTGGAAGAAGGTCTTCCCACGGGAAGCAAGAAGCAAAGTGCAGGGCTCCAGTGTAGACCAGCTGATGGTGGGCGTGGTATGAGATGCAAAGCCCTGAACACTTGCAGAAATGCAGGAGGGAGGGGGTCAGGCCATTTGCACACCCCGAGCTGTGACCCAGCTGCTGTTTCATGCTGAGGCCTGCAGGAAACAGGTGGTCAGTCCTGTGCATTCACATCCTGGCAGGAATGGAATTTCTGGGTCACGTCTGGGCCTCAGATTCTTCGGCCAGAGCAGCATTATTCTGAGGAGTTTTCCCGTGAAGGGGTCATCTGCCCCTACAAGTTACAGAGCTGGTTTTCCTAGGTACATTTTTGATGGATGTACTTGCTCATTCCTTCATTTTACTTAACGTTTACTGAACCCAGGTGGGAAAACTGATACGGGAACCTGAAACCAAATCAGGCTGAAGCTGCCCTAAAAATGAGTCTGCTCTCAGCAAAGACTTACCCACTAGTTAGATAAATGAAGGAGAAGAAACAGGTTTGGGAGTTTAGAGGCAGGAGATTAATCCCAGTTGGGAAGAGGACAGAGCTTCCCCAAACTTGACTGTACATAGTAAGAATCACCTGAGAAACTTTCCCTATGAGGTCTCTTCCTTCTCATAAAATTCCATGATTCTTGTATCTTCTTAGGGAAGAAGATGCCAACGACTTCCTTCATGGTATCATCATTTAAGATGGAGAGTGTAGGCTCTGACAGTAAATATAATAAAGATGTTCATCATGATTCTTTTATCTTGTAGAGAGTCAAGGAAATTTCGAATTTCAGAACTACAAAGGATTTAAAGCTTGAACACTGCTGCCTAGCTGGAAGGGTCTTTTTCTTCAAGCAGTGTAGAAGAGTCAAGAGGAAACACAGAAGTGTTTATAATCATATTCACTACCCCTAAGTGGCCCTACCTCAGAATTTAGTAAGGCTGCTGAGTGGAGCTTCAAAGGAAGCCCCAAATCACCCAAAAATAAGACTGGAATGAGAAGAGTTCCATCTGAAACCGGAAAGGGGATCGCATGCAGACATTCCACTTCCAGCGTTCCTTCCCTAGCGGAGATCTGCACCCTGTGGGACACCGTCAGGAAATGATCAGACACCTTACCCTTAGAGCAGTTCTGTTCTCCTCGAGCTCCCAGAGAACTGAAGGAGCCACAGAGCTAATTACTACCACTCAAGCATGAAGTCGAAGTATCCCCCAAATGCTTCCCTTTTAATAACCTAGGAGTTTTTAGATCAACACCCATCAGATACCTATTTCCTACCACTTTGGTCAGGACACACAAGGGTGACAAGGACCCTGAGGCCACAGAAGAATGGGTAAGGGGAGGAAGATGCTTTTCTGAATCACTAGGAATTATTGCTGTAGTGTTACAAGCAAACAAATGATAAATATCATTTTGGAAATATAAAAACAGCCCCTACAAAGAAAGAATTTTAATTAACTGAGAAGACCAGTTTGAATGCATCAAAAGGCTGAACTGGCAAGTATTAACTCTACATTATAAGAAAAAAAAGAACTTCTATTTTTGAAATGCATATACAGTAATAATCTAGGTTAAAAAGGTGTCGGCAAGCAGAGGTCCTACAACACCTGCTTTAATGAAGACATAAATTTCTAACCAAAGTGTGTCAACATGCTCCTCTACAGTGCTGTAAGAGCATATGTTATTAGACAATCTTTCTGATAGTACTGATTTGCTTAGTGAATTTCTTTTCTATGTAGTGTTAAGACCATTATGGTCTAGGGGCACCTGGGTGGTTCAGTTGGTTGAGTGTCCGACTCTTGATTTCAGCTCAGGTCATGATATCAGGGTCCTAGGATGAAGCCCCGTGTTGGGCTCCACACTCAGTGGAGAGTCTGCTTGAGATTCTCTCTCCTTCTCCGCACTTATGAGCACATGCTTTCTCCCTCTCAAAAGTGAGTAAATCTTTAAAAAAAAAAAAAGACTGTTATGTCCTAAATGTTTATAAACTTGGGATCTAGAAAATCTAAGCAAGTAAGATTTTTACTAAACTTCTTGCCCCCATAATTCATAATCATATTACTAAGATAAACAGAATATAGACAGATCAGTCTAACAAGCCGTGCACAGTCAGCTGATATTTAATGAGCACCTACTATGTGAAAGGCACTTTCACGTACACTCTTTACTAGCTGGACCCTCCCCAACTGCAGTGTGGGACCATCCCATTTTACAGATGGGGAAACTGCATGGTTTCCCTCTGGTCTCACTGCTGGGGGGTGGGTCAAGCTGGGATGACAGCCCAGCTCCCCTGACTCCTGGCCTGCTCATCCTTCTTCTACCTTCTGGCCAATTTCCCACCTAGCAATGGGAGGTGATGTGAAGAAATGCAGTCACTCCAGTTCAGTAGAAAGACTATCCTGTCTGATGTGATGGCTGTTTATTTTAAGAAGGCAAGAGCAAGAAAGGAGTCAGAAATGAAATATACACACCTTAAACAGTTTACTCTAAAACATTCATTCCTCAATCTTGTGATGAAGGGCCAAGGTCTTTTCTTCTGAGTATAGATCTGTTGACTCAGGTTCCACAGTCTTTCTACCAAAAACCACACCCGCAATGTCCAGTGCAACTTCCTTCAAGGAGAGTTTCATTACTTGTAGAGAGAAGAATCTTTCTAGATTTTAACCAGCATCATGCTCCTTCTTTATTTATGCTGATGCATCTCAACTACACCTAAAATAACAGGACTTTTTTTTTTAAAGATTCTATTCATTTATTTATTTTAGATAGAGGGATAAAGAGAGGAGGAAGGGGGAGTCGAGGGGGAGAGGGACAAGCAGATTCTGTACAGAGCCCAACATAGGGCTCGATCTCACAACCTTGAGATTATGACCTGACCCGAAATCATGAGTTAGACCCTTCACCGACTGAGCCACCCAGGTGTCCCAGGAAAAAAATTTTTTTAAAAATAAAATTGCTTTCCATACAAAACATACAACGTAGTTTTCAGAAAAACAATTTCTCTTCACACTCAAATTTCATCAGTTTATATAATACTTCATTTAATTACATAATCACAGAAAGCAAGTTCAAGTGGCAAAAAACAAGTTTGGAGGGGAAAAAAACCACAGCTGACCAGTAAGCACAGCACTCTTGGGAGGAAGCGATCACAGCCCTCCAGGAGCCTCAAGGGCAGACAGCAGCGGCCAGCAGAGGCCAGTTAAGAGAGCTTCTATCACACGCAACCATAAGCACCTTGGGGCAAATGCTTGGTCAAAGTTTCCATCAGAAAGCAGAACAGTGTCGGGGTGAAAGGAAAGGTGAGACCCAATCAACACGTATTCAAATAACCATGACTCTGGCAATTCCCGGGATCTCTCAAAGCTTTGATTCCTATAGTGTGAGGTTAACACAGTGTTTCTCATGCAGCTGCTGCAAAAATTAAATGAGAACATATAAAATCTCTCAGACCTGGTCTTGAAACACAGAACTACTCAACAAACATGACTTCCTTCTCTGTCTTATGTGCCTTTCTTCCACAGCACCTGGCAACATACTTGAAAGTGAAAGGCTGGGACATCTGGGTGGCTCAGTGGTTGAGCATCTGGCCTTTGGCTCAGGTCATGATCCTGGGGTCCTGGGATCAAGTCCCACATCAGGCTCCCCGCAGAAAGCCTGTTTCTCCCTCTGCCTAAGTCTCTGCTGAAAGAAAGAAAAGAAAAGAAAGGAAGGAAAGGAAGGGAGGAAGGGAGAGAGAAAGAAGGAAAAGAAAGAAAAGAAAGAAAAGAAAAGAAAAGAAAAGAAAAGAAAAGAAAAGAAAAGAAAAGAAAAGAAAAGAAAAGAAGGGAGGGAGGGAGGGAGGGAGGGAGGGAGGGAGAGAGGGAGGGAGAGAGGGAGAGAGGGAGAGAGGGAGAGAGGGAGAGAGGAAAGAAGGAAGAGACAGAGCAAGAAGAGAAAGAGAAAGAAAGAGAGGGAGGGAGGGAGGGGGAGAGAAAGGGAGGGAGGGAGGGAGGAGCAAGCTATGAGGATGAATGGATGGATGGACAGACAGATGGATGGACAGCCTGACAGATAATCTGTCTGGTGGAAGAACTAAAAACCCTTCAGTTTAATAACATGTTGGCTCCAATGACCCAAATATTGGAAGCTATATCCTGAACCAGAGTTTGTCCTACCTGAAGATGAATGAATTCTAATTTTACCAATAAGCATAGAGAAAAAAGAGGAAGGATAAAGAAACAAGCAGAAGAGAATGGCGAAATATCAGTCCTGGGTAAAACAACTGAGTCACTGGTAGGTAAATCTCCCCACCTCCCCTTCTTTCTGAATACAGTTATTGAGAATGAGGAAACACTAGCATGGATGTCATGTTTGCAAGGCATAGAGAAATGGACAGACGGCTAAATCCAGCATAAAGGTAAAATTATTTACCTTAGTTTTCAATAAATAGCAAGTCTCAAAATTAAAAAGGAAATGGTTCCAGAAGGACCACTATGTAGTTTGGTTTCAAGTACTACTTATTTGCTAAAAGGCACAGTTAACTGGGAAGATGTTTAAATCCTGAAATACAGCAGTTGCAGGATTCACGCTTTCAGTAGTAGAAGTGATATGAATGGAAAAGAGGCAGAAATGGAAAGAAAGGCCTCTAAGCATAGCATGTCTTGAGTTTTTTTTTTTTCTTTTAATGAATCAGAGAGGATTAAGCTTTCACGCGTTAGAGATTTTTGTTTGTTTGTTTACAAATGCTCAAAGTGCTTAAGAATACATTCCTAAAACCTGGGAGGGGACACTATACTCTGGGGAGAAAAACATTTCCATTTTAAACAAGAGCCCCAAATCAACTTACCCTTCACAGCTTCAGCTAATTCCCAACTTCTTTCTGATGACCCATCTTTGGTGGGTCCAACTAAGCTTTAAAACTATTAAGTCTACAGGAGTCTCCTCAGCTAATAACATAAGCATTAACTCACCCAATATGGGAATATGAATTTCTAAAGACAGCCTCACTCGTCTGTGTGTGTGTGTGTGTGTGTGTGTGTGTGTGTGTGTGTATATATATATATATATATGTTGAGAGAGAAAGCACACACAAGCCAGGGTTGGTGGGGAGTGCAGAGGGAGAGGCAGAAGACTACCTGCTGAGCAGGGAGCCTGATGCAAGGCTCCATGCCAGGACCCTAGCATCATGACCTGAGCCAAAGACAGCTGCTCCACCGACTAAACCACCCAGGCACCCCGTCGTCTATGTTTTCTCTCTTGTTTGCCCATCTGTTAAATGAGGATGCAGTGGAACCTATTTCAGTTAGCTGCTTTGAGAACCAAAGATACATCCTGTACAGTAACTCCTCGATCCTGCTATCATTCTTCTGCTCTAGATAATAAGCAAAAAAAAAACAAGGGTCTGGTCTCTGAACCATACAATTGGAAGATAGAAAAAAAAAATTGGTTAACACCTGGTCTTAATGAGACATCTTACCACCTGGTAAGGGATTAACTAGCCAAATCCTTCCAAAAGGAGCATTTGGCAATATAGAGCAAAAGCCATAAAAATGCTTGTGCCCTTGACTCAGTGAGTGACTCTACCTGAGGACCCTAACCTAGGGATAAAATGATGCAGAGAAATGCTTGCTGCTTGCTGCAGCATCATTTGTAAGACTGGAACGCTAGAAACAAAGTATAATCAACAGTAGAGAAATGGTTAAATAAATAACTGTATGCTCCTATGAGTTTTTCTATTCTAAGAATGAAAAAATTATTACAATATGAAAATTTAAACATTAAAATCTGAAAAAATATTACAATATGAAAATTTAAACATTAAAATCTGTAATGTTTAAACATTAAAAACATGTAAAATCTGAGCCTGGGTGGCTCAGTTGGTTAAACACTGGACTCTTGGTTTTGGCTCAGGTCACGATCTCAAAGTTGTGAGATCAAGCCCCATGTCCAGCTCCACACCTAGCAGGTAGACTGCTTCACAGTCTCTCTTCCGTTCCCTCCGCCCCTCCCCTTCATGTGTGTACACACACACACTCTCTCCCTCTAAATAAATTTTTTAAAACTTAAAAAATTAAAATCTGTAGCCAAAATTGGAGATCTTATATGTCATACATATATTTAAAATATTATGTGTTCACACAATTATCCTACATGTATGTATAAACGTATACATGAAAATATAGAAAAATATTCACAGAAGTACAAGATATTGTGCTAGGTTTTTCCAAATGGTGAAAGTACAGGTGATTTTTATACGCTATAAAAATATGAGTGCTCCGTGTCTTTGAAATTCTGTAAAAAGAGTTTATTTGAAAAATCAGGAAAAAAAAGTTTATGAAGTATGTGTGATGAAGAAAGAAAAAGTGTATTAAATGTGTCTCACAGCTCATTTCCATGAAAACCAACTGGAAGCACATCATTAGTAGCTAATGCCTGAACACAGAGAAAGAAGGAACAGAACATGATCCCCTTAAGGCCCACAGCTTGAGTTATAGTCAGCCTGGGGTCATTTCCTTTAAGACCCGGGCACATGGGTATTGTTCATTTTCATGTACCATCATTTGTGTGTTGGCAGGTGTGGAGTGGGGGGAGGGGAACCTCCCAAACCTCAAACCACATTTGAATGCAAAGCAGCTCGGTAGTTATAGATCACTTTGGTGGTTTCCCTGGCAACCTTACCTCTGTCTTCCCTTACCTGAGCTACAGATGAAATAGCCTTGGTCCTACAAAGGTCCCTGAGATCAATGCCTACAGATCAGCTAACCATAGCAGGATGCTTACTCGCGAAGAAATCCTAATTAACATATTTATTCACACCAACTTCATTCCACAACCATTTTAAAGAAGTGAATCATGAACGCTTTCACCATCTGAGTTCCAAACTAATTTTCATGTTACCAAAATTGAATTTCAGCATCATCTAAACATAATTAATCTTTCTCGCTAAGTGAAAGGAAAAAGGAAATCAGGTTTAAGTCTCCAACTTTGCTAAATAATACCATATCTAACTGGAAAACCTCCCTCCAGACACATTGAACAAGATTTGACATCTGAACACTACAGACAGAATATTATAAAGAAACCAGTGGAACATTTCAAAAGGGATGGGGTAACTTAAGTCACCTATTTATGATTCAATAACTATCAGGGGGGTTTAAACATTTTGTGGAATTTGTGTCTTCTCCCTTCAAGAATGTCTGCCTAGATAAACTGAAAAAAAGTCAAGTGTGTCATGCACAGACTCACTCAACCATTAACATCTATCATGGATCTAAGTATAGCACGTCTTATGATTTTTTTTTTTTAATTAATCACAGCAAGAAAGCTTTCACTTACTCTGGAGATTCTTTGTTTACAAAAGCTCAATGTGCATAAGACGACGTACCTAAAACCTGAGAGGGGACACTACTCTGGGAGGAAAAACATGGCACCATGATAGACCTCAGGGACACCTGACCCAGAGATTAGCAGGTCTCAGGATAGCAGGTCAAATAGGGCAGAAGCACATGGGGCTCATCCACATTCGGGATGGCTACTGGAACCATGCCTCTGAGAGAGAGCAGCTACACTGTAGTATCACAAGCTGAAAGCACAACAATTTACCAAGTCAGGTTGTTGTTTTATTTTGTTTTAGCTAATTTCCCCAAATCTCGTTTTCTCCACTAAGACTCAGTACGATTTTCAATTTTAAGCCCAAACCTTTGACTTATTAAACTCTTTATCATGAGTGCCCAGAAAGTGAAAATGACCATGTACATCTTACTATTTTGAGCACTCTAAGCATTTTTTTAAAGATTTATTTTTAGAGATAGAGTATGCACACACATACTCGAGGGCAAGAGTGTGGGGAGAGGGGCAGAGAGAGAGAGAATCTCAAGCAGAGTCCATCCCAGGACCCTGAGATCATGACCTGAGCCGAAATCAAGAGTTGGATGCTTAACTGACTGAGCCAAGTGCCCCGAACCCTCTACGCTTTCAATGAAAACCTGTTGTTCATATTTCTAAACAGAAAAAAACCTTCACCTCAGCATCCGGACACCCAGTTTCCTTCTTTGGCCTGAGCCCAAGTGTGCAAAGACCTTCCCCCTTCAGGGCAGTAACACCACCGACTCTCACCCCATTTCAAAGACCGTGGTACTGTCAGGAGCTACTAAATGTAAATGCATTCCAATTGTTCCTGCTATATTTCTCTCCTTCTCTCCACTTACCTATTTAGGAAAAAATGAAGTATTTAAAATACGTGTAATGGATAGTGAAGTTTTTAAAAAACTCTATGTAACTTGTTTTTTGAAAGCAGTCTGGGCCATGTTGAAATCTCAATTTGTCTGGGCTCTTTCAGGGATCCAGGAATCTATTCCTTCTGGGTTTTCTTTCCCTCTTTCCTCTCTGACATGGTCAAGGCCAAGCTTGCAAGCTTATTAGTCCATTAACTCAAAGGCTGGGCTATCTCAGCTTCAGTCCATTACATATTAAACAGCTGATGGTCTGGAAAATGTGTAACAATGAATATAGCTGACATCTAATCAGCATTTCTGTGTAAATGAACAGAATAAATGATCAGATACAGGAAATCATTCTGCTGTTAAATCCATACTTTCATTATTTAAACAACCTGCAAGAAATTCAATGGCAAGATTCCCCAAACTTAAAATAGCACCAAGGTAATAATAGTATGCAGTATCTGGGTGTGACGGGAACAAGGTTTCTCAACTGCTTTAAAAGAATAAATGCCCCTGAGTTTTAAACTTTCCATATAGAATGCAATCATTAGAAAGCTATCACCCAGCACCCTGAAGGAAAATTTGTATCACCTATTTGCACTACATAAATAGGTTGTACAATTTACTGGATCATAGCTAATAGCTATTTTCCACAGTTTAAAAAAAAAAAACACTGCATCATTACACAGACCTTCTTTAAATAGAAGGAATTTATCTATATACTCAAGACTACCTCAAACCATAAATTCATATTATTTCTCTTTTACGTATGTATTATGTTATTCATTCAAATTTAAGATCTTTTAACAGAATTTTTGGCCCTTTATTATATATCAAAGTTTCTGTGCTTAACAATTTTTACTGTCAATAAAACAGGTCCTAATATACAAAAAAAAAAAAAAGGAATATGTATGTGTGTGAAGTGCTACCATTCTTCCTATCCCCATTATCATGTTTTAGCCAATTTCAAAAGTACTAAGACAATTTCTCATTTCTTCATATTGTTACAGCTGATATTATCACAGCCACCCACACTCTCATCTCAGACTTAGGATGCAGGAAACAAGAGCCACCTTGACCTCAAACAGCAGCCATTCCTGGCTCCTGACTGGGGGATGTTTCAACACAAGGAGTCTCCCTCCAAGGGCTGCAATGAAATGGACATCACAAGGCTGTGAGTTTGCCAGGATGAAAAACACCACTGGTCATCCAACACCTGTGCAGTCCATGTCATATGCGGTTCGACACAACACTACCCTCAAGGACCTTCTACAATATCCAACTTCCATGAGAAGCCCCTCAAGCAAGCATGGATCCTGATTTAATCTTCCCCAAAACAGTTACTCTTTCTATCTATTGTGAGCTACCTGCCATCATTCTTCAAAAAGTTTAAGAACAGTAATAAGTAGCCATTTCCATTCAGACTGAACCCCGAATCAGGAGCTCGCAAACCACAGCCATCAACCAAATATGGCCCACTGCCTGTTGCTGTAAATAAAGTTTTATTGAAACACAACAGGTTCATCCATTTAGCTATTTTCTACAGCTGCTTTTGCTCTACAAAAGCAGGGTTGAGAAGCTGCAATAGAGATCTCTCGAAGTTTGAAATATTTTATTCTGTGGCCTTTTAGAAAAAAAGTGTGCCCTAAATGGTACAAAGCACTTAACCGTCTAGGAGGTCCATAACGTTATCAGCAGGAAGCAGCCCTTACGTAACAATGCCCTCATGTGCTGCAGAGGACCAAGAGGGCAGGGGCTCTGCGACAGGGGCTCTGCTTCTTGGCAGCCTTCATGACAACCACATATGACTCTGGCAGGTCTCTGCTCCTTTGGCTATCCCATTAGGGTGTCGATACCTACTTCACACAGCTGTCATGAGGATTGGACATGATGACATATATAAAAAGCCCCTACCTAGAGCCAGGCCTGGTATTCCTCAAGGAACTCTATTAACGCCAATGACCTACCACCTGTCCTTCACCAACCATGGTGATCTGAGTAAGAATTTAGTACTAAATGTGAATCCCTGAGATACCTTCGAGTCATTTACGATCCTTATTTGCCTTGATCGCAAAAAAGGATCACAGACTCAGAGCCGTGTAACCCAAACAAAAGATGCAATGCCCCCTCTTTGTTGAGTCACAAAAAGTTATAAAGACTCAGGATTTTATGTTCTTATGTTTGGGGAAAAATACTGTGAACTGTTCCTGGATGGAATCTTTCCATACCAAATTTCAGGCAGCTTGTGGGAAAGACCCAGAGCGTAGCCACCTAGAGTGGGTCTTTGATCACTGTGTTTAACTTTATTAATAGAAAGGAATTTGAACAGGGTATCCCCAGACAGCAACAAAACCACACCATGGAGTAGCCAGAACTGTGAAGAGAGGACGTTTCCAAGGGCTGTGAGATCCCATTCTTGTTGCTTCTTGCTGGTAGGAGGTGTGACTCAAGAGCAACACAGCCAATGACAAGAAACGAGATCATCAGGACATGGTGAGGGGAAGGTGCCTAATGTGGCCACATCATGACAACGTCCCAAGCTGGGGGCAGCCACATTTCCTCAGCCCCCTCTCCTGCCCTCCCATTCCAACCCATCTCCTCTGACACTGGCAAACCAAAACCAGGCACAGCCTTCAACCACCCCGGGGTCTCCCCAGACCTTACCTTCATGCATTTCCTTGCTTCAGGGCAACTGATCTTAAATGCAAATCCCATGAGGTGGGCACCGCAGGGTTCAGGTGTGAGTTTTGCAGCTGGGGAAACTGAGACTCAGAAGGAGTTGTGGCCTAGTAGCAAAGTCATAACCATGTGACTTACCTACCACTCCATACCCAACCCAGGACCTGGCAAGTCATTGGTAGTTGACATAGGAAGCTAGTCAACAATTTTTTAGGGCCTAAATTCAAATTCCAACTCTTCCATCAACTAGCTGATGACCTTGGGGATGTCAATATACCTCTCTCTCTGCCCAAGCTTGTTCATATGTGAAATGGATGTAATGGCAATGTACCACACAGAGGTGCGGTGAGGCTTCAATGAGCTAATGTGAACATGTGAAGAGCTTAGGACAAGGCTTGGCCCAAAGCAGGTGTCCATTTACTGCTGGCTCCCATCACTCACTGGATTGAATCTACTTGGATCAAGCCACATCTCTGGATCACTTTTTGCCCTTCTCATTCACATAGCCATTCCTCAAACACACATACAGAAATTTTTTAAATTATGACCTGCGAAAAGCCACCTCCTAGGATGTCAGTATTAAAGCAGCAGGCAACAAGAGCCTTTTTCAGAAAGACATCTGGCTTAAGCTGATAACATGCCACAAAGTAAGCCGATAGCAGCAGCTGGTCACGTGTGCAAGTCTAAAATGAAAACTTGAGCCTACCATGTCCACTCAAAGAGCATTTCTTTAATACACTCAGCACACTCACATAAATTACACTGAACTGTTCTCCCTGCCCCTGGCTACCAAACACCGTCCCCATGGCCTTTTTTTTTTTTTTTTTTTTTTTTTTTTTTGCCACTGACAACTCCAGCTGGGAACATGTGACATTAAAAACATTTCTTTAAGAGTTCTGCCCTCTAAATAAAGGCTGCTGCTGATTCCTAGCTACACAAGGGTCCTTCTCTGAAACCACAGACCAGATAAAGAACAATGCAAGAAAGCCTTCATGAGAAGAGAAGTTATTTCAGCTGTTCTGGGACATGACTCCCCACCAGGTCACAGAGCCCCAGCCCACACCCAGCAGGAAAAAAACAAAACAAAAAAAAAACCCTTGCTCAGGAAGAAGTTGCTAAATCATCTGAGGCGCTCAACGACAGGAAAATGCACTGAGTCGGGGTCACCCTGACCCCCGACTTAGGGGACCCAGGGACTTCCTGTGTGCTGGGCTTCATCCTCTCCAATCTCAGGGCTGCAGCACACTCTGTCCCAGAAGGAGAGCTTCTTCCGTGGTTCTCTCAGACCCCCATTCCTCCTTGGGGCAGGGTGGTAGGGGGGCAGGGAGGGACCCATTCCTGGTCTGTCAGAGAGCCCGATTCAGTCCATTTCATTTTCCTTAAAGAATTTTCACTCCCCAGCTTCCAAACTCAGTTCTAAGGCCACCTCCCTTTCCGGGCTGCTTCCACAGGCTTCAATCACTGTTATACTCCCCTGTCCACTAGGAATCACAAACTCTGTAATAACTGGATGGGAATCAGGAAACATCTATTCCAACTTCTGACCCTGTATAGGAATTTCTTCTCTACGTTAGCACCATCCAAGAGAAATATAATGCAACCCACAAAGTAAGCCACAGGAGTAATCTTTAAATTTCTGGGGCCATGTTACCATTACAAAAAACATGAGGGATTAATTTTCATAATATTTTATTTAACCCAATATAGCTAGAATATTGTCATTTCAATACGAAGCCAACCTACCGATCATTTTATGAGATATTTTAATTCCATTTTTCACATCAAGTCCTCTAGGATCCAGTGCATATTTTCCACTGAAAAATACATCTCAATGCAGACCAGTCACATTTCAAGTGCTTGACAGCCGTTAAGTGGCCAGTGGCTACAGTATGGACAGGGCGGTTACACCATTGTCTGTGGGCATTCCCAGTGCAGGGGAGTGTGTTCCTTCTAACAATATACAGGAAAAACACAATTCCTTCCTACACAGCACACATACATCAGTTAGCAAAGGCTACCACAGGTGAGAAACACAGGGCATACACACAGACCCAGCATTTCCCTGTTAATTCACTAGAACAGGGACTTTAGAAATCCTGTGGCACAACATGACAGATGAGAAGATGGACACCCAGAAAACAAATGTGAATAACCTGAGGTCACACACAGATGAGTAATAGCAGAGGGAGGCCTAAAATCTACATGTCTAGTCAAGGGTTCTTCAAATGTTAAATATCAAACACACACATACACACACAACACATACACAGGCACAAGCATGTATCTATTTACTTGGTTACCACTGTCTGCAGTCAACGCATACTTCAAGATTTAAAGTTAAGGCTGTTGTAGAAGGCAACACAACTCTCCTCCCATCCAATAAGCCCCAGATTTCTGAGATCTAGGAAATGCAGCAGAATCTCACCAATTCAGTCTAGCGTTCCATTTCCCACTTGGGATGTGAGGAATAGCATAAGAAAACAAAAACAAGGAAGATAATCACAGCCATACCAAAGCATGCCTCTTAATTGGAAGTCACGTAAACAGGTGCAGTATGCCTCTATCGTAGAGGCTCTTAAGACATATCCACTCCTCCCTTCCACCTCCAATGGACACATTTTACAACAGTGAACCCTGGGAATCTTACAAAAATGGATCGTAACCTTGTAACGATTGCTGAAAAGCGCTTCTAAAGAATGATCTGAGTCTGTTTTAGTGAATCTCCACATAAACAACCTGTAGTTTGTACACCCTTCCCCACCCTCATACCTGTGGTAGGTTACCTATCACCACTGTGATCTTATTCATTCTGTGACTTGACTGCAGCAAATTCTTTACTCATGACCTCCTATCAGTTATCCACCCATTTTGGGACAACTGTCAAAAGAAATCCACAGATTAAAACCTCAAACATACTCAGTTCTGTGCACAGACACATGGGGCTGGCCTACCTCTGGAATGCCTGGATGGGACACATGCAGGAGGCAGGTGGGAAAAAAACTGGGGTAGGAATTCAGAAAAGTGGATCTCATGAGAAAGCCTAGATCAATTCCTGTGCCAAAAGAGGGAAAACCAATCCTCTGTGGGATGACAGCTGATTAGGACCAGTCCAGAAAGGTATCAGCTCAAAGTTATGCCTAAAATATGTGGCTTAGTCTGCCATCTTGAAACAAAATGGTTGGTGAATAACTTTTCATATACTACATCTTGTGTAAGTTTTTATTCTTTACAACTATGTTGATAGAATATCAAGGGAAAGGATGTATGTGCTAGCTTTTAAAAAAAAATACAAAAAAGACCTCCATAACATTTACTTTGAATAAAAATACCCCTTTTCTTCTACTTAGGAGATACCACAACAATGACTTTCTGTGATGATGTTGGGAAAGGTCTGCAGTCAACAGAACCACTAGAAGTAACTTATACACTCAAAGAATGCTAAAAACTTAGAAAATCTTAACTCACTGATCCCGAGTGCCCATCACAAGGCAGCTGGATAGCCTTGGCTGCAGGGAAAGGCCTCTTTCCCATCACAGATTCTCAGGCAGAGCAGCAGAGTCTCAGGTTATTTACATTCCAGAGCTTCTACTGCCAAGCGGATGCTCCCGGAAATATCTTATTGCTACCCCACATGAGGGTAATGAGGTGTATCATCGTCACTGACCTGCCAGCTAACAGAGGAGGCTCGAGTCCTAAGAGAGGAAGGACAGGCCTGAAGTATTCCTGCAGACAGCTGCCAGTAAAATCCCGAGGATGAAACTCTTTGCCAAATGAACTATTAACCTATTTTTAAATGTTTGACCCTCTTGTCCCAGCTAGTTTTCATTTTAAAAAATTGCGTTCTTAGGAAGGAAAAATTCACTGTTTCGAGAAGCATTACAGAAGCAAATGTTCCCATCTACTCTCTCACCGTCTGTCACTTTTCATGATGAGAATAATAGCGTCTAAAATGTAAGGCGCATTAATAAATTATATAGCAGGAAAGTTCTTCCCTTCCCATTGATAAGAAATGACAAATCACAATTCTGAAGAATTTTGAGAAAAACAAGAGTTTCATAAAGTGTCAACAAAGATTCACACTAAACCCCATGAAATATATTCTTATGTCAAGAACTCCAGGAATCGAGATACTTTACCCTGACCTGGCTCAGTCACTACTAGCAAGGTGACCTTGCCAGCTGGGTACGCTTCTATGTCCCAGCTGCCTTCCTAAAAAAAAAAAAAAAAAAAAAAGAGGACCTAATTCACATGACTATTCTGTGATAAGCATAACGTGACCTATCTAGAGATGGTCCCCAACTTACAATGGTTCAACTTATTATTTTTTTTGAACTTTACAATGGTGCGAAAGTGATACACATACATTAGAAAACATACTCTGAATTTTGAATTTGGATCTTTCCCCCAGCTAAAAACATGTAGAACAATCCTCTCCAGCGATGCTGAGCTCCTGGTCAGCCATGCAATCAGGATGGTCAACAACCAATAGGCTGACAGCCCTTCTGCACCAGTACAGCTGTTCTGTTTGTGACTTTTCATACAGTATCCAATAAATTACATGAAATATGCAACACCCTATTATAAAACAGGCTTTGTGTTAGATGACTCTGCCCAACTCTAGGCTAACATAAGTGTTCTGTATGTATAAGGCAGGCTACAGTAAGCTAGGATGTTCCGTAGGTTAGGTGTATTATGTGCATTCTCAGTTCATGGTATTTTCAACTTGTGATGAGTTTGTCAGGACGTAACACCATTTTAAGTCAAGGAAGATCTGTATTAGCAAACATGATAACCAAAGTCTACAGGTCTTCGCAGCATACTTATACTTCTCATGGACCCTATGCAGCACCTTCTGCCCATTTTTGACAATAACACCCTGAAGCTCAAATAACTTGCTCAAGGCCACAGAGTCACAAAGTAACAGAACAGGGTGCTGGGCTCTAGTCAACTATGATTGAAACCTCTAAGAATCTAATAAGAATGCTTAAGGATCAATCATATTCTTCATCATCAAACAACTTCCCAAGTGAAGCACTACCCTCCCATTTCTGCTCTGCAGCCTATAAAGAGCAGAGCAATACGTGGACCAGAAAATGATGCACTTACAAGCCAGGCATGCTAAGTGCAGCCGCCCTGTGGCTCAGCCCAGGCGTGGACACTTGCCAAGAGGGCCATGTGAGCCCTGCCTGTGTACAAAGCAAGTCCACCACCCACCCCTTCTAGGGAAATGTTTGTTTGTTACCCAAATCACTGCAAATGATTCTAAAAGGCAAGATGGTCAATGACATTCTGTTGCAACAGTCAGCTGGACACTGAGAATGGCATTTCTGAGTGACTGGGGCTTTTGACTTCGCTTTGAAGATATGGTGGTCCATGGGATTCTCAAGAGTAGCCAGGTGGCCCTTCCTCACCTCAGCAGAGCAGAGAGGGGTCTCCACCGTGGCCTCACACAGGTAAGAGCACTCAGAGCCCTTGACAAAGACAAGAAAGACTCCCCCTCACACCATGTGCCAGAACACGGACTAAAGCTTTCTGCCTTCAGAGAGGGACACCTGGGTGGCTCAGTGGTTGAGCATCTGCCTTCAGCTCAGGGCATGATCCCAGAGTCCCAGGATCAAGTCCCACATTGGGTTCCCTGCACAGAGCCTGCTTCTCCCCCTGCCTATGGCTCTGCCTCTGTGTGTGTGTGTCTTTTGTGAACAAATACATAAAGTCTTTAAAAAAAATAAAATAAAAGCTTTCTGCCTTCAAATAATTTACCACTGAACCGTACAAGAGAGATTCCTACAACCACCCATGGTACATCTTGGAGAGTGTTGGGTGCTGTGAGAGTGACATAAACTAAATAGAGAAGGGGCTGTTACTGATTAGATTCAATTAAGAGATATTTAAGCATATATCAACAAATACAATGACAGGACTTTACATTTTTATTCAAACAAAATGACATAAAAAACATTTGAGTCAGGGGCGCTCAGGTGGCTCAGTTGGTGAAGCATCTGATTCTTGATTTCAGCTCAGGTCGTGGTCTCAGGGTTGTGAGATCGAGCCCTGTATGGGGCTCTGCACTGGGCATGGAGTCTGCTTGAGATTCTCTCTCTCTTCCTTGACCTCTGCCCCTCCCAACTCTTAAAAAATAAATAAATAAAAATAAAAGATATTTGAGTCAATGCAGGAAAATTAATAGTGTGAAGAAATGACTGTTAATTTTGTTAGAAGTGATAACAGTATTGTGGTTATAGGCTGTTTTTTTTTTTTAAACTAATCTGTCAGTGGTTCCTGTTTAAGTGTAGATGGGTAAAATCATTGATGCATTTTGCTTGAAGATACTGCAACACACGAAACAGGAAGGTCATGCGTGTCTGAAAGTAAGCATAGCAGCAAGCTGATGGTTGTCAACCTGAGTAAAGGGTAAATGGGGTTTGTCAGAGTATTTGGTCTCCTTTTGCCTGTTTAAAAATTCCCATACTAGGGGCACCTGGGTGGCTGAGTCAGTTAAGCATCTGCCTTCGACTCGGGTCATGATCTCAGGGTCCTGGGATTGAGGCCTGCGTTGGGCTCCCCACTCAGTGGGGAGTCTGCTTCTCCCTCTCCTTCTGCCGGTCCCCCTTTTTCATGCTCTCTCAAATAAATAAAACGTTTTAAAAAAATTCTCATACTAAAAAGTTTTTTAAACGAAGTCACAAAAATTAGAAGATATATTTCCTTCTTGACACATGTCATTTTAAAGGCAGAGTAAGTTTAAAAAAAAAAAAACGACATTTAGTCACAGATGGGCTGCATGTTGACAGAGGGTAGTTTCCTTTGCACTGAGCCAAAACAAAGACACAAAGGCTCAGCAGCAAATCCGTGCCAAAGAGCGTTCCAGGGTCACCCCAAGCCCACTGCACATGCATCACACATAAGGCAAGTATACACAGCCCCTTCCCCAGCCCAGATTTAACCAGGAGACAAATGCCTTCTAATGACACACAGGACCCCCGGGTGGTAACCTCCTTACAAGCATGAGACCCTCAGCTCACATATCCATTGCACAGGTGGGTTGGAAACCAGCTTAACCTCATTATTAACCCATTTCAAGTTGTCAAATTATAAGCATTATGAAATGAAGTCTTTCTCCATGTGTTATGGGCTGAATGTTTTATCTCTCCCCACCCCCCAAATTTCATATACTGAAGCCCTAATCCCCAGTGTGATGGTATGTGGAGGTTAGAGCCTTTGGGAGGTAAAAAAGGTTGTGAAGATGGAACCCTCATGAATGGGGTTAGTGAGTGCCCTTATAAAAAGAGACACAAGGGATAGGATTTTCTTGACCATGTGAGGACAGAGTAAGGAGGTATCCAACTACAAATCTCTAAGAGAGCCTCACAGGGAACCCAGCCAGCCAGCACCAGGTTGTCCCAACCTCCAGAACTGTGAGAAATAAATCTGTGGTTAAAGCCACCCAATCGGGATCCCTGGGTGGCACAGTGGTTTAGCGCCTGCCTTTGGCCCAGGGCGCGATCCTGGAGACCCGGGATCGAGTCCCACGTCAGGCTCCCTGCATGGAGCCTGCTTCTCCCTCTGCCTGTGTCTCTGCCTCTCTCTGTGTGTGTGTGTGACTATCATGAATAAATAAATAAAATCTTAAAAAAAAAAAAAAAGCCACCCAATCTGTGGTATTTTTATCATAGAAGCTCAAACTGACTCACCTTATCACCTTTGCATTATTTCAAATGAATGTGAACAAATTCCAACAGTTCTGAAATGTGTTATATATGATGATAATAATCTACCAGCTTGGGGCACCTGGGTGGCTCAGTTGATTGAGCATCTGCCTTCAGCTCATGTCCTGGGATCAAGACCCGCGTCAGGTTCCCTGCTCATTGGGGAGCCTGCTTCTCCCTCTCCCTCTGCCTGCCACTCTGCCTACTTGTGCGCGCTTGTGTTCTCTCTGTGTGTCATATAAATAAATTCAAAACCTTTTTTAAAAACTTTAAAAAAATAATCTACCAGCTTAATTCTGACAAATAGTTCCTTTACAAGAACCTGAAACTAGTTAAAAACCTTGATACAGGGATCCCTGGGTGGCGCAGCGGTTTGGCGCCTGCCTTTGCCCCGGGGCGTGATCCTGGAGACCCGGGATCGAGTCCCGCGTTGGGCTCCCGGTGCATGGAGCCTGCTTCTCTCCCTCTGCCTCTCTCTCTCTCTGTGACTATAATAAATAAATGAAAATTTAAAAAAAACAAAAAAACAAAAACAAAAAAAAAAACCTTGATACAACTAGAATTGTGGATGATCTGAGATGAAATGGACAACTTGCTATGAAAATTACCTTTCTGTCCTGCTCAGAACAGTTATTTCTCACATTAGGGTAGCTTTAAAGAAATAATAGCCAAATGGTATCAACAACTATAGTGGTTTAAGAGTTCAGAGTCTGTGTATCTGCCAGCTATGGTTTATTATATTTCCCCCATGACTCTTGATCCATTTTAGTGACTCACATCTCAGGAATAATGATATATGCATGCATGCCTTTACCTGATAATATCAGGAAAGTTTCTCCTCAAATAAGGTGAAACAGTTGGATCACAGCACATAGATCATTACTCTAGGCTTATTCCAGAAAAGCTACCTAAAAGTCACATGGAGCCGCTTAGCTCCTTTCTCAAGAGATTAAAAGCTAAGAACCATGATTTGACTCCAGAAGCAAAGAGCCAAACATTTAAATCACATTGTTCCCACTGGTTAAATTATAAATTCCATAGAAATACTTTGGAGGAAACAGACACAGTACAATTGTCATAGCATCACACCAAAGGGAACCATGTAAAACTACCCCAGTCATCTTCTGGATCCTCTCCCTAAGCAGAGACACGGAATAACACCTGGCCCACCCCACTCCCACCTGGGTGCCCTCCCAGCCTTCTTACAGAAACCTCTCCCAGCTCCTGGATCAAATTTTCCCTGGGATTGGTTTTCCAGGGATATTTCCATCTCAGCCAAGGCCCTTAAAGGGAAGGATTGTGATTCACACATCTTCAAATCAGCAGCATCTAGCACAGCGCCTGGTTCATGGCTGGCATTCAAATGCCTGCTGAGTGAACAGAAGGTAGATGGATGGATGAGTGGAGAACCCATAATCCTGAGGAATTAATAAAATATACAGGAAAAAACAGAATGCACTAAAGTACTGTGAAGACTTTAAAAGACAACCTGGACATTAAATCAACCTTAGACAGTGAGAGTGATCCTGAACATGGAATTATATGAGTCCAAAAAATAACTAAACAGAAATAGCACAGGGACATGCCACTATTGGGCAATATCCATCAGGGACACACCATTGTAAGGAGTGACCCATCTCCTAACTCTCGCTGTCAAAATCAGACTTTGTGATCCATTTCCAGTGGAAGCTGAGTAACAAAAGCCACAGAGTATTACAAGCAGTCTGTATCTTCACCTACTCAAAGGTAGCCCCTGCCTAAGAACAAATATGGCAGGTGGGATGGCCATTCTAACCAGTTAGATCTCAAAACCAAGCAACTGTCCCAGTGATATATTTGGACTCCAAGATAGTCTATACATGTGCATTAAAGAACAGAACCTGAAAAGCCCTACCTACAATGGCTTTGGGGTCAACTGTGCGAGATGACAAGGCGCTGGGCAGCCAGCCTAGAGTCAGGTTTCAAAAATGCACGATCACATGAACAATTTGGAATAAACTGTGCCACAGGAATGCAAGCCCTAGTACGGGGTGGCATTTTCACGAAAAGAAAGTCAACAGGGGAAGAGGGGGCAAGAAACCAATGACTCAAGGTTATAATTAGAAAGTATATTACGGTATTCAAAAAGAATTACACACACATACACACAGAAATGGGAGAGGCAATAAATCAGCAAGGCCTCCCCCACAAGAGCACGGATCACTACCCTACTCCTCCAACAGAAAAGGAACTTCCTGGCTTATAGCTTAACCCCCTGCTCCCACTGACTTGCCTAGACTGTCATGCCTCCCACTACACACCAAAAACGAGGCTGTGGCTCAGCAAGGGAATTCAAGCAGCCCCAGTATTTCCATGAAGGATGCTCCGAGAGCATATAATGTGAATGGTACCAAAATTCTCACTGTGGGGCAGCATGTACCAGTTCAGCCCAGGAAGCCCAGAACCCTTCCCTCTGATAGGATAGGATGTCCTTCCCCATGATATTCTGGTTCTCCCCCCAGTGAAGGCTGATTTCCCCACCCAGGCAAAAGGGTGAGGAACTGGTGCCCTAAGGCTGCTTTCAATCAACAGACAGACAGGGAGGCAACAGGAACAGTGAAAACCAGCCCCAACCCTACAGCAAGATGCCCGAGGGCAGGAGAATGAGCCAGGTCATTAGGAAGTTTATCATTCAGAACCTTCATCCCTGAGCAAAGTTTCAGTAAGAAAAACTCACTAACACATCTATGTTTTAAAAGATGAAGTCCACCTACTTTTCCAAAAGAAAGGGTAATCCTGAAAAGTAAAGAGCCTGGGAAAACAGCCCCCATAAACCCCACCACCCAGAAACTACTCCAAAATTACACATGTTTATTTCTTTCTGAGTTTTTTTGTCCTGTAAATGGATGGATATTTGTAAACAGCCCATGCCTGCATACACTGATAATTACAGTATCCAGACAAAGAGCTTCGTGACCCAATTCCCCAGTGCCCACCAAAGCACGGGTTCTTCTGTTTCTCAGGCTAATTCAAAAGGCATCTGCAGTTGGGAATATACATGTGAGCATCGGGCATGAAAACTAGACAGGCCAAATGGTCAGGTAGTGGGATCCTAGCAAAACCACGGGTACAGACACAAGCCAGAGCCTTCCCACCCCAGGTGCGGGGCAGCAAGGCTTCCTCCTGGACCCACCTCTCCCTACAAATGCCACCCGTCAAAGATGGGGCCAGGGAGGAACCTGGGCAATTAAATCAGCACAGCAGGGCCTCATAAGGGGTTTCCCTACTTATTCAAACTACCAAAGCCGTGTTAGCAAAGAGGCTGTTCACAGTTTGCTCGTCACACATTTAGAATCTATTACTCTTCTTTGCATTCATCTGTTTTCTGTATCTGCCTCCCCCTTTTAGACTGAGCAATCCTTAAGTTCTGGGACTGTGCTTTAATTTCGTGTCCACGGGGTCTAGCACATAGTAGGCACTCAAGAAATGATTACCATTCGGAACCATTCACATTAATGAGTTTCTTGCAGAGTGAATGTCAGAAGAAGCCAACATGAGCTTCTTTTTATATTAAAGAGAAAGCAAAAGGATCCACCCCAGTCTTAAGTGCAGGTTCTGCTCTTTAGCCTCAAAGTCAATGGGAAAGGCAAGGGTGGCTCTTTGGATCTATTTACCTCATTTGCTACTGAATAGCAAACCATTTACTGAACAATATTCCAGGGTGCCTCCCGATGGTATTTGGGAAGACCAGAAGCCCAAAGATGTCTGAGAATGAAGAGATGGTCTCCACATGGTCTCAGCACCTAACACAAACAGGCAGCCCCATCCATTCACAGTGGGGACTCCCGAAGCACCTACTGTGATGCTCCCCACTGTATTCCGGGGCCTGACCTGTGGCAAGCATTCAATACATATTTCTGAATGGTACTAAATGACAGCAGGGGACACCAAGATAGAGAGGGCTCCGGTTCTGCCACCGAGAAGCTTCTCCTTTTAATGCAGTGGTTCTTGGTCTAGGGCATCCATGAAAACTACCTGGAGATAGAGAGCTTTTCCAAAATAGTCAGGAGCCACGTTCTGCCCAGACCTCCTGAATCACCTCCAAAGACAGGGCCTGGCACACCTACTTTTCAAACAGCTACCCAAACGATTCTAATATGCAGTTGAGAACCCTTGCCCCACAGAGGGAAATAAAGCCATCATTAGCTTTATAAATATTGGGACATAGGCACAGGCAGAGGACAGGAGAGAAGCAGGTAATATATATATATTTTTTATTTGTAAGCATCAATGCTTCTCTCTGCCTGATAGCACTCTGCAGTCAGTCAGACAAAGCAGGCAGAGATCTGGGGCAACTTCCTAAGGGTCTAAGGGACTAAGAAATGTGGCCCCGAGCCATTTCTGATCCAAGGGGCAGCTGCTCACCTTTGGCTGGATGAGGATACTGGTTGTCAGGGCCCCGCCCCCAACCCCCCCCCCAACCACCACCAAGCAGAGTCCTGAGGCCAGGTGCCGTCTGCACAGCCTATGGTCCAGAAACTAGTGGCCTACAAGTATGTCTCTTCAGAGAAGAAGGAGCACCTGCAGCATGGCCATAAACTCCCTCTTGGGAACTAGCTATTAAGGTTTTTCTTAGGCCACCTGCTGAAACCTCATACTAAAGTGAACAACACATTTGTTGAGAAAGTCATAGCCTCAGGTGCCCTCTGCTCAAGGAGGCTTCCCACAAAGGCTCTGGCTAAGAGCTATACCTAAAGCTAAGAACACTCGTCCCCTGGAAGGGAGGACAATCCCCAGCACCCTGCATTTACTGGCCCATCCGCAGTCCCCTCCTCCCTGAAGTCTGCAAGTGCAGGGGCTCAGGAGGCTGCGAGGAAAAACCCAGGCTCACGTGTACACCATCCACCCCAAGTGACCCACCTGCCCCATCCATGCCCCCGCCAAGGTCAAGTGTAGGAGTGTCCCCACTTCTGCTTCATCCCACACTCCTTCATGCAGTAGGTTTTGTGAATGCTTTTCCCTTTCTGGGCTCCTCTGCCAGGTGATCCATTATTCACCTCCACACAAAGGCTGCTTTCCTCTTCCTCTTCCTCTACCTCCTCCCCCTCAAAGGGCCCTCAGAGTATCACCTTTTGCTATTTTGTCTTTGTCCATCCCAGTGTCCTTTTGTGAATGCCCTAGCATGTGCAAAGCATCATAGATATGAAGAAAAATAAGTTGTGGTCCCATTCTTCAAGAAGAACAAAGATACACAGAACAGAAAATTAGGACAGAAAATGCAATGACAGAAGTCAGCCAGGGTGTCAGGGGAGCACAGGGGAAAAGCACAGCTCATGGGAAGCCTCCTCAAGAGGCAGCGCCCGGCTCCAGCCTCTAAGTCAAGGACGGATCGGGGATGGCCAAGAGGTGTTGGCAGACAAAGGACAGACCATGAACTAAGCTTAGGAGCAGACCCGTGCTCAGGTCGGCGGGAAAGAAACCCAGACTCCTGAGTGTGACAAGAGGTGAAGTACAAGTGGGGAACAGCAGGGGAGGATGCTGGACTGGCAGGCAGAGGCCAGCGCCTGCACCACCACCCATTCTGGAGGCCTTAGGGTGCCACCCACAGCTCTGCTGGTCCTTTCCCAGGGCTGGTTTCATGACTTAGGCCACAGGCCTTAGCTCAACCTGTCATCAGAGGACAACCAAGGCAATGGCCCTAATTAAAGTGGCCGGAGACAGAGGCGTGGCCATTGCCTTCCGGCGAGGACCGTCTGTAGATAAAGGCTCCTCTACCACAAGGCCCAGAGGCCGAGCTCTCCAAGCGGCTTCCTACTGGCCTTTAATTTGGTAGCACCCAGCACTCCACTCTGAACCTGACCATTTAAGGTTACAAAACGTCTCTCTAAATGGTTGGGAGTGTGTAGTTCAGAGTAGAGGGTATGCAAGATTAAAGGCCACACTCGAAAACCGAGCCCTTCATTTCCCCGTCGGGTTTGGAAGAGGCAGATGACCACGGGGTTCTAGTATACCTCAAAGCGCACACATGCACACCCCACGATCACAAGGGCTCTTGCTCATCAGGAGACCTGGCCGCTCGGACATCTGCAAAATCTGCAAGGAGAGCTTTTTCCAGCTCGCTTTGGCTTACATCAAGCCATGAGTCACAACAGCCTCCAGGCCTGTCTCCCCCTTTCTATAAACACCACCACCACCATCAGCAACACACACTGAGGGGTGACTGTGTGCCCAGCGCTGTCCACCTGAACTCTGAGAAGTAGATGACCAAGTTTCACTGATTCTAGGCCCATGCCTAAACTCATTCTGTGCTCAATCCTTTTTCTCCCCATATTTTAATATCTCCAAAAATAGTACGTCAGACTTTCACTGGCAGGGCCTTTTTCTTGGAGGTAAAAAAGATAAAGGTGCAGCGTAACTATTTGTATCTGGGTTTGAGGAAGTATCTATTTTTATCTCCGCCCTCCCCACCCCCACCCCCCCATTGATAATGGACACAGCACATAGAGGGTAAGTAACTTGCCCTAAGGTAAACGTCCATACCAGGTAATCCATGGGGTGCCTTTCAGCACTTAAATTATTTGAATGCATGTGTACCCAAGAAGTAAGGCTGCCTTCCAAACCTGAAGACAAAAATTAGTCCTCCAGGGTTCTCTCTCTGGGATTCTTTAAAGATTCCTTTGCTCTATTCAACAATATGTTCAGTGTCGAATTCTATTTTTCTTCCTGAATCTATTCAATGAACACTGCAATTCTTCTCTTTTCCCATCTCTCTAGGCCTCAGTTCATAAAATTTCATCCAAAGTTCCTTCATTCACTTAGTCTCACCTTTGGACCTTTGCTTACTTTGTCTCCATCCTCATTCTGCACCCTCCTCCAGGAAGCCTTTAGTGATTTCCTCCTGGGTTTTCCTCTCTTTCTCTCTCTCTCTCTCTGACCTGTTTATCTGTATACATTCTACATTAAGCTGATCTCTCTGGGGGTGGACAGTGGGTCATATCCCTTAGCATATCCCCAGGGCCCAGCACTATAAGCCAATTCATGAGGGCTCGAAAAACACATGCAGAAGGAAGGAAGGAAGGAAGGAAGGAAGGAAGGAAGGAAGGAAGGAAGGAAGGAAGGAAGGAAGGCAGGCCTGTGTGTACAGCACATGTAAGGCATCACACTCTGGAACACATGGGCAAGGCAGCCATGCAAACTATGAACTCTGATACAAATGTGAAACAGGTGTTCCAATAATGTGCTGTGCAAGAACAATATAGGAAAACAATTCTCGCAGGAAGGTACACTGAAGAAAAATACTGATAGAAGTGGGAGGGACAGACAGGAGGCTAGGAGGAAAAAGTGGCAAAGGCAAAGGGGCATAGAGTACAGTCTTCCTAGGAATGATCTTGCACAGCATCAAGCATCCAGAGGCCCCTTGACATTGAGTGGACAGTTAGCCAGGTGAACGCACACCTTTCCAGGTAGGAGGTCACAGCTTTCATTACTCTTTGGAGGGGAGATGCAGGGCCCCAGGATAGAGTGCAGACAGGGGACAAGAAGGACAAAGGAGGGGGGAGGTCACACATTTCAGGATGAACCACCTGGCAGAGGGTTAAAGTGCCACTTGGCAGACTTTGAGCTTTATTTCATGGAAAGGGGGAGTCACAGAGGGTTTCAGATAGAAAAGTGGGTGACCAGATCTGGAATGCTGGAAGGAAAACCCATTAGCAGCACGGAAGCCGAGCAGGAGAGGAGTACAAGAGGGAGAGACGCAAGAGAGTGGGAGCGCGAACAGAAATCAAGATTTCCATTTAAGAAGGAACAGTTCAAATGAACCCCAGACAGAAGTCTAGCCCTGCTCACTCTATAAAAAGAAAGGAAAAGGGGATCCCTGGGTGGCTCAGCGGTTTGGCGCCTGCCTTTAGCCCAGGGCGCGATCCTGGAGTCCCGGGATCCAGTCCCACGTCGGGCTCCCAGCATGGAGCCTGCTTCTCCCTCCTCCTGTGTCTCTACCTCTCTCTCTTTCTCTATATCTATCTATCATCTATCTATCTATCTATCTATCTATCTATCTATCTATCTATCATAAATAAATAAATAAATAAATAAATAAATAAATAAATAAATATTTATAAAAAAGAAAGGAAAAAAAAAAGAGACCAAATCAGGGAGAAGGCTGGGATTCAGGTGAAGGGGAAAGCAATGACTCCCATTTCCTCATCTCTTAAAATGTCAGGTTCCATTGTGAGTTTGGGGTGTAGGCAGACCTTCCATGGAAAGCTCTTCCAGGGTGATCTGGAGTGTAGCGATCAGATGGGAAGAACTCCAGCCTCACTGGTTCAGACTCGTCACCCACACGGATACATTGGGGCAGGGCCTGAGGTTACTCAGAAAACACATTTTTGTAGATAGTACCAATTAACACAACAGATTCTTAGGAGATGTCAAACATTTAAGACCACAAACCCTCTTGAGTTGTAATGTGGTAGAAAGAACACTAGACAAGTGGAGCCCAAAAACCTGGGTACAAATCTCAGCTTTTTTAGGGGAGAATGGGAGTTATTATATAATGGGCATGGAGTTTCAGTTTGGGACAGTGAGAAGTTATGGAAATGAATGTTTGTGATGTTTGCACAACAATGTGAATGTACTGAACGCCACTGACATGTATACTTAAAAACGGTTAAAACTGGGAACCCTGGGTGGCGCAGCGGTTTAGCGCCTGCCTTTGGCCCAGGGCGCGATCCTGGAGACCCGGGATCGAATCCCACATCGGGCTCCCGGTGCATGGAACCTGCTTCTTCCTCTGCCTATGTCTCTGCCTCTCTCTCTCTCTCTCTCTCTCTCTGTGACTATCATAAATAAATAAAAAAAAAATTATAAAAAAAAATAAAAAAAAACGGTTAAAACTGTGGGACACCACAGTGGCTCAGTCAGTAAGTGTTCAACTCTTAATTTCAATTCAAGTCATGGTCACAGGGTAGTGAGATCGAGCCCCATGTCGGGCTTCACACTAGGTGTGGAGCCTGCTTAAGATTCTCGCTCTCACCCTCTCCTTCTGCCCTTCCCCTGTCTAAAAAATGAATTTTTAAAAAGTTTTAAAATAGCAAATTTTATGGTATGTATATTTTACCAGAATAAACAAACAATAACCCTGCAAGGTAGGTATTATTATCATTTCAGACAAGTGAGGAAATGGAGTCTTGAAAAGATTCTGTAATTAGCACAAGGATGCATAGCTGCCAGGCTACAGAACTGAGATTCAAAGGCTCCAGGGCTTTGAGCTCCACTGGTTAATTCTAGATCCAAGATGGCGCAAGGCAATCATCAAATGGGTTCCCACAAAACTGCTGAGCAGGCTGGAGGAAGATGGGACTTCTAACTTTCTCCATTTGGTTTTCTTATAGGCACAACCAGTTCCACATGCCACATCTTTTCCAGCATGTTTTCTTCTGGCCCTAAACCTACAAATGTCTTGGTGGAGAATGGCACTGTAGACAGAAGGCGTCACCAGATCTGCTTGATCCAAAAGACACAAAGCTGAGCTTCCACCCCTCCCCGTTCACAGCTACAGCAGGAATTCATCCCATCTCTTCCCCATTCTCGATAGCCATTTTGTTCCAGGATGGCAAAGAGACCTGCAAGGTCAACTAAACATATCCTGATGCTCTTCAGCAGCATACCAGATTCAGTTATGGGGGGGAGGGGGTAAAAAAAAAAATCAATACCTCTGAATGTGACCAAAAAACAAAAATGTAAAGATGCTTAAATAGGTTAAGTTGAAACCAAGACCTCCATGTATGAGGCCAACCAGTCAAAACTGACCACCATGTTGAAAATAACTCCTGTACCCAGAACCCTAACTCCATCCTTAGCTAGGGCCTCACCTGACACAAGATTTTACCAGCAAATTCTACAAAACTTATCAAGGTCTGACGTACTTTGTTCCTGTGATGTAGAAGAAATGCCTTTTGGTATACAGGGGCCCCTTCCCACACAGCTACGTACCTTCTGTGATGTTCCAGATATATCACATTCCCCATCAAAACTGCTGAGTGAACACAACAAGCCTTGTGGTATAGACACACATTTAGACTGTATCTGGCTGTTAAATTCTTTGCAAACTGAGTTTACTGCCACCGGATTTCATTTTGCTCCACTTGAAATGTGGAGCACAAAATGAATCTCTCGGTAAACACCAAACAGCAAAATAAGACCCCCAACCACCTACACACTCCCAAAATGCGACCCCCTAGGACACCGTGATAGCACAGTACAATTAGAGAAGGTTTCATCCCCACAGTTTAAGATTCTATTTTCTGTATAAATACTTACTCATTTTCTAATTAAACAAACAATTAGCAGAAAGCACAGCCTGAGAAACTGCGTGGGTGTCACCATCTTACTACACAGAGATATTGTGACAAAGGATGCTAACCAAGGGGTAAATAAAACGTGTTTAGCTCTGATGTTTGCACAGGCTGGGAAGACCTCACAGTCCAGCTTTTGCAATATAGCTTGCTCCAAACTTGATATACACCCTTTTAATGATAGACTCTTAAACAGAAAAACAATGCCTTTAGATAAAGCCCAGATTTCTTGGGCCGCGGTAGGGAAAAAAGAGCTAGTTAGGGAATATATTCAAGGCGATTAGTTTTGTTTGTTTTATAGGATGCTACTACAGTAATACAGAAGGTCCCAGTCACAAATGATTCAAAGACAATGAGCCACATATCTTTGGTTGGCTCTTACTAAAGTTCAGCATCCCTGTCTACATACACTCAGGGATACAAGGCAAAGTGATGACCTTTATAGCTCATGTGCTAAATCTGCTGGTTCCACTTGACTAAGCAAAGTTAATATTTGCTCTTCTTCGGTTAGTCCTGGTAAAAGAAAAACAGGTAGCTACAGCACTGAAGACTCCCTATACTACATAAAGGCAGATGGTACAAGCATCTCACTCCTGCCCTACTAATAGTATCCAAATAACATCGTCACAGAAGGATGTGTCTGCAAGCACAAAGCTATTTTTAAATTCATTCATTTAAAATTCTTCGTTCATCCATTCAACAAATCTTTACTGAATGCCAGGTACTGTGGATATAGTGGTCCGTAAAGCTCTGTCCTTGTGAAGCTTAAATGCCAGTGGATAGGAAACATATCTAAGAGCGTTCTCCGATAATAAGACTTTCATATAATTCCAACAACTATCAAACAGGGAATGGGGGGGGGGCAGAGGAAGAAGGATGGGGTATTTAACCCGGGGTGGGTGAGCACTCAGCAAAGGCCTTTTTGACACTACATTTGAGCTGAAACTTGTCCAAAAGTCTGGAGAAATACATTCCAGGCAGAGGGAACCTCAAGTGCAGTGATCCTGGGGCCTCCCATGCAGCCGTGAAGCCACTGGGGACTTGCAATTGTGTTTTACCTGCAAAGGCATCTTATAAATCGACTCGGAGCTACCACTTTAAATGCAAACGTGCAGGAGAGCTCAGCAAACATGATACACTTAGAACTGATGGTTTGAGAGGATAAAAATAAGGAAGTGGGCTTATGATAAACACCACTTGTAGAGCACCCTAGAGGCTACCAAGAGCATTCACCATATCATCTTATTTGCAAGGTTATGTCTGAGCAGTGAGCATCAGAGGTTAAGGAGAAGCAGTAAAAAGAACTGCTGGTGCTTAATTACTAAGAAAGCAATTCATCCTGTCTCTAAAGTGGTTAAAGAAGAAAACTCCAGAGACCGTAGATGAAAGAGGTGGCTTCAGGGCTCTCCTGCCTCAAAAGACTTCAAATCATCTCTTGAACATGGCTTGGGATATGAAGCCACGAATGCCGAAAGGCCCTGTCACCAAAACAAAACACACAGCTGCCATGCTCTGTGCAAGACTCAGACAGCCTTAATTTTCCACTGTGACCAGTTCAGATGAGACCTTCGAGGACATCTGCCTTTTCAGATTTGTTTTCTGAGGTGCCTCTGCATCTCCACTGCTGATTCATCAGGTCCAGATCACTCCAGGTCCATCACGTCAGGCTACCCTCCTTAAATACTTCTCTCCCCGCAGCATTTCTAATTTCAAGAACCTTCCACAGAGCCCTCCTCCAAAATCAGAGCTCCTCCTCTCTGTGCCAATCTCTCTTCTCTCATTGCTTCCAACGCACCTACTCTCCCCTCCAGAAGAGTCTCCACATGCCCTCATTAGTGCCAAGTTGGATACTACCCCTGAGACGTGGAGGCTGTCCTCCTCCTTTCTACCCAAAGTCAGTCCAGCAGGATCAGAAAAGTCACGTTTCTTTCATGAAGTCTTCCTTCACTATTCTCATCTTCCCCAGTTGCCTTGTCTTCTAAAACTCCACAGCGTAAGAACAGGGACACCCAGAATTTCCAAAAAGAAAGATAACTCCTCATAGGGAGCTGAGTGGCTCAGTTGGTTAAACATCTGACTCTAAGTTTTGGCTCAGGTCATGATCTCAGCGTCGTGAGATCGAGCCCATGTTCAGCCCAGAGTCCTCTGGCATGGGATTCTCTCTCTCCCCCTCCCCTCCCCCCCCCCCCAACTGCTCTTGCGCTCACGCTCTCTCTCTCTCTCTCAAATAAATAAATAAATAAATAAAATCCTTAAAAAAAAGAAGAAGAAAGCTACCTTCTCAGAAGACCAAAGTAAAGAGATTATTCCAAGACATTCCCATTCCCACTGGTGGCTCAAACTCTGGAGGAGGATTCGTGGTAGTAGCAAATTAGTTAAAGATGTCCCAAGTTCACGTTTGAGATTTTGTGACTGTAGACAGCTGACTTCAGATAACAGCTCTTGGACGAGGAACACCAGATAATCCCTTATACAACCACTATGTTAAGAACACAGCATCCCGCCCCAAGAAATACCTGCCATGATCAACGTCCATTTCTTTTATAAACATCACTTAAGGAGACTGAGATCCTCCCTTCATAAACACATCAGGATCAACACTATTTGTATAAGACAATAATAAGACAAAAGCTCGATTTTTGCTGTATTTAGTGACTTTACAGAAAAATTTGTGACCATCACAACACACACTAAGGCTATACGTCTCCACACTTAGTAAGTACTATCCTGTAGAAGTTTTAAAGAAATCAGGCAGTCATGCCCATACGATATACAGCTTTACGAATGTCAACTGGAATACATGCTTCATGATTGTAACAAAGAATGCTAATTAAAGATGTACTATTCTTCCCCAACATGTGTGGAGTGAAATAATAAGATGCACCCAGACAGTGAAGGGTACAAAGATAGTATTAACCCAGTAATATTATTTCCATCCACTTAAAAATATGAAGAAGGGCACCATGGAGAAATGCGGCCTTTTACTTCTCGTCCTTTCCACTTGACTTAACCCTCAAGAACCAAATCTATGCACTTGACTCCAGACTAAGCAGTCAGGGTTTTCTTCAGGGTCTTCCCAAGCTAGAAAATTTAGTTACTCTACATTCCACACTGGACTGGTGTGTTATGTTAGTAAGGTGGGCAGGCTTTTAAAGTGGTACCAAAATGTGTAACGACAGCATGGAAGAGATGAAGAGGGAAAGCCACATAAAATGAAATATGAAGCCAAAGAGGAGACCACACACACCTTCACAGGGTATGTTCCTCTTGAAGAGAGTCACTCAAGAGTGCCGCAAGTGGGTCACAAGGACACGTATGCCCCAGACTCGGACACGCCAAGGGAACCCAAGGCAGGGCCAAGATCCTGAAATGCTGTGAAAGTCCCCAAGGAGGTCAGGGAAAACGGGCTGCTCTCAGCCATTCCACCCTGGGCTATTTTAAGCACTATGACTTCATTGTTGTTTGTTCTGAAGCAGCAGATGGGCTGCTTCAATTTATGTTACTACGGGAAGATAAGGGGACCCGGGTTGGAAGCAATATTTCTCTCGCCTCCTGTTAGGGCATCGCGAAGCTGGAACCGTGACGTGTTAAGCAGCTGCAAGCACTGTTTCTTTCGTTCTTTTTTAAAAGCCTAAAAGCATTTCACAGGCACTGCCATGTTTCATGGAACCAAACACCAAATCCACCTGAAAAATGGCAGAAGGTAAACGGCTGGGTGTGTAGCAAAGCCCTTCGGTTTCATGAGTGCCACCCAACAGGGAGAGCAATCTCAGCCCCCTAAGACACAGGAAGGCTCATCCTCATCACAGAACAGAAGGAAATGCCCTCCATCCAAATGAAATGGGGCTTACGGTGGACTGGGGCTCCCATGAGACCTCTCATTACGCAAATATACCACTGAAGCCACAAGGCTTTTTCTCAAACCTTTCCAGGAAAAGTAACGAACCAGATTGTAGAAGGAACAGGTACATAACAGACCGCATTTACTAAACCTCTCCCCCAGGGGCTGCACATCTTATTAAAAACTCTGAGTGAGCCTCTTATAATTCTTATTATTTCTATTTTAAAAGAGATAAAATCAGCTCAAAAAGCTGAGGAAATAACCAGGCAAAAAATACACGGCTAGTAAGAATCAGAGCGAAAACTAACCCTTCTGCTCCATGGCAGATATTGTCAAGAAACCATCTTTTATGGAGAGGTAGATTTGAGGCTTTGAGAGGAATAGTGATCCTTTTATCAGCCTATCCACTTTGCTGGCTTCTCCCATCACCCTGCCGCCAGCAGATGTCACACGGAAATAATAAAGATGTACAGGAAAACCAACGTAGAGCCAATCCTACATCTGCCACTTCCCAGTGACCAGACTTTGAGCGAATTCTATCATCCAGGCCTCAGGGTTCCCATGTGTAAAGGTGTGGTTTTCCTCTGTTAGAGGTTGTAGACCAAGCATATCAAGGACTGACCATTCCTCGCAATTTAACAGTACTATATGTGGTGACAGGTTATATATGCATGTGTGTATATATATATGTGTGAGTGTGTGTGTGTGTGTGTGTGTATTTAAAAGGTTTATTTTAGAGAGCACATGCACAGGTGCACAAGAGCAGGAGTAGGGGCAGAGGGAGAGAATCTCAAGCAGGACCCCATGCTCCCCACACCTGAGCACGGAGCCCAGTGCAGGGCTCAATCCCAGCCCATGGTCCCAAGACCATGACCTGAGCTGAAGCCAAAAGTCAGCTGCCCAACTGACTGAGCTACCCAGGTGCCCCAATACATATATATTTAAATGGAAGTAAAGTTGACATCATGTAGAATTAACTATTTTAAAGTGTACAATTCAGTAGCACTTAGTATATTCACAACATTGTGCAGTGACCACCTCAACCTAGTTCCAAAATATTTTCATCGCTCCAAAATACACTCCAATGCCCATGAAGCAGTCAGTCCCCATTCCCTACCCACACCACCCCTAGCAACCACGAATCTGCTCTTTGTCTCTATTAGGGTTTACCGATTCTGAAAACTTCACATCAATAGAATCATAGGAGACCTTTTGCGTCTGATTTTCATGTAGCATGTTTTCAAGGTTCATCCAAATACTGGTACCAAATACCAGTACTTTATTCCTTTTCATGCTTAAATAATATTCTTTTGTGTGTCTATACCACCATTTGTTTATCATTCATCCCATGATGGATGGCTGGGCTGTTTCCACACTTTGGCTACTATTAGAGCTGCTATGGACATTCATGTAGCAGATTCCATCTCTTAAAGCACTTTAACACTCAATTCAAACAACTGTGTGAGGTAGACCCTAGTCATATGAATATATTTGGGGGTACCTGCCTTCTTCACTCTTTTATCACACTCCAAGTCTTTCCCCTCCGTAATCTTCCTTTTTTTCTTTTTTTTTTTTTTTTGGATCAAGAGAAATGCTGAAAGACTTCCAAGGCCACATCAGATGCATGAAGACTTTGTGAAGAAAGGAACGAAAGATGTTTATCCATGATTTGGTTTTTTAAAATCAATCATAACTGAGTATGTAACAGGACATTCACAGAAATGGACATTATCCCTAGCACGTATGAAAAATGTAAAGGTCATAATAAGAATTAAATTCTTTCAGAAGTAAAGATACTGTAGGAACATGGAGAGAAATTAGACACAGAGGAGAAAAAGAGCAAAGCTCCTCATCTCAGGTCCCATGCCTCTTCACCACTGAGTTCAGTGACTTCAGGAACCCAGACCTTCTGTTGCCCAGAATGACTTTCATCCTGTGGATGCTCTCACTCCCATCCAGAGACTTTCAGCTCAAAATCTGAAGCAAGGGGGGCCCAGAGGGACCTTCAGGGTCTTCACCGTGTTTGCACTTGTCAAATGGAAGAACAAGGTGCTCAAATCTAAACTTGGGAAGGCTGGGACGCCTGGGTAGCTCAGTGGTTCAGTGTCTGCCTTTGGCTCAGGTCATAATCTCAAGGTCCTGGGATCTAATCCCACATTAGGCTCCCTGCATGGAGCCTGATTCTCCCTCTGCCTATGTCCCTGCCTTTCTCTCTGTGTCTCTCATGAATAAATAAATATTTAAAAAAAAATAAACAAACAAAAACTCAGGAAAGCTAATACAGTCCTCACTAATGTTGTCACTGTTTGGCTTCCAAGACCACTCCTCCCCCGAACCAAGAAAACCAACCTCCCCCCATCCCTGCCTCTGGCACCAAGGTGCTAAGAGTCTGAAACTCTCAATGCAAAAGTCTCATTTCCCTTGAATAGTTATTAAATCCAAGGTCTAGGGCCTCAGATGCAGTGTACAGGTGAACCCTGTGCAACAGGCTCCTGGAAAGGGCAAAATGCAACCTCACCTGAGGAAAGAGGCCCAGGCCCCACGAGTCAGCCAAACACAGGCATGAGGCACAGCCACAGCAGAAGTAACTTGGCGCAACTCACTATGTCATGTCAAGTACTCCTCGCTGCATACATAATAAAGACAGTCAAATGAACGCTCTCACACTGTGTTCTCCATGTGATGCAAAGACAGAAACAATCTATTCAAAATTTTAAAGGTTTTGGGGGTGGGACACAGAAGAGAAGAGAGTGAGAGCCTAGAGGATTCTCTTGCTCAACAAGATCAAACCCTGCCTTCCTGCTGCCTCCATCATTACCAATGGGTTTTTTTTTTTCTTTCTTTTGTCTCCTCCCCACCCACCCCACCCCAGTCAAAACTTTCAGTTCAGGGATACTACACAAAATTAGGAGGCAGAGAAAAAAAATGTTTAAAGAAAGACTCATTTTGAACATTTAAGTTTTATCAACAGCAGGGAAAAGGTAAGGGAAATCATTTTCCACCTCTACTTCCATCCCTACTGCTTCCTCCCAACCTACTTTGCTTTAAATCAAAATAAACTTTCTTTAAAGGGTCATTTGGTAAATATGCTAGGCTTTGTGGACCATTGGGTCTCTGTTACAAACAACGAGGCAACTCCAAAACCAGCCACAGACCAAACCTTAACAATAACGGGCTTACTGTGTTCTAATAAAACTTAATGGATGAACCCTTAAAGTCTGAATTTCACATTAATTTTTACATGTCATAAAACATTACTCCTATTCTTCAACTGTTTAAAAAGCCATTCTTGGCTCGTGGGCCAGCAGTGAGTGGCTGTGGCACGCAAGTTCTAGTTAGCCCAATCTGGATTTAAATTGTTGATGCTAGCTTTTAGAGATGCAGCATATGTGAGGGGAGGGTTGGGGGGGCCAGGGTTGGGGAAAAGTTTAGAGGTCTGCATAAACCAAAACAGAACCAGACACAGGCAACGTTACAACAGCATGGTTCAGAAAGCAAGCACTCACCTCTGTTACATGAATCCCAAGAAAGTCAGAAATCTCCTTTAATCACTTCTTGGCAGAAGACCACAAATTTTAGGGGCGCATAGTTGGCTCAGTTGGTTAAGCTTCTGCCTTCAGCTCAGGTCATGATCCTTGAGTCCTGGGATTGAGCCCCACATTGGGCGCCCTGCTCAGCACGGAAACCTGCTTCTTCCTCCCCCTCTGACCCTTCCCTCTGCTCATTCTCTCTCTTAAATGAATGAATGACCCCAAATTTTAAAATGTGCCTGTTCACTTCTAAAAATTAAGGGTTTCACTCTCTCTTCCTTGAAAAAGAAGTAAGGGAATACGTACTTAGATTTTCTGAATCAGAATGGTCAGTGCTCCCTAGATGCAGGGGACACACTGCTGAATATAAAGGATTTCAAATCACATCTTTTCCCCTAAAGGTCTTTGATCCCTGAGAGTTTTCAGTGGTACTTCCTCGGTATTTGATCCCTGAGAGTTTCAGTGGTTATTTCCTCGGTATGGAAGTGATAGATTGGGGCTGATCCCTTCTAGATCCATAATCCCAGTTGATCCCCCTTTGATCCACTGCATGCATTTTAGAAATGATTTTGCTAGAGGTTAGTATACATATTTTTTCTTTTTTTTTTTTGCGTGTATGTATGTGTTTATCTGTATATATGCTGTTAGTACATGTATTTATGGCAATGAAACTAGCATGGTCTTAAAGGAACAATACCAGACTTTAAAATACTAATTCTGGCACTTAGCTCTGTGACCCTGGGAAAACTAATTAACCTCTCCAAACCTTCTATGACCTTCTCAAATAATCCCAACACTTTAGCGCAAAGGCCTGGTTGGCACTAATTCACCCTCTTATTCAACAAAGGTTTAATGAGCCCCTACAATGTCCAGGACTTGATGAACACAAATAAGAAGACAAATCCAGGGGCCCCTGAGAAGCTCAGTCGGTGAAGCATCTGCCTTTGGCCTCAGGTCATGATCTCAGGGTCCTGGGAGGGAGCCCCATATTGGGTTTCCTGCTCAGTGGGGAGTCTGTTTCTCCCTCCACGCCTCCCCCTGCTCATGCTTTCTTTCTCAAATAAATAAAATGAGGAGGAGGAGGGGGGGGGGAGTGGCAGTAGGGCACTAGCGGCAGCAAACCCAGTCTCTTTCACTGTGGAATTACAGACCAATGGCAACTCATTGGCTATTTTCACTAAACAGACACACGCACCTAAAACATTCCTTCAATTATAAAATGCCTATCCTCCTTTGCTTTCTCTATTTTTAATTCCACTCCAACCTGTTAACCTGGGAGTGGCACTGGCTTTGGAATCTAACAGAGGCAAATCAACACACAACGTCTGTCGTGCATCTGTCATTCTTGCTCTAGAAGTGTGACTTCAGAAGCCTGTTGGTATTCAAAGATTTAAGCACTCTTGACTGAAGCCATTCTTAAGAAATTCTATGGTCCATGGCAAGTGTTAACCCATGGTTTTGCCAAGCCAAGGTTTGAATCCTGTAAGGGGTGAGAAGGATCAGGATTTGCTTCCCCCAAATATGCCACTTTGACATAAGAAATACTTGAAGCTGAGGGGATTTAAGAAGCAACAGGAGCAGGAAGGACTCTTTGCCCTTAGAGAATTATCCAAATGAACAGGGCTTGATGCATTTCCCCCAGTAACTACCCTTAGTTCCTACCCTTTTGTCCCATCACGTTTCCCATGACTTTCCACTCTTCATCAAAACTTATTATAAAAGCACTCAGGTTTAACCATTTCTTAGAATCTTCATTTTTTTATGAAGGCTCCTATCTGACATAAAACTTATATGAAATAAATGCACATGTTTTTCTCTTGTTAACCTGCCTTTTGTCAGTCCAATTCGTGGGGCCCCAGTTGGAGAATCTCAGAAAGTACTGGGAGAACCTCTACAGTCCTCTAGAAGTGGAATGTGCTAAGAGTATGTTGGGTCAACCAAGGAACCAATTGCTATTTGGTCACAACGGGAGAGCTGGATGTGGTTGGTATACAAACCCACAACACTGGTCAACTTATAGCTCAGAGTGAACATCCGAGAATGCCAATGGAAGATTCGCAGACTGTGAGAATCTTAAAACCCCCCACACTTTGCAACAAGACCTACAAGAAAGTTTAGAAAGGAGCTTAACTCAATGGGGGAAAATTCATACAACACTCTGTACAGGATTTGACCAGGACTAACCTCAACAGCTACCATCAAAAAAGGTGAATACACCTCACATACATACTAATTTTGGATTTGATTAAGTCGCCTCTAACCACTGTCAAGATATTCTGTAAACTTAGTCTTCTTTATCTTCTCAAAAACTTCTCTTTTTTAGTATCTAGGGTTAGCAAAAATAGTAAGTCCAGTTCTCCCAATCAGTATTTACATGTTGAGCCCTGGTAAACACAGAAATTGAGTCATATTGGAGTTTCAGTTGTCAGTACATAAAATGCAAAAGGCAGAATGGTGCCCTAGGAAGAGATTCTTAAAAGGCAACTTATTTACCACTGATTCAGATCCTGTATCTGGAACACAGGGTTCTCCCAAGCAGGTCAGCTCCATCTCTAGTTCAGGGGCACCAGGTAAGGCCAAGAGTCAGGCAGCAAGACAGGGAGTGGACGTGTCACCTGAAGAAGGCCCTCAATCCTCGAGATATCAAACCTCAGGGGGCCACTGCCAGCCAGCTGTTGCTTCTGTTCTCAGCTAAAAGTAGTTAAGAAGGAAGCCTCTAGAAGATGAGCCCGAGGGAAAACATGTTACGGTAGGAGACTGGGAAGTGGAGGATTACTCCAAGGAAAAGATAGGGAAGATGATAATAAAAAGCAAAGGTTATTTATATGTACAACGAAGTCACTCAGGTTCTAGAAGCCAAAATAACATTTCTATTGTATTAATAGCACATAATAGATCTACTACAGTAACAGTATATAATTTTAACACTTCTTTTATACTCATCTTTTTCAAGAACACCCAGGACCTGACCACCAATATACTTTCAAGAGAGAAACTCAACAACCCATCATGTGTGTCAAAGAACGTTCACTGGTGCCAGGCCCAATGCTTCTACAGCATGAATGAAGGACATGCCCCTTGGCACAACGGAAGAGAATGGGAGGAGCCCTCACCCCCACCCACGAGGCCCATAGGCTATTGCTGCTCTGCACTGACCTCTACCCCAGACTTGATTCCTGTGGGAGGAAGGCTACACCAGGCCACAAAGACACTCATGACCAGAGTGGTGGTTTCTTTGGACCACAGAAGGGGAGCTCCTTAATCACATTACAGCAAGTTAATAATCTCTTCAAGGCCACCTGGGGATTAAGTGACAGCACAGAGTAGAAAGGTTTCCCCTGCACAGAGTAGACTCCAAGGTTCAGCGCTGCAAACAAAAAGGAGGATTATTGTGCTCAGCTTCCTGCTGAGTGAAAAGCTAGACTTTGGAAACCTTACGCAAATGTGTCTATCAAGTCTAAAACAACATGCAGGAAGCTGTGGCATTCTTTAAAAAAAAAAAAAAGGCAAATGACAAACTCAAGTAACTAATCTTCCACCCAGGATCATTTGTCATTAAAGGTACTGCTTTTATGCCACACCCAGTTTGTTTTTAGGGTGTGTGTGCATGTGTAGGAGTGTGTATGTGTGTGAGAGAAGAGAAAATGTGTGTGTTTTGGGGGTATGCATGACTTTTTTAAATGTCCACAATGAAAATGTACCCACCTTAAATATATTTCAAATTGTTTCAGGGAACCTGACCACTGTTTAAATCAATACCACCTATCTTAGAACCACATTGTATAAAGATTAACATAATCTACAGCAAGCACACAGTATACTGTCTGACACATTCTTACGTACTAAGAAGTAGTAGTTTACCTTTTTCATAGTAATAGCTAACATGTAGGGGCACCTGGGTGGATCAGTTAAGCATCTGCCTTTGGCCCAGGCAGATGGTCCCAGGGTCCTGGGATTGAGCCCCACGTCGGGCTCACTTGCTCAGTTCTCCCTCTCCCTCTGCTTGTCCGTGCTCTCTCACTCTCAAATAAATAAAATCTTTAAAAATAATAATAGCTAACATGTAAAGGCTGCTATGGGCCAGGCACTGAATGAACTAGGCCCTTCTCTCTCACATACACAGACTTCCCTGCAGCCCTTCTCATCTAATTTACAGACAAGAAAACTGAGGTATGCAGAGATTAGAGTCATTTGCCAAAGGTCAGCTGCAAAAAAAAAAAAATAAAAAAAATAAAAAAAAATTGCAGGCCCAGGTTCAATCCAAATTGAAGGATCTTAACCAGCATGCTGTGTAATTTCTCAACTCTTAATAGCTGGGCAGCATTCACACCAGAAAAATATACCCTCCTTTACAATTCACACTGACATGTTTTCGGTGAATTGTAAATTGGGTGTTCTGTGGAATGAGAGCAGGGTTCACCAACATGTGCCCACCTCTGGCGGCCTCCCTCATGCCGGCTTCAGCCCTATTTGCTAACTGGCTGGTGCTCCCAGGGGGTGACACAGCCATCCATGGTAAAGCAGCTAGGATCCAGAAGGAACATGCCTCCCGCCCCCACGCTGCCGCTTCACTGGGGACAAATAATCCCTCAGTCTGCAAGGTCACAGGTATGAGCAGCAGCTCAGGGGCAGGGAAAAGAGGCCCCATTCCAGGACAATATGTGTTTGGTTTTGAGGCTCAGAGAACAAGAAAGCTCTAGCCATTGCCTCAATTCCTGCAGGGCAAGAATATAGCAAAGAGGCCATGGGAGGGGCCAGGCTGGTCCTCGTAGGGCAGCAGGAAGCCTGGGGGCGGGGAGGGGGAGGCCAGGCTGCTGGATGGATAGCCGAGGGTGAAGGGCTGGCTGCCTGGGCTGGTGGTGGAGGACAGGGCCAGCTCCGGGCAGCCACGTGCAATAGCAGCCCCGACTTCAGAGACCAAGAGCAGTGCAACGAGGGGCAACACCATAGCACACAGCACATGAACACACACAACAATGTGAAACAGCACGTGTAGCCGAAGTTATACTAAACACCATCAAAGAAAACACAAGGGCTTCTGAAGCCAAGTCACAACCCTAACCATCTTCTTGTCAAAACACAAAAATGGGGCAGCCCCGGTGGCACAGCGGTTTGGCACTGCCTGCAGCCTGGGGTGTGATCCTGGAGACCCGGGATCGAGTCCCGCATCGGGCTCCCTGCATGGAGCCTGCTTCTCCCTCTGCCTGTGTCTCTGCCTCTCTCTCTCTCTCTCTCTATGAATAAAATAAATAAAATCTTTATTAAAAAAAAAACACAAAAATGGACAGGTTTGAACTATGGCTGACTGCTTTGTCTTGCTTTTCTAACACTGACAAATGGTCATCCACCCTTCCTTCCTCAGCCCATGGCCATACCCAGACCATCTTGGTTCCAGTTAAACTAAACAAAACAAAAAAAGTAACAATAAACAACAAATTTTAATTAAAAAAGAGAAGAGGGGCAGCCCCGGTGGCGCAGCGGTTTAGCGCTGCCTGCAGCCTAGGGCGTGATCCTGGAGACCCAGGATCCAGTCCAGCGTCCGGCTCTCTGCATGGTGCCTGCATCTCCCTCTGCCTGTGTCTTTGCCTCTCTCTCTCTCTCTCTCTCTCTCTCTCTGTGTGTGTGTGTGTGTGTGTCTATGAATAAATAAATTAAAAAAGAGAGAGAGAGAGAGAAGAGGAATTGTGAGTAGAAAAGAAGTTTCCAGCAGCCGGTGTATTATTAAACACTGGCATGCGCATACATACGCACATACTCCCTGGGCCTCAGGCTCTAAACTTCATAGGGAATTCCCAGAGTGCTGGCTTCTTTGACAGCCAGCCTGGAAGGAATGCAACAACACAGGTCCATCTCCAGAAGAGAAAACCACAGCTGGGGGCCAAGGTGCAACAACTTCTCCCAAGGGTTCCTACTCCAAGGAACCAGTGGTCATATCTGGGTCAATTTCTCTGACAGCAACCACTACAGGATACAGAGCAAGTGACAATGTGAAAAATTATCTTGCTGAGTTGGTCCACTGATGGCTGAAAAGACACACTCAGGACCGATGCAATAGAACATGGTGGTTCTAAGCCTAGAGGCTCTGGAATGAGACCCCAATTCACCAACCCCTCCAGGGGTGGTAACAGAAGCTACCCTGTGAACATGGGGAGGTCATAACAAATCAGCACTAGCACAAGGAGGGCTCAGCCCTGGGTGGTTACCAACACCCACTCCCATCTCCATCATCAAACCAAGAGTGAACTTTGGTTGGTCAGAGGGCGAAAGAGGACCTAAGCCTAGGAACTCCAAGTACTGATCATCTAAACAAATGGAATTTTGTAGCAACACTTGAGAGAATAGAAATGATCCTTTGGCTTGTGGCCATAGCCAAATCTTCAAGCCCACAAATGCATCACAGAGTAGAAAACATCCACAGTAAAACAAAAACCTTTCATTATTTTTTCCAGACAAACAAAACTGTAAGCTATTTTGCATTCTTTTTAGTTTCCTTTTTTTTTTTTTTTAAAGTATCCAATAGCACGGCCGTTATAGACAATCTCTAAAAGTCTTTGTTGAGCATCAGAATGAGACAGCTGGGATATTGGCATGAGGAAATGTTCAATCTTGTCATTTTGCAAAACGAATTCATATTCATAATTAATGAGGCTTTTGTCCATGCCAGAAAGAAAATCTAAAGGCTCAACTATGCTTAAGTAAATTCTACCAAAGCCAACTGCAATACAATTTTATAAATTATAGAGCAGCAGGGAAGAAAAAGATTTTATGAGTTGTGAACATAAAGAAAAGGACTAACATACTTCAAGGAAGAAACTGGCTTAAAAATATTAATTTCTGAAAGGATGGCTACACTTTCTTCTCTTCCATAAAAGAAACAGAAATTGAAAATTTTAACATCCTAAGAAGAAGCAAGTACTTGGCCATTGCTACATGTATTTGAAAGATTCAGCAAATGTTTCTGAGTGTGCCAGACAGATGCCACCAGGTACAGGCCCAGGACCACCATTATCAGCTCAAAACATCAACTAAAACTAATCAAGATAGGCAGATAAACCACAAAAGTAGCTTTGGTTTCAGAGGCACTTCAATGCAGAAATCAGTAGACAAGTAGAAAACAAATAAATACTAGTGAAACATTTCAAAGAAATCTCCTTAAAGATAACTTTTCTCATTATGCATCTATTAAATACACAACGAGAAATCAGTGTTAAAGGAAAAGCTCTGGGCACCTGGGTGGCTCAGTCAGTTGAGTGTCTGCCTTTGGCTCAGGTCATAATCTCAGGGCCCTGGGATTGATTCCTGCATTGGGCTCCCTGTTCATCAGGGAGTCTGCTTCTCCCTCTCCCTCTGCCCCTACCTGCCCACTCATGCTCTCTCTCTCTCTCAGTCTGTCTCAAATAAATATACAAAATCTTAAAAAAAAAAAGTAAAAGCTCTCTTCATTCACTGAATGAAAGTTTTATTCAGCAACAACAATGTTGGAGGCTAAGGGTATAATGATGAAAAAAATACAATACACTGGCAAGGTGGTTACCAGACACTAGCAGCGAGAGTGGACAAGAGGAAGATAGGAATTATGGGCTTAATGTATACGGGTTTTTTATTTTTTGTGGTAAAATATACCTAACATAAAATTTAGCATCATAACCATCTCTTTTTTTTTAAGATTTTATTTATTCATGAGAGACACAGAGAGAGAGAGGCAGAGACATAAGCAGAGAGAGAAGCAGGCTCCCTGTGGGAAGACTGGTGTGGGGACTCAATCCCAGGACCCTGGGATCACAACCTGAGCTGAAGGCAGACACTCAACCACTGAGACAACCAGGTGCCCCTATAACCATCTCTTTAATTACGATTTTAATTTTTTATAGAAGTTTTAGGTTCATAGCAAAATGGAAAAGGGATAGATTTCCCATAATCCCTTATCACCACAAATGCACAACCTCCCATTATCAATATTCCCCACCAGAGTGGTACATGTGTTTATAACTGATGAATTTATTCTGGTACATCATTATCACCCGAAGTGCACAGTTTATATTAGGGTTCGTCTTGGTGTTGTACACTCTGTGAACTTGGGCAGGTATATAATGTCATGTAGCCATCATTACGTTAATAACACGAGTATTTTTACTGCCCTAAAAACCCTCTGTGCATTATAACCATTTTTAAGGGTACAGTTCAATGGTGTTATAGTATATTCACACTGTTGTACAACCATCACCAACACCCACCTCTACAACTTTTGCATTACCCTGGGGGCAGGGTTAATTTGAGGTGATAAAAATGCTCTGAAACTAGACAGAGATGGCAGTCATACAACATTGTGAATAAATGAAACACCACCAAATTATCTCCTTTAAAACTGTTTTATGTCATATGAATGCCATCTCAATTAAGGAAAAAGAAAAAACAGGGCACACCAGACTGCTCACTAGTACAATCAATGAATGAGTTCTTGCCTCGAAGAAGCTCACAGGTTAGTAAGGGGATGGTGATAGGCAGGCGGGATCCCAGGTTCTGGGCCTGGAGCAAAGCGGGGCAGCCTCTAACCCACTTAAGGACCAAGAAGAGGCTTTCCAGAGGAGAAACTACTTGAGAGCAACCTTAGAGGATCAGCCAGGGTCTGTGTGAGGGAAGGAAAGGAACATTCCAAGGGAATGCCAAGGTGGGGAAGGTAACAGATACCACAGACCCAGGGCATGTGAGAGGAGACTGAACATCTCACAATTCATTTTTTTAAAAATGGTAACTATGAAAAAAAAAATGGTAACTATGTCAGGTGATGGGTTTATTAATTAACTTAATTGTGTTCATCACGTCACACATCGAAGTATATGAAGTCATCATATACACCTTAAAAAAATCACAACCTAAATACATAATTTGTCAATCATATTTCAATAAAGCTTGAAAAAATAAAAAATAAAACACTATTACAATTTAAAAAGGGCAGCACAGGTGGCTCAGCAGTTCAGCGCCACTTTCAGCCCAGAGCCTAATCCTGGAATCCCAGGATCGAGTGCCACATCGGGCTCCCTGCATGGAGCCTGCTTCTCCCTCTGTCTGTGTCTCTGCTTCTCTGTCTTTCATGAATAAATAAATAGAATCTTTTAAAAAAATTAATAAAATAAAATAAAATAAAATAAAATAAAATAAAATAAAATAATAAAATAAAATAAAATAAAATAAATAAAATAAAATAAAATAAAATAAAATAAAATAAAATAAAATAAAATAAAATAAAATAAAATAAAATAAAATAAAATAAAAATAGGGATGCCTGCATGGCTCAGTGGTTGAGTCTCTGCCTTTGGTTCAGGTTGTGATCCCAGGGTCCTGGGATTGAGCCCCACTTTGGGCTCCCTGCTCAGTGGGGAGTCTGCTTCTCCCTCTGCCCCTCCCTTCTACTCCTGTACTCTCTCTTTCCCTCTCTCAAATAAAATAAATCTTTAAAAAATCTTTGCAAAAGGGGCACCTGCGTGGCTCAGTGGTTGAGCATCTGTCTTTGGCTCAGGTCATGATCCCAAGGTCTGGGGATCGAGTCCTGCATCAGGCTCCCTGCTGGGACCCTGTTTATCCCTCTGCCTATGTCTCTGCCTCTCTGTGTCTCTCATGAATAAATAAATAAAATCTTAAAAAAATAAATAAAAAATAAAAATTCATTTAAGTTACTATTACAATATCCCAAATCTAATAGCACTATAAAATAATTGTTATGGTTACATGTAATTTTTGTAATATGTAAATACTCATTTATAAAAATAATAAACTGTATAGTAATAAAATAATAACAAAGCCCAGAGAATTAAACAGGAATTTTAAAATGTCAGAAGTCTTTTGGAAGAAAAACAGCGATGTAAACAGATCTAGAGGTGTGGGCAGAGGTAGAAGACAGGGCAAGCAACAGTGGAATCAGACATGAGTGTTGGTGTCTAAGAAGAAGCCAAGGAGCCATGGGTCTGACGTGGGCAGGACTCCCAGAAATTCTGTGACACAGGAGCACATGACCTTGTGTCACAGCTGTTTGGGGCTTTCAGAGCCATGGTGTCAAGCGAGCTCTATGATCACCCTGACAGGCAGGTGTGGCCAACCCAACTATTCTCAAACAGACAACAAAGCTGAGGTGTGTCCAATCGGGCTGACCCACCGAGGCCACACGGCTGTGCCCAGGCAAAGGGACCTCGAGGCAGCCTCCCGACCCAGGCTCTGCCTTGGTCAAGCCACCTCTCCATGAAGGAAGCCAGCTCAGCAGGAATGAAAACCCTCTGTTCATCTCCATCACTGTTCTTATTCAACTTAATCTTTTAAAATACTATGCCTATTTTCATGCTGGGAAATGACCCTCTGCTAAAAAGGAGCAATCTCTTTTGGTAAGATGTGGACTCTTCACAAAGTTTTATCCACGACTTAGCACAGTGGTCGTTTCTCAGATGAAACAATGGCATGAACAGTCAAATTTCTAAAATCAAAACATGGTTATAAATCACGTAAAACCTTGCTTCAATGAACCAAGTTCTCCACAACTGCATCAAGAAAAGGCACAGCCCTGATTCCATCAAACTGCCATAGGAAAATACCTGAAGGGTCCAGTTGAGCAGTCTTCAACCTAGGGCAGTTTGACCCCTTGGAGGACACTGGGCAATGTCTAGAGACCTTTTTCAGTTTTCACAACTGGGGGATGGAGATCATTTTCAGTTTTCACAACTGCTGTTGAACACCCCACAATGCACAGGACAGTCCTCAGAACAAAGAATTATCCAGCCCAAAATGTCAGCCAACAGAGCCAAGATTAAGAAATGCTGGTCTAAATCCTGAGATGGTTCTACATATACAACTGATCTCTCGGGAAAGAATGTGGGGCTGAGGGTCACGCAGAGCAGATACACACTCCAGGCTCTGCTGCTGCAAAGTTGTGTGACATTTTAACCAAGTCACTGCAAGTCACTAAGCTGGTTTCCCTTATCTCGTCAAGATAGAGCAGCTGAAGGGGTAGCTGGGTGCTTCAACAGGTAGAGAGCCCTCAGCAAATCCCCAAGGCCCCGGCTAGACTGAGATCCCCACCACCTGTGATAGGCAGAGGCTCTAGGGTATCCCACCGTTTCTGAGGAACATACACTCCCAGCATTTGCTTTGTACAAACACATTTGGAAAAACAAATGTCAGAGCACGAGGCATCCACTTAAACAAGGTGAGGGCCAATCTTACTCTCCCTCAATCTTATGCAACAGGAGTCTGTGGGAACCTGGGGATGGGAATCTGCCACCTGCTGCATAGATGTGCCGCAGGCCCACCTGTGGCCAGTGATCGACAGGCCACCAAACACCCCTGGGAGGTCAGGGGGTGCGTTCACACGGCTCATGAGTTCTTCGAGTTCTCGTACAAGCGACACTTCTCGTGCTTGGCTTTAAACCATATTATCCAAGTGAAGTCTCAGTCTCATCAACAGCATCCGCCGTTCAACAAGCGCAGGTGGCAACCACGTGCTCAGGCAGCAGATCAAGGGCTCATATTTGGGGTGAGCTCTCCAGGCTCTCTGATCCAGTTCTCTGGGCAGGTTCCGAGAGAGTGGGGTCAGGAAATGCGGAGGTAGGTAGGGGAACATGTGGAAAGCTGAAGGTCTTTTGTCTGCTCCCAAGCCCTTCAGACAAATCAAATGGACTCAGCCAGAGTCAATAGGATAAAAGCCCGTGTCAGCCTGGCCAGCCCATCATTCCCAAAGAGAAGCCTCCAGATCCCCAGCTCAGAAAGAAGGTTCCGCTTTCACAATCTCCTCCAAAATTCTTCTGTATTTTGTCAGATACCTCTGGCCACCATTGGGGAAAACCGTGCTATCCTACTACTGACAATCACATGAAAAGGGTGCATATTAAAGTCTCGTTCTGCCTTAGCAGAAACAGCATTTTTTTTTTAATGTGTAAGCCACTCAGCTTCCCCCCTTCCCACCCCTGCTTCTTATTTTAAAGGGAGAAGCAGCAGCATTGTATCGAACTGTGAAATGCGCTCAAATGCAGCTCCAAAGGAAAGTACCACACAGCGGCTGGATATTAGTTTCCATGACAACCAGGGTCCCTGAGCCCTGGCACACACAGCAGGAAATGCTGCAGACTTCCACAGCAGTATCTTCTACTAGAAATAAGAGTCCCGTAGCAATTTTAGACATTTGGGAATCAAAAAACATATTGTGTGTGTGCACGTATGCGTGCGCATGTGTACGAGCACTCATGCATAGATGGACATATATTTGCAAAACTAAGACAACGCCGACAAAAGAAATCTTGTTATTCTTACAGATAAATATGCCCATGTCAAATATAATAATATATTTTTGCTCCAAATATACGTAAAACAGTCCCCCCAACACACACAGCGCTAGAAGAAACAAAAGCAACTTCCATAGAAAAATGAAAGACTAAACATAGAAGTGGGAATTGGCCTTCAAAAAACCAGTTAACCAGGATCCCTGGGTGGCGCAGCGGTTTAGCACCTGCCTTTGGCCCAGGGCGGGATCCTGGAGACCCGGGATCGAATCCCACATTGGGATCCCGGTGCATGCAGCCTGCTTCTACCTCTGCCTATGTCTCTGCCTCTCTCTCTCTCTGTGTGTGTGTGACAATCATAAATAAAAATAAAAATAAAATTAAAATTAAAAATAAATTAAAAAAGAATTCTGTTAAAAAAAAAAACCAGTTAACTAAGGATCTTGTGGAAACAAATAAGCAAACAAAAATCCTTACAAATAATGTACTAAAAGCACAGAAGAATTTTTTTTTCACAGCTCATATTATTTCCTACTTGAATATCCTCCACATTTAACCAAGGGTCAAAGGGAATAAGTGGTTCACCATGCAGCTTTCAGAGGAAACCAGGAGACAGCACTGTGCTAGCAGGACAATCCCCTGTGAGCCCCTTCGGAGCTGAGTGGCCTTGGGTAAGTGATTTTGCCCCATAAAAATGAAAAGGTTGAACCAGACATTAGGTGGTCTATAAGAAAAACCCTGTACCATCTTAAAAATCTGAAAGATCAGATTGTTAGGTTAAAAAACAAAACAAGGGCAGCCCCGGTGGCTCAGTGGTTTAGCGCCGCCTTCAGCCCAGGGCGTGATCCTGGAGACCCGGGATTGAGTCCCACGTTGGGCTCTCTGCATGGAGCCTGCTTCACCCTCTGCCTGTGTCTCTGCCTCTCTCTCTCTCTCTGTGCCTCTTATGAATAAATAAATAAAATCTTTAAAAACAAAACAAAACAAAACAAAACAAAAACACTCCAAGTGATTCTCACTTTAGGCCACAGATAGGTTGCTAAAAGTAGTGCATTGGGACACCTGGGTGGCTCAGCGGTTTGGCACCTGCCTTCAGGCCAGGGCGTGATCCTGGGGTCCTGGGATCGAGTCCCGCGTCGGGTTCCCTGCATGGAGCCTGCTTCTCCCTCTGCCTGTGTCTCTGCCTCTCTCTCTCTCTCTCTCTCTCTGTGTGTCTCTCATGAATAAATAAAAATCTTTAAAAAAAGAAAATGTTAGTTTTCATATCTCGTGCCAAGTTTTAGGCTGGGGCTTTATCAGAGGGAACGGATAAGAGGCAGCTTACAATCAGGAAGAATGAACTCATGGTAGAAAAATACTAGTTTTGACAACTTCAAGTGTCTTCAAGTTTTCACATTCCAAATGGTTATTTTTATCTGAGGTGGGCAGACCAGACCAAGTTCACAAGTCAATGGCAAATGATCTTTCATAAGAAAGCACTGTTAAAAAAAAAAAAACCTTGCCTCATCTGTATGAACTAAAATAACTGCATCGTCCCATGAATGCTAATCCATATTTTGCTAAAGTAACAACACATCTGTGTACAGCAGAGGATGGGCGGGAGGGGCGTTGGGGGGGGGGGTATTATTACGCCAAAACAAACACAAAGGCAAAGAATTAGGATGGAGAAGAGGGAGGGAGAAGGAGGAGAATCCTCCGGGCTCGTGCACAAAATGCAGACAGCCCAGCAAGCTGGAAGGATGGAAATGCTGAAAATGCTGAACAAACCACTTCATTATGTAAACTGCCTAACGACACAAATAACGACGCTGCACACATCAACCCAGTCACCCATAAAAACACACATCCTCTCCATGCCTGGACCTTCCTCCCCACTGCCACCACCACTGCCACTGTGTCATTCACCGGCATTTATTAAGGCTGCTGAGTTTAAAGAGAAAACAGCACACATCACATTCAAGAATCATCTGGGAAAATATACTGGGGCAAAACAAGGTGATGCCACTGAAACTAAGCAAGAACAGATGCTTCTCTTGGGTTAGAGGGAGGACAAGCCTTAGCAGGACCCATGGGCTTCGGTGTAGGATTCAGACATCCCCAGCTCTCCCTGTTACAGGATTTGGGGATCCTGATGACTCCCTGCTCTGGACACCCAGGATATGCTTACACTCAAGTGGGATTTACGGTAGTGCCTTTCAGGCCAACGTGCAACAACCGCTGTTTCAAGAGTCACTTCAGGAAGAGGGTGAAAAGCCAAACATGGCACAGGCAGGACACTGGTTAACCATGATGAAGAAGCATCCCGTCTCTGGCAACTGTTGCTATCCAACCAAAGATCAAGAAGAAAAGGCCACTTGTAGAACAGGCATCTGTCCTGTCAAGACTCAGTCTTCTTCTTTTTTTTTAATCTTATTTATTCATGAGAGACACAGAGGGAGGCAGAGACATAGGCAGAAGGCGAAGCAGGCTCCATGCCAGGAGCCCAATGTAGGACTTGATCCCAGGACCCCGGGATCATGCTCTGAGCCGAAGGCAGACACTGAGCCACCCAGGTGCCCCAGGCATCAGTCTTATAATATCAAGAAAAGATCAGTGGGATCAGAAAGGAGCAGTTTCACTGTATCACCAATAATGCTCGGTTCACGGTCCCAAATCTCAGAGTATACAAATTTGCCCATCAAAATACCTTCATGTATTGGCACCTACCTCCAAACTCCTCCAACCAAAAAAATGGGGGAAAAAAGACTTATTTTTTAAGATTTATACAATAAAGATACTTAATAAACATATGAATTCCTTTATTTCTGTCCCTTACCTACAGTGTGATTTGAAAAAAAATTATTAAAATACATATGCTTTCCTACTATGCTGGATTCAATACCAAATCTGAATTTCATATAAAGCAAACCAAAAAATAATCACTTTTAAAAAATGGAAACTGGTAAGACAAACTTCACATTCATAGGGCCATTTTTATTTTACTTTTTTAAAGGTTTATTTGAGAGAGAGAAAGAGAGAGAGAGAGATCACATGCACGTGAGCAGGGTGGGGGACAGAGGGAGAGAATCAAGCAGACTCCCCTCAGGGACCCTGAGATTATGCCCTAAACTCAAACCAAGAGTCAGAAGCTAAAGCGACTGAGCCACCCAGATGTGCCCTGAGGGCCTTTACTTTTTTTTATTTTTTATTTTTAGATTTATTTATTTATTTATTTGAGAGAGAGAGAACAAGAGCAGGAAGAGGAGCAAAGGGAGAGCGAAAGAGAAGCTTTAAGCAGACTTCACAATGAGCACAGCTCGACATGGGGCTCAATCCCAGGACCCTGAGACCATGCTCTGAGCCAAAATGCAAGAGTCAGACACTTAAAGGACTGAGCCACCCAGGCACCCCCTCATAGGGTCATTGTTAACAAGTTGTTCTAATTCCAAGCAGAATGTATATGATTAAATGTATAGTGGTAATGAGTTAAAATGATTCAAGGCCTGTCAGAGTGAAAAAGCATCAAGATAGTGAAATCGACAAGCAGGATATGCATTTCTGAACACACTTAGAAAGGCACTGTATTTTTTTATGTCATCCCTTTGTAGGTCAAAGACAACTCCAAAATCTCCATAGGAGGTGGAGAATTTATATCCTGAAGCTGTTTGCATAACAGGCACACACTTTTGAGCTAGGTTAAATATCACCATAAATAGCAACAACTTACAAATTTTTTATTTGGACTTCATGTGAGATTGAGACTATGATGATAGACATTTTTTTTCTTTTTTTTCTTTTTTTAAAAGACTGCATGATTTGTGTTTTTCCATTTAGTGCACACATAATTTGCATGTTCTATTTTCTTTTGACCCATGTGTCATAAACATTATTACATGTACTGGGTAGAGCCATTCTCCCTCTAATGGTTTCTAGTTTGTCTCAATACTCCTCACTTAAGATTCCACCCCCCCTTTTTTTTTTATTTATGATAGTCACACACAGAGAAAGAGAGAGGCAGAGACACAGGCAGAGGGAGAAGCAGGCTCCATGCACCGGGAGCCCGACGTTGGATTCGATCCCGGGTCTCCAGGATCGCGCCCTGAGCCAAAGGCAGGCGCTAAACCGCTGCGCCACCCAGGGATCCCTGATGACAGATATTAAATACAAAAATAGATGTATATGTACTCCTACACAGATACCCATTTAAGTATGGAGTGGCTTGAAAAGTTGATGGAAGTTCCCGAAGCTACCATCACAGATCCTGGTACCACCACCACAGTCCTCAGCAATGCAGTTAGTTATATATATAATTTAAATTAATTCAAATTTTTAAAAATCAGAAATTCAGTGCCTCAGTTATGCTAGCCACATTTCAAGTGCTCAATAACCCCATGTGGCAAGTAACTACCATACTGGGCAGTGAAAACACAGAACATTTCCAGCATCTCACAGAACAGCCTGGCCCAAAAGCTCCACACAGGGCCAGGACCCCATGGCATACACAGCACCTGTCCAGTCCTGGCACTGGGCCTGCAACTAAAGACAAAACAAACAAAAGAAATGGGAGAGAAAAGGTGACTTTGTCTTTGCCCAGCCAATTTCCCACTTCAACCAAATACAAATGTTCTTACTCCCCACATCCACCAACATCAGACCAGTGAAGACTTAACCATGAGTGGGGCAAAATTTGCTTAGGGCTTCCTCGGTATAATTCATATGAATCAAAATCAAGAAGTTCAAAACTCTGGAAACAAAAAGCAATGGCAAGTTTCTATGTCATCTTCCATCCAGCATACCTAGGCTCATGTTTAAAAATATGAGAGAATACAGCTGATGGTCCATCCACCCTCTCTGCAAGCTATGAAGCGTTTGACTCTACAAAAATTTTTAATACATCAGCAACTGTTTCCTGGGCACTGAAGATGTGCCAGGCTCTGGAAAATTAGAGCTAAGGTGCCCCTCTTCTGGCTCTATACAGGCTCTCAGCAAAATTAAACCTCTCCAGGCTCCAGAAGATGCTTTATGCTAGACTCCTTTTTCTCCTGTTATCTGTAAACCCTCAGAATAAGATCATCAGAAAAATTAATATGCAATCCTTGAACTTTTCAAAACAAGCTAAGCTCTTAAAGAAAAATCACAACTGAGCTTGTTTCCCAAATACTTTTTAAGTTCTCTCTTTTCCTAGAGGCAATAAAATCTCAAAGACAGTAACCAAAAATAACAGTTCATGATCTACCACCTTATCTAGGGATCAGCAGATTACAATTTTAGACCTTTTTATTTCAAATCAGTGAATGGATCTGTCGATATTCCTTTAAGGTCGTATTCAAAGAATATTCAGCTTCCAGGCCTGTGAGAAGGGTTTTATGATTTTTTTTTAAATAATTAATCCCCCCATCCCCTCCACCCCCAACCCCACCCCCACCCTCCACCTCAAGTGTGGCTAAGTAGCTTCCTAGGTAGAAATCATAAGGCTCTCATATGGAAAGAGTCTCATTTAAATACCAAAGTCAATCCAGAAGTTAAGGGCCAGTGAAATCTCAAATCGCCTAGTTAAAATAAAACTCAGAGGCAAACAAAACCAGTTTGGCTGCCTCTTGGAAACAGCAGCCCAGCACCTCCTCCCTGAGGAGGTTCCCTCTCTTCCCTGGGCCCAGCCCACCACCTGCCCCTTCCTGTGGCTGCATCATGGGATTGCCAGGCCCTCTTCAGCTACATCATAGAGGAGTCACATATTCCACAGCAGGCTGGACCTCAGGGAGGGGGCAGCTAAAATCTGAATTCTGAACCCTCAAATGTTATCCGACCAAGATTCCATCCAACAGCTTCGTGCCCCCAATAAGGACAGCCTTCCTCACTCAGGTTCACCGAGGGCCATGCAAGAATGCTAACAGTTGTCCACGTTCAGTCATTTGTTCATCAAACATTGTCTGCACCCTGCCAAATGTCAGACACTGAGCATCTAGGTGCCTGGGATCCTCCAAGAGGAGCAGGCTGCAGGCCTGTCCTAGAGGGGCGTGCATTCTAGTAGGAAGCCAGTGAGGACACAGTGAGCCACATACACACTGGCACAAGCATGCGCTGCAGAGCCCTGAGGCCTGAAGTCTCCCTCTACCTTGGGGCCAGAAGTGTCATGGGTGATGTGACTGTTAACCTGGCTCTGGGAAAACAAGCAGCAAATCCTTGAGCATCTAAAGGAGGCGGACAGGGGGTGGAGTGAGGAGGACATTCCAGATCTGGAATGCACATGTACAAGAAGACAGGGATCAAAGGCTTTATGGGTTTCAGGGAGCCATGAGCATTTCTTTGTGGGTGGAACTGCCAGCCACTGGCAGAGATGCCACTGGACAGGTGGCTCATGGCAAGAGGCACAAACCTCACCAGGGAGTAAAATCTCCTGAGGAACTTTAAAAAAAATCTGAGATTCCCAGGTCCCACCCACACCCATCTGATTCCACAGATATAAGGGAGGGCCCTGAAATCTTCAAAACCAACTTCTTGGGCACCTGGGTGGCTTAGTCGGTTAGGCATCTGACTCTTGGTTTTGGCTCAGGTCATGATCTCAGGGTTGTGGGATCAAGCCCCATGTTGGGCTCTAAGCTCAGCATGGAGTTTGCTTGAGATTCTCCCTTCTTCTCTCCCCATCTCTATGAAAAAAAAACAAGACAAAACAAAAAACAACCAACTTCCTGAGTGATTATGATCCATACAGCAAGATCTGAAGATCCTGGCATTTAACAAAATGTATATTAAAAATAGGTAACATATACTAAAAACACGTAACTATTTGCAAGAACCATGACTGCTTTATCCATTGTAAGCCACGAAGACTTTCTTCACCAATGCACAGAACCTCGGCAATCCAGGCTCGCTGAATGAAGCACACCTCTGGTCCTTTGAACCTTCATGGCAGTCCTAAAAGTTCTAGCTTCCAACTGCTCTTCTCAAGCACACACTGCAGGTCTGAGCAGGACCTTTATTTTTCTCTTCTAACCCTCTCTCTTTCATTATCCTATCCTTAACATTGCTTCCTCCACTTCATCTCCAGGGCAAAAATTGGAAACTCTAAAGATAACCTAGGGGAGAGAATTTGGATGTCCAACTTCATTCATATTTTATGGACTTAATAGGGCCAAATGAGATTTTTCAAATCATAGAATATTAGAGCCAAGAAAGGTTACTCGTGATCATCTAGGACTCTGTCCTGGGAAAACCCCTTTTAGAGTTGGGGAAATTAAAGCCCAGAAAAGTGAAATATATAGTAGTCCCCCCGCCCCCATCCGTGGTTTTCACTCTGTGCAGTGTCAGTTAGCCACAGCCAACTGTGGTCTGGAAGCAGCTGATCCTCCTTCTGACAAACTGTCAGGAGGTCCAACAGGAACCTAATGCTATGGCATAGTGCCTACATCATTCCCCTCACTTCATCTCATCACATAGGCATTTTATCATCTCACATCATCACAAGTAGGGGACATGAAAATATTTTGAGAGACAGAAAGACCACATTCACATAATTTTTATTACAGCATATTATGACTGTTCTAATAAAATTTATTAGTTTTTGTTGTTAATCTCCTACTGAGCCTAATTTATAAATTAAAATATCTCATAGGTACATACATATTGGAAAAAACAGTATATATAGGGTTCAGGACAATTCCTAGTTTCAGACATCCACTGAGGGTCTTGGAACATATCCCCTGTGGATAAGGGGTCGGGGGTGGGGGTTGGTAATTTACTCAGGCCTGCAGAGTTGGCAAAGCCAGAAGACAAACCCAGGCATCACAGCTCCCAATCTAAGTTACTCTAAGGTGCTACATAGATTCTTCTAATGGGGGGAACCTGTATTAAAAGGCTCAGTGGTTGAGCATTTGCCTTTAGCTCAGGTTGTGATCCCAGGGTCCTGGGATCAAGTCCTGCATTGGGCTCCCCTCAGGGAGCCTGATTCTCCCTCTGCCTAGTTTTCTGCCTCTCATGAATAAATAAATAAAATCTTTTTTTAATGCATTCAGGATTGAGTAACTTTAAAAACAAATATAAGCTTTTACTAAATCCGGGAGCTCCTTACATAAGGAATCATAATTTAATGGTTAAAATCTAGGCTCTGGGCCAGACTCCTTTTATCACTCACTAGCCATGTAACCGAGGTTTAGGTTAAGTTCTCTTCAACCCGATTTTATCACCTAAAATGGAGATCACAAGAACGTATCTCACATTGTGAGAATAGACACATCATACATGATGCTCTTAGAACAGAGCCCACCCTGTATTACTATTCAATAAAGGTTAGCTATTATGATTTCCAGTATTGAAACCAGGCCCATTTTTTCAAGTGATAATATAAAGACTTCTGGACATTAAAGATGATCTAGTCAGCTAGGGATCCATTTCCTTTCTTCATAAAATCTTAAAGTCCTCACTCTGGGTTTGGTGTATCATTATCTAAACAGCCCTGAGATGGTTTTTCAAAGCTATAAAGAAATTACACAGGCACATAGAGGCAGCCAGAAATGAAAGTCACACAGCATTATGCTCTTCAAAGGCCCTTGCTGACACAAGCAAACAATGCAGTGGTGTGAAAGGCCAGTGCTGACTAAGGCAGGGGGTTCTCCATCAGCTTAGTATTCCTAGTTTCCAGTGAAACAGGGAGCAGGGTCCAGTGTGCAAGGGCATGCTCACAGGTAGTGGAATGCTATTCCCCAAGATGGTGCCTCTGCTGTCCAGAGCTGAGAAAGCCCTCCACCCCAACCCCCCAACCCTTAGTCTTTTTCTTTTCTTTCTTTTTTTTTAAACGAATTTACTTTTTTTTTATTTTTTTAAATTTTATTTATTTATTCATAGAGACACAGGGAGAGAATGAGAGGCAGAGACACAGGCAGAGGGAGAAGCAGGCTCCATGCAGAGAGCCTGACGTGGTACTCGATCCAGGGTCTCCAGGATCATGCCCTGGGCTGCAGGCGGCGCTAAACCGCTGCGCCACCGGGGCTGCCCTCTCTCTTTTTTTTTTTTTTTTAAAGTAACTCAGACAATTGCATACCAGTCAGTCCAAACATTTCACAACTCCAATGACAGGCCATCTGCTGGTCCATTATGGACACGAAGAAGATGGGGACCTGCTCCACAAAGTCTGGCATTCCATGCCTAGCAAGTGCCTAGACACTAATTCTTTGTAGCCAGTAACATGGGAAAAGGTGTACTTTCATGCTAACTACAAATTGTATGTTCATTTCAGAGTACACAATCAACAAAATACGAAGCTGTACAATGGTGCTAATAAATTCTCAAACTCCATTATGGCTTAATTATTTATTAATCTAAATACAACAATACAATAATATAATGTGTGCATTATAATAGCAACTTATATGCACTTGTATAATTAACAAAATAGAGTTCTAACATACTTTCACATCCTATTTAACAAGTTATATAATGACTCCGTTAATTTTGCTCCTATAGTGAGTAGCTTTAAAAGTTTTTCCTAAATAAATTGTATTACTAGCTAGTGCAAAATATTAGCTAGAAAGGACCAAGGAATTTCAGAGCTTTGGGAGACAATATGGAATGCTAATATTTTGGAAACCAGAGACATACTAACTTGAGATTCTGGATGCATGCCCAAAAGAGATGTACTTAAATTCCCCTCTATCACTTCAAGCAAGAAGAACTCAAAAAATACATCCAAAAGCTCTAAGCAAAAAAATAATAAATTTTTTTTTTTACAAAGGACTTTTGTAGAGGGTAGATATCAAACTGCAAACCACAGAATCACAGCCTATAATGACCATAAGTCCAAATGTATTTGCCACTGACCAAAACAGTATGAAAACCATGAAGCATTTTCTACAGATTGTTTCCGTAGAGATGCACACACTATTAAAAACAGATTACACACAGATCTCCCAAAGGATGTATAACATGGGCATTAATTGCTGCATGGCTTATAACAGCAAATAAATAAGGAGATATCCTAAATTTCCATCAACAGCAGAGTGATATTAATTGTGCTGTGTCCAGATAATGAAATTCCATTTGGGCGCTGGAATGAGGCAGATCCACAGGTATGGATGTAGAAAGATAATTACAACATACCGTGGAGTAAAAGCATGGGAATGTGCTCCATACAGGCTACCTTCAGATCATCTAGATGTACTTTACTCCATGTATCATTCTACACATTGTTCTGCAACTACCTTTTTTCCTCCCAGACATGTTTATATAGGCAAATAAATAAAACAAAACAAACAAAAAACCCCCAGTCTATGAACGACACTCAACCTAATCTCTGCAAGGGGTACTGGGAGGGTAGATTTTACTTTATAGACTTTGTTAAAGGAATTTTTTATTTTTTTTATTTTTTAATATAAATCTTTATTTTATTTAAAGATTTTATTTATTTATCCATGATAGTCACACAGAGAGATAGAGGCAGAGACACAGGCAGAGGGAGAAGCAGGCTCCACGCAGGGAGCCCAACGTGGGATTCGATCCTGGGTCTCCAGGATCGCGCCCCGGGCCAAAGGCAGGTGCCAAACCGCTGCACCACCCAGGGATCCCTGTTAAAGGAATTTTTTAAACAAAAAGCACATGGTCTACGTTTTTCAATTTTTAAGTTAAAAATAACTTCATAAAAATCACTTCTGATGCTTGTTGACCATATGAGAAGTACCTTCATGTTTCCCCCTTATCTCCATAAAATATACCTTCTTTCTATCAGCCATACCCTTTTGAGGTCATTTGAGAGTTCTTACACTCAAGACAAAGTTCTTTTCCCCCAGTGCATATGGATTATAGAGACGGCAAGATGTAAAGTTATTCTGGCATCGCTAAAAATGACCTGAAATCAAGTGGTTTAAAAATACATCAAAGCAAGGGTCTGTTCACCGTGACATTATTTGTCTTTTGTCAAATACTTCACCTCCAAGCTGCGACTCTACCTCCATCACCACCACAGAGAAGCTATTCTGGTTTCTTTTCCCACAGACGATTGCTCTGTTTTTCCTCCCTGCAACCACAAGACCTGCAGGCTCTCTGGTTTCCCATAGAGAGCCACTCCGGAGAACAGCCTCTGCAGAAACCCCAGTTCCTGCTGTTGGCAATTATGGGAACTCGGGGGTATTGCTCTATTCCATCCTTTAGGATCCAATCAGTAATTAAATATGAAAATATAAAAACTTATTAAGAATCAAAGGGTCTCAAAAATGCAATGCCAACTATCTCAGTTCTTTCAGATAGTAGAGCAAATCTTTTCAGGAAGACACATTCTGATGGCTTCCTAGAAAGACATCAAAATGACGGACAAGTCCAGTTCCAGAGACTGAAGTAGAATATTCTAAAACAGACTCAAAAACACTAATAGTGACGATCGCTGGCTTAAACATTACAGAATATTGCTTCTCGACCTTTTGGCCAAGATCATGTGAAACATTACAGAATCTTTAGAATGTGCAAGCAGGAAGGGTATAATGGACACCTGTCAACTATGTAATGATTTTTTAAGTGAATAAGAAAATATATGAATTAAGACCCATATCAAGCTGACCAGCCAGATCAAATTCTTCCAACCAGTGCTCTGGTATCTCCATCACATTCTCTGAGGGAACATCGTGTGCCCACGTTGGAAATAAGGGGAAATATTACCTCCCCTGGGAGAACCTCAATTCCCTGAGCTGAGCTAATTGCTCACTTTTCTATATTCCCCCAGCACGCTGTTCTATGACTATTACCATACCAAACATATTACTTCTATCTCAAAATTCTCTATTCACATATTCCATTTTCCCCCGACTCAAATGCAAGTCCCTCCAGAACAAGGAGAATAAATAATATATTGTTTTTTTGTGGTCCCATAATAATATCTAAAATAATAGCAGTTCTCAAGTTTCTCGAATGAATAAGTGTCCTTACTGCAAATTCATTGGAATATTGAAGCACCAATGGTAAAGGGGTGCCAAATGAAACCCACAGGAGGGATCTATCATGTGTTTCAGAGAAGTTAAAAGATAAACCCTTGTGTGACTTAGAGCAAACTCCCAAAACTTACCCCTGACACACACGTTTTCCAATGTTACCAAGATAATGAACAGACAGTATACAAAGCAAACAGAAAAATAAGGCAAAAAAAAAAAAAAAAAAAAAAAAGAGAGAGGCAAGAGAGCTTCTCTGCCTGGTAATGAAAAGGAAAGCAACCCCCGTTGGACAAAGTCTCTATGATGGGGTAATGTCTTTCTGACAGTGGTGGCGGATAAAGGAGCTTCATTTTCTTCTTTATACCTCTCACATATTTTATTATAGTCATTGAAACTATTAAAAATTGCAAAGATTTCCCTTTGTTCATTGACTTAATACACATACTTTTAAAATACCTGCTATGTCCTAGGCACTATTTTGGGGGAGGAGTTCCAAGATGAATAAGTCATAGTCATAGCCTCAAGGGGTTTGCAGTCAAACGTGGGAGACACACAGATCCAACAAAACAGGACCTGAAGTACACAAGTGTTCTTTGCAGAAAAATAGTCTGTCCAATCATTCTCACTGCTTCCCTCACCATGAGGCAGTAAGTAAGGAAAGCCTTGGGAAAACCAGTGTGAGGAAGGAAAAAACAAACTGCAACCGAACACACAGTTCAAGGCTCTGCAACCTGCATGTCATTAAAAGCGATCTACATAACATATCAAGGCACCTCCTGCACAAACTGTGGTTCCTTTTCTCTATTTTTCATTCTTCTTCTCACATGCTTCGTTATCTGGAGAACTATCTGCAACTTCTAATATGTGGAATCCCACAGTTTTCTAGGAAGTTAAAACCATGAGTCAGCTCAGCTCTGACCCATCGTGAAGTCACCCAAGGGGTAAGAGCCCACAGGCTGGATCTGGTTGGCACTAGAAGCTGTCCCTCCATCTGCTTACCACGTGTGTTGGTCGCCATGTCGGCCACTTTCTGAAAGGCATCCAAGAAGGCAGCTGCTGCTACTACTGTGGTCCTAAAACGCAAACATAACAGAAGCATGAGGAATCTCTCACACAAATTCATTACAGCTAAAGGGTTAACACCTTTGCAGGGAACTGAATGTGACCTTCTAGGAGAAATGACTCAAATGAACATGGACGAGGACTGGCTTTGAATGAAGGCCCACTTGTTTTCTCAGGAAGCATTTCTCCTCCTATTAGCGCATTCTCCCAAAAATAACCAGCGCATTGGGTGCTGGGCGGTAAATGTTGGCAATTCTTCCCATCCCGTTCCACCTGAGAACGTAACATAATTACCGGGCCAAATTTCACAAAGGAGGAAAGACAGGTGTTTCTAACCTCAAAGAAAAACATCATTAAAAACTATAAATGGTACAGGTGAAATTAATTTTAGAGTAGGCATACGGCATCTATACGTGGACTGGGAGATGGGATCTTGGAGAGAGAGCCTCTGCTTCAAATAATTCATTTTAGGGATGAGAAAACTGAGACAAGTTCAGAGTGACTTTCAAGATCACCAGTTCGTCTCAGAACTGGAACAGGTAGCCCAGCAGGATGCATGGTCCTGTGCTCATCCTGCCTCAAGACAAGCTCTGAGCCGTGTGACTTTTCCCCCTAAATCGTACTTATAATGAAACAAAGACACTATTTTTTCAACCTTAGAAGGCTGTCTCAACTGCATCTTCTGAATTCCTCAAAGCTGAGATTGAGGAGAAGTCACTATACTCATCTTCTGTCCTAGAAATTATTTTGAGTTCTTCACGTCCTCTTGAGCACTCTGTGGTCTACCGGTTCCTAGTGCTGTGATCCCCAGATGTCATCCAATGAAGAGTAAGCTCCGCTCCATTCAAGGGCCATAGAGAGCTAGAACATACCAGCCAGCCCCAAGACTCACCACACGGACTTCACAATCCAACATGGAGCATAAAGCTCATCACCAAGTGTTTCATATATAAATCTAGTCTTTACTCTGCATTCTTAAGAATGTAAAGCTGTTGAAGGCAGAACATGAGAATAAGGACTAGAAAAAAAGGAGTTTAAGACGGAATTGAAGAAATGACCCTGTATCTTAGCAGCAATAGCTCTGACACAGAAGGTTCTGGAAGGAGCTGGAAGTGATTCCCCCTCGCCCCCCAAAAAACATCCAGCAACAGTCCCTTAGTGCCAAACTGCAGAATGAGGCCTGATATTTTCCAGTAGAGCAAGAAAATATTCTGCTCGAATTAAAAAAAAAAAAAATGACAAACTCACAGAACCAAAAGAAAAAAAAAAACCCTTTGAAGCATATTTTTCAAAGAGCTGACATCAAATGCAAACCCTGGAAAAAGTTAGCTTTATCAAACATCCTGGGATTTATAAATAGCTCATTCTGATTTACAATTAATATCTGACACAATGGCTTGATTTATTCTAGTTCAAGTCACTGCCAATCATCCCAATTTAATGAGCCAGCTGTAGAGGTGCCTTGTGTACTACATGGTCACCAGGGCTCCCCTGAAAATGAGGATAGTGGTCAAGTGTAAGGAATCAGGAACTTTTAAATACTACCTTCCCATGAGTACAATTTTCATTGTCTGCTGTTGTCATGAGACACTTAGTTCTCTGATGGGACAGAGCCAACATGCAAGTACCGGCAGCAGAGAGTGATTCATGTATATACTCCAAGCTTATTCATCTCTTCTACAGTCTTCTTATCCTTTCTTTACTACAGAAAACTAAACCATGAGCATGAGGCTCTCAGTTGGGTACTACTAGTTTGACAAAATAAATGGTCCCTGTCCTCAGGAGGCCTAAATGTTGTCAAAGAATATAAAATGTTCTTTGTACCAATGAGGATAAGATCGCTTTAAGTTTGGGGCTCCTAGATGGCTCAATCAGTTAAGTGGCCGACTCTTGATTTGGGCTCAGATCATGATGATCTGAGGGTCCTGGGATCTAGCCCCATGCAGACTCTGAGCTCAGCAGGGAATCTGCTTCAGGATTCTCTCCCCCTTTGCCCCTCTCCCACTCTCTAAAATAAATCTTTTGAAAAAAAAAAAAAAGATTGCTTTAAGTTTTATTGTAACTGATTAGGCTGCAATAAACATTTAATTACTTTAAGTTTTGGCTTCCTCTTTGGTAAAAGGGGAAGAGAGGATCTTCTCCTTGGTCAACCCTAAAAGGCTGCCAGACAATTAAATGAGGCCAGATAAGAAACAAGGCAGGGTGGTGGAGGAGGGATACTTAAATGTTTTTCTGGTTTATTCTAGGAGGGACCTCCTACAGGAGGGAGACTAACTGTTGGAAATTAATCAGAATAGTAGCAGAAACGGAAGGGTAGGTGTAGTTGGATAACGTGAGGCTAGTGAAGGCCTCCCCAGGGGTTTGCAGACAAAGGAGTTTGGAGCTGGCCCAGCAGAAATCCTTTACAAGATTTTGGGGTTTTCTTCTTTTGTCTGTACAAGTTCCTATGCACCAAAATGGTAAAGGATTTGACAAGCAGAGAAGGGATCGTATGCCCAAGTTGACTGTCCATCTGGAAGACCACTCATGGCTTGAGAAATCCTAGGTTCACAGGATAGAATTCCCAGGACCCACAAAGCCACCAGGATGGAAGGGGAAAGATCCTTACTTCTAGAGTTCTCTCCTGATCTACAGAGGTGCCATGGAATGTCCAGTCTTATGGCTAAAGTCCTGGGCAGTAACCCCTGACATCCATGGGCAAAGGATCAAGAGCATCATGTTGTCCATGTGGCTTTGTATCCTAGAAAACATCTACCTGCTTTGTCCTCTGGAAAACCACCACCATACATCCAAACCAACTGATGTCATCCCCCTTATGCCATGAACAGGAATCATGAAAATTAATTGCTTTTTAAAATGTCCCATCCCTCATGGAGCACCCACTAGGTGGGTAGCCCTTCTCCCCACTGACTGAAAGCACATAGCTGTCACAAGAAGATGCTAACAAATTTCCTACTTCATATCAAATGATACATGAACAAGCACAAGACAAGGCAACAATAATAGCCCCCATAGAGCAGCTCAGCCCTAGATCCTGTTCTTTTTTAAGCAGCTTTATTGAGGCATAATTTGCATACCATAAAATCCACCCTTTTTGGTTGTATGACTCAACAATTTTTTTAGTAAACTTAGAATTCTGCAACCACTACCACAAGCCAATTTTAGAACATTTCCATCCCCCCAAAAAGATTCTCCTGCCCATTTGTACTCAATCTCCTTTTCCTCCCCTAGTCCCAGACAACTACTAATCTACATCTGTCTCTACAGATCTGTGTTTTCTAGACATTTCACGCACATGGAATTATACAACAGTAAGCCGTAAACTCTTTATAAGGAATAGGCAGTGAGCAGAACAGACTATGCAGCCAGACTCAGATTAAAATCCCTGCTCTGCAATTTACTAGCTGTGTGAGTTTGGACGAGTTACTTAGCTTATCTGTGCCTCAGATTTTTTCATCAGTAAATTGAGGATAATAACTATACTTATCCCCTGGGGTTGTGAGCTTTAATTAACATATGCCTGGCACACACACACAAAAAAAATATGCCTGGCACATGGCGAGCATTACATAAATGCTGCCCATTATTACCTTACATACAATACCTCACTGGACTCTCAAAATTCCTGTGGAAGAAGGCAGAGCAGATAGGAGTTCACTTTTACACATGGGAATCGGGGGTCAAGACACAAGGCTAATAAGTGGCAATGCTCAAATTAGAACCCATTACATGCTCCTGTATCTGTAACGCTTCCAAAGTTAACCTCAATCAGCAGCCTCGGTCTATCCTCTTCAATCCATTGTCTAAGGGATGTTGTCATTTTTCTGGGGATGACATGCTTCTCTACTTACCGAAGCTGGGACTGTAGCTTTCCTGCTTTGTTTATGAAATCTTCCCACACTGGATAGCTCCCCTACAACAAAACAAAGTCATCAATCAGTAAGGCATGCTGTGATAGACATCTGATTAAGACAATAACAGAACACCCAAGTCCAATTACACAGGAAACAATCTGTGTGTGCTCTCTTCCTCTGCAGTCTAGGATATGCTGCCCAGGTTATATACAAATGTACTGGCTCAGAAATAGGTTTAGGATATGCTCAGGCCCTGTTATCTTGTTAATACTACAAACGCCAATTGGAACAGTTTTACCAGAATCTAACGCATACAGTGATAGATCACTAGGGACCTACCATCTATTACTCAGAAATTCAAGAAGATCCACAGAACGTTTAGGGCTCTGCCCTGAACCACCTGACTGCAGCCGTGGCTTTCCCCCCTCCCCTTATCCCCAAAGGGCGGGGAGGAGGGAACCAGAGTGATAGGAGCTCCTCCCCAGGATGGGTGGCTCGTGGGAAGCATTAGTAGATGATCAGAATCTCAAGATTGAGAAGTTACTTAAATGGAGCCACCCAGCTGATGGCTTGAACCCAGCATCTACCCACACCAGGAAAACATGTGGTTCGCCAGCACACATCAGCTCACAGGGAGCTCAACACTCTCTTCTGGCAGCCTCTACCTGCCACCGTGTCCTTCATGTCATGCGGCACTAGCTTGAACCTTCTGGGGACCCTCATGGTGATGACCAACCTTGCTGCCATGTGAAAATCTTTTCAAAGAATGGAGGATAACCAACACATTCATCCACAGCTTTCCCTTCTCTCCCCAAGTGCAGTTCATGTTCTATCCAAGACCCTGTTGCAGCACGTCCCTGCAGAGTCCTAGGGCCACCGCCCAGTAGCTCTCTACTCTTTAAAGCGTGGTACTCAGACACAAACTAAAAACTGCACGTGCAATTCCAAGTGGAGCAAACCTGAGTTGGGTTTGACACCTCCCCACACATACACATTCAATTTATATTAAGATCAGTAGCTAAGCAAGACGGATTGCAAAATAAACCCATAAAAGGAGAAGCCATGGCTACAAGAGTGGAGTTTGGCACAGAATCATTTAAATATGAAGCTAAGACTAAACATCTGGGGTGGGGGTGGGGGCAATAGTTGCAGGACAGAATGTAAAGTGCTATGAACCTTGACATGGTGGACATAACATAGCCACCTCCTGAGTTTGTGGTTTAAGGAGAGGAGAGCGAAATTCTAATGAAGTTAATCATTTCCTCTTTCATTAGAGAAGCCCAATCAAAACAGTCTAAAACTGAGCTAAAACACAATGATTTCGTCTTCCTACTGGTTTTAATAATCTCAGTTGCTTAACCCTAGGGTGCAGTTTCTCCAACCTTGCCACTACTGACATTTGGGGCCAGATGGTTCTTTTTTTGTGTGGGGGGGGACTGTGGGGTGCATTATAGGGTGTTTGGCACCATCTCTGACCGCAGTTCACAAAACGCCAGTAACATTTCAGAGAGGTCACTGGTTGGGACTACCAAAAATGTCTCCAGGCATTGCCAGATGCCAGAGGAGACAAAATCATCCCCAGTTAAAGCAGCACCACCACTGCTTTAAGGGGGCCTGGGTGGCTTCAGCCCATTAAATGTCTGACTCCTGACTTCAGCTCAGATCAGTATCTCAGGGTGTTGGGATGGAGCCCCATGCCCTCCCCATCTCTCTACCCCTCCCCCTACTTGCATGCACTCTCTCTATCTAAAATAAATAAATAAATCTTTAAAAAAAAAAAAGAAGAAGAACCACTGCTTTAAAGGGATGCTTTGGAAACTAATTTCTTTTGGTGAAGAAACAGTCATCTGAAGTTCAGTAATTTCTTCAGTATTACTTCATTTCAGTTTCAATTTTCCTGTTAAATGAAAGCAAAATATATTTTTGTTTTACATCTTCCCATAAAAGCGTCTCCTTCTACATTTCTCTAGCTATCAAGTGTGTCTGAAAATGGCAGAGAAAGATCTGGAAAATTGTCTTACCAAAGTTAAAATGGGCTACTTTTAGAAGCTAAAATGTGGACCCATGTGTTGCTTTCTTGTTTGTATTTTCCTGTATGGTCATAGTTTCTTATTTGTATGTGTGTTTTAAATAAGGGTAACGTATCATTTTTATGAAAACAACAGTGATCATATATATTTTTTAAGATCAAACTAGAGGTTCTGGCAACCAGAGCACCAAGAATTTGCCAAAGCCTAAAGTCTGTTTCACAGATGCCACTAGAGCACATCCATCAGCTCTGCATTTGAGCCCTGCTTGGCCCAACTGCAGGTCTCTGGATTTATTCCCCCAAGAGACAATTTGCTCCCTCGGGGCACTTAAACTGCACGGGGCAAGGGATCCTGTCTGCCCCCATCCTGGCAGAACTCCTTTGGCAGCTACACCTGAGCTACTGATGCCAATTCCCATGCACAGATCACCATACTGCTAAACCACATAGCCTCCAGCTCATCTTTGTGTCCCAGAGGGCTTCTTCTGCCCAAGAGCATAACTTTATTTTACCTTATGCTGAATGAACCTTTGACGGGTCAGGCTACCATTCCAGGCCCATCAAAACATTATGGGGAATTCCAATCACAACACCAAATCTATTTACCATTTTCTTATCAAATATGAACACCCCTTCTACACCTATATCCAAGTAATTAAAGGGGTCAGGGCTGAGATCAAAGTCCTCTGGCGGCCACTGGAGATCTCTGTCCAGATAGACATCAGCATCCTTAAGAGCACAAGGTTCAACCAACCAATTACAGCTTCACCTACCCTTTTCTCTTCTCTTTCAGATCCACAAGAAAGTAGGAGAAGCTTTCTTAAAAGCTTAAAGATGTTCAGACATACTGACCACCAACTTCTAGCCAAAAGGTACCACATCTACACAAAGGAGACCATGACCGCTCGGCCTTCCTTTTCCCAGCACCAACCAAAACTCCCATGCAGGGGTTCCCAGGGAAGATCCCTGAGATGATCCAGAATATTTAGGAAAAAGCTGAGGCACATTGAGAACACACCAGAATGGCAACAGGTTTGTGCAGTGAGCACACAGTCCTGATTGCTAGCCATGAGTGTGCCAGTCAAGTATTAGGGGAAATCACTTTACCTCTCAAGGCCTGTTCCTTATAAAGACAAATAATAAAAACAAACAATTCCACCACCATCACAGAACACTGAAAGAATATAGGGAAGGAATAAGGGACACAAGCTCAGGAATCCGGCCTTCTGGATTGAATCTAGTTCTCCGGTCTGCAATGGGACCTCAGACAATCGCTCAACCTCTACGAAGGCTAAGTCACTACAACCTCAGGGTAGGTGTGAGGAAATCACTGAGATCAGACATCCAAAGTGCTCCATGCAGTGGTGGGCACTCTGTCAAGTGTCCAAGAAACATTTGACAGGATTGATCCAAGGGTTTGCAGGCCCCTGGAATCTCACTCAGGATGCTGGCAGAGATATTAAAGCCTCTAATTCACACTGTCCATGCAGGCTGGAATCCTGCATGCTGCATCCTAAGTACAGAACCAGCTGCATCTCGCACCAGTTAACCAGTTGGGGGTATAGTGTCAGACTAGTCTGTGCTGTTCCTAAGTATACCGCAGGAGGAGTACTCAAATCGACGTGAATGTGCCTGAAATCAACTGCTCAAAGCACTTAAAAAACTACTTATCTGCCCCCACCACTCGGAAGCCTCATTTCAGTCTTCGCCAAATTAGCAACAAAAGGAGGGACCCCTCTCCAGTCAAGGGGTGCAGCACACAGCGCTCCACCCACGAACACCCACTCAGCCAGAAGAAGGCTGCCAAAAGCAGCTCTCTTGATTTAATGATATTTGACAGTCTATCAAAGAGTGTCAGGCCCACCTGTTTTAGGCAATATATAATTTAATGGATTCTAAAAAAAAAGAAAAATGAACTTCTAAGAACAGAAGACAAAACCTCCTTGTTGAGAATTTTTTTTTTAAATGTGTAAATGTTATTAAAATTTAAAGGTGAGATGATGTTGGATCGATCTAGTTTTTTTTTTTTTTTTTAAGTTTCTTTCAAGGTTAAAAAAAAAAGTTTCTACCCACCTGAAAAATAGCTTTACTATAAAAATTCAAAAGCTTGGAGGAAGTGGCAAAGGAGAGAAAAGAACCTGAAGAGTCAAAGGTAGCCTGGGCCTATTCTAGGCTCTAAAACTGAGCCAAAGGGAATATACTCAAGTTTTGAAAGAGATCTGCAGACCAAGATGCCATATCCACTGAGAACCCTTTCAAAAAACAATTCCAACACAGTCTTTAATTTTCTGATCTGCACTGCCCACTAAGGAGTCCCAGAAAGCTCTCGCACCAGGCCACTGGTTCTGACCAGGCTCAGTTCACAGTTTGAGGAAATCCCAAAGGAATGCATTCCTGGAGCTGTGAAAGTCTCCACATAGACACCCCTGTGGGGTTCACCCAAGAACACATAAAGGTTTCACAACTTTCCAGACAAACCAGAATCAAAGAAAAGAAGACTCCCGCCAGCCACCCAGACTCTCCCAAATCCAAAGTCACAGGCAACGGGACTCTCGTCTCCCTGGAAGCCCTTGACTTTCTTTGGAGAAGGAAGGTAGGTTTTGAATCCCAGACAATTTGTTGAAAACAGAACTCACACCACACTGGATTCTGAGAGAAAGGTCAAGTCCTCATTCCAAAAACAAGTTTGTGTAAAAACAGGTAAAGGACTCCCTTAATCAAGTTGCAAGACTGCCCCCCTTCCTACAGCAAGATGGGTGGGGCTTCCCTGAAGACAGGCTACAGCTCACACCCCTGCAGCCCACCACGCTCCCCACACCACAGACACCACCACTGATGGCTGTTCTCTCTTCTAACCTCCAGGGACATTCAACAATCTAAGAAACTATTCAGCCATCAGCACCAGTCTAGCTCAAATGTCACCTCTTTTCAAAGCATTCTCAAATGCACCTACTTGCCTCCCATCATGCAATTCATCATCTATGAGCTTGAATCTCCCCAAATGCATTGTGAGCTTGAGAACAGAGAAATGGAGGAAGGAAGGAAAAACATTTCTAGTAAGAGCAACAGTTGGCACAAAACAGGGAAGCAGAGGACACAAGTGGGCTCTCTCCAAGGGACACTGGGGTAGGGCACTTACACTGGGGAGATGCAGGACATGGCGAGAATGGACAAGGTGACCATGAGCAGCTTCAAGGGCAAGGTCACTGTGACCACAAGTAAGACAGCGAAAGACCAGGCAGACAGTGAGTGATATTAAATCCCAAGCCACCTGAGTGATAAGTCACATACCTAACAACAGCCTGGTCCCCTGGGCGGGGTAGGGGCACAGGGCAGGGAGGAGATGAAGTCTTTTTCTTATTTTTTTTTTAAAGATTTTATTTATTTATTCATGAGAGATAAAGAGAGGCAGAGACACAGACAGAGGGAGAAGCAGGCTCCCTGCGGGGAGCCCAATGTGGGACTTGATCCCAGGACCCTGGGATCGTGACACGCAACCACTGAGCCACCCATAAATGACCCACCAAATCTCTGTCAATTCCCCAAGAATTTGTGGCCACTTAAGCAAATATGTGAGTTGGCTTCCCCACCCCCAACCTCAAAGTTGAGCTCTGGGAACACCCCCAGTCTCTTTCCTCTCCTCCCTCCCCTTGCACCACTTCCCCCACAGCTAGAAGGCTGGACAGGCCCCTTGCCCAGTTCAGGGCGCAGGACTCAGCCAGTGGCTGTTTTGGCTTGGGGTTCTGTTTTGCTTTGTTTTGTTCTGTGTTAAACAGAGACCCAGGATGGCATCCCACACACGGAGTAGAAGAATAAACTGTGTGTAACTCATCGGCAAGGCTGGTTAACGATGCCCCATAAATAATGCAGCAACTGCATCTCCCAGCCCAGCCCGCCGTGACAGCGGGACCTCAGGGGACAGCTGAGGGAATCAGACACCCGTGCCACCACACAGGGAACACGGAGGAGCCAGGAGTCACAGGCACAGAAGGGGTGACTTGAGAGGAGCCACAGCTAGAAAGGCTCTCACAAGGAGGAAGAATTCAGTGGAGCTGAAAATAAACCGGAGCCTGGGGGTGAGGGGGCGCAGGCTCTAGAGAGTGGGGTTCCACCTAAAGGCTTCTGTCCAGGGCATAGGTTCCAGATGGAAGCTGGCTCACCAGTGCTCATGCTGCGGAGAACTCAAGTCTTGGGCACATGACAGGCACGACGGGATGGTCACCTCCTAAGTGCTCTTTCTTGACTTGAATGTCACTGTCCCCATAATGCTTAATGTCAGCCTGAAGCATCACCAGTTTCTAAACAGCTGCTTGGAGCCAGGTCCATCCATCAGCATTTCTCACACTTCCACTTCCAGGTCCACCCCCTGGGGATCTTGCAGAAACGCAGGTTCTGATTCCCTTGGTCTGAGGTGGGGCCTGGATGGTGCATGTTCAACCTAAGTGATGCTGAGGCTGATGCCACACACACCACACCAAGCAGCACAGCCCGGTTCATCCTCTGTCCAATGCTCACAACAACCTGACCAGGCAGGTGCCATTGTTATTTTGCAGCCGAGGGAGAAATGGGAGGACCGATTTTATGGCTCAAGTGCTACCCTGACTCTGAGAAGGACAAGCGACAAGATGAACTGACCCAGCCCAGCCCTGGGGCTGCAGGGGGCCACTCAGCCAGCAGGTTGGGTCCTGCTTGGTCCATGAAGGAAGGTGCAAGGGCTCCCCAAACACACAGTAGCCCCCTGCCCCAATTACAACTGCAAATGCTCTGGGAGAGCTGTAATGTCGCCCTAGAAATGGTCATGATCCTCACCTGTGTGAAAAAGAAAACACAAGACACAAAACAAAGAAAAACCCTTCATGGAGAAAAAGGTCTGATAAGGAATGAGCCAGAAATGTTCCCAGCTGCTGTCAGTAGTGGTGCGATTACAGGTAACTAGATCACATCTTCAGGTTTTCTATGGACATCGGAACTGATCTGCTTCTACCAGGTTACAGAGACAGTGTGGAACATCTCCATAGGCTGCTGTTGCCACCACTCCAGACACCAGGTCCCTCGGGAGGTTTGCAGGAACCTCCTCAGGGTGAGCATGAGCAGTGCAGCCCACAGCATCTCTCCTCCTCCTCTTCCAGGTCACCCCGAGGTGTGGACTTCAGGGAAATGAAAAGCAAAGTTTCCAGAAGCTTCTGATCTGAGCAGCAATGGTCTCTGGATCCCGTGCTTCTACAAGCATGAGGCAAGCATCTGCAGCTTCTGGAAGTGGGTGTGCAGGACAGACAGGGCCCCTGACTTTGTCCCCAAAACCACCCTTCCCCACCCTATCCTGTAAGAGGAAGGGCTCCCGAGGGCCTCAGATGAAAGGCACTGGGTAAGCCCATCCATCATAAAAACCATTCCTGGGCTTTTATTCTCTGATTGGGGCTTGCCTAATCCACTAATTATCCCTGTCCATCAACTGGATGACAGCCTTGACGATAATCAATGGTTGCTTCCTCACACGCCCACCCTCACCCACTTGCCCAAGCTCGCCAGCAATAAATACGCCCATGAAAAGAAGATTTAACCACAAAAGGTGCTCCCTCCACCCAACCTCCTCTCACAAACTGCTCCATTTGAACTATAACACCCTAATTAAGTCAAGGACATCAAGGGTCTTCTTCCTCCAGGGCTATGAGGTTCTGTGGCCAGAATGCCCATTTTCTGACACATGGGTAGGTCTCCACGCAAAATAAAAGAAGAATCAAACAAATATGTCAACTGCATCTTCAAAGTATTCTTTTACATGTTCTCCCAAGGGGCATTCCTTTGTCTATCCTGAGCCTTCCAATAAAAGAGCCACTGGCCACATGGACTTAAATTTAAATTACCTACAATTAAATAAAACATAAAGTTCAGATCCTCACACAAGTGCTCGAGAACCACTTGTGGTGGTTCAGTGGCTGCTGAACCAGATCGTGCAGATGCGGAACACCTCTTCTGCTGCAGACGGGTCTACTGGACAGGGTCGGCCACCAGGTGCCAAAGCTACTCTGGGCACCCCTCCGTTGTTCTGCAGCCTCAACCAGAGGTTCCATTTTTTCGCTTTTGCAAAATTGGTGTGTACCATGCTCTACAACTTCTATGAAAATGGAACCCCTCCCTGCTCCCCAAATTCACCCTCCCCTCGCCCAAATCCATACTACCATAGGTCCTTTATTTCAGGTGGTCACATGAGGCCATCCAGTAGGAGTCCAACTCTACTTCACGATCATCATTAAGAACCGCATCTCACATTCACGTAGCACTTCATGGTACAAGGGGCTCCCAGGACAACCCTGCCAGGGCACTCAGCAGAACAGGAAGTTAACACTTCCTTTTTCCGTGGGAAAATAAGGCACAGAAGGTGAAGTAATCTGCCTCAGGTCAGGGAAGGGTTTGCCCTCACACCTGGTTTATATCATGAAGTGCTCCTTAGTTTGCCCAGTTCTGTTGCAAATAAGATTGTCCCATAGATTCCCCTAAAACATATTTCCTTCTCCACAACTGGACCCTTGGGAACTCAGTATCTCACCACCTCATACAGGGCTGGCTGCTCTCACCCAGGTGCAAGTGACAGATGTTTGGGTGCATGTAAGGTCCCACCCCCAGTAATAACTGCAGATCTACGCTCTCTAATCTTTGTCCCACTATGTGGAATCCAAAGCTTCAGTTCCATTTGCTTATTATTGTGTATAAATATCTGCAGGAGATAATGAACAGAATATGTGGCAATCGGCACACCCTATAAAAATGTTAGGATTGCTACTACCATTATTTCGTATTTGCACACCTGTACTCACCCACTTCTCCCGGGAAATGCCCTCTCTGCCTTGTCTTCACCCAACCCCCAAATGGAGTCTGCAATTTGTCAAATCCACCGAGGAGCCATGGCCTCGCCACCTTGGACACACTTTGTGTGCTCCACCACCTTCCAGGAAACAGTGCCTCTTCCATAAGCCCTGAGCCCCACCCCAGGCTGCTGGGAATGACACCCTGACAGGCATCACAGAAAAAAGGCAATAACTGTGTTTGGTATTTCTGCAGTCGCCATCCTCTTTTCAGTCTTCCTGGATGGAGCGCCCTGATGTGCAGCCGTACTCCCAAGTCTGAAAGGACCCGTGTGATGTACTGGCTAAGAGCAGAGTGCTAGAGTCGGACTGCCCGACTTCACATCTACACACTGGGCAACCGAGGTCACGGAGTCACCCAAAACTACCCTGTCTTCATGTGTAAATGACATCCATGCTAGTCCCCACCTCCATGGATGGTAATCTCTAAGGATGGTAATGAGGGTACAGGAAATCGTGCAGGTGCTCAGAAGGGTGACTGGCACTTAGAACACGATTAAATCCCAGCAACTGCTATTTTCAGTACTGTACATCCGATGCCAGCCACCCTATCTTGGCCATTTAATGAGCACCTACTATGGACAGGTATGGAGTGGGGTGGAGGCCATACAGAGATAAGGAGCCAAAGCACTGTGGAACTCAGGCTAGTGGAAAGCGGATGTGTTAGCCACCAATCAGAGGGCACCACGCTCCAAATATAAAGTACTAGGCAGTATGGCTGGCGCAAGCTTCCAGACGGGGGTGATGCCCTCCCATAGGTCTTTAAGGACAAAGGGGGGATTCTCTGGCAAAGAGGAAGGAAGTAAGTAAAGAAGGAAAAAGTTTTCCATGCAATAAAAGTAATTAGCAAAGGAAAGGAAATACAGAAGGTCATGCTGCATGAGAGTCATTCTGGGGTCTTATTTGGGGGCACAGGAGACAGGAACAGGGAGATCCTTCAGCTTACCTAATGAGCTGCAAAGGAGGCCCAACAACCACTCCACTGCCACCTGTTCCCAGGATAATCGCAATCTACTAGAGACTCACTAAGATGTCCGCTAAAACTGCAGATGCCAGAGCCCCACCCCAGAGCTACACAATGGAAACTTCTGGGGAGGGGGCCCACATACCTGCATTGAACACTCTCCCCAGCGGACACTTGTACCTTCTTGCTAAAACCACACGCAGCAAGATTTGAGAATCACCACGCCAAATAAGTTGCCTCGTCCCTTTGAGGCCCGACAAGCTATGGCCTCAATTTCCCAGACCCCATATTCAAGTCTAGCTCCTTGAGAAATAATCTCCTGGTGATGAGCACCCGCTCACAAGAAGAATATGGGTGCTTTCTGAATGGCATTGAGCAACGTGTTTGAAAAGCCTTGAAGAATAGGTACCTTTGACCCAGGATAAAGCCTTCGGGCCAAACTGTCACTGCAAATCAACGTCTAGCTACAAGGATACACTCATCACAGTATTCCTTATAATTAGCGAAAAACCGGACACAGCCTAAACATGAATCGGCACAGAACCTATGGAACTGGTGCCCGCATGCTCTTCCCTGGCCTGGAACATTCGTTCCCTGATACCCACAGACTTCCTAAGGTGTTGCTCAAAGGTCACCTGCTCTGTGAGGCCTTCCCTAGCCACTCTACTTAAAACAATAGCACTGCCCCTGCTCTGTTTCCCCACTGCACATAATCTTTCTAATATACAGCAGAACTGACTTCATTTGTCCCCACTGCCCTAGGACATAAGCTCCAAGGAGGGCAGGGATTGTGTCCCTTTTATTTACTGCTGTACCCTCAGCATTTAACATACAACCTGGCATACGGCCAGTCCTCAAATACAGGTCAACTGAATAAATTAACTGCACATATCCTACACAATGGAACACCACACAACACTAAAACTGACGTGGCTCATAATTACATACACAGATAAGCAATGTTAAGTGAAAAGCTAAGTGAAAAAAGAAACTTCTGGCACAGTGTAAGCCGCATGAACCTTTGTCTAAAATGTGTGTGTGTGTAACCCACTTTGTAATCAAGCAGGTTATGGGGGAGTTTTATTTTTTACCTAACAGAGATTTCGGTTTTTCTTCCATTAACTTTATACTGCTTGCATAATCGGACAAGTAATCCCTTATGAAATGCTCTCAAAACACGTGCTAATTTTTTTTTTTTTTTAAGGAATAAGCTTCCTCCTTCGTGACTTAATTAGGGTGTTCCTAATTAAGCCCAGCACAACATCAAAGAGGCCAGGTTCCAGGGGACCCTTGCCTCGGGCCTACTCCTGGCTGCGGGCGACCTCGGTCCCTCCAGCGGCAGTTTGCAGAGCTTCTGAGCACTGGGATGCCAAAGGCTTGGCCACCAGTTAGCTCCTCCTGGCTCTGCTACCCGCTACTTGCTTCCTATTGGGGTGCCTCATCCAATTATTCAGGCCCGAGATCACATCCTGCTGGAGAGCTGGCTTTGAAGGTTCAGTAAACAATCACTTGAAAACAAAGAGCGACCATTAAACCAAACTCAAAGACTTCCTTAATGACTCCTGTGCTCAGCTGCAGGAGCCGGGGAGCAAGAGAACTGGGCCTCAGAAGTGAAACTGAGGTCTCCCTGGAAACTAATCTCAAGCATTTCCAGCCCTCCTACCGCAAATATCCCCCCTTCCTGTTTTGCACCCAGGCATGTGGGGTGCGGAGCTGTTACTGGGGTGACCCTGGTGGAGGGGGTTTCTTCAGGAAAACAAACATGTGTTGCTCGGGTAGTCACCTTCAACAACCGCATCAGACCCTTAGACTCACACCCTGCCCGCTCCCCACCTACTTCCCTCTGCTGACACCCGTAGGGTGAGTCAACACCCAACCCAACATCTGCTCAGCTGGGTCAAATGGCTTTCAAAAGAGAGAGGTCCCTTGAGCTTCTTGTACCAGTTCAGAGAACCTCCGATTGCTATGCTCTAAGGTTCATCCTGACTCTAAAGATCCAAATAGAACAATCAGAGAGATCAAGGAGACACACCCAATACGGAATCTAAAAAGGAAATCCTAAAAGGTCTCACTGTGAGAGACAGTCCACGAAAACAGATGAGCAAAGACCCTGGAGCCAGACCACCTGGGTTCAAATCCCAGCCTTCCCTCTCCTTTAGCTGTAGGACGTGGGCAAATGGCTTGACCTCTCTGAATCTCAGTTTTCCCATCTCTAAAGTGGGAATGATAGCAGTAACTATCTCAGTGGGTTGTTGGGAGGATAAGAGTCTATTTGTAAGGAACTAGAATAATGCCTGGGTGTGCCATATAAAAGCTGATTAAACAGGTAAAATTAAAATGTAGTTATCAGTTTAGGTTCTCACTCTACCAAAGCCTCCCCTGACTGTCCTCCCACTCCAAACAAGAATCAGAGGCCCTCACCAAGATCCTGCTGCCTTTCTGCTCTTCTGGACAAAACTTTAGGGCGAGGGCTGTATCTGTCTTGTTCACAGATGTATTCCACCCCCAGCAATGCCTGGCCCCTAGTAGGCACATCATATCTGCAGAATACATGTACCGTGTTCTCTCAAATTATTCATGTTGAAAGCTTGAAAAGCACTGCAGTGTTATCTCTATTGCATTTTCAAAGTGGAGCTATAGGTTTCTTGTATTTTTGAAACATCTGAGTGCCATTTTTGCAGGGTACTTCACTAGAAAACTCCCAGGGTAGCTCATTCAGATGCACAAGAGCATTTTATTTAGCATTTATTTCATGCCAAGCCCTTTATATATATTTTCTCACTGAAGCCTCTACAACTTTAAGAGGAAAGTATTATTTCTCCCATTTTACAAGCAAGAAAAATCAAATCTGGATTACTCACCCAGAGTAATCCAGTTTGGAAGTGGCAAAGCCAGGCTTAAGGTAGAATGTAATAAATACTAGGTGGACTCAACCTAGAATGTGAAGAATGCCTGAGGGTATCTGGCTTGGTGGAAAGAGGAGAGACCAGAAAGGAGATAACTTCGTGGTGGGACCTTGAAGGATGAGAAAGATTTCAGTGGACAACAATGCAGAAAATCATCCAAGCAGAACAGCAAGAATGAGAGGCACGGGATGTGTTCAAAGAAGCCCAGGACTCCAGGATGGGGAGCATGAGACATCAGCAGGACACTCAGCTAGGGGCCAACCGCGGGGATCTTGTAGGAAGATCTGGGGCCGGGACACCTGGGTGGCTCAGTGGTTGAGCATCTGCCTTCGGCTCAGGGCATGATCCTGGAGTCCCAGGATCCAGTCCCATATCGGGCTCCCTGCATGGAGCCTGCTTCTCCTGTCTCTGCCTCCCTCTGTGTCTCTCATGAGTAAGTAAATAAAATCTTAAAAAAAAAAAAACAAAAAACAAAAAAAAGGGAGATCAGGTGCCAAGCTGCTGCAATAGTAGGCAAATGAGGCCACTCTTCCTGGGGGTCACTCCAGAAAAAGGGGGAGGAACTCAAAAGCATAGACAGAAAAAGATGACCCTTACAAAGCAGCACCTCTCCCCTTAACCTGTTATAAACATCTCTGAAAAGATATTTTGTCTTTATTAAGCATTAAATGCCCTGAGGACCTAGCCCGGCACCCAGCCCTTCCTCTCCCTTTACATACAGTGGGTTTGCAAACAGAGAAATGCAAATAGGCCCAGCTGAGGCAGAGGAGGTTATAATGAACTTCAGAATAATTGACTTAGCAAGAAAAAAAAAAAAAACTCAACTTCTCTATTTCCTGCAACTTCACTGTAAACTCTAAACGCAGCTAGGTCAAGGGTGGGGTAGCATTTGCCCTAAGTGGTGGAAAGAATGACTACCCTGATTGGAACCATAACAGCAGCAAACATCCCAGCGCCCTGGTGCGCAAGGCCCTGGTGTGGAGCACTCACAAGCACAGTCTGATTTCTGAATACTCGAAAGTGGGTACTTTCTCAGACCCACGTACACAAGAGAAAAAGGAGGCTGAGCAATTAAGTAACTTGCCCACAGGACTGAAAACCAGATCCCTTTGACTCCAAGGTCAGCAGTAGCTCTGGAATTTCCACAGGAGGGGTTTGGAGGCAACGAAGGAACCAGAAGGTGTGCGGGAAGCTCACTATTTTTACTTAGATGGTGTGTTATAAATCTACACTGTCCAAGACAGCAGTTTTAGTCACATATGGCTATCTACACAAAAGTGAATAAAACTTAAAAACAATTCCTTGGTCACACTCGTCACACTTCAAGTGCTCAACAGTCACATGTGACTAGTGGCTAACATCTTTGACAATTTCCATTATGGTAGAAAATCATATTGGACAGGGTCATTGTCCAAGATTTTAAATCGTTACGTATTCTAAAGATGCTTTTTCTATTATTTTTACATTCCAATTTATGTAATGTTTCACTACCAATTTATTTTTATTCTTAATCAAGGCAAAATACATATAACATGCAATCTATCATCTAGGCCATTCTGAAGTGTTCAGTTCAATAGTGTTTAGCATAGTCACGTTGTCTTACATCTAAACATGCTCTTCCTCAGAGTTCAGTAAGGTTGAGAAAGTACTTTTGAGGGTGCTAAAATTGTGTAATACTCAGTGGTTCTCTGGCCACACGTTCAAATTACCTGGGGGTGCTTTAAAAAATTTGAATGCCCAGGATGTGCTCCGGAAACACCGAATCAGAGCCTCCAGGGAATAGGTCCAGGTATCTGTGTCTTAAAGGCTCGCAGGAAATCTGATGCTTATGTGCCTGTAACCACGGGCATTCTACTATAAGGGGCAAACCAGCCTAGAGCCTCCTCCTCTGGCCAGACCACTCCTCCGGCCCCCTAGAAACCCGTCCTGCCAGAGGTGACAGGGAAGGGAATCCCAAGCAAAACCTGCCGTCCACCTCCAGGACTTCGGAGGCCACTCATGCTGAGCAAGCTAATATTTTACTTCTGCCCAGATTCTTGAAGAGGAAGAAAGCAAATGAAAAGACACACAGCTCAAAAGGCACTCGATTGATTTTTTTTTTAAACCCACTTAAACTAGACAGGAAAAGAAAAACCACTTAGAAACTATGACCAAAGGCCGTATATGCCAAGAATCAGCACAGGAAGGAGTTTTTTTTTGGCGATCCCATCAACTTCTCCAAACATAGACCTGAAATGGCTCTACAGACTCAACCAAACTGGAGAGCTACCGGGACATAATTAAATACAGAAAGCTCTTTTACAAGAGAGTTCCAGGGCTGGACACAAAATGAGTTCAAGGTAAGGAGTTCCCTTAAAGGCGTCATTTGAACTTTGGGTGAACTTACTTAATTCATATAATTAGAGAGGGTTGCCAGGCTTGCATAGTCACCCAGTCTCAGGGACTGATGGGCTCCCCAGACATAGAAACGTGGCCCTCTGGCCAGCCACGGAGAAGACTGCAGGCACTTTGTAGGGGGACAAGGACAGAGGCCAAGGGTGACAGGCCACAGCCTGGCCGGAAAGCCTCTGCTCTATCTGCACACCCAGAAGAAGAGGAAAGGAGAACTCCAGGTTTGTCTGTCAGAGAAGTCTGGTGAGTGGGAGGGAAGGAAGCCACAATATGTCAATAGATCATAAATTAAATGACTTCCACAAAAGTGACAGCCAGATGGGAGACGCCCACTGCACATCTCAGTTCAAATTCACACCTCCAGGCTGGCTCTGGGCTCAGGGCACAGAGATAAGAACCTGACTGCCTCTCTGAGCCTCCTGCAGAATTCTGGAAAGTGGAATTCTGTATGCTGTCCTCTAGAGATAAAGCCATTCCCCTCTCTCTACCTTCAACATGTTCCAAAGAGCTCCAGCTTTGGGATCAAATTGGCCAAGGTATGAACCAATCCACCTAACCATGGCCCTGGATAAGGCTCTTCAAAGAGCCTCAGTTTTCTCATCTGTAAAGTGGGACAGAAAGGTGGAGGACGTGAACCAGAAGCACCAAGCACTTAGCACAATGCCCAGCACGTGGCAGGTTCTCATCAAGTCCCTTCCTGCCCCATGTTCACCATATGCAATGAACACCAAGCACCTACTATGTACAGGGGGCCCACAAGAGTATCTTAAATCTGGAAGCAGCCCAAGACACACAGACCAGGTCCTCCCTGGTCTAAGAGGTGAGAAACACTGACAATGGAAGGGCTGCTCTGGAACCTATGCTACGTGGGTTTGGGGGGTTTTGTGTGTGTCTGTGTGTCAGATACTCAGAGGGAACCTTGCACAGCCTCCCAACTAATTCAAGAAGAGAACCTCCGCAATCAAATACAATGGGCTTCCTTGATGCTCAGCCAATTAATTTACTCTATTTGTCTCTCCGGTTTGCTACTTAATAAGGGCATATCAGCAGCGCGATCTACAAATCTGAGTTAAACTGCTTAAGGCATCCATGAGTTCCCTCTAAGGAGCCCCAAATACTTCTCAGTCTGATGTCCTAGGCAGTTATGTCTGCCTTTGGCTTTTGTTTGGTTCCAGGAGAGGTATTTTCTTTGTTTTTGCAGAGGTGAGAGTTTAAGGGTGTGAGTGTCCTGAAGGCAGTTCCAAGAAGTAATGGAGACCTCAAAATGATCTCATTTTTCCATTCCCAGTCTGAGCACCTAAATAGTCTCCTGCAGATGGAATCTTGCCAGCTTTCACCTATCCCCAGGAAGATGGAAAAGCCTAGATGAAAATTGTAGATAAGGTGTCTAATAGATCAATAGTTTCAACCTTTTCATCCTCCAAACATTTTAACCACCTCAAATGAGCTGGCCATTATTGACAGATATCATTTTAGCTTTTTTTTCTTTTCCTGGATGCAAAAGAACAGTACAAACTACAAGAGGTCAGTAGCTGAGAAGCCTCTGTATACACAGAACATGCTTATACTAAAAAGTTGTTTGCTGTTTATCTGAAATTCAAATTTAAATGGAAATTCTGTATCTTTACGTGCTGCATCATAGCACTGAGCTCAGTGCTTGCAACCTCCCTGGTGCTCAATAAATAAGATCGAGTTAGGAGTACTTGTTACTCACCTAAGAAATGACAGCTGAACCAGGCAAAATTCAAACTCAGCTCATCTTCCACGCAAACCATGACTTAGGATTGACCTTCTCCCTCCATCTGGGGCATCCCTAACTGGAAACTCAGAACATAAAGCTTCATACTGTCAAGCAACAAAGCCCTACCCGATTTGGTTAAATATGATGTGTACGGGACTTACCCACAGAAACATTCAAGCCAAGACCAAAGAAAAATGATTTCTTTCTAGACCTGGATAAGATCCGCACCTAAAAAAACAGATGGATTGACCTAGAATAGGCCCTCAATCTCTGACCAGGCACCCATTCTGAGCAGTTCCCCACCGCCATTTTCATGACATCTTCACTTCACCTTCTTCTCCCACAGGCCCAAACTGAGGAAGCTGTAAAATCCTGGGCAAACACAGCCATTTGCTAAGAGAAAAACCAACATGGGGCCCATCTGTACTTTATAAGGGCTTGGTCTGTCCTGCCTCTGCATGTCACCATATACAGAGCTGCCCACCTCCCTCAGAGCACCGGGCCGCTTTTGGAGGCCTTCACTGGATTTTCGTTCTCTTCCTAGAGAAAACTTTTTTTTTTTTTTTTTTAATTTTAAGAGTCCAAGGGAAGTTCTTCAAGAACTGACTGTGGCCCTTCCTTCGTGGCCACCATATGGTACTTCACGTTACCTACTTGCGGCCCACGGACAAGCAGCTCTCCAAGGGCAGGCCTTGTGGCTCTCTGGCTCCTCGCTGGCCCGCAAAAGACCGTCCACATAACAAGCCCTGGATAAACAGCGAGGGAGTGAGTCTGTCTGACAGAAACCCCAGAGCCAAAGCAGTAGCAAGGGGGAAAAACAACCCTGAAATCATTATCCGGCGCTGGACCCAATACGCACATTCTTGATCTAGGATAAGTGAGAGAAAATAGCATGTCATGCCTTCGAACCACAAAAGATTTCCATGGAATTCAAGAAGTCCCTTGACCAGCTCTAATTTTAGGGAGGACTTAGGAGAGAGGATACTGGTGCAAACGGAGGTGGGGAGCCAAGCAGAACTGAACAAGGCTCCTATTCTGCTCGGCACAGGTGCTGGTAACAGGACACCCCTCTCTCCAGCGAGAGGTGGGGTAGGGAATTCAAGGTGTGCTTGGGTGTTCTCACCCCCCAGCCCCATTACATAACCCCCAGCACGCTCCGAACCTAGTACAAAGTTCTCCCTGCATCAGGCCCAATTCAGCTCCTCACATGCTGATTCTTGAGCAATAACAAGGCTGAGGAAAATATTTGGTTTTAGCATCCAACTTAAAAAAAAAAAAAACTAAGTTAATTATTAAAAGAAGAAAGATATCCACAGTGACTTGCCCTTGAGTTTGGCCAGTGGCCTGGTCTTACAAGCTCCCCCAAACATCAACAAATTCTTTGCTGGTTCAATTACCTAAACATTAAAATAAATAAACTTTTTTTTAAAACTCCAAGTACCAGGGATCCCTGGGTGGTGCAGCGGTTTGGCGCCTGCCTTTGGCCCAGGGCGCGATCCTGGAGACCCGGGATCGAGTCCCACGTCGGGCTCCCGGTGCATGGAGCCTGTTTCTCCCTCTGCCTGTGTCTCTGCCTCTCTCTGTGACTATCATAAAAAAAAAAAAAAAAAAAACTCCAAGTACCAAATCGCTGTGTTGTACATCTAAAACTAATTATAATGTGATATGTCCATTATATCTCAATTTAAAAAGAAGTAATGGCTCAAATCTGCTGTTTGCAGCATTTAGCCTGTTTTTCTTGGCACATGAATAGAAACTCCAAAAAAGATTCTAGAGCCTCTTTAATGTCTAACCACCGTCAAACACCAGAGGCCAACTGGCCTTCCCACGCAGTCACTTCCAAGCTACTGTTCGTTCCCCCAGACAAACGGGCAATAGGCCCTAGCCTCCAACCACGTGAATCTCATCTCCCTTTAGCTTTGGGACCAGTGCACACCAGACAACTTGATTTATGTGGATGGGCGGAAAGGCAGCCAGTAAGCGATTCTGCACACCACCATCATTAGTGACCACCACCACAAGAGGGTGGAAGATGGGGGGGAAAAAAAACACAAGGTTTCCTCTCATCAAGGAATCAATAAGTTATTTAACAGCTGCTGCTGGATCCCAATGGAAGAAGAGTTAGGGTTTCTTCCGCACCTTTCCTGCCCCTCCCCCCCCCAAAAGGAAAAACCCACACCCATACAGCAGAGGATTTAACCAGATGAAGGGTCACTAGAAAAAAGCAGAAAGATTCCTCTCCAGTGTCAGTGGAGGTTTTCAACATCTTGAGGTTTTTTTGGTTTTGGAACATGTACGGTGTTAGGCTTTGAAATTACTTCATTTTTGTTTTGTTTTGTTTTCTTTCTTTCTTGGTTTTTTTTTTTTTTTCTTCCTCCAAAGAGGAAATTGACTCCCTTCCTGTGCTGCTGTACGTTTGGGAGAATCAAATGCTACTAAAAAAAAAAAAAAAAAATTCCTTACCCTTTCCTCACCCCAGTCCAACATTATTTCTGGGAAAATAACCTAAAAATTTTCTCAAGATGGCCTTCCAAAATGGGTTTCCAACATTTACACTTGTCCTTCAAAGCAAACAGAAAGGAGACCAAAGACATGAGAAACCCATCATGGCAGTTCAAAGAAGAAAAAAAGGATAAACTGGTCATTAGAAAGCCAGCTGACTTCAGATATTGAACACTGACTTTTATTGGTGGTGACTTCATGAATTATGCATACTACATACTTCTTATTCTATACGCCCAATTTTTTTTAATTCCCTTTTAAAATATCACGGCCATCCAACCCACAAAGAAGTCTTTTAAAAAGAAAACTCCATTAAAATATTCAACAACTGAGTTCTGCATAAATATTCTTGGAAATCAATCTACCCGTCTTTTTCCTTATCTCTGCTCCCCAAAAGCCTGGAACCCTACAGACCTCAAGACAGGTTTTAGTCTTCCCCTCCAGTTTACTTCTCAAATCCTTGCCAAAATAAAACAAACAACCTTAAAATAAATGCCTTCCCACAGGATGTTGAACAAACTCTACTAAATTCAAAGGGAAAGAAGTGTCAGGAACCATAAACTAGAGATCCAGCACTGAGAGGGCATTAAATACATCTTTATTTTTAACTAGAATCTTGCAGAGGGAAAAACATGCCACCTCAGCACTCACAATCCCCACCCCCCTCCATCCACCAGAATGCTCCAGGGCAGCCACAGGATCGCAGGTGGAAAACTTCTGAAGGGCTTTGGGTTCAAACCCATAAATGCAAAGAACCAAGACTGGATGGATTCTGGATTAAGGAACAAAAAGGGAGAGAAAAACAAAAATCCTAGATTTTTTTTTTTTCCCCTGGGACTGCAGTGAGCAGAAGAACTTTTAGGTCACTGGATCCTTGTTACTACTCAGGGACTGGAAACACCCATTTCGCTTCACAAAAATAAAAAACACACAAGCAGGTTTACCAACCCATCTCAAAATTCTTCCCCTGATGATCAAAATGCACGTGTGCCTCAAACCAAATGTTTGATTATAAGGCGTAGAGAATTTAACAAAAAATACCCCAGAGTCCAAGGCGGGGGACACCAATCTTTGTCTCAAGAGAGCACTTCAATAAGTCAATGTGGATTGAGGGCAAAGGAATGAAAGAGGCTGTCTTTGAACAGGGAATAATCCATCTAATTCCAAGTGGCTGGATTAGAGGCATTCCTGGACAAGCAGGGTCTAGCTGAAGATAACGCTCCACGAATGTCAATTTCTCACCTCCCCCCCCCCCAAAAAAGGGCACAGGCTCTGTAGGAGGGACAAGGCCAGCATGGAGGCACCTTGGAAAAGTTCACCCTTGGGGAGATGGCACTTGATTCTAAAAGGGGGAGGGGGGAGCAAGCGTGACAGCTGAGCATTCCTTCGCTAAGTCCATCTCCCAGTCCAAACCCTCTCTAAACCCCACACTTGATCAGACAAAAGCTCCTCCAAACGCCCAGGCAGCGGCTGAAGAGGGGCCGTCCACACCCACCGGCTGTACAGCTTTCCAAACCTGCCTACTCGTTTTGGAAGCCGAGCTTTTAATTAAACACCACCTCCCCGGATCTGTTGAGGCAAACTGGGGCTGGGTTAGAGCCAAAGAGAAGCTCCCTAAATACACATGAAAAAAAAAAAAAATCCCCCCACCGCCCCCAATTCCCACCTCCAGCCAGCTCGGGAGGCTGGATCTATTTCCTTTGGGTGAGTAACACAGGGCCCTGATCTACCTCTATGCAGCAGAAAATCCACATCCTAGATCAGGTTATCCCCAGTCCCACCCTTTGCAGGAAAAAAAAAAAAAAAAAAAAAAACCGGGTGTTGTTCCCCGCCCCGCAATACACACACACACACACACACACACAGGCGCGCGCACGCTTGCGCACGCGCACACACACACACACAATATCTTCACAATCCGTCCAAGAGAAAACCTGGAGGCTGTGTGTGTTGGGGGGGTGGGGAATACAGCGGTTTAGGGGACCCCAATCTTGCCTTCAGACTGGGCGCCTCAGCCCGGTGGAGGAGGGTCCCCAGCAAGGCTGCTCTGGGAACTTCTGCTCCGCGCCCCCGGGAGGGTTGAGGGAAGGCTTGCACACCCTCGGCAGCTTTGGAACTGCCTAATTAATGCCTAATTTGCTCAGATCCACCCCAACTACCCCCCCCCCCCGCCCGCCCGCCAGGTGGACCTGAAAGAAGCCAAGGAGGAGGGGAGAAGGGGGGGAGCCTCCCTCGCAGGCTCTCGGCCGGAGGGCCCGTTCCCGCGGCCACGCAGAGCCCCCGCGGCCCTCCCCGGCCACCGCGCCAGGCGCCCCCACCCCGGCCTCGGGGGAACCAGGTGTCCGCCCGGGCACCGGCCTCCACTCGGTCCAGCGACAGACAATGGGAAACTTGGAGCCGGGGCCCTGCGCCCCCGGGGAGGCGAGGTGGTGCCGCCCCCTGGGACAATGAGCGCGGAGAGGGCAGGGGGCACCTGGCACCCGCGCGGATGCGGGGAGCGGCCCGGCCCGGCCCGGCCCGGCAGAGCCCGGGGCGGCGCCGCGGGGGCGCAGGTGACCCGCGGCCCGAGCGCTCCCGCAGGTGGCGGCGGCCACGGCGCAGGCGGGGGCCGCGGCGAGGTCAGCGCGGCCACCGCAGCCGCGCCCCCGGCGTCCTACCTTCATGTCGCTGATGATGGTCTGGAAGAGGCCTCCGAGCGCGCTGCATTCCTTCTCTATCACGGCCTCCATTTTCCCGGCGCCGGCAGGAGGACACTGTCGGGGCCGCTGGACTGAGCGCGGGGCCGGGGCGAGCAACCCCACCTCCGACTCACAGCCTCGGCTGCCGAGGCACCGAGCGCCCAAGGCCGGCTCTTCTCCGCCCCCAAATAATAAACGATGGTTTAAAAAGCCGAGCCGCCCCGCAGGGTGATTCGCCTACATGCGGCGCTCGGCGTCTGGCCCCGAAAATGCCCGGAGAAGGCTGAGGACCAGGCCACCACGGGTGCCCGCGACGGGGACGGCAGAGCCCATCCTGAGGCGGAGAAAACCGCTCGCTGACCTGGGGCCGGCGCCACTGAAAACTGCGAGGCTTTCTGATTCAGTGATATTGCTTCAAATTTAATTTAAAAAAAAAAAAAAAAAAAGAATCGCCCCGCGGCAGGACGCGTCCGCCGGCGCGGTCCGGAGCTGCTGCTCGCAGCCGCGGCCGCCGCCTCCTTTTCACTCCTGCGCGCCCGGCCCCGGCGCTCGCTCTGGCGCGGCTCCCGGGGACGTTCCGAGGGGCGCGCGCGCGCTCGGGGCCGTGCGTCCGCCGCGGGGGCGCGGGGAGGGCGCGCGCTCGGGGCCGTGCGTCCGCCGCACGCGGGCGGGGCGAGGGAGCGGCGCGTGCCCGGGAGGAGGACCGCGGGCGGCGCGGCGAGGATTCCGCCCCCGCGGGAGCCGCCCCCTCCCCGGAGCGCGCGCCGAGCACCCGCTCCTGCCCCGGCCGCGGGTCGCGGCGCCGAGAGGGCGGGTCGGCACGCGGCTGGCGGGCGCCCCGCACCCCCACCCCCCACAATGGCTGCGAGCGCCGGGAGCCGAGGGTGCACCGCCGCTCCCCGGGGACTTGCAGGGTGGCAAGCTTAGCGCAGCGCCCGGCGTGTTACAGCGAGCGCTCAGGAGGGCGGGAAAGCTGCTGCTGCTGCTGCTGCTGCTGCTGCTCCTGCTGCTGCTGCTGCTGCTGCTCCTGCTGCTGCTGCTGCTCCTGCTCCTGCTCCTGCTGCTCCTGCAGCCTTTTGAGAATAAGCCCGTCCTGTGATATCAGGACTGCAACGCCAGTCACGATTGCAAACAAAATCGTAATTTGTCATTAATTTGTAATGAACAAATATGCAATTAAGGAGAGTTTGGGGGCGTATCCCATGGCGGGATGCCCAGTTCAATAAAAGTTGCAGGATGCTGGGAAAGTAGATTAATTTGCCATTGCAAGATGAATGGTATTGAGCTTTCGCATACTGTTCTTTGGCTTATGGATATTTTTGACTGCCTGTGACTTGTTTTTTTTTTTTTTCATGCCCACTGAGGGCATTGGGTGTTGGCATCACTGCAGAGAGCCCTGTTGGGAGGTTTAACGAGGAAAGAGCAAATGTACCCGAGTTGATGTGGAGGCTGGGGGCTCATTTTCATAGCTCCACTCTGAAGCCTAATTGCACATAGTCGGATCCCTCATTTAGATTAAGGCCAAATAGGGACGCCTGGGTGGCTCCCCCGGTGAGCATCTGCCTTTGGCTCAGGGAGTGATTCCGGAATCCCGGGATCAAGTCCCACATCGGGCTCCCTGCGTGGAGCCTGCTTCTCCCTCTGCCTCTCTCTGTGTCTCTCATGAACAAATAAATAAAATCTTACTATATATATATATGATATATATATATACATATTAACGCCATATCGGCAAGGAAGAAGGTAATCAAATGAGCGGCTTTTAAAAGACCTTAAAACATAAGCACCTGACTCCCTTGACCCTTGAGCTGACCATGCAAAGCACAAAATAGAACAAAAGGAAAATACTGGGAAGGAGACAGAAGAAACCATATACAAAATGCTGTAGACTTGTGTCAGACTCACTTGGTAATAGGTCAAGTTCTGGCTTTGAAAAACTGCAAGAATCAAAGAGATGCATGAAGGGACAGATCACAGCCACAGAAGATAATTTTAACCCTGGGCCATTCTGCCCAACTCTTTTTTTTTTTTTTCTGCCCAACTCTTAATCACGACCCTTCTCCATCCCTCTCCCAAAAATGATAAGGAGCAGTGTTACTTCTGGAATTAACCAATCTCTTGGACAACCCTGCTGGATCCTGTCCCCAAGGTTATTTGGATGTGTAAGGCAGTCACAGCTTCACCTTGCCAATAATAGCATTTGACTTACAATTTGCTGTCAATCATCATCATGATGGTTTTTAACACTATTGGTATTATAGTGATAAGGTCATTGTTTATAGAGCCTGATTGTACTAGGTCTAAAGTCCAGTTTGCAACCTACTATCTGTATGACCTTGGGCCAAATTAACTGGACCTCAGTTTCCTCATTTGTAAGTGGGGATAAGGACTTCATAGGGCTGTAGTGACTTTTACCTTCACTAATATATGTAAAGCATTTTTTTAAAAAAGATTTTATTATTTATTCATGAGAGAGAGGCAGAGACATAGGCAGAGGGAGAGGCAGGCTCCATGCAGGGAGCCCGATGTGGGACTCGATCCGGGGACTCTAGGATCACACCCTGAGCCAAAGGCAGACGCCCAACTGCTAAGCCACCCAGGCATCCCTGTGAAGCATTTTTTTAAAGCATTTAAAGCAGTTCCTGGCATACAGTAAATAAACAATAAATCTTACAGAAGTAGCTTGTTCATAATAACCAAGATGTGGAGAAACCTAAATGTCCATAATGGATGAATGGATAAAGAAAATGTGGTATGTACATACAGTGGGATATTCTTCAGCCTCGATGGAAAGAAATCCTGCAATATGTAACAGCATAAATGCGACTTGAAGACATTATGATAAGTAAAATAAACCAGTTACAAGCAAATACTGTGTGATTCCACTTATGTTGAGTACTAGCTAAAATACTCAAACTCATAGAATAGTTGCCAGGTATTGGGATTCGGGGAAGGAGGTAATGGGGAGTTGCTAACCAATGGGCATGAAATCTCAATGATACAAGATGAGGTAAGTCTAGTGAATGGGGGATTTTGAATAGGAAAGGGACAACATCAGATTTACACATCCTACAATCACATTCTTTCCCCATATTTAAGCATTCCTCAAGCTTTTTCCTCCCTTCAAAATACCCAGCACTCACTGGGCAGACATCGCAATCTGATTAACATGCAATTCCTCTCAGGAGTATTTGCCTTTTTTTTTTTTAATAGCTCCTAGGAGGAGGAACCCAGTGGAATGAAGCTCTACTAAAAAAAATTTCAAATCCTGTGATCTTGGAGAGATTGAGAAGCAATGAAGCCTTCTCAAAGCCATTCCCATCATCCTCCTTCACCTGGTAGACCATGGGTTGGGGTGCCCACCACCATCTCCTAACTCCGAGACTCCTGGCAGGTTGTTTGATCTCTGGTTCCTTGCAGGTTCCTAACTCGTGGCCTGTTGCCAAGCTTGAAGTAGATAGCAAACGCCTATCACGTCGTAGTGCTACCCATAGGACTTCCCTTCCCTCTCAGAAGTGATTCTCAGCCCCAGGTGCACCAGGAGCTCCGCCTGGTCCTCAGACTTGGCAATTGTAATCCCCTGGGGGAATTTTAAATCATCTGTGCCTGAGTTCCATGACCAGTGAGCCTGATTTAATTCATCTGGGTCGTAGCCTGGGCAACATGACTTTTTAAAACTTCCCAAATGATTTTAACATAAAGCAAATTTGAGAACTTTGATCTGAGGAACTTTAAAAGAAGATACCCATGCTCAGGTCCTACCCCTAAAGAGTTAAAGAGTCCTCGCTGGAGACTGGGCTCCAGATTTTTTTAATATATTATACATACTTTATTCCATCCTCATATAAGGACATACAGGCATATATGAATGTGTGCATATGTATGTGTGTGTGCATATGCTGTCATTATTTGCTTTACACAAATAGGATCACATCCCACTTGCTTTTCTGGATCTTGTTGTTAATACTTCTTACAGTCAACAATTCCTGGGGCACCTGGGTGGTTCAGTAAGTTAAGTATCTGAATCTTGGTTTCGGTTCAGGTCACAATCTCACAGTTGCAGGAATGGAGCCCCACATCGGGTTCCATGCTCAGCTCAGAGTCTGCTTTGGGTTCTTTCTCTCCCTCTGCTTTTCCAGCCTCCCTCTCTCTAAAATAGGTAAATAAAAAAAACTTAAGAAGAAATAATTCCTATAGAAAGCCCTCTAGGTCAATTAATATTATCCCAATAAATTTTTTCATTTAATTTTTTTTTAATTTGCTACAATTTCAGACGTACAAAAACGAGCAAGAAGAGTGCAGAGACGTCCACATTCACCTTTCATTAGACCCCCTAAATGTTAATCCATTGTGGTATCTTCTCTGTGTCTCCCTGCACTTTTAAAGTCTCCCCACGGGCAGCCCCGGTGGCGCAGCGGTTTAGCGCCGCCTGCAGCCCAGGGTGTGATCCTGGAGACCCTGGATCGAGTACCACGTCAGGCTCTCTGCATGGAGCCTGCTTCTCTGTGTCTCTGCCTCTCATTCTCTCTCTGTGTCTCTCTGAATAAATAAATAAAATCTTAAAAAAAAAAAGTCTCCCCACAAGAGTCTAATGTGTGTCCCGGTTGCTAGAGGAGGCCTCAGGGATGCTACAAAATTTCAGGCAATCCTCTGTGAGGCTTCTGACCTCTGTAAGGGGATCCTCACGCAGGGGCAGCTGTGCCAGGTGGTTTAAGAGGGTAGGCTCAGAGTCAAGCTGTCTCGGTACGAATGCCTATGCCTGACTTCTTTGCTCCCCACCTTTTCATGCCTCAGTTTCTCCATCTATAAAATAGATAATGGAAGTGCAAAGTCCTAAGGGTATGTGAGGCCTAAATGGGATAACTTACTCCAGCACTTGGCACACAGCAAGTCTTCCATAAAGGTTAGCTATTAATATGTATTGATCGTTACCAATGGCTCATCTATGAAATAAAATTGGCTTAAAGTCCCCCTCATGACCTATTAGAAGAATGTTTTATGAGCCCCAAACCACTAAATCCCTTAGAAAAAACGGGGGAGTTGTCAGTATATAGAAGTGTCTCAAATTTAGAAACGGAAGGCCTTTTTAAAAACGAAACCAGCAAGCATCAACAGATAATACCTGTTGCAGTGACTCACCCTAAGAGATATTTTATGTCTGTTTGTAGACGGTGGCCTGGGATACAACCAAGAATAATATAATAACCTCAAAGTGCAGAATGTGTCACTGAGGCAGGAAACTAATGAAAGAAGAAGGTCTGCCCTCAGGAACCGATTGGTAGCCAGGCCAGAGTAAGGCTGGAATGGCAGGATCACAAGCCCATCATGTCTGTGGTGGGGGTAGGAGGGGGGCAGGCAGCAAACCTGTGTGAGGCAGGCCAATTGTAAGCTCCTAAGAGGTGGGTGGACGGCAGAGTCCTGGAGAGCAAAGTGCTCCCTCCGAGAGCCAGCTGCTCCCCCGTCCCAGGCCAAGTGGGAATGTGTGCTCTTAATTGCCGCCTGTTCCAGTCCTTCCAAGGGCCTGAAACTTTGCATCTTGATGTGAAGTTTTCCAAAATCTAACTATTTTTAAATTCCCCAGTTTTTAAAATCTCCTTTGCAGCCAGTTTGTAGTTCTCGATCATGGCAACACATGTAGGGTTTGGGTCACAGGGAAAATGTAGAAGAGGGACAAAATAAAGAATTTACATTTCTCTGGGACTGTTTAAGGAGGAGAGACCCTATCTGATGGTTCTAGGTCACCAAGAAAGTGTGCCTGCCCTGTACTCGGGTAGGGGTGGTTCAGTCCATTCCGGAGACATTTCTTGAGCATCTACTCTGTGCCAAGCCACACTTGTTCTCCCAGAAGCGTCTGATTTCCTTCTCCTTGTTTATATCGTCCCAAGCTGCCTGCTAACTACTAATTTGGCAAAATTAGTTACCTTGATATTGAATTACCTTGATATTGAGAATAGGGCTTGCAGGGGAGCAGACATCCCCATTGCAAATTACAGAACAAGATTGTCCAAGATCTCATCTCTTCCTCTTCTTGAGCATAGCTTTTTCTGTTCCAAACAAGCACAATGAGAAAAAGGAGCATTTAGGAAGTAAGATATGAGTTCTGGTTAGAGCAGCAGCAAAAGAGTGAAGAGCATATTAGAACACTTTACTTTTAATATACCATGTGAAGCAATTGAAAAACATCTGATTATATCTAATGAATCAGAGGCATCTGAGTTGATGTAAAAATGGAAAATATTACACATTCTCCAAAACCCAACATTTCCCTGTGTAAACATCTTACAGTGATTTTTTAGTAGATTCACAGAGTTGTGTGGCCATCACCACAATCAATTTTACAAAATTTTCTTCAAAGCAATCCCCACTCATTTGCAATCATTTTCCCATGCCTCTCCATCCCCAATCCTAGACATCCATTAATCTCTCTATCCCTATAGATTTGCCTGTTCCGGATATTTAATATAAAGGAAATCATATATTGGCCTTTCTTATCTGCCTCCTTTCATTTAGCATCATGTTTACAAGGTTCCTCAATGGTGTAGCATGTTTCTCTACTTCATTCCTTTTTATGGCTGAATAATCCATTGTATGGACATACCACATTATCCATCCATCCAATGATGAACATTTGAATTGTTTCCACTTTGACTATTATGAATAAAAGTGCTATAAACATTCATGTATGAGTTTTTGTGTGGACATGTGTTTTCGGTTCTCTTGGGTACATACTTCTGGTGGAATTGCTGGGTCATATGGTATATCTACTTGTAAACTTTTGGGAAATTGTCAGACTATTTTCCAGTACATAGTCTGGATTTGTTTTTATTCCATATAATTCATAAGGTTTTCACAACCCAAAGTAGCTCTGATGAAGTCAATGTCAATCTATTCATAACAATGATACCATCTATCTGTATCAAGAGATTTGGCTGCTGTATCATCCCCAACTCATCACTGGTGGTAGGGTAAATCTTTCTATTACCTAGCATTGCACCCATAACAAATTGTTTATTGTTTCTTCCAGTAATGTGATTTGAGGAACTTTAAAATTTATTTTAGAACAATCCCATTGTTTAGATGTTTCTAGGACTAAGACTCCCAGGTAAACAAAATTCTATTGTAGTCAATTAACATTCTGTCTATACATCTGTCTCCCATAAATCTGGCTAGCAGGAGTCTATTACTGAGAGTCCATTAACTCACTGACAAGGCCAAGATTCTGCACCCGCAAACCTGGCATTCTGGTGTGTTTGGATAGCAGAGAATATAAAATGGCTCAGAAATTAGGCCTGCATTGGGGCAAGATACTAAACCCCAGCCATTTGGCATCTATAGTTTTTGCTCTGCCCACTTTGCACATTTAAGTGATGGAGGTGGCTCGGGGCTTCCTTTCTCCAGCAACCCCCCAGCATGCCTAAGATTTCAGGAGGTTTTGCCAGGGCAGATGCACACTTCCTTCTCCTGGATCTTGGGCTTTTCTTTAAATCAACAGTGAACACCAGGCATGGGAGACCTGTCTGTAATGTGTTAAGGTAGATTAAGCATGGGTTTGGAGTCACAGAGATTTAAGTTCAAATGCTCATGTTTCCATATTACAGCCGTGTCCATGGGCAAATTACTTGACCTACCCATGTCATTGATAAAATGCAAAATATTCTTACTTCTAGATCTTGAAGATTAGAGATAAGGTGGTTACTGAGCATAAGCTGTAACAGGCACTCAAAAATGTGTGTGCGCGCGTGTGTGTGTGTGTGCATGTGTGTGTGGTTCTCAACCAGACTGTTGGCATTCTGTCCTTAGATTTTCAATATGGGAAGCTTTGTTTGGCATAACAGGGGTGAATTTAGGCCACTGAGCCAGAGACATTTAATCAATTGTTTCAAAGCAGTCTGCCTTGTTTACTTTTAATAATGGGTTTGTTTGCTTTTAATAATAAGACCCAGACCTAGCCCTTCTATTTTCTGAAGCTGGGTAGCAAATGGGTGCTTATGAACTGGCACTCAGCAACAATCTCTGCAGCCACAAGTGGCCAGCGGCCACAGGCAACAAGTGAAAACAGGTCATGTGCAGGGAAACATTCATTTGCAGAGGGTAATGATATTTACCTGTGATCCTATCCAGCAGCTTCAAAGGTGGTGGCAAGCATTACCTAACTAATGAGCACGACGCCTCCTGACCCCCTGGCCCTGAGGCAGGAACAATATTGTGTAATATCTCCACAGAGAAGCCCATCAGGAGAGAGAGGGAGAAAAAAGAACCTGCCCACCTGGACTTGACTGGCTGTGTGATCTCCTGGGATTCAGAGATCCTTTCTGGGCCTGACTTTTCCTGGGTAAAATGAGAAGGTTGGCACCTTCCGGGTGATGTTAAAGGTGTCTTCCACGTGACAATGGTTGACTTTCAGGCCTGATTTCAGGCTCACTCTTGATCTCTGCTGGTTTTACGTTTGTAGGTGTGTATGTCTGTCTCTGTGGGTACATATATATTTATGTTTTGGAAACAGCTGGAAAAAGAAATTAGGGAAGAGATGAGTGCTGTTTGCTCCAGGCAGTGACTCAGGGATGCATTCTCAGGGAAAAAAGAAAGTCACTTTCCAGATGATGCTTAATTGCTAAATGCCTGCTCAGCCTCCCTCCCCCTTGGATTCTTGGACTCTCCCTATCACTTTGTCACTCAACAAAGCGGAAGTAAGCATTATCCATCAGCTTGCCCAGCTGCAACAGGGGCTCCTCTTTCCCAACAAAACTTGTTGTCCATATTACATTTTACTCTAAGGCTATTTTAACCTAAATATATTGAAGAAGGTGAGGCCTACCCATCGCACACATTCCATAGACATGTATTTTCTGGAACAAATTCAAATCTAATCACCAAATGAAAACAGATTTCCACGAAGTTGTTCCTCATAATTTAAATTTTTCTGATCGAGAGCTTAATACTTCAAATGGCAACCATCCCCTTGTTGGTCATAGCTATTTATTTGAAATAATATCTTTACACTGAGTTGGATTCCTTTACCCTTTGTTGAAGTGAATTTTCTTAAGGACCTTTAATCAAGGCACCATCTTTCCTCAACACCATCTCTCAGAGGAGATATGTAAATAGCCACACAATTTACATACATATTAGCCACTGAGTCTCAGTAACTTATTATTATAAGAAATTACATATATTATATAAATTATATTCTCTTTAAATTTGTATATTCTATTCTATAATATAATCTCTGCTTATAGTTTAATATATATTGCATAAAAATAATTTGAAAACTGGATTAATTTAGAAAAAAGCGGTTCTCTCAGGGGACTCATTCATGAAAATGGAAAGCTCTTTTGTCAAGTAATTTCCCCCTGGGGGGCCTTTAAATAGCAATCTCCCCATTTTGATTCCATCTGTAGCAATCCCATTTAGCTGCATTACTGGACCACCTCACTGTGTAAAAGAAGGTAAACTGTATTGGTGACCATTTGGCTCTCTGGTTTCTTTCCCCAACTTGCTACTAATTCATTTGGTCATTAATGGTGCTTCCCTCCCTCCATCCCAGACCATTTGATATGTTTGCAGGATAAGCAGAGAGTTAGGGCCACCCCTCCAGCTACAATGTCTTTCCAGAAGCACATAGTCCAAAGGGACATTGGAGTTATGACAGAAATGATTAATTATATAACTCACTTGAAAATGATGTGCCACTTTAAAAACCTAATAGCTGATCAAGTAAGAACTCACGACGTAGCCTGGCTAAGAACAAAGCCAGGGGGAAATTTTTTTTTTTGAAGAATCTCATTAATGGATTTTTTCTTTCTTTTTTAAGATTTTATTTATTTATTCATGAAAGACACAGAATGAGAGGCAGAGACATAGGCAGAGGAAGAAGAAGCAGGCTCCCCGTGGAGAGCAGGATGGGGGACTCTATCCCAGGACCCCAGGATCATGCCCTGAGCCGAAGGCAGATGCTCAACCACTGAGCCACCCAGGTGCCCCCACATTAATGGGTATCTTTAAATACTGGATGCATGATAGACAATAACATTTCCATAATTTTGATAATATGCACTTAGATTTGCATAACTCTGCACAGTTTATAAAGCATTTTCACAAATACTGTCACAGCTCTCACAGTGTCAGAAGAGGGTGGACAAGGCTGGGGGTTGGGAGGCAGATGGCCCTGAAAGTCCTCAGCTGAACTCATGTCCCAGGAACGGCAGCAGGCTTGGAGCTGTTGACTCCCCAAAGACACCCTGCTAGGAAGTGACAGAAGTAGCACCAGAACCCAGGACTCTAATTTTAATCTCCCAGTCTCCTGAGCAGGCAGCTAAAACCGTCTCGTTGGACATCTCCCACTCAGGAGAAAAGGGCACACAGCCTTGGAAGTATCTGGCCAATGGAGGGGCCCAGAAGTCCAAGCAAGATTGCAACATACAAATAGCATCTAAGTCCCACGATGCATGACAGCATTATTTTCTGATATTTCAAAGGAATGGGTTCCTTTCTGCAGGATCTTCATGGAATTTACTGCAAGGGATCCACATGTCCTCATGAACTGACAAGCCTATGCACAGAGAGACTAACTGAATATACAGACAGTGGCCAGATCATATTTAAAAAATAAAACCTTTGAGCCACAACCTGCCCAGGGAATACATCTTTTATCTACCTCTATCAATAAACAACCCAGGTAGCCAGCCTGCCCTAAGTCAGATTTGCAAGAAAACAGATTGCCCTCTCTAGTGGCAATCCAGTAGGCGAACCCTTAATTCTGTAAAAATCAGCCCCAAATGTCCAGAAATTGATTGATAACTGGTACCTTCCCTCTATTTCCCCCCTACCCCTTGCTTCCAACTTGGGCCAATCAGAGAAAGCTACAAAGGCACTCCTAACCAGCAGGATCCCCTGCTTATAATTAGCCCGCCTCCAGCTTCCCAACAGCCTCCAATCAGGGCACATCAAGAACCCTCCAACTCAAAAAAAAAAAAAAAAAAAAAAAAGAACCCTCCAACTCTCCTGCCTGCCTGTCAGTCTCCCAAAATACAAGTGACAGCGGCCCACTTTCTTGCGATCGCATAGAAATAGCCTTTGCTTTTCTCATTTGGTTGGTCTTCGTTTATTTGCAGGGTATAATCTTTTTTTTTTTTTTTTTTTAGATTTTATTTATTCATTCATGAGAGACACACAGAGAGAGGCAGAGACACAGGCAGAGGGAGAAGCAGGTTCCCTGTGGGATGGACTCAATCCCAGGACAGTGGGATCAGGCCCTGAGCTGAAGGCAGATGCTCAACCACTGAGCCACCAGGGCTCCCTATTTGCAGGGTATAAATCAGAGATGTAACATGGCTCATTCATACACATACCACTCCCTTCCAATATTTGTAGCTGCTGTTATGATGTGATTCCAACACACACAGCTCTACTCTTCTCCTTCCTACCTCTTGGAGTCATTACTTGCTCAACGCTGGCCTTCTTGGCCCCTCTGGCCTGCAGTTATAATGACAGCAACAGTGACCGTCGCAACAAAACACACAGAATGGCAGGCTGTGTTCTGAGTACTCCATGTGTCTGATCTCAGGGAAGCCTCTGGCTAACCCCACGAGGAGGATGTTAGCTGCGTCTGTTTTCTGCAGATGGGGAAATTGAAGTATGGCAGGGTGAAGTCACTTGTTCAAGATCACGGAGCTGGTGTGATGGAACCAAGACTCTAACACAGGCATTTTGACTTCCAGGATCTGGACTCCTCACTGCTACAGGTCTACTCCCCTGCCACGACAGTAGTACGTGAGCAGAGGCCACGGTTGCCTGCTCTCCCCCACATTTCCAGCACCTACCTCAATGCTTAGTGCATTGTACATGCCTAGCAGGTACTCATGGAACCAGTGAATGGCCTCTATCTAATCTGCAGGGCCTAACAAAACATTTCACACACATCAGAAGTTAATAGTCTTCGATGTCCCTGTGTTCAGCTGCTCCCTCTTTATGGTTAAGAACCAAAGAGAAAGGCTTTACTAAACACAAACAGTAGTTTGTTTGCCCCACCCCCACCAGGCTTTTGTTCCTATTTACCTGATGTCTAGTCATGTCTTTTGTTATATTTCAATGCCCTGTTGGATGAAAAGGACCATTTGTCTCAATAGGTGCTAGAAAAAAAAAAGAGATTATTTGCTTCTTTCCCACCCAGATCTATAGCTCCTCTCTCCCTCTGGGTGTGTTGTTTTTACTGCCCAATTAGTGGCTCTGCCGTGATCGCTTCCAAAGAGCCATCTCCTATGGGTCCCCTTACCCTCACTCTAGAGCTCACCCACTTCTCCTTGACACCATTTACAGGAGGCCGTGCTAAGTTTACAGCCTCATGAACAGCGGCTCTATGAACCCAATTCGCAAGCGCTGAATGCTGTGGGATCCTGTTCGCTGCTGGAAGCTTTTTTTGGGTTGTTCATTTCCCCTGCATGGCACTAATAGCTTTTTCAGACATCTCCAGGGATGTGGACTATTTTGCATTTGTAAGCCACCTTTATGGAAAGGGCCTGCAGGTTTGAAGTGCCCCGTGACCACTTGTTCAGTCGGAGACGTGTCAAGGCCTTGTTCATCGGAAAGTGGAATCGCGTGGGAAGTGTGACATTGTGAATGTCCTTGTGGCACTGGATGTTCACGCACGACTCCAGTGTGGCTGAAATCATGTCGAAGAAATGGAATTGTACTGATTCAAAGAATTGATCTGCCAGCTGTTTAAAGTAGGGAGGGGGTAGGGCACCTGAGTGACTCAGTGGTTGAGTGTGTCTGCCTTTGGCTCAGGTCATGATCCTAGGGTCCTGGGATCAAGTCCCACATCAGGCTCCCCGCAGGGACCCTGCTTCTCCCTCTGCCTATGTCTCTACCTCTCTCTCTGTATCTCTCGCGAATAAATAAATAAAATCTTAAAAAAAAAAAAGTAGGGTGGGGTGATAAAAAAAGCAGGTGCCTTTGGGTAGGGGCAGACTAAGAGAAAAGGAAGTGTTTGGCTTGAAGTCTGGAAGATTTTTGCCCTTCCAAAGCAGGGCAGGGGATCCACTCAAATCCCAGGTAATTGTCCCACTGTGACTCCATCTTGATCATCAGGATGGCAGGCTGGGAGAAGTTTCTGAACTAATTTGGGCTCCTTCTCTGTGCCAGGCTCATTTCCTGTTTAATTCTCACATGGCTGCTATGAGAAAGTTGCTGTGGCCTTATTTTGTACTTGGGGAAAGTGACACTCAGGGAAATTACACAGCATGGCCAGTGTCACTCTACTGAGTGACAGAGTCACTAATCAAATTCAAGGTTGCTGGGTGCCAAAGCCAAGTTTTCCCTCTGTGTCATCCACACCCTGTCCATGAAAGGCAAACAAATCAGAGACCATGACAATAAGGACCTGTTGCATTTCCTCAGTTTAGTAGACATTGCTCTTTTTGTTATTTTGGAGACGCCCCTGACTGCATCCCCTTGGTGTCTGGTGGTAAAACTCCTTTCAAACACCAAGGAACAGCACATTCTCTTGTAGGAAACTGGATTCTCTATGATAATCTTGGCGGGGAAGGGTGCCTCAGAAGACAGAGTTGACAGTGGGCATGAAACAAGGAAAGTCCTCCATGAGGAAGAAGAAAGGTAGCAGGAGGAGCTGGCCGGAGACCTGAGTCATCATGGGTACTGAACCACAAAAAGTCTGAGGAGGACCTGGTGTTTGTTTGTTTCCATGACTCCCCACCCATCCCTGCAGAATGAGTTTCCCCAGGGTGCTCCCTTACGCTCTAGGCATTCCTTTCACTATCAACTATTTGTTGAGCATTTCCACATGTTGACATAGAGTTGAGAGTAGTTTCTACTGCACATAAGAACACAGACACACATGGTGGCTTAAGCAGGGCAGAAGTTTATCTTTCTGACATGTAGAGGTCTACATGTTGGCCGTGCAGGACAAGTATGGCGACTCCTTGATGCCATCAGGGACACAGACTCTATCTTTCTTCTCTTTCGGCCTGGCTGTGGCTTCCTCCTCAAAGCCACCTCATGGCCCAAGAAGGTTGCCAGGGCCCTCACTAGGACGGAAGAAGGAGGAAAAGAAGAAGAGCAGAAAGGGGTCCTTCCCCAATGAATCAGCTACTTTTAAACAGCCTTTCAAGAAATCCCAACTAATGCTTCCACTTACATCCCATCAGCTGGAATTTATTCAAATGGTCACATTTGACTGCAGGAGTGGTCAAGAATTATTCTTATACTAAGGGAGGCTGCTGGACACAAATAGGCCCAGCTAAAAATGAGGACTTACTAATGGAAGAATGGATATTGTAAAAGATCAGGAATCAGTAAGCTGTGGCCTGCAGGCCAAGTCTGGCCCACCGCCTGATTTCCAAACCAAGTGTTATTGGAACACAGCCAAGTTCATTCGTTTACATATTTTCTACGGCTATTTTTGTGCTACCACAGCAGAGTTAAGTAGTTGTGATGAGATGCACCCTATTTACTATCTGAGACTTTACAGAGAAAGTTTGCTGACTCCTGGAATTGGCAACAGATAGTAATTTGTGGACAAATAGCCCAAAGCCCAGTACTGGGCTCTGCACCCAGTACGCAGGTGTGGGTTCTGTCCTCGGGCAACTTACAGTCCTGTTGGACGAGACAGTCAAGGAAACCACTAATGACAGTGTAGTGTGATGGGTGGAACAGAATTGTGTTCAGGCTGCAGATCCATCTACAGATCCCCAGAGGCAGATCACCTACAATGGACTGAAGAGATGGGAGGTCAGGCAAGCTTTCTAGATGAGCGTAACGGCTGAATGGCCAGAAAAGGGAGGGAAGAAGGAATTCCAAGCGACAGAAAAGCATGTGCAAAGAGTGGAGGAGTGAAATGTATGTCCTGGTTTTCCACAAGTCTGTTTCCTCCAGAAATCATGCATCTTTGCCTCCCCAACTCCCAGTGCTGTGTGTGTCTTGCACATGCTCATCAGTTAGCTGCTCAAACCGTAGCATCACCTGTGATCCCATTATCCTGAGTCCTGGGGGCCCTGACCCACTGAGCCAGAATTTACTGTGTGAGCGAAGGACGCTGAGTTCCAGGGCCAAGTTCAGCAGTCACTAAATAGAAGCAAGTTCTTTGAATTAAAACCTCAACCCCACCCCTTCCTACCTTGTGTGAGCCTACGTGAGCTGTGTACATCTCTTCCTCCATAGCAATAAGAATTGTGTCATGAGCTTGTTCAGAGTTTCTGAGCCTCAGGGCTATTGCCATTTTGTAGTGGACAATTCTTTGCTGTGAGGAACTGTCCTGTGCATTATAGGAAGCAGAGCAGCATCCGTGACGTCTGCCCACGAGACGCCAGTAGCATCCCCCAGGCTGTGACAACCTAAACTGTCTCCAGACATTGCCAACTGTCCCCTGGTGCTGGGGGAGAGGAGAGGCAAAGTCACCCCTGCTTGAGAACTGATGAGCCAGGAGTAAGGATTAAATGAGATAGTACATACATTACATGCACAAGCAGTTAGTATGATAACTATTCTCATTATTATTGCTAGTGTGCAGGAAATGTAAGCTGAAAGAATGAATACACGTCACAAAAGAACAAAAATCTCACAGGAGCTATTTCTGGTTTTAGGCCGGCAAATGCAAGAAAGGCAGTCTTAGCTGTGGCCAACAAAATTTCTTGTCAAACCCACCTGTTGTGCATGGGATTCTGTGGGGAATGTTGGCTGAGAGGCATTATAAAGTAGCCTGTCAATGGCATCTGTTGTTTTGTTGCCTCATTTCATTTTGGGGGAATATAGCCACCCCCACTTTCAGGATGTGCTTTGCAGGAAGCTGACCTTCGCGTTGGTTGCTGAGGTGAATCACAGACGTCAGGGCCTAATCTCCCGGGGAAGTCCACTCACCTGGCCGCGGTCCTTAGTCGTGGATTAGGAACCAGACTCGAGCCAAGACGCAATCAGAAAATCCCAGAGGTTTGCTCAGACAACTCAGAAGATGCGGTTCCCCCTCTTCATGGGACTGGAACATGCCAGGTCATGAGATGGAGGCCATACCCGGGGAGGGAGGTCGTGTCTGAGAAAAAGGCTCACACAAGGAGAGCAGAGTTGAGCAGAGAGATGAAAAGAAGCGGAGTGCTCTGATTTTTGTCTCAACTCCTGTATTCAGCTATGCCTGAAACCCAGTTTGTTCACCAACTGTTCATGTCCTTGCGCTAATGAATTGCCTCTTGCTTGTTCGTTTGGGCTAGTTTTTCTGTCCTTGAAACCAGAAGACACCTCCCTCTCCCAAATGATCCTGATTATACTAAAAGCTCTTCAGGAGCCTCTTTGCACAGTTTGAAAAAACAGGCTCCAGCTCCATTTCTCTGCATCTCTTGTGGCCCAGCTGTCCCCATCATGCTGGCTTTGCCTTTAGGCTGGCTTCTCTGGTAGCAAAAATGGGGCAGTGGTTCCAGGCATCATATGTATGTGTCACCAGGAAAGAGAGAGGAAGAGTCTTCTCAGTTCAAAACCAGCAAACAGAAGTCTTGGGTTTCCCTGTGGTTAGACCATCTTGGATCAGGTGCTCAGTCTTAAGCCAAGGTGATGGGTAGGGGATCTCCTTGGGCTGTAGTCAGGGCGCTGGCTCAGTGCCATCCAGAGCTCAGAGCTGCTACCCTGTGGTGTCACAGCACGGGTGCTGGGAGGCATGCTCACTGCTCACTTGAAAACAAGAAAATAATATGAAATGTCAACTAAAATGTCACCTTTTAGTGACACCTTTTTTTTTTTTTTTGGATGTCAGCATTCCTTTCTCTGGGCCCCTCTAGGATTTCCATGTCAATATATTAGCAATTGCATCTTGGCTATGAAGAGTTGATTGCCCAATATCTATATTCCTTGCTGGACAATTTGGGCAGAGAGCAAATCCAACATCTTTTCTTTTCCTCATCTTAACGCAGAACAGGACAGAGGGTGCCCTTCATTCTCCCACCCTTCCCATCAGTGGAAGAGCCACTTGAGATCCTAACGTCTGTTTTACAAATAATTAGCAATCTGGGGCAGAGAACCCCCAGTAGGCATTCAAGCAGCATTATGGTTGAGATCCGTTAGTTGCAGACCAAGCAACCCAGCCTCTGTGGTTCCTGTTTCAACCACTGCCAACCACACTGGGCTTTCAGACAAACCTGCGGACAGTAAGGCTGACACTCATTTGGAACAGGAGAGGGGAATGTAGGTGGGCAGCTGCAAAATGTCCTGACTTACCTCCGTGAAACACAATAGTGCTAGTCAAGGCAGGGACCCCTGCTGTATGTGTGTAAGTTTTCAAAGCTTTTTCCCTTCTTGGAAGCTTCCAGATACCGTAGGTGGGTTTCTTTTTCCTGGATTGCAGGCTACTGTTTAATTTAAGATGGCAGTTGGCACGTTTGGAAACTACTGGCCTGAAAAAGATGCTCCTTGGTTTCCAGATAGCGGTTTATGCATCAGCGGGTGTATTGGGGGGATCAGAGGAGTCTATGTTCTATCTTACTACTCATTTCTTTTTTTTTTTTTTAAGATTTTATTTACTTATTTGTGAGAGACATACACAGAGAGAGACAGAGACACAGGCAGAGGGAGAAGCAGGCTCCATGCGGGGAGCACGATGTGGGACTCGATCCCGAGACTCCAGGATCACGTCCTGAGCTAAAGACAGACAGACGCTCAACCACTGAGCCCCCCAGGCATCCTCTTACTACTCATTTCTATGTCCCCTACACAGTGCCTGACATATACTCCAGGCTCAGCAGACGTTTGACAAGTGAGGGAAAAAGGAGGAAGTCACTCAGTTAAATGGATCAACACACAAACAGCAAATCCTGACTGATGGTCTTCAGAGCCTGTTGAGGACTGAGCATTTCCAGGCTGTGCAGGGACTGATTTTGACATTTACTGACTTGTGCTTATAGCAAGATCAACGGGGAACCTGTTTGGACCAGTCGATCCTAATTTTCAGGTAGAATATTGAGTGGCATTAGCCAGGAAGAATGGCCATATTCCTGTGAGTTTGTGTGTGTATTGGTGAGGTCCAAGGCCAGCCAGTTCAGCTTGGGGACAGGAGCACAAAGCCACAGCTGTTGAACCCCTCTGCAAGGTCACTGCCTTCAGGTTAGGGATCATGACATTATTCTCTGGCTTTCCCATCACTTCATGCCCAGCAGAACTCCTGTTTGCTGTAACACAGTGGAATACAGGCTTGGGGGACATTGGAAAGGGCCAATGTTTATCCACTGGGCCTGCTGGACACGACTGTCAGAATTACCTGGGATACTGATTCATTTTACACATGATAAAAATGAAGCCCAGAGAAGTACAGTGACTTTCCTAAGGTCACACAGCTAGTTTGCAAAATAAGATGATTATCATTAAGGCTATACTCTGTTTTAGATATTGTCACAAAGTGTTTTCTTTTTTTTTTTAATATTTTATTTATTTATTCATGATAGAGAGAGAGAGAGAGAGGCAGAGACACAGGCAGAGGGAGAAGCAGGCTCCATGCCGGGAGCCCGACATGGGACTCGATCCCAGGACTCCAGGATTGCGCCCTGGGCCAAAGGCAGGTGCTAAACCGCTGAGCCACCCAGGGATCCCCTGTCACAAAGTGTTTTCACCTCTATTCTCCCATTTGGTCTCCTCAACCTCTTTCCACCTAAGAACACAGAATTATTTGTTTTCTATTAGGAGGAAAAGCAGTTTTTATTTATATTTCTGTGTTAGGAGCCAGGACTGACCTTCTCAAAAGAGATTATAGCACCTTTGTAAAAATTAGTAGAAGGCACCCTTTCTTCCAGGAGGATGTGGGCCAGGCCCATGTGACAAAAGTGCAAGCTGGACTTTGGCCCTTACTCCTGCTCTTGGTCAAATGGCCTTGGGCAGTTCCCAACCTGCACAACTGTACGTGGCAGCCCTGGATGAAGTACAAGTACGAGGTTGAACTACTTGTCTTCTATTTTGGTTTGTACTCCCCAGGGTCTAGCACAGACCTGGGTTTATAAGTATTTTTAAAAGGTGATTGAATCGCTCAAGGCTACCTGGTTGATCAGTCGCAGAACTGGAACCTCTGATTCTTGGCATGGCCTCAGGCTGCCTTACGCAGGAGAAAACAAACTTTAACCTGCTATGCTGCCCACATTCCCCCTTTGCGGGAATCGGCCGGTATCATTTAGTTCTCCAGAAATAAAGCACCTTGGGGTGATCCCTGAAGCCAACATTCAAAGGCTGGATCTGCAGTGACCCCCTAGTCAGATGTGAGCATCAGGAGGCATTGGTGGAAATAGCCTGATGCCCCCAACCCCCGCAGGAATTCAAATGCCAAGCCTTGGGTTTGGCAGAAGTTAAATAAAAGTTTTCAGATGGGGAGCAAAGCCTTCTCCTACCCCGATGCCACTCCTACCTCTGCCCCCCTTGCAAGGTATAAACACATGAGGAAGGCTCCTGAGCAGCTGGGCCTGGCCTGTAATCACAGTAGTGACACTTTTGCCTGGTAATAAACATGCAGTTCTTAGCCTTTTTATTACACGGCTTGACGCGATCACAGAGGTGGCCTGTTTCCCTTCAGGCTGCACCTGAAGAGAACTTCCACACTCAGGGATGGAACTTTCTTAGGTTTGGCTATATAGAGAACAGAAGTCCCCTTGTACTGAGCTCTTCTTGGGGGCCAGGCCATGGGCCCAGGGCTCAGGGCTTTACTCGGTCATCTTATTTCATCCCCACATTCACCCTGTGAAGGAGGTGTTATTGTGCCCATTTTACAGACGAGGAAACTGAGTCAGAGGAGTTCAATAAACCACTCAAGGTCACACAGCTAGTAAGTGGTAAAGCCAGGCCTCAGACTCATACCCCAGGTGTCTAACCACCTAACCAGTGTTGCTAACCCTCATGCTACACTTAGTCTTGTTTGATGGTGTACGGTACCAGGTGCCTAGAGCAAAGAGCTGCAGAGAGCCCTGTCTTTGTTCTGTGTTTGCTCTGCTACATTTATTGAGGGTCTGCTGTGTTTCCAACACCGTGCTAAGCAGCTATCATGGATTTACACGCATTTTCTTTTTTTACTTAATGCACTTGATTAGCATATAGTATATTATTAGTTTCAGAGGTAGAGTTTACTGATTCATTAGTTGTATATACACGCAGTGCTCATTACATCACATGCCCTCCTTAATGCCCATCACCCTGTTACCCCATCCCCCCACACCCCCTCCCCTCCAGTGACCCTCAGTTTGTTTCCTAGGAGTAAGAGTCTCTTAGGGTTTGTCTCCCCCTCCGATTTTGTTTTATTTTATTTTTTCCTCTCTTCTCCTATGATCTTCTGTTCTGTTTCTTAAATTCCACAAATGAGTGAGATCATATGATAATTATTTTTCTCCGATTGACTTATTTTGCTTAGCCTCATCCATGTCTTACAAACGGTAAGATTTCATCTTTTTGATGAAAAAAAATTAGAGTAGTATTTCATTGTTTATATAGACCACATCTTCTTTATCCATTCATCTGTTGATGGACATCTGGGCTCTTTCCATAGTGTGGCTATTGTGGACGTTGCTGCTATAAACACTGGGGAGCAGGTGCCCCTTCAGATCACATTTGTATCTTTGGAGTAAATACCTAGTAGTGCAATTGCTGGGCCATAGGATAGCTCTGTTTTTAACTTTTTGAGGAACCTCCACACAGTTTTCCAGAGTGGCTGCACCAGCTTGCATTCCCACCAACAGTGTAAGAGGGTTCCCCTTTCTCCACATCCTTGCCAACATCTGTTGTTTCCTGTCCTGTTAACTTTAGCCATTCTCACTGGTATAAAGTGGTATCTCATTGTGGTTTTGATTTGTATTTCTCTGGTTACATGCATTTTCTTTTAATTCTCAAAGCAAACCTATGAGTCAGTACCACAGCTCCCACTTTCCTATGAGAAGGTCAAGTCACTTACTCAAGGAGAAGGTGGGATTCCAACTCCAGGCCTGCATGACCCTAAAGCTTGTTCTCATCCAAAAGACTGGTATTTCTCAAAGCACGGTCCATGGGTCACTCATCTACATCTGGTGCTGCATGTCAAAATGCAGATTCCTGGTCCACATTCAGGAGGGGCCAACCTACTGGATCAGAATGTCTGATGGCAGGGCCAGGGACCCTGCTTTCCCGCCAAACACCCCAGGTGTTTCCTGTGAACATGTACATTTAAAACTCGTTTCCAGGGCAGCCCAGGTGGCTCAGCGGTTTAATGTCGTCTTTGGCCCAGGGTGTGATCCTGGAGACCCAGGATCGAGTCCTATGTCAGGCTCCCTGCATGGAGCCTGCTTCTCCCTCTGCCTGTGTCTCTGTGTCTCTGCCTTTCTCTCTGTGTGTCTCTCATGAATAAATAAATAAAACCTTTAAAAAAATAAAATAAAAATAAAACTCATTTCCACATTCAGGTGCTGGTAACATGTGCGTGCTCACTTCCAAAAATGCATAGAGTTGTGTATTTCTGATTTATCATTTGCCTCTGTGTTGTTATGACTTTTTTTTTTTAGATTTTATTTATTTATTAATGAGAGACAGAGAGAGGGGGAGAGAGAGAGAGAGAGAGGCAGAGACACAGGCAGAGGGAGAAGCAGGCTCCGTGCAGGGAGCCCGACGTGGGACTCGATCCCGGGACTCCAGGATCACACCCTGGGCTGAAGGCAGGCACTAAACCGCTGAGCCACCCAGGGATCCCCTGTGTCTGTTATGTCTTAACAAAACTTGATTTAACTCCCCCCCCCCAAAAAAAAAAATTCCCTCCCATATAAGACATAGTCTCTTTACTAGGAGCCCTTTGTCACGGTGTGAGGTTTCCAACCTTAACCTTCATGGGACCCCATAGTGCACCAGGCCTGAAAAACCAGGCTGTGAGAATGTTCCGGAGTCACCTCTTCCCTGCCTAAGGCTATCACACAAAGGTTACCAGCAGTTCTCATTTTCTTTTCTCCAGATAATTCCTCCAAAATAGATCACCCAAGTGCCTCACTCTGAAAACTTCCATCATGTTCTATCAACCCTGAAACCCAAATCAGTACAAAATGGTCCCTTGGGGGCCTCCTGATGGCTCATCATCTGAATTTCCATCACCAGGTCAGGGGGGTGGTCCCAGAGCCTTCTCGTTTGAGGCCCATTCCATCTGTGAATCACTCCTTGACTAACGCTGTCATCTGTTCTTTTCTCCCAGTACACTTGGTGAGGGGGTTGCTTCTCCTTCTGCCTTCCTCTGCTTCTTCTGGAACCTCGGCAAAACCCACATCAGAAATACTCTTACTCTGCAACCTCTGTGAACGGATTCATTCACTCATTTACTCACATTTACTGAGCACCCATGCAACCTAGGAGTTTGCTAGGGACATGAATTTAGAAAATAAATAGGATGTGGCCCCTTTTCTGGTGGAATGCAAAGTGTTGGCAATGCTTCTGGAACGACTCCTTTTAATAATCTGTTGGGGTTGATGCTAAAGGAGGGGAACAAGGAGGAGGAGGAGGAGGAAATGACATTATTTGAGGCCTCCCTTTGTAAAGTTTTTATTTATTTATTTATTTATTTATTTATTTATTTATTTATAAAGATTTTACTTATTTATTCATGAGAGACACAGAGAGAGGCAGAGACACAGGCAGAGGGAGAAGCAGGCTCCCTGCAAGGAACCCGATGCAGGACTTGATCCCAGGACTCCAGGATCACACCCTGAGCCAAAGGCAGACACTCAACCGCTGAGCCACCCAGGCGTCCCAAGTTTTTATTTCTTTGAGAGAGAGAGAGAGAGAGAGAGAGAGAGAGAGAAAATGCATGAGGGAGGGGGAGAGGCAAAGGGAGAGGGAAGCAGACTCCCCACTGAGTAGGGAGCCCGATGTGGGGCTCAATCCCAGGCCCCTGAGCTCATGACCTGAGCTAAAGGCAGACCCTTAACTGCCTCCCTTTTTATTTATTTTTTTTTTATTTTTTTTTTTTAAATATTCTTTTTTTTAATTTTATTTATTTATTTATTTATGATAGTCACAGAGAGAGAGAGAGAGAGAGGCAGAGACACAGGCGGAGGGAGAAGCAGGCTCCATGCACCAGGAGCCCGATGTGGGACTCGATCCCGGGTCTCCAGGATCGCGCCCTGGGCCAAAGGCAGGCGCCAAACTGCTGCGCCACCCAGGGATCCCCCCTGCCTCCCTTTTTAAAAGAGGACGTGGAACCTAACACGGCACTCAAACTCACCACCCTGAGATCAAGACCTGAGCTGAGATCAAGAGTCGGTCACAACCAACTGTGCCACCCAAGGGGCCCCAGTTTGAGCCCTTTCTCCATGGCAGATATTCTAACAATCATTTAAATGTATGACTTATTTCCCTCAACAACCCCAGATGGTGGGTGCAATGATTATGTTCATTTTACAGATGAAGAAATATAGGCCCAGAGAGAGTGAGTACTTTTCTCCGGGTCACACAGTTTGTAAAGGCTGAACCCTAGAGCTGATCTGGAGTCAGACCCCAGGGACAGGCCTCTCCAATATTCCCTTTGAGTCCTCAAAACCGTCAAATGAGAAGTATTGGAAGTGCAGGAAAATGGACGGAAAGGGAATGAAAGATGAGAAACAAGAGCTGGGAAGAGCATAGTCTGCTCGGCTCCAGAGTAAGAGAATCTGAAATGTACATTGACTGTGAAGTGTGGTCTTATCTGTCCTGTCTAAAGGATACCATTTCCCCCAAATCATAGAACCATAAATCTCAGGGTTGGAAGGGGTATCAATGTGCTGTAACCTAACCCCCCCTTAGATACTGAACCTTTTTACAGCTTTGTCACCAAGTGCTCATCCAGTCTGTCTGGAATACCTCCAGGGACGAAGGCCTCCCTACCTTCCTGAGGTAGCTTTTTCTGTTCATTACAAACCAGTGTAATGGATATCCTGGTTTTGCCTTCCCAGCTTCCCTCCTTCCTTTGGGTAACAGCATGCCACGTTTCCTTTGGTCAACTGCCTACCCTCATTTTAAGTGATTCTGTCGGAGGCCGTCAGTGAGGGAGGGGGTATATGGCCCCAGGTCAGGCCAATCAGACTGTCTCTCCTGGGACACTGGCAACACAAGGATAGAAAACTGATAAAACCAAGTCCTAGCAAAGTGAGAGTGCCCATGAGGGCCCTGAGCAGCTTTGGGACTCCTGATCTTCTCCAGCCTTCTGCTCTATTCTGGAAGCAATCATGTCCTTCTATTAAATCCTTTATTTTTGCTTGTTCTGCCTCTTAGCCAGGTTTTTTGTAGGGGAGGGAGAGGCAGAGGAAGAGAAAGAAAGAGTTTTAAGCAGACTCCACGCCCAGCACAGGGCCAACGCCGGGCTCATCTCACAAACCCTGAGATCAGGACCTGAGCCGAAATCAAGATTCAAACGCTTCACCGACTGAGCCACCCAGGCGCCCCACCAGGGTTGTATTGTGATGCTTGCGCCCAAAATACCTTAGCTGTTATAATCCACTTGTGTTTTCTTTCTATTGTGTTGCATTATTAAACTCGTTTCTTCATGGTAAGTGTAATCCATGCACATGGTTTTAAAATATCTTCAGTGGAACACAAGGGTAATTTCCACTGGGGTATCCCCCCTGGTCCTACTCCCTGGAGGTAGCCGCTGCTCATGGTTTCTTGTGTTCCCTCCAGAAACCTCTATTTTGTTTATTAACGGCTCCATTAGTTCTTCCCTAGACTGAGTTAAAAATCTGTCAGCCTGTGGCTTTCCATTCACTTGCACAAGGTCTGAGTTTTGTAAACCACTGAGCAGATTTCACTTTCACATAGTCGACAGTTCTGATACCACGTGCCCTAAGTCTCTCCTAGAATCAGTCACTCAGTTCCTTTGGCCACCACCCATGGGGCACAGTCAGGAAGCCCCTGGCCATCCTGGCCCCTTTTGTCTGAATACACGCGAGTTTGCTGTATCTTTCCAGAACTGGGACAGCAGAACTGAACACACTATTCCATGGTGATCTGGTCGAGGGGAGCAGAGCTCTTGCTGTTGTTCTTGTCCTTTTCACTATCCTGGAAAGTGGACCCTGAGATTCTCTGAGTAACTCCTATTGGAAGCCTTATCACCCCATTGATCTTACTGACCTTACCATCCACTAAAGCACACACACACACACACACACACACACACAGACATACACACAATAGCTCAATCAGATCTCTTGGATATTGAACTTTCTATTGCTTCTTTATTGTAATCCAAGTACCAGAACCAATACATAGCCACACTAAATTCTCTCTAGTGTGTAGGCGCATGTTAAAATTTTTGGCTCTTACTCAATGAAATAGTACTGATAATAGTACTCCCTGTTCCCGAGAAAGTCTATCCGGAACGCATAATCTCACTTCGTGTAAATGAAACCCTGCTCACTGAAATACAGCACTGACATCAGCACATGTATCAAAAGCCCCTACTTTTTTGCCTATCTTGTGGCCCACCTGTTCTACTTCTAGGCTGTTCTTTTTTTTTTTTTTTTAAGATTTTATTTATTTATTCACGAAAGACACATACAGAGAGAGAGGCAGAGACACAGGCAGAGGGAGAAGCAGTCTTCATGCAGGGAGCCCGATGTGGGACTCGATTCCGGGTCTCCAGATCACACCCTGGGCCGAAGGCAGGCACTAAACCACTGAGCCACTCAGGGATTCCCTAGGCCATTATTTGAAATAGCATTCGAAAATAACCCCAGCGGATCCCTGGGTGGCGCAGCGGTTTGGCGCCTGCCTTTGGCCCAGGCGCGATCCTGGAGACCAGGGATCCAGTCCCACCTCGGGCTCCCGGGCATGGAGCCTGCTTCTCTCTCTGCCTGTGTCTCTGCCTCTCTCTCTCTCTCTCTCTGTGACTATCATAAATAAATAAATAAATATTAAAAAAAAAAAAAAGAAAAGAAAGTAACCCTAAAGTGCAAAGAGCCCAAATACTCTGCAAATAGGGACTTGGTCAAATAAACTGAAAAACAATCATATGATGAAATATCATGGTTATCAAAGATCATGCTCAAGAGGAATTATTAATAATGGGAAAGGCTACTGCTGCTGTGTTGTCACTTCTAAAGAAAGATTATAGCAGGGGCCTGGCTGGCTCAATCAGTAGAGTATGTGACTCTTGATCTTAGGGTTGTGAGTTAGAGTCCCATGATGAGTATAGAGATTACTTAAAAATAAAACCTTAAAAAAAATAAAACCTTAAAAAAGAAAATAAAAAATAAAAAAGATTATAAGATACTTGAGGTAATACAGTCTTACTTTTCTGTGTCTAAATACATAGAACAAAGATTGGAAGGAGGTACATAGAGTTAACAGAGGTTGTCTCAGGGTAAAGGGATTCTGATTTTTATTTTCTATTGTCTTATCTATATTTTCAGATATGGTTCTATCATAAACATTATTTTTATTAAAAATTTTTTAAAGATTTTATTTATTCATTTGAAAGAGAGAGAGAGTGAGGATGAGCAGGGGGGGAGGGGAAGAAGAAGACGAAAACACAGATTCCCTGCTGATCAGGGACCCTAATACGGGGTTCAATCCCAGGACCCTGAGATCATGACCTGAGTCAAAGGCAGACACAATCGACTGAACCACTCAGGTACCCCTATAAGAATTAGTTTTAAAAGTAAATAAAAAAAATATGGCATTGACACCAAACAGAATGATCCAGAGTACAAAACTGAAATCAAGAAAATTAAGTTTAAAAGTAATTGCACTATCTACAGGTTCTTATGTTCTTTGATTTGTATGTTGATACCTGAGTCAAATCCATTTGGGTATCAGTTAAATCATAAAAAGCTACATGGTGTGGACCTCCAGGGTCTTTCAGAGATACTTGATTGCAGCAGATGCTCAATTATATATACCAAGGGTTGTTTACTGTGAGAATCTCAAACTCAAATGCCTTCAGGGTCAGTCAAGTTCCATAAATGAGTGGAGTAGGCAGAAGGTAAGAGCTGTGATGAACTGAACAACACATGCTACTCAGCTCGGGCCGATTAGATGTGGGAAGGCAGGCCCCGTCTTGCCAGATCTTCTACTGGTTTTTTTTTTGTTGTTGTTGTTGTTGTTTTTTAGAGAGAGAGAGAGGTAGAGAGCAGTGGGGAGAAGCAGAGTAAAAAGGAGAAAGAATCTTAAGCAGACTTTACTCTCAGCACGGAGCCTGACATGGGACTCTATCTCACAACCCTGAGATCATGACCTGAACTGAAATCAAGAGTCGGACACTTAACTAAGTCACCCAGGCACCCCCAGATTGCCTCTTTTTGAGGACTCTGATGACATAGCTCACTTGTTGAATACATATATTAAGTTTGTAATCATTAAATATATTTTTAAGCTCTGTAAAAGGAATTTTATGGAAAAATAGCTCTAAGACAGCAATTACTGTCTTTGTATACTCTATCTGTAATTTGTATTTGTGCCAAAGCTGTAGTCTTCATGTTTAAACAATTGTCGATATTCGTTTGATGATACTGTGGAAAGGCTAGAGACACTCTCAGTAGCACTTCTGTGTGACCTTGAGAAAATACTTAACCTAGGTGGGCCTCTCTTTGTATCTCTCATTTGTAAAATGAGAGCGTCTCAAAGATTCTATCAGGAATGAGCTGGAAGAGAAAGATCTCTTTCTCTTCATTACTCTCAGGGCTGCTGATTGGTCTGCGCTGTAGCCCAGGGGAGTAGCTCTAGTCGCCACCATTTGAGGGCCTATGCAATAATTAACATTCTGGATTGGTAAATGTCTTTAATGTGCTATGAGAAAGGAGAACACAAGGTAAAGGTATTTTCCCCTCAAAGCTTAGGGTTTTTTTTTAGATGGGATTTAGCGATATAGTTTGTCAAGAATCCTTGGAAACATGCCTCAAATACTGTCTCTTCATCTCCATCAACATGACCTCAGCCTAAGCATTCTTACTGGCCTCCTACCTTTGGTTTTCCGTATCTCATCAATTGTCTTCCTAAAATCATTGAATATCCTCTTCCTCTAATGAAAGCCAGGTGGATTGCCTAGCGCCTGCAGGATCATACCAAACTCCATGGCCTAACATCCATACAGTGTGGCCTCTTTGCCTGTCTTCTTCATTGGGCCTCCTGACCTCTACAAATCCTATGCTCCAGGCAAAAGGAACTCCTCCCATGGGTGCAGGCGAATCATACCCTTTCATGACACATCTTCAAATGCTGATCCCTCTGTGGAACTGTTTATTCTCATCTTGGTAACCCCTCATCATCTTTCTAGGTACCAGGGATTCAATGGTGAATATAAGAGAGAAGTCATTTCTGTCCATACACAGCCTGCCCTGGGCCTGACATGTGGTAGTAAGAAGGTACTCAATGAATATTATCTTGATGGATGGATGAATAAATGAATGAATAGATGGATGAGTCCTTGAATAAGTGAATGGACTGTTGAGTGAAGGAATGAATAAATCAATCAATAGGTGGTTAGAAGGATGGAAGAAAGAATGAATGGGCAAATGGAGACGTGAATAGAATAAATAAATGGATAGATATATGAAGGTAGGCAAACTAAGAGGGCTAGTGTTGCCCTTTCTTCTTTAGGGCCCCAACCTGTAGGTACCCTTGTTGCTGGCAGTCCTGAAGAGAACACGTCCCACTGTCCCCTCTGCCATATTCTCAGGACAGGCATAGGAATGCTTGTCTGCTGTGACTGCTGGGTGAGGGAGTAAGGAATGAGGTGCTGGGAACATGAGTTCTGGGGTCTTATATGAACAAAAGGAAGAAAGCAGTTGGTTTTCTTTCCTGCTCATGTTTGAAAACCTGGTAGCAGTCCCAAGGGAGCCATAGAAGCTTGGAGTGTCCTCCCACTTGGCCCCCAGAAGAGTTTTTCCACTAATAACCTAGTCCTCACCACAGGAGGCTCCAAGCATTTCCACACCTCCCTGTGTTTGCTGCTTAAGCTCATCCCCATTCCCTGTGGGGCAGTAGGGACACTAATACTGCCATCCATTGAGTAGTTAGTATTTCCCATATATCATCTCATTTAATCTTTACAACAACCCATGCAGTAGGGACTCTCATCCTCATTATATAGATGTAGAAATTGTGGTTCAAAGATGTTAAGGAAGTAGTCCAAGGCCCTAGAGTAAGTAACCTGCATGTAGTGTGCTAGGTTTGAAATACGGTTTCTCTTGACTCCAAAGTCTATATTCTTAAACTGAATATTATATGCTGCTAAGATTTCTTAAAGCATGCATCTTAGGATCCCAGCTGGAAACAGATGGAATATTTTGAAGGAGTTATTGAGGTGAGTTTGATAAGGGATTGGTTGAAACAAGTGGGCAGAGTTAAGGGAAACCAGGGAAAACTAAGAAAGCCTGGGGGCTAGGAATGGCAGAGAACTGCTGTCGCCTGTAGGTCTTAAGGGCTCAGAGGAAGGAGCATTTCCTGCACTGGAGAGAAGTCGCCTGATAGGGATTGTGCCTCTTGGTAGAGGAAATAGACTATGGCAATCCAAGGCTTGGCAGGATAGGAGCTGGGGAATAAATAACCCAACCTCCATCCTCTTACCCCCTTCTATCTCCTACCGAAGCCACTCATTGTCCAAACCCAACCTTAATCCAGGAACACAGGAATACATTGGTACAATCCATATAGGTAGCCTTCTGGGGCACAGAGCAGAATGAAGAGGAGAGAAAAGTAGATCTACAAGGGGGAAATGGGTAACATCTAACAAAGTCATGAGCTCCAATTTCTTTTTCTTTGGGAAGACTTTGGATCCTACCCAAGTCAGAATAAAACATTTTAAACTCTGAGAGTAGATGAACCTTGCATCTCTATTTATTACAGATTTCCTCATTTTCTATTGGATGTGGATGTTTGTATGCGTGTATGTATATTTGCTCTCCTTCTAGACTGTAGTAGTCTGAAGGCGTATTCATGGTCCTGTCATCTTCAGCCCACTCTTCTCCCTCCCATGCCCAACACAGAGCTTGGTACTTTGTTGACCTTCAGATTTATTAGTAGAATTTGCCAAGTGCTAGCAACACACCAAGGATTTTCTCTGGATGAGGGAGATCTGTTCAGGTGGTGTTTGCTGTGCTATGTTAATAGGTTTGCATTACATGCTTCCTGCTTTTGCAAATTTTTATGGCATTATAAGCCAAATGCTAGTAGTTCTAAGTACTTAACTAGAGTTTAAATATTCAACTCCTACTTTTAGAATGCTACTAGTCCTCTAACTCTAAGAGCTTCCATACTCTTCCTAAAGTCAGAGTTTAGACTGTCTTTTTTCACTTAGTAAAAGCAATTCTCTTTCAGTAAAACTAGAAACATCAGGGAACGGATGTGCACGAAGTGATATAATAGTTGCAGCACTAGATGGGATGTCAGATACCCTTCCACTGCTTACTGTTTGGCCAGTGACTATTCTCTTTGAACCTCAGTTTTCTCATCTGCAAAATGGGTGCAATATGATAATAATTAAATGAGAGTTCTAAATAGAATATGAGGGTTCTAAAGCTAATACATATTAAAAGGCTTATGATTTTAATAGTAGAGCAAGATGGTGGATTTAAGTGACCCTTGGTCAATTTTTCCACTGTGGTTTCTTTTTTTTTTTTCAATAAATATTTTCATTTACTTATTCATGAGATACACCAAGAGAAAGGCAGAGATACAAGCAGAGAGAGAAGCAGGCTCCTCATCTGATGTGGGACTCGATCGCCAGACCCCAGGATCACCCCCTGAGCTGAAGGCAGACGCTCAACGACTGAGCCACCCAGGTGTCCCTCCACTGTGGTTCCTAGAGGTATCACAAGTAAAAAGCTATAGAAAAAGGTAGAAGGCTTGGAGACAGAGTATCAGATAGCAAGCAAAGATTGTAATTTTTACCAAGTAAACATCTAAATGATCCTCAATGTTTTCAAAGTAGATTTATCTAACAATAAACATGGAATACAAAGTATTAATAGCAAAAGGTTGGCACAAGGTGTCTCAAAAATAAAAATGATTTTGGAAGTAAATTAAATTGTGTTCTATGTCAAGGATGGGCAAATGTTTTGTTTTGTTTTGTTTTTTTATAAAGGGACAGATAGTGAATATTTTATGTCTTATGTGCCATGCAGTTTCTACTCTGTTATAGCACAAAAGTAGCCATACACTATTCATAAACAAATGGGTGTAGATGTGTCCTAATAAAACTGTTTCCCCAAACAGGAGGCAGTCTAGATTTGGCCTGTGACTGCGGTTTACCAACCTCCATTCTAGACGAATCTTGTGCTCCTAGGTCAACATGACCTAGAGAAATTGACCACTGACACTCTATTGCTAGGTTAGATTGTAAGAAAAGTAATCAATATTTATTACTTACTAGATACCAGGCACTCTAGTAAGCATATTAGGTAATTTCATTTAATCCTATGAAGGAAGTACTAATATTATTTTCATTCTACATATGAGGAAATATAAGTGATTGAGTTGGGCTCCAAACATGGCTCATGGCATGGTTCACTCCAAACCTCTAGGTCTGTCTGCTTCATATTACCTTGCAGGGAAGCTGAACCTTTTAGCATTATGTTTAGTCCATTAATATTTAATATAATTATTTATATGTGTGGAGGAAAGTCCACTCTTTTATTATCTGTTTTCTGCTTTTGCCATTCTTTTTGTTCCTATGTTCTGAACTGGGACAGCAGGGCTGTGGATTTTCTCTGTCCATTACCAGCTAATCCCATCACTTTTTGCTGGGAAAGCATGGGTTTTTGCCCCTACTGCCTCCTCAATCAAACCCACCTTCTTTTGACACCAAAATTGCTGAATTTTCTGGCCAGCTCCAGGGTGATAAAGCTGCATTTTTCCCCTACAGAGCTGAAGGTGTGCTAGATGTGAATAGCCAGAGGCAAGAAGGCCATAGACTTCTACCATTCTCACCTGAAGCTTTAGTCATGTTTTAAGAATAAATACTTCTCATTTTTTGTGTGTTTGGTCAACTTCCAGTACCCAGAAATGGTTGTTTTTGATAATTTTGTCCAGTTGTAGAATTCTTCTTTTTATTGAGGGGGATTGCTATCATCTTCACTCTATCATTATGAGAAGCCTTTCCCTCTTTATCTTTAATAGCACTTTTGGACCTAAGGGCTGCTTTACACAGCACTAGCTTTCTTTTGATTAGTGTTCATAGTGTATCTTCTCCAATCCATTTCCTTCTACCCTTTTAATGTTTCTACATACCTCTTGTAGCAATATAATGTTGGATTTTGTTTTCCTTTTTATCCAATCCAACAATTTTTGAGTTTTGATTAGAACACTTAATCCATTTTCATTTAATAGTTACTGCTCTGTTCATATTTAAATTTACCATGCTATTGTTTGTTTTCTATTCATCATATCTGTTTTTAGTTTTTTTCTCTCACTTAATTTTCCCCTTATTAGCTTGCTAGTTATATATGCTTGTACCATTCTTTTAGTGGTTACTCTAGGTGTTTCAGTGTGCATTCTTGACTTATTACTGTTACTATAGTACACTTTATATAGAGTATTTAACACTTCCCAGAAAATGCAAGAATCTTAGAACACTTGAACTCCATCTCCCCCTCCTAGCTTTGTGTTCACAAAACATTATTTCATTAAGAAATTATGTATATATATATTTAAATTTTTTTGTAAAAAGTATATGTACATGTATATCTCCCAGAAGGGACATATATCCAAATATTAAGGTTTCTTTCCTTTGGGTGGGAATTGGGGGAGATATATTTTTTATTTGCATATTTCACACTTTCAACAATGAGCATGTGGTCTGTCAAAAAGATTTTTAAGTAGATAAGAAGGGAAAAGAACACTTGCCATCCAGACCCATTAAACCAGAGCACTTTCTCCCTGTGCAGCTGCTCTGTACAGACAGACTCTTGCCTCCCCACTGGCCAACAGGGTGAATCAGAATGTGGGCTGGGCTGTGAGTGAGTGAGTGAGAAGCCCCTCGGGCCTGCGAGGATTACACAGGATTGCACAGTTCAGGCAGGATGAGGTGCAGCCCAGTTGAGGCTTGCTTATTAGCTAGTCTGTTCCAAGTGCTCATCACCCTGGGTCACTCTACCCAGGGTGATCAGGCCTATCTGGTTGTGGACATGACAGGACATTGTGCAATGAGTTGGCAAATCCAGAGTCTTCCTTTTGCAGAACTAGTGAATACTGCCAGCAGGGCTGGGCCCATATGAGAAGGAATTAGACACAAATCTGTTATAGCCTCTTCCCCACATGGCCCCCTCAGCCCTAACTTTGGTCCAAGGCACGAGCCAGGTCAAGCTAAATGCCATAGACCTCCCTTCCTGACTCTGACTCCCAGAGTCCAGCCCCATCAAAATCCAGCTGTCCTGGAGTCTCATTTATGCAAAGCTCCACTCTATGCTGGGTGATAAGGGGCTGCATAAATGAAAACATTGCTTTGTATTTCTCTAATGCTTTTGAAGTATTTTTGTCCAGATTCTCTTTTTTGATTCCTATAACAAGAGAATATTGAAATCACTAGAAGTCAATGCTCTGAGTTTCCCACCATCAAATTTATAAAAAGACCTACATCTGTACCTATGCTCTTCTGCTTCCCTTTTGTTGTCAGAGGGAAAAGATCCCTTCTCCTACAGGAGGTAACTTCTTTCATGTGAGCTATGGATATTCTCCTTGCTTACCTTCTCAAGGACCCTCTACATTAATATTCATTCTGTTCGTCTACATCTCTTACCTTTCTTTCTGCTGGGTCCTCTTTCTTAGCATTCAGCTATACTATAACATCTCCAGTGTTTAAAAAACAAGCCCAAACATCCAACAAAAGGCAGAGATTGTCAGATTGGACTAGCAAAACAAAAACAAGATCCAATTACATGCTGTCTACAGCAGACAAACTTTAGATTTAAAGATTCAAATAGGTTAAAAGCAAAAGGATGGGAAAAGAAACATCATGCAAACAATAACCATGAAAGGGTTGGAGTGGCTGTGCTAGTATCAGACAAAATATACTTCAAAACAACAAGTGTCACTAGTAATAAAGAGGGACCTTTCATAATGATAAAAGGGTTGGTGCTCAGTGAGACTTTATTGAATAAATGAATACAGATGACAGAAGGGAGCTTATGATCTGCTGTCACTGGTGAGAAAATGGAAGCTCAGAGAAGCATGGCAGACGTTGAGGCTCAAGTGGATAATTTTTTGATGATCCAGGTGTGGGACCTGGGTTTTCTATCCTTTTCCTACTAGACTGCTTCTCTAGCAACAATACCAATGTTACCAATCATTACTGTGTTACTAGGCATGATGTGCTTTTTATATATTAACCCACATAGCCTCATAATGCTCAAAGGTACTATTATCCCCACCTGACCCCCGTATGAGAAAACTAAGACACGTAAGGTTGACTAACTTACCAGTTGGTAAAGAGGCGGAGTCTAGATATGAACCCAGACAGTCTGACTCTGGAACCTGTAGATTAACCTGCTATACAATATTGTCTCAAAAAATTAATCTTGTTAATAGGTTAGCTAAATAGTATGTAATTACTTCCCAGAGAATGATGTCTAACTCACCTCCTGTTTGTAAGGAATCAGATGAACCTTCACAGAGAAAGTAACATTTAGGCTAAGGCCTGAGGTTGGGTAGCAATTAGCCAGCCAAAGACAGACTTGTGTATGGAAAGACTTGGAGGAGAGACACAGCAAGACACATTTGAGGAGTCGAAAGGAGAACAGGGCTTGACAGCCATTGAGATCAAGTAGTTTGATACAGGGCAGGACAAGGAGGCAGCATGTATGAAGGCCTTAAAACATGTGTAACTGCTAAAATGCTTTTGGCTGCTGCCAGGTACAAAACCTAGACTCAAACTGCCTTAAATAACATAGAAATCTGATCTAACTTTACAAGAGGCTCAGAGGTTGGTGGCTTCAGAGTTGTTTGATTCATCAGAGCCAGAATCTTTAGCTCATTGTTCTGTCACTCTCAGCCTCATGAGAAGCTCTCCGCATGGTCACAAGGTGGCTGTCAGCAGTGACTAGAACAACAGACTCCTTTGCTGAGAATGGCCAATGATAATTACCAGAGATCGCCATGCCCTGGGGGTTTCAACAGTCCAAATTCCCTTTGAAACTGGGGGTTTCAGGAGTTAACATGATTGAATAGAGGTGTAATTGGAAAGGGGGAAAATGATTATTACGTAGGCAACCATTACATCATGTCAGAGTTTGGAATTTTTCCTAATGTCAATGAAAAGCCATGGACAATTTTAAGATTTTGTATTTTTTAATATTTTGTTTATTTATTCATGAGAGACACAGAGAAAGAGGAAGAGAGGGAGAGAGAGCGTGAGCAGAGACACAGGCAGAGGGAGAAGCAGGCTCCATGCAGGGAGCCTGACATGGGACTCGATCCTGGGACCCCAGGATCACGCCCTGGGCCGAAAGCAGGGGCTAAACCGCTGAGCCACCCAGGGATCCCATTGGATGATTTTGAGCAGACATTTGCTTACTAATGGCGTGATGGAAGAGAAGCTATCCTCCTGATTTGTTTACTCGTAGGGACAGGACTAATGTTTCTCTCTCTCTCTCTCTCTCTCACTCTCTCTCTCTCTCTTTCCATCCTTCCTTCTTACCTCCTTTCCTTTCTTCCTGTAAATGGATAGTTATGCTGTATGCACTCTCCTCTTTCCTTAAAAATTCAGAGCAAGATTTATCTCCTGACTTTATTCAGCACATGGCAATTGAAATCTGAAAATCTCATGACTTTTGTTTTAGTTCCAGTGCAAAAAGGAGTAGTTAACTTGAAACAGTTTTTAACTTATTGCCCTTGTACTTTGTGTATGTGTTGTTAAATGCCTGGCACATAGTATATGCTCAATATATGAGTAATGGCAATGAAATTGTGCCATGGTCTCGCCATCCTAGCTGCAAGGTCTACACTTTCTGTAAAATTGAAGATGATGACATTACAGCACTTTCATAATTTCCAGGCAATTCATATTAATGACAACATTTCTTTCCTAACTTACAAAATATTTCTTTTAAAAAAGATTAGACATGCAAATTTTGAACAAATATAATTAAAGAGCATCCTTTGGGACTTAAAAAATATGAACTAGCATGATACATATTTCAGTCACTTCTCAATAATTTTAATTCTCTCAAAACTTGCTGTCTTTGTCTTCCTTTACATGCATAAAATAAATGATCATTAGTTTCTGTGAGTGCTGACTGTGTGCCTGGTGCTGTCCACTCCATCTATAATCTCATTAGCTCTTTCCTGGGAACTCCATGAGGTTGGTTCTATTAATACCTCCTTCACAGACATAAGATCTAAGGCTTTTATATGAAATAAATGGCCTTCCCAGAGACTTACAGCCCAAGAGTAGACAATTAATCTTGGAGCCAGAGCTTACACTCATTTCTCTTTACTTCCTTGGTTAGTTTGTTACAGAAACTATACTTCTCCTTCCCTTACTTATTAAATTTTGGTCAGAAGTAAATTTTCAATGATTCGCCTTTACTCTTCTCCAAATTCAACACATACTTACTGAGTATCTATTGATTACAAGGCATTGTACTAGACACTTTATCATAGAGGGCATATAAAAGTGCAAGAACTGGAGCTCTTCGTGCACGGACTTTATTTTATTTTAAGATTATATTTATTCATGAGAGACACACACAGAGAGAGAGAGAGGCAGAGACACAGGCAGAGGGAGAAGCAGGCTCCATGCAGGGAGCCCAATGTGGGACTTGATCCTGGGACTCCAGAATCATGCGCTGAGCTGAAACTAGATGCTTAACCACTGAACCACCCAGGGGCCCCAAGACTTTATAGACTAGAAGGGAGTTGGGGATGGTGTGAAAATGATACACATCACTCTAATGCAAGGCGAAATAAAGTAAGGTAGAAGCCAACCTCTGCTGAACATTCTACTACACACCAGGAATTATGGATCCTTTATTTACATGATCTCATTTAATTTTCTGATTTTCTGAAGGAGGAATCAGAGGCCTAAATTCCTTAGCAATTTGTTCCATGCACCGTGTAGGAAGTGGGAAAAGTCAACAAACTAGAGTTGGAAGGTTGGCCCTAACTCCTGCCTCGAGAACAGAGAGAAGTTCAACATAATGAAAAGTCACTTGAATTTTAGCCGATGAGCAAAAACATGATTGAAGGAGAGGTGGCCTATGGAATATATGTTGAAGGAAGGGCAGACTGGTAAGGAGATCAAGTGGACAGGGCATTGCAGTAGAGGGCATAGCAATGTGAACAAAGGAAAGAGTCCGGGCTGGTGCTGTGTTTGAAGAATGGCACCCCGTCTGTTGAATGGAGGATATGATATGATGTGTGCACATGATGAGGGGAGCATGCTTGAGAAGGTGGGCTGGATTCCACAGAGGAGGACTCTCTCTCAATAGGTGATGGGAAGATGAAGGTGTGGGCGGGTCAGTGATGTAACCAGAACTGTACTTTAGGAAGATTAACTTTATGAGCTTTAGGCTGACTCATAGCTGATGTCACTCCTGTTCTTCTGGCCCGCAAGCTGTTTTTTTCTCAGCTTCTCCTCCCAAGCAGTGAAAGGAAGCTTCAAGGACAAAGACAAACACAAACACCATTCAAGATGTATCCCCATTGCTTCCTCCTTTAAGAGCTTCTGCTTTTTCCCTTCACTTAAAGTCAACGAAGAAACTTCCTTCCTCAGAGAAAATGGCTAATGAAGATGTATTTAAAGATTTAGATCTACTCATGGTAGAGAAATACTAATTAAAAGTAAATGAGTCAGCACTAAGTTAGTAATGAATTTAAAAAGTAGTAATACTCAGTGCTTGTGAGGATGTGGTGAGGCTGACACTAACATGTGGCACTTGGAGGAGTGAGACTCGATGGACACTGTCCAGAGAATTCCACTTCTGGGAATTCACGCTAAGGAAATCACCTAAGAATAAAACAAAGGTTTATACCCAGAGAGGTTCACCACAAAATCAGTGATAATAATTAAAATTTTGAAATAATTCTGATGTCCCATCTTAGAAGAAATGTTCAAAGAAGGTGCAGCCATGTAATATTGAACAGTGTAATGATAGCTACAATAAAACTTAAGTCAAAAATAATTTTGATTATCTACATTGTACATGAGAACTAGATCTCACTCTCTTCTCTCTTTTTAAAGATTTTATTTATTCATTTGACAGAGAGAGAGAGCACAAGCAGGAGTGGCAGGCAGAGGGAGAGGGAGAAGCAGGCTCTCTGCTAAGCAGAGAGCCCGATGTAGGACTTGATCCCAGGACCCTGGGATCATGACCCAAGCCAAAGGCAGACACTCAAGTGATTGAGCCACCCAGGCATCCCAGAATCTCTCTGCTGAGCATGGAGTCCGACGTGTGGCTCGACGCAGGCCTTGATCCCAGGACCCCAAAATCATGACCTGAACCAAAGTCAGACACTTAACCAACTGAGCCACCCAGGTGCCCTCCTCTCTCTCTTTTCAAATTAGGCATCACAGAGAAAACTACATCTCTTGTTTTCCTGCACTAGTTTCTTTCTTCTTCTTCTTCTTCTGTCTTCCTTGAGATAACCACTAATTTGAGTTTGAAATGTGTCCATTCAGAGCTTTACAAAAGGATTTTCCTGTGTGCTTAGCAAACACACATTATTATTTTGGCTTGTGTGTGTTTTTCTTCTGGTATCAGACTATATGTATTATCCTGCAACTTTATAATGTGCCTTTTAATTATGTGGGAGAATCCTTGTGGCAAACCGACTGAGAGGAGGAAGAAATGGTATTATACAAACAGTATGAGCTCAAATATATACCACTGATCTCATGTTTAGAAAAGAGACAAGAAAAGAATATGCCAAAAATACTGGTAGTCTTTTGTCCCGGGGGAAGGATTTAGTGACTGCTTTTTTCTTCTTGATAGTTTTCTGGGTCCCCACCCCCAACCATCAGATTTAGCACATATTAATTTTATAACCAGAATAAAGTTATGAAAAATATGTAGAGGGGTGCCTGGGTGGTTCAGTGGTTGAGTGTCTGCCTTTGGCTCAGGTCGTGATCCAGAGGTCCTGGGATCAAGTCCTGCGCTGGGCCCCCCGCAGGGAGCCTGCTTCTCCCTCTGCCTATGTCCCTGCCTCTCTCTGTGTCTCTAATGAATAAATAAATAAAACCTTAAAAAATATGTAGAATGGACCAAAAATGTCCCTCTACCTGTGAAACACCAGCCCTTACCAACTCTCCTGAATTCCCAGAGAAGTCTTTTCCTACTTTATTTTCCAGAAGAAGAGAGGTCGTCTCTTTTCCTCCATGTGCCTCTGAGGTGGTGACAGAGATTTGTTAGCCTTTGCCCAGAACAGTTGTAGCATCTTTGCAGCAAACATTTCAAATAGCCACATTCTTTCACACTCACTAGAACATTCTGAACTAGAAATCGCAGTACTTTGCACACCATATACATACTGTATAAAGAGTGCTTAGTGTTCAACCTCCCAAATCATTTCCCAAAACATTCTTGTCTAGTCCCAAGTAAAGGCAGATAGGGCTTCTAATATGAGGAGACACCTGTGCACATGTCCACATATCACCAGCCTTCTTCCTGACATTCCTCTACAAGTGGTAGCCTCAGGGCCCTATAGATGAGCCATATGTATTCCTCGTGTCCAGGACAATGTGTGATGATGAAAGTTATCTTCAGGGTCCAAGGCATTTTGGTTCCCAAGGGGATTGGTGACAGTCTGCTGTGTTTTGGTCATCATCCTTGTTGTTGTTGTTTTGGAAAATAATGTAAAAATAACTTTAATCTTTTTCTCTTCTTATAAAGAACTATATGTTTGTGTTTTCAAATAGAAGATACAGATAAAAGAAAAAAATGAAATGCCCGTACACACTCTGATTTGGTGTGTAACATACTTTTCCTTTCTAGATGCCATGAACCAGGAAAAATAAGTGGCCCCTCCAAGAAATGGCTGATTCCAAGGCTGGGGCATGGAGGTACAAGATGAACTGGGAACGTCTTGCTGTGCCAGAAAGAGCGACCAGAAGGAAGCATCCACCCCACCGCCTCCCCCCAAAAAAGACTTTGGGACATGTAAAAATAGGCACAAGAGCCATCAGGAATGGGCTCCTAGAGGCCAAACATAGACAATTTTGAGCATCATGGTAAATACAGACAGTAATAGACTGTAACCCATTGAGTAAAAAAACCTCTATGGTCCATTTGGATAATAAGTAAATAAATAAGGAGGAGCTCTTCCTTATGGTTAACAAACCATAGAAGAAATGGTTACAACAGAAAAATCACCCTTTTGGAACTACATAGTAAAAATTAGTTCAAGTAAGATGCATCAACGGCTTCCACATAGAAGGTGGGGAAGAAGGCTGATGGGGAATAGGAAATTTACACACTCTCCAGTATCCTTCCACAAGTTATTTATTAGTTACAAAAGGAGAAATAGAAGCTATCCTGTGAGGAAGAAGGCACAAGTGACAATAAAGAGGTGAAAGCATCACTGCTAAGGGACAGACAGGTGTCTTGGGTCTCTGGATATGATACCTTGAGAAGGATATAACATCACTTGTGAGTCCCAGCCAAATACTTACAACCTGAATCAAATCATAAGGAAGCATCAGACAACCTAAATCAAGGGGCATTCCGTAAAATACAGGCCTGTATTCTTAAACACTGTCAATGTCATGAAAGACAAAGAAAGGCTGATGAACTGCTCCAAGTAAAGAAGATAAAAAGATAAGGGGTGCCTGAGTGGTTCAGTGAGTTATGCATCGGACTCTTGTTTTTGGCTCAGGTCGTGATCTCCAGGTGATGAGATGGGGCCCTGTGTTGGGCTCCATGCTTGGTGGGGAGTCTGCTTGAGATTTTTCTCTCTCCCTCTCCCCCTCCCTCTCCCTCTCTGTCTCTCTGTCATAAATAAATAAATCCTTAAGAGGACAAAAGATGTGACAGCCAAATGCAATGCATTACTCTGAACTGGATTTTGAATAAGGGAAAAATGAGTTCCTATAATGGACATAATGGGGACAATTGATTAAGTTGGAATATGGACGGTAGCTTAGATGCAAGTACTGTATCAATATTCATGTCTGGAATTTGTCAATGGGTCTGTGGCTATGTAAGAGAATATCCTTGTTCTTAAGAAATGAATGTTAAAACACTAGTGGGGGGACGCCGGGGTGGCTGAGAAGTTGGGTGCCTGCCTTCGGCTCAGGTCATGATCCTGGCATCCGGGATCGAGTCCCACATCAGGCTCCCTGTGAGGAGCCTGCTTCTTCCTCTGCCTGTGTCTCTGCCTCTCCCTCTCAGTCTGTGTCTCTCATGAATAAATAAATAAATCTTGAAAAAAAAAAACACTAGTGGGTAAAGGGCCATGAGATATGTAACCTCAAGTGCTCTGATTCCATTTTTGTTTGAAAAACACTTCTGTGTTGGAGCAACTGCGTGGCTCAGTTGGTTACGTGTTTGCCTCTGGCTCAGGTCATGATCTCAGGATCCTGGGATCAAGTCCCATGCTAGGTCCCTGCTCAGTGGGGAGCCTGTTTCTCCCTCTCCCTCTACCCCTCTGCCCTGCTTGTACTCTCTCAAATAAATAAATAAAATATTTTTTAAAAAGTGGAATCAGATTGAAGCCAAGTTTTGTTAGTAAAATATCACCAATTGGCTTTATCCATACTCATACATACCCATCATTTACAATTAACCATAATTATTAATAATTATTAAAAGTTTTATCATTATTTTGTATTATTCAATTGCATAAAAGTATCTTCACTAATATTTATTTATTTATTTATTTATTTACCTTCACTAATTTAATCAATAGCTACCAGATATAGGTTCTTCCAGTTTTCCCAACTACAACTAATAATTTATTTCATCAAATCAAAGGACATGTGACTTCTTTTTTTTTTTAATTTTTATTTATTTATGATAGTCACAGAGAGAGAGAGAGAGAGGCAGAGACATAGGCAGAGGGAGAAGCAGGCTCCATGCACCGGGAGCCCGATGTGGGATTCAATCCTGGGTCTCCAGGATCACACCCTGGGCCAAAGGCAGGTGCTAAACCACTGCGCCACCCAGGGATCCCCTGACATGTCGCTTCTAAGAGATACCAGCATTATTTTATGTACCACTGAAGAAAGAAAAGCACATCCCAGTTTCTGAGATGTTGGAAAATATGCATTTAGGATTTGTGAAGTAAGTACTTTTTCTTCAACGCCTCAGAGAATTGTGGTCTGACAGCTCAGATTCAGGTCAGAAAATGAGGTTGCCTGGGGCCCTGTGCGACTACGGGGCAAGTTGCTTAACTTTCCAGTATGATTCAAAAAAGTTCTTGGGGGTTTTTCAAAACCTAAGAGTCATTATTAAATTGAAGATAATAATGCCTTTCCCGACCAACTTGTTTTTCACTTTTACTATTGTTTACCAAACACTAATGTTCTGTGTCATTCATGGTGTCTGCACCTGAGGATTTTGCAGCTTAATGGTGGAGACCAACAAGTAATAGTTCTGCGGGGTGGGGGAGTAGTTATATATTGGGTCTGTCCCAAGGAGAGAGAATGGGGGTGTGGGGAGGGAGAGTGGAAAGGAGGGAGAAACCAGATCTAGTGAGATTTATTCATCCAGTGAATATTTGTTCATCTTCAAGTACGCCTAAGAGTGTGCTAGATGCTGGGGTCCGGTAGGTTTTTTTTGAGACCTACAGGGAAATGGGCATCCCAGGCAGTGGGAACAGTGGGAACAGAATCACAAAAGGGTGGAAGCATTTAGAGGCTGGTGGATTTGTGAAACAGAGATTGTTCCAGAGAATGTGGGGAGCTTCAGAAGACGAGACAAAAGGTAGGATGTTCTGAGCCCCATCTGGTCGGCGAGGGGACAGGTTCAGAGGACACAGGTGCTGTAGGGTCCCACAGCTAGAGTGCTGCGTTGTGTTGGCGTTGGCTCTGTTTGAGTATCTGGCTCTCCCTTCTCTCCCCTGCGGTGGGCTCCTTGAGAGAAGGAGGCACACCTTCTATTCCAAGTGCCTGGCCCACCCTGTCCTGGGTATTCAGTAGGTGTTTGTGGAGTGACTGACACAGGGCTCCCAGCACCATTTCCATTTCTGTCCAGAACTAGATTTCTCCCAGAACTGTTTGCTGGGGGCCCAGGCTGCTCAGTTCGTGGGCCTGCCTTGCCTGGATTGTGCAAGGAGGTGGCTTCACTGGTCTGGCCACTCTCCATCGGACCCCCTGCCTTACCTCAGGGTAAGCCCAGGCAAGCCTGTTCCTGGAACCGTACTTTGTGCCAAGACTCCCCCAACGCAGGGACTCCAGGGAGCTGGTCTAACCACGTAGGCAAATCTTGTTTCCAAGGCAATCTGCTGAATGAGAAGGATGAGTAAAGGCTTCATGAACTGTAAAAGGCGGCAGGAACACGGGGGATTACCATTCGGTGTTACTACTAATCTGGTGGAAAGACAGTTCTAATGGGGTCCTTAGTAATGACATCATCTGTACCCTGTCTCCATTTCCCAGAGGAGGACAATGAAGCCCTGAGAGGGGAAGGGACTTGGCCAAAGGCACGCAGTGGGCAAGAAGATTTGCAGGAGCCGTCGGGGAGGAAGGCAGACGTTGCCGGTGGATGAATAAAAGCTTACTGAGCACTGAAACGTCTTTCCTGAGAGTCCTCTCTCCCTGAGCTGACAAACTGGATGTGAGGACAGGATCTAAAACAGGTTGGCATAAAATAATAAATAAAATAAAATAAAATAAAATAAAATAAAATAAAATAAAATAAAATAAAATAAAATAAAAATAAAACAGGTTGGCCACAGCAAATGCAGCTCTGGGTGCTGGGCTGGGCGGTGCTGCCCTTGTTGGCAAGCAGAGGGCAGGAAGGTGACAGGAGGAGGGGGAGGGAGGTCTTGGCCACCAGGCAGAAGGCTTCGGAGTTCATCTGGCACAGTGACATGTGGGCACAGCTTACCACTCAGCGCTAAGAGTGACAGAGCAATGGACAGGAAAGGACTTGAGGAAGATCCCACTGGGCATCCTGTGTCTTCTCTGCCTGTGTCCCTTTTTGCCCCCTTACACTCCTGGGTGTCTGCCCCAGCCAGGGAAACCATCCTGGAAGAACACTTCCAGGGATTGCTGAAGTGTCAGCAGAAGTGGCCTGGCAAACCGGCAAGGTGGCTGCAGCAGCGGCCTGATCCGGAGCGGGCCTGGGCCTCAGTTTCCGCATCTCTACAACAGGCCACTGCTTTCAGCCCATGCAGGTGGCGATGGCTGAGACTCTGAAGTCACACTGGCCCTGGTGGCCACTCCCTGCCTGAGTCTGTCCCGCTCTCAGAGCTCTCCTTCCGCCCCTCAACAGGCCTCTGCTTCCCCTCCCCCCGAGTCCTGCTGGTCCCAGCTGCCCTTCATGGTCCTGCAACATCTGCCCACCCTCTGCGCCTCACTGAGCCCCGACTGGAAGGTCTAATAAAAGCTGGATTGCCTCTTCTGATTTACCTGTCTAGGGTTTCCCAGAGTCTTTCTATAGACGTGGCTTATGCCAGGGGGGTCACGCTCCTGGTGGGAACACTGGAGAGGGACGAGGTAGGACAGGCTGACCCTATAAAGTGCCCCACATCTGCTTTTGTGTCGCCACCTTGATTCCAGCATCAAGGACGACACAGAAACAGGAGGGACTCATTTTTATAGAGCGTAGAGGGCTCTCCAAGGCATTATTATCTAATTTGATTCCCCCGACAGCCTGCCAGGCAGGTCTGGAGGAGCTGGGCCGTTGGGCCCTGCGGGCTGCCACAGCTAAGGTGCTGGGATGGGGCCTTGCCCCTCACTCACTCGCTGTCCACGTCCGGCAGGTTCCTCAACTTCTCTGATCCTCAGCTATCTCATCTGTAAAAGGACACTGATGATGGTGACGATAGCCTGTACTTCACAGGGTTATTGTATTAAATGAGTCAGTATATGTGATGTACCTTCTAAAGACCAGGAAAGCGGTGAATATTTCCATGATTATTCTACTTGCCCTGGGAGTGTCATCCTGTTGGCTGAGTGCCAGGTAAGAATTCTCTAGACACACCTGCGTGTCTTCTCAGTGGCCCTCCATATAGCTCCAGCAGCCCTGGAGCTATGCAGCCCTCCAGCAGATTGAACCAGGGGCAGCAATGTGACCCAGGCTGAACCAATCAGATCCTGTCCGGGAACATGGTATTTTCTGGAACAGCTGCTCTCATAAGCCCTGGCAGTTTCTGAAACCAAGGAGAGAGGAACGGGGAGGCAGAAGTGGCTATGGAAAAGCAGAGAGAGGAAAATAAAGCAAGGCCAGGGAGGAACATAGGACATCATGTGGCTGGAAGGAGGAAGTGGCAGAGAGGGAGGTGCAGGGATGGGGAAAGTCGCTACCAGGTCCCGTCTTTTCTAGTGCCTACAAGGATCTGAGGGTAGGTGGGTGAAGGGGTGGGCTCAAGGGCTGGGAGTCTTTGGCTTGAGCCCACCTCTTTTCTCTTTATTAATTATATAACCTTGGCCAAATAATGTAACCTCTCTGGGCCTAGTTTTCTTGTCTGCACAAGGGTGCCATACAACAAAATCTCACCTAGTTTCCATAAAGTGGTTCTATGACACTCTTGGGAGGGAGGACGTGGCCTGGGGTTATATGAGTTATCATTGCACTCCCACCTCTACCTTCCATGAACTCTGGACTGGTTTGGGATAGCTATTTGTCTCCTCCTCAACCTCACTTCTTCATCTGTATGATAAGAAAGTACCGAGTATGCTGTTGGGATGGTCAAGAGCGGTGGTGTGTGCTGAGAAATGCTTAACCACTAACTCTGGGTCCAGGGTGGGGGTGAGGGGTGTCTCCTGATTCACAGCGTTTGCTAATTGTCATGGGGCAAATACACCCCAGAGAGCTGATGTCCAACATACCAATGCAACATATTTGAATGTGAAATTGGAGGAGATGTACACCATTATGTAATATTTCCACTGGACAGATACAACAGACATAGTTTGAACGTAGATCATAGTTAAATGTAGTAAAATAATTAGAAATGGGTGAATGTTGAGTTTTTATTACAGTTGTTTTTAATGTAATTTCTTTAATTGGGAGTTTACATAACCTAATTTTTTAGTAATTGCTGTGTTTAGTAACCAGCTTGCAAAATTCTTGAATATTTAACAGTTGGTTCTCAGGAGCCAGAACGAGCTGGCCCCACATGCTGTGGATGAGCTATAGCTCACAACAGGCTGAGGACAACCCAGCACACAGAAGTGCTCAATAAGTGGTAACCTGTGTGATTCTTGTCATTTATTTTTATTATGCAATTTGTGACCGTAGGGAGAAAATCAGGGGGAAAAAAACCCCACATTTTATTTAAAAGCTCTTTTTATGAATTTAGGGTCACTACCCTTAATTGAGCAACACAGACTTGAGGTTTACCCAATGTGATTCACTCATAAAATGACTGTGCTTGGCATAAAGACAAAACAGAGACCAGAAAAAGAACTGGAAAATATTGGGTTAAAAAGTTTGTGAAATTTTGGATTTATTGTGGTATTGCATGCGGTAGCAGGAAGAAGCTGGAGGCAGTTCCTCCCCCAGAGGCTGAGAAGGGAGGGAGGGGAGGCTGCGGAAACAGCGCAGGGCTGCGCACAGTCCGGCCTTGCACAAGGTGAGAACCTGGACGAGATGCGGAGAGCAGTAGCAACCTATTCACTGCACGCGTGCACGCACACAAACGTGCACACCAAAGAACATTCCCCATTTTACAGATGCACGTTCGGAAAGGAAAACGATGCACATACACAAATGCACGGTCATCGGCGAATTAATTAAAGGGCTACAGAAGGTTCGCCTTACGATTGTGTGACTCCAAGGTGGTGTGAAAGCGGAATGCATTCAGTAGAAAGCATACTTCGAATTGTGCATTGGGATCCCCACCTCCACCCCAACCAGCTAGTGGTGGGTCTGCTCTCCTGGTGGGTGTAGGCGGCAGCCGCAGGGTCACACGGCCAACAACAGATGCGCCCACTGCCCTTCTGCACCCATACAGCCATTCTGTTTGCCATTTTCAGTACAGTCTCCAATGAATTACACGAGCTATTCATCCCTTTATTATAAATAGGCCTCGTGTTAGATGATTTTGCTTAATTTGAGGCTAATGGAAATGTTCTGAGCATGCTTCCAAGTAGGCTAAACCCAGCTATAACGGTGGGTAGATTAGGTGTATTCCATGCATTTTCTTTTCTTTTCTTTTTAAGATTTTATTTATTTATTCATGAGAGACACAGAGAGAGGCAAAGACATAGGCAGAGGGAGAAGCAGGATCCCCATAGGGAGCCTGATATGGGACTTGATCCCAGGACCCGGGGATCACAACCTGAGCCAAACCACTGATGTTCAACCACTGAGCCACCCAGGAGTCCCTTCCATGCATTTTCAACAGGTGACCTTTCAGTTTACGATGGGCCTATCAGGACATATGCCCAATCTAGGTCGAGGAAGAGCAAGAGCTGCATTTGCAAAGGTGTGGGCAGCGTTAGGAAAACAAGTGAAGGAGGAAGAGCTGCCGTGTGATCCATGGTGCCCTGGACCCAGAAGGCTGAATTGGTTGAGAGAGTGCATGGAGAAGGGTATCTCACATTCAGGGGCCGTGGGGATACAACCAACCCCTGCCCCAGCAGAGCACATTGCTCCCTAGCTTCTCTTTCCTGCCACCTTCTGGATCTCCTGACAGAGATCCCCGTTGGCCAAACCCAATCAGAAACTAGAGGGCAAGCAAACCATTAATGTCCACCCTACAGAGGAGCCTCCAGGGACCCAGGGCTGGGTCAAGGGTAATGGTGAGTGGGTCTGGATGTGCAATGGAAGACGTCCATCACAATATTCCAGGATGCAAATTGCAGGTATTAGGATGGATGTTGATGGGGGCCAGGGAAAGAAAGGAAGGACTTGGAGTGTAGAGAGACACATTAAAACAAGTTCTTTGCCCTGATGTTGAGGCTAATCATGTCTTGAACAGAGGGCGTAATTAACCCTCGGCATCTGCTATCTCAAAGAGAAGGCAAATCTGATAACCGTCAGAAAAGCAGCAACTGCAAGAAGTGAAGTCTTTGGAAAATCTCCTTCCCCTTATACTGTTTGAGGTGAAACGCAGGCCTTCCCATGTGAAGTCAGGGCTGGAGAGAGGATTGACTCCTTGTGTGAAAGAATGGGCTGGTCACAGGAAGGGGTCCAGGTGAGGACTGTGTGACAGAGGACAAAAGCAGAAACTTGTGTGTGGGCATTAGAAGGGGTCTCAGGAGTATTTGTAAAAGTCTGTGTTTATCAATTAGGAAGGGATGATATTTTTCTTTTTTTTTTTTTTTTTGAGATTTTATTTATTCATGAGAGAGGCAGAGATATAGGAGAGGGAGAAGTAGGCTCCCTGTGGGGAGCCTGATGTGGGACTTGATCCCAGGACTCCAGGATCACGACAGGAGCCAAAGCAGATGCTCAACCACTGAGCCACCCAGGTGTCCCGGGATATTTTTCTTCTAAAAAAGAGATTGTATGTATGTGCAAATAAAAATATCTGGCAAGCAATGCACCAAAATATGAAAGGAGGGTATCATTGGGTGTGGATTATGAGTAGTTTTTATTTTTTCATTTGCTTTCATGTATTTTATAATTTTCATAAGGAATTATTCATGAATTCTTATGAATTCTTGTGTACCAAGGAAGGAATTAAGTTGAAAAAAGGTAATAATGTCTTTGCATCACAGTTACAGCTGAGAACAGGATTGAGGGCATACATGAAAATTGTGCCACATTTCTTCCCTTCGCTCACCTTCTCCTCCTTCCCGTCTCCAGGTTTTGTACAGGATTTACAAACGGAGGGATTGATCACGTCATTCGCAATGGAAAGTTGGGAGAGGCCCTGGGCTCAGCTGGAAACAAGAGGGTTCTCAAGAGATTAAAGTGTAACCACTACTTGGGAACATTCTCTACCTTCTACCAAGAGGCTGAGTGGGGATCAAAAGTAATCCTTCTCGGAATTTGGGGCTTATATTAGTTTCCCAGGGCAGCTGTAACAAATTAGTACAGACTAGGAGGCTCAAGACAACAAGAATTTATTGTCTCACAGTTTGAGAGGCAAGAAGTCAAAAATCAAGATGTTGGCAAGGTTGGTTCCTTCTGGAGGCTGTGAGGGAGAACTGGTCCCGTGTTTTCTCCCAGCTTCCGGTGGTTGCTGGCAGTCCTTGTCATTCCTTGGCTTGTGGCTGCACCACTCTGATCTCTCGGCCTCCATGTCCTAGGGACTTCTCGAAGGGTCTGTGTTGCCAAGTCTCTCTCTCTTTACAAGGATACCAGTCAATGGATTAGGGATGATTTTAATCCAGTAAGCCTACATTTAACTTGATCACATCTGCAAAGGCCCGATTTCCAAGTAAGGTCACGTTCATGGGTCCTGCGGAGGTAGGACCCCAACATATAGGGGGGACATAATTCAACCCAACCCACCACAGTACCATTTGCCAATACTTTTTTTCCCTTAGAGAAAATTCATGCTTAAGGATTTTCCTGATGAAATAATCATGAATATTTGAAACTTTGTTTTGAAGTTTAATCTAATACAAAGGAGTGCAAAATCCCGTTGAGCTTCATAATTGTCACAAAGTGACACACCCAGAGACATAGACAAGAAGCAGAACATGACCTTTCCAGCAGAAGTTTCCCTCTTGTACCCTCCCCTGATCCTGCCTTCCAACATCATAAATGTGGTTTCTTATTTTTACACTTATGAAACATGAAATAATGCAGCCTATATTTTTGTGTCTGGATTCTTTCACCCAATATTTGTTTTGTGAGATTCATCCATGTTGTGTGTAGCAATAGTCTGTTCAATTCTAATTGCTCTGTAGATTCCATTGTATGATTATTCCACGATGGACTCTTCTGTGGGTGGATACTCGGGTTGTTTCTATTTTGGTTTTGGCTGCTGTGAACAGTGCTGTGTTGATATTCTCGTATGTGTCTTTTGGTAGACAGACACACATCTCTCTGGGGAGCACATGCCAGGAGTAGAACTACTGAGTCACGGGAAGTGTATGCTCAGTGAAGCAGATACTGCCACTGCCAGAGACTTTCAAAATCATATCAATTTACACTTTCTCCAGCAGCATATGACCATTCCAGTTGCTCTATGTTGTCTCCAACACTTGGTATTGTCTTTTTTAATTTTAACCATTCTAATGGATGTGGATATCTTTTGAAATAAGATATTTAGTGCAGCATTGTTCATAAGAACAAACAAAACAAAAGCTGAAAATGATCAAATGACATGAAAAGACACTTAAAAAAAAAAGATTTTATTTATTTATTCATGAGACACACACACACACACACACACACACGGAGGCAGAGACACAGGCAGAGGGAGAAGCAGGCTCCATGCAGGGAGCCTGACGTGGGACTTGATCCCGGGTCTCCAGGATGACACCCTGGGCCGAAGGCAGGTGCCAAACCACTGAGCCACCCAGGGATCCCCAAAAAGACACTTTTGATACATTAAGTTAAATTATAAAATTCTACGAACCCGTTTTAAAAGAGAGAGAGAGATGGAAAGAAATCTATAATCTATCTCTTTCTTGCCTTCTGTCTACATATACCTAATGTGTCTGATCCCTCTGCCTGTAATGCTTCCCCCGAACTCTTTCCATGGATGTTCATTCCTGTTCTTCAGGCCTCACTTAATTACCCGTCCCCAGGAAGGCACTTCCTGATTCCCATTATAAAACAAGCGCCATCTGTTCTTCCCCTTAGAACCCAGTTCTTTTCCTTCACAGCAAGTAACAAGTTTCTGGGTATATATAATGTTGTGTTGTTTACCTTCTCCAGAAATGCAGGAACCATGGGTATCAGACCCGGGCTATGGGGCTCCACTTACAGCACATGTGTGGACCAGACATTCAAAGGGATCAGATTCTAGTGGAGATGAGAGAGACAAATAACATGATTACAGATGGTAGTAAATCCTTCAAAGGGTATAAAATAAATAACTGGGAGAAAGCCATGCGGAAGAGAGGGAGTTGAGACCTGAAAGAATGATAAAAATCCAGGCCTGCAAAGATGCAGGGGAAATTATTTCAAATGGTAGGTGGAGCAAGTGCAAAGGCCCTGGGGTAGTTTGGCTGGAGGGCAGTGAAGGGGGTGGGGCAAGGGTTGTAAATGATGAGGTCAGAGGAAGGCATGAGGGTGATGACAGAAAGCCTGGTAGGCTATACTAGTAAGTTTGGATTTGGTTGTAAAAGCAGTGGTAAGCCAGTGGAGAGTTTTAAGCAGAAAAGTGATGTGATCTAATTTACATCTTTTGCCAAAGATCCATCGGGCTGCTCCACAAGTTGTTAGGAAATAAGAATAGAGGCATGAGCTAGGGGGCTAACTCATTGGTCTCAGAGAGATACCAATGGCTAGGATCAGGATGGTAGTGGTGAAGATGGAGAAAAGTGAGTGGACTCAAGATACAATCTGGTGGCTGTACCACCAAGATTTGTTGGTAGGTTGGGTGTGGTTTATGAGGAAAGAGAAATCAAGTACAACTATTCTTTTTTTTTTTAAGATTTTATTTATTCATGAGACACACACACACACACACACACACACACACACACACAGGCAGAGAGAGAAGCAGGCTCCATGCAGGGAGCCCGATGTGGGACTCGATCCCGGAACTCCGGGATCACGCTCTCAACCGATGGCAGATGCTCAACCACTGAGCCACCCAGGTGTCCCAAGTACAACTAACCTGACCCAAGTTACTGGGTGACTGATGGTGCCACTAATTTCGATGGGCAAGAATGGAGGAATAAGTTTAAGGGAGAAAATAAAAACTTTGTTTTGCATATGCTGACTTTACAATGAACTTTAAGATGACGATTACATATCCACATGGAGGGGATCCCTGGGTGGCGCAGCGGTTTGGCGCCTGCCTTTGGCCCAGGGCGCGATCCAGGAGACCCGGGATCGAATCCCACGTCAGGCTCCCGGTGCATGGAGCCTGCTTCTCCCTCTGCCTGTGTCTCTGCCTCTCTCTCTCTCTCTGTATGACTATCATAAAAAAAAAAAAAAAAAACAAAAAACAAAAAAAACATATCCACATGGAGATGTATCTGCAAGCTTAATGGATATGTGGGCCTGAACTCAGAGGGAGGGATTGGAGTTGGAGAGAAGTACTTGGTTATCAGCATGTAGACACCTCTGTAGCCATGAGACCAGAAGGGAACCTAGGGAGCGAGCCTGGATGGGCCCACACAGGGAGCCCAACACTAAGCCCAGGGCTCTTCAGCATTCACAATCAAAGGAAAAGCCAAGTCTTAGCAAAGGGGACTGAGAAGGAGCTTGGCTTTCTGTGATGGAAAAACTCAGAGTGTTTGGTATTATGAAAGCCTAAGAAGAAAGTGTTGAGAGGGAGAGAACAGTCAACTGTGTCAATTGCTTCTGAGAATTTGAGTTCAACAAGAAGGAAGAGTTCACCCTCGCGTTTAGCAAGCTGAGGTTGTCGGTACCTTGGTAAGAGCAGGTTTATTTGGTTGGGATTGGGGTGGGAATGGAAGCCTGTTGAGAGCTGTTGAAGAAAGACTTGTGTGTGCATATAATAATGTCTGTCACACTGTGGTTTCCACACCCGTCTCCCCTCCCACTCAGGCAGCTGCCTCATTCATCTCTGTATTCCCATTGCTTAGTATGCCTGTACCTAGTAGATACTCACTAAATTGGCGAAATGCTTTTAAAGAAAATCCTAGGTCCAACTTCCAAACCAGTCAGGTGCCGCATATATGTCTGGGCACATCACATAAGCTCTGATTGTTTCATCTGTTAAGTGGAAAAATTGAAAAACAGGGTGAACAATGTCAGCCTCCCAGGGTTATTGGGAAGATGGAATAAAATAGCAAATGTGACACCATAGTGCTTTGGAAACTGCGGCTCACCATACAAACCTGGGTCGGGGTTATTGTGAGCAGATGACAGAGAATCCGCCAGACTCCAGCTCTCCGAGGCACCTGGCACATTGTCCCCTGAAATTTTACTTGCAAAATCAATTCAAATTGGCTCCAATACAGACACTTCCTCATGAACTGAAAGTCAGCCAAAAGACACAGAACAAAGAGCCGCAGTAATTGTGAGCATCTCACACAACAGGGCCATGTGTACCGGAGATGCTGATTTTAGGATCAACCTTCTCGAAGGAGGTCTGAGCATAAAGATGCATCGATTGGGAAGTTCCACCAGACAGGATCTTAACAGCATTTCCCAGGGAAAACGCAACTGAAGGGATTTGCCATTAGCCATTAGAACCAGGAATTTACAAATGGATTTTAAGGGCTGAAGTCTGTTCATCTGATTTCCCCTTCCAGGTCTAGCTGTGGGGAGGCTGCACAGGCATTGGTGGCTGTGAGGAAGGCAGCAGTCTCCCCCATTTCACTCTGAGTGGGCGTCACCTTCATGTTCATCATTGTCATTATCAGGGCAGCATCAGTTTCTGGAACCCTGGTACTTTCTCGGTGGCTTGATGCTTTACAGACATTATCTTGTCTACTCTTCACTACCACCACAGGACATTAGGTCAATGATCATTCCCACTTGACAAAGAAAGGAAATGGAGGTTCAGGAGAGTTAATCTGGACCATATTCCCAGTATAAGAAGTGGTGGAGTTGGGGTTTAAACTGTCTTTGTGCTCCAAAGCCTGAGCTCACCACCACTTGTCTACACCACCTCTCAGGGAAGATGTTTGGTTTCTTCAAGGCTGTCAAGATAACCATGAACCTGAGCTCACAGCTGACTCTGCCCAGGGAGCTGGTGATTCTGAGTCCTCTCCAGACACGCATAGCATACCTATCAACATCTAAGACCCGAATAAAGAACTGGATTTCCATGGCTCAGCCTCGTCTGGGTTACAGCTTGAGCTTGAACATTCTTTGGTGTCCACAAGCACCCGACAGTCCTATTTCCCAAAGGAAGGCCTGGGGTGTGGGGGTTCATTGCCATCCAGCATGGCTTATTTGATTGGGTGGAGTAATCCCAATAAGCCTTGGAATCATTTGCACAGCATTCTCTAGGGCTCATTTGCTGAGAGGAAGTCTGTGGGTGAAGCTGGCGCTTAGAACTTTATGGACTTTGTCCAGTCTAGAAATACAGAACCAAAACATTCATTGGAGCCGACATGCCTGTGTTCAAATGTTGCCTTTGTCACTTACAGCCAAATGATCTTGGGCATTGGTGGCAAACTAAGATAATTGGCTATCACTAGGTGCCAGACTCTGTTCAAACTGTTTTCCATGAATGTCCTTACCAAACTGCCAATTCTGAGAGATAGGTTTTGCTATTATCATCCCTATTTTATGAATGAGACAACCAAGGCATAAAAAGGTTAAGGGACTTTCCTAAGGTCATGGCTAATTGTGAAGTGGAGGAATGAGAATCTGGTTAGAGGCTATGAGGCCAGAGCCCACCCTCTCTGCCACCATACAACACTGCCCCCACTCACCTATGCCTCTTTGAGCCCTGGTTTGGGCATCCAGCAAACGGAGGTAGTCATTACACTCTGTAAGGGGTAGAGCTGGGTTTAGAGCCCCACTTGTGAGGATCCCGAGTTTCACCTCAATCTCACCACCCTTAGTGAAAGTCATCTTCTAGAATGCAAATCTAACTGGAGCTGTGGGGCCCCAGATCATAATATGTCTGAATAAATTAGTGTTGTCTCTTGAGAGTTGTGTTCTTCTTCACCAAGGGATGGAGGAGAACACCAGGCCGAGAGAGTGTATCAGTTTCCCTTGTAGCACAGTGCCAATCCAGGTGGCTTAAAACAAGAGAAAACTATTCTATCATAGTTTTGGGGCTAGAAGTCCAAAAGTGAGGTATATAGGCAGGGCCATGCTCTCTATGAAGGCTCTGCAGCTTCTGCTTTGTTTTTGTTTTTTTTATTGGTGTTCAATATGCCAACATATAGAATAACACCCAGTGCTCATCCTGTCAAGTGCCCACCTCAGCGCCCGTCACCCAGTCACCCCCACCCCCCACCCACCTCCCCTTCCACCACCCCTAGTTTGTTTCCCAGAGTTAGGAGTCTTTCATGTTCTGTCTCCCTTTCTGATATTTCCCACTCATTTTTTCTCCTTTCCCCTTTATTCCCTTTCACTATTATTTATATTCCCCAAATGAATGAGAACATATAATGTTTGTCCTTCTCCTATTGACTTATTTCACTCAGCATAATACCCTCCAGTTCCATCCACATCAAAGCAAATGGTGGGTATTTGTTGTTTCTAATGGCTGAGTAATATTCCATTGTATACATAGACCACATCTTTATCCATTCATCTTTCGATGGACACCGAGGCTCCTTCCACAGTTTGGCTATTGTGGACATTGCTGCTATGAACATCGGGGTGCAGGTGTCCTGGCATTTCACCGCATCTGTATCTTTGGGGTAAATCCCCAGCAGTGCAATTGCTGGGTCGTAGGGCAGATCTATTTTTAACTCTTTGAGGAACCTCCACACAGTTTCCCAGAGTGGCTGCACCAGTTCACATTCCCACCAACAGTGCAAGAGGGTTCCCTTTTCTCCGCATCCTCTCCAACATTTGTGGTTTCCTGCCTTGTTAATTTTCCCCATTCTCACTGGTGTGAGGTGGTATCGCATTGTGGTTTTGATTTGTCTTTCCCTGATGGCAAGTGATGCAGAGCATTTTCTCATGGGTTCTGCAGCTTCTGATGGTTGCTGTCACTTCTTGGTGTCCCTGGCCTTTGGGCAGCCTAATTCTAATTTCTGCCTCTGTCTTCACCTGGCTGTCTTCCCTCTGTGTGTTTGTATCTAAATTTCTCTCTTCTTATAAGGACATCAGTCACTGGATCAGAGTTGACTCAAATCCAGTACAACCTCTTCTTAACTTGAGTACATCTGCAAAGATCCTATTTCCAAATAAGGTCACATTCTGAGGTTCCAGGTGGACTTGAATTTGGGGGAGGGACACTATTTGATCCACAATAGAAGGGAAAGTTGACAGCAGAGTAAGAAGCAGAGAAGTGGGTGCTGGCAAGACGGGGAAGGCTGTCTCCTCTGCCTCTGTACTTGGGCAGCACTCCAGCTCTGCACTCATCTCACCCCTCCGAAGGTCCATCTTGTCATCTATAAGATGACAGGGTTGGTCTTTAAGGCCACATCCACCCATAGCATTTCTCATTTCCCAGGGGAGCAAGCCAGCCTCCTTGGGGACCACGAAGGGTCATAGCAGTTAGGAAGACAATGTTGCAATAAAGTCCTATAATGACACGTGTCCCATTCTAGATGAGTCTGCAAAAAATAAACAGCTCCTCCAACATCATGCCAGAACTTTTGGCGGCTGCGTCTGATGGGCACATGGGTGGGACCTGTTGTTCTTGGTCCAGATGAGACCATGGCTGATGGCCTCCCAGCGACAGCCCAGGAAAAGCCTTCAGAAGGAATAGAATCATAGAGAGATTGAGACTTGGCCTTAGAGGAAGGGTAAGAATGAGCAGTGTAAGTGATCTTGGTTACGGGGGTGGGGGGGAATATGTGGATATACTGGAAGATCTCAAATAGATTAAATGGTGGACCCTCCAAAAGAGGCTTTGGTATGCAGTGTGAGAGGTTGGCATTAGAAGATGAGCTTGTCCACAAAGTGCTAGGCAACATCCTAGGACCTTATATGTCCTCCTTTAATCTTCAAAACAAGTCATTACAAGGTCAGGACTCTCCTTACATGTGTACGTATGTTTGTACCTATGTATATACTGAAGGTGAATTCTGTTAGGACCAAGCAAAATACATCGAGTGGCTTCTTCGAGTTTGTGGCTTCCGACAGTCACGCTTATGTGCACGAATGCAAAAAAGACCGGACAGAAATACACTAAAATTATACAATTATTAGCATAATTTCAACCAATTCAATTTTTTCTTTGCACCTTTTTTATTTTCCAAGTTTTCTCCATATATTTCTTTTTATAATCAGAAAACTGTGATCTTCTCCCATATGATTTTTTACAATCAATTTAGTAACCCTTTTAGCTCCCCATGTAGAAGTTGTGAAAACGGGGGGCCAGAGAATGACTTGCTGAGGGGTGGCACCGCTGGGAAAGAGCCAAGCCAGGAATCCAGACTTAGATGGGCCTGATTCCCTGCCCAGGGCAGGGTCAGACTTGGGTGTGAAGGTTTGTTCGCCATTCAGGGCTTTGTCTCTGGTTTGGGCATTGGGCTCCCTCCTTCCACCCCCCACGCACGCGTCTGCAGGCCTGGCCGCCTTTGGTCTCACGCGGTGGGGCGTCTCATCTTCCTTCCCTCCTCTGTGTGAGGACAGTCAGCTATTTGTCCCGGAGCCAAGGACAGCCTATCAAGGGCTCAGACTCATTTTACTTCCTAAGCAGGGAAGAGGCCTTGCTGTGGAAACCATCAATTCGAGGGGATGAATTTAGCTGCCACCCCTAGTTGGCAGCGGGAAGGCGGGCAGGGGCCTGTCAGCCAGAGGATGCAGGCCTAGCTCCAAAAGGGCTTTTGTCTGAGGCCGGGCCCCAGGCCAGAGTGACATTCTTCGGTGGAGGCTGCCAGGCCACCACGGAGTGGGGCACCTGCGGGGCAGGGACGGGAGAGAGAGAGAGCAAGCGGCCTGTCTTTCTTCCAGAGACGAGAGAACCTGGGGGGCAGAGTCTGCTGTTTGGGGGTCCCTGGGGTGCTGAGACCATACCAGCAGGTGCCTCAGGCCTAAGAAGAGAGGCCACGCCCCAGACTCCCACACTGCCCAGAGATGTGGACTCTGAATTTTTCAGCTTTTGTTATGTTTGAGGAGAATCCCTACAAGAGGAAAGACATCCACTCCTTCTTTGACTGGTTTCTTAGAAAGATCCCGAGCTCACAGACCTCTCTAGTGGGGAGAAAGGTCCTATTCTAGAAGTCTTCTGTTGAAACACCTTACATAGTCCCTCACATGGAAGCTCGGTACAGTTGTTGGGCTTGGAAGGCACGAGTTTCCCAGCGTTGGCCTGAACAGAGACACAGGAAGCGAATTTTCATGTCATGTCACTGTCTGTCATCCTGTGATGACTCACCAGGGCCGCTTCCTTTCTTCACCCCCCCTGGACCCACACAACCGATGAAGAGAAAAAAGGATGACGACCTGGCGGGGAAGAGCGTTCACCAGTCCTCAGCCGGGCTGGGCAGTGGCCATCAGCTGCCACTCGTATTTCGAACCTGGATATCCTGCCAGACTCAGCCCATTGGCCCCGTGGCCATGACTCACTTAGGTCATCCTTCTGTTTCTTCCTTCGTTTATTCATTCAGCATTTTATTCATTTCGTGCCAATCCAGTGCCAAGGACTACACGCGTACGATTTCATGCCCTCCCAACGATCGTGAGGTAGGTGTTCTTACTATCCCCGTGGCCACATCTGGGTGATTAGGGGTGAGGGTCACCCAACCATCCTGACCGATGTCGCACAAGGAGAGACTGGATTCAAAGCAAATGCCTGACTCTCCCAAACCATGTTTTTCATCATGATGCCGCATTGCCCTTACGATCCATTGAAAGATGGTCTATGGATTGTTTTCAACAGTTTGTATCTTCCTCCCCACCAACAACTCTTGCTTGTGTTTGGGAGCGGTGAGGATTAAGGGTGAGGTGAAGAGAGGTATGTGGTAAATAACTCGCCCACGGTCACATAGCTAGGCAGACCCAGTTCTGGGCCCAAGGTCTAGCTGATTGTAAAGAACCCAAAGCCCACATTTCTCCTCCTCTGAGCCATGCTGTACCATTCAGCCCATGGCTGTGGTCATCCAACCAACTGTTCTTTTTCAAACAACCACTATATACCAGGCATTGTGTGGGGTACAGGTGTTCATCTCCTTTGCTTCAAGGTGGGAGAGATTCCGAAATATAGTTTTAAGTTTGAGAACTCCTTGGGGGACCAAGTGGAGAAAGAGTTTAGAGGTTTGGGGGGAGGAAGTATCAGATCCTGGCAAGAAAAAGAGCCTCTGCCCTGGGCTTCCATGCACGGTTGAGCCTGTTGTCCACTGCACAGCTCTGGCATGGACCATCCACTCTGTAGGATGTGTGAGTAGCATCCGTGCAACTGTGAATGGCAGCCGTATATCTGCTTTACAGAAAATGTGTTGAGGAGAGTCGGGAAAAGCATTACTGAAGTTAGCCACCCAACCACCAAAATGTATTTTGAAAGCCTGCCCTAGACACTGTGGACACCTCTTGTCTCTGCTCTCCAAGAGTGTTGAAGTTCATTAATAAGGGGAAATGAAGCAAAGGAAAGGGAACAGCACAAGGAAGGATAGAACAGCCGGCAATTTTGCCCACTCGCCACCCCTGAGTACATTTGGTGACACCTGGAGACACTTGTGGTTGTCTTAAAGCCAAGGTAGAAGGGTATGCTGTTGGCATCTAATGGGTACATCCCACAATGTATATAGGACAGGGCATAAGAGCAGGAGCACTGGATCTGGAGTTAGAAGTTTGAGGCTGCAGACCGGCTCAGCACCTGACTAGCCTTCTTAGTTTGGGTTCGAGTCTGGTGGTTTCCTTGGTGCCCATCGTCTGTGCTTCGGGCCCCTGGTTCAAGGCTCATCATCTTTCCTTGGCATCAGTTTCCTTGGCATGAGTTTGAGGTGTGAGTTTCATGAACTCCAAGGAATCAGATACTTCAGTTTGATCCCAAAATGCTCATCCTTCTCTGGGCAACACTCTCAGATCTGGCTCCAGCCCCTTCTCTGGCTCTGGTCCTCCATGGAGTGTTCCTTAAAAGTGGGAAGCTATTTTAAGAGACCCTAAGGTCTCATTGGTGTTCTGAACTTAAGCCATGTCTTTTTGGTTTGGTTGTATGGCCCATCTGGGGGGGTCCATCTAAGAAGCGGCCCTGTACAGCTCACATTTCCCTTGTGGTCTCATGGGTAAAAGGAAAATGTCTTAGGCCAGTTTTTTTTTTTTTTCCCCAGAAGTAGATCTTAAGCCAAAGATGTGAATGCAGCTGATTCATTAAGGACATGCTCCCAGGAGGAACAATTAAGGGAGTAGAGGAAGAAGGACAGGGAAAAGGAAGAAGGAAGGCCAGGCTGAGATTTCAGCCAAGGTCCCAGCTTCACTCTGGCCCCACAGGGAACTCTGGAGCATAAACTGTACCTCAGAGTTTGTCCCTGCTCAGATCAAAGGAACTGTGGCCTTGTACACCACACCCGCCCTTTACTCCAGGGCAATGCTGTGACAAAAGTCATGGGAGTAGGGACAGACACAGATCGCCAGCTGGTCCAAGAGATTTGCGGGTTCTAGATGCAGGCCAATAGCTTCCATCATAGTTTCAACTCTGTTAATCTTCTTTTTGTTAAGATTTTATTTATTTATTCATGAGAGACACACAGAGAGAGGCAGAGACACAGGCAGAGGGAGAAGCAGGCTCCCTGTGGGGAGCCCGATGTGGGACTCCATCCCAGGACCCCAGGATCACGACCTGAGCCAAAGGCAGAAGCTCAACCGCTGAGCCACTGGGGTGCCCCCAACTCTGTTAATCTTCTAATCTTCTCTTTATTCCAAGAAGCAATTGGCAAGAAGTCTTCAAAAAATAGGAGAGGGAAGAATTTAGTTCACTGATGTTCCTTTGGTCAAATCCCAACTTGGCATTGGGGTCCAGTCTTCTCAATTCCAGATTCTGTCTGGCCCAGGTGGCTTCCTCTTTCATTTTGATACCGCCTGAACAAGACCCAGTTCATTTGATTGCAGCAGAAACAAACCAACACAAAAACTTAAGCCAAATAGAAATGATTTTTGCATAATCTGGATTCTGTTTTTTTTTCTTTTTTTTTCTTCTGGATATCAACACATCTGCTTCCCTCGAAATCTGGGCAATCGAGTGTTGATTATATGACAGTCCCATCAGTGAATCTTTGTTGAATATTCTCGCTTCCTCCTCAAAAGGATAGCCTCTCTCTGCTTACTGCCAACAGCTGATGTAGGATGCTATGTGTTTGAATAATAAAGAAGGCTGAGCAGTTTAGGCATGAATAATTTTTAGGTTAAGAAACAAAAAAAGGGGGGCACCTGGGTGGCTCAGTGGAAACAAAAAAAAATGCCATCAGGATAGCCCACCAAAGTTTAACTTTTAAATGTGGGAGTGCAATCTGCAACTTTGCTCATCAAACATAAATACCCCAAAGTGCCAAATTTTATACTAGTGGTTTTCAACCAGGTGCAATTTTGCCACCCGGGGCATGTTTGGCACCCCCAGGGACATTTCTGATTGTCATGGGTCAGGGAGGGGTTGATGGATATGGTACTGGCATCTAATGAGCATGGGACCAGCAATGCTGCTGAACATCCCACCGTGCGCAGGACAGACCCCGTAATGAAGAATGATCCAGCCACAGATGTCAATAGGGCTGAGGTTGATACACCTTAGACTAGGTTAGTTCTATTTTCTGTGAATTTTGCACCAACTCTGTGTCTAGGTCTATTTTCAATAGTGTTGAACTTTCAAAATCCCCGTGTTTAAATACTTTTGAGCACCAGTTAAGGGTAGGATGCTGCTCTAGGTGCTCTAGTATTAACTTTTTGCTACCACTGAATTAGTAAAATAGTGAGGCACTCACTCAGCAATGTGGAATTCCCTCCATCTGAGTTTTCTGAGTGTTAGCATCGGGGAATGTGACCAGTGAGGAGACACAGGGACACACACTCAGTAGGAAATCCTGTGCTTGGGGTATAATGCTCTGCAGTGACGGTCTTGGAATTCTTAATCATTTTATCTTTGAATTTGTGTGTGGGTTTTTTTTTTTTTTTTAGATTTTATTTATTTGAGAGAGAGAGAGAGAGAAAGAGAGAGAGAATGCACAAGCAGGGGGGAGGGGCAGAGGGAGAGGGAAGAGAAGACTCTCCACTGAGCAGAAAGGTACGGGGTGGCTCCATCCCAGGACTTTGAGATCATAACCTGAGCAGAAGGCAGATACTTAACCCACTGATCCACCCAAGTGCCCCTGAATTTGTGTTTCGATAGCAGTCTGCTGAGACAATGATACATGCCCTGGCACTTGGAGCCTCAGCTCGCACGGGATCCACCTGCCACCTGCCTGGGAGGGGTTCTCTGCTGCTAGCTCCTCCGCCAGCACCCAGTGATTGCTGCTGCCCTTCGCCTGGCAGGGGCTGGAATGGGCATAGGGAGGGCTGGGTGGGAATGCAACCTTAAATAGCAAATAAAAAACCACTGTGTGTTATGGACTGAATGTTTGTGTCTCCACAAAATTTATATGTGATGGTAACTAACTCCCAATGTGATGGTATTTGGATGTGGGGCCTTTGAGAGATAACCAGGTTGAGATGAGGTCTTGAGAGGAGGGCCCATGTTGGGATTAATGACCTCATAAAAGGAAGAGAAATTAGAGCGCTTTGTCTTTCTCTCCTTTGTGAGGACACAGCGAGAAGGCAGCTGTCTACAAACCAGGAAGAGGGCTTTCACCAGGAACCCAAGCTGCCAGCACCTTGATCTTGAATTTCTCAGCTTCCAGAGCTGTGAGAAAATAAATTTCTGCTGTCTAATCCCCCCAGTCTATGGTATTTTGTTATGATGGCCTGACCTAAGGCAGCATGACAGGTTGACAGAGAGAGTGGAAGAAAAAGAGTGGAAGAAAGATTTTATTCCTTTTTTTCCCCCTCACACTTTTTTTTTTTTTTTCATTTTGCACCAGATCCTACGAATTATGCAGCTGGCCCTGTCTAGAACAAATAGCCACTGCTCATCACTGCTCTTTCTTTGTGAGCAAAATCTTCCTGGTGGAGTTCTGAAGCTTTATTCTGGAGACAGGACGTCTTCCCACAGCCAAATCTTTTTTGGAGGAAGCTTCAGACCAGATCACTGATACATTCAGCATATCATTGAACTACTTAATACCAAAATTATTAAATAAAAACAAAAAGATAGAGCAATAATAATAGTTTGGATTCTCTTTCACATACTAGTGTGTAATTAGGAGACTCATTTAGGATCTGCTGGGCTTCTGGGTCTTCTTCTTCTATTGCCTTTGGCATCTCTGGACCTGGCCTTGTGTGCCTTGGAGAGAACTTCCTTGCATGGTGCTTGGTGGAATGCCTAAGGGACTACACCCAATTTACTGGAACAGCTGTGTTTGTGCCTGTCTGCTAATTGTGTTTGTATATGGTAGGATGTCATTTTGTATTTACTTTCATTATAACATTCTTCCTGGTAGTGAGTTTGGGGGGGTGGGGGGACAGACACAGAGCATCTGCCCTCCTGTGGTCACTGGGGCTATTGATGTTTATCAAAAGTTCCTGATGGATGTTGAGTGGCTGCCTTAGTGTTGATCATGGCTCACTAGTGGGCAATAATGCTGTTGTATTTCATCGATTAAATTCCTGAGGTGGGGAGGATGGCAGGGAATTTATTCCTGGTCATGTGACCATCAAACACTTGAGTTCAATCCTGACCAACCCCAGAACATGAATTCTAGCTTCTCTTCCTCCAGTCCCGGGATGCTCCTCCTTGGCCTCCAGAGCTCAGCTGTGAGATCCTTGTCAGGGGCTAAAAGAACTTAAGGACCCCCAGCCCTTCTGTCTCAGGTCCTGTGAGGCCACCAAGTTAAGGGATAAAGTAGGGACTGAGTCCCATCATGTCTCTGCTTCCCAAGCCTTCATCTGGCCTCTCTATCTGAAAGTATGGCTGCTTTTATCAAGTTCATCTGCCCACCGGGGGCATCTTTTGAATTCACCCCAAAGCATCAAACAGACAAGCATCATGTTCAGTGGTATAAAGGGGTTGTTGATTGTTTTTTCTGCCTGCTTGTCTTTGACCTCCAGCTGGCTATTTCTATCCTTGGGTGCTCAGGGCCACCCATACGCAGCAGGACACTCTTACCAAGAGGCCACACCCTTGATCCTTAAAGTAGACCCCACTTCTTTCTCAAACTGTGGCCCAAGAACCACCTTTGTCAGAATAATCTGAGAAGCTGTTAAAAATGCGGATTTCTGGATTGTCCAGATTGCCATCCTCATCTTCTCAGAGGGTGGGGCTCAGTAATCTGCATTTTAGCAAGTTCCCCCAGGACAGCAATTCTCTTCAGGGCTTCCTGCTGACTGTTCTGTTCTAGCAGCACTTCCCCTTGGTGAGCTGCAGACTCTGGAACACCAAGGTCTGAGCTGGCTGCTCTGAACCCGTGCTCATGCCTACTGAACCCTTTGGATCGTGCTAACTCCTCTGGAACTTCACTTCCAGTCCCCTCTGGTCTCACCAATGTTTTGGTCACAGAGAGACTCAGCTCACAGTCCCCATCTCTGTGATACCCTTAGAGTCCACCTTGGTCTTGAGTGTGGACGCCCAGGGCATGGGAGACATGGCAAAGAATGCCACACTGTCTGGAGGCTTCTGTCTCCTTCTCAGGACGGTGGTTCCTTTGCTATATTTGGCTCGGGTCCCGCCCACAGCCTGTGGTCGGGGGAAACATGTCATGCTCTGGGTTTCTGGTTTATAGATTTTAGGAAGTATAGGGGAAACCTCAATTCTCATATGTGAGTCATTCAGAGTAAATGTTAGGGCTGAAAATGTCTTAAAAAAAATTTTTTTTAGCAAGTTAAAGCCAACAGTAAAAGGTTGGATGTTCATATTTTAATGCTAAATATGTCATTTGGTAGCACCCACTGAAGCCTCAGGGTTGAGTTGCTCTTCTCTAGGGGAAATGACTTAATTATTATAATAGTCATCATAGTAATAACTAACATACTGTTTTATAGGTTACTTATGTTGTATCTCATTTGATCCTCACAGAATACTAATGGCTCGTGGTTACTCGTATGCCAGGCTTTGTTCTGTGACTTTTATGGATGTTAATTCCTTACCAACACAGGGAGGTTAATTAATCTGCCCAAAGTCACATAGCTTGAGAGTAGTTTAGCTAGGATTGACACCCAGGCAATCTAGCTTCAAAGTCTGGATGTTTTGTCGTAAAGCTATAGCTGTATCATATCAACCCAGGAAAGGTAGATTTTAATATTTCTATTCTATATATGAGGGAACTGAATATGGAACAGACAAACTGACTTGTCTGAGTGAATCATTGCCACCTTTTTAAGGTGATGGTTCAGGACGTTTAGAGCACAGTGGTAAAATGTGTAGGAGACCGAAGGGGGCCTGAGAGTGGGTCTGGAAATCCTGGCGGTAGCTTCCAAAGTCAGTGAAATCCCATTTCTTGCTGATTTGGCTGGCATTTTATGCATTTCTGAACATCTGAGAACCAGTTAGGTTCACACCAATGCATATGTTTTTTAAAATAGGCATTGTGCTAGGCATGGAGGATACTGAGATGAATAAGTCATAGTTTTGGCTTCAAGATGCTATTGGTTTAATGGGGAAGAGAGACAAAGTCAGGTAATGACCAATCGTGTTTATATGCTGTGTGGGGACTATAAGGTATATTGTGGGATTATATGTTAGGGGATGGGGGGGGGAGTCATGAGGTAAAGTGGAGTTGGGTGAACAATATTAAGGGGAGATTTTCTAGCAAAGTGGCATCTAAGTCTTGAAGGGTGAATAGGAGTTTTTCAATCAAAAAAGGAGAAGGCAGACATTTGCTTCTGTCCATTAGATAATTATTTATGATTTACCAATTCTCCATGCCAAGAATAACTGGAAGGGCTGGATATAAATCAAACAAAAACAAAGAACAGTGGCTTGAAAGGATTGGAGCACAACCAAGGTAGGCCAGACTTAAGAGACAAGATGGTAGACAGAGGGAGTTATAAAGAAGTGAATGATATTTTACACTAAACTTCCCCTTAAGGTATTTGCAATTTATCAGGAAAGAGGCTAAGTCAATTAGAGGGTGATAGCTAGAAATCCAAAAATCTGAGCACAACTTTTGGCAATCTCAAGATACTAGAGGAATTCAAATTCTACCAAAAAGAAAAGGCCCCAGTTAGTAGATCAGACTTGTAATGTCACCACTAACAGTCCTTGTCTCAGGAGTAAGGGCAAATGGAAATGGGGTAGGTTTTACAAAAACAAACTCACACTCAAATCATCTCAATAAAAACAATCATTTCTGATTTCATTAAGCTGAATTGCTCCTAACCGCATCTAAGAAGGAAAGTAAAGCCTCTCTAAGGAAATATAACATCACCAAGATTCTCTACAATTTTCCAAGATAATGCCAAGCCTTTAATAAATAATTTCCAGATATTCCAAGCTAGAGAGTATAATGCTAAGTGAAATATGTCAGTCAGAGAAAGACAAACACTATATGATTTTGCTCATATGTGGAATTTAATAAACTCTTAACTTTAGAGAACAAACTGGTGGTCGCCAGAGGGGAGGTGCGTGGGCTGATGGGTGAAACAAGTATTGGGGATTAAGGCAGGCACGTGTTGTGATGAACACCTTGTGATATATGGAAGTGTTAAATCACTATATTGTACACCTGAAACTAATGTAACAGTGTATGTTAACTGACTGGAATGAAAATAAAAACTTTTAAAAAATTACCAGATATTTCAATAACCAAAAGATAAAAACCCAAAGGGAAAAAAAATCAGGCAATAAAAATAGACCCACAGATGATCCAGACTTTGAGGTAAACAAACATAATCTTTAAAATAACAATAGCTGGGGCACCTGTGTGGCTCAGTCGGTTAAGCATCTACCTTTGGGTATGGTCATGATCCTGGGATCCTGGGATTGAGCCCCACATGGGGCTCCCTGCTCAGTGAGGAGTCTGCTTATCTCTCTCCTCCTTGTTCATGCTCTCTCACTCTCTCTATTGCTCTATCTCTCTCTCTCTCTCAAACAAAAAAATCTTTTAAAAAATAAAATAACTATGATTAAGAAATTGATGTCAAGGTTAGGAATTATATTTATAAGAAAAAATCAAATAGAAAGTATAGAACTGAAAAACTCAATAACTGAAGTTTAAAACTTAATAGATGGGTTTAATAGTAGATTTCATACGACAGGAGAGAGCATTTGAAAACCTGAAGAGAGGACAGTAGGAAATATCCAGACTTAAGAACAGGGGAAAACTTTGTAAACTACAGGAAAAAAAAAAAAAAAAAAAAAGGAACATAGTGACATGGTGAAAGAATCTAAAATGCCAGAAATTTAAGTGTCAAAACAAGGGAGAAAATAGGGTGAAGAAATATTTGAAGATATGCAGGCTGAATGATTTTTTCAGGGTATTAACTTACTTCCAATAGTCCATTATCCCATTAGATCTTCACAGCCACTTTGTGAAAGCTGCCAAAAGAAATTATTATATCAATTTTACAGATGAAGAAATGGAGTCTCAATAGCCTTCATTTAATTAAAATGCTGCCATTCATTTACTCAGCAAACTTTTATTGACTCGCACCATTTGCTTGTTATACAAAGCAATAAAGAGCTTTAGAAATGGCAACTGTATGAGTAAATATAAATGAAGTTTTCTTATTTTTAATTTTTTCAAAAGGTAATTGTTTAAAACCAAAAAACTGTAGATTTTATAGTATATGTGGAAACACTAGTATGACAACAATAAAAACACAGGAAAAGAGAGTGAAATGAAAATATACTCTTATAAACTTCTTATACAAGAAGTTTTATAACACTATTTAAAGATAGAATGTGTTACGTCAAAGACATATAATAGAAAACCAAGAGCAGCCACTAAAATATACTCAATAATCCAAAAGAAGTCAAGCAAAGAGGAAAAGAAGAACAAAGAGCAGATGAGATAAATGGAATATGAATAATATGAGTGACTTAAATTCAGCTATGTCAATAATTACATGAAGAGTAGTTGATCTAAACACTTGAATTAAAAGAGAGATGTCAGACGTAGTTTTAAAAATTCATCAAAGTGGCTTAAAAATTTAAAAACCTGACAATCCCAAGTATAGACCAAAATATGGAGCAACTAGAATGCTCATATATTGCTAGTGGGAGTGCAAATGGTACAATTACTTTGGAAAACCACTTGGCAATATCTTTTAAAGCTAAATATATGTATATCATATGATCCAGCAATTCTACTCAGCATAAATGCATACATATGTTCACCAAAAAAATAAAAAATAAATAAAATAAATAAATAAATAAAAGAATGCTCATAGCAGTACTTTTGTAATAACCCAAACCTGGAAACCACTCAACACTAGACTGGATAATTAAATTTGGTGTGCTTATACAAAGAAATATTATATTAGACAATCAGAAAGAACGACTTACTGCCATATGCAACAGTGTTGGTAAATCTCAAAATAATATTACAAGAAAGAAACCAGACAAAAAGGCATGTACTGATGTACTGTATGATTCCATTTACATACAGTTCAAAATCAGACAAAACCAATCAAAATGGAACGAAGGGAGAATATTGGCTACCTTTTAGGGTGTGGTGTCAGGAGAGGATGGGAGAGGCTTTGGAGTACCAATGATATTCAAATTCTTGATTTCTATACCAGTTACTTGAGTATGGCAGTTCTGTAAAAATGCGTCAAGCCGGACATTCATGTCATGTGTCAATAAAATATTTCCTGTTAAGAAATAAAGAATGACATTTTGAGCAAGAGAGATGGCATATGCAAAAGCATGGGGGAATAAATAGTATGGTGTGCGGAAAATCACAGGTTGCTTGATGTTGCTATAGCATAAAGCATGAGGGAGGTTGTAGCAGGGCTTAGGGAAAAGGTTGCAGTGAGCAGGTCATGGAAGGTCTTGTCTACTCTTGCTAAAAAATGTGGACTATTGAGACGCCTGGGTGGCTCAGAGGTTGAGCGTCTGCCTTTGGCTCCGGGCAGCATCTCAGAGTCCCGGGATCGAGTCCCATGTCAGGATCCCTGCATGGAGCCTGCTTCTACCCTCTGCCTGTGTTTCTGCCTTTCTCTCTCTCTCTCTGTGTCTTTCATGAATAAATAAACAAAATCTTAAAAAAAAAAAAAAGAATGCGGACTATCTTCTGAGGTCAATGAAACACTGATTCTCAGCAAAGAGGTGTCAAATGAATATTTGTAATTAAAAAATATATAATTATAAAATATTTGAAAATTCCTTGGTGTCAATTGCTGAAGAGAGACCAAAATAGATGCATGAACACTTCTTAAAAGGCTCTTGCAAAAATCCAGCTGAGAGCTGATGCAGAACTGGATGAGGCCGGTGGTCGTGGGGACAGAGAACAAGGACTTCAGAACTACTCAGGAGACCATATTAGGAAGACTTTTTCGGGTGTGGGAGGCGAGGAAAGGCAGAGTTGAACAGGATTCCTAAATCTGTAGCACAGATGACCGCATGGCTGGTGGTTCTACTAAGGGAGGCAGAGAAACTTCAGGAGTTCAGGGAAGGGGCGGAAAGCTCGACTGGTTTTAGACAGTTTGGACAGGTTTATAGATAAAGCAGAGCTCAAGATGAGGGGGATGCTTTGAGAGCTATTTTGGGGTTCCTGGTTTCTTGGGATTGATGACCGATTTAAATGCCAGGTCACTGATGTTTGGTTTTGTTGCCTTTTCTGGTCCTGATGCACAGTCAACACACAAAGCCACGGTTGTGAGCAGCAGATCCAGCAGCGCCGCTGGCCTGGGGTCTGAAAGGCTTCATCTCGCTTCGGCCGCTGCTCCAGACAAAGGCTGTCTTATGCACCGTCTATTTCGGTCATTTTTATGAGTGCCATGGAATATTTTCAAGCTATCCCTTTTAAGCATTATCTCTTGGCAGTTAAGAAAATAGATCCATTGCAAGCACTGGAGTTTCTGAAAAGGGCTTTAAAAATAGCTCAGGGCGCTCTTCAGCTGCAGCGATTGGGAAATTGAGCCCTTTGCTTGCACTTTTGCCGATTTCCATTTCAACCCTGCAGCTGGAAATCGGGAGCTCTTCCTCTGTCAGGAACAGATGCAAAAGGAGGAAGGAAGGGGCCAGGGCCCTCTCTTAACTTGGGGTCATATTCGACAATCTGTGGATGCTGAGAGGCACCAGGGTAATGGAGAGTGGGCGGATCAAAACTTTGGGGTTGGAAAAAGCTCCTTCGATATTATGATATATCTTTATATTTGGAAATGAAAAAAAAAAATCAGCCCGTTGGTTTTGTCGTGCAAACTATAGGAAGAAAATGGGACAAAATCACTAGGCGGGTAGGGATAAGTAGAAAACACACTCACTCACTAATGACAATGCTTTATTTGCATTTGTTTTTGCTGAGTACCTGTGACAAGGGCTAGAGGTGGCCATTAGCACCATGCCCACCTTACAGGTGTGAACACTGAGGAGGGGAATCATTGAGGGACCCTGCCCGATGTCGCAGAATCATGGAATAGGGGAGGTAGACTTATAGCACAGGTTCCAAAGCCCCTACTCTTAGCCATTGTTCTAGATTGCTCTTTAACCAGGGGTGCATGAGATTTTCTCAATTCTCAAAAGGGAGTATGGGGTGTCTAAAGCAGGAAAAACCCAAGAATAGATTTGAACAAATCTCTGTTCTGAGCATAGCTCTGCCATGATGTCACTCACTATGTTTGCTGAGTAAATGAATGACCGCACTTTAAGTGAATGAAGACCCCTAGCCTCTTTGAGACTCCTGTCTTCATCTGTTAAATGGATGCAATAGTATCTTTTGACAACCTTCACAAAGTGGCTGTGAAGATCAAGGTGGATAGTGGACCACTGGAAGTGATTTAATCCTCTGGAAAACCATGCAGCACTTACCATGCACCCGGCATTGTTGTGGGTGCTGGGGATACATCAGTAAACCACGTAGACAAAATCCCTGCTTATATTCTATTGGGGAGAGATGGGAAGTAAACAGGAAACCTAATAAGTAGGTAAACATTCTCAAGTGTGTTACAATGGTATACACACTCAGGGGAGAAGGGCTATGGGAAAAAGAAGTGGAAAAGGGTATAGCTGATGAAGGTGGAGACAAAGTACAATTTAAAATCAGGTGCTCAGAGTAGACCTCACTGAAAGGTGACATTGTGTGGACATTTCAAGGTGAAGGAATTAGCTCTGCAGACTTGTGGGTGAAGAGCGTAACAGGTAATGAGACAGGAGTGCACCTGCCAGGTCCCAGGCCAGTAGGGCTGGTGCCCAAGAGCAAGGTGGGAGGGTGGGCAGGTCAGGGAGTTGGGGGGGATGTGGATGGCTTGGGGTGTGTACTGACATGGACTTTCCCTCAGTTTTGTGTGACAGGGTTTGACTCAGAAGAGTGACACAGCCTGGCATGTTTTAAAGGGATCTCACCGGCTGCTGTGTTGAGAGTGGATGTAATGGTGGTAAGGGTAGAAGCAGAAATATGAGACTAGCTAGCAGGTGATCTCAGTAATCCAGAAGTGGGGTCAGAAGTGTCACCTTCTGCATACATTTTGAAGAAGAAACCAATGGGATATGATGGGATAGAAAGAAAGGCCTGAAAATGTGTATTCCAGAATCCACATTAAGAAAGTAGATTGGGGAGGAGGCGGTAGGCACAAAAGCTGATGGATTGTGCTGAGGAAGAGAAGAGAAGAGTTCGTTTTAAAAAAATTTTTGACTAGGGTGAAATATACAGAACCTAAAATCTACCAACCTAACTATGTTTACATGAGTTTTCAACTCAGTAACGTTAAGCGTATTCACACAGATGTGCATCCAATCTCCAGATCTCTTTTCACCTTCAAAACTAAAGTTCTATACCCATTCAACTGCACCTTCCCATTCCCCCTGCCCTCAAGCCCCTGGCACCCATCATTCTATTTTCTCTATGAATTTGACCACTCTAAGTAATTCATACAATACTTGTTTTTTTTCATGACTGGCTTCTTTCACTTAGCAGAAGGGCCTCAAAATTCATCCATGATGTAGCATGAGTCAGAATTTCCTCCCTTTTAAGGCTGACTAATATTCCACTCTATGTACATACCACATTTTGCATATCCATTCATTCACTGATGGACACTTGGGCTGTTCCTACCTTTTGGCCCTTGTAAGTAATGTTACTATGAACATGGGCTGTAAATATCTCCTTGAGACCCTGCTTTCAATTCTTTTGGGTACATATGCAGAAGCGGAAGTGCTGAATGAGGCAGAAAAAAGTTTGGCTACAAAGGGAAGCCTAAAAAATGTGGAGAAGTTGGCAGCTTAAGTGAGATCATGAGAAGGTTTTTTTCTTGTTTGTTTTTGTTTTAAAGTATCGGAAGAGGGATCCCTGGGTGGCGCAGTGGTTTGGCGCCTGCCTTTGGCCCAGGGCGCAATCCTGGAGACCCGGGATCGAATCCCACGTCGGGCTCCCTGCATGGAGCCTGCTTCTCCCTCTGCCTGTGTCTCTGCCTCTCTCTCTCTCTCTCTCTCTCTCTGTGTGTGTGTGACTATCATGAATAAATAAATAAATAAAATCTTTAAAAAAAAATAAAGTATCGGAAGAATAGCAGTGAGCTTTCATTCAATGGGACTGATCCTGTAGAGAGAGAACAAGTGAAAATGAAACATTCCTGGAGCAACGTTCTTGGGTAGGTGAGGGGGATTGGATCTCGCCTAACAGTGGAAAGACTGGCTCATTTTGGGAAGGCAGAGTTGGCGGATGCAGGTGTAGGAAGGGCAAATGGCTGAAGGCTGGAATATGTGGGTGTTTTCTGAATCCTTCAATGTTCTTAGCAAAGTAGAAAGCAAGATCGTCAACCGAAAGTCATGTATAATGACAGCAAGATGAGCTACCGATCTTGAGAGCTAGACACTATGCTAGGAGCATTACTTCCCCACCTATAAACTTCTCAATTAGCCAGCAAAGCAGTTACTTTTTTTTAATCCTGATTTTATGGGTGAAGAGAATGGAAATTCAGAGAGGTTAAGAACTTGCCAAAGTCACACAGCCAATCAACAGAGGCACTCGCTTTCTATCCAGGTTTGTTTGACTCTGGAGCCCATACTTCTTCTGTGTCCCAGAACAAAGCGTTCTCATTTCTCTCCCCTGTCCTGCCATGGAGCTCCAATATTACACTGCAGAGACCAAGGTCTCCACGCCTCCTCCTCAAATATCCAAATGATATTTTCACTAAAGTTCTCTGTGGAATTGAGTGTGGGGGTGGAACGATAATATCCAGGGAACAACAGAAAAGGCAACAATTCTCTTTCCTTAAAATGAATTGAGTGCACGGTGAGTGCTAGAGGCACATTTTTCCATTCCCAATCCAGCTAGTAAGAGCCTCAGGAATGCCAGGTTGCCAAGCACCAGCGATCAGACTGCTCTCTCCTTGTAATTAGGCTTGGAATCAATTCCCTCACTGCACCGTGAGGTAAATATTAGTATCACCTCCAACTAACAGATGAGACACCTGACATCAGAGTGGCCAAGAAAACACATTCTGAAAAGTCATGGAGCTGCAATTTGAACCCAAGTCTCTCTAGCTCGGGGCTTGTGTCCTTAACCTCTTCATTGTTCTGGTAGGGGGGCTACCTCCCCACATCCCACTTTAGACAGTGGGCCGTAGCTCCTCCAATCCTTCAGGCTCAGAATTCTGGTGACTAGACCAGGTGAGCTGTGCCCCTTCCCTCAGCCAGGCAGGTGCTCAGACTTGGGGTCTGCATAAGAGGAGTAAGCCAGGCTGAGAGCCGCAGAGCTGCTTTGGCATGATGATGAGAGCTGTGCTGGCTTTAGTTAATAAATCTTAGCTGAAATCTTATTTTGTAAAGTAGGGACTGTGCTTTGTTTTCACAGGGTTGCTGTGATGACTCTAGGTGAAAATTTATGGCTATTGAAGACCCTCAAAGTTCAAAAGAGAACGCTTTGGAAAACATTAAGGTGACGTGTTACAACTTACAGTGAGACCTTCTCTAAACAAATGATCTCACATTTTTCACTTCTAGATACCTCTTCTGCAGAAACATTGGCTCATCTCCCAGAGATTTGTATATAAGGAAGTTCGTTGTGGTTATGACTACAATAGAAAAAGATGGGAAACAATCTTAATGTCTGGAGATAGACAAATAGCTAAATATATACTTGGTACAGCCATGCAGTGGAATCTTATGGAGGCATTGACAAGATGCCAAGGTTCTAGAAAGACCATGGAAAGAGCTCCAAGACACAAGGTTAAGTGAACAAAACAGTATAGCTTGATCTTATATATATATAAATGGGGTGATATATAAATTGGGATTTTATTATTATTTTATTATTTTAAGTATTTTATTTATTTATTTGAGAGAGAGAGAGAGAGAGCATGAGCAGGGATAGGGCAGAGGGAGAGGGAGGAGAAGTAGGCTTCCCACTGAGTGAAGAACCCAATACCAAGGTCAACCCCAGGGCCCCAGGATCATGACCTGAACAGACACTCAACTGACTGAGCACCCAGGCACCGGATTTTATTTCTTTTTTTTTTTTTTAGTTATTTATTTATTTTAGAGAGAGAGAGGACAGGCGGAGGGGCAGAGGGAGAGGGAGAGAGAAGGAATCCCAAGCAGACTCCCCACTGAGCATGGAGCCCAACTCAGGGCTCCACCTCCTGACCCTAAGATCAGGACCTCAGCCAAAACCTGGAGTCAGATCCTTAACCATCTGAGACACCCAGGCACCCCTAAATTGGGATTTTAAATAACACGCCTATATTTACAATGCACATTGTAATATACAAATGTATATTTAAAAATATGATTACATGTTGTAAATGTATTTCCAAATGCATTGAAAAAGGCCTGGAAAGCTTGGACACACATTTGCTAACATCGAACACACCTGATGGGAGGGGGAATGGGATTGGGGAGAGGACCAAGAAACATAGAATGAGAAATTTTAAAGGCTTGATAAATACAATTGGTCTTTAAAGTTTTCTTTTATAATTGTGCTGATACACTCATTTACTACTTGTGTACCTAAATAAGACCATCAAATACTATGAAAACAAGAGTGACAATTCCTATTAGTGAAATCTCAGGCCCTAGTACCTAGGTTGTGTCCACTCACTGAGACCCAGGACCCCCCGGTTCTATTGGTTCTGTTGCCGCCTCGGACACTAGCTGTGTGATTTTGGACAAGTCACTTTTCATCTCTGGGCCTGTTTCCTCTTGTATAGAAAAGATTAAACTAGAGTTCCAACTGATAAGCCTTCTTATCATTAACTTCCAAGCATCTGACCTCTCTTTGCAAGTGCATTTTAGTGTGTGGAAGCCCGATACATGAAACAGAAGAAAGTATGTCAACAACCCAACCATTTGTGCTCTAGACCCACTTCCTGACTCCAGGCGAATGCAGTGAACCTAATCCACTAGTCTGAGCTGTGCTGTCTCTCGGTTGAGTGGAGAGTCACTGGGTGATTTTAAGTGACCCATAGAAGCTCACATGTAACAATTGTTCATACGGTGTTCCCCTAAGTAGTAAGCCCAGATGCTGGTGGTTGCATGAGGGCTCAGGAAATGTTTGGGCTCCAATGTTTTTCATGCTATTTCTAGAGAATTCTGTAAGGATCCCCAGGTCTTTGGGAGAACCATCCATGAGTGGCTTGCAGGGGAATCAGGTCCCAGGTTATTATGCTCAGAGCTCTCCAGCCCCACTGCCAGCCCCCAACCCAGAGCTACAACTTTGGTGCTATTGCAGGAAGATAAGGCCACACAGAGAAAGGATGGAGGCAAGGAGAGGGGTCAAGTGCAACACACATCACCTTGTGAAATATGGGGAATGTTTATCAGTGTCCTCTCCCTGTTCTGAGAGGTGCCATCTGGACTTCTATGACATTGGCTTCAGCCTCCTCAGGCTACGTGTCATGACAAGGATCATTTTGGCTCCTTTAGGAGAGGGCTAGATGCCCCATGATATTCTGCATCATCAGAGCCCACAGACTGTAACACACATGTCCTGAGTAATAATGAGCAGGACATCACCCAGAGCAAAGCCTGGGCCCTGGGCTCATGGGATCCCATTTGCACTTGGTCCAGACTGACAAGACTCAAACTCAGAGGATGTGAGAACAGCAGGAGTGCAGTCCCTGAGGAGGGAAAGACAAATGTGTAGGCCGTTCAGTAGGATGGCCCTTCCTGACTCAAGTTTTCTCTGTGGACAGAAGCAGGAAGTTGGCAGCCAGTGTTCCCCACCTCCCTGAATTTCCTTGCCCATTTAGAGGATGGAGAGCTAGGGACTTGGGTGAATGACTAGTTATAGCCCAAGTCCCCACTCCTACCAGGGCACACCAGTCTGGGCTGGGGGTCAGGGGACCTGGCTTCAAGTCCCAGTTGGGTCACTTTCTCATTGTAAAGCTAGTCACATGTCTTCCCTGGCTCCCAGTTTCATTTTCTTAAAAGATCTTGGATTAGATGCTTGTCAAGGACCCTGCCAGCCTAATAGTGGCTCTAGTACTAGATTATAGAGCCTTCACAGAGTTCCACATACTTAGGAAGAAGAAGGGAATGAGCTATAATGGTTAAGTGTGTGGACCATGGGATTCGATTTCCTGAGTTTAAATCCAGACTCTCCTTTCTTTGCTATGACTTTTTGTTTTTCTTTTTTTTTTAAGTAGGCTCCATGCCTAGCATGGAGCCCACAATGTGGGACTTGAAGTCAAGACTGTGAGATCAAGACCTGAGCTGAGATCAAGAGTTGGACACTTAACCGACTGAGCTACGTGGGTGCCCCTCCTTGCTGTGACTTTGAAAGGTTTTCCACATTGGCAAAGTGAGGGTAAGAACTGTAGTTACGTCACTATGGTGTGAGGAATGCAACAGATAATCTGCATGAAGCTTAGCCCCCAACACAGTAAACATTTAAAACTCCTTAGCTTATTATTTTCTATTTTTCCAGTTTGTTATGATGCTGAGATCAATACCAGGCAGCGGCTCAGCTGTTTCTTGATAAAACACCATACCTCACCATAGATTCAATTATACTACAAGCCAAATCATGTACCCCATAAAGGTCATCCATTCATTTAATACTAATCCATCAATATTCATTGGCTGTCTTGGGTGAGGTCTTCAGACTGAGGATGCAAAGACATCAGATCTCACTCTAGAATTGACTCTGATACAATCCTAATATAGAACACACTTTATTGAGTAAGAAGTATTTGCTGAGCATTTATGGGATTCAGAGAACTGTGCTGGTGTGACTGGGGAATCTATAGGAAGGCTCATGTTGTGGGCTCCTGCCCACAAGGAATTTAGAATTTCAAAGGAGAGCAAAAACCACACATTTGTGAAGCAACCTAAAATGAGTTTCAGCCTCCCACCCCCCAGGGTCCCCAGGGGTGACTAATCTGCACATTTGTGACAGATGCTGAGCATTAATGTGTCAGGGACCGGGTCTGGAGTGTTCCGTGCAGTATCTCACTCAGCCTCAGGGGGTGGTCCCCAGTGTTAACCTTTCACAGATAGAGGCACTAGTCTCTGCAAGAGGAGGTAACTTGTCAAGGTCACAAAGCAGGCAAGAGGCGGGGGTCTGTCCTCTCTCAGCAGACCCCACTGTTCAGAGGGCCGGGGCAGCTGTAACAGAGCACCACAGGTGGGTAGCTTAACCGAAATGTATTGTCTCACGGCTCTGGAGGCTGGGAGCCCGGGATCAAGGTATCAGTAGGATTGCTTCCTTCTCAGGGTAGCGAGGGAGAGTCTGTTCTGTCCCTCTCTCCTGGCTTGTGGTGGTAGCCGGCAATCTTTGGTGATTCCTGGCTTACCGATGCATCGCCTTGATCTCTGCCTTCATCATCACAGGATGTTCTTCCTCAGTGTCCCTCTCTATGGCCGGATTTCCCCTTTTTATAAGGATGTAAGTCATATTGGAGTAGACCCCACCCTGAAGATTTCATCTCGACTTGATCATCTACCAAGACCCTGTTCCCAAACAACATCACACCCACAGGTACTGGGGGTGGGGACTTCAACCTCTTCTTGGCGGGGGGTGGTGGGTGGGGGGACACACAGTTCAATCCCTAACACTTACCAACTTATAAGAAGTTGGCATCCCTCAACTGGCTGCTCTTCTTCTGCCTCCTTTCAGAGACAACCCCAGTTTGCATGGGGTTTGTCTCCTACTTGACATTTTCATTAGCTGGTGCCAACTTCCCACTGCTTGTGGAGGAAGATCCCTGTGGCGCCAGCCATTCTCCCCACTGAAATGGATCAGCTGGTTGGGTGGGGGGCGGGGGGCAGGGCATCAAGAAGGCAGGTCACCTTCCACATATCAACGTGTAACTGCAACAAGAATGATATAACATTGACTACTTATTGATCAATTATTGTACTCCAGGCACCAAGTTAAGTATTTTACACGCATCATCTATTTATTTTGCATGGCAACCCCAAAAGATAGGCGTTATCATATCATTTCCTAGATGGAAAAACCTAAGGTTCATAGAGATTAGGTTCTTGTCCAAAGCCACTGACCCCAAGGCTTCATCAACACAGTACCAGGCATATAACAATTATAAAATATTAGCAAATATTATTTTAACTATTTTGCCTCCTTTCCATGGAGCTTTGGGGTTAAAATAACACCCCCTTTCCCTCTCCTCTATTCTGGTAGATTTGGAACCCTGCCCAGGTCCTATTAGTTCATACCCTGGGGCTGTGGATGAAGCTGGCTAAGGTACAAGGGCAGTAGCCGCAGGCAGTTTGACCTTGGAACAAAGCTGGGCAAGGCCACGGAAGAGGAAGTCTGTCTCGAGGGTCCACCCTCGAGGCCCAGCAGCTCAGGGCCTCCATGCACACCTCTCCCTCGTGTGGCCTCTGAAGGGGCCCAAGGTTTATTATGTAGAATATGCCATTCTGTGGAAAACACCATTGTTTTAATTGTTTCAGAAACTGGGCTAGGGCGGCCTTTCCCAGGGGCTGAGTCCTTGGACAGGGACAGAGCAGAGGTCAGGAGCAGTAAGAAGAGTGCTGAGGCTAGAAGGAGCAAAGCCAGGGCCTCTGCCTGCCTCTTGGGCTCTCTGAATGTTTTCCTTTCTATAAAAGTAATCAAGGATTATTTTTCAAAAGCTATGAAAGGGTGTAAACCAAAAAGCAACAGTTCTCACGAGCCCAGCCACCGGTGTATAGGCTTCCATAACTCTGCTACTCACAAATAAACATGTGCATGTACAGTCAGTAAAAAGGATCGTATCACTCCCCATCTGCTTTTGCCACTTAGCGATAGAGGGACATCGTGTCCTGGCTGTACAGAGTGAGACTCTGCTAATGGCTGTAGAGGGTTTGATGGTTCACCTGAAACACAATTTATTTAACTAGACCATGTAGATAGATTTCTATATTGTTTCCCATTTGTCACTCTTACCAACGATACTGAAATAAAAATTCTTGTACGTAAGTCTTTGTCTTCCTGTCCAATTACTTCTTTGGCATTAATTCTTAAAAGTGGAGTTGCAGGGTCAAAGGGCAAACTTATTTATGTATTTATTTATTTATTTTTAAATATTTTATTTATTAATTTGTTTGAGAGAGAGAGAGAGCGTGCACACAAACAGGGGGAGCAGCAGAAGGAGAGGGAGAAAGCAGGTTCCCCACTGAGCAGGGAGCCCAGTGTGGAGCTTGATTCCCCAAGACCCTGGGATCATGACCTGAGCCGAAGGCTTAATGGACCAAACCATATGTAGAGATTAAAAACTTGGGAGTGGAGATGCCTGGATGGTTCTATTGGTTGAGCATCTGCCTTTGGCTCAGGTAGTGATCTCGGGGTCCTGGGATCAAGTCCTACTCGGGTTCCTTGCAGGGAGCCTGCTTCTCCCTCTGCCTGTGTCTCTGCCTCTCTCTCTCTCTGCGTCTCTTGTGAATAAATAAATAAATAAATAAATAATCTTTAAAAAAATAAAAATAAAAATTTTGAGGTGTTATTTCTGGGTTGACGTCTGTGTTAGATACCATAACAGTCCCACCAACAGTATTTGAGACTACCTGTTTTTCTTCCTCTGCCCACTAAGCATTAGACATTTAACAGGGGGGAAAAATCTGTGTTTTGTTTTAAATAAAGTTTTAAAAAATCATGAGTGAAGCTGACCATGGTTTCATATTTTTTGGTTACCTGTGTTTCCTTTTCTGTAAATGCTGTGGCTAATGCTCCTTTATCGGGGAGCGGGGGTGAACTCGTGATCCAGAGGAAATTATATCCTCAGCTTGTAGTTTTACCAAGATGATCTTTGCATTGTTGGTTTTAATTGTCTGGAGAAAAGGGACCAGTGGCCATGAAACTCAGGTCGGTTATTATCATTCCTTCATGAATTCAGAGCCGTTCATTCATCTACTCTTTCATTTGCTTGGAAATTATTCCTGGAGTAATCCGTTGCTCTCATTTACTCATTAATCATTTTTTCACATAGTTATTGAGCACCTGCTGCCTTGGAAATGCCAGGTCCTTGGGGGGTGGGGGTGGGGTTGGGGATGGGGACTCAGAGAGACTCAGTGGGGACTACTCTCTTTGCCTAAGGGGGGCACCAGTCCTGTACGTGGTGCCCCACGGATTCCTAGCCAGAGGCGTGGTAGGAATGGCGAGACAGGCTGTGACCTGGGAAGTCTTCCCAGAGGTGGTGTCAGAGGATGGGTATGATTTGGGTATGGAGCAGGGGTCCCAGCAGGGAAGCAGAGTGAGGGAAGGGGGAGCATATCATAGGAGAAGAAATGGTAGGCCCAGAAGCAAAGGCGGAGCCTCAGGCTGGCATGGGGGCAGCAGAAAGGAGGATGGATGGGGAGGAAGAGACAGAGGCAGAACGAATCTTCAGCCAAGGATGTTGCAATAAAAAAGGAGGATGAGGAGAGCTTGATTTGTCCGGGGAGCGTGGGGCTAGGAGCTGGGAGGCCTGGGGTTCCCTCCCCACTCTGCCACTGGCTTGTCCACAAGGGGAGTTGCTTTCAGAAGACCGTCTCTGGAAAAGCGTGGACCCAGCCCTGTGTCATTCCATGAATCGCCAGCTCTTTGTGGGGCATCCACTGGTTTCCAGGTGCTGTGCGAGGTGTGGGGGCAAAGGGAGTGAGAAGGCACGACCCCAGGTGACAGGAAGGTGGCAGGGCAAGGCAGTGCAGGAAGCCGCAGGACGAGGAGCAGTGAGCTGCTGAGATACCATCTCTTTGTTTCTACTTCATTCTTTCTGACAGCTGCCGAGCAATTCCATCTTCTGGGCAATTCCACAAGTTGCTTACCTATCTCCTGATGAATGAGAATTTGCAAATATTTGTCACAAACGATGTCACCATGGAATTTTGGGCACTCAATGTTGGGTGTAGGTGAGCGCATTCCCCGTGGGGCGTTTCTTGGTGGCAGGAGTATACGTACTGTAGATTTTGATAGCTTTTGGTGAATTGCCATCCCCCCCCAAAAGAGCCTCTTTATTTTTTGGGTGGCTGGGGTGCAAGGAAATTGTGTCGCTTGCGCCGGGCCATAGCAATCATGTGATTTTGTCAGGATTTGAGTTACGGTGGTTCTGTCTTCCAATCTCTATTGTTTCCATTGTTTTAAGCTATAAATTCCTGGAACTCTTTCCTCATAACTCTCCAAGAGTTTCTGTTTTGCTCCTTCACCCCACAGGAACTAGTAAGAGAAACCTTGCAATGATAGGGCCTCAGGTCTTTGTTTGAGAGACAGCAAAGAAATGGGGGTGGGAGGCTAGAGTTTCACTACAAGGCTGGCGCCAGGCTGGGGGACAGGGCACCCCCCCAAGATCCTGCCAGGGGTGGCAGCTCAAATGTAGCGTGAGGAAGGCAGCCAGGCCTAAGGAGGAGCCCTGGGGGCTTCCTGGGAGAACTGGGAATTTCCCAGACAGCCTGTCCCTTAATCAGAAAAATCTTTGATACAAAGTTGTCACCTCTGGCTTCTTCCAACCAACTGAATTACTGTGGGTCCTTGTGACATCTCTGCCCAAAGCGGGTGGTGGTGAAGAAATTGGTGTCAAAAGCATTTTTCCCAAGTCTCACAGGATTGAGGTAAAATTCCCAACTTCTCACCCTTTTCGCTTCTGCTCATCCTCGCAGCTTCTACATGTCATTCTTACAAAGACTTGAAGTGACAACTCACAAAGTTGGGAGCTCCCACAGTGAGGTTCAGCCTCCCTCCGTCCCTGCTGCCATGTGAGCTGGAGTCAGACAGCCAGGGCTCATATCCTGGCTCTCTGTCTGCAAATCCCTGGGCAAGTGATTCAGCTTCTCGTCATCTGTGAGATGAAGAGACCAATGTACCTAGTCATAGGGTTGCTGGGAAGATTGGGGGAAATTGGCATTCTTTTCCCTTTCCAGACTCCCCAGGTTGCTCAGGTGATGGCTTCTGACACTTGGCCCAGAGGTGAGTGAGGATAAGAGCAGGGGCAGCACTGAAGGAATGTGGTCCACTGAAGGAATGCTGACCACATGCTAGGCAGGGTTCTAAGTCTGTACATGTATTGCCTTCATTTTCCATTGCTTCATAACAAATTGCCCCAAAACCTAAACAACAAATATCTAACACTATTTTATATTATCTTATGTAGTTTTTTGGATAAGGCATCTGAGAGCAGCTTAGTTGGGTGGTTCCAGCTCAAGGTCTTCCATGAGGTTGCAGTCAAGATGGTGGCCAGGGTTGTATCATCTGAAGGCTTGCCTGGGGCTGGACTGGAGGGTACATTTCTTCTTCTTCTTCTTCTTCTTCTTCTTCTTCTTCTTCTTCTTCTTCTTCTTTCTTCTTCTTCTTCTTCTCCCTCTTCTTCTCCCTCTTCTTCTCCCTCTTCTCCTCCCTCTTCTCCTCCCTCTTCTCCTCCCTCTTCTCCTCCCTCTTCTCCTCCCTCTTCTCCTCCCTCTTCTCCTCCCTCTTCTCCTTCTCCTTCTTCTTCTCCCTCTTCTCCCTCTTCTCCCTCTTCTTCTCCCTCTTCTTCTCCCTCTTCTCCTCCCTCTTCTCCTCCCTCTTCTCCTCCCTCTTCTCCTTCTCCTTCTCCTTCTCCCTCTTCTCCCTCTTCTCCTTCTTCTTCTTCTTCTTCTTCTTCTTCTTCTTCACCTCAAACACTTGTTCCACGTGCCTGCTGACAATGTCATGCACCTTGAGGAGGGTGGCTAGCGTCTCCCCTAACTTGTCCAACACAGCGTCACCAGCCACCAGCTGCTTGCGCTGCAGCTACTCCTGCAGGCCCGGGAAGGCGTGAAGTGGGGGCCCTCCCCCTCCTCCTCCTCCTCCTCCTCCTCCTCCTCCTCTTCTTCTTCTTCTTCTTCTTCTTCTTCTTCTTCTTCTTTTTTCTTCTCCTTCTCCTTCTTTAGACATTTTACTTATTTATTTGAGAGCATGAGCAGGGGGTGGGGGGAGCAGAGGGAAAGGAACAAGCAGACTCCCCGCTGAGCAGAGAACTGGACCCATGGCTCCATTCCAGGACCCTGAGATCATGATCTGAATTGCAGGCAGACACTTAACCAACTGAGCTACCCAAGTGACCCCCAAGGGTCTCTTTCTTTTTCTTTCTTTCTTTCTTTCTTTCTTTCTTTCTTTCTTTCTTTCTTTCTTTCCTTTAAAATATTTTATTTATTTATTCATGAGAGACACACAGAGAGAGGCAGAGACATAGGCAGAGGGTGAAGTAGGCTTCTCTGTGGGGAGCCTGATGGGGGACTTGATCCCAGAACCCTGGGATCACAACCTGAGCCAAAAAGGCAGATGCTGAACCTCTAAGCCACCCAGGCATCCCCGGAGGGTCCATTTCTAAGATGAATCCCTCATAGTCCTGGCTCATTTGAGCTGGTTGTCAGTAGGAGATTCTTGTTCCTTGGATGGTGACCTCCTTGCCAATTCAGAGTGCTGCTTAAGTGTCCTCATGACCCTGCAGCAGGCTTCTTCTAGAGCAAGTACTCTATGAGAACAAACTGGAAGTTGCAATGTCTTTTATGACCCAGTTTCAGAGGTCACACTGTCATTTCTGCAAAATCCTATTGATTACACCTGTTAGCCCTATCCAGTGTGGGAGGGGGCCACACAAGGACACAAGCGCCGGGAGGTGAGGATCACTGGAGCCCTCTTGGAGGCTGGCTGCACATGTATGAACTCATTCAGCCCTTGCTATATGTCCAGAGAGGCTTAGTTAGAGGACAGAAGTGAAGAAGGCTTTGCTGTATGTGGGAGATCCAGAAACACAAAACCATCTCCCTTGGGGCTAGGGAATGTTTTCCCTGGAGAAGAGAAGATACCAAGGGGTACATGGAAGCTGTTTTTCACAGGTGTGAAAAATTCTCTAGTGGGACACCTGAGTGGCTCAGTGGTTGAGTGCCTGCCTTTGGCTCAGGTCATGATCCCGGGGTCCTAGGATCGAGTCCTGCATCAGGCTCCCTGCAGGGAGCCTGCTTCTCCCTCTGCCTGTGTCTCTGCCTCTCTCTCTGTGTCTCTTTGAATAAATAAATAAAATCTTAAAGAAAGAAAGAAAGAAAAGTTCTCTTGTATCATGATGCAGAGGGTTGGAGAGACTCCAGTTCAAATCTTGGTCCCTTCCTCTGTGTGGTGTGGACAAGTCCCCTAGTTTCTCTGAGTCATGTATGGTGACACCTGGCACATAGTAAATGTGTAAGCATGGGACCCCTTCCTCTCTACCCTCAGCACCAATGAGAGTCCACGAGCAGCTTTGCATTCGGTCTGGATATAGAATATAGGGCGTGAGTGCCTTGTCTTTGGAGAAAACCAGACACAGGCTGAAAGACCCCCTGGGCTGCCTATCCTTGCTGGGCCCTTCTGGAAGGCTGTGTTGCAAGCTAAGTGTGTTATATGCATTTTCTCCCTTCTTCTCATTGCCAATCTTATAAGAAGTAGGGGCTATGATGTCCATTTTACAGAGAGGCAAAGTGAGGCTCATAGAGGTTAAAGAGCTTCCCATCCTGAGTGGAAGTGTCAGAATTTGAGCCCAGCTTTCTCTGAATCCAGAGCCTGTGCTCGTAACCATTGTGATCTGCTGAAAAGTGCAGGAATGGGGGGCGGGGGGGCAAAGGGTTCCAACAGGGGAGGATAAGCATTAGGAGGCATCAGCATAGTTATTAAGACTCTTTCCAGGCTTCTAAAACCTGAGCCACGAAAGAAAGTTCCTGGCTCAGGCTGTGCCCAGACTCGCAACTCCCTGCAGAACGTCTGGCCCAGTGCTCCACTTCTCGCTTCTGCATGTGGGGACGGGGCAGGCAGGGAAGGGGCCTGAATGCTCCCCAGATGTGTGGCAGGCCCTCACGGGGGTGAGGGGGTGGGGGAGGCAGCCGGCATTGTGCAAATGGGAGAAGCAGGCCCTGGAATCCTTTCTTTTCCAGAGAATTTAGGAGGAGGACAAAAGGAGTCATTATCCCCAGGGCTGCAGTGGCTGCTGCCCAGGCCTGTGGCCCAGGTGTCACATGCTGGGCCCAGGCTTAGCCTGCTTTCTTCTCCCTTTGTCTGCGGGAACACAGAGCCTTGGCCTTTGCTCCCTTCTCTGACACCACCCACCCCCCTTTGGGCCTGGGTCCCTGGCCATGGCTTTTCCAGATTATTATTTTTTTTAAAGATTTTATTTATTTATTCGTGAGAGACACGGGAGGAGAAAGGCAGAGACACAGGCAGAGGGAGAAGCAGGCTCCATGCAGGGAGCCTGATGTGGGATTTGATCCCCAGACTGCGGGGTCACGCCCTGCGCTGAAGGCAGATGCTCAACCGCCACCCAGCCACCCAGGCATCCCTGCTTTTCCAGATTGAACTTGCATCTTCGCAGACTTGGAGAGGCCAGAGGCAGCTGTGAGGGTTCGGCTCCCCCTCTCTAGCACTGACTGTGCCCAAATCTCCTGCCAGACTGTGTGTGTGTGAGGGGGAGGGTTGCAGGGGGCAGGGGGTGGCTGCTGCCCAGGCCTGTGGCCCAGGTGTCACATGCTGGCCCTCTGCACAGTTTTCACCGGGATCCTCTGGGCACTTCCCTTGCCTGCCACACCTTCATGGACCAGGCCCTGCCTCTCGCCTGCAACCCTCTCCTTGCTCCAGCCTCAGGGAGCTTCCAGACAGCCAGCATGTGTTCCCTACCTTGGCCCATTCTCACCCGCCTTCCTCCTCACTCAGGGCTCCCTTCCCACCTGCCTTCACCGGCTGAGCCTTCCTCATCCTTCAGAACCAAGCTCAGGTGTCCCCTTTGGGAAGGCCTGGGTCCGCCTGCACTCTGCTCCTCTAACTCCTGGAGTTGGCTCACTCCAGTCATACGCCATAGGTGGGGTGGTGGACTGCTTGCAAGGGGGCCTCTTGGGTCACACTGCCTGGATTCAAGTCCCAGCCCTGCCTTTACCAGCCAGGTGATATTAGGCCCGTCATTTGACCTCTTTGGGCCTCAGCACACTTGTCTATAAAATAGGCATGATTGGCTTGCTGTCAGGATTACCTGAGATCACAGCTGTGGCCATAGAGCCCTTGGCACAGAGCGAGCCCGAGTAGCTGTGGCCAGTACTGTCACTCAGCAAAAACATGTATCGAATGCCCTCTGGGTGTCAGTGTCTATGCTAGGCTGGGGAAACCCAACAAACGAGATAGATGCAATCTCCTGCTGGGGGGGGATCCTTCTACCCACAAACCTGGACCCCTCATGAGCTCTGGAACACAGGCTGTGGGAGGGATGGATTGAGGTACCACAGAACCACACGTGGAGAGGGGAGTGGCCCAAGGTGAGTCCTGCGTCTACACTGTTGAGAGAGAGTCTGGTCTTCCATGGAAAGCTGGGTTGAGGTGTGGCTCTCCTGGGCGTCCTTCGCCCCTGCTCCTGGCTGTGGAGCACTGGGGGGTGGACGGGGGATGGGACTTGCAGCCAGAATGTTGAGTCTTTCCTGCTTCATCACATTTTTGCTTCTCTCCAGTATCATTCTTACCAGCGCGAAGCCCGCATCCCATCTTCAAAACAAGAACTGGAACTCTCGCTTGAGGCCACACATACCTCTACCCCATTTCTTGGCTTCCTTTTCTAGATTACTTCCTCCAAAGATTGGCCTGTCTCCAGACTTCCCTGCTCCTGTCCCGGGCTCTCCTTCACCTGTCCCACTCCCTTTGTCCCCTCCAAACTAGCCTGACCAAGGTCCCACGATGTCCACGTGGCCCGAACCATTGGGAATTTTCATCCTCGTTTTTCCTAAAGCTTGGGCTGTGACTTCACCAGCTGATCCCCTACCCATTCCATTAGTTTTCTTAGGCGACCACAACAAATCACCACAAATCTCGTGGCTTCGATTAACACAGATTTATTATTTTAACAGATTTAACAGATAAATTTAAAATTTATTATTTTGACAGGTTAGGAGTCAGAGAGGGATCTCCTTAGACTAACATACAGATGGGGCTCTCTGTGTCTGTCTTAAAGGTCTAGGGGAGAAGCCATTTCCTTGCCTTTTTCAGATTCTGGGAGCTTCTAGAGGCTGCTCACATTCCTTGGTTTGTGGAACACTGAACTTCTCTGGCCAGTCTTCTGTGGTCATATGTCCCTCTGACCTTAGCCAGGAAAGGGTCTCTGTTTCTAAGGCCCACCTGGAGAATAACCTCCTCACCCAAGGTCCATAACCCTGTCACACCTGCAGCATCTCTCGGCCAGGTTCAGTAACATATCTACGGGGTCTGAGGATTGGCATCCGGGTATCTCCCACGGGCCATTCTTCTCCGTACTACATGGATTTAGAAATTTTTCTTCACTCAGCTTTTAGAACTCTACTCTTTCTTTATTTTCCTCTTATGAACTTGGTTTCAGGCTTCTTCCTCTGACCCCCATCTCGCTCCCCAGGAATCTCATTCAGGCCCTTCTTGACTTCTTGTCTCCGGAGTCAGCCTCCCTCCTGAGTTCCAGATTCAAAGACTATATGAAAATGACTCATTGACGTGCCCTCTTTCCTGGCTAATAGACCCCTATATTTCAGAACCAAACTCTGACTTTTATCCAAATAGCTTCTCCCTCCTTATCTTCCTCATCTGAGGAGAAGGCACTGCCATCTAGCTCAGGCCAAAGGCCTAGGAGTCGTTTTGGAGACAGTACATTTTCTTACCCTCTACTCTCTAGTTAGCCAGCAGGGCTTATTGACCGATTCTTCAAAATACATTTTGGGTCCACACATTTGTCATCACTGACATCATCGGCACACGGGTCCAAAGCACTTCCTCTGGGTCATTGCAGCAACATGCTAAGAGCCCTGCTTCCACCTGTGTCTCTCCCACCCCCCACCGCTGCCCCAATTCTCCACACAGCATCTGGAGCAAAACTTTTAAAAAATGTATTTTATGTATTTATTTGAGATAGAGAGAGAGAGAGCAGGAGAGAGCATGGGCAGGGGAGGGGCAGAGGGAGAGAGAGAAACAGGCTCCCCGCTGAGCAGGGAGCCAGATGAGGGGCTCCATCCCAGGACCCAGGATCATGACCTGAGCCCAAGGCAGATGGTTAACCAACTGAGCCACCCAGGCACCCTCCCCTTTTTAAAAAAAAATATTTTATTCAGAGCAAAAATTTAAAAAAAATCAGAGCACGCCCTTCCCTTGCTCGAATCTTCCTGGGGCAGCAGCTTTCCATCTCTTTGAATAAAATGCAGTGCTTTGGCATGTTCTCCTAGGCCATACATATCTGACCCCTGATATCAATCCAATCTCTTCTTATACTCATGACCCCCTCATTTTTCATATCCCCAACCTTACTGGCCTTCCTGCTGCTCCTCACATACCATTGAGTGTGTTACTGATGCAAGGTCTTCACATGGCATTTCCCCTTGCTTTCCTTTTGCTTCCCTTTGCTTGGAAGTCTCTTCTCCCAAACACCTATGTGGTGGCTCCCTCATTACAATGTCACCCCCTCTGACATAAAGCCGCTTCTGCATTATTTCCTTTGTACTATCCCCGTATATATTAATTTATGATCTCTCTTCCTCACTAGAATATACTCTCCATGAGGGTAGGGATTCTAGTCTTCTGTTCAATTCCGCATCTATAGCACCTAAAGCAGTACCTGGCACACATGGTAGGCACTCCGTGTATATTTATTATATGAATGAATGAATGAATGAATGAATGAATGAAAAGGGAGACTTCCCTTGGTTGGGGAGGAGTGAGTAGCCTGGGAGCGGGGTGGGTGGGTGTGCTCTGTCAGAAGAACACACAGAAGGCAGAGACAAGAGGCAAGACCTCCGAGGGCAACTGTGTCCATGGCAACCCAGGCCGGAGGCCCAAGTGGCTGCTCTTGGGGGAAGGCCAGAGGAGGCCGGCAGGCTGATGGAGCCTGAGGTGACGCCAGGGGAAGCAGAAAGTCAGTGCCCAGGCTGGCAACTAGCTCAGACACTGAGACTCCTTCTCTGCTTCCACCTCACTGCTCTGGCCGTGGCAGATCCAGCAGATGGGCTCCCGGCAGGAACTGGCTCTCAGCAGGGCACAGGCTCTGCTCCTGCAGGACAGCAACCCAGCCTTCAGCTCTGCAGCCGATGGAGGTACCCACCACCACGGAACCCTGCATCCTAAAGCTCAAGGGAACCCCGGCAGGTGGGCAGCAGCCCTGCAGCAAGGGCTGTGGGTGAGGGCACAGTCATCACGGCGCCTGGAGGAGCCATGAGAATAAGAAAACCAGAGTGGCCAACCTGCCTCTCACTGTGAGCCGGGAGCATCACTTAGCTTATCCCACCCGGTCCTCCCAGCGCTCTGGGTGAAGGGGCTATTTATCCTCATTTAAAAGGAGGCCAGCGTCTCTGGTGCAGGAGCCTGTCCAAAGTCACACAGGCCAGAAGTGCTGGAACTGGAACCCAATCGCCCCTTCTCCTTCTGTTCTTCTCTTGTGTGCCAGCCACGAATCCCTACAGAGTAACCGGGCCCAGGCCCCACCTGCCCCTTCTCCTTAGGCTGCCTCCCATAGAAACCTTTCTTCCCATACGCCATACCTTGTCCCTTTGTGTGTTCTTGATTCTGGACCATTTTGGAATCGTACTTTAACCTGCTGTTTTGCTAATGAATACACATCATTAATTCTTTTG